>NW_024870731.1:5172500-6460000 GCF_019054845.1 Dipodomys spectabilis
TGTGTGTGTGTGTGTGTGTGTGTAGTGGTTATAGCACCTTTTGTTGACTATTTTTGCTACATTGTGTTGTTTTTACTCGTTGGTCAACAATCATTGACTATGTTTTTGTATGTTTATTATTTCTGGGCTTTCTATTCTATTACTGTATCTGTCTGTTCGTCTACCAATACTAAACTATCTTACTGGAGCTTCATAGTAAGTTTTAAATTCTGGTAGTCTCAGTCTATTTACCTATATTGTGGAATAATCATGGACTCAATATTATCAGATGGCAGTTCTTTGCAACTTAACAAATTCTATACAATCCAAATAAAAACCACAGCAAGCGATCTTATGGGCCATCTATAAATTGGTCCAATATTAATATACAGAGGCAAAAGACCCAATAGCAAATAGAATACTCAAAGAGAAAAAAAATAGGTAAGCAGACTGAGACTACCAGAATTTAAAACTTACTATGAAGCTCCAGTAAGATAGTTTACTATTGGTAGATGAACAGACAGATATAGTAATAGAATAGAAAGCCCAGAAATAATAAACATACAAAAACATAGTCAATGATTGTTGACCAACGAGTAAAGACAACACAATGTAGCAAAAATAGTCAACAAAAGGTGCTATAACCACTACACACACACACACACACACAGAAGTGGTTGTGGTTCCAGGTTAGATACTAGCCTGGAACAAAACAATAAAACAAGCACTGAGTTCAAGCCCCAGAACTGGCATAAACAAATACATACATAGATAAATAAATAAATATTTTTAAAAAACTAAGCCACTGCTTGGAATTAAATATTTGCAGAAGACATATGTGATAAAACAGTTATCCAAAATATACAGATATACTCTTAAATCACAGTGACAGACAGACAGGCTTGAGATCTGAGTATCGCACTTCAAAGCCACCCCATGCAGGAAAGTCTACGAGACTCTAATAAACCACGAAAACCTTAAGTGGCACTGTGGTTCAAGTGGTAGAGCACTAGCCTTGAGCTGAAGATCTGTGGGACAGTGCTCAGGCCCAGAGTTCAAACCCATGACCAACAACAACAACAAAAAGCATTGTGCACCACTTTCTTTGCTTTAAGCTTCAGTCCCTCACTAAGCTATGATAAATAATTTTAAAAAAAGAAAAAGAGGCAAAAAGGTAGTTCCTTCTGACCTTGTCCACTTGCCCAAGCCTTTTACTAATAGTGTTGTTTGTTTGGTTTGTTTTTTAGTGGTAGTAGGGGTTGATCTCAGGGTCTCCTGCTTGTTAGATAGGTACTCTATCACTTCAGTCATACCTTCAGCCCGTTTGCCTTTATTTTTCAAATAAGGTCTTACATTTATGCCAGGCTGGTCTGGATCAGTATCTTTTTATTTTCACTTCTTGCATAGCTAGGATGACAGGTGTGCCACCACCATGCTCAGCTGTTAGTTGAGATGGGATTTTGTAAACTTTTTGCCTGGGCTGACCTCAAACCTCAATCCTCCCTATCTCTGACTTCCCAATAGCTAGGATTACAGGTATAAAGTTCCTTGCCTGGCCTACTATTCCAATGTTTGTCTATGAATTCCTGGACTATTCCAATGTTTGTCTCTGAATTCTGGCTGTTGTTTTCATGCCTCATTTTCCCTGATCTGTCCCACTGCACCTTCAATGAAGATTTTGATAGCATTCACCCTGGAACACTGTGAGATTGATTTGAACACTGTTGGAAGACCCAATAAAAACAAGGATACAGGTTGACTCATTGTAACAATAAGATGTACTCCTACTTTACAACTTTGGTGGGGGGTGGGGAGGAGTTGGGGAGGTGGGGAGGGAAGGGATAGTAGGGAAAAACAAAGGAGTGGGTAACAATGCTCGATAGGAAATGTACCATTACCTTACTCATGTAACTGTAACCCCTCTGTACAGTATCTTTACAAAAAAAGCGCCATTAGTATTTCCCAACTTCACCACTCTACAGAGTGATCTTTGAAGAGTGTGGCTCTGTCGCTGTCCCCTGTCTAAGATCCTCTCTGGTGCATTCAGAGATCCCTCAGGTCAAATGCAATGAGCTCCACAGTCTAGGCCCCTCACCCTAACTCCTTTAGACCATATGATTTGAGAGTCAGGTGTAAATACTCCAGTGCAGAGCAAATACCCTATTGTCTTTATTTGGAAAACCCTCCCTGCCTTCCCTCCCCTCCTCCCCACCCCCCTCTCCCTCCCCCTTCTTCCACCCTCTTCCCAGCTAGACTTCCAGCCCCACTGGGGTCATGCATATTCCCTTCTGGGAACACCTCCTCCTGGCCAAAACTAGCCCAGGAAGGGTGCTGGCTCTGATAACACAGTCCTGAAAATCCAGCCCTTCCTTTACTTCCCTAGGGCTGTGACTTGGGCCTGGCTGCCCCATCCCAGCTGGGGGGGCCCTTGGTGGTCTGCATTAGGCATGTGTATGAGCTGATTCTTAAAGTGTCCTTCTCCTCTTTTTTTTTCCTGTTCCAGGCAACGCTAGCCATCTTCGCCCTAGGTGGAGAGGAAGGCTTGGGCAGGAAGCATGTGGCGCGTCCCTAGAGGCTGGAGGCGAGCGCGCGTGGGCCCGCGTGGAGCCCCGGCCTGGACAGGGCTGCGCCCGCCTGCAGGTAGCCGGGCAGTGGCCAGTGCGGGCGCCCGGGCCGAGTTCAGCTACGTGGTGGTGGGTGCGGGCTCCGCGGGCTGCGTGCTGGCCAGCCGGCTCACCGAGGACCCGGGCCACAGCTTGCTGCTGCTGGAGGCCGGGCCCAAGGACGTGCTGGCGGGCAGCAAGCGGCTGCTGTGGAAGATCCACATGCCCGCGGCGCTCGTGTCCAACCTGTGCGACGACAGGTACAACTGGTACTACCACACCGAGGCGCAGCCGGGCCTGGGCGGCCGCGTGCTGTACTGGCCGCGGGGCCGGGTCTGGGGGGGCTCCTCGTCGCTCAACGCCATGGTCTACATCCGCGGCCACGCCGAGGACTACGAGCGCTGGCACCAGCAGGGCGCCGAGGGCTGGGACTACGCGCACTGCCTGCCCTACTTCCGCAAGGCGCAGGGCCACGAGCTGGGGGCCAGCCAGTACCGCGGCGGCCAGGGGCCGCTGCGCGTGTCCCGGGCCAGGACCCGGCACCCGCTGCACCAGGCCTTCCTGCAGGCCACCCAGCAGGCCGGCTACCCCTTCACCGACGACATGAACGGCTTCCAGCAGGAGGGCTTCGGCTGGATGGACATGACCATTCACGAAGGTAGCACCCTCTTCCCCCCCCAACAGCGACCCAGCACCACCCTTCCAGCACCACCCCTAGACGCCAGTGGCACCCTGGGTGCAGCCTCCCTGGGTCCTGTTGGTATGGGCTATGGAGAACAAAGAGTCCTCTAGAAACCTGCAGTTGGGAAGAGCGGGTAGCCAGGAGCCCGGGGCCCTCCAGGCCCATCATCCTGGCTCCTTCACGCACGTTGGTCATGACTTTCCTTTATAGGCCCAGAGCGCCGTGCAGGACCGTGTTTGCAGCAGGGCAGGACTGACCAGGGCCCGGCCGTCTCCTTAGGGTTCTCGCTCCTTCTGTCTGCTCCCAGTGTTGTCATCCTGTCAGGGTAGAGGGTGGTTTGCCACCTGGGGAGCTGGGTAGAAGATGGCTTCTGGAAGGCAGGATCTTTCGGTTTCAGTCTTACCATGAAGGCAGGCCTTGCAGCTAGAGACAGGGCCAATTTGCTCTTTCTCTAGTTCCCTTCTCCTGTTTAGGAGCAGGGAAAGGCCTGGCAAAGGCCAGAGCTACGCCTGTTCTTGTTCTATCCTGCAGGTAAGCGCTGGAGCACCGCCTGTGCCTATCTACACCCGGCACTGAGCCGCCCCAACCTCAGAGCTGAGGTCCAGACTCTGGTGAGCAGGGTGCTGTTTGAGGGCACCCGGGCAGTGGGTGTGGAATACTTCAAGAACGGCCAGAGCCACAGGGTGAGTGAACTCCAGCAGGGGCCAGGCAGCAGTTCAGAGGGCAGTCAGGGTAGACAGTGACCCCTGAGGTCGGGTCCTCCTCCCCAGCTGTAAGCTGTGCTGAGTGAGCAGCTGCAGTGGCAAGTGAATTGTCCCTGGAGAAAGTGAAGGAATCTCCCAGTCCTGCCACCTACCAAGACCCCACGGCATCCTGGAGTGAGTGCCCCATGAACCTCTCTTACCACTCTCAGGGCAGGGCAGCCCCCAGTACCTTCTACACAGTTGAGGGTGTTGACCTGCCGGGCGATCAGTTTACCCTGGAGTTTTTAAAACCCTTGATCATTGGCATTCTGTATGGTTGTTTTCTCTGCCCAGTAGCCCACCAGAGGTAGCTTTGCTCAGCTTCTTTTAAGCCTCTTGAGTGTCTGACATCATTGTTCTTTTTTGAGAACTGCCCTTCCTCTTTTTTCCTACTCATTTTTTATTAGCACATTGTGTGTGTGTGTTCGTGTGTTCGTTCCAATACTAAGGGCTTGAATTCAGGGCCTGGGCACCCTTCCTTAGCTTTTCTCACAAGGCTGGTGCTCTACCACTTGAGCCACAGCTCCACTGCTGACTTGCGGGGGTGGGGGGGTTGATTCTTAGGAACTTTCCTGCCTAGGCTGGTTTTTAGTTTTTTGAAGAACTTCCATACTGATTTCCATTGTGGAAAGTTATATTCCCACCATTTTATCCTTCATCCTCAAGAGCATTTGCTGTTCTTTGGTTAGATGATGATAGCCATTCTAGTTATCTGGGGTGAGCTGCAATCAGTGTGGTTTTTATTTGCATTTCCTTTATGGCTAAAGATGGTAAACATTTTTTCATGTCTTTATTGGCTATTTATACTTAATTTGAGAACTGTTTGTTCAGTAATTTACCCATTTATTGAGTGGATGATTTGTTCTTTAGTATTTAATAGTTTGAGTTATTTATATATTCTGGATGTTAATCTTCTATTGGATGAATAGCTGGCAAAGAGTTTCTCATATCCTATTGATAGTCTCTTCGCTTTAGTGACTGGCTCTTTTGCTGTACCAGAGCTTTTTAGTTTGATGCAACTCAATTTGCCAATTTTCATTATTATTTTCTAAGCTATTGAGTCCTATTCAGAAAGTCATTACCTATACCTATATCTTCCAGTGTTTTTCTCCAGTAATTTTTTTTTTTGTAGGGTGAGAGATAGGGGATCTAGTTTTTCAGTCTTCTACATGTGAATATCCAGCTTTCCCAGCACCATTTTTTTTTTTCTCCAGTATGTGTCTGGTAGTGGCAAAGATACCAGGGATTTATTTCTGGGTCTTCTAATTCTGTTCTATTGGGCCACATATTGGTTTTTGTGGTGGTACCAGTCTGTTTTTGTTACTATGGATCCATAGTATAATCTGAAAGCATTGCTCTTTTTGCTCAGGATTTCTTTGGCTATTCAGGGAATTTTAGGATTGTTTTTGTCTGTCATTGTCATTAAACTTTTGATGAGGACTGCACTGAATGTGTAGCCGTCTCCCCATTACTGTCTGGCTGTTGGGCCACACCTGATTTTCACACACCAGGATTGCATATGCAGGTTGCTTTCAGAGAGCAGCCTAGCAAGATTTATCTATCTTTCTCTTGAGTCTGTGAGCAGGCTCTCAATGGTGGTAGCAGTGTTCCTGGCCTACCATGTGGGTACAGCATCCCAAGGCCATGTTCTTATGGTGCTGGCTGGAGTTGAGTGCTGGTCCATGAATTAAGCAGAACTGGCCCTTCAGGAAGTGTGAGCAGCACCCCCCTGTCTTTCAGGCTTATGCCAGCAAGGAAGTGATTCTGAGTGGGGGTGCCATCAACTCTCCACAGCTGCTAATGCTCTCAGGAGTTGGGAATGGAGATGACCTCAAGAAACTGGGCATCCCTGTGGTGTGCCACCTGCCTGGTGAGTCCCTCCCTCACTGCGACCTTATTAGTTTCAATGCTGTGTAGAAACAATGGCTCGTTGAATTATCATGAAGGGACAAGAAGCAGTTCCTTGGAACTGTCATCCTTCCCATGAGCCCAACGGTCCTCTGACTTAAGTAGACACTTACCCTAGACTCCAGGCTGCCTGGCAGCCTCACCCAAGTGGAGGAAAGCATCCCATAGCAGGAGCAGGACTAGACTCATCACCAAGGCATCTCTGTGACCAGAGAGCTTCACTCCCAGAACTTTCCAGCTACCCCAAGCATGAATGAGGCCAACTCAGGGCTCCAAAGCCTGCTCTCATTGTGAAGATCTGAACTTCATTTCATAAACTATGATGCCCTGGAGGCGCTGTCTTACTCTTCTGTGCTCAGAGGGCTGGCTGTCCTATGTTGGCTTTACCATGAGTGCCTGTGGAAGTGCGGGTGTGTGACTGTGACCAGCCAAGCATGCCCCTGAGCTTGGATGAGATTCCACAGGGTTTGCACAACATGCCGGGGTGGCTTCCTTCTTCTGAAGGTCCCCTGAAGAGGGGCAGGACTACTGTTGGCCAACAATCATGCAGTGGCCATTCACCAAGTGATGTCTACTGTGGGCATAGACTGCCTTCGGGAGGGAACTACTGAATGGATCTGGCCAAGGGCACCTGGGTGGCGGTTCTAGAAGGTGTGACAGAGTTAGATGGCTTTGGCAGCATTTGAAGGAAGACCAGACCTGACTACAAGTGCAGGAATGGTGGTAACTTTTAAGCTGAGACCCAAAAAAATAAGCAGGAAGTGGCTTAGCAGGTGAGTGGTCGAGGGGCATTAAGAAGCCAGCTAAGGAAGTGGAGCTGTGGCACCTTCCCTGGGGAGGGCAGCATTTTTTCCTGACAACTCCCTCTCATGTCAGGAGTTGGCCAAAACCTGCAAGACCATCTGGAGATATACGTCCAGCAGGCATGCACCCGCCCCATCACCCTGCACTCATCTCAGAAGCTCCTGCGGAAGGTCCGCATCGGTCTGGAGTGGTTGTGGAGGTTCACAGGTAGGCATGCGCCTCTGGGATCTTGGAGGAAATGATCTGTGGGCATTGTGGTCTTCTTGCTGAGGAACTGAGCAATGGCTTTGGCCTCAGGTAGCTGGGTACAAAGCTGAACCCTAAGCCGTCTTACCATCCACAAAGTAAGGACACGAAGGTCCCACCTGATAGGCTGGTGTGAAGACTGGAAGCAGTAGCACGTCAAGGGGTTAGCTGTAAGTGTTACCACAGGAGTTGAGTACTGTTCTTCTCCTAAGTAGATAGGGGATGGCCTTAGGCTGGTCCATGAGCCAGGAGAAGAGACCCAGAGGCTACCTTGGTACTAGCTGAAGAATCAGCACCTGGTCTTCAGCAACTGAGTGCCAGCTCTGCCTCTGCCAGGGGACCGACCATTCCTTGAAGACTTCTTCATTCACTAGGAGCAAAAATTTCAAGGTGCTCACACTCTTGCCCCTTGAGCTCAGCGGTGGGAAGGCCACTAGGAACATAGAGCTGGCAAAGCTGATGCTCCCCATTTGGCACATGGGTGACGTTTAAAGCCATAGCACTAAGTGGAGACCACTAGGGGGGAAAGAGGACAGCCATGGACAGGGCTGGGTGCTAGGTCTTAGAATCAAGGCCAGAAAGATGAAAGGGGCTGCCTAAGGTTAAGGATGGACACCAGAAGTAGCCAGCCTACCTGCCATGCCCTGACTGCCTCTTCTGCTTGTCCTCTTCTGATCTTCAGGAGAAGGAGCCACAAACCATCTGGAAACAGGTGGGTTCATTCGAAGCCGGCCTGGGGTTCCCCATCCAGACATCCAGTTTCATTTCCTGCCATCCCAAGTGATTGACCATGGGCGGGTCCCTACCCAGCAGGAGGCTTATCAGGTAAGCAAGAGGCCTCTGCTGTGGATGCTGCCTTTTCTGTCCTTGTGTTGGTGTCTTCCCCACTGTAGCAGGGCCTTCAGTCTCCTGCCCTCCAGTGGCTCAGTGTCTGAGAGGGGAGAAAGGAGAACCTGGCAAGTCGGTCTGTGTGTCACTGCTGAGTTAGGTCCTACCTAAGCAAATGTACAGGGCTGGATTGCCACCCTGAAAGGTTTAGGCAATAGAGTATAAAGCTTGGTGGGAGGAACCATTCATTGACATGGTTTTTAATCACTTGTGTAGATGGGGTAAAATATAGGCACATGCTAAAGTGCATCTGCCCAAAAAGGGATGCAGAGTCCAACCGCATAGGAAAGCCAGGGAGAGAGTTGGAGTTAATAGAGGTCACTATGGATGACATTGTTTTCTCCCTGGATCCTCTTAGGTACATGTGGGTCCCATGCGGGCCACAAGTGTGGGCTGGCTCAAGCTGAGAAGTACAAACCCCCAGGATCATCCTGTGATCCAACCCAACTACTTGTCCACAGGTAATTCCGTGGCTACCTACATCTCCTCTGGGCCTGGACCTGGACTTGGACCTGAATGAAGGAATGGCTTTAGGCTCTATTTCCTAACATGTTACTCTACCCTTGGACACTTGAGTCATCAAAAACAACTTGGAAACTTACTTTGCAAAGCAGATAGAGGCTTGGCTTTCAGAGATGTCTATAGAAGGTGTCAGTGCCAGGCCTGTGCATGCCCCATGGTATCTCCTGGTACTTATTCCAGCATGATCTAGTTTAGAAGCAAGTCATATTTCTGGGCCTGCTTCTTTTCAGGGAGCCGAAAGAACTCCTTGTTGGGCAAGTCTTGCCCCTGATGGAACGGAGCACTCACCTTCCCATGGTGGCAGAGCTTTGGTTCTTATCCTTGTGTTCTAGAGGAGTCAGACTCCTGACTTCATTCAGCCTGGGCCTCACCAACAGACTCTGTTGTCATCTAACCACCAATGGGCAGGTGACAAATACATGGTGGTTCTGTTTTCCATGTCCCTGAACTTTGGCCTCCAGCAACTCGTGGAGCCTCTCCATGCTGTGAATCTTCTAGTAGGCCAGCCTGATAAGAGGAAGGGCCTCACTTGTCTCTTCTTCTCCACAGAAACCGATATTGAAGACTTTCGTCATTGTATAAAGCTGAGCAGAGAAATTTTTGCGCAGGAAGCCCTGGCTCCCTTCCGGGGAGAAGAGATCCAGCCAGGAAGCCATGTCCAGTCAGATAAAGAGATAGATGCCTTTGTGCAGGCGAAAGTTGACAGTGCCTACCATCCCTCATGCACTTGTAAGATGGGTCAGCCTTCCGATCCCACCGCCGTGGTAGATCCACAGACCAGGGTTCTTGGAGTAGAAAACCTCAGGGTCATCGATGCCTCTATCATGCCCAGCATTGTCAGTGGCAACCTGAATGCCCCCACAATCATGATTGCAGAAAAAGCAGCTGACATTATTAAGGGACAGCCTGTACTCTGGGACAAGGATGTCCCTGTCTACAAGCCCAAGACCTTAGCTACCCAGCGCTAAGGCAGCTACTGCCTGACAATGACTAGAGAAGCCAAGAGGACTACCCGGCACAGCCTTTACTCCAAATGCCTTTGCTTCAGACTGTCTGGAATATCAACTCAGGGTTATCTGGATCATGTTTTAGGAAGTGAGACCAGGACTGACCAGCACTTTGCTCAGCGTTTCCTCTGTGAGCCCCTCCTCTGCACCTCCTGAGGGGACAGCAAGGGGAAGGGAGCCCAGTAGAAGAGGGTTAACCTTGGCCATGTCCTTGTCTCATGTCCACCTGGCCTTCAATCCGGGGTCCTGCTGCCTTGAACATTTTCTAAAGACAGCCCTTGAGATGGGTCTTTGAGACCACACTGGGTTCCTCACAGAAACGGCATCCTCCTCTCAAGCGGCAAGCTTTATTTAGTCAGGCCAAGAGCCATGCCAGAGTAAGCTTGGTTTGGGCTGCACAATTGCCCCAGGTGGAGGAAATCTGGGCTTTCCTCTCATCTGTCTCTTCATTCACTTTCTCTAAGTGAGCCTGGTACAGGGGCTCTGTCAGGGGACTGTGGGGTTCTAGTTTTACTTGAGTATCTAAGAGGAGCCTCCTGAACCTGTTCAAGGAGGGCCTCACTAGCAAAGGTTTCATGATTAAACCATTTTAAAACACCAAATCCGGAAGTGGCGCTGTGGCTCAAGTGGTAGAGCACTAGCCTTGAGCTGAAATGCTGAGAGACAGTGCCCAGGCCCAGAGTTCAAGCCCCACAGCTGAAAAAAAAAAAAGAAAAAAGCTCAGGGACAGCACCCAATCCCTGAGTTCAATCCAAAGGACCAGCAATCAATCAATAAAATTTTTTAAAAAGGGCTGGAAATGTGGCTTCGTGGTAGAGTGCTTGCCTAGTATGCATGAAACCCTGGATTCAATTCCTCAGTACCACATAACCAGAAAAAGCCAGAAGTGGTGCTGTGGTTGGTGCTGTGGCAGAGCACTTACCTTGAATACAGAGAGGCTCAAGGATAGTGCCCAGGCCAAGTTCAAACCCCAAGACTGGCAAAACAAACAAAACACAAATCCAAGAGCCAACCCCACATACCAGGTCCCCTCTCCACATGGGGGGCAGCAAGTCCCTCATGACCTTTTCCAGAGGCCCTGGGAAGCAGCCCAGCTGACAGAGCTAGTTTATTCTCTAGACATCCATGGGAACAGACAGGATGGCACTGGTACTGATGGAAAGCAGCAAAATACAACTGACAGCAAAATATATCAATGAAGATTTGAGTTTCCAGGGGGAGAAATCATACAAACAACATTTACAAAAGCTCTTTGATAGGTTACTTTCTTAAGAGTTTGGTAATATAGTAACTTATTTTTAAATGGACACACCTTATCACAATTGTTCTTACAAGAGATTAAAAGTAAAATGAATTTTGGGTTGGGCTTTCTGAAGATGTCCAAACCCACCATCTATAGCAGAGAACTGAAACAAATTGCCACATGTAAACCTATCCCCAGTGCTGGACCCAGAACAAGGTGGGGAGACCACCAAGAACTCTAGGCATCAAAGATGGGGTGGGTTGAGGAAACTTGCAGATGTTGGAGGTTCCATGGCCACAACGGAAATTTCTGAGGAAAACCTTCCAGAAATACTTTATTATGCTTATAAGCATACTAATAAAAGTGTAATAGGAAACTATTACACTTCTTTAAAAACTTTAGGTAGATCTTGTTTTACCTGTATCTTGTTTTTTTCCTGTTCCAAGAGATGGTTAAAAAACAAAATTGTAGGTCTGCCAAGAGTCTTCTAGAGCAGGTCCTCCACCTGGTCCATGGTAACTGGTCACTGCTGTCCATCCTCTAGGTTTTGGAGATACCCTTAGTGGTACAGGAATAATGGAGGGCTTGGGTCCCAGCCACACTGCTCTGAAGACCACATGCCACCCTCCCTCCAGAGGGTGCAGAATCCAGGAAGGGGTAAGAAGTAAGAGGACTGTGGATGGATACAGATGGTGCAGGTGACAGTTCCACCATCTCTAAGTGCTTGGAATCTCAGACTCTGAGGCAATGGCTGATTCAGACCAGCAGTATAACTTAAGATAAACCAACTTAATAATAACCTGCCCACCATGCTGCCTACTTGCAACCAGGCCCGTCTCCCATTTTCATGTACTGAGGCCTGTTCTGCCTTATCAAAGACAGCTGCATAAGGAACTGTTTCAGAAGACAAGAAACAAGCGTCATGTGTGAAGAACTCAAGTCCAGCAGGAAATTGCTGTGGTCTGTATGGGGTTTCTGAATGGCCAGCATGGCTCCTCCCATTTCCAGCTGCAGGCTAAATGACAGATATGAACGTAGGACCCTCACAATGCTAAATGCACACAGGCCAGCTGGAAGTTCCACTGCTGAGTGGGGAGCTTTTCATCCAGGGGGTGAGCACTGTCGGCTGTAGTGCTCATTTGCTCTACAAAGTAGTGTGCAAACTGGATCCACTCACGTTAGTCTCATAGGGAATCAGGTAGACTTCACCTGCTTGGCCCCTTGGCAAAAGCTTGCCCAAAACAAAACTGCTTTGCAAAAACTGGTTGAAAAGGTCAGAAAGTTCTAAATGTGCCCAGAGTCCTGACTTAACCTACAGCATTGAAAAAACCTGTTTACTTGACTGCAGCAGCAGCAGCAGCAGCTGTGCCTGATAGAATAAAGGACAGGCCATGGAGAGGGTCTGGGAGTAACCGCCAGCAAGACCAGAAAGGGTGAGTCCTAGAAGTAGGGGGTGGAGGTACTATCCAGGGGGAAGCTCCTGGAATCATTTCCATAAATTCAAATACGTCTTCTCTCCAACAAAACAATACCCCCTTAGCCCAAAAGTTTTTTCATATTTCCACTGATAAACCAGTATGACAGATCTAATAGAAAGGTTTTGTTTTCAGCCAGATGCTGGTGGCTCATGCCTATAATCCTAGCTACGCAGGAAGCTGAGATCTGAGGATCACAGTTCAAAGCCAGCCTGGCACGAAAGTCCATGAGACTCTTATCTCCAATAAACTACTCAGAAAATCAGAAGTAGTACTGTGGCTCAAGTGGTAGAGCGCTTGCCTTGAGCTGAAGAGCTGAGGGACAGCACCCAGGCTCAGAGTTCAAGCCCCACAACTGACCAAAAAAAAAAAAAGGTTTTTGTTTTTTTTCTAACTTTTTAAAAAATTAGGAAAAAATACATGTCCTGCACATTGGCCCTGGCTGTTCCCTCCAGGATGTCTTCAGACTACTTCACCTGCCTTCTCAGTACCAGAAGAGAGAGACCAAATAACCTTTCAACAAACAACAGCAGGGCTGGAGTCAGTTTTTGAGTTGGGTGGGCCAGAGAGGGAGTTGAGGCTGTACATGTGACATCAGCTTTGTGGTGAACCAGTTTCTACAAGTAAGCTGCGCATCCTAAAAAGAAAAGATGGTAAAGAAATGCAGTTGTGGGGGGGAGATGGGGGAAGGAAGGGATAGTAGGAGAAAAAGGAGGGGGTAACAATGCTCCACAAGAAATGTACTCATTAACTTACTGATGTAACTGCAACCTCTCTGTACAGCATCCTTACAAGAAAATAAAAAAAAATTTAAAATGCAATTGGCAAAGACACTTCAGACTGTGAAAAAGAACACTATTTAAAATAAACCACTCTGGCTTCTTTTAAGAGCAGGACCACCATAACCTTGAGACCTGCTCATCCCAGCCTGCAGCATACTCTGTAATGCAACAGGAAAGGAGACCCTGGCTAAGCAAGGTCCAGCTATCTGAATGGAAACTGACCGCACATTGAACAGAAATGATTCCTAATGAGGTTCTCACTGTTGACTGGCAGTTAACTCATAGTAGCCCTTTCTACCTCAAGGTATATTATAAACACAAGATTAAACCAAATATACTATTTCTGTGGACACAATCATTTGGGGAGTGTAGGGAGGGAAAAGCAAAATAGAGAAAGTCAGTTTTAAAACCTCTTCCTAAAGCAAGGGGAACAAATCATGCTCTACAACTCCAAATTTTTCTTACAAAGAGACATTTAATGTAAGGTGAGAAGTTGAATTAGACTTAAAGCAGACAGATACCCAGAAGTGGCACAGCCTGTAAACCCACCAGTGATTCAGGAATGACTTTAGAAAAGCTCAGTGCCTATCCCAGAACACACAGTGTGGGCTGGTGGGTTTGGCCTGATGATGTTAAGCCACACAGTCCAAGGTAATGTTGATGGTGGATTAGCCCTTTAGGAGAAGCAGTGCTCTCTGCAGCTGAATTAAGTTACCGTGAAGGAGCTGGAGAACAAAAAAGCTACCTGATTACAGAGCTGCCCCAAGAACACCTGCCCCCTGGAAGCTCTCCCTGGCAAAGCCAACTCTGCGAGGAGAGCTCCTGAATACAAGGAAATTATTACACACTTTTATTCTGAAGAACGTTTTAATTTTTTTAAAAAAGGCTTTATGTCAGGAAATAGTCATTTACAAACCTTGAAGTATTTTTGCCTGGATCTGAGTAAGAATGTCTTACGAAGAGGTCTGTGAGGTCTTCATAACAAAGTATTATTTACAAAAAAAAAAAAGCTGACAGGTTGTCTATGTAGTAAAAAAAATTTGAACCCAAGTCATTACCTGTCTTTTTTCATTGCAGGGAATCCCTGTGTGGTAACTTGATGACATCAGTACGATTCTGATAGCAGGAAAGAAAACCTTGACAATCTTAATGAGCCCCAAATGGGAAGCACACAGTTGGAGTAACTGTACTCTTCTAAAAACTTCAGCCCTCATTCAATTGCATATAACAGCTATCATAGGGGACACATAGCACAGCAATGTTTCGTAAAAGGCAACAGAATGATGTGGACAGACCCTGACATTCTAACTTTATGGGTCACCATGATGCTCCCTCCACCCCATCCCAACATCATTTCGTTCTTAGGACAAGCAACACTGCCAGTCCCTGGGGGATGAGCACGAACATGCTTCATTTACCTACATGATTATTTTCACAACAGATGCAGAAACAGCCTGTGTGGACAACTGAGAAAACCAGACTGTGACAATAAGATGCTTGGGGTAAAGAGTAGGCAGCTGGACCTACTCGGTAACTTTTAAAGTAAAAGCAAACCCAGAACAGTTGCAACCCTTAGTGAACAAGAAGGTACAATATAAAAAAATCATAGAACTTTCGTCCAATGAAAAGACTGAAAATAGTCATCTTATATATCTTATGTAAAGATAGGTTTATAGTGACTCAAAATATTTTAGAAAAATTTCTGTAGTGTGTGTTAAGTTCTGTTGAACTCAAAATTTTACCCCCTTGTCCCCCCCCCCACCCCCCCGAGAATTTTCACTAAAGAAGTGAGAATTGGCTCTATTTCTTCTACTTCTGTATAGCCCAAGTAAAAATACCAATCATTTCTAGATTTGGGTGGGAAACTACAATTGTTAGGACCCAGGGATATTGCTGCAGTTCAAATACGGTACGATAATTACAAAATATAGACCATCTCTTTACAAATACAAAGTGTAGTATATTACAAGTCATGTACAGTAAATCTATATTTTAAACAAACTAGCGTATCTAAGTTTACCTGGTTGCGAGTGCATTATTATTCCAGTTTACAGCTGCCCTTAGCGTGACAGTCACAACTGACCATCCAAGTGATGTTCTCTTGTGTAAACTGGCATCACATAACAGAAAACCTTATCTATCAGGTCCTGCTCCCCCTCGAGATGACCACTGGTAGCTGGGTTCCAATACACATTGTATTTCAGAATAGCTTAACGGGAACCAGGAAGCAGTGTTTCAGGGGGAGAGATTTAAAAATAGATATGCTGGGCCTGGTGAGTGTCTGATATGCTATACTGATGACTGAGGTAATGACACAGGTGTGGTCATCGTCATCACCTTTCACCTTCCCCACTGTGCTGACAGGTGCCCTGGGTGGAGGGAGACATGGAGGTGGACTCCTCAGAAGTCCATCTGGACCTTCAGGCAGGGCTGGGCTGCCCTTGCTCACTCATCCTCTGGAGGTGGCTGTGCCTGCTGTCTCCTGCAGCTGGGCCTGAGCACACGTGTGCTCTGCTGGGATCCTGGAAGCCTATTCCTACCAGGTTTATGGCTTCCTGGAGGCATGATCACCCTTGTACGGAAAGCTCATTGAGTATTTCCTCCCAACTAGTGCCTAAACTTTTCCTAACCGCGAGGCACTTTTCCCTAGCCCTTCCTGTGAGGCTACAAGGTGGTGATGCAGATCATTTCATCTGCCAGGTCCTCCTCTTCTTGCCTGGGCTCTGGCTCCTCATCACTGTAGCCGGGACCAAAGTCCTGGAGTTCGTAGTCCTGCCGATGTGCGCCAGGGCCCACATCCCCGTTGGCTCGAGGACACACATTCCCATTGAGCAACGTGCTGGCAGCACTCTCCATCTCATCGATGGTTAGGTCACAGGCATCGGCGATTTCATGTTTTGTGGCTGACACAAATTTTGGGTCCCTTGCGTAGCGTCCCAAGCCTTCTGATATCAGGACCTGCACAGGAAAAAGAATGAATGACATTAACAATAGAAGGCTTGGGGCCTGGTGGGGTGGGGAGGGGGAGGGGGTGGGGTGAACTTAAGTACTCACAGCAGTGTGACTCAGCCCCACTGTACTACTAGACCTCAGACATGACACTAACTGTAAAGGGCCTCAGCTCTGAAAAATGGCACGGACCAAAACGCTCCACACGGTCCAACAGGAGTGAAAAACACCAGCGAATTGTGGCACACATAGGTAATGCCAGCTACTGAGCACAGAATAGCAGTGCAGTTCATTGATTTAGACTAGGTGTGGTGGGCAGTTTTCATTTAGACCCTAAAGACTACTTCTGCTGTGAAGAAGCATCAACCTAAGGCAGCCTGGCTCCAGGGCTCACCCACATCACCATCACGTTTCTCTGCGTGTGGTTGGCCCTCCATTGTTCCACCATGCTGCCCATGGGTCCCCCATCGTCCTCCTGTGGCCAAGAGCCATACTCACCGCCTCCACCAAGCTGTCTGCGCTCCTCTGCTTGTCACTGTTTTTGTTTCTGAAGCTGCTGGGGACAGTCAGGCTGGCTGGAGTGAAAGTCCGATAGGAGATGTCTGGCTCATCTGTGTACCAGGAGCTGCGGTGCAGGGACGGCAGGCTGCCATTGACCTGGTCCAGTGACTCTGACCGATCCACCTGAATCAAGGGTGTGTAGCACGGGGTCCAGTCCTGGTATGGAGGGGTTGCGGGAGGGGTGACCCATGACCGGGTTGAGTGGCTTGGTGAGTACTTCTGGGCTTTACTGGAATCAAGGCCTGCAACTGCCATGATCTAAGGAGAGAGGGGAGAATGGGCAGAATGTGATCCTCAGAGGTCTGGGCCTCAGGCCTCTTTAAACAGACCAATCACTGCATGTGGCTGCTGTTCAGGAGCAGCCTTCACAGTGCTGTTCAGTGAGCTGGCAGGGCAGCGCTGGTTTCCCAACAGACTAGGCTTCCTTTTCCCCTAAAGCCAAAATGCATCTCCTAGAACTGTGTGCATGGAGTTTTCACTGGCTAAATCATGCAGCTGCTTCAGAAGGACGGACAATAAGCAAGCTAGTGTATGAACACACCACCTAGGGTATTCAGTAAGAAATTTCAATAAGGAAGTATGTTCAGGGGAAACATGAGGATTCTAGCTTACGCAGGAAAACAGCTGAATCTTTTTACTTTAGTGCAGAATATCCTGTATTCAAGATGCACTGGGCATGAGCCCTACTTCCCACACTTCCACTATGGCAGATGCACCTCAGGATGCCCACTCTGCAGAGAGGGATGCTGAGGTAAGTCTGTGCCAACAGCTCATAGCCACAGCTAAATAGAAAGTGATGACCATCCCAGGGCAGGGTGGGGGAGGCAGCTGGAACTGGTCTGAGTGGGTGCATGTGCTCCTTAAAGACACATGCCTGCTTGACTCACGGCCTCTGTTAGCCTGGTCCTTCTAAAGGTTTATCTTCCTTTCATGTTGACACACAACCTAAGTACAAATCAACATTAAACTTAGAGGTAGAATTGGTGCCAATTACTCAAGGCTGTTATCCTAGCCACTCAGGAGGCTGAGATCTGAAGACTGAGGTTCAAAGTCATCCCTGGCAGACACATCTGTGAGACATTTCTGTCCAATTACCAGAAAAGGTCAGGACTGGAAGTGTGGTTCAAGTGATAGAATGTCAGCCATGTGTACAAAAGCTGAGTGAAGAGCTTGAGGACATAAGTTTAAACCCTGTACACACACTTTCTCTCTCCCCTCTCTCTCTCCCCCCACCCCTCTCTCTCCAGAAAAGTAAAAACTGGCAGGGAGATCTGACATGGTCATTTATGTTTCTAAGATGCCAGGATTAGAACCTTGCAGGCTCTTGGCTCTGCCAGTTGACTGGATGTGTGCTGATACATGGCATTCTCCTTGACCATGCACCCCAACCCAGCATACACAGACAGACAACATTTCTGATCAGATAATCAGTTAATATATTTGTATACACTTGCATACCACCTAATATATCAACTGAAACATGGTAGATTCAAGAGAGAACACAAATAGTACAATTCCTTAGAAAGGCAAAGGCAGAGTTCAACAAAATGAACATCAGGAAATGGGCACTTGAAAGGGGTGGGGTAGGGGCACTGGGAGAGGGGCAGACAAATGAAGAGGGGGTGAGGAGAATGCAGTAAGAATTTAATGTTTTGCAATCTAAGCATTCACACAGTGAGACCAAAGAAGGACGTCCTTAGGAGAGGATTGGAGGGCTCAATAGCTATGTGCATCAATAATCATATAAAATAATAATCATATAAATGATGATTATTGAGACAAACTCTAAGAAATGGAAGGGGTTTTGAATTATACTGTTTGCAGTTCTTTTTTCTTTTCTTCCTTCCTTTTTTCTGTTTTCCTTTTTCCTTTTCCCTCTGACGCTTTTATTTTAAATTGCTGTACCCCTTGTCTTGTATATAAAATTATCTGAGTTGGGGAGTGGAAGGGGAAGCACAGGTACAATATGACAAAGGGTGAAGCAATTCATCAATGAAACACTAGACACTATGTTGGAAATGAACAAATGAACTGTATAATTTTGAGGGATGGGAAACTGGAAGGAGAAACACTGGAAGAGAATGAGGGAAAGGGTGACACTGTACAAAAGGAAATCTACTCACTACCTGAATCATGAATGGTAACCCCTCTGTACATCAATGAAATTTAAAAAATAAAAAATTTAATGTTTATCCTACAAAATTAAAAACAAGGGGCAGGTTGGGAGGGATGGGTGAGAATATTGAAAAGGGACACTGATCAAGATGCACTGTACTCATAAACTGTTTTAAATGGCATCTCCTTTGTACAAGTACTTATCCTAAATTTTTTAAAGATTTTTTTTATTAATAAGTTTTTTATTGTGAAAATACCCTACACAGGGGTTACAATTACGTGGGCAAGGTAATGAGTACATTTTATCAAGCATTGTTGCCTCCTCCTTTGTTTCGCCTTACCATCTCTGCCCTCCCATCCTCCTCCCCTGCCAGAAAAGAACCATATTCTTTTTGTTTGGTTGGTCGGTTGTGGGGATTGAACTCTGTGCATGGGCAGTGTCCCTGAGCTCTTCAGCTCAAGGCAAGTGCTCTACAACTTGAGCTACAGCACCACTTCTGGTTTTCTGGTGGATAAGTGAAAATAAGAGTCTCCTGGACCTTCCTGCTTGGGCTGGCTTTGAACCTCTATCCTCAGATCTAATCCTCCTGAGTAGCTAGGATTACAGGCGTGAGCCACCAGTGACTGGCTAAAAGAACCATATTCTTATTGTTGAGACAGAGCCCTTGGTAAGTGCACTCTGGGTCACAGGCTGCCTCCCACCCAGCTGCCCTCCTTGTGGGCAGATGGCCCCTCTGACTCATTCTAGTCACCACAAGGTCCATCCACAGAGCCTGTAAGCAGTTGACAGAGGAACTTCTTCTCATTCCCAGAACAAAAAAAGCAGCAGTTATTAGGCATCTGGCAAATGGTTCCATTTCCCTGGGGCTTGCAAAATATCAACTCTAGAAAAGTTATGGGGAATAAGAGGTTTAGAAGCTGGCCTTGCTCCCCTCCTGTGGAGCTCTTGAGAAATGAGGGCCAGAAGATATATTTCTGGGGCTGATCCAAGGCCTGAAGCAAACTGGAGGTGAAAGTTCTCTCCTTCCCTCTAGGCGCCAGCAGCCAAGGGATAGGGCACATGCCTGGCAGGATCCAGTCAGAGCCAGGGCAGCTTACCTGCTGCTGCATCAGGTGCAGAGGCAGAGCGGCACGGTGGGGGAGCGCAGGAGACAGCGGAACATCCTCCTGGCTGCTCTGTCTGCGCAGGCACTCGAAGTTGAAGGAGGATCTCCGATGGGCTGAGAAGCGAAAGCACATTGTGCATTGTGAGGAAGCCCTTGGGCACCATCTTAGGAGTCAGTATGTTCAAAAGATGGAATTTCATGAGCTGGGAAGGTGGCTCAGTGGTAGAGTGCTTGCCTTGCATGCCTGAGGCCCTGGGTTCGATTCCTTAGCACCACATAAGAAAAAAGAAAAAAGCCAGAAGTGGCGCTGTGCTAGCCTTCAACTGAAGAGCTGAGGGACAGCGCCCAGGCCCAGAGTTCAGGCTCCACGACTGGACTCCCCCCCCCCCAAAAAAAAAAGATGGAATTTCAGAAGGAATTACATAGTGAGGACCCTCAACTCTGGGAAAGTGTAGGGTGGGGAAAGGACAAAGGAAGTATCTCACCTGAAGGATTTCTGTTTTGACACTACTATCTGTACTCCAGGCCTTGTGTGTGCTTAGCCAGGCACTATACCATTGAGCCATGCTTCCAGGCCCTGTTTTGAATTGATTTTTTTTTAAATTTTTTTTTTTTGGGTCCGGTTGTGGGGCCTGAACTCTGGGCCTGGGCGCTGTCCCTCAGTTCTTCAGCTCAAGGCTAGCGCTCTACCACTTGAGCCACAGCACCACTTCCGGCTTTGTTTTTTCTTTTTGCTTATGTGGTGCTGAGGAATCGAACCCAGGGCCTCAGGCATGCAAGGCAAGTGCTCTACCACTGAGCCACCTTCCCAGCTCCTGAATTGATTATTTTCAAGATAGGGTCTTCATTTCTGCCTAGGCATGTACCTGGACTTCGATTTCACTTCCTATTATAACTAGGATGACAGGCATGTGTCACCATTCCCAGTTTCTTCCACTGAGCTAGAATATTGTGGATTTCTGTTTAGTCTGGTGTGGAACTGATCTCAGCCTTGCACATAGCTGGGATGACAGGGGTGTGCCACCGTACCCAGCTATTGGTTGAAAAGGCCAGACTGGCCTTAAACCACTATTCTCCCAATCGCAGCCTCCTAAGTAGCTGGTGAGTCACTGGTACCCCACTGAGAGATTTTTTTTAAGTGAAGATTAATTACTTTTAAATGTTTGCCTGTTTTCAGATAGCCTATAGGACACTTGATGCTGAGTGTGAATCTGCATTTAGACACATGACAGGGAACAAGGACAAGAGTCACTCTACAATCTGACATTTCCTGACTATATCGTTTTTGCCTTACCCAATCAAGTGTTTCTGGCATTCTGTGCTTATGTTTTTATTTATTTATTTGTTTATTTATTTATTGTTGGTCATGGAGCTGAACTCTGGGCCTAGGCGCTGTCCCTCAGCTCTTCAGCTCAAGGCTAGCCCTCTATCACTTGAGCCACAGTGCCACTTCCAGCCTTTTCTGCTTGTGTGGTGCTGAGGAATTGAACGAGGGCCTCATACATACAAGGCAAGCACTCTACCTCTGAGCCACCTTCCCAGCCCCATGTGCTTATATTTTAAAGGGAGGGATTCTTCTTGTCCTCATCAGCTCATCCCAACAATAAGTAAATTCTTCTGCTGGGAAAGACCAAGTGATAGAGAATAACTTAAACTGAGAGCACGCACCTTTCCCCCTGACAGCCATATCTTAGAATTCACTGTCCTTGCTGCCCACCCCACTGGATCATCTCCCCTCCCCTTCCCCCTAAACAAATGCACCTGCTGGTCCTAGAGGAGAGCCTGAGACTAAGGCCATGTCTGGTGCTGATGCCCCTGGCAGACACAGATGCTGTTGAAACCCTGAAACCCTCTATTCAAGGTAAGACTGCTCTCCCATCCTGCCTCTGTCTCATACCACTTCTATCTGCTCTGCCTGACTTCACTTTTTCTGCCTAATCAAGAGACCCTAGTTATATGGGAGGTACACCATTTCCTCTTCAGCTGGGCTGCAGGAGGTTTGGTTGCCCTTCCCATGTTTTCTTCCCAAATAAAACCTGCTGGATTGTTGAGTTCACCTTTCTGCTCTTTTCCTTTTTCTTTTTTGTTGGTTGTGGGTCTGGGTGCTGTCCCTGAGCTCTTCAGCTCAAGACGAGCGCTCTTATCACTTGAACCACAGCACCACTTCCAGTTTTCTGGTGGTTTATTTAAAAGTCTCACAGACTTTCCTGACTGGGCTGGCTTTGAGCCGTGATCCTCAGATCTCAGCCTCCTGAGTAGCTAGGATTACAGGCATGAGACACTGGTACTTAGCTTCTTTTCCTTTTTAGCAGTGAAGAAGCAAAGAACAGCTCTATGTACATACCATCTGCTGACAGCCATCCTCACAGAATAAGGATGACAAGGGAACCCACAACTATCAGCTTCACTGGACACCAGGCCCAGGATATCAGTCTGAATTCTGGGGCCCTTTGTTAGAGCCAGAGGCTTTTCCTCCTGGAAACTTCCCTTTACCCTTACCAGGGTTGGCTTCAGTGCATCTTACTTGTATATTACAAGGTGACAGCTACTTTAACTTTTCCTTCCTTGTTCTCTGCTTTCTAAGCTTTGTATATTTCCTAGCCCCAGAAAAACCCCATAAGCCTATAATTCCTGCCTTGGGGAGTATCAGCATTCAATGAGGGGCATTTTAGGACCTCCTACCTGAGGTGCCCATCTGAAACAGACAGCTGACTTTCTTAGAACATCTCCTCTTGTGTGCCACCCAGTTTTCCTTGCCAGTGCCATGTTTAGGAACTAA
The DNA here is from genome assembly GCF_019054845.1 of Dipodomys spectabilis. Lineage (NCBI taxonomy): Eukaryota > Metazoa > Chordata > Mammalia > Rodentia > Heteromyidae > Dipodomys > Dipodomys spectabilis. The sequence goes on from NW_024870731.1 coordinate 5,194,893, forward strand.
GATCTGGGGCCAGCCAGGGGTTCAGAGCCAGGAAAAAACACTGCCTCCCATAAGCACAGTGTTCTTCTGTATCTTAAACAGCCTCCAGCCTCTCTCATCTGGTGATCTCTTCACAATGGTCTCTGGAAGATGCAGTTGTCCCACTGTGGCTAAGGATACTGAGACCACAGTTAAATGTTCTTCCTGCACATGCTCTGAGCTGCCCCCATAGAAAAGCTAACCCCCTTCCGGATGAAGCAGGTGACTGGTTCTACCCAGCCAGGATTGGTTACTGGCTGGGTTGGGGATGGTGGCAGAGGAATATGGGGGTTTGGGGGTAGGGGGATCTCAAAGGCAGGGGGCCTCTCTGGTCTTAATCTGTACATCCTTCATCTAATATTTATGGGGAATGGAATAGCTCCATTCAGCAGTAAGTGTTTGAGGCTGTCCAATTAAATATTAACTATGGAAATGGGTCTGATTCCACAACCCCGCAGGCTAGGACAGCTGGAGTAAGGCACGGGGGCTCCAAGCACCATACTTCTTACTGTGTGGGTGGTAGGCAGAGAGTCAGGAGCCACTGTATCTTGGCTGTTTTGGGTTGCAAATTAAGAGTCCTGCTCAAAATTAAACTTCATTCTCCAGAGACATCAGAAATGGATGCTCTTTAATCATCACCAAAATGACCACACTTCTGCAGAATTAAACTGCCCAGCCAGGAGGAACTGGCAGGAACCACAGCTACACTTCTTTCCCTGCCCTGAGTTCTTTGCTTAGGATGATCAGAATCTGCCAGTGTAAGTCATAACACTGATGAAGGAGGAAGGCAGGGGAGCCCCCACCCCACTACCCTCAGCAGGAAAGAGTCTCTGGTCCCAGAAGGAAAGTCACTATCCTAGAAGGGCCAAAACCTGTCCTGTCAGTTCAGAGTTTTGAAAGACCTGAGGCAAAGATGAGGGAGAGGGAGGAAAGCAGAATGGAAGGATAAGCCCTTTTGGGGACAAAAGAGAGGTGGACACTAAGATCTCCCAAGGGCTCCAGAGAGGCAGGGGTTTACATGTAAGACAGGCCTGGGGGCAAGTCTGGCTTGGGCTTGAGCTCATTTTATTTCTTCATCATGGAATGGGGCACAGCTATGCACATCAAAAGTATACTATGTCTTTCCTATCTTTCAGGACACACCCAGGTTCAAAGGTAAGTATCATACACACAAAAAGCCGCTTCTCAGTTGTGTGTATGGGGCAATTTTAGGGTCACAAACTGACTCTAATTGTGCTCCAAAAGAGCCAAAAACAGTGCTAATACGGTTTTTACTCCATGGCAGGGCATATGGATGTCAGGGAAAGGAAAGTCCATGCACTGCCCACCTAGGCAATGGTCTTGAAGATGTAACATGGTGTGGCAAATCTCTCTATCATATGCCTCTGTGGGATGGGGAGACAGGCACAGTGTTATCTGGAAGAATCTACCCCCCCAATAAGAAATCTAGCCTCACATGTCGGGGTGGGAGGTAGTAGGCGTCGCCTTGGAGATCTCCGTGAGTCATAGCCAATGGGAAAGTCATCATCATCCAAGAAGCCTTGGGGGTGATGGTAGCCTCGGGGCCTCTCAAAGTCCATGGTGCTGCCCTGGTACCTGTTGTAGTAGCTGTAGTTTTGCCTGGTGGTCAGAAAGGGCCAAAGAGAAGGTGCATGTGAGATTATGGGCAACAAGTCTGTAGACTCCCAGGAAGACCCCCACCCAACCCCTCCCACCCTCAGTCCCCCTCCCCATCCCCACCCCCACCCCAATGCATTCAGTAGGATTAGTGGAGAACAAGACAGTTGTATTTCATGGAAGATTCCAGATGTAGAGCACAAGAAAGCTCAGGGATGGAGGCCTATGGTGAGTGATGTGCTGGTCTTTTCCCTTCCTGGGCCAGTTGCAGGCCCAGGGCAGATGTGATCACAGGTACATGAAGCTTGTCATCTTGAATGTCATCTCCTAGTGACTTGCCTGGCAGTCTGCCCTCTGCCAGGTGCCAGGCTGCTCACAGGGATACAGTTTCCACTCCCAAAGAGCACAGGAAATACCATAATTAGACATACAAAATGCAGTCTGGAGAGCAGATAGGAACTAGGCTAGTGAGGAATAGGCAGTGGTTCCCCTGGGTGGGTTTTTGTTTTTCTTTTTGGTGGCAGGGGCACATTTTTCAATTCTAGGAAGGACATAAAAAGCAAAGTCCTTGAAGAGAGTGCAGTGAGGCCCACAGGGCTAGCTGAAGGCTTCTAAGCAGTGGACACTGAGTAGCAAACCCCTGTAGAACACAGGGTCCATTTGGCTAAGAATCAGTAGTTGTGAAATTCAGATGTCCAAGGGAGGTAGAGGGAAGGACCAACTAAGTGGGAACGAGTTTAGTTCACTCCTGGGGGCAAAGGGGGCCACTTAAGATTCAGGAGCCTCAGGTCTTGGTGAGGTGGTGAGACAATAGTTTAGTTGGCTTCTTGATCTCTCATTCTCCACAGAAGTACCTTGGTGGGAGCAGGGAGCGGAGCCTGCGCATGGAGACTCCAGCTGAACTACAGGCTGACTGGGCCTTTATGCAAATTCAGCCTCAGGTAATATCTCCCTAGTTTAAACAACAACAACAACAAAAACCCTCTCATGTCTCAGAAGATGGGGATCTGATTTTTTATTTTAAAGGCCCGGTTGGCAGTGGTGCTGTGTCTCAAGTGGTAGAGCGCTCACTTTAAGCTGAAGAGCTGAGGGATGGCGCCCAGGCCCAGAGTTCAAGCCCCATGACCTACCCCAAGATAAGTATTCAAATGTTTTTTCTTTCACGCGATTGTTTCTAACATATTTATAAGATGATTTCTTTGTTGCTTTGTATGCCCCCCACCACGGTATAACCCCTGCTTTCACTGTATTTGATGTTGGTATAATTTGTGGAGGGGAAGGGAAAAAACAAATTGTTTAAATAGGGATACAGGTGGACCCATTGCAACAATGAGATGTACAAGTTGTTATGTCGAAAAACATATTTACAACTTTGGCGGGGGGAGGGGGGCAGTGGAGATGGGAAGGTATGGGAAGGGGAAACAAAGGAGGAGGCAACAATGCTTGATAAGAAATGTACTCATTATTTTGCCCATGTAATTATAACCCCTCTATACAGTATTTTTACAAAAAAAAAAAAAAGGTCTGGTGCTGTTAGCTCATGACTGTCATCCTAGTTACTCTGATTTGAGGATCTGCTTCAAAGCCAACCAGGGCAGGAAAATCCATGAGACTATTATATCCAATTAACCAACAGAAAACTGGGAGTGGTGCTGTGGCTCCAAGTGGTAGAGCACTAGCTTTGAGTGAAAAAACTCAGGGATAGCATCCAGGCACTGAGTTCAAGCCCCATGACTAACAACAATTACCCCCACCACACACATACACACACACAAACACACACACGGCCCAGAGGCCCAATCCACAAGTTCAAAGAGCTCTTACTGAAGGGTCTCAGAGGCACTTAATAAGGCAGCAGAATGAGAACACAGGCTCCATTCCCTCTGTGGCCCCCATTGTCCCTGGCCTGGAGCTTAGGCTCTTGATTTGCTTTTCAGAGAAAATCCTGGCTCCCTGAGCAGACTGAGGAGGGATGGAGGGGAGGCTCTTGAGCTCCTCACCTGCTCCAGGTAGGAGAGCTGTCATCTTCACAGTACTCCTCACTACTGAAATACTCCTGCTCCCCCAAGCAGCGGGGGTCCCTGAAGTAGCCATGGATCTCGGGGTCTTCCCGGCAGATCGTTGGGAGCTGCTCATCTCCTGAGTCAGACCTGTGGTTGGGAGGTAGAACTGAGAGCCTGTGGGGCAGGGGTGGCCTGCAGCACTCAGCCCTCCAAGGAGCTTCTGCTTCTCCCCACACACCATGAGACTTGTTTAGGCTCCTGGCAATAATGCTGGGGGCAGCGTGTCTCTGTAAATATCCAGAGTAATGTTTGGCCAAGATACTTTTTCCAGAAGCCTTGGAGCCTCAGGCACAAATCAAATTCAGAGAACAGCAAGAAGGACTTGTAGCACTGCACATAGTGGTCAGCAGTCTTGGGAAAAGATCCTGCTCTCCTCCCACCAATCACACTATTGCCCCAGCTGCATCCAAGGTGACCTCAGAATCTGGGACATAGACCTCCTTCCAGCTGACTCCACTTTATCAAAGCTGGCTGGCAAAGGAGCTCTGGAAACCATATCACAGGAGGTACTCATGGAAAGTGTCTCCTGGAAGCCAAAGGCTGTCTTGCTCCAGGGCTGGCACATCATCTCCCTGAAAGAAACTCCTCCTGGACTTGAGCCTCAGGAGAACCAGCAGGCTCAGTGACATCAGCCTTCTTTCCAAAGGAGGAGCCTGCTTCCTTAGTGTACCTCAGGAGCTCCTGACCTTATTAGACGTAATAAAACCAAAAGATTTATTCATCCCTGTTTCAAACAAAAATAATCACCTTTGCCCACAATTTGACCTAGGGTAGAACACATGCAGTGGAATACATTACCCACACGGCGGGGGCGGGGAGCTTGGGCCCAGGGAGAAACAAGATGGAGATCTAGGTCATGCTCTTCCTAAGCCCTAAGCTGGTACAAGAATCCTGATCCTTCTAAAGCAGCCTGAGTTGCCCAGCTCCACACACCTGGGGCAGGTCTGGGACATGCCTACCAGCCCTTGGATGGCAAGAGTCTACAAAGATATGGACTGGGTGGGCTCTTTTGTTAGAAACAAACAATGGTCTCTGGGGCTGGGAAGGTGGCTCAGTGGTAGAGCGCTTGCCTTGCATGCATGAGGCACTGCGTTCAATTCCTCAGCACCACATAAGCAAAAAGAAAAAAGCTGGAAGTGGCCCTGTGGCTCGAGTGGTAGAGCACTAACCTTGAGCTGAAGAGCTGAGGGACAGTGCGCAGGCCCAGAGTTCAGGCCCCATGACCAGACCCCCAAAACAAACAAACAAACAAAAAAACAATGGTCTCTGATCCCTGAGGCCACAGTCCTGAAGTATGAAAACCCATCAAGCTACTTGGCTCAAAGAAATTGTTCTATTTCTCAGCAATCAGAGAGGCAAGCTGGTAACCCGACAGAACATTAAAAACAGGCAATCATCACATACCTAATGTAAGTTTCATAATAGCGGGTTCTATCCAGGAAAGGCATAAGATGGGAGGGAGAAGATACAAGTTAAAGATTTTTCAACAGCATTTAAAGTGCATATAACAGGCTACCTATTTGAGGGGGGCTGGCTAAATATGCTTTTGTAGGACCTGTGTAATACAGACAGTTTATATAAAGGACTGAAAAAAATCATCAAAATAAGAAAATAATTTCATCCTATGTGAATACATAAAAGTTCAAGTTTCATCATCTATGCATACAGCTTTATAGGAACACACATGAGAATCTGCTCACTTAAATATGGTCTCTACTTACTTTTGTCCTGCAGTGGTAGGGTGGTAGGGAAGAGAGGATGCAAGAGATACTATGTGGTTCTCAAAGCCTAAAATATTTGCTCTCTAGTCCTTTACAAAGAAATTCACTAACTCCTGGCACACACTATGTAGCACTAACTGGGAAGGGTGGATTCTGTGGTTGTTGTTTTAAGAGACCCTCAATACAGCAGGGTATTGGATGGCAGGTGGTCTTAGTGGACTCAAAGGTTCTAGTGCAAATGTCTACAGGGAATCTTTTCCATGTGCCAGAGCACAGGGAGAGAGACTCGCCTTGCTTCCCAGGGCAGATTTGACACAGGCAGACACTATATTACCAGCATAAACACATTTTAAAGGTTACCTTTTAATACTGGACCTTCTTTGAGACTCCCGATCATGCTTATGGGAGGAATGATGCCCATTTTCAGACACATGCTCAAGATTTCCAATGCTGGGCCGTTTTCCATGGGCAGCTTTGGACATATTGGCATTATTGAGATTGGCATTTGTTGAAGTGGGAACTTGCTTTCCTATGGAATTATGGTTATGATGGTTATGACACACCGAATTTCCTGCTGGAGGAAACAGCGGTTTCTCAGTATCACTTGCAGGTGGAATTGAAGGCCTTTGGACATGCAGGGGACGGTGGGTGGTATTGGTCTGCTGAAGGGAATCTCTCCTATCACTATTAACATGATTGACATGGTTTCCAAGCAGGGCACCATTTCTCTGCAAAATAATGGGAGACAACACCAGGTAATTTAACAAGTATTTGATGCAGTCTAGCCATGTTAGGTAATTTTTTTCTACATGAATAAACAAATTCTAGGTAAGCTCCATACGATCCCTATAATGTCATCTGAATGTCTCAGTGGTCAGGTGAATGTATCATATGGCAGTTGGTCCCTCTGAAATGAGGAAGGTTACTGATTCTTGAGCTGGGGAGCAAACTGTCTTCTCTTACTCAACTATACTCTTCCAGTTGCTGTAAACTGAGGTGATTTATGCCCAGTTGGGGTGATGGGCAGACACAAGGTGGGGCAGTAGATACACTCTAGGCTTGGGGCTGAGGGTTGACTGGCAGATCAAGGAGCTGGTCCAGAGAAGGAAGAGAGTGTAGGCAGCTTCTAGAAGGACCCAGGATATCCCTCTACACTGGTCAGTATCTATGGCCAAGCTCCTCAGAAGCTAAAAATCAGGAGCAGAGAGAATCTCAGAGAAGGAGCTGGCCTATCTCAGAAGAGGTGCCGGTGACTGGCAAAGGGAGGAGAGGGCACAGTGTGAAAGCTCTTCTAGACCCTGTGGCTTCTCTGCGTTCTCTAGACTCCTCTATGGACTGTCACTGCCCCAACTACAGTCCTGTCCCACTACTTCCAGGTGGCCAGTGTGTAGCTAGGCGTGAAATAATTACTTTGAATACATCTTCTTCTTCTCGTTTTGTTTCTTCTGGCTCATCGTCTTGCAAATCACAGGATATAGCACGCCGGATTTCTGGCCCAATGTCGTGCAATGTCCTTAATCCCGCCTAGATCAATAAAAATGGCAGAACAGGTTAGATAACATGGGCCTTGGGTCCAGCTTGGGGCTTGGCTTTGCTCCTGCGGAATTCAGCAGTGAATGGAGTAGCCTTGTCCAAAGGCTATCAAGGAACTGACTTACTGAGTGTAACTAAAGGCAGTCTAAGGGATATGGGGTGTGGTCAGGAGATCACAGACTACCTAGATTCTAGAATGAAAATATTTACGACCTACAACCCAGTAACTTCCTCTGCAAATACCCTTTGTACAGGTATACTGCCTAGTGACTAGTACTGGGCTCTGCCAAAGCCAGAATACACCTCAAGTAAATGATGGCCCACCTGTAGAATTTACCTCCTGAACCCCAAGCATGGCAGGGTACATAGACTGGCTATTCTAAAGGGAGTTTATAAGGGACCCTTACAGTATCTAGGATGAGAGAGTCTAAGAACAAGGGCCAGACAAACAAGTACCAAGTGCTCATCAGGGCTACTGATGCCACTGAGAAGCCATGGAACGAGTGAGTGACACCACACACACATACACATACACACAGCAGTCACCGGTACACTCTGACCATGAGGAAATGGATCAACACACACACACACCCGGGCTGCTGTGCAAAGGGAGTAGGCCGCCATGGTCATCTTGGTACCTGGCCTGCAGCCTGCACAGGCTGAGTATTTGGCAATAGAGGAGGCATGTTCCTGGAGACCACTCATGCAGAGTATAGCTCAGTGCAAGATGCTCTGGGGGTCTCTCTAGGGCCTTCCCAGAAATCTTGATTTTTCCCTAGCTCCTTGAACTGGCCCCATCTAACAGGACCCTTCTATTGTTCACAGCTGTGTTAGGGAAACATCTGTAAGCACTGAGGGGAAGGTAAGCACACGGGGAAGATATGGTCTCTGACTGAAAAAATTATGTTTGACAATTAGTTTGGGGGGAAAAAACCCCAGCATGTTGAATTAAAAGACTTACAGGATCTGGGTGCTGGTAGCTCACAATTGTAATCCTAGCTACTCAAGAGGCTGAGATCTGAGGCAGGAAAGTCTGTGAGACTCTTATCTCCAATTCGCCACTAGAAAATTGGAAGTGGAGCTGTGGCTGAAAGTGGTAGAATGGTAGCCTTGAGCACAAAAGCTCAGGGACAGTGCCCAGGTGCAGAGTAAAAGCCCCACGACCAAAAAAAAAAAAAAAAAAAAAGATTTATAGGGGCCCTGCAGCTGCTTTATCTTTCTTCATAAGATATGCATCTGAAAGAGGCATGTCATTTCTGGCCTCTGGTCTGTGGTTGTGTGTGTACAGGCAGCATCTCCTCATTCACCATCAGTTACCTATGACTCAGTAGCTGCTAAAAGCCGGCAAAGGAGCTAAGACCCTGGCTGGCAAAGCTCTATCTGCAGCTTAGGCTCTAACCTCAGTGTAGCTTGCAGAGGAGAGCTGCTGAGGTCTGAGCCCTCAGGGGAGGAGACCACTTCCTTCTCAATACCCAGTAGGGCTGTGATGACCACCAAGTGATGACCACACCTAAGACTTGCATGAGATGGACGCCTGGCAGTGGTTCAGGGAAGGGGAAGGATAGTAGCTGAAGCCATGAAAGATCCAGCAGGGCTGCCCTGGTGGGGATGCTCAAAACTCGCTTCTGCAGATGCCAGTGATGGTGATATTAATTCCTAAAGGAGATACAGGAAGAGCCTTGTCCACAGAGCACCCAGCCTACGAGATGCTGCTGTTAAAAATGGCATTCCCAGCCATGACCCCTTCTGTGAACACAGAACAGCAGGTCCTTTCATTTCATGAATTGTAGGGGGTGGAGGGACCAGAAGTCAAAGCTTTAGGGTTCCCATCTAGGAGTGCTTGGGGTCTTGTAGGGGAGAGACAGACATGTCCCAGGTCAGGTCCAGAATAATTCTTGGTATGTTCAGAGAAGCTGCTTTCTGCCTTGCTGCCCTTCTGACAACAGACACATACATACCCAACACTTGCACCCTCACACATACATTCTCTCCTTCAGAATTCCCAGGGAATCGCCTGGTTCTGAGGCAGATCTATCTGCCCCTCGATGGAAATAACATGAAAGCAATGTTATGTTGGCAGAAGCTCTTACACTAGGTCATGTGAAGAAAGGACATACCTAGTAGTATTGGCTAGCCTGAAATCCATTCGTTCTGTTTTCTAGGGTACAGTTAGCAAGGGATGATAAGCTAGGCCTGTTTTTGGGTCAACTGAGAAGAAACAACAGGTACAATTCTGAGGATCAAACAAGAAGAGACAAGGCTCAAGACATTTGCTGCTATTTCTACAAAAATAAACATGGGTACAATGTTTCCCCCAAGGGAACTGCGAACATTAATGCCTGTTACAAGGTAGGAGGGACAAGAACACTTCTGAGTTGTAACCACAGGCAGTCTTACTGTCATTCAACTGATGGGACTAGATCTGATTAAAAGAAATAGAAAACTATTTATTTGGATAATTTTTAACATCATCCTCTGTTGATGGGTTGACATTTCACTGAAATACATATATAATATAATTGAGTAATAAAACAAAAACTGTCTCCAGCACATCTTCATTGATTCACAAGAATAGGATTCAGTCGACAAGAGAGTACAGCAACAGACATGGGACAGAGAAATTGTTTGCAACATAAATCATGGAGAAGGTTGAGAGGTGGCCCAAAGTGCCACTTCCCAGGACAAATAATGACAACATATTCATTAAAGAGACATCAGAAGAGGAGAGAAAACATAACTCTTCCCAAACATGAAAGCAGAGTGTTAGAAGTCGTGATTCTAGTTTGCTTACTCCACATAGAACAATGCACATCTGGTAAGAGTCAGGGACTGACTTTACTCTTTCACATGTAACCTGGGGGCAGGGGATGAACACGGGTGTTCCCAACTAGAATTGAAATGAAGCTTAAGCACAGCACCCTGAATTTATTACATATCACAAAACATGGTAATGAAATTTTTCTAGCACACTTTTCAAGCTAAAAGGTAGCTTAGGCTGCTCCAAAATTCCATAGGCACAAGTTCCAGTTCCCAAAGTATGGACAACTATCGTAAACTCTTGGAAAAGTTATTTTTTCCACAACCCTACAAAGAACAACATTTTTTGGAAATAAACACTTTACAGTCAATAAAATGATCTCTTCTATCATATTTCATGTCTGTGTCTACCTCTATCAGCAAAATATTTTTTTAATTTGAAATGTGGTCATTAGCACTTAAATAAACACAAAACCATATAAAATCATTCCATTAACATCACAGTAGAACTATGGTTTTGAATAAACACAGAATTGCTATAAAATATAAATATTATTGACTTGTTTTAAGATGTCCAATCTTACAAAATATTAAACAGAATCAAGCCTAGTTTCTGGTTGATTTTAAAATGCTAGATGTTATCATAAATTTTTTTTTAAAAAAGAAATGTTGGCGCTTTGCCTGTAGACTGCTGCTTTAAATTTTAGACACCATTTAATGGGAATTTTATAGATATTTATTCTACTCAATGGTTAAGTCACCAAAAAAGATCTATAAAATCCCTCTAAACATTTCTGAAGAAACAGCATAAAAGTATAATATTTTGACATCAAATATTAACATTCGTTTACCTTCTTTCCCTTGCCCACATTCAGCATTTAGCTTTTCCTATCTGGCTGCTTGTTTTCCTGAACTAGCTCCACCAAACACACCAGCCACCTGCCAGATTGCACAGCATCACACAACACACACACACACACACACACACACACACACACACACACACACACACACACACACACACACGTGAAACGTGCCCCAGACCTACACTGTAGCAGTGGAGAAAAGAGAGGCAAGTCTCCAGTCGGGACTGCTTGAGACCATTCATCTTCAGGATGCAGCTGCCAAGCTTGTAGAGTCTAGCCAGAGAGCCCTGCCCTGACATAGCCTGATCCCCATCTCAGGCAGGCTTCACTCAGCCAAGGCTGCCTCTGCACATAGTCACCTTGCTAATGACAGGTCTTAGTTAACCCTTGTTTGGCTCATACTCAATTAGAGGGGATGATTTTAAAATAGCTGTATTAGAAGAGAGAACTGGAGATTAAATTCTTATTAAATAAACTTGCTCATCTACAAGCTGTCCTCCGCCTCCTCTGATACATGGGCACACCCCTTATTTTTGTCACTGTTTTCCTCCAGGGAAAATATCATGGTGTGTGGCCTTTGTGTCCATTGTGAACAGGGTTAGAATCATGGTCACGACACCCATTACTCATCCTCAGTGATTCCTATTCTCCCTTAAAAGGTCAGCTGTAACAACCATGAGCGATAGCACTTAGCTGTGTAAGTCACGTTTGCCACCCTCACTCTGAAAGCTAAAGGCAACAACAACAACAAATGTACTTTTCCTTACAAAGGATTCGAGCTCTGTTTCAGTTCTCCCTTGGTTTTTTGCTTTTTTATTTTTTTGTGGTGCTGGGATTAAACCCCAGGGCCTTATGCGTGCTTTACTCAAGCAATGGACCTAGCCACACTCCTTGATTCTTGGTTGTTTTTACACCAGAATCAAAAATTCATGCTAGTTTCCTGAAAAGGAAGAGAGCATTATATAAAATGCAGGCTCATCAGAAGCTGCACATGATCACTTCCACGCCGACAGCATCACGTTCCTGTCATGGGAGGCCACATACCGACATTCCGCTAGATGCTGGAGGAAGGATGAGTCAAGATCACACCTGCTTTTTCGGTGATGCTCTGCTACCTTACCTTTCCCAAACTCCACCTTTGACTACCACCAAAACAGTCATGGTATCTACCAGAGAAATGCAGGAAGTTCAACTCAATCATATACTCAATCAAGTATTTCCTTCTTTTGACAAATGTTCTCTGTAATTCCTGCAACTAGTCCTAGTTTGCACACATCCTTAGTCTCAAGTTGTATACTCTGGAGGAGTGTTTTTAAACACTTTCTCTCACGTACTAATTCAGGCCATCAGTCATTCAGAGGAGCACCGGTTGTGAGATTTAGGTCTTTCTCTGTGGTCCTCAGCCTGAACTTAACATGACACCTGACGCCCAGGTAGCTGCATGTCTAGGTGACTAGCTGGAGGAGGAGAAAAGTTGTTTCAGGTGGGGGCAGTGCCACCACACAGGAGCCTCTTGAACATGAATGATTATACAAAGGCTCCGGCCCCCTCTGCAAGAGGGATTTCAGGACCTTCCCCTAGGCAGAGCTTCTCAAGGTAGGGCATCCCAAGATACTTTCTGAAAATCATGAGGTCACTGAGATTTGCATAACACTAAATACACTCCTTGTGTTGTACATTTTCATTCTCTTACAAGTGCATGTATGTTCCAAGGGCCATATGCTATGATGATGGTATCACCACCCCAATCTTTGTGCTTGCTTTATCTTGTGTTTAAATTTTTCTTAGTTTTAATTCTCAAGACAATAAATACTGACAGACAAGGGTCAATTTCTTCAGGGCAACAATGCCCTGACTTCAGGTGTTAGACTTTCCAGCCCATCCAGTAGTCCTGGGACTCTGCCACTATTCTTCCTGTGGTTTCTCTGAGCCAGCTTTTAGCACTTACTGGGGTTCCCTTACTATGCCTTAGAAAGCTATGTCCTCTCATAATCCCAGATAGCCATCTCTCCCAGGTCTAAGAATTTCCAAGGGAAACAAATTCATCCAGATACTCACCCACCTTGGAACTTATTTGTCAAAGGCCTTCCGGTAGATATAGCTGAACCATACATAGAATAGCTGGGCTATTGAGGGATACTAGGTACATGCTAGGTTACTAGGGATACTAAAGTAATATGCTATTACATTTAAGATTTTTGACTATTATATAACTTGCTTTAACTTCTTTTCATTAACTCTATTTTTTTTAGTTTTTGGAACATAACAATTATGGCTTTCAGACTGAGATAATATAAAATCCAATACCAATAAGCCTGTAGATTAATTTCTAATTGGATCATACGATAGTACTGGATCCTCCTTGAGAAAACCATACTGCCCGATCTTACCTCTACTGGATGCTAGACTGCTTTACCTCTGTTACACAGGAACTTATAAGTTTAGTACCATTGATTCTGGTGCTGGGTATCAATTTTGCTGTGTCTATACAGAGTTAAAATAAGGAATCTGACTGATCCCTTATATTTTCCTTTACATTGGAATCTAAACTCTCCCAGTGTTTTAAGAGAAATCACAGAATCTCTGCAGCCTGGGAACTGTCAGCTCTCCTCGTGTGTGGAAGCTGGAGGCAATGCTCATCATTGACAGCTATCTTTCATAAAGTGGCCTTGACTACCAAGCACTGAATGCAGTTCCTCACAGTCCAAGATCCTCACGGGTTCCTTTAAAACAATGTCCTAAGTTCTATCAGAAAGCTGCCATTTTCTGGTTTTTATGTGGAAGGCCTGTAGGGAGAGGCTGGGCATTCCCATAGTGGGACTGGTGGAAGCTTTTGGGCCAAATGTAGGTAAGAAAGTTTTTCACACTGGCTCTCACAGGGATGACACTGATGAGAGTAAACATACGCTGTCCTGAATAGTGAGGGGTAGGAAGAGGGAAGAGGGGAAGAGAGAAGAGTATGAGCTTGCCTTTGGGGGCTGACAATTCTCAATAGATTCTTTCTTTCCCTTTCCTTATTGTGGTACTGGGGATTGAGCTAAATGCCTTGCGTTTTCTGGGCAAGAATTCTACTACTTTAGTCATGCCCAGAGCGCTTTTGCTTTTAGTTTGTTTTCCAGATAGGGTCTTGTGCTAACTTTGCCCAGACTATAATCCTCCTATCTTCACCTTCTGAGTGAAGTCACACACCAGGTCCTTCAATAGAGTTCTATGCTGTAATATACCCTAGGAATGGTGGATCAGAGATGTGCAGTCCCTGAGAGGGGCTGGGCTACTTCTGGGCAGGGTATGGGACACTGGAGTTGCTGGGGCAGTAGCTGTGGATATAGTGTCAGTACCAGGTACAGGTGAGTTCCCACATCTTCCAAGCACCCGGCTATACTGGAATGTGCTGACCAGCTTTCAATTTGTCCCTATACTCTTCCACAGGACTGTGTGAAACAGCAAATTGCTTTTGGGCCCTCAGACTCTTCCAGGAGAATCCACAAACTGTGTGGTGAGCTCCTAGACTTCCATGAGCAGAGCCCCGGGGAGGGGGCGGGGAAGTTCAGCACCACAGAGAGGCCAGGAGGTCTGTGAACATTTGGGAAGACCAAACCACTATGGCCATGGGACAAATGTCACAGGTGCAAAGATATCTCAAGAGAAGGCTTCAAGGCTGGCAGGGCTCTGCCAGTCTTGCCTAGGATGGGCTTGAAGTAAGCATGTGGCCCACTGTGGCTTCCACTCTCCCCTCTGTCTGGCCTTCGGGGCTTGTGCGGTCACACACACACACACACACACACACACACACACACACACACACACACACACACACACACACACACACACACACACACACACACACACACACACACACACACACCTACCTCTAGTCTGCACATACACTCGGGCAAGTGAAAGGGAATCACAAGTCCTTTTCTACACAGCTCAGAGACTTCAGATTTTCAGGTTTTCCCCCCATGACCTTTAGACTAAGGTTATTTCTAGATATTAATTTTTAAAATCCTGTTTGGCCACTTTAGGCCTATTGGACTCAGCATCAGGGGTGCAGACTCCTTAACTCCAGTTTGGAACTGGCTGAGAAGTTGAGATTGGACTCCCTTATCAATCAGCATCTTGGGCAAAAATTTGCTGCTCTTAACTATGTGAAAATGCAATCTGTTCAATAACCTGTGCATCTCTATGCATTACTTAGATTTCTTAAGAAGGGGAGATTCTCTTTCTCAATAGATAACTACAGTACAGAACAGAAAAAAAAGATCAAATGAAAACAAGAATTTCTTAAAGTTCTGGTAGTAAACAGGCATATGATATTATTATTGTTGTAGTCTTAATTAATAAGCAATTATACGTTCAAAGTGCTTTACAATCACTTAGCTATTCCTCACAACAGCCCTGTGAGGTAGGTCGACATTATTACCCCCATTTTACAGATGGGGAAACTGAGGCACAGAGAGGTTAAGTGTCTTGCCCAAGGTCACACAGCAAGCAAATGCTGGAGCTGGGGCTAGAACCCAGGTTCCCTGACTCCCAGTGTCCTTGAAACTAGACCACACTGCTTCCAAAGAGGCATCCCCAGACTGGCTCTGAGCACGAACTAAAGACAAATGATGTTAGATGCGGTTTGGGTGTGGTGGCATTTTCCGTGGGGCACGTTAAGATGGAACCTGAGGTGTTGTCTGGGTTGGTTTTGGCATGCAGGGGTATGTGTTAGTTTCAATGGGTGTGTCTGAGCTTCCTGGCCTGTCCACTTCTCACTGCATTCTGGCCTGGGTCAACTGCAGAGCGCAGGGCCGGCTGGTCATGACATACTGGCATAGGAAAGGAACTCTGTCAGCTCAGCGCCAAGGGGCCTGCCAGTCTTTGGGAGCTCGGGCAAACTAGGGATGCGGGACTTGGGAACAGAGTCAGCTGACCACCTTAGGCAGGTCTGCTTCGTCTTTTTATTCCTTTTTTTTTTTTTTTAAAACACTGGCCATCATCAGGAAGTTGTGTTCATTTCATTTCTCACTCTTTCCCTTTCTCTGAGTCTCGGCTTAGAAGGGAAATGTTAAAGCTCGTAAGTCCCCTTTCCTGAAAAGGAGCCACCGTGAGCAGCATCCGTGACAAGCAGCCATGGCTCTGTGGCCGAGCCACGCCCCGCTTCCACCTTCCGGAGGGGTGCCGTGCTTGCCAGGGGTCTCCCAGGGGCCTTGATTTGCTCTCGCCTGCATTTCTCCTGAAATGCTGTGTCAGTAGAATTAAGCCCACGTGAGAGTTTTGCCCTTTCAAGGCCTTAGCCACACACGCCTTCCGACTAACCAGCTTGGTGCCGTAGCTCAGGCAGAGAATTCTAAAGCATCCGTTCAAGCATCTGAAACAAATGAATCAGCCAGTGAAATCCCATCTCTTAGCATTTGTTCTCCTCTTAGATTGAAAAAGGAAAACAGGTAAAAAGTGCCCTCTCTATGGCTTTAGGTGGAATCATGCTTTTAAAAAAATAAAATTAAAACCAAACAAAACCAAAAACAAATCTCCCTACTTTTCAAATTAATGGGATCCTCAAGAATGAGTCTCTTGGGAAGATCTCATTTCCCATCATCTTGACACTTTGAGCCTTCCTGAGAAAGTCATGTCAGCTACTGGCTGATTATGATTACAGCTCTTGGCTGGTGGTAGACCACCCACATCTCCCCATAGCACCCACATCCGTATCCGGAAGCTGGGGCACTGGCTTTAAAACTATTCAACCTAACAACCTAATTCTGTATAGCCAGGAAGAAGTCTTCCCCTTAAACCCAACTTCCAAATAGGTTAAAAAAAATCACTATCCTTCTAGAGCTTTTTTAAAATTAGGATGGAGAGGGGTTCCCGTTGGGTGCCAGGAGATCAGAGCTTGAAATTCTAGACTGTTGAAAGAAAGAGAAATGAACAAACTTTTCTCACTGTGAGTGCTTTTATTTTTCATATCATGGGGCACTGGATTCACTAGGGTCTGTAACTTGCACAGATGTCCCCCATCTAGAAGTATAATGGGACATTC
Source organism: Dipodomys spectabilis (assembly GCF_019054845.1). Classification (NCBI taxonomy): domain Eukaryota; kingdom Metazoa; phylum Chordata; class Mammalia; order Rodentia; family Heteromyidae; genus Dipodomys; species Dipodomys spectabilis. The sequence goes on from NW_024870731.1 coordinate 5,211,493, forward strand.
CCCATGCATGGCGATCAGCTGAAAGGGGACTGTAAGTTTCCATGGCTACATGGCTGTGTTCCTTTATTTTTTGCTCCTTGTGGAAACTGATAGGTCATTAGGATGTAGCAACAATGGATGAAGAGCAAATGCTGAATTAAACTCAAGGGAATATGGTAGAAGATGAGTGAGAGAAAACCAAAAGGCCTGATACAGCTTCTCTCTGGCTTTTCTCCATAGAGAAGGTTGGTTTTAATGATGGCGATGGTGGATGGGTGGATGGAAAGTGCACACTCATTCAGACCACAGAAGCCAGAGGACACCAGTGCTGAGCTCTTCTCCATATGGAGGCAAGAGTGCCTCAAGCCACTCCCCTCAGCGGAGAAGGCAACACTGCAGTTGGTCTGAACACAGGGAGACTGAACACTGGGCTCTGTTCAGAGCCAGAGGGTTCAAACCACAGTGCTTCTGTGTGCTCTTGAGAGCCCGCTGTGGGGTACACAGCCCAGGGGCCCATTCTGAAAGCAATTCAGACAGACTGCACTCTCCGCAGTCCCGCACGCACATGCCTGTGTCTTCATTTCTGCTCACACCAAGATGCCATACTTCACTCTCCACTAGCAACCAGCCTGAGAGCCAGGCTGCACCCTGTCATGGGAAGAAGCAAACCATTCCCTGTTCAATAAAAAGGCCATGTCCTGTTGAACAGCAGCTTCCTGTTCTAGTTGTGGTCAGGACGTTTGTTTCATGTCATAATGACATAACATGTCATCAAGGAGGAAGGGAAGCCTCCTCATGTGCTTATTAAAAATGGAGTTAACAAATTGCATTGAAAGCTATTTCTATAGTAGAAGCCCAAAATATGTAATTAGAATTATCCTTCAAGGAGACCGTTTTTTTTTCTTTCTATTTTTGATGCTTGCTTCAGAATCAAATGCATTTCCAGAATTTTTCTGTCAAGATAATGAACACAACTTAATTTTCTAGGCTGTGCACTCAACATAAATTATAAACCTAGTCTCAACTCCCAATGGAACCATGTGAAAATGTGTTGGCATCACTAGAAATATTTAACTTTTGCTAAGGAAATGAAACTCTTTCAATAAACAACAAAATGAAAGATGTTTAGTACAAAGGAATCCTCAACATTGTTTTTATCACAAGATACTGGTCTTTAACCAATAACCTACTGTATGCTGTTAGCACCATCTGAATCTTCAGCCTGAGGTTCAATAAATCCCATCCGTGAAATGTGGGGGTTACTCAGTCATGGATTGTTTGTGCATGTTTTACAACACCAAAAGACTATCCAGACACCAGAACAAGTACTGAAGCTGCTGTCTCACTAGGAAGTTTTAGAGGCTCAGAAAAATTATAAATAACCACGTGTCTAAGTGGTTGCCAAAAATGTCCTCCACAGAAACAGAAGGGTCTCATACCACAGAGCTGATTATATCATGGCATAAGCTATAAATGAAAGACACATTCCCCCTCCAGAAAGTCAGGTTCTAACTTTACCAATTAGGCTCCTAAAATAGCAAGCAATTCCCTCTAGAGAGGGGGTATCCACAGGACTGATAAACCTGTCCAACCTTTTCTTTTAGGCAGATGGCTACCTGAAGGAAAAGCTTTTAGAAGCATATGCAACTTTCCCCCTCCTGGCAGCCAGTATGGCCAAGAAAGTATGAACCAGGGACCTGTTCAAATCTGTAAGCACATCTTTTCAGTTTGTTTCACTTGTGAGCTTCAGTACAAAAGGAGGGCTGTCACATTTTTGAAAAGCAGATCAGTAGGAGATAAATGAGCTTCTACTATATCCCTATGCTCTGAGACAGCAACGAGCCATCTGATTGAGTCTGACCTTAGTGAGCTCCCAAAAGGATATATAACCAGAGAAAGATCAAAGATGGTCTCAAATAGGATTTGGTGTCCACCTGTCCCACCAGCATGCTGTTCTCCCCAGCCCTTATGGCTGTTCAGACAGAACAGAGATTTCATTGTGAATCAGCCGATCACTGCCACACAAGGTCATCTACTAACCTACCATATACACATGCGCCCATATCCCCCATTCGCCATTACTCATGTTCGTATTCTTTCTTGCTGTGAGATCAGAGACAAGCCTTCACTTCCACAGTTACCATTACTTTGAACATAGAACATTTGGCTCTGGGAAAAACCTCCACATTAAACCTTCTCAACGCAACGTTCAGCCACATTTAAGACATATGATAACAGGGACATACAAGTAATTTTAGTGTGAACTTAAACAGAAAAGGAGACATTTCATTATCTTATTCATGATGAACTTAAGACATCCAGATAACAGAGCTGATAGGCTTTGTTTCTGACAGCCTCTGACCTCTGTAGCTCTCCAATCCTGCTCTGAACATCTTTCCCGGTCTCATCTCTCTGCTCTGCCTTCTCCATCACCAGACATGAACCACAATTCCTAGTGCCTCTTCCTGCAAACTGCTATGGCGTTTTCTTTCCCCTCTATATACCTGCTACCTACTCAGAGCTTTGGGTTGACCTACAATTCTATAACCCTTGGATGTGTGGACCCTGATTGGACTAGAGGTTCCTATAAGTCACATCCATACTGTAGAGGTGTGGAGGATGAAGCAGGGGGGACCCAGGTTAGAGGAGGGGAAATGGGCCAGAGCCTGGCCTAGATAGGACAGAACATATCTCATATCTCACAGCATATCTCACAGCAAGCCACCGTGGCCATCAGAAGACAGCATACAGAGACAGCCATACCATACTCATGTACGCACCACACACACACACACACACACACACACGCGCGCGCGCACACACGAACATAGTACACACTAGGAAGTGATGGATGTTACTGAAATGGACCAAAAAACCAGCAAGCAGTGGGGTAAGAAACAAACAGAAACAAAACAAAGCACTTGCGTTCAGATGGAAAGCTGTTCACTGGGCAGCAGAACCCTGAGCCAGGGCTGTGGGGAAGATGGGCCTGCCTACAGAACATTGCCTTTGGAGAAGACTGGAGGGGACAGGGTGTGAGGGAAGCGTTTGCTCCTTCCTGTTATGGCCATGCGAGGGGCCCTGCACACTGGCCGGCTGGTGGCAGGCACAGGCACAATGGGGAAGGCAGAGGGTGGGGGTAGCACTTACCTCGTGGCCCAGAAATGGCTAGTCCACATTTGGGGGAGTATGCAGTATCTCAGTTTAAACAAAATCCTTGTGGTACTGCTCAACCATGAATAGGCAGCTCTCTAGTATTTCAAATAAGCTTGTAACATTGTTAGTGAAAAAAGAAAACAGAACAAGAGGACAATTCACCTGTAGGGCAATTGTGGTGTTCTTCGCAGGGTACTTTCCCACCAATCCTTGTTCTTTCCGTTTCTTGAATTTCCTAAAGTAGTCCTGTATCAGGAAAGTGGCATAGAACTTCCCCACGGTTACCTCATCATCTAAACGGAGAGACCAGACACAGCTCTCCCGAATCAGCACATTTGGACCAAAAGCCTAAACATATGCTTCTGGCTGGGGCTGGGGTGGGGCAGGACAGTGCGTAGGGCACTGATCTCTTCTTATCCTACAACATGGGGCGTTCAGTCTAGCAAAAAGCAAGGCTTTGCAAAGCAGTTAAGGCTTCAAATTAGTCAGTTACATGGACTGATGTTCAATGTTGCATAAAATATTATATTTAATTATGAGAGTTTAATAGAGTAGTGTATTAGTAACGATATGAAATGTCATATTGGTTATTCACTTAAAATAAAAAATTACAAAACAAAATGGCTTTGCAGGTCAGGTTTTCACCCCCCTGTGCATAGAGATTTGCATGTGTAATTACCATAAATATCAAATGCAATTAACCATCCAAATCCCTATGTCTCAAGATAGAAATCTAGAAAGGTGACACATAAGCTCAGAAGGAGAGGAAGTTTCAGAAAAATGACTGCAGATCCAGATTTTTCACACACTGCTCCCCCATCTCTGCCAATAAGTTCCAGAGCCCATTTTTTTGGTTTGTAATTCAGAATTGCTGGTTTTCAGCATTGCAGTTGACAGCTCCAACTAGCCCCAAGTTGAGCTGGGCTTGTTTCTGCTCTGTTTGGAAACAACATGGCTCACTGGGGAATCAGAACTCTGCTGACAAGCTTTATGGTGATGCATGAGGCAGAATAGAGGCTCTGGCCATCTTATGATAAACCACCTAAATGTGCACACGTGACCCCAGGCCTCTCAAGAGTGTTGCCATCAGATCTTCAGCATGCTGGGGTCTACTAGATGGACAGCTTAAGGCCATCTTGGCAGCCTGCCTTGTGTGGACCATGTTGTGGGCTGGAGGCCCCCAAACTTCACTTACAGAGGCTTGAACAACTGCAGGTCCCTGGGCTGTTGGCCAAGCTTCCCTTGCAAAAGTCACGGATTGAGAGCAAGAAGCTCAGCCTGTCTGAATCTGTGTTCTCATTGGCGAATTGAGGATGTCACTTCAAGAGCTGTAAGGATGGCATGAGAGAAGGCATGGAAAGCACCCAACCTGCTACTTGGGTTGTCTTCAGGGCCAAGCACTGCATGACTACAAGCCACGAGGGTTACTATGATGTTTACACTCACAGCAGTACCTACTGAAGTAGATCTTAAAGCCTGACAAGCCAGGGGGGTCAATGGGACCCACTGTATTCACTATTATATCCTGGGTGGGCTCTATTTAGTGTCCACAGGAGAGGCATTGCCGATTTATCTTTCCCACTTGGAGATTACGGGGCCACTTTGGATGGCCTCTCCATCCCTCACTATCAGAAACTGCTCAGTGTTACTTAGTGAGGAGGCTGTCTTGGGGTGGTCTACTCTGGAGAAATATTAAGTGCCTTCTATACATACTAAACCAAACCAGAAACATCTTGGAATAAACCTATGTTACATGTAAAAGCATGAGCCCTAATCTGACTCGGGCTTGCCTAAGCTGTCTAATGATGCATTGTACCTAGGCAAGAGGAAAAGCAGAGCTACTGAGGTTGGGATGGCATACTCCTTGCACTGCTCTTCAGCCTCTGCCCATCTGGATTCAGATGGTTAGTTACCGAATCAGAGGAATTCTGTATGTGAAGTTATATGATTCACCAAAGTCACCTGGGCTATGAGCTGAACCTGAAGCAGTATGCCCAGGATCTTCCCCTCAGCCACACCACCTTCCTACAGACATCCTAGCTTCAGCCACACAGGCCACCTGCATCTTTGGGGTGCCTTCTTCATATTACAAGTCTAGCCTTCTCCTGGACTGGCCACAGTTAGTAAGCCAGTTGCCTGATGAGTGTTTATAGGGAACCCACAGAGATGCTCTACCTGGCATGCCACAGGTGTCCTCTGTACTCGAAGCCCTTCGAAAGCACTGGTTCTACCAGAAGCATACCTCACCCCTTATGCCACACCAGGATGCTGCTGGAAAATGCAGGCCTAACCCTCAACAACCTTCAGCTGTAGAGCAGAGTTAGGGCAGAACTCAAGGGCCACCTGTGTGCCTCCACTGAAATGCTGAGGTAGTGAGACAATGTGCCTAAAAAAGATTTCTCAGTAACAAGTTCTAGCAAAATAGAAAAAAGGAAAGAAGAGAAGGAATAACTGTGGTAAGGCCATCTGGGCTCAGGGCTTGAGAGATGAGGCTAGCTAAGTGGCTCCTTCAGGACCAAGGTGTCAAAGATTCAACTCAAGAAATGAAGGCCTAAAAGCAGGAGAGTCTTAAGAGGTGAGGAAGCTTCTAAATAGAAAGAAGGAGGATCCACACAGTGGCAGTAGAGATGGAAGAGTTCAGGTGAGAACCTGGGCCCATATTTTAAGCTGTGATGACTTGGCACTGATGACCAGAGAGTGATCAGGATGTCTCTGAAGTCAGAGCCCACCAAAGGTAGAAAAGAAAGCTTCCAATCCACACTCCATATTGCATTCCTGAGTTACCTGTTTACCAGGTTCATAATAGCCAGTGATGCCCCACATCATATTCCTACCAGTAAGGCCTCTAAGACACGCCTCCTATCCTTATCTGTCACCAGATCACAGGGGTCTCCATAAGTACCTCAGACCTGCCAGTTTATTCTTCTGCTCTCTGGCCAAGTCACAGTGTTGGGACACTGATGCCCTCACTCTCTGGAGATACCTATGTATGTGCCCCAATGGGTAAACAATTAACACACAGAGGGTGTACAAGGTAATCTTTCCCTAAGTATGTCATGATATTGGGAAGGTTGGGGACTACTGGTCTACCTGAGGACAAAAGATGAAACACAAAGACACCAATGGTGAAAGTAGATACCAAACTCCTAGCTCAAATTGCCCACTGAAACCTGAATGCCACTGTCTTCTAGTGGCAACAGTATTTACATGAGACTCAACCTGGATGGGTGCTATACTAGGCACAGGAACAAAAGCTTCATAGAAAGTCTGGAGCATTCTGTCTCCCCTATATTCATATAGCAATATAAAGAAAAAGCCAGGCCAAACTACTGGACTGAAAAAGGGAAAGGATATTTAATCTTTATGAGAAGTTTAGTAGAGCCAACAGTTGGTCAACTCTTCAAAGGGATAGACTTTGGATGATGAGCCAAGTTCTTGACTTTTTTCCTCCCAGAAGATGAAAAGAAATGAAGTTTCACAAGAATGCAAACAACACTCTCTAAAAGTGCATCTTGTGAGGATGAGCATTAGTGTGGAGGTAGACCAGTCATAAGGAAGGTGACAGTTCAAAAGAGACATAAGGTTGAGTGAGAGCAGTGCAGGGGAACTTGGGCTCCCAAGGAAGGTTTACAAAGACAGGCAGAGCCCACAATTCTGAAGCATGCATCTGTATTTCAAGAAACATTGTAGGGGAATTCATTTGGCAAGAGATAACTCTGATTCCATGCCACCACCCTAAAACAGAATTGCTTCAGAATATTCTGAAAGACTGAGTGTTGAAAGGAATGGAGGCTGCAGAAAAAGCTTAAGCACATTGTTACAACAATTTTAAAAAGCAAGTTATCTAAGCCATGCGAGCACTTGGATGTGCAGCTGAAAGGAAAAGAACAAAAATCAAAGAGGAGTTTTAAATGTGCAGCATCAGTTCTCCTGTGGGGTGTCCGGGTTCTCTAGGTGGGACTTTTATTTGCTTTTGTCATTTCTTTCTGGGCCATTGTCCCCAGCTTTGAGCTGGTGGTGGCCATTCCAGATATGGGTGGCTCCCTTCGGTGACAAAAGCCCATATTCTGCTTTTTGCTTTATCCGAGGAGCACAGCTGGCCAACATACTGTTTTCTCTGTCCTCCAAGAACCATGGCTCATCACCTTCTCAGGGGGAGATGCCTTGCAACCATGTTGGCCCAGGTTCTGGAGTCAGCTCCTAGAACTGAGCCAGACTAGCCTCAAAAGCCACAAAGACACTTTAAGAGCATCACCGGTTATAAGACACACCAGATTCTTATCATGTGCTCAAGAGGTGGCTAAATGCTGGTGGAATGTCTCTGGGTGAGAAGATCCTGCACCTTTAAAACTTGAAAACAAAACAGTCCAAAAGTAACCATCTTGACTTCTAAGTGCATGTGTATTTAAACAAAAATGGAAAACAGTATATAAATATATATAATATACATGTTATATATTATATATTTTAAAAGTTTAGTCAGTTAATTTGTGATAAATAGCAAAAGGAAATAAGCATGCTCATTAGTTCTGTCTCTAAATTTTTCTTAAAGGGACACTTTTGGTAATTATGTTGGCAAAGTTGCATTTTGAAAATACTGTTCCTGAAAACTACCTATTTTTCAAGCGAATATTTCAACAAAATGTTAAAGGATAACTGGCAACTAGTTTGGAATATTTCTTTGTGAACAAAAGTACAGGCTTTTCATTTTGCAATAGCAATCTTGTTCTCTACCATAAATTCCTTCGTTAATAAGGAAACCCTTGCTCCAGCCAGGTGAGGCTCAGATTCCTCCCTTCTGAAGTCTCCTCTGGGTCCCAATGGTCTTCATATTGCCCCCAAATAATTACATTGAATGATCAAAGGGATCTAACATTCTGATTCATAAAGCATCTTGCAAATACTCTCAGGGGTTTCTGGAGATGCCATCACTAAAACCAATGACTTGGCCAAAAGCTACCAAGGAAATAAATGACACTGACCACCAGCTGGAGGGACAACTTGGTCAAGTAGTTTCATGCTGGTTTTCTTCCAGATTTTCTTTATCACCGCTCGAAGTTCTTCATTAGCTTGTTCCAGGTTCCCTGAATCCAAAAAGCAAAAGGGGAAACAGCATTGTTTCTGTTTCCCTCTCCCTTTCCTTGTTCTCACCATGATGTCTTGGCCCTGTCTGGCCTAGACTAATGCGCTACTCTCTGATGGGGCTCTCCATGCTCAGTGCCAAAGTTCTTCCTGTATTCAGGGTCAGTCACAAAGCTTACCCAATACAAAGTCCCTGCACAATGGGAACACCAGTGTTTTACCCTAGAATTCAAGACCTATAAACTCTGATCCCGCCCATCCTACCCTCTACAGTCAGGACCTATTTCTTCCTACTGCTCCTAGCCCAGAAGGTCTCTTCCTCCTCCACTGGCTGTTCTGGCCCTATCTCTACTTTGAATATTACACCTAAATTCCACCCAAATATGACTTTTCTCAGTTTCTACTACATGTACTCATCTCTGCCACACAACTGATGTTTTGTCCATGAATACCTCAATATGTAAGAGTATGCCTTTTGGAACCCTTAAGTGAACAGGCCTGTGGCCAGGTTCCAGATGAGAAAGTGACAAAAGGAACATGTTAGGCTGGAAGAGAATGGCTTTGCTAAATAGCCAGCAAGCTATTGAGCAAGTTGTGAAAATCCCCTGTCCCCTGACTCAATGCCCCTTGCTGCCTCCTCTCTCCTGTCCACCTCCTCCTTGCAACCTCCTTTCCAATCTACCTCTGACGTGGTTAACCCCAGGGTCGACATTCCAATACCTGTTTTGACAGGTCTGAGCAGGGCTGAACGTGGCATGAGGGTCAAGGGTCCTGCTGGGAAGATGTGATTCTTTTACAGCTTCCCAAGTACTGATTGCATTCTTCAGACATTACCCCATGCTTCTTCAGAAATCTCCCTAGAATCCTTTTATTTAGTCACTTTTCACAGGGAAAGAAACTATTGCTAAGAAGGGTAAACTCCCTCACACCGAAGATCAGACTAGGAAGAGACATCTGGTGTAAGTCTATTTGTGATGGCTCTGTCTCTGCCCCAATACCGTCCCTATATTCCCAACTATGTAATAAGCAGTAGGATAAATCCAGTCAGTGCATCCTGGGACCAAGTGAAGAAAAAATAAGGACAGGAGGGAGGAAGGGGTGACCAGGGGCCTGGTACTCAGATGAAAATCTGTATTTTGCACTCAACATCTTTCCCAAGGGTCTTCCCTTCACCGAGGCAAAGTCCAGATAGAGGCAGTGTTTCCCTCTCCCTCTACCACCTGTCCTGCTCCTAGGGAATGCTCACCTTCAGTCTTGATCTTGAGAGCTGTTCGGACCAAAGCAAATAAGGTTGCATTAAACATGACAGTCCCATCACTATTGAGAGGCATGTTCATGGCAACCAATCTCTGTAAGCGGAAAGAAACGTCCTTTAGGAGAATGAAAATACTTGATAACAGCCACATTCCTCTCTACTTTATTCTGGTAATCCCTCATGCCTTTTCTAGTCAACCTTCCATTGAAATTACAGCCCTTTGAGAACAGCTTTGGAAGGAAGGTATACCTCACATAGGGTTTTAGAGAGCATGGTTCCATAGAGAAATGACAAAAGCAGAATGCAAGATCTAGATCCACCTTGGATGAAGCCTCGGCCTGATGTCCCAGGAAAAGAGCCCTAAGAGTAGCCATGACATAGCACATGTCACCATGTACCCCATTACCCAAGCAAGGATATGGGTGCTCCTTCTCCTCACTCAGCCACATGGTGTTTCTGTTCTACTTCCTCAATAGATCTTCAAGCGGCCCGCTCCTCTCTCTTCTCACTCCCACAGTCCTCCTTCAGGATCTCCTAGTTGGTACCCTCCTCAAGTCTCCTACTCCACATAAATGGAGTCAGCTCCCTCAGATGGAAAACTGAAATCCACACTTCCCTGACTTCCCACAGGATTTAGTGTGGCACAGAATGCTCTTCACAACTAGACTCAGCTTGTGCCTGGGCCCCTTTGCCACTTCTTGTATTCTAGCTAAATGGTGACCTGATGATTTACTAATGGCTAGTTATTAGGTCCATTCTCCTGCCTCTGTCTCGGTTCTGAGTGCCCACATTTTAAAGCACTTTCTGCCTCTGACAAACTCACACATCTCCTGCTTTTGTTTGTATTTTGTAGTGCTGGGGATCAAGTCTAGGACCTTGTGCATACCAGGTATGAACCTATCACTGAGCTGTATCCCCAGCCCCTGACACTTCCCCTGGACTCCATCCCACCAACCGTCCAATGACTAATGACAGAATTATCTTTCTCCTCTTATTACTGCGTTCAGGTTCCATAACAGTTGAGGGAACCTCAAAGGCAGAAGCCAAATATCACTCATCTCTGAATTCCCAGCATCTCACAGAAAACTCACAGTTAAGTGTTATTCAGTGAGTGTCTGTTGCACTGAACAGTGAGCTCCTGCATTGAGGTTACCATACAAACCTTGCATGCTACTCTGTGTGGGCACAATTTCCCAAATCCCAGAGGAGGCTGGATACGTCGGAGCAAAGTGACCACGTCGAGGTGTTTTATTCTTCCCCTGAAAGCAAAATACAACATGAAGTTAAAGGGAGCTTTCTATTCACCCCTCCTTCCATAAAACTCACAGCTGACATTCCAAAACAGCCCACATGAAAAGCCATCTGGATTCATTTTCCACCTACTTTGCCTCAGGATCATATTCTGACCATATTCGTTTAAATTCATCTAAATGGTGAGGCCCCAAAATAGACCAATCCCGGGTCAGATAATCAAAATTGTCCATGATGACAGCCACAAACAGATTGATGATCTGAAAAAGGCAATCAGAAGGAAGGAGTTTTAGCTATAGGAGGAGGATAGACTTCTTAGACTTGACTCTCTAGCATGTGCTTTTTGAACATGTCCTTTTAAAATTATATATATATATATATATATATATATATATATATATTAAATTGTGAAAATACTGTACAGAGGGGTTACAATTACATGAGCAAGATAATGAGTATATTTCTTTCTTTCTTTCTTTTTTTGGTAGGTTGTGGGCTTGAACTCTGGGTTTGGGTGCTGACCCTGCACTCTTCAGCTCAAGGAGAGCACTCTACTGCTTGAGCCACAGCACCACTTCTGGTTTTCAAGTGGTTTTCATTGGAAATAAGAGTCTTACAGGCTTTCTTGCCAGGGCTGGCTTTGAACCATGATCCTCAGATCTCAGCCTCCAGAGTAGCTAGGATTACAGGCATGAGCCACCGACCCCCAGCTCTAATGAGTACATTTCTTTTTTTTTTAATTGTGAAAATACTGTACAGAAGGGTTACAATTACATGGGCAAGATAATGAGTACATTTCTTATCAAGCATTGCAGCCTCCTCCTTTGTTTACCCTTCACATCCCTTCCCAGCCTCCCCCTGCCCCCCCCCCCCCCACCAAAGTTGTAAAGTTCGTTTTTGACATAACGACTTGTACATCTCATTGCTGCAATGGGTCCACCTGAGTACATTTCTTATCAAGCATTGTTGCCTCCTCCTTTGTTTCCCCTTCCCATCCCTTCCCATCTTCCCCCTTGAACACGTCTTTCAGTCCCCAAAAAGATCATAAATATTCTGCTTTTGAGAATGCTTAAGAAAAGGTCAGGCTTCTAGCTTTCCAAAATGGCTTGGTATACTCTTAAGAGAGGGCTGGTGGATACATTAGCTGGTGCTTCTCAAGCACACTACAATCTTATAATTTATGGCTGCCAGCTAAATTTTAGAAAGGTACCAGAAGCCCTAAGCAGCTGGGATGACTGGCAATGCTCTTAACCTATCAGTGAGCACTCAATCCCAAGGTGATAGTTATGTGTGATTAAATACCCTCACAAACTTCCCAGTGGGACTAGAGGGCCAACCATTTCATAGCAAATTGAAAGGGCGCATCCCTGATCTGATTCCTAAATGCTTCACAAGCCCTGTAAACAGAGGACAGGAGCTGCTGTGACTGCTTACCAGAAATGCACAGAGCATGTAAAAGCTGATGAAATAAACAATGGCAAAGTTGCTCCCACATGTGTATTCCTCTCCAGGGTTGTAATCTGACTCAGGATCACAGAGCTTTCCTGGGAGGCAGGCTAGCATGATCTCCTGCCAGGCCTCACCTGTTGCACACCTTTTAAGATGAACAAAGGAAATGATTTTAGTGAGAGAAAGGGGGACTGAAGATTACAAACTTTGGGTAGGAAAGTAATATATTCATAATGACTTTGGTGGCACTAAGGTTTGAACTCAGGGCCTCACGTTTGCTAGGCAGACATATTACTACTTGAGCCATGTCCCCAGTGGAGGAAATACTTTTTTAAATATGTTTTTTTATTATAAAAATACTGTATAGAGGGGTTACAGTTACATGAGCAAGGTAATGAGTACATTTCCTATCAAGTATTGTTGCGTCCTCCTTTGTTTTTCCCCTACCATCCCTCCCCCAACCTAAGTTGTAAAGTTAATTTTTCAGCATGGTGTCTTATAAATCTCATGGAAATTCTTAATTGGAGCCAAATCTAAGTAAGTACTTTGAAAGAAGCTGAATTGAATTAGGAAAATCTGAAATTCCTACTCATTTTTCAACACGACTTAGCTCAGTTACTAGAGGTTCTACTATGACACTCCCTGGTTTTAAGAATCATTTGATGCAGGTATACCAATTCTTTTGCACAAATGGGTGTTTTTCTATCTTCTTTACTTCAAACATACATATTATAATTGTTTAATGATTATCCTTGATTAAATTTGTTGAAAGCAAAGAGTTGGAGACCACTTCACTTGTGGTCACTGGAGTCATGAGAAATTACTTCCATAGTTTCAAAAAGTTTTTTCCTGTGAGGCAGGTTTTTTACCAAGTTAATTATCTAGGGTTAGAAATAATCCTATAGAAATTGAAACTGTACATCTTGGGTTATCACCTATTGGCTGCACAAAAGGTCTCCATGTTTCTGCTAAATTTCTGTCCTTCTGATTGTATTTTGGTGCCCTTTTTCACATATAAGCATTTATCCAATTTTCTTGGTGGTCTATGTAGCTTTACTAACTCCCAAATAAATAAACCTTAAGCCAGTCACAATCTAAACATCTCTGTTGCTGAAATGCTAGGAGTCTGTTTAAGAATACAAAGCAATCAAAAACAACAAGCTAAGTTGCTGGGGGGGGGGGGGGGGAAATCACACTACTTTGGTAATAAACATCCTCTGTCTTCAGAGCTGGAGACAAACTGGACTACCTGCCCAAGGGCACAAATTCAGTCACCTGAAGAGCAGCAACACTGCCTGGGGAAACGTCTGGAAGTTGTTGTTCCTATTGATCTGGTTGTTATCTCTCATGGCAACTTTTCCAAACATCTAGGTAGAAAAGTTATTAGAAAAAAAATAAGAAGAGATTTCATTATTGCCATAGTTTGTATCTCAAAGGCTCATGTGTTAAAGGCTTGATTCTTAGGGTGATATTGTTGAGGTGAAAACTTTAAGAGAAAGAGACTAATGGGAGGTCCCTGGCTTACTGGGGGTCAAGAAGGGGAGAGGGATTTATGCCCTCAAAGGGGATTTTGGAATTCTGGTCCTTTCTCCTGGTCATAAGGTAAGCAATTGTGTTACACCATAAGCTTCTGCCATGATGGGCTGCCTTGCCACAAGCTCCAAACAATGTGACCAATTGATGACAGAGTAGAAGGGTTAGACACTCCAAAACTGTGAGCTAAAATAAACTTTTTTCTTTATAATTGTCTCTAGTATTTCACTATAGTAATGGAAAGTTATCTAACAAATATATTTTTTAAAAGCAGAATTCTTGTGTGAATTTAGAACAAATTCTGATTGGATCTACAGCAAATGGGGATTTTTCAGGATACCTGGCACCTCATTCATTCAACAAAGATCTTCTGGGCATAGCCAGTTGCCAGGAGTGTGTTAGACACCTGAAAAATGGTGCTCCAGACAGGCACATTCTTACATTCAAGGAGAAACTACAAAGGTAATAACACAGTGGCAATCTTGCACAATGAGCGGTGAAGTGGTTTAGATCCAACAGGGAAGCGGGGCGCAGGTTCATCTACCCAAAGCTAAGAGGTTGAGGGTCAGGAAAAAGTGACAGGGAAATAGACATGGAAGCCTAGAACTGAAGGTTAAGTAGAATGAAACCATGAGTGATGAACAGACTGAAGAGCAATGGGGCTGGAGACAAAGGTAGAGCTCATGAACCTCATGAGAGAGTGGGCTTTATCTGAGGCAATGGAAAGTGAGCAAAGAGTCTTATGCCTGACTAGTGTCTGCTGGGAGAATGTGGGGTGGGAGAGGGCATACAATGCGGTTTGCAGCTCCCTGAGAAGACCCTTTGGGACACACAACATCACATGCTGCTCAATTACAAGGGCTCAAGTATGATGAGTCTTGTTTTATAATTCCTAGAGTCCTGCAAGTGCTTCTATGCCCTCAGGATAAAAAACACCACCACCTCTCTGCTTCTAGAATCATTTCACCTTTCCTATCCTTCCCTAATTAGAAAGACAAGTGGAGAATTTGTAAGGAGATATAGAGGTCCAGAGACATATGCTACCTTCTATTTCCCTCTACTCACAGAAGCTCTCTGCCTTCAACTCAGCTGCCCACATGGTATTAGAACCCAGCTGTTAATGAGGTAAAATCCCTTCTACAGCCCCCAAACGACTGGGGGAGCATGCTGCAGCCTTGTTTGTAGAGCAAGGTCACAGAAGAGCCTGGTTCCATTCCTCTTTGGAAAGGTGAGCCACTGAAGGTACCACACTGACAAATAGGGTTTCCTCTTCTGTTGGCTCTCCTATGGCATAGCACAACTAAAATCAGCTGTGGGTTTTCTCCAGCAGTTAATTCTCCCAAGACACAGGTGAGGCAGAAGTGTGATGACACAGATTTTCTTGCAGCATCTTAACCTCTCTGCATTCTTCTGGCCCTGGTCTTTTCTTGTCACAGGCTCTATTCCTGGGAATTCTATCTTTCTGCCCTAAAGGGCCACAACTATCTCAGTGCTATCTCTTCAGCTAGCAAGGCATCTGGCTAAAAAAAATCAAAACCTTCTTTCTATTTTACCTAGCTAAGGTACATCCTGACACAGATCTAGAGCTATCTAGCAAAAGAGTCCATGAGGGAAAGGGAGCTGACACTCACCTGCATGCCGATGACTGCATATATGAAGAAGAGCATGGCGATGAGGAGGGCAACATATGGGAGTGCCTGCAAGAGAAGAAGCACTGGAGTTGGCACTGGACACCTGCCCTGGTAGCTGCTCAGCACAGCAGGAAAGGCCCACATGGGCCACACGCTTCTGTTCTTTTCCACATGTTATGGTGAAGGGACACAGAGGGTGAGGGAGAAAGAACTTCTTTAATCTTGGCCCAGCACAACTGCTTCAGTCCTACCACCTGCATGGCTAGTCTTCTCCTGTTGCTGGCGCCATGTGCTCTCCGTGGTCATTAACACTTTGTGAGCTCTAAACATCTTCCACACAGACACTCACAATGAAATTTGAGTTTATGATTTGAATTCTTTGTGAAATTGTAATTGGTAAAACCATTCTAAAACACTGGACATTTGCGATGCTTTCACTTGCTCTTGTAGGCATGTGTGTGACTTATAGGCCATATTGCAAAAAAAAAAATGCCATTATATAAAATAATCTTGCCTCTGCTAGAATGTTTCCTTCTGGTGAAGTCTTATGAGTGGAATTACTGAGTCACAGTTGTTGCTGTAGGGTGTAAAACATCTTCCTTAAAATAAATACCTGAAAGAACTATAAAGTTAAGGGCCAGGCCAGAGAAGAAAAGGAGCTATCTGGGTATCCACTAGGTCTGAGCTTCCTTTAGGAGTATCTACACAAATATGTGTGTGTGACCAGACCCCAATCCTTTTATCCAGTATTCCTCCATTGCTTTTCTCCCTTGTAACATGTGATAAACAAGTCCATGTGTATAACACACCTCTAGTGCTGTCGGCTTCATTCCAAGCACTCACAATGCTTTTCTTTCTCTTCTATCCAAGGAAGCTCATCAGAAGCAGTGGCTAGCAGACTTATAGGCCACTCTGCTGTGGATCTGTGATTGCCAGCATGGCCTAGGACCACAGCTCCATCCCCTTAGCTGAGATGCTTAACAGAGTCCCACAAGGTTAAAATCTCTACCACACTTCTCTGTGTTTTCTTCTTAGATTACCAAGTATTAAAATTTTTTTCTTGGCACAATCATACAATATATGTCCATCATTGTAGGCATGAATGAGAACAGAATAGTGAAACCCAATAAAGATTGTAAAAAGGGGAGATGAGATGAGATGGATAGTAAAAAGTAATAGAGAGAGCGAATAGAACCAAAATACATTTTTTTTGGTCAGTCGTGGGGCCTGAACTCTGGGCCTGGGCACTGTCCCTCAGTTCTTCAGCTCAAGGCTTGCGCTCTACCACTTGAGTCACAGCACCACTTCTGGCTTTTTCTGCTTATGTGGTGCTGAGGAATCGAACCCAGGGCCTCATGCATGCAAGGCAAGCGCTCTACCACTGAGCCACCTTCCCAGCCCAGAACCAAAATACATTATGTGCATATATGGAAATATCACAATGAAACTACCTTGTGCAATTAATATAGGCCAGTTAAAAAATACTAAAACAAAAGATTTCATTGACTCAGTTTCTCAGTGTGAACTCTGTGTTATAACTAACATATTTACCAAATATTTTAAAAAGTTTATCTATGTGAGATGGCTCATGCCTGTAATCCAGCTACTTGGGAAGTGGAGATTAGGAAGACTACTCTGAGTCCAGAACAGGGGAAAAAGTTCTCAGGTCTCTCAAAGTGCTCAAACAAGCCAGATATCATGGTTTATGCCTGTAATCCCACCTATACAAGATGCATAAGTAGGAGGAATTTTGTCTGAGGGAATATTTTGATCCAAGGCTGGCATATATAAGGCACAGACTATCTTAAAAAAATAAAGGCTGGAGATGTAGCTCAAGTGGTAGAGCACTTGACTAACAACCATATAGCCCTGAATTCAAACTAGCACTGCCAAAAACAAGTTCAACACTTCCTTAAAAAGAATAAGTGACACAATTTGGGGGAAGGCTTGGAGGGGAGGGAAAGTGGGAAAAAATGAGGGAGGGGTACCAAGTTTGACAAGAAATGTACTCACTACTTCACATAGGAACTGTAACCCCTCTGTACATCACCTCAATAATAAAATTAAATTAAAAAAGAATAAGTGATATTATTGAAAGATTCTATTCTTACAGCAGCTCATTACAAGCTTTGGCACTTCTCCTGAATAATTACAGTGATGAGGGATTTCATGGCTCATCCTCATCCTTAGCAGGACTGGGATTTCCCTTCTCCTCCCCTTTGCCTGTTCAAATCCTACTCATTTTGAATAAAAGCTTACTGGGATGTTAATACCCAGAGGTGGTGAAAGGTAAGCTTGAAGTTTATCTTTAGGTAACTTCATTTATTCACATAAACATTTATGTTTCAATGAAACATAGACAAGTAATAAAGAAAGTAAATGACTCATCTCCTAATGTTTGTGTGTAAGCTACAAACCTCCACATGAATGAACCTTTTTTGGTGCCAGTCCTGGGCTTGAACTTGGGGCCTGGGTGCTATCCATGAGCATTTTTTGCTCAAGGCTAGCACAATACCACTTGAGTCACAGCTCCATTTCTAGCTTTTTGGTGGTTACATGGAGATAAGAGTCTCACAGACTTTCCTGCCCAGGCTGGCTTTGAACTATGATCCTCAGATCCCATCCTTCTGAGTAGCCAGGCTTACAGGCATGAGCCACTGATGCCCAGAAGGTGCACTTTTAACAAGAATTTTATTCATTATTCTCAACAGATTTGGTCCCTAAAACACAAATATTTGGGATACAGTATTAGAAGTACAGAAGCACTTGGTTATGCTCAAGAATAAACTAGAACTAGGCTGCAGCCTGAGGAATGACTGTTGAAAAAGGAATCCTGGCTTATGTCAAAATGTACTGAATCTGATCCTGCCAGGAACTGAGTAATCCATAGACTGGTGATGGTGCTATGGCCTAGGTAGCATAAACTAGTGTATAAACTAGACTAGCTGTCAGAACTGGCGCAGCTGGAGAAAAAGGAGCCACCCTCAAGAAATTACATTGGTTTCTAGGGACATTCCCTCTCTTACACACAACCACCCCTGCATCCTGGGGCACTAAGGCAGAGACTCACATCTCTTTTCCATCTGGGAAAGATGGGATCTCTGGGCCATAGGGCCTCATTACTGTCTTCCTAGCATTCCATATCCTCTACTGACTTAAGTCCACACAGTGGTCTCGTCCTGGGTATTCCAGGAGAGGGGACAACTGATTTACACACAATCTTCAAAGACAGAATCTTACCCACAGCTCTTACCTGAAAGGACTTAATGAATGTCCACAGCAGAGTCCGGATACCTTCCCCCCTGCTGAGAAGCTTCACCAATCGCATCACTCGGAAAAGACGGAAAAAGGTGATGGAGATTCTATTGCTCTCTTCAGAGTTCTGAAGGGTTATCATGGAGAAGTCAAACCCAATGGAAAGTAGAACATGCAACACTTTCAGAAAAACAGCAACAGATGCAAAGGTGACAGAGGTAAGAACTGAAGATGTGTTTCTAGGGCCTTTTCACCTTAAAAAGCATGATATGAAAGGAAAAGTTACATGCTAACAACACAGGATTTGGAAAACTATGTCCACACAACACATGCATGTCCACGTGTTCTACTGTGTTAGAGGAGAACGCTGGGCTGGCCAAGAGTACTGGACATTGATGATGAATGCAAACCACTGCAGACACTGTTCTGGAAGGACAATCATGGAGAATACAGAAAAAACCAGTGGAAAACTTGACATGGTCAAATAAACTCAAGGAAAAAGCCCAGCCCCTGGAGACTAGTCACTGATCTTACCCCAGGTGTAGCGGTTGGGACAGGGACATTTTCACTTTCAGTTGGCTTTAAGAAATCAAAGATTAAAAATGTATTAATGAGGTAGGAAGGAAGCAGTGGTTCAGGAGAATACCTCCCCACCCCCTTAAAAAGTGTGTGATTAATGAATGTCTTTGGATAAGACACCTGTTCTGTCTCTGAGAGACTCCAGGAACTCTGGCTGGAGCTAGATTTAAGGGGAGGTAGCCATCGACATGGGTATAGACACAGCACCCTTTCTTGTTCACATCTAGGGATGGATGTAATGTCTGATCACCTCTATTTCTCTGAGCTCAGCTGATAGCTCTACAGCAGGCCTCCTAACCCAGAGCAAATGCACCACTCCCTCCAATTGTAAGGCTAACAGCTTCCCTACTTGTGGTCCCCTTGTGTAGTCCACAGCTTCCAGACCAGAAAAATCTCAAAGTCTGCAGGACTTTGGAAGAAACAGCATGGGCCAGCTTGCCTGGAGCCTCAGCAGCTCTACCCATCCAGGTATAGCAGAGCATATGTTGTTTAAGCCCCAGGATTCAGACTCTTCTGATTGGCACCCATCTGCCTCAGAGGGTGAGGAACATTGCCCCATTCCACTCTGTGCCCAGTATGGTACCTACTAGGTATTGTGGGGTTTTCTTAATGTAAAGATAGCTGGATGTCAGTGGCTCATGCCTATAATCCTAGCTACTCAGGAGGCTGATCTGAGGATTGCAGTTTGAAACCATCTGAGGCAAGAAAGTCCGTGAGACTCTTATCTTCTTACCTTTAATTAATCACCCCCCCCAAAAAAAGGCTCAAAGTTGAGCTGTGGCTCAGGTGGTAGAACACTGACCTTGAGCACAAAAGCTCAGGGGCAGTGCCTAGACCATGAGTTTAAGCCGTAGGACCAGCACACAAAAAAAGGCAAAGATATTGGAGTCACACTCTTACCAACAACAGGAAGCATCAAAACTAAATAGTAATGGGAAGCTGAACCAGAATCGAGATTGGTGCCCTGTCTTCTGCAGTGGTAACCCACTGGAGTAGCTGGTCTACCTGGACACTGACAGGGAAGTAAGAGGCCCACCTGGTGGAAGGCTTTCAAAAGGACTTTAAGCATAACATAACTGTCAACCTCAGAGAGGGTGTGCACACTGCTAGGATGGACTTCTCCTCTGGGGACACAGAGGGCTCAACTCTGAAGCTGCCTCTTAATATCAAACAGAAAATACTAGAAAATATGAGGTTGTGTACATCAGAGATCAAGTATGATCTGGCAAGGTGACTGTGAACCCCAAAATAGGTCCTGAGGGTCAGAAAGGGCTCCCTGCTCCACCTGATGCTTAGAATGAGAACTCTCTAGAATGGGCTTGTCAAGTCCAGGGCTGCTCTCTTTGTTCTTCTCTTGTATGATATCATCTCAAAGACACTTTCTTAAAGGGCAGAAAGAGATAATGTTTTTTAATGTAAATGTTAAGAAACAAAGTTCTCACTGTCTGTACATCATTCTCTCTCCCTAAGGTTCACTCAGAGGAAGATTTCACTCTTTCCCTGTGTGAGTAAATGTGTGTGAGTGTACCAGCATGCATGCTTCTGCTTGCCTATGTTCAGGGAACCGGAACATGCAGAAGGCAAAGCCCTCTGCTGTCACGTGATTGAAACACCCCTAATGTGTGTGGGAGCCACAGAGTATCAGAGGCCTGCTGGTTAAGGTGCTCTTTCTGGCCACTGACTCCTGCTTGCTCTCCCTAGGCTGCCTCACGTCAGACCACTCATGACTCCCTTCCTTCAGGTAAACGCAAATGGGTAAAAATGTTCATCTCTGTCACCGGTATTGATGAAGTAGGCTCAATAATGAACTATAAAAATTCAAACTCTCATAAAACAGAGAGGAGGAGGGGGACAGCATTTGTGGAGGGACAAAGGCAGTACAACATGCAAGAGAAGAAGGAAAGAACCAACAGCACACCAGGTATCATGCAACCCCAGGGTGGCCTGTGACATTGCCCCCACCCACCACACACCAGTTGGCAGGGAGGACTGCTGCAAAGGAGGACATGGCTGGTGGCACTAGGGGACAGTGTAAGTTGCCAAAATATCTGCCAGACTAGGAGGAACCTGAGGATGGCTTTGGTGAAACTACAAATGTCAGTCTGATAAAAAGGACAGCCAGCTCTCATTCTAGGCTGCACACTGAAGCTGCCTAGGATGTGTAACAAGATCTGATGGACAGCTCCCACCTTTGTCAACTGTTCTAGAGTATGCCTGTACTTCTGGTGTTTAAAAGCTCCAAGGCGATTTTCCTAGGCTCTCACAGCTAAGAATGTCAGTCTTAAGCCCATGATAAGCTGAGCTAAGTATTCAGCTGACTGTCCACATCAATCACATAGTAGGGTCACTAGAAAAGCCCATTTAGGCTGGGTGCCAGTAGCTCACACCTGTAATCTCAGGAAGCTGAGAACTGAAGGATCTTGGTTCAAGATCATCTGGGACAAAACAAACAAAAATCCCCGAGATTCCGTCTACAATTAACCAGCAAAAAGCTGGGTGAGAGGAATCAACATGGTTCAAGTTGTAGGGCCCCAACTGTAAGCAAGCAAGCTGGAGGAGCAGGAGGTCCTGAGTTTAAAACCTTTTACCAACAACCAAAAAAAAAAAGGAAAGAAAAGGAAAAAAAAAAGCCCACTCAGCTGTTTCAAGTGAGCAGTGACTTCTTTGGAAATTTAAAAAGCTTCCAGGTGATTCTCCTGTGATCTCAGAGCTGAGAATGTTGGTCCTAAGCAGTACTTGGATATAAAGAGGTGAGGCTCCATTCCCATTTTCCCTTGGGGATGAAGACAGCTGGTGGAGGACCAAGCGAGCCACCGATGCTAAAGGTCATCCCTAGAGGACATGAGGCTGGGGAAGGACTTGTTCCTCAGAGAGTTTTCCAAGAATGGCTTTGAGCAGCTAGGTGGCCAGTTTTCAAAAGGAGGAATTCTATTGTCAACTTGGGGTTTAGAACAGATACCTCAAGAGCTTCTTCCAGCCCTGAGAGGTCACATTCCCCGCCTATTTCTGGGAAAGGACTGAATGTGGAGGCAGGGGCTGAACCTCGGCCACACATTCAGACAAGAAGCTGGGTGAGGCTGTAGAGACCTGGTCTAAGCTGGGTAGCTGACAGTGCAATTCCTAGGTCCTGGAGGTGAGCACCTATTGTCTTGTTTTATACTCTTTGATAAGGAATAGCAAGGCAGCCATTTCTAAACAAGTATGTGGTCTTTTAGCCAATAATACTTATCTAAACGATCATTAATTAAACGTCAGTGACAACCATTCCTGAGTCAGAAAAATATGTGGCAGGGCCATTTTGCCACTCAAAGAACAAGTAGGCATCACAGAGGGAGCAAAAGTGAGCCCACTAGTTGCAATACAATATTGTAGCAGCTTGGTGATGCTCTGACCAAATGTGAAGTAGACAAGTCCACGAGAGCCATCGAACCATGGATAATCAGGGGGTTGGGGATACATGTGGAGGGGACAGCAGGGTGGAGAGGACTGGGTGAACATGCAAGCAGGACAATGCAAAGGCCATCCAAAATGTTCTTGTACAGAATACAAACGCAGGCCTGATATCTCATTTTTAGGACAAATACTTCATCCTTGAAGCCTATGTTGGTAAGTCACAGAGTCAATGTGACTGACCAAGAAGGCCTGAGCTCAGGACCTGGCCAGAGACAACAATGTGTGGGGAAGGGAAACAATTTAGATGACCGGGACTGATCCTTAGCAAGTCCTGTGAAACACAGTGGAAAAAATCAAAGGTGGGAAAGCCCAAACCAAGTATACAGTCTCTAGAAGTTCATTTGCTTTAATGACTTCACCGTATATATGTTTATATATACTTGCCGCTACAATTTTCTAAAAATAAAACCAACATGAAAATCAATTAGGCAACAGAAAAGAAAAGATCAACAGTCTGGGAAAGAGAGCGTAGCAGGTTAAACATTGCAAAAAAAAAAAAATGACATATGGCAACTAAATCCAGCCAACAAAGGACCATGGGTGTTTGTGCTCAGTGGACCCAGGAGCTCAGGGAACAAGATCACCAAAGATGTGACATGGACTGTTCCTCCCCTCCCCCCTCGGAGAACTCCACATGTGTTGAGGAAAGGGTCGGGAATCAATGTTCCCATTCTTAGGCATATACACAATCAGAGGTTAAAAATATCGAGTCTTTTGGAGCTGAAAGTCTGCCCTGAGCCTCGCCCAGGGGTAGATGTCCAGCGAACAGCATGTTGAAAGAGGAAACAGATGAGAAGGAGGCCTGAACATCTTCTGCACTGAGGGCTCCTCAGGTGGCCTAGGGCAGGGAACTGCCAGTGCTCATGGCTGAGGAGCATTTGGTCTCAGGGTATAGCTGAGCAGAGAAAGGTCACTAACTGAAAGCAGTGTATGGGCATGCTCACCAGTGTGATTCGGAAAGGCTAGCTGAATGCTAAGAATGAGGCCTCATGAAAGCCAGCCTTTTACAGACACCCCATATCAAATGCTAACTAGAAGCTCAAGTGGATCCCTGGTCCTTTCAGATGCTTGCTGAAGGAGGATACTATTGAGACACTGACAGGCAAGGCGCAGCCAGATCACAGAGGCGCAGTAGAGAGAGGGAGCAAGGTCAGCCACTAGCAGACATGAGGCAGCCAGGAAGCTGGGTGTTGACCTTGAGGACACTGCACCACCCCATCAGCCAGCAGATGGGGCAGCATGGGTGTCTACTTGTGAACAAGCTTTGGCTACATTCTGGTACCCAGAAACGACAGCCTTCCACCGAAGAGTACAGTTAAAGCCCCTTAAAGCGCTGAGAGCCCTAGGGAGGCTTTCAGGGATGAGAGCTTATAGAACTTTCACTTCTATCACAGGCTCGCTCTGACCCTGTGACTCTCAGCCGTCTGTTCCAAAACTTTTTGTTAAGTATTCCCCAATGTATGTCATAGACATTTTAAACTGTGAAATTATTAAGTAGGGTAGACGTGTCTGGCCATAAATTTGGTAGGGAGCGCAAAGCAATCCAATTAAAGTCTTGCTGTTTTCTCATTAGTGCCAGATCATTCTAAACCCAAGTGCCAGTTAAATATCATGCATGGCAATTTCATAACTGCCTAGTGGAATCTCATATAAAGTAGAATTTACACAAGTCTGGGGCTAAGGAAGTTGAAAATTCATGTACCAGGCTTAGTAAAATACCATTTTAGTACTTGTCATAGTATGGACTTGGCATGATGAGGCTTAGATCATACCTTGGTGAAAATGATAATGTCTTACAATCTGTCACTCTTTACAGGGAAAACCTGCACTTTTAATAGTACTATTACATCTCTCCATCACTGGACTTTTAGCAAATATTTCACATCATTTTATTCCCATTGCACACCTGCAAAGTAGGGAGAGAAAGTAATACTCACTTCATAAGACCCATAAGGAAAGTAAGACCTGGGTCAACAAGTCAGGTTTGAAGTTGGGCTGGAACTGGCAGATGTCCCACTGTTCACACTGAGAATCAGTTCCCTTCCCGTCCAAGAGCATAAAGGGATTTCACTGTCCTCATCTGATACAGGCTGCCTGGGCACCAGGATGGACTTAACTATCAGGGCAGCCTTGTAGGTATTAGCTGGGCAGGGCATGTGGGTGGGGGCACAAGTAGACTGGCAACAGGAAGCAGAAGCCAACACTGCACCACAGTCCCTCCCATGCATCTCCACTCATCTCCTTGAGGGACACACATACACACTAGACATCCACCAAGACTTGCTGATGAACTGGTGCCAGGCCAGTGAACAGAGATCTTCTGTCTGTCCCAGGCCTTTAGTCCAGGCAAAGGTCAGACAAAGGGAGGCAGATGGGAGGTGATGCTCTCATTCTCAAGCCTCTTAATTTTGAAAGGGATTCTCATCTCAATTTTGAGTTCTTAGGCAGCTCTTTCCCCCTTATCACAGGGCTGTGCACATGCTCCCTAATCAGCTTTACTAGCATGTAAAGGCAAAGGAATGGCGACTCTCCTTGTTACACATTAGGCCTGGCTCCCCTTGGCCCCACAGTCGTCATCCTTTGGGGAGCTTCAGCCTGAAATGTTCACCAGTGCCACCAGCTGGGCCCAGAGCAGACTAAGGTACAAGAGGATACTAGCAGGCACAGCTGTGGGTTTCCCTCTGGTGCCTTCACAGACCATGTGGGCACAAGGATACTTATTATTAACTCCATTCTACTTCTTGGAAAACAAAGGCACAAAGCAGTTAGTTAGGTGTCCTGCCCACTGTCACATAGCTAGCATGTAACATTACTCACACACTAATAAAACGAGGGGTTAGCCATTAAAATTTTAAGTGATCTTTTAAAACTTAAAATTGGTTTAGTTCCAAAGTGGTATTTCTGTTTACTTTCTTACTTCTTCAAGGAAATGGGGGAGGCTGGAGCTGGAGGAAGGGAGGGAAGAGTATCAATTGACCTTCATCTTTCAAAAAGACTGTGTGTCTAGGTTCCCAATGTATATGGAAAGTCATGGGTGGGAATTCTGGTCTCCTCTTTCAGAATCAATGAAAACAATGACATTATAGGACACAAAGTTTGCTACTTACATTCACTTCAGTTATAGCAATATCAACGACGCTACCAACAACAATTAAGGCATCAAAAGTGTTCCATGCATCAGTGAAATAGTGCTGTTAGGGCAAACATTCAGAAGCCACAGAGGAGAGGAAGCGCAATAGGAAAAAAGAAGAAAAGGACAGTGTTATCAAAGGGGAACATTCTAGCATTATGCCACCCGGCTACTTGAAAAAAACGCACTAAGACAAACATGTCATACATACATCACTTTAGGATGGCTTCTGACATAGGAAATAAAAGCAATTACAGACACGCTATCTTGCCTCGTCTACTAGCGGCAGGGGTCAATCCTGCCCAAAAGTTCAGCTCTGCAAAGGCAATTGGTGTCTTCAAAGCCTTGGGCTAAAACTCTACTCTACAAGATCTTTCCCACAGCTTCATCAGGAAATGCCTGTTTTCAGATCAAGTGTGATTGGGATCTGTGACTTGTCCAAGTGATGCCACCGCAGGGCAGAAAGCAGAATGTGCAGACAGAGGGGAAAGGACGCAGGCCACGCCGGGTGCATACTCACGTCTGCTTCGCTGAGGGCCACGTCTATAATGCTGCCGATTACGATGAGGGAGTCAAACGTGTTCCAGGCGTCACTAAAATACCCCTGAACAGAGCAGGTGGGGCAGATGTTTATGAGCACGTATGAATGAAACATCACACGGATCATAGGGGGACACATCTGAGTCCCTGCAGCACCCAAGGCAACCGGGGCGGGGGAGGGGCGGGGGGAAAGCCAAAAAGGAGGCAACAATACTGTCCACTGGTGGAAAGGGGCACAGAGGGGGTGGCTGGGCACTTGTGCATGTAAGAAAGGGCGTGTGTGAGAGACAGCACACACACACACACACACACACACACACACACACACACACACACACACACACACACACACACACACACACACACACACACACAGCCTCTGAGCAGAGAAAGCAACCTTGCCCAGGCACCTAGCATGTCCATCCTAAACCATGACAAACTAACAGAATAGCCAGGCTCTTCTGGTCCTTCCAATAATTTCTGACCACTACTTGCCTCTCTTCTCTTCGTAAAGAGCCACAGCAGTAGGCATATCACACCTTTTCATTTTCGTGCCACTTCAAACAAGCCAGCAGCCCTCCTGCATCCTCAACCGTCCAGTATTACAAAGGCTGCACCCTGTTACAGGATGACCAAATCAACTCTCAGTCTTCAAAGAGTTCTTTGTCTAAAGAACACAGACAGATTTGGCCTAAAAGTCACAGTTTATAGCAAGAGAGAGGCACAGAGACTCAAGGCATAGCTTTATGGCAGAGAAATGCTTAGATATGAGGATGGAGCTTCAGCTCCACTGTAGCTGAAGCAGGTTCTACAGAGGATCTGAGTACTTATGATGGAGAGAAGACTCAAGAGCTCCCTCAGTCTTGAAGAAGCCCCAAATTGCCAACCCACTCTTCTTTGCACCTTGACTGTGGCTCTTCTCTGACCTCTCCATTCTCTAGGCTAAGATGACTCTTCATCCCCATGAATACCATTAGGCTCCTCCACACCTCCTGTGCCTCTACAAGCCTAACCTCCCCGGCTCATCTCTCTCTGCCCAGATTCACTTCCTCCTTTCAGGTCAGATAAATGCCAGCTCCTTTCTGGAGCCCGGCCACTCCCTCCTGACTGCCCACATTGCATCATCTTGACTAGCTCTCTCTCTCATACCTTGATCTTATAAAGTCTACCTCCCCTTCCAAGGAGGACTGCACTGCTCAGTCTGTCCTCATCTCCACCAACACTGACATCTGACCCAGAGTCCTAAACATAGTAGTGTTTGACATACAGAGGTCTTCATTCCACCAACTGGCACCCTACTGGTCACTCAGCTTCTACTGGTTCTTGATTTTCTAGTCTTGACATTTTACCAGTTCTAAGGTATAACAGTCCCGCGGATTGAATTACAAATCCACACATATGTGCCATACATTGTATATCACACAGTAGATGCTAAACTAGTGACACCTCTGGAAATAACCTGTCAGAGGTGGTGGGTACATTCTGTACACAGAAGCAGGAGGCTTCTGGTTGCCACAACTGGACTGTCTATAAATCAATCACATCTTCTTAAAAAATGAGCGTATGTCTTGGAAATAAAAATTCAAGTCTAATGTTATGTAAAGAAGGGTCCAGCATGTTTACAACTGGGTATTTTGAGTACAGTACTAAGTATTAAGAATGTACGTTGAAATATCAGGTTCCAGGAACTGTGATCAAATGCAGGCCCAGAGGAAACCGCTGTACAGTCACCGTCTTTTGTGACACTATAGAATATGTGGACATGTGGAATGTCCTCATTGGAGCATTAGAAATTTTTTCAACATGTTCCCCACCTCCCCCAGGCCCCGGTGCCCCATTAATAGGAAAGTCATCACATTCCAATCAGTTACTGTCTTAATTTCTGGCTAAACAAGGTAAGATTTCCCCCCCCCAGCTTCTGTGACTTCTGACTTACTCTAAGCCTCTCACCCTGAAAGTCATATTGCCTCTCCCATACTTGACCCTTGCTGATTGTCACTCTCTGAAACTCCTCTCTCATCAGTCCAAGCAGCCAACAAAATAAGTTACCTTGCACTAAGTCTGTCATCTGTGTTTAGAAGTCTAATGGGAAGGTCTACCTCAAAATATAACTTACACCTCTTAGTTTGTCTTCTCATGAATTCATGATCCTTGGCTGGCAAAACTGAAGGAAGAAGAGAGGCATCTTTAAGTCTAAACTTGAGATCCTTAAGAGGTCAGAGGTAGGGTAAAGATCTGGCACCAGGATATAAAGGAAGTCCTCTGACAAGTCAGCTGGGTCACATGGCTCCTTCAGCGTTGGCACTGATGCCCAAGGCTGTGAGCATGGTGGATCCTCTGGAATCATTTCTACTTGTCACACATGATGGGTGGCAAGCAGTTCTTTGCACTGCTGGCAATGCTGTAGACTACACTAAGGGGAAGAGTCTTATTTAGAGAGGCTAAACAGCATGGCAATCTTCCCCCTCCTTCACGGGGGAATTTATGCCTTAATCAAATGCTTGGTGTGGGTAGGTCCTAGACTGCTAGAGTACTCTCAGAGCATGGATACTGACCCCTGAGGCACACAATCAAGCTCTGCCCATGCCCGTACCACATGCTTGTTATCTCTCCTTTTGCTGGATAGATTTACCAGAAGCCAAATTCACTGCGCATTGCACTTCAGCCCCACTCACAATTCATCTACAACCTAAAATGATCAGGGTTCCCACTGTTGTGTTATTCCCATCAGCCCACTAGCAGATGGAGGCCAATTCTGATGCACTGCGGTAGATAAAATTCCTTCCCATTAACATGATACAAAGGTTTAATACTTCTTTGGGGCCCTAGAAGTGTTCATGAATGTCAGTGACTCTTTCTCTAGAAAATCACTCAGTCACAAAATGGTGCCCAAATTCTCATATTTCATGGATCAAAGGCTAACACCCCTAATCTAGGCAACAGGAAATGACTTAGTGCAGGTGGCTAGAATCAAAGGGTCTGACCAGGTGGCTCTGACAGGAACTCAGGGGAGGCAGAAATGCCAGCCCTCCCATTCTTCCCACATACTGCTTCCCTGTTTAGCAGCCTCCTATTTAATAAAATCACTGCTGAGTGAGCATGACTCAGTTCCCCCACCCTGTATAGCCACCATGGCATCTGCTGAAGATGGGCCCATATCCATACTCTGTCCTCTCAGATGATAGCGACATGTCCTCCCCAAACTAAATTTTACAGCCAAGTCCCCTCAAGGAGAACCAGTTTCATCTATCTAAAGAAACCAAACAAGTCAGCCACATGCAATAACATTATCCAAAAATATCCTGACTCTGGAAATTTTAAGTCATGAACCTGACCTTGCAGAATTAGAGCCAGGAAGCTCTATTATTCCTAGGAGCTCTGTGCTGACTCCAGATAGTAGGCTCTTACAACCTAGGGCTTCAAGAACATGGGTTTTGACTTTACCTCTAGCCAGGACAGAGCAGAGGTTTGGGCATGGTAAGGGGCAATGTGTGTAGAAGGGATGCAAATGGGATACAAAAAAGCAGCTCATGTCTAGGTTCCTTTTTCTGCCTGAATTCACTCTCATCAGCAGATCTGAAGAATGCAGATCTATACAAAGGACTTGTCTTCTGCCATTCACCATAGTAGCCAGATCAGTCCAATTTCTGGCAGGGATGTTTGGGCAATATGTGACCTATGTGATAATCTGTAGTGTAAAATGACAACTTTCTAACTAATACATCCCTTTCAAAAGACAAAGGAGGGGCCTAAGGAAAATATACCCTACTCTGGTAACTCTGTTCTACCAGATATCCTGTGATAGAAAAGAAAGTACCATCTTAGACCAAGCAGCAGCTAGAATCTCATCCATTAATTCCTTATTCCACTCCATCAATCTTTACAGAGTAATCACATGCAGTGGACTTTATGTGAGGCCCTGTGAACTTAAAGACAGCCAATGATCTTAAAAGCTGTTGTTCCTTAGAAAATGGAGAGAAACAAGGAGCAGTGTGAATGAGAACAACTCAGGATAAGCTCCTTGCGGATGCACATGTCAATGAACAAGTGGCCTTGGCAGGATGAGTATGGACAGCGACACAGAGGGGCAGTTTTTTCAGTAGACCTTAATACATACAAGGGCAAAAAAAGGATTTTCAGGCAGGCTTGTGAGCATGGGAAAGTCCAGCAACTTCATATTCTAGGATGGAGTGGGGAAAAAGGAATAGCAGTAACAGAAAGTGAGGCAAAAATATACCTGGACCAATGTTTTATGGAGGATTTTGAATATTAGCCTTAAAAAATACTTTTTTGTGGAGCTAGGCACCGGTGACTTATGCTTGTAATCCTAGCTACTCAGGACGCTGAGATCTGAAGATAATGGTTAGAAGCCAGTCTAGGCAGGAAAGTCCATGAGACGCTTATCTCCATTTAAGCACCACAAAAGCCTGCTGAAGACGATCTGTGGCTCAAGTGATAGAGCACTAGACTTGAGCAAAAGAGCTCAGGGACAGGGCCTAGACCCTGGGTTCAAGCCCCAGAACCAGCACCAAAACAAACAAACAAAAAATACCACTTTTTCCCCTCTCAAACAATAGGTGGCTAGATTATCACCGGAAGAGTGGCCTATCCAACTGACTTTTTGCTTACAAAAGGAGTAACTGAAAGATAAAAAAGGAAGAGCTGGTAACAGGAGACTGCTTAAAAAAAAAAAAAAAAGCAGGCAGTCAGTGTAGCCTACAAGGGAGGGCAGGCAGGTCTGGATGAGACTGAAGGCCACCATAGCCTTGGGCATATGTGTATCTTAATGAAGAGAAGAGGAGCAGGAGAGCTCTGGGTGACCCTGACACTAAAGAAGTAAGATGAGAGGACAATGCTCACCAAGGAATCAGTATGAAGTTCTAAGGGCAGGGATATTTGGTTTCAAGCATTACTTGGTACTGAAAATAAATCATTTACAAAGACGTGGTCACTGAAGAACTAAAAAGACAGTACTGAATTGTCTTTCCACGAATGTGCTGTAGGGTATTACTGCAGTTTAGAAGCCATACACTTATTAGGAGTCCTGGAGCAGGGAGTGCTGCCTGGGGTTGGGGGTGGGAGCGGTGACTCTAAGTCAATTTGTTTTTATTTTCTCCAAGCCCAAGGTAGCTAGGAGTATAAATTAGATATTTGCAGGGAAGAAATGAAATCAGAAGGCTTTGATGACTAAGACTAGGGAACAGAGTGTGGCTCCCTGGAGAAAAGTCCACGGCCACAGCAGGTAGTCAGGGACAGGATCAAGTTCTGCCCAAAACACCAGAGAACATCTGGAAATATACCGAGGGAACACAGACAGACTAGGCCTGCTGACTCCACAGAAGGGCTCTTTATAATAGTGGAAGCCAATGTTTTGGGAAAGCCTCTCCTCCTTTCTGGAAGCATAAGAATTAATTGGAGAATTTCTGCAACTTCCCTGGGAAGTATTGGAGGAAAAGGACCTAAGTAATGGCTTGCCTTTCAAAACTATAGCTCAGAGGTCAACTTCAAGTCCAAAGCTCAATTTGGACTGCATAAGGTTGATGCCCTACGGGTAGGCTTTCTCCTTGAAGTCTCAATACAATAAATTAAAGTACTTGCTTGCTTGCCTTTCCTTGATGCTTTTGTTCTTTAATTTCTCATCACCTTTCACTCTTGACAACCTATGATCAAAACCAGCTTTTCCCATGAAGAGAGACTGCCTGCCTACTGTAGAAGCTCCCAGCTGCTTGTGGATGCGAACCCCACATGGCAGTGGACCATTTCCTTCTAAATGTGCTTTGTTAGGAGGTCCCGTTACTCAACCAGATTCTCTTATAAGCAAGATCAGAATCCTCCCATTATTTTAACCCTTGCTTCCTGAAATGCCTCTGCCTTCCCAGGAAGAACTCTGTCTAACTTCACTTTCTGCATCTGTTTTATGTAACAACTGCCATCTACTGACAGCGATGCTGGGAAGCCCTTCTAGAAAGTGTGCTCACATAATACATAAGTTGGCCTCCAAAACCCTGGCACAGAGCTCCCATAAAAGAGACAGACTCTCAGAAGATTCTATCTCCTTGGAACTATCCCCTTGGATCATTCATCCCCAAAGCTCTGAAATTGCTTCTGGGCCTAAATACCCCATACTATCTAGGTACAAGAGAACCTCACTGGCTCCTTTGTAAAACAAAAGGGCATGGCTTGTAAGCATTGAAGAAACAAACTAAGTTTTAAAGATCAGGATGGATTTCAAGAAGAACTTTGCTTTGCTTCATCTCTCTTGGCACACAGTGCAGCCACAGCGCTCTGTAAGTGCAGAGATGCCACCGTTATTGCAAGAGTTCTCACAGTGGTAATTCGGGGTCATCTCAGCTTATGAAAATATCTTGCTGAGTAAAACTATAAAGCAGCATAATTTCTGGCGGAAATGACCCATTTTAAAACTCCTATCTATATCAGTACTGATTATAAATTAGTTACTCATTTCCTCCTTGATAACACCCAACTGTTCACACGCTACTGAACCTGCCTCCCAGGCATGATGATTTACTGGTACAAGCAAGGTGCTATAAGCCAGTGCATTGGCTTACTAGAGGACACAAGCAGAACATACATATACACATACACAGTCACACAAATGTACACACATTGTGTACACAAGCTCCTTCATACACTCAAAAGCACAGGCATATATATATACATATATTTATATGTGTGTGTACATATATATATATATATATATATATATATATATATATATATGTATTATTCCAAGCCCAGGCAGGAAAGTCCGTGAGACTTTTATCTCCAATTAACTCCAGAAGTAAAGCTGTGGCTGAGGTGGTAGAATGCTAGCATAAAAGCTCAGAGACAGTGCTCAGGCTCTAAGTTCAAGCCCCAGGACAAGTGTGTGTATTCGCTCGCATGCGCACACGCAACACACACACACACACACACACACACACACACACACACACACACACACACAGCTTCATCACCAGACAAAGAAAACATGGCACAGAGTATCTGGGAAATGTTCCATGAGTATGTTCCATGTGCACATATCAAGAACTTTTACTCTGCAACCTTTTCCATCAGTTCAGACAAATATTGTTCAAAGATGTAAATATGAGAGGGAAGTAAACCAAAATCTTAGAGGAACTGAAGATGAATTTGGAAAAGGAGATGTTCATGTATTTAGATATGGACAAGTCACAGCAGGTAATATCTGACCATGCATAAAGTGCCAAATTTGACCCCACTGCAATCACCCCAATTATTCACTTACAAATGTCCTTTCTTTTTGGTCCACAAAGATCTGATAAAGATTGTACAGAAATTAATTGAAATTAAAGAAAGGAATAGTTTGTATTTAGAATTTCACCTCCCTGTGGCATATGTGAGACCATTTCTTAATCGGCTTTTCTTTAGTTGGTCTTGTTTGATGCTTCACATAGTGAGAACCAATGAGTGAGGCCCTGGTCTCTGTCATGCTCTAACTCAGAGTGTCAGAAAGAGAGTGACATCCAAATGCTTCACAGCTCAGCTCAGCTCTCAGCTCTTCTGTCTGTCTAGGGTTCTAAAATGAAGGAACATCACTGCCTAGTGATGGATGCTGACAGTGAACACTATGGGAGTACATGCCAGATACTTTTTTTTAAAAAAGCACTGGATATAATAATTGTTCACTTCTCAACAGAGTGCTATAAAATACGTCTATGAGTATTCTCATATTTTCAATGAGGAAATGGAAACACAGGAAGTGAAGTAACTTGCTTAAGATAGTAAATGGTGAAATTAGGACCCGAATCTAGGGCAATTCCAGAACTGTGCTTTTTGACATGAGCTACACGGTCTGTTACACCACAGCCTTTGGCAAGCATGACTGGAGTCCACTCCCTCTTAAAGGAGATGCGATATACTAAATCATCTAATACAGTTTAATACATTTGACATCTTCCTTTCTTAAACTCAAGTGAAATTTTTCTAAATGGAACAAACAAATGATGGTATGGCTATGAGAGGCTTGTACTTGGTACCAGAACTTTCCTTAAAAGGTGAAAAGGATGCTGTGGGCCAAGAACAAATAACACTAAACTTCATGTTAGGTATCTGAAAGTAAAATCAAGATCGAAATCTTTCATGTTCAAACATTTCCATGCTCAGACCATGAGGCAGGTTTCCCTGAGACAATGTGATGCATGCTGTTCTAGTAACAGAAAACCACGGTTCAGAACAATCTTCAACCTGAAAATTCCCAATTCTCCCTTCCTCTTCTTTATCTCAGATTTGTTTTCATGGGGGCTTTACTTCTTCAGATTTATTTTTCCATAGGTGTACAGATTCTCTATCAGATGTGATGTTCTCGGTGGTAACACAGTTAGCAGCCAGGATAAGTTAGCATATTTCATAACACAAGGTTAACAGGAAGCAGGGTGCTTCTCTGGGGGTGATTTTGGCTTTTGTGAAGTGGATGAACTCAACAACTCACCTTAGGCTTAAATGCAATGACTTTCAAAACCATCTCAACAGTGAACACCCCAGTGAAGACCATGTTCAGAATGTCCATGGCATCGTTGAACATCTTGGACTGCTCGTAGTGCTGCAGATGAAGAAAGAGGTGCAGTTCTCAGACCCCCTGTGGTCTCACTCCCTTACCCACGCAGGCTTCCCAGGCCTCTGCATCCCTGTGGGCACCCTCCATGATTCAGCACCTTTTCCCCATGATTTGGTAAGAACTGCAGGGTCACATGGTGAACTCCCACAAAGTACAGGGGGTCTGTGACAAGATGAGGATGATTGAATGATGGAGGGGAAAAGGGGGAACAAACAGGTCTATTCTCTCTGCTCAGGATAAGAAGGATCAATCCTTTCTTCTGGTAGGGCTTATACTCAGGCCCTTGACTAAGGCATGATATAGATACTACAAAAATCTTCATGAATATAGGTAGAATTTGGGCAGGCTGCTATGCCATTTATGTCTATGTTTAATAAGAAGGCATTATAAGGTCTCCATCAGCATGTTCTTTTTCATTCATAAAGAATTCTTCAGCAAAAATGCCATAAAATTTATCCTTGACTGTCTGTAGACCTGTTGTCTAGATGGCATTGAGGGCTGGTTTGATTTGCTCAAGTTCTTTAGGTCCAAGCAAAATCTGGATCTAGACCTTGGCCGTTGCTTTCTGGCCTACTGTCATATCTACTGAACAACAAAAGCTCTGAAAACATTCACTGTTGATACTGTTCTGCAATCTAAGGACTTGGCTTATTCAAGTGAGATACAGTCTTTGCTCCAACATCAGCAAGAAGCAACAGTAATTCAGTTCAAACTCAATTATTTCACTGGCATACTGGAACCACTTTGAGGGCCAGGAATGTAACTTGGGTTCTACTTTTCCACACTGGGTGTTCACAAACAGTCCAACATAAACTTTTTTTTTTTTATCTGAGGAAAGGGTAATAGATTTCTCCATTTACCAGTAAAGTGAAGCTCAGAAAATTTAAATACCTTTCACAGAACTGGCAACTTTACTACCCAACTGGTAAGGAGTAAAACCAAGGACTGAAGTGACTGCTTGTGGAACTCCTAAGCTTGCATCCTCAATTTCTTCCTGGCCACAGGAGACCCACAGGGAACTGAATGCTACAGGCAGGCTCCATAGGACTTATATATACCATCTGCTCAAAGGAGTGATCTGAAGGATCTACCATGACAACAGTCAGCCAGAATGGGGCACTGCCATGCTACTGCCCGAACTCATCAGAAAATCAAACCCATCCTCGTGTGAGAGGGAGCACTCCACCCTCAGAATCTTGGGCACAGGGCTGCGCAGAACGCCCAGACTTGGTTCCCACAGCTGTCTCCATTTTTACCTGCATGGCCAAGCAGAGTGTGTTGAGCATGATGAGGACAAACATCATGTATTCGAAAGGCGAAGAGTTCACCACGTACCAGAATTTGTACTGGTAGGGGTTTTTGGGGATGTATCTCCTCAAGGGACGTGCTTTCAAGGCGTATTCGACACACTGACGCTGCAACAGCAGAAAAGGGAAAACACGGAGTTCTGAGAACTTCTAGGGAAGGAGCACACAGCAGTTATCTGCCCTGCCAGAACTCACTCCAGCCTCCAGGGAAGGGACCAAGGACGATGTGAAAATGACACGAGCAATCTCCCTTTTTGCCATGGTACTACCAAGACACTCAAGGTCCAGCATACATCACCAACTCTGTTCCTCATGCCAATCTCCAGGAAATTTAATGCTTTTGATGTTATTTTTGCTTACTACAACTATACCCAGAGGGCTGGGCATGATGCCTCATACCTGTAATCCTAGCTAGCTGGGAGATGCAGATAGAAGGCAACCCCGGCCAGGAGGAAAAGTTAGTGAGACCTCATCTGAAAGATAATCCGGCTGGGTGTGGTGGCAAGTATCTGTAATACCAGCTACTCAGGAGACAGAGGTAGAAAGATTGTGATCTAAGGCCAGCTTGGGCAAAAATCATGACATCCTATCCAAAAAATAAATTAATGACAAGAGGATTGGGGCACAGGAAATGCAACGT
This sequence comes from Dipodomys spectabilis, assembly GCF_019054845.1. Lineage (NCBI taxonomy): Eukaryota > Metazoa > Chordata > Mammalia > Rodentia > Heteromyidae > Dipodomys > Dipodomys spectabilis. Next base: position 5,248,329 of record NW_024870731.1, read on the forward strand.
CCTGAGTTTCAATCTCCCCCGCTCATCCCCCCCCTCCGCCAAGTCCTGGGACTTGAACTGTCCTGGGCACTGCCCTTGAGCTTCTTTTGCTCAAGGCTAGCACTCTACCACTTGAGCCACAGCACCACTTCCAGCTTTTCCTGAGGAATCAAGCCCAGGGTTTCATGCCTGCTAGTCAAGCACTCTACCAACTAAACCACATTCCCAGTCTCCTGAATTTCAATCTTTAGTACCATAATACACAAACAAAAACTGTAGCCAGAGTTTTTGCTGAAGACCTACAGTATTTAACATATAAAGCAGAGGAGTGAGGACTTGTCCCAGACCTTTCTACCAGTGGGACTTGACTATGTGTCAGCCCCAGAAGAGGAAGCCAACTGTCAAAAGTTCTCTTCAAGAACCAGAGGACCTAGGCTAACTTCCTGGGACAGCAGCCTCTTGACTGCTCAGATGGACCCACATAAGATGCCTCTCTGAAGGCAGGATGAGCTAATCATTGATGCCTTATGGTAAGTTGTCAATGTGTCTCTCTAGGAGATGGAGGTTCAGGAGCTTGACATGCTCATTTCAGAATCCCAGAAAAGGGTAATAATGGTGTGACTAAGGTGAATTAAGGTTGGGTCTTAACCGGAGTACTGTCCTTCCCACTCATACTGGAGAAGAAGGGTTAGTACTCTGGAACAAGACCAGAGGGAACATTCAGCCCTGAGAGCTCTCAGCTCATTCCTGAGTCCCTAGACCTGTCCCACTCTTCCTTTGACTCTGAATACATCAGGCTAAGATGTTCCCTGTATCCAAGACTTGGTGCCACTTTGACTTTGCCTGCCCTGATTATGGCCCTGATTTGAGACTTTGGGGAACCTTGGCTGCTGACACACTATAGTGTTGGCCCTGCCTGGATGGCTTTGGCCCTACCATTCATCTTGTCTTCCTCATATGGGGAAAGGGTTGGGACAAGTCTCCTTTGGACTGTCACTGGTGGATCTGCAAGAATATCCTCACAACTCTAAGGGAAATCCTTCTACAAACCAAACCACCAGTGCATCCTCATGTTTCCTATGAAACAGCTCTACCTGGGTCATATGTTTCTTTATGCCAGCTCACCTCAGGAAGCCCCAGCTACCAGATCATTCTTGCTTATTATGTCATCATCAAAGCAGAGATACCACTGATAGAGTCTGAGAGAAGCTCGTAGAACAAACTCTAAATCTCAGCCACGCTCCTAGAGTTCAAAGGATCTTTCAAGAAGCAACTCCTTAATGGTCTTAATTTAGAGATAATGGAATAAGTGTAAGGATGGACCTAATATCACAGAACAGATACAAAAAGAGCAGGGCCAGAGAACTCCTGGATTTCTGGTATCACCAGTGCTCATAGCAAAAAACCCTGTGCTTTTACCAGACTGGCTAAAACAAGGTGCTAGAGAAAGAATTATGCAAGTGAAACTTCAGTCCCCAGTTCAATGTTTCTGGCTTTCCCTGTTCTATTAGAGGGTTCTTCCTCCTAAGTCAGCAATTCTTGACCAGGGACCACCATGTTCCCCAGAACATACCTGGAAATGTAGGGAAATACTAGGTTGTCACAGATAAGGGGGGGGGTACAACTGGCATCTAGTGAGTAGAGGGCACAGATGGTTCCTATAGCCCTGGAAATATAAACAAGAACTATCTAGTCTACAACATCAAGAGTGTCAAGGTGATGAAAATCTACCCTAAGCTAACACTAAGGAGTCTTCAGTAGGAACTGTGGAAACTTACTGTTCTCTGTTCCCAGATCATAAAATCCCACTAGATTCTGAGCCATCATGAATGGATCATGGCCTAAGAAATTGGCCAAAGCATTCTCTGATTTCTTACCAACAGGCCTGGGGATGAGTTTCACAATCATAGTCTATTTCGTATGAAGCTGGGGATTGAACCAAGGACATGTTAGGTAAGCACTCCAACCCTGAGCTATAACCCTAGCCCTTCACAATCTCTGGGGACCTGACTCTCCACAGAGAGACTTAATGTCACTGAGCATGTGCTCTGCTTAGGGCCCTGAGCCACCCACATGGATACCCTTCTCTGTGTGGAGGGAAAACAGTTGAAAGGAGATCTGCTCTTTCTCAAGGGAGGAAGCACAAACAGTGTGTGACTTTAACCTGATTTTTATCCAGCTCACAGTTCTTATACTCTTTTTCTCCCTGCTCTTGAAATGTAACGATGACAAAGCCCACAAAAATGTTCATCATGAAGAAAGCAACAATGATGATGTAGATGATAAAGAAGATGGAGATCTCCACGCGGTAGTTGTAGACTGGGCCAACATTCTCTCCGTTGGAGTCGATGGCTTTATACAGCAACCTGGAGAGCAGAAAAACAGAGTGAGGACCTTCAACCCCACTCAGGCCACAAGGCCCAGCCCACTGTTCTCTAAGCCCCAGAATTCCTCTGAACTCCTCTCATGAGATTGGTTGTTAACCCCTCATGGGGTTAACAAGGCCTCTGGACACAGCCAGGTCCCTATGGGGTCCTCCTCAGCCTCAGGTCCAGACAGGAAGGGGAACCTGGGATATAACCATTGAGAGATTGTTCTGAGGACTGAAAATAAAAATTTCTCCAGTTTTCAATGACATTCCATTTTATTCACAGGGAAAAAAAAAGGAAAAGAAGAACAATGGGTATAATGTATTGAAACTGAAAACTATCCAGGCTGACAGAGAAAACTGTCTTTAAGAGAAGTTCCTTAAACTGAAATACCTATTAAAAGTAAATATATGTCAAGCGGAATTATTGACAAAAAGGAGGAAATTACCGTAACATTCTCAATTTCAACTGACTTTTCACTCTGATGGAGATTTAACCCACTGTGGGAACACTCCCTATGGATCCAGATTCGTTTCGCTTTCACATCTGTACTGACATCCACATTCTATGCATACTCAGAGAGGGATCTAAGTGCCAAGGTCACACTCTGCAGCGGCAGAGGTGGGAGCTTAGCTCAGGCCCTCCAAACCCTGAATCTTAGGTGGATTCATTTCTCCTCAGCTTCCCAATGGCTGTGTCTAAAACCTTAAATGCAGTGTCTTAAAACCTTGATACTACATCAAAGCCTCTTCAGACTGAAGGTCTTACTCTGGGCCTCTAGGAGTAAGCCATACTCAACCATCTCTTTCACTCCACAAATGCTTCTGGAAATATGACTCTCAGAGACACACTGAGAGTTTCACCTGTGAGGCTCAGAGCACCCACCTTCTGCAGTTCCTGTAGGAACAGGGCATCTGAAAGGGAGTGGGAAAGGAATAAGAGACTCTTGCTCTTTCTGCATCTGTTCTGTGATATTAGTCCATCCTTACACTTATTCCATTATCTCTAAATTAAGACCATTAAGGAGTTGCTTCTTGAAAGATCCTTTGAACTCTCCAGTGTGGCTGAGATTTAGAGTTTGTTCTACAAGCTTCTCTCAGTCTCTATCAGTGGTATCTCTGCTTTGATGATGACATAATAAGCAAGAATGATCTGGTAGCTGGGGCTTCCTGAGGTGAGCTGGCATAAAGAAACATATGACCCAGGGTAGTGTTTCTACATTCTTTATGCTCTGCATGTTTTATTCACCAGCATCCTAGCCATTCTAGAAGTATCTAGAAGATACTTCTGCCATCTAGGACATATCAAGGATCCTTTCTAGTTTGACTACCTGACATGCTTACTGGATTTGAGGTTTGCAGGGAACGATCATGTCCTATTTTGTTTCTTTCATAGGGCCTAACATATTTCATGGAGATGGCATCACAAACATACTTTCGGAATGAACATATAAGTGCCTCCCTTGAACAAATGACACAGGCAACCATCTACACCTATAGTAGTGCTCGTGAAGCATCAGAATGAATGGTTTGGGACATAGGAACAGCAGAAAGTCAGCTTTAGTGAAATGGCTACTGATAGGAGAGTGCAAATGCCTGTTATGACTACCTAGTCCCATTCAGAGATGCTTTGAAGGTCCTAGCCCAACCCTGCTTCAAATCTGAGCATGCTATTAGTGGGCCACAGAAGCCACTCATCTGCCTATTTGGACTGAAGAGCCACTTGGGCTGGGAAATGGTGATAAGTGGTGCAAAGTTAGTCACATAGCACTTCACAACTATGAAGAAGAAAAATGGGGCTCACTCCTTGAGAGAGGACTCAGCCCAGTCTCCCCGAGGAGCAGCAGATACCTCAATGGAAGACTGTGTGTTTTCTGTACTCACGCAGGCCAGCCCTCAAACGTGGAAACTGTGAAGAGTGCCATCATGGCAGAAAGGACATTGTCGAAGTTGAAGTCACTGTTTTGCCAGATCCTCTCACGGACCACAGGGCTATCAACATCTCCATCCTTGTAGAGGATGAAAAGCCCCCTAGAGAAGAAAAGAAGTGCCAGTCACCCTGACTTCACATGTGGCAGGCAGCAGAAGCATTAAGACAGTCCCATGGCTCCAGCACCTTCAGAATGCCCTACTCAACTCAAGTCCCACACCTGAGCAGGACACAGGCAAAGCTTCTCACGTAGAACCTTTGCTTTCCCTACATTAAATCTGCTCTGCAGTTCAAGTGACTGTTGAATAGCGACTACTGCAAAGTGTATTCTCCAGAGCAGCTAAGAGATTCCCAGCAGGACTGCTAACAAATGAAAACTTCCAAATTGTGTTTGGTTCTCACAAAAAACAGGCTCAAAGTATATGCTGATGAATTAAAGATATGGCCATCAGGCATTCCATGAGCCCAGGTGTACTCTTATGTACATCTTAGTTTTCATCAAATCTCTTTCCATATCAATAACATTCCCAATTTCATTTCCAAAAGAATTCTAGAAGAACTGTTATATGATATTCCTTACAGCACTTGATGTCTGGAAGGACTCCAAGAGAAAAAGTCTGTGATTGTTACTGCACATGTGAGGAGGGACATCTCCACAGTGCTTCTGTACTGCCTAACTATAGGGGAGCTCTGTCCCCCAAACCTAGGCGAAAGGTTCCACAGTCGATTTGCACCTTGTCCTCTGTGACTACATCTTTTGCCCAAGGAAACCCCAAATTATGCAAGGGGGACTGGCAGCTAGACTTTGGTCATTACATCTTAGAAGGACAGGGTCACAGATTCTACACAACCTTAAGCTCCAGACAATGTTTTCATGCTTGCCTTCATATTCACTGGACATCTAAAGCAAAAGACATGAATATTGCCTACTGTGCCTCTCCTCTGCCAGTCTCTTTGAGTAGAAATCTGACCAAAGTGTGGGTGAGAGAAACAAGGAGTGAGGAAGCCTAGAAAGACTTCTGGAAGAGGAGAGTCACCTCCTCAATACCTTATGGATGTAAGGTATACATCCATAAGGATATAAGGGTAGTTACTATTTGGGACATTTCTTCATTGTTATTTCAGGATCCCCTTCCTCCTTTATAAATTTTATACCCAACAGTGAAAAACATCTGCCCATTCTTTTGGGATGATAAAAGTTTTGAAATCAGATACAGGTGCTAGATGCACATGACTTCACTAAATGCCATTGAATTGTGCACTGAAAACAATTTTATGTTCAGTGAATTTCACTTCGTTTTAGAAAACAAAGGGAAAAAAACCAACATTTATCTATCCAGCAATGAGATAAGCACACAAGTGCCTTTTATCTCCTGATTTAAACTTCTGAAATGCTAGCATGAACGATTCCTTCAAGTTTTCAACTTATTCTTCCAAATTCTGCACTCTGCTCTCAGGACACCCACCTGCATTCTTCAGGGTTACTTTTGGCTTCATCTGTGCAGCGATAGAATTTGCCCTGGGTGCAAAACAGATAGGTTGTCAAGCACAGGTTCTTCCTTATAGAAATCAAGCCAGGCCTTGAATGAAAGCACCCCTACCTTGAACAACTGGACCCCAATGCAGGCAAACATGAACTGGAGCAGGGTGGTAACAATCATGATGTTGCCAATGGTCCGGATGGCCACGAAGACACATTGAACAACATGCTGGGGAGAAAAGAGCAGGGAGACGATAGGGTGTCAAGTGACACCCTAGAAAGGTCCTAGAAAGAGCCTAAAAAGGTGAGTTGATACCAGCCTAGGGCTTCTGTTTTACTGCACACTTTCATATCATCTTCCAACTTCACAGGCCTTTGTGTTTTACTTTCCATTGTTATTGTGAGGATTACTCCATAATTGAGCCTCTCTGGGTTCTTCTCAAGTAATTGGTTTAATTTTTAAAAACGCTATGTGGATAGCAATGTCTAGCACATAGGCTCCCAGCATCATCCCACCACCAAATAGGACTTAGAAAATACAAACCCCTCTAGATTTGTCTATGACCTGCCTGAATAGAGATTTAAAGTCAAAAATAAACACAAAGAAATACTAGTGATGAGAAAAATAATAAACATTAACCACAATGGAAAAATTGGGGATAAAAAGAAAATAAAAGAAAAACTTAAAGGACACTAGAAATTGGCAGAGTTGGCTTAATTGGTGGGGGAAAAAAAACCCCACTTGAAAATTCATCAGGCCCCAGCACAGCTCCAGTGCAGAAGCAGCAGTAATGACAGCCAAGTTTAACTCAAACCAGCCCTGCTAGAAGGATAGGAATCAATACCTTAAGTCCTTTGGCTCTGTTGATTGCTCTGAGAGGCCTCAGGACCCTTAAAACCCTCAGAATCTTCACAACAGAGATGGCACTGGATCTAAGGAAGAATAGAGGCAAAAAAGTGATTGATAGACATTCTGGATGGATAAGAATACTTTGAGATGAGTAGTTTTACTTGATCTACATCTCTTCAATTTGCCTGCTATCCATGTTGAACTGAGCTGATGCCTCTCTAGGATATCAGCACAATCTCTTTCCAACATATGCTACACACACAGTGCCTCCTGAGATGAGCCCATATGCACCCAAGAAGGCTCTACCTTAGGTTCACAACTGGCCTTGGTAGAAATGCAATTTATAAACTTGCTTTGTTCTTTTCACTAAACATAAATAGTTGTTTAGGTTGCTCCTGGCCTTTAGGTTTCAATTTGTGTTCAAGTTTAGAAACCTTTTGCAGTATTTTGGTGATGAGTTTCTCTGGCCTTCAAGAAGTGACGTCTGGCAGAAGATAAGAGTAATCACAGTCCTGAGTGGTACTTAGGACAATGAGGTGAACTCAGTGTGCTGCACTGGGGAAGTACAGCCTCGGGGCAGTCTGTGAAGGCTGACTAGAAGGGTGATAGTCAGGAAGTTGCAAAGGAGGAGCAGGAGTTAGCCGTAGAGGGGAGAGGGTCTCCAGACCATGGGAGCAGTGCATATAAAGGCACAAGGCTCCTTTGCAGCACCCCACATATGGGGACCCCTGTATAGGAGGAAGTGGGTTAGAGCTGCAGCTGGAGAAGGCAGGGAGAGTCTGGAAATTTATGGTACTTATGAAGATACAGTGTAAATGTCCTGAGCAGAGGCTAGGGGGCTCCTTTTTTCTGGGCATCAGTGAGAGGTAAGGAGGATGGCCAGGAAGGCAATGCTAGGCATGAGACCTTCGTCCTCCCCAATTACCTTTAGTTGGAGGGATGCTTGTGTACACACGTACACATATGCAGTACTAATGATCAATTCCAAAAGAGGTGTTCAGAGGCCAGCAGGAAAGTGAGGCCACAGCTGATATTCCCAATGGAGCCTCTGCCCCCAGGTCTGGCAAATGACATATAGGCCAGGCTCTGCAATGGCTATTCCCCAACAGAGATCTCCAAATACCAAGGAGGGATCTTAGGTCCTAACTTTTTACCTCAGATCCCTCCTAGCTGAAAAGCGTCAAAGGCCAAAAGGAAAGGCTGTAGTACCTGCTGCCTCCTGGAAATTTGGGTAAGTCTTCATTATTCAGGAAGGTAGGGGCCCTGAGAGGTCACCTGGCTCCAGCTCTTCCTCTACAGAAGGGGAGCTGGGATCTGAGAGAAGATGACCTCAGGCCTAGAAACAGCCCTTAGAGGAACTGGGAACCTGGCTTTCTCCCCCCTAATTAATTCTTTCACCCTTGGCTTGAAACCAGTTTCATAGGGAATAAAACAACCTGGTCTAGTAATGAGTAAAAAGAAAAAAGGAAGCACAGGAAAATAAGAATTGCCCCATCGTTTTCTGTCATGGTTGCAATCCTGTCCAAATAAATATAATCATTAAAATAATGTCTACTCTCTATGAATTACACCAAAATTTCTTATATAAACCATTGTGTTGATATTCCTAGATGTGCGTGTGTTTGGATTTGTGCTTGCACATGTGTATATGCATATAAATATGTATGTATGTACACACACAACCACACCATAGTATACTTACTGAATCCCAAATGACACCAGAGATACCCCAACAACCAGCATATCCAACAAATTGAAGTAGTTCCTGCAGAATGCCCCTTTGTGCAGGAATGCTCCAAAAGTTGTCATCTATAAACAGAATCAAAGGTCATTTGCTGTTTTTTCTCCCAGAGGTAAAGAAACCTGGGCTCTTCACAAAACTTTAAGGAAAGTATGACTTTATTAACAAATGCAAGCTGGGTACCAGTAGCTCATGCCTATAATCTTACCTAATCAGGAGGCTGAGATCTGAGAATCATTATTCAAAGCCAGACTAGACAAATCTGAGAGACACTTATCTCCAGTTTACCAGCAAAAAGCCAGAAGTGGAAGTGTGGCTCAAATAGTAGAGTACCAGCTGTGAACTTGAAAAGACCAACTGAGAGCACAAGCCCAATACTGGCACCAAAAAAACAAACACCAAACAAAACAGACAACAGCAAAGTACACATAAAAGGGCTAAGCAATCAAATAACTTTTACTCAAAATAAAACCCAAAGGGGGCAGCTGATTTCAGACACATTTTTTTTTTGTCAGTCATAGGGCTTGAACTCTGGGTCTGGGTGTTGTCCCTCAGCTCTTCAGTTCAAGTCAGTGCTCTACCACTTGAGCCAAAGTGCCACTTCTGATTTTCTGGTGGCTAATTGGAGATGAGAGTCTTACAGACTTTTCTGCCCAGGCTGGCTTTGAACTGCGATCCTCAGATCTCAGCCTCCTGAGTAGCTAGGATTATAGGCGTGAGCCACCGGCGCTCAGCTTCAGACACATTTTTAAGGAGACAAATTGAGACCTGATTACCACAATGATAGACCTCAAATATGAATGCATCACTCGCCTGACTAAAGAACTTGTCTCAGGACAGACTGCCCACGACTATACGTGATAATGTCAACACTGACAGATGACATGGTTTCCCCAAAAATGCTGGTCTGGCCTCTCTGAGGCCCCAGTTATCATCTACATGGTTCCAATTTTGCTCTTAGTCGAGGCAAGAAAAAGTGCAGGAGTTTAGCACTCACAGGTTCTGTTTACACAGAAATGTGCATTTTCCATGAAGAACCTTTACGATTGCTCCTATCTTTATCTACCCATTTCAGTTTCTCCATGTCTGGCTCCTCCAGCATATGGCAGGTATGGCAAGAAAGCTGTCATGTGACATCTCAGCAAGGTCATTCTCTCTTCCATCCTAGCCCATGCCTTGGGTAGCTGGAGCACATTTTCTGGGTATTCCACTGAGAGTTTATTAAAGAAGTTCCCCAGAGTCAAAACAGAAAAATAGAGTAATTCCGCAATTCTGAAGGGGGAAACAAGGTTAGTAGGGTTGAGGAAAGGCATAGTTGGGAAATACCACCCTGAATCTGAGAAAACTGCCAAAATTCAACCTTTCCAGCCTAAAAAAAGGTAATTTCCCAAAATTTAAACAAATGAGCAACTATTTTTCCAAATCTCCCTCAAAGTCACCCTCAGCCAGCATTTCAGATGTGAAGTAATTCTAAGTAAATCTCTGTTCTCCATTTTCTGTATCCTTCTTTTTTTTTTTTGGGTCCGGTTGTGGGGCCTGAACTCTGGGTCTGGGCGCTGTCCCTCAGCTCTTCAGCTCAAGGCTAGCGCTCTACCACTTGAGCCACAGTGCCACTTCCGGCTTTTTTCTTTTTGCTTATGTGGTGCTGAGGAATGGAACCCAGGGCCTCATGCATGCAAGGCAAGCGCTCTACCACTGAGCCACCTTCCCAGCCCCATTCTGTATCCTTCTTATTTTAGCTTTTTTTTCCATTTTGTAAAATACCTACAAAATGAAGAATGACTTAGAAGATCTAAGTCACTGAGGCAAATCTACAGAAATGGAAAAGTAGCAACTATTTTTCTCCCTCTAAAATAACCCAGGATCTCATTTTTTTTTTTCCATAGCTTGAGAGTAACAACTTAAAAGATAGAAAGTAAAATATAACTTCAATTAACCAGGCTTACGGACTAAGCAGAAGACTTCCCCATTAAGCTAGGACAGTGAATGACCAAACAAGAAGGTGAGGCTAGAAGAGATGCCAGAGAGAACGCTGGCCCACTACCAGTGTACTCTGGAGCATGGCTTTAACCATCAAGCCACCCCAGTTATCATCTGACCACTGTCCCCTTGCTCAACTCTGACTCAGAGAAGACTGGCAAGCAAATTCACTGGCTTCACTTAGGCAGGGAAATGAACCCAGGTTTAAACGAATTTTGATTGGTTTTGAGCCAATTAAAAAAAAAAAATTAACAATAAGAATGAAAAAGAAGTCACTACCTGGCCATGTTAATTGAGGTTTTATTTATAGGAGATTTTGTGAAGAGCCCAAGTTCCAACATAAAGTTATTGTTTTCCTTAAGATGCACACACGGAAACCTTAAAATGGCTTAAGGACAGCTGTAGTTCAAAGTCTTCACTTTTCAACGTCTTCACTCTAGAAGATGGTTGCTTTGACAGTTTTCATGGGCCCTGTTCTAGAATGGCAAGGACTTGCTCCTGGAGACTCTTAGCTCTCTGCTCCTAGTCTCCAGACCTCTGAGCACGTAAGAAGGAGCTCCCCAATGGGGTGGCCTTCACATTCAATACACAAACTGCATGCAGCACTGGCAACTGTTAGCTCATGCATGGGCAATACATTTAGGTCATCCTGTCTGAAAAGGTGTTCCTTTTCTTTGTGCAAATGCAAGCCCATCCATTAAAACAGAGACAAAGTATCTTAACAAAATGGACCCAAGTTCTCTTGCAAATCCAGTTGCAAGAAAATAGTATGTTACTATTTTAAGCACTGAAAACATAATGTAGTCAGAGAAACAAGAAGAGAGGCATTCCTTTCATAGGATAAATGTTTTTCCTCTGACCTTATGCCAGGGAAGGGTAAAAGAAAGTTCACACATAGTATATCTGTTATCAGTGGACAAACTTCCGAAGATTTTTTTTTCCAAAAAGGAGCAAAATGTAATTCCAACTGTTGTGAAGTCAAAGTAGCTCCTACATGCACTCAAAAGTGAAAAAAGAAAGCAAAAACAAGACGGAAGGGTCACAGGAAAAAATTCTTTGTTGAAAAAAAATTTAGCTAAATTGAAGAAGAAGAAGAAGAAGGAAAAAAAAAGCCAAAAGCACTACACGCTTCTTTCCTGTGTCTCACACACAGGAGGAGCAGGCTCTTAAACACACTGCTGGTTGCCTATTACCTTCAAAATGATCTCAAATGCAAAAGTACCAGTGAAGACATAATCTGCATAACCTAGCATCTGGAAAGTAAGCAAAACATGGCAACTATTATTGCTACAGCGGCTTTAGAGTAATGAGGATCAATGAAAAATGCCATTACCTTTAACAGGATTTCAACAGTAAAGATGGCTGTGAAAGCATAGTCAAAGTAACCCAGTATCTGCAAGGTATAACACGTGAAAATAAGAACAAGGTATAAGGACAAGCTGTGACAACCAAATGGCCACAGGTGGAACCCTCACCTGTGGTTTGAGACCCATTTTTCAGGAAAAAACTCTTGACACTCCAGAGGTAGGGCAGAAATGCTCATGAAAGTTTATCTCTGTCCAATCACAACGTCTTTGTAACCCCCAGGGAATACTGGGGAGCCTTGCCTCTTTTAGCCACTCAGGCCAAGTGGCTTCCTGGGTTTGTGTTCCTAACCAACAAGGGCTGATTTCTGGAAGTGCTATCTTAACAACCTTTCTTCATCAATAGGCTATCTACCAGTGACTTTGTGGGCCCTGATAAATTACAATCACACATATTTTGGGTTTTTAATTGTGACTTGACTGAATGAAGTACACTGCCATCTAGCTGAATTTCAGACTGGTAGAGGAACAGAAATAAGGGTGTTAGTGGCAAGGCTAGTGGTGTAGCTCAATGGTAGAGCACTTGCCTAGCGTTGCCCTGTGTTCTCTAGTATATTAAAAAAAGATGTTCATGATATCAGATAGAGCCAGAAATTTCATTGTTCTATTTCTTTTTTTTTTTTTGTCGGTCGTGGGGCTTGAACTCTGGGCCTGGGCGCTGTCCCTCAGCTCTTCAGCTCAAAGCGAGTGTTCTACCATTTGAGCTACAGCGCCACTTCCAGAGCCAGAAATTTCAACATGTCCCTTCAGCCAGTAATCCCTTTCTTTTTTTGTGCCAGGCAGGCTTAGCCTGCATGATTTTACTATCTGTCTTCCTCTAGTCATTGTACTGTACCTAATTCTACTGTCTTCCAAGTCTGGTTTTTTTTTTTTTTTTTTTTTAATCCTCTCAACGGATAGACTGGCTTCTAAAGTTCTCTCAGTATTTCTGAAAATACCTTCTAGTACCCTACAGGGTCCATGATGGAGTCTCTGTACTACTGTACTACTGCAGGGCAAGGGGCCAGCAGCAAAAAGTCTAACCGCCCCAGCAAGGACATTTGCAGGGAGGGGTCTGCACACCACTGCACCCTCAGTGGTTTTCATGGAACTGCAGATGTCAAAGATAGAAGGACTGAGGAGATCACCCTGGCCTACTCTTTTTATTTAAGAGATACAGGTACTGGAAATACTGGGGCCACCGGTTCAGTCACAGCATTGCTGTGAAAGTCAAAGGCACAAGGACCTTGGAAATCAGCCAGGTTATTTTACACATGGAGACACTGTAGGGGAGTGTGCTATTGCTCCTTCCCAGTAAGATGAGGACCTCTGCTTCAGGGCCAGCTTTCCTCAGAGCAAGTGCTCTTTCCAAGGGTACTCTCCTTCCAAAATGTTCCTGTTAAAAAAGCCGGGCACCGGTGGCTCATGCCTGTAATCCTAACTACTGAGGAGCTGAGATCTGAGGATCATGGTTCAAAGCCAGCCCGGGCAGAAAAGTCCATGAGACTCTTATCTCCAATTAACCACCAGAAAACCAGAAGTGGTGCTGTGGCTCAAGCGGTAGAGCGCTCACCTTGAGCTGAAGAGGCAGGGACAACGCCCAAGCCTAGAGTTCGAGCCCCATGACCGACAAAAAAACAAAAAACAAAAAACAAAATGTTCCTATTTCTGAATTTAACATTTCTGTTTAATTGTGTTTCCTGGCCAAGCAATGGAAGGCATTTTCCATATATTATCAAGCCCTGCCACCTTCTCTTCGTTCTCCTCTAGAACACAGTAAGATAATAATGTTGAAAACATCCAGCAGCCAGCATCATTGCTGCCAAGCCTGCTTGGTACCCAGGCTCCAATCTAAACATTTAGATTTAAGTTCTCTTCTCCTTTGTTTCCCTTAGTTTTCTTTGCCATTAAGAATCCAGCTACTGATTAAAGAAACACTGTAATGCTTTAAAAGCAATACATACATGCATGTACATTTATTAAAGAGAACAATTATAGTTTTGGGAAAAGCAGCAAGGAAACAAATTTGTGGAGAGAAGATTATAATAATAAAAAAGAAACCAGAAGTTCCTATGTAAACTGTTTCTCAGTATGTACACTAGACTCAATGACACAGAGGCTTTTGTGCTTTTCCAATGTCTGGATCTCTGACAAAATCTTTTGAGGACTGATTAAGACAGGCTCAATGCTGTCACTGTTACACAGACACTAACACATACCACAGGAAAAGTGTTTTTCCCCTTCACATCAGAGTTCATGTCTTATCGCTGCCATAGATCACTTGGCCAGGTACTTAGTAGGGAAAAACAGTATGAAGCCTTCTTGTTATGACTGAAAACTGGGTGCACTGCTCTGCTGATCTGCCTTAATTCTAACGTCTCTAAGAATCTGATACCTCCTACACTTGCTAGTCTCCTTTCTCCTGGAGGTGTGTCAGTGATCAACTGAAACTGCATTGTAGTGACTGGGCCTGATAGTCAGTCATCAAGCCATTAGATCTTGGAAGCTGTCTGGCCTTTGGAGTTTCCTCAGTACTGAGTTGGCTAAATGCCTAAGATGGAGCTGTTAGAACAAGAACTAATTTCAGTGCAAGTTTCTTTACAATAAGGCATCTGTGGGTGCTACCATTAAGTTAGGAAGGTGAGGAACAGTAGATAACTTAGTTCTCTGTTTTCTTAGCATAAACACATTCTACCACTCCCAAACCTCAAGTTTCTCTTTCTATGGAACCCTCAACTTACATCCCATTATCTTCCTAACTTATATTTCTCCTCAGAAATGGAGCCCGGTATCTTTGTGTATAGTCCACTTGAGAGAAATCTTTCCAAGTAAGAACTTCTGGCCTTGTGTGGCATGCCTGGATTCAATTTTACCTTCTTGCTATTTGTTCCCCTTAGGCCCAAACCTCCAAGATGTGACTGCGTATATCTGATGGGGAAGGGGAAATAGGGACCAAAATGTCAGCAGCAAGGAGAACAGAGGAAGAAACGCAGAGTCCATGGATGCATTACCAAGTTACTGTAGAGGACTCTAAATAAAGGTCACAGTACATAATACCATTCAGATGGGTCTAATAAAGCAAAAGCTGTGGCGCTCATAACCTGGAAAACAGAGCTACAGGCGTATGCGATCTTCACTCTTAGGTCTCCTGGAGCCTCGGGACATCATCTGCCTGAGAAAGGACAGTGCTGACCCCAGAGGGAATCCCACCCACCTCTCCTCTCTCACAGGCTTACAGTGTTCCGGAAGGAGTGACTGCGAATGGGGTCCTCGGCAGCAAGGGCGGCACTGCTCAGCATAATGAAAACGAGGATGAGGTTGGTGAAGATATGGTGGTTGATGAGCTTGTGGCAGCCTACACGGATCCTGTGGGGAAAGCCAACACAGGGACACAGGCTCAGACAAGGGCCTAAACAGGCTGGGTTTTTAAAAGTAGAAGGCCCCCGTAGTGGTGATGGATCAGAAGGAGATGGTTGTCTCAGCTGGACCACCTATGCCCCCCACCCAGGTAGAAACGAGTGATCCACTCTTCACCCCATAAAGTCTACCACCAGCTGACCCTATATGGCTGTTGAGGGGACAAAAAAATGACCAGCTCTATGCTGGGTACTCCAGAGATCATTTCATCCAATCCTTAGAAGTAGGGATTTCTGTCTCCCAAAATATGGGGGAAATGAGGAAATGAGGCTAACATATGTGAGGGAACTTGAAGTGACACAGCTAGTAAAGACCAGACGCTGATTTCCAATCCAGGTCTATTTGATTCTGAAGTTTTCTACACACAAAGCCTGACAGCATATCCTCCCTGCCTTAGAAAGAAAACTGTCAAGTTAAACTGAATTTTACCTACAATGATTCCCTATCTTGAGTCCCTCTACATAATGAACAAACTATAATCTACCTTGGTTCCAAAGCTAACTAAAGGACCAACTTAGGAGGATAACTCCCCAACAAGCATACCAATTACAACAGCCATGCCTCAGCCAATTACAGGCTGCCAACTACTCCTACGATGCTCAAATAAGGCACAGGTGGTACCATAGCCAGTCAAGCGGTCTCTTTTCCTCTCTTTCCATATCTGTCCATAAATGCTGCTGCTCTGAACCTCTTTTGATTTCCAGGGATGCTTGATTTGTGACTCATTCTTTGATAAATTAAACTCAGTCCGATTTATCTGAAAATTTTAACACAAAGAATGAAACAAATTCCTTTTGTGTACTATGGGTGCTGTATTAAAATAGGACTTGCAGTGAGGGCTGATGAAATCTGTCATCTAAAGATTTTTGGCATAAAAGTTTTATTGTCTATGTGTGTGCGTGCACGCTTTATGTGTGCACACATGCACGTGTGTGTTGACTGGTTCTGAGGCATGCACTCAAGGCCCGGGACCTACCCCTCAGCTTTTTTGCCCAAGGCTAGTGCTCTACCACTTGAGTCACAGTTCCACTTTTGGCTTTTGGTGGTTAACTGATGAGTCTCATGTACTTTCTTGCCCAGGCTGGCTTCAAACCAAGATCCTCAGATCTCAGCCTCCTGGGTAGCTAGTATTACAGGTGTGAGCCATGACTGGAAAAAGTCCTAATTTTTAATTTTAGAATTGACCCCCAACTAGAAGTCCTTAGAAAGAGAAGTCACATCATCATTTGCTAACATGTAAAGATCTCACTGCATTATATGCTGTAGTTCTTTCTGAGTCCTGAAGCCCCATGAGGCCAGGGAGGGCTGCTACCTATCAGGTTGCTTAACAACTGACAACTGACTGACTTTACCCTAAACACATGTTTGCCAAAGACTATACATAGGTTTTCCCTTGAAAGACTTTTTTCATTATTAGACTCTTCTCTTTTGGGGCATTCAGTGCTGGTTCCCTTAACTCCCCCTGCTGAAGGTTTGTTAGTTGTTAGCAACTGAATCTGCAGCTGCAGAAGACCTTCTAAAGCAGCGAAACAGGAGTGCTCTTGATTTTTGGGGGGAAAATCAAGTCAAACATAAAGTGCTGCAGGTGTCAGCAAACATCAGGGTAATCATCTCATCCTCCTTTTTTTGGTGCCAGTCCTGGGCCTAAGCACTGTTCCTGAGGTTTTGTGCTCAAAGTTAGTGCTCTACCACTTGAGCCATAGCTCTAGTTCTGGCTTTTTGGTGGTTAAAAATAAGAATCTCACACAGTATCTTGCCTAGGATGGTTCCAAACCAGAACATTCAGATCTCAGCCTCCTCTGGAGCTAGGATTACAGGTACCTGCCATCCTTTTTTTTTTTTTTTTGGACATCCCAAAAGTAATGAGCTGTAAAATCAATCATCAAATTTTCACCTCTCAAGGACCTGTGAATTATGCAGTCTTCCTTTATGACAGCCAAGAACTCCGCCTGCAATTCTAGAAACCTTTCCAGGAGCTACCTATTCCCCTTGGCAGTTCACTTAATCCCAGATGATTAAAACCTACAAATGAGCTAGTAAATAAACTTCTTCCGCCTACAGTATATGTGAGTCACTACCATGTTCCTGGTGAGTACCTTATTATTTCAGTATGAGAAATACTATTTAAAGCAGTGTATCCTAGAGCTGAAACAAATACTTATAGCTTATAAATATCACCAGGACATATTATTTCATGGTCATAAAAAAGATCACCTAAATGGGATATGAGGATGAAGATACCGTGCAGAACTCGGTCACAAAATTCTTGTCCCACAAAGCATCTTAGAAAATGTCCACTGGTTAAGAAAGGGCTCTAGGGGCTGGGAAGGTGGCTCAGTGATTGCCTCGCATGCATGAGGCCCTGGGTTCAATTCCTCAGCACCACATAAGCAGAAAAAGCTAGAAGTGGTGCTGTGGCTCAAGTGGTAGAGTGCTAGTCTTGAGCTGAAGAGCTGAGGGACAGCTCCACTCAGGCCCAGAGTGCAGGCCCCACGACTGAAAACAAAACAAAACAAAAAAGCAGAAGAAAGAAAGAAAGGGTTCTAGGCCATTGCATGGAAGAGCAGAGTGGTCAGCTTCAAACAGAAAATCTTGATGATCACAGACATTTGCTCCATTGCTGTTCCCAGGCAGAAGAAGAAGGGGAGGACAATCTAGAACATCATGCCTTCCAGTATATGGTCACAACCTTAAGGGAAAAGAACTGATGGTTGAGGCAAGAAACAAGCAGGGAGGGATTGGTAGGGAATTGGGGGATCCTGGGACACTTGCGTTCAGAAGAGGGCTGCAAAACCACTTCCCCTTCTCCCACCCAGCCATCCTCAAGCGACCTGTAGAGTCACTGACTGCAGAGAGGTGGTAGTGATGGGACTAGAAAGGGTATATTTACGGGTTGGTCTTGCTAAGAATGAAGAAAGCGCTTCCTTCAGGGATGGGAGCAATTTTCTCCTTCATGTTCAACTCTGAGATTCTGCGAGGACGGGGACCAGCAGGAACCTCGGGTTCATCCTCTTCTTCCTCCTCTTCCTCTTCACCTACTTTAAATAAAACAGTTTTTATAGGCATAAAATAAAAAGATTGCATATGGGTTTTAATTACCGTTCCCAATTTTACCAATTTAAAATGTGGCTTAAATATTAAGAGCATTTACTGCTTATCTAATCAAAACCTCCCTGCTTCTTCAGAATATGGACTGACTAGAGTTGGGGGTGGGGAGACAGCCCTCTCTGGTAAGTGTGTTCAGCTGTGGGAAGGAAGTTCTTTCTAGGCTATGATCTGACACAGGTAAAAGTGGTCATGATGGTGGTATTCTCAATGACATATTCCTAGCACCTGGCTGTTTCCCCAGCTTCAGGCTGAAAAAGCTCTATGTGGGATTTCAAGTTACAGATAAACAGCCCCTGAACTATCCAAGTCCGGCTTTTATCATCCAATGAAGGCATCAATGAAATGAAAAAGTGTCAGGTAAATGCTAACAACTGATCTTCCACAGAGTTCTGTCAGCAAAAGTTGGGCCAATACTGATCCAGCTGCACATTCCTTCTCCACCACCCTGCATGGAATTGTGCATCTATGCTGCCTGTGACTGTGGGATATAGCAGAACTAACTGACCCACCAGGAAGTTGATCCCATTGTCTTGGTGGCCTAACTAGGTCAGCGTAAAGGAGGGAGGCCACAGCAAAGCCCTGTCTCATCTCATGAGCTGAGAGCTTGTCTCTGGCCTTCACCATCATACCTGGCACATCACAAGGTGGGTAAGGATCTTTGTCTTCATCCTCTTCTCGATAGTCATCAATTGTAACCTAGGATAAAAGAGATGTTTCAGGAGGAGAGAAGACAATAGCTCCAATATACTCTAGAGGGCCAAAGGGTAACCAGCTGGTCAGCACAGGATAAGGTATTCTTCTCCTGAGTGTCTGTGTGTGAGGACAGGGCCTATTATATGGGGATTCTGCTTCAGACAGAGGCTTGAGCCCAGTTGAGAAACATGATGCCAACTTGGTCCTGGGTTCTTCTGATGTCCCAGTGTAGTAGTTGTACATATTCTATAATAACATTTGGAGCCGGGTGTCAGTGGCTCACACCTGTAATCCTAGCTACTCAAGAGGCTGAGATCTGAGGCTCGAGGTTCAAAGCTAGCCCAGGCAGGAAACTCCGTGAGACTTTTATCTCCAATAAACCACTCAGAAAACCAGAAATGGCTCTGTGGCTCAAGTGGTAGAGCACTCACCTTGAGCTAAAGAGCTGAGGGACAGCGCCCAGAGTTCAAGCCCCGTGACTGACAAAAAAAGAAAAAAAAGAAAGAAAAAAAAAGGAAAAATAACCACATTTGGATTCCTGACTCTAGATGAGATTCTGAGTTCCATGGAGGTAGAGAACCTGTCAGTCTTTTTCATTCCTGAATCGAGTGCCTGACCCCACAACTGCTACTCAGAATTTATCAATTCAATGAACAAATAATGGAAACTTCCACAGCTGTCCTAAGTGTGATGAAGTCTGACAGTGTGGCCCTAAATCCTCCCAGATCAACAGATCCTGGGATCACCACTGGGAACAGATGTCTACTAAAAATCTCAGGTTTAATACCAGCTTGAAAGATGCTAACAGCACTATGACCAACACAGGGAAACAAGAAGTCAAACTGTCTTGGTTCTATAGTGAAATGTTAGTTAACAGATAGCTCCCTGACTAAATTCAATCACAAGCCCTTGAGAAGTCAGCATCTATATAATATGCTCTACGTTCACACCAAAACATTACATATGAGACATGTCACAGCCAAAGTGGTACATTTATGGTGATGCCAACAGAATCAGACTGAAACGAAAGGCAGAGAAGTTATTTTAGTACATACCTTGTTGTCACTGTTGGCTACCTGGTTGACTTCTGGTTTGTTGTTCTTTTTATTTTCTAGACTCTCTTTTCTATAAAGAATACAAGAAACAAAATAACCATATTGCCACATATAAAAATGTTAATCAGGATTCTCAATCAACAATGTCCCAATGAAGGACAGAATTTAATTGAAAACAACACTAACAGAAAAAGCACAGCACAGCCCAAACTCGGAGCTTCCGGTTCATCTAATGCAATGGATTCATTATACAGATCATCTTATTAAAGCCCCTATCCAAGAGCTAATCAGCATTGAATGCATCATTTGTTTTATGATGCCAAAATTAACTGCAATGATGCTTTAGAATGGAAACGTGTGACTCCCATTCTCAGCTCTGAGGATAAAAGCTAAAGGCTTGGCTTCCTTCCAAGATTCTTTCCTCTTTGGCCTGCACCACATGGTCACCTCCATGAAACATGGAGGTGCAGCTCCTATGAAGCACATTTGGATTTATCAGGTCTTTCAGGCACCTGGGCTTCCCAAACTCCTCAGTTAAGAACTCAGACAAAAAAATGGAGTTACCTGGCAATCTTTTTTCTTTCCTTCTCTTCAGCTTCCTCCTTCTGAGCAGTATTCAAACTTTCAGCATCAGCCAAATTATCAACAGCGATGGCCAAGAAGACATTCAGTAGAATATCTGATTTCAAGATTTTAAGGCCACAACAGATGACTGAATGCAACTACACACGGTCAGCAATGACAATGCCATATTCCATCCTTCCACCCCTTGTTCTGTAAGGCTGGTAGCAGGTAACTGTCCCTAGTGTGGGCACTTAATAAAATCAGAGGACTTGGGAAAGACATGCTCCTCAACAAAGAAACAAAGAAACAAAAACCTTTTAGAGAGTTATCTGAAAAGAGCTAATATCAAGACTCTCTGAAATCCAGAAAAATCTACAAATGTCAACATTTCCTGTTGTTTTCATAAATCTATGTATCTATAGTTGATGCACATTGCACAAAACAATCTAATAATATCGATGTGTTTTAGATTCTTTGGAAATATATAACATAACACACATAGTGAGGGCAGCTCTTTTCAAACCAGACTCCTTCAAAGCCATACATTTTTCTAATAGATATTAGATTTTCTTTGAAATTGC
The DNA here is from genome assembly GCF_019054845.1 of Dipodomys spectabilis. NCBI lineage: Eukaryota > Metazoa > Chordata > Mammalia > Rodentia > Heteromyidae > Dipodomys > Dipodomys spectabilis. The sequence goes on from NW_024870731.1 coordinate 5,269,418, forward strand.
TTTTGGGTCTTTAGATAATTCATTCATTTCTTCACTCCATAAACATTGAAAGCTGGTAACATGCTACCTCCTGCCTGCCAGACGGTGCTGTTCTATCTTCTGAAAAGTCCTATTGTGGCTAGATCTTTGATAATTGTGATTCAACCAGAAATTTTCACATAGTAAAAGTCAGGTAACCAAGTTACCAGGATTTTGTTGTTGTTGTCATATGTGGTTTCCTTGAAATCTTTTTTTTTTTTGCCAGTCCTAGGGCTTGGACTAAAGGCCTGGGCACTGTCCCTGAGCTTCTGTTGCTCAAAGCTAGCACTCTACCACTTGAGCCACAGCACCATTTCTGGTTTTTCTGTTTATGTGGGCTGAGGGAATCGAACTCAGGGCTTCATGCATGCTAGACAAACACTGTACCACTAAGCCACATCCCTAGCTCTGAAGCCTTTTTTTTAAAGTATCCTGAACTGTAATATTATCAAAGCAGAAGATGCAGGTTTCTTATTCGGAGTGCAATAGATAAAGTCTGTGCTGGATGAATGCTTCTCTGTCTGAGATAAGAGCATGAGATCACTGCCCCATATGTCTTGTGTAAGCTGAAATCCCGAGCAGTGCTGAGCACGCAACCCAACATAAGCCTTCAGGGATCCTGTGAAGGGCTATTGCGCTTCTATTCAAGGCTTCAAAAAGGATGGAAATGTGAGTGAACTACAGTAAGACTGTCACAATACCTTTGATGTATCAGTGTATTCTGGAGCTGCAAGGAGCTCAAGAAAGCCATGTCCTGGGTGGAGAGAGCTTGAGTACTTCTCTGATGGACATGGGGTGATGGTGACTTAGATAAGGCTCAGTGCTAGGAACCACAGTTCTGACTATGTCTCTCAATGAAGACATAATTGCTTCTCAAGCACTAAACTCTTTTGGGCCATGAAGAGCAAATGTGAAATAATAACCTGTAAGAAGGTCGTATAGATCCCTAACAGATGGTTTCCAAAGGCAAAACCCATCATCTGTGTTTAGCGACATTGCCCACACCTCAGAAATAGCAGTTCACTCTGGAATTCATTCCAAAGTCTACCAAGCACCTCCACCAGGCTAGCTTCTCTTCTGGGTAGTGAAGACATGGCAGGAAACATGAGAAAATGGAACATCTTGCTGGGGACACAGAACATAAATAACTCTTAAGTATCTCACACATGTGTTACAAAGAACTTGAAATAAAATCAAAGAGAAGTGGTGGGGAAATACTCTGCAGTCTATCCTGCTGTGGTCTAAACAGCCAATCATGAGGACAGCAAAAAAAGAAAAGATTGACCATTCATTGAACAAATTTTTACCAAAGGCCAACTATGCATAGGCCCTACCCTATAATGAGAAGTGATATGGAAAAGGAGGGTAGGGAACAGAGTCAAAAATTCAATTCATATCCTACAAAAGGATTAAGTGACAAATGGGATGGGCCTAGAGTGGTAACATTGATGAAGACACATTGTATTCCTAAACTCTTTTGTTGGATGACAACTCCTGTGTAAAACTACTTAAATAAAAATATTTTTTTAAAAAAAGAAGATACTGAATTTGAGAAACTGTTGTCTAAGCCAGGTATAGTGGTACATATTTGTAATCCCAGTTATTTAGGAGGGAGAGGAAAGAGGATTGTGAGGTTGAAGTCAGCCTCAAAGTTATAGAAACTCTTCTAACTGAAAAAAAACAAAATATAAACAAAAGGGCAAAGGTATTGCTTAAGAAGTAGAGTGTTACGCTTACAAGCATAAAGGCTTGGATTCAATCCTGAGAGGGAAGAAGAGGAAGAGGAAGATGAGGAGGAATGGGAAACAGAGGAAGGAAGGGAAAGAGGGTAAGGAAAGATGAGAGGGAGGAGGAAGAAGACAAGGGAAAAAGAGCAGGAAAGAGGAAAGGGAGGAGATGCTGTTATCTAGGTAGAGGGATGGAGGTAGAGGGATGGAGGACTACCTACACACAGACTCTGCCCCTAGCAACAGATGTGAATAAAATCTAATAGGGTCTCAGAGGTCTAGAAGGAACTGGACAGATTGCTCCCTGGAGAAGGGTAAAATAAAGCTGAGTCCAGGGACAAGCAGAGTATCTCCAGGCTAAGATACTGTTTTCATAGAAACTTTACAACATAAACATCCTTACAGAGGATAACTGGACAGGTTTGTACAAAGGTTCCCATAAGAAGAAATTTCATCAATGTAACCAAGAAGATGAAAGGGGAATCAGCTGAAGGGAGTCCTTAGGAGGAGAATTCAGATGAGGTCTTATTTTGGAGGGTGGGGGAGGAGGGAGGAGGCTTTCTTTTTTATTTTACATTTTAAAATTATCATTAATTACTTGTTTGTATACAGGGGTTTCAATTCAGCATATCATTTTTTTCTTTATTGAGAAGGTAATGAGCAGGGGGTTACAGTTATATAAAGTAATAAGTACTTTTTTGAGAGCTTTTATGGCACAAAATGTTTATAGCTACAAGTTATACACGAATTGTAAACTGTATAGAATGATATAAAGTGCTAACTAAATAGATGAGAATGCATAATCACTTTGGCTCAGTTCATTCCAATCATTTCACCAGTGGTCCACTTAGAAAGCCTCCTCTGTCTGGAGCAGTCAATCTTACTGCAGCCCCGCACTCTGCTCTTCTCACCGAGCATGCGTGGCTGTCTTGCTCCCGATTTTATTTACAAGTATTTTAAGCCAGGTTTCACCAAGCGTAAGAAAAATGAAATCTGCCTTTTGGTCCCCAAACTGTAAACAGGTGTAAAGGTTTTAAGCATTAATCTTAAATTGTCACAGTTATTTATCGAGTTCTCCTTTCCAATGACACAGTTTGTCTGCATTGTGTCCCACAGTAGGGCCACCAACTCATCATGGTAAGCTCTACCGTGTTCTAGCTGGAATTCCACATCACAGATGCTTCAACAAACATATAAAACTAAATTTATTTCCAATAGCAAAAACAGTAATACACCCAAAGCTCAGTGGCACTGGTAGACGGCTACTGAGGTTCTCAGGAAGGGAATGCATTGCCTGTCAGTTACTGACTGCTCTCCTTCATGATGCCAATTTCAGCAAAGTGGACACTGCGGTAGTCAGCTTTATCCATCTTGCCAATTTTGTCCAGACTTTTCAAAAACCATCCAATCTGCTCTTTTTCTTCCCAAAGAAATCTGACTATGAACACTTGAAATATGTTAGAAGGCCAATCAAGTGTTACCAGGTCTAAGAAGTAAGTCAGAAACAAGATATGAACATATTCAGACATCAGATGAAAAACAAAGAAAAACAAAGTAATTCAGAAAACTATTTGGGATATGTCATCTTTCCTAAAGACAGACAGCTGTATTCTTGAAAAAAAAAAAAAGATAGAAAATAATGGTTGTTTCTCTGTGTTGTTTCCATTCTAGCATGAGCATTACAACCTTGGTCAAGGAAGGGCTGGTTTTCTGCAAAGGGGAAAGCTGGCAGCCTGGTGCTGCCCTCAGAGACTGCGCGATCTCCTCAACAATGCTTCTCTAAACACTCAACAGCAAGGTCGACATCATCAACAGCCACTTGTGATATATAACACACATAGCAGTGCCCTTTAGGGCCATGCTATGTTCTGAAATCCAACAAAACCTACCCAAAGAATCAGTAATTCTGCTGTTTTCTAAGGATTTGGTCCTAAAGCTTCATATTATAGAAACAAACAAGGTCTGTCAGGGAGGATCTGTTAGTATTCCGGAATGGAATGCCAAGAGCTCAGCCTAATCAGCCCCTCCCCACACCTGCAGGACCCATCAGGGAGAAGGGGCCCCAAGGAAATGAGTGGCATGTCACCCGTTCCCACAACCCAAGTCTGCTTTCCGAAGTTACACAAGTGCTTGGAAGAACTCGGAAGCAAAGGTCTTCAGCGTTTAAAGGCTGCAGAATGTAAGTAAAGCTTCCTAAAACAAGAAACCTGGATTAACACCATGAATTGGACTCATTTCAAAGTCTCTTCTTAGAGAAAATAAAGAAATAAAAAAGAAAATTAAAGGCCATGAAAAATTTACATGTAGCTAAACACTTGAAAATACCGGTACTCACAAAAATCTCAAAAGCCATTTCATATCTAGGCCTGAGACGCTCCTTATCAGAAATAAAGCCTCTGCCACAGAAAAGACACATGACAAGCAGCGGAGATGAGTCCTACACTACGCTCCCTATCCTGCACACCCACAGGCACCATCAGGAGGCTTGGAAAAAATAGCTCCAAAGCTGCTTTCAAATTATTTTTATTGCCCAGGATATTTTTTTCTTGTCTCTTGCTTTTTTTTTTTTCAGTTTTTGTTTTCTTTTTAATAACTATAAATTCAAGCTTAGGGAAGCTTGTCTTGAGGTCTTGGAAAATAAAACCAAAACAAAACAACAAAGCTCTTTCTAGCATCATTTCTACCCTGATCTCATTTTAAGAGAGATGGTAGTTACATGGCCAGAGTCAAGTTCTTATCATGAATGACACGGGTTCAGTTCTGGGGGTGCTACACGAGACGACGGCATGGTTGACAAAACTATAATCTGCTGGTGGCATTTGTGGAAAAGAAGCCCTTGCAAGTTTCTAGACAACAGGAAATTCTGTTAGGAAGTTCTAAAGTGTCTTACCGGCCCCAGAGGGAACAAGTTAGTAAAATGCCTCCACCGAGTTTGAATACTGGATTTCAGAGTTACTGGACTGGATGTGCAAAACCAGGGTGGTAAGTTAGATACCTGGGCTCCTCCCTCCTTAGTAGGTGCTGGCAGAGGGTATTGCTCAGGCATTTTCCTATATAGATGTCTAGCCCCAAAACCAGGATGTGAGAAAGGAAGTGATGGAATGAACACCCTCAGGAACTCTGCAGAGAAAATGCCTCCTTTCTTCATGGCTCCACTTTTCCTCATGCTTAGCGATACAACATGTTTAGGGTGCCTGAAGTGGAACTCCTTGGGCGGAATGTTCTCGGGTCTACTGAACCAGTCTGATATCCAATCTGCAGAGATTCTGCTTCTTTCTCTCGTTCTCCAGCTTCTTCTTCTGAGAGCTGTGGTCCAGGCTGGTGTGCATCTCCACGACAAACATAATCTGCCTGTCTTCTTGTGGGGAAGGGCTGTCACAATGGGAGCTGCCTCTGGAGCTGCTCTGCTCTGACTCATGCTGGACACCCAGAAGAATCTTTTCCATGTCTCCGCTAAGGATGGAGGATTAGGAGGGCTCATGCTTCAGCCCTCCGTTCTTCCCATTGCTGGGTACCTCCACGCAGGAACCTGTGAACTTGCCTCTCCGCTGTCTCCTAGGAGTTCCTTGCCTTCCAGGGTTTTCATTAAGCCCTAGGGATGTGGAAGGAGAAGCTACAGGCAGGAGGAGGATTTGGGAAGACACTAGCCAGTACATTTGTTTTTAATCACTGTTATCCCCCTCATTTTCTCCCACTTACCCCTCCATATTCCCCTCCCCCTCCAAGCTGTAAAGTTCATTTCCAACATAGTGTCAATATGATATTGTCCCATTTGTAAAGAAATGGACAGACCTGGAAATATTATATTAAGCAAAGTAAGTCAGATCCAAAGAAAAAAATTAGGGAAATGATAAAACCTACTTAAGAACTAGAATATGTCTTTGATATTCTTAACAGGGGTCTCAATAACCCAATTGCTAAGTACAAAAGACCATATATAATAAAGTATCAACATGAACTCTAAGAATTGGAAACAAAAGTTTCTTATGATTTCCTGTATGCAGTTATTATTTCTTTTTTATGTTGTAATTTTCTGTACCCTTTGTCTTGTATATAACTTTATTTGATCTATGGAAAGGAAAGGGAATCACAGACAAAGGATGAACTAATGCAGCAGATCAATTTATGCATCTGTCTCCCCAGCTCTCCCAATGCCACACATCACCTTAAGTTGAACTACTATGACCAGAACCACATGCCTAGGCTTCCAAATGTACACCTGCCCTTCTGCAAATTGAGGCAAATCAAAGGGATACTGTGTCCATACTCATTGAAATATCATTGTATCCACTCAAAGGAACTTGATATTAATATGAAATAGTTTATTTTGGCAGAAACTGAAGCACTACTGTGGGAATCTGGTCCAAATAAGGACTTTTTAAACTGGAAGAATGAAGATTAAGAGGTAATATTCATATGGGTGTACAATAGTTTATTCTTCACAGCATTTTTCAGGGGGTCTATATGCCAGGTCTTGTCATGCAGGACCTAGTCCAAGGTAAGATAGACATAACCAAAGGTTCTAGGACTATGAAAGTCTGATGGAGGTAAATAAACAGACCCAAGGACCAATTTCCAAGGTCTAGGATAACAGAGTGCATCTGGGAAAAGGAGGGAAACAAGTGAGAGAAAAGTTCCACATCATGATTAGAAGGTAGACAATGGACACTTGATAATCAAAGATATTCAGGTACAGGCTAGTCGACTGAAAATGGGTCTTAAAATGATATGGAGGTCATCCTCTGAAGGATAACACAGAACCACCAGGCTTTCCCTCTCTACCATAGGCTCGTCCATTGGGCATGTACATGACACTGAGCTGGATAGTCACCAGTATCAGTACATGTGCTGTCTCCTCTGGTTTGACTCGCTTAACCAGCTGGTGTTCCTTAAAGCCCACTGGAGATTTGCTCACATTATACTGCCCGTCCCCCAGCAATGCTGAGGGAAAGCAGATAGTGAGCCAGCAAGGGAGGGGCATTTATACAATCCCCCCCCCCACACCAGATACCATACATATAGCAGTTGCTACCCCAGCATCATTACAGAACAATTCAGAGAAAGAAAAACAAGGCAATGACAATGACAACAAAGCCCTGGTGGGCCTGAAGGATACAGTTGCCACAAATGAAGAGGATGATGAAGTAGATGCAGACGATCATTCCTGAGGAGGAGGGGCCTCCATAAGCCATGATGCCATCATACATCACGGCATTCCAGTCTTCACCTGTCAGAATCTAAGAAGCCAAAGCCAGGATCAGACAGCAGGCCGGGTCACCACTTACTCTTTCACAGCGCTGTGGTGGCTGTTTCTGGTTGAAGTTGCCTTTTATATTAGAATATGAATCCATCTATTACCTCATAGAATTTTCAAAATGTTATTTTTAATTAGATAGATGACGTATTTCTTCTAGTGAAAAAAAAGACCTTTACAAATAAGACGTACCTACCCTTTGCTAACTCCCAGCTCAGTTTCTGTTCCCTCCTCAAAGATAAGATGATGCTGGTATCTCTCTCCCTCTCCCTCTCTCTGGGACATCTGTCTATGGATTAAAATTCATGTACACATGCCCACAAAAGGCAGGCAGTTGGTGTCATCTCTGATTTTCTAGGCACAAAGTATATCACATTATATGAATTTTTCTGCAGCTAGCTTCTTACCCTGACCCCATTCAACAATGCTTCCTCAAGATTTTCTGTGTTAGTAGTTTCATCCAATTCTTTTAAATTACTACATAGTATTCCACATGGTTAATCTACTATGGAAATAATTATATCCATAAGAGTTTTGAAACATTAGAGAAGTCTAAAAGTCTCATGCAGATACTACCAACCACCTCAAGTTTCAAATTTAATCTTTTCTATTGATAATAGAAAAGATAATAGAAATAGAATACGGACAGCTATTTTAACAAAAATGCCACTTTCCAGGAAGAGGGCTCCATTATCTTCTACCTGGACTAGGTATTTAATAATTCAAACCACTGTGGATTATAAACAACAAAATGAGCAAGAAATTAGAAATGATAAAATTATTCACAAAAGGAAGTACAAATAGGTCTTAAGAAGATACATTCAACTTCACAAAAGGAAGTACAAATGGCTCTTAAGAAGATACATTCAACTTCACAAAAGGAAGTACAAATGGCTCCTAAGAAGATACATTCAACTTCACGCTTGATAAAATTATGATGAGATGCCATTTGCCTGTCAGATGGCAACAACTGTCAAGTATGAAGACCCACTGAGGTGAAGAGAATGAGGCAAAGGAGGCCTTCTCATTGCTGCCAGAGAGCAAATGATCACAACTGTAAGCAGAGCATTTCATCAAGGGTACTGAAGATTAAGAATCTGTTTATACCCTTTCTAATAGCATTTACACTTGAGGGACTTGTTCCTACACATCTGCCTTACACACATGTCACATAAGTCTTATGTGTACGGACCACCTGGAGCCAAGACTGGACAACTAAATTCTCATCCAGAGGGAGCGCTTATTTGCAGGATGGTGATCCACACCACTGAATGTAGGTAGTCTTTAAAGGGAGGAGGTGACCTTTTATATAACAGGTAGGAAGGCTTTTAAGGTCAATTTAAGTGAATAAAAACATCCTAGTTACTCAGGAGGCTGAGATTAGGAGGACTGTAGTTCTAGAGATAAGGTCATAAGACTTGATCTCAACAGAAAAGTTTGGCATGGTGGCATGTGCTCATAATTTCAGCCACAGAGGAAAGCAAAAATATAAGAAGCTCTCAAGGTACAGGTACATGCCCATGCAAGAAGCAAAACCCTAGCTCAAAAATGACCAGAGAAAAAGAGGCATCAGGGGCTCATTCCTATAATACTAGCTACTTAGGGGGGGCTGAGAACTGAGGATCACAGTTTGAAGTTAGTGTGGGCAGGAAAGTTTGTGAATTTTACCCCCAATAAAGTGTCTCCTGCTGCCTCCCCCCATGAAACAAAAGCCAGAGCTGTGGAGTGGTAGCTCAAGTGGTCAAGTGCTTGCCTTGAGAATAAGAAGCTTAGGATAGTACCCAGACCCTGAGTTTAAGCCCCAGGAGCCCCCCCCCCCCCCCGCCACATACATACAAACATTGATTCATGACTCAATGGTACAGTGCTTGCTTAGCAAGTATAAGGCCATGAGTCAAAACCCTAGTACCGCCAGCAAAGTAAACAAACGAAGATGTAACCATGTAGAGTGAGCCATTATCTGTGTAAATTCATCTACAGGTGTTCAGGTAGACTGGCTTATATCTATGAGCAAATAACATATCTAAGACTACACAGTAGAGAGAAATAGCTTAGTAGTAGTTGCCTCCTAGATGATGAAATTAGTGTCTTTGTGAGAGAATTATCAATTCATATCGTTTTGTAACACTTAAATTTTGTGCCATATGCATGTACCAAAACAAAAAGTCTACAGGTTTTGAAGGAAGTTAGAAAAAACAATGACACACCAGCAGCCAAAATGCCAGAATAATTAAAACATTAAACCATATTATTGTGCCATATTACTATTCTATTATCAATTATTATACAGTATTCCATATATCTCAAATGACCATGTGAGAATCTCATAGGCCATTCCCATTAGTTTCTGAGAAGGACAAGTTGCTCATCTGACACAGAAACAGCCACCAAGAAACCCAACAGTCCCCTGCCTTTCCCACAATGCCTCCCTAACTCTCCTGCAAGGCACCAATGATTACTGACACCACATGAAAAAAGTGGAGAGGGTAGATAGGCATTCTAAGCAAAATTTTCAGACTCTATTCAAGAAGGGGATTAGCTGAGAGCCTGAGGAGAATATTCAGCCCACCTCAGCTTGTAGACAAAATGGTGGAGGGTGCACTATGCCTTGAGTGGCAGAGCCACCCACAGAAATGACCGTTTCTTCCCACCCAGCCTCCCAGAAGCCCCACAGCACAGCAATCCCCACAGTCTTCAGCCTATTCCATCACAGAAGGACAGAGAAGGGCCGAGGGGGTGACATTGCCACACACCAAAGAATTCAGACTTCCAAACTCATGTCTTCATGCGTATCTCTTATAAAAAGGACTACAAATTTGCTTGTGCTTAAACAATTAGCCACAAACAAGAAGATTTTAGCAGATATTTTACAGATACCTAACAAAAATGAAATAAAAAAAGGTTTTTGTGTATTATTTTGTTATACAGTAGTCTTAAAAGAAAGTGTGACGTCATATTGCAAAAATAGCTGAAGATGACACAAAATAATTTATATAAAGTTTAACAGAGCATTGTTAGCATAGAGATTATTAATAAAACTATATTCCTGAGCTAGAGCAGACAAGAAGGCAGACGTTCCAACTACTATAACTCATGGTGCACTGGGAACAAGAAAGGAGAGACAGAGGCAAGACTCACCTGAAATACTGTCAGCAATGCTTGAGGAAAGTTGTCGAAGGTGCTTCGCTTAGTCTGCGTTTCGTCAAAATTAAACTTGCCACCAAATAGCTGCATCCCAAGTAAGGAAAAGATGATAATGAAGAGGAAAAGCAGAAGCAACAGTGAAGCGATGGACTTCATGGAGTTTAACAAGGATGCCACCAAGTTGCTCAGGGAAGTCCAGTGCCTGTAAGTAAAGATGAGGGTATGAACCAGGAACACCACCTGGCCAGGGTGGTGTCAAACCTGACCACCACCTCCTGCTCAGAATACAGCTGTGGCACAAAACACATACCTGGTCACTTTGAAGATTCTTAAGAGGCGTACACACCGGAACACAGAGATCCCCAGTGGAGACATGATCTCCAGCTCCACCAGGATGGTCTCAGTAATCCCACCACATACCACAAAGCAATCAAACCGGTTGAAAAGAGAGACAAAATATGCTTGGAGACCCAGACTGTACATTTTCACCAGCATCTCACAGGTGAACAGAGCCAAGAGGACTTTGTTAGCAATATCTGCAAAGACAAAGGGCACACATCCTCAGGATCTCAATGTGGGAGATGCTCTAGCTCCACTTCTCCTGGTACCTCCCTCCCACTGGTCTCCACAGTAAACACAGCAATCCCTGTTCGTATCTTTGCTATTGTACACATGACAGAAGTGTGGCATTGATATTGATGATCTGTTCGTGTGCCAGGTGCTGGATCTGGTACTGCCACTGCCTAGATTTGAGTTGGGAGGCATTTCTTGATTTCTCTGGGCCTCGCTGACTAAAAGTGAATGGTTCCACATAATTTCTGGAATTTCACAGCACTAAAAGCACGTGGTTCTGCACTCAGAACATCATTTTATATATAAATATATATATATATATATTACATATCTATTTTTTAAATCTACATAAACCAACCTATCTGTTTGAGTTTATGGCACCCTGAGAGAAGTGATCATTTTTCAATAGCATTTCAAACAACAGGAATCACTGCCATGTAGGCTTGAGAGACAGAGAAAACAGATGTAAGAAGAACTTTTGGAGAACCCCAAATGCATGGTAGACTGTCTCTCCACACACTCCATTTTTGAGCATTCCAAGATGGGTAGCCAATACCATGTGTTAAAAAACAAGGATCCCAACTGGGTCAGAAAAAATGTCCTTCCAACTCCTTGACTCCAGATCTGAGGTTATCTGAAGGTTAGGACAATAATCAGTTTATCACACCATACAGACTGTGCCCCTGCTCCAGGGCCTGCCTGTATTTGGATGGTTTTACCATTTTCCAAGTTAGTGCTCACTAGATGTTTCAGTACTTCATTGCATATCCATCAGATTACACTAAGCAGCAGTTAGCCACAAGGAACCAACTCAGAGTAAAAAAGAGAATAGCTTCACTTGTACCTTGAATCTGTGTCAACCAGTCCGGCTGATTGTAGTGCTCAGAGGAGATGGTTAAAGTGTTGAGAAACACCAGGACAATAACTAGCCAGTAAAATGTGACAGACTTCACAGCAGCCCTACATCTTCTGCGATTGAATCGGTTCCAGCGACGCCAGCGTCGGCTGAAAGATAAGCAAACATTGCTCCCTAGATGACAGATATAGCATCTTACAGTCCAATAAACTATACTGAGCAACAGAGATTTGGACTGGGGTTAGGAAGGAAGGAAAGTCAAAGAAATAAATAGACCTCATAATATAAATCATGTCACTCTTAACATACAGCTTTAAAAGTATGATCTTGACTTGATTGTGCCATGTGTTTCTTTGCTATGGCTATAAATAACTCCAGAATCTGCCATCTTGAAAAACCTAGATAATTATAGATTCATGTGCAGATGTAAAACTGCACCTGCACACATATGTAGTTTATATGCCCACTATATGGCATGCGGATTTGTGGTATGGGTATAGCTTATATATATCTCAAGTGGCAGCTCAATCATCATACAGAGCATACAGAGTTCATTCAACAGAAAAGTACTTCCAAACTATACTTTTGTTTTGAGGAAGTCTTTCAGTTTTTTTTTTCTCAGACTTTCAGGTTCTTTCAGAGCCTGGCAGTTGAGTCACCAGGTGCCCTTTCTAATGAATGATGCGCAAAATACACCTTTAGGGAAAGATCCAATATTGAACTAGCACAGCCAAACAGATACAAAGCCATGTCTTCTGCCCACTTCTAGTTCCTGTTTGCAATTAGGAAAAATATTCTCCTTCTCAGCCTGTCCTTATGGAAAACACTTGTGGCCACAAGGGGATGGTTTGGTGAAGTGCTCCATAAACTGCTGCTCATCAATCTGGATCTCAGGACAGAGCCAGCCCCATGGTTAAGTCCCTCCTCACTCAAACCTGCTGCCTCAGCCACAGGGCTGTGGAGTAGTTCCTCCAGGGATTCAATTCAAGAGGAAAATCCAGGCTGCATCCATGTTGCATTTCTGGCTGACTTAGCTGTGTTGTTAGACTTAAAAAAAAAAAAAGAATACCTGGACATGATTAATTAAACAGCAATCTAAACATTCACATAGTGAGAATAAAGAGGATATTCTTAGGAGAGGATCTCAAGGGCTCAATAGCTATGTGTATAAGATAATATAAAATGATGTTTATTTGAAATGAACCCAAAAAAAGGAAGAGGTTTTGTTTATTATATTGTTTGTAGTCCTTTTCCTTTTTTTTTTTTTTTGTTGGTTGTGAGGCTTAAACTCTGGGCCTGGGCGCTGTACCTGAGCTCTTCAGTTCAAAGTGAGCACTCTACCACTTGAGCTACAGAGCAACTTCCTCTTCTTTCCTTTTATCTTTGATTTATTCCCTTCTGTCACTGTTTTTTATTTCTATATCCTTTGTCTTATTAGTTTATCTGTTTTGGGGTGGGGAAAGGGAAGCATAGAAACAGTGGGGCAAAAGGGAACTCTATTGCATTGTTGGTGGGAGTGTAAACTTGCTCAAGCACTTTGGAAAGCAGTATGGAGGTTCCTCAAATGACTACACAGAGTGCTCCCCTATGACCAGCAATCCCATTTTTTAGCCTTTACCCAAATGATCACAAACAAGGCTATACTAAAGCTACCAGTACAACTATGTTTATCACAGCATTATTTACTATAGCTAAGATATGGGACCAACCCAGATGCCCCTCAGTAAGTGAATGGATCAAGAAAATGTAATACATGTGTGTGTGTGTGTGTGTGTGTGTGTATGTATGTATGTATAATGGAAAATGGAATTCTATGCCTCAATCAGAAAGAATGATACTGCCTCATTTGTTAGAAATGGAAAGACTTGGAAAAAATTATATTAAGTGACGTAAGCCAGGCCCAAAGAAACATAGGTCTCATGTTTTCCTTTATCTGCAATAACTAGTATATGTCTGGGACAAACAGAAAAGGTCAAAAGCTATGTACATATGACCATATAAGATGATGCTAAGTAAAATGAACCTCAAGATAGGGACACAAGTGGTTTTATCTTTCTTGCTATTGTTTTTAATGTATTTATAATGTACCATGTGATCTTTTTTTTGTTTCTTTTCTATGTTCTTCCTCCATGGTATAACCTCTGTTTGCACTGTATTTGATTCTGGTGCCTTGCATCTTGTATATACATTTTTCTAATTTGGGGAGGGGAAGTAAAATACTGAAATAAGGATACAGGTAGCAATGAGATGTACAAGACACTATGTTGAAAACGAACTTTACAACTTCAGTGGGGGGGGCGGGGGGAGGGGAGCGGGGTTGGGGAGGTGGGGAGGGAAGGGATGGTAGGGGAAAAACAAAGGAGGAAGTAACAATGCTCGATAGAAAATGTACTCATTACCTTACTCATGTAACTGTACAGTATTTTTACAATAAAAAAAAGAAACAGTGGGACAAAGGGTGAACCAATTCAACAGTGAAACCCTCTAGACACTAGATTGAAAATGAACTATACAACTTTAGGAAGAGAGAAATAGGGAGGGGAAAAACTGGGACAGAATGAGGGAAGAGTGACATTGTTCAAAAGAAAATGTACTCATTACCTGACTCATGTAACTGTAACCCCTCTGTACATCACCTTTACAATAAAATTTTTAAAAAGAAGAAGAAGAAATGTAACCAAGAAAGTGAGCAAAGATAAAGCTGTACTACCTCCTCCTTAAGATGTAGATCCAGCAAGGTGTGTTCTGTGTTTGTTCTTGCTGCTGTGCAGTTTTCATTGGAAAAGCAGCTAGAGGCATGAGAACCAGCAAGAAAAACTATGCCAAGGACTTGCCAAGGTCTCTAAGATTCTAGGAATGCTTAACTCAGCACCTGCAAGCAAGGTGGTCTTGAAAGACCACCTGCCTTGTTCTATCTTGCACTGTAACAACAGGCAAAAGTATCTTCCACACTCAGAAGACCTTAATGCCCTTCTTTTGCAAACTTTCAGGACCCTCAGCTTGCTCCTCATTGGGCTCTGAATGGCCAGTTTAGTCAAGCCTGTTCTCCCAAGGAAAGAACACTCCTGAGCACTATGTGCCTGGTGCCAAGTACACAGAGACAAAGAAGGCACGGTATTAGGGTCCCTGACCCTGAAAAGCACATGAGATCAAAATAAGTAATGATGATAAATTCACAGCAAGTGTTAGCCCCAGATTCTAAGTACAGGAGCAAGGAGAAACAAATCCTCTTTGTTGGTACTGGGGTTTGAACTCAGAGCTTAATACTTGATAAGTAGGTACTCTACCACTGAGCAATGCCTCTAGTCCTAACACAGATGCTTTGTGGAAAAGTCAAGGAAGATTCTTCTGAAAAGTAGAGATTTGGGCTGGATCTAAACAAATGAATGAAAATTTCCTGGAGGCAGTTAAGGACAATCCATCCAGAGGAGATTGCATGGCCAAAGGTACTGAAGTGAGATAAACCAAGAAGCAGCTTTGAAAACAGAGAACAGTCCAGCATAACTACAAAGTGCGGAAAACGGGATGTTAATGTTGAGGCAAAGGCCAGATTCCACAGGCATTTCTATGGCTTTTGGTAACTGCAAACACACAACTTTTTTTGTCGGTCATGGGGCTTGAACTCTGGGCCTGAGCGCTGTCCCTCAGCTCTTCAGCTCAAAGCTAGCGCTCTACCATTTGAGCTACAGCGCCACTTCCTGTTTTTTTCCACTTCCGGTTTTTCTGGTGGTTTATTGGAGATAAGAGTTTCAAAGACTTTCCTGCCTGGGCTGGATTTGAACCACGATCCTCAGATCTCAGCCTCCTGAGTCTCTAGGATTACAGGCGTGAGCCCCTGGAGCCTGGCTAACATACAATTTAAAATTTTTTTTTTTTTATTGTGAAAATACTGTACAGAGGGGTTACAATTACATGGGCAAGATAATGAGTACATTTCTTATCAAGCATTGTAGGCTCCTCCTTCGTTTCCCCTTCCCATCCCTTCCCCCCTCCCTCCCTCCCCCCGTTCCCCCACCCAATCCTCCCCGCCCCGCCCCCCAAAGTTGTAAAGTTCGTTTTCGACATAACGACTTGTGCTTCTCATTGACATACAATTTTTTAAAGTTAGGTTTGAGACATAATTTACATATGGTCAAATTTACTCTTTGTAGACATATAAACAGAACAAGGATTCATTTTAGTGTGACAGTGCTAAAATGGGGAAAATACAATATCTCTTAACTCCCCTGCCAGAATTGGGAGTTTAAGACTCCAGAACATAGAGCATTTCTATCTCAAAAACGTCAAAAGCCCACCTTCTTCTCCAGCCTGGTGACTACTGATCTGTTTGCCTATTGATTTGTTCTGAAATACTGAAATACTTTGGAGATTTACCCATGGTGTTACCCATATAAGCAGTTTTCTTCTTGTTGCTAAGTAGTATTCTACCATATGGAGAAACCACAGTTGCTCTACCCATTCATCGTTTGATGGACATTTGGGTTACTTCCCGTTTTGAGTACATATGAAAAAAAAACGGCTATAAACATTTGTGTAACATTTTTGTGTTGTGTGGGCATGTATCTTCATTTCTCTTATATAAATACTTAGGATAGGATTGCTAGGCCATATGGTAACTAATGTTTAAAATTCATAGAAACAACTAAATTGTTTTTTCAAAATAGCCCTGTTGTTTATTTAACACATCCACTTGCACTGTATAAAAATATCCATTGATCAGCACTTTTGTCAGAACTTGTTATTGTCATATACTTAAATCGGATCCACCCTGATAGGTGTACAGTGGTGTATAATTGTGTGATTTTGCATTTTCATAATGAATGGTGGTCACTTCACATGCTTACCACCCATATCTTTCTTTTGGTGACATTCCTGTTAAAACCTCTTGTACATTTTTTGTTATTGACATTTTATTGTTATTTATTATTATTATCCTCATACATAAGATATATATTCACATTTATGTATGATATATATGATACTAACCTTTTATCAAATACAGTCTGTAAATATTTTATCCATGTCTATCTAAAGTTTGTCTTTTTATTTTATAATTAAATAAAAGCAAATATTTTCATTTTGATGGTAAACAGTTTCTCAAATTTTTGTGTCAAGCATTGGGCAGTGTATCTTAGGAAAATTTTGCCTAAACCAAGGTCACAAAGATTTTCTTTCCTTTTAAAATTCTTAGTTTTTACAATTTATATTTAGTACAATTGTCCATTGTCTGTATTTAGCAGGAAAATGTTTCTAATTAGAAAGTAAAACATACCAAAAAGTACACTAAATAAGGCACATGGCTCAATCACTTTTGTCAGTCGAACATGTAACTTGCATGCAGATCAAGAAACTATATATTATCAGAACCCTCTTCTGCAGAAAACTTTGCTGTTTTGGGGTGACAAGATGTATATCTTATAGACATGAATGAAATGATCAGGAGGCAAATTATTGTTCGTTATTCTGTCCTGTTGGTTTGAGGCAGCTGATTCTACTATGTTGCTCCCCTAGGCAGGCTCAGAACACTTAATGACTAAATTCAGTATGGATGTTGTAATCCATCGAGTCAAACTTAGGTCAAGAGAAACAATTCTATATGAAAGATAGAACTTAAAACATAAAAGCTCACATACAAGCTCAAAAAAAATAATAGAAGATACCAACCTGAGTTTAGATTTTGAGATGGCTTGACTGGAAGAAAAGAAAAAAAAAAGTTAAGATTTTGATTTGGAAGGCTTGAGCAAAGTGTTGTCCATCACTTCTTCAGTAATGTTGTTAGAGCCATGCACAGAAGCCTGGACTTGGTACCTCAGCGGCCACAGCAGGCCAGGAGGATTCAGCGAAGAGCAGATACCAAGGTGCTGCCATTACCAGGCCATAGGGCTGAGCACACTTGAGGGCCCAGGCAAGAGAAGATTCTCAGCTACATTCTCAGAGCACCCTGGCAACAGCACCAATGCTAGGGCTTCTTCTCTTGCCACTCCACTCAACAGCAGTATCACTGCTACTGTTAGAAAAGGAGCACTGGACCAGGAGTCCTGGCTCTGTCACTAGCTAGTGAATTATAGCAAAACAGCATGCCTTTGAGCCTCAGTGTTCTCATCTGTAAAACGGGGCAAGGACAAACTCATTCTCGGCTTACTTCATGATGTTGTATGTAGGAAGGACAGAGCAGAACAGAGACAAAAATCACTTCAAAGGAAGTGGCACTGTGGCTCAAGTGGTAGACTGCTTGCCTTGAGCTGAAGAGCTCAGGGACAGCACCCAAGCTGAGTTCAAGCTCCATGACCAACCAAAAGAAAATCACTTCATAAACTGTTCTACTCTACCATAATGTATCATTTTTATGAAACTCTACCAAAAATAAGATTAAGCTCTCTTAAAAATGACACCTGTAATTTATAGAGATAAGACATAAGGATGCTGGCAGAAAGCAAACCAAACAGCACGGGGCTTCCCAAAGCAAGTAGTTCTCAGCACACGCCTGCCACTCTCCCCCCAGATCCCTACTGCTGCAGCCCAAATCATCCAGTGGTGTTAATGGGATGGCATCCTTCATGGTTAGGACGGAGTGGTGCAGGGTTCCAAAATAAGGGTGCCATGAGCAGAAGAGGGTAGCATCTCTGCATCCAGCCACAAGGTATGGGGTTGGGGAGGCCCAATGAAGGAAAGCAACTCTGCCATTCAAGCTCCTCCTCTGAAGCACAAATACCACACCAGACTGGAAGGAGAATTCGGTTTTACCCCCACCGCCGACACCCTGAGGGCCCAGTCTTGGCCGCGCCTCTTCTTTTCCACCAGCACCTAATGAACACAGCGGGGGGCCTGGGTTAACTGGCCCCTTGGGTAACTCATTTCCCACTAAGAGGCTTGTGAAACTCTGGGGTTCTGGAATCTGGTACAGGAGGAAGGGGTCCACCTTCCATCTGCCCATAGTCTTAGAGTTTCACTGCGATCTGGAGTGACTTCTCACCCTTAGCTTCTCTAGGACAATATGAGTACTGGGGTGGCAGGGGAAGTGGGGAGAGGAAGGGAGTGGTCTCCACACTTACCAGAGACTTCCACAGCAGCCCTGTGCCTCGCCTTCACCACTTACATTCTCGGTGTTCACAGATTCAGTCTCACTGGTAGGCATGCTAGCTGTAGGGAGAAACAAAGGATTTAGAGAGCATGCTGAACAGGGGGTGGGCCAGACCCTCAGGAACTGGAGAAGAGGGCAAAAAGCATCCTCAGAGGCATGCCTCACCCCAGGAAGTGCTGAGTAGTCAAGCTTCCCCACTGCAGGCAAGCTTTTGCTTCTAGAAGCTGCTGAGAGAGCTAAGTCCACCTCCTGGTGGACCAGAGCCTTCCCAAGAAAGGAAGCTTGAGAGCCAAACAGAATCCTGCAGTGAGGCCTGGAGCAGGCCTATTTGCCCTGTCTCCAGGTTACTCTGAGAAGCTACCCAAACATCTCAGTTATGGGTACACTTCTGCTGGTACCATAGAGGTGCCAGAGAATAGATAACTATACTAAATACCTCACATACAGATTAGGTTCAACACACTGAAGGAGAAGAGCTATTAAGGACAGTGAAGGGAATGCATGAAGGTACCATGTACACCATCTTTTTTTAAAAAGCCAGGAACTCTGCTCATTTTTAGCTAAGTCATTAACATCTAAAGTTCTGCTGAACTTCAAGCCACTAGTTCTTTCCAAAGAAGACAGTGCTAGAGTACCAAGAAAGATGTCTTAGGGCTAAGGAGAGGGGCAGGAAAAGAAATTCTGCCAACCAATGAGCTGGGTAGTGTTGGCTGTGTTTTCAATGTCACTGAGGTCTCTGGACCTCAATGGGGCTCCCTTTTCCATGGCAAGATTCTGAGCAAATGTGGGGGAAATGTACAGATGTACCCACCAGTATCTGGAGGTCCGGAGACTCCTCCTAGGACCACCATTTGACCCATGGGTCTCTTCTCTCACCCACCTGGAGGTGTAAGAGACAGACAACTCCCCACAGGTTCATTCATTGTCAGAACACCCACTTCACTGTTGTGTATAAGAGATGACTGAGCCTGCTGTGGGGTGAGAGGCAGTCACACAAGATCAGAAACATGGAAGAATCACCCAAACACATGGTCTTCCTGGTACAATTGTGAGTTGTAATGACAGTTCGTCTGAGACCTTACAGTAGCAGCAGGAAAGCATCCCTCTGAGGGCAAGTGACCCCTCTTAGTGAAGATACCTCCAGTCTGCAAAAATGGTAGTGGTGCTTAAATGCTATGACAAACACTGAGGCCCAGTCCAAACTGGCAAGGGAGACAACCGGGGTTAACTTCTCTCTGAGGCCATATGGCTGCCAATCTGGCTCAGGTCACAGCCAAACTAAAGTTAACGATGATGATGACAATGGTGAACCCAGAAGTCTGAGAAGCAAGTTTTTCTAGGGTATAGGAGATCCATTTCCTCTTGTGAGCACACAAAGAACTGAGCTTGCCTCCGTGGGAGCATTAATAGCCTTGTCTAGGTGCAGGTTTCAGAAGCCAAGACCATATGAGTAGGATACCTATCACACTGCTAGTACCCAGAACAGTCTTTTAAGTTTAAAGAAGCTAACTTCAAGCCAGGAGCTGGTGGCTCACTCAGGAGACTGAGATCTGAGGATTGTGGTTCAAAGCTAGCCTGGGCAGGAAATTCCATGAGATCTTTATCTCCAATAAACCACTAGAAAACTGGAAGTGGTGCTATAGCTCAAGTGGTAGAGTGCTCAGCTCATCTGAAGAGCTGAGAGACAACGCCCAGGCCCAGAGTTCAAGCCCCATAGCTGATGAAAGAAAGAAAGAAAGACAGAAAGAGAGAGAGAGAGAGAGAGAGAGAGAGAGAGAGAGAGAGAGAGAGAGGGAGGGAGGGAGGGAGGAAAAGAAAGAAAGAAGGAAAGAAAGAAAGAAGGAAGAAAGAAAGAAGGAAAGAAGAAAGAAGAAAGGAAGGAAGGAAGGAAGGAAGGAAGGAAGGAAGGAAGGAAGGAAGGAAGGAAGAAAGAAAGAAAGAAAGAAAGAAAGAAAGAAAGAAAGAAAGAAAGAAAGAAAGAAAGAAAGAAAGAAATCTTTACCAGTACTCCTGAGGAGGGGTAGTGGACAGGGAAGGGACAGAGAAAGACAAAAAAATATCCACCATCCAATCATAGGAAACATTTTAACAAAGAACTCCATTAAGATACACATTCACCCTTTCTTACCACTTCTTCCTCTATCTTTCTCCCACCCCTAGAGCATATATAACTCAGTTTTCCGGGTTTTTCAATGCTCTGACTTCAGCAGGAAGACTAGATTGTGAAAGTCAACAAAACTGATTATTGTAGGACCTTCTCATAATGTTCCCCTTCCCCACAGAGACTGGACAAAGAAAAGCACAGCAGAAGACCCTCTGTAAATCCCCACAGGAGTGGTGTCTTTGTGCAGTCTTTGATGGTTACTTCAGTGACTAAGGTAGCCAGAGGTTGAGGCAGCACAAGGTTTGGTTCTGCCCACTCTCCTGAAGACATCTGCCTCTTTCCAGGCTAGTTTCCTACAAACAAAATGGTGATGTCAATTCCATCATCATTTCTAACTCTGTTAAATATCTCAAATACCTAATATTAATCACACAGAAACAGAATTCTTATTTTTATTTAAGAGCGAACTTTGGAATAGACTAAATCTTTGTGGCTTTTACTGTCTGGGGTTATAGCTCATGGTGATACCAGTACTGTGGTTGTATTTTATTCCTAAAGCTTCGTTTTTCAAACACTCTGGTGGAAGGGAGAGGGACACATCATTTGGTACTTCTGGATTGTGTCAATTATTAGTGAATAAAACAAAGGGGAGAAAGATAAGAAAGGAAAGCCAATTCTACTGACAGTGACTGAGTGAGGCTGACAGTTGTCTGTCCCTGACTCTGGCTGCTCCAAGGATGAGGAAGACATTCTTGCTCTCTCAGCTGACTCCATTCCCAGGTGTTGTGGGAAAATGCTGAGTGCAGGTTCCTAAGTTGGCTAGACCTGAGTTTGACCTCATATTTCTTACTCAACTTCATCAAATCAATACTTCCTCATCTGTAAGTGAGGAGCTCCTACCTCCTCATGAGCTGTAAGTAGCATTGAATAGGGCGAAGTACAGCGTGCCAGGTCTCCAGCACTGGGTATCAGTGTGGACTCTTAACAATCAGCTCAGAGAAACTCACCTGGAGCTCTCTGCAAGCAAAGTGACCCAATCAAGGGTCACTTTGCCCTGACTGCTACAATCACTGCACAGAAGTATAGAGTGTGAACAGGAGTCCACACATCTGAATCAGCTTTGGCCATCCCTCTTCATTTGTATCATTTTCTTTCTTAAACTGAGTCACAGTCTAACTCAGCCTGTTGTAGGGGCAGTGACTTTGCCGTCATTACTTGACACCTACAGAGTCACTGGCACATAATAAATAAATCGTTTCCAGAATGATGTTGCCAGGCTAGGGAGAGGACAAGGACAGTGACTTGCTAGAACTGGGCCACCTCATTTAGTTCTGGAGACAGACACTCATCTGGGTGGAAGCCCTAGATTGTTGTCGGCTCCAAGAGGGATCCTGGCAGCTTTATGATCTGTTGCTACCCCACATTCCTCAACACAGGAGAAAAAGCAGTTACTTTTCCAACAGGCCCAGTGAGTAGAACCAAAGACCTTGCTTGAAAATTAAGACATTTTGCCTTTCAACTGTGCTAGACGTTCTTTTTTTTTTTTATTGTTAATCAATTGATATGAGTCTTGCTTCATTTAACCGCAGTAGAATTTCATATGCATTAAAAAAAATCAGGACACACGAATCATAAACTGGTAGTACTTGAAGAGGTCCAGAAAGCACATTAACAAACTCAGATTTTACAGATAAGAGCTGGCCAGCTTTTCTATGGATGCACAGTTCACATGTAAGAAAGCTCTACTGATTCCCAATGGGTGTTCATTTCACATGGAGTGGCATCCCCACAGTTTTGGTCTACACATAAATATATTGATATATGTGTTGCTAATAGATACCTAAAGCTCCACAAATCAGAGGTTCCAAAGCCAAACAAACCTCTTAACTATCCACATATGTTTGCCATACTGATCTGTGATGACACCTAGATAAGCAGACCACATCCAGGAGCTCAGATCAGCAAACTGGAGACAGTACAAATACGAAAGTGCACTGGTGACAACTAGAACTAAAAAAAAAAATCAAACGAGAAATAAGTTATAAAAATTCATCTAAATAAACTCACAGGTAATTTTCTAGAACAAAAGCCCTTCTCCTAACCACTGCCATGGTACCATGGCTGCTCCATGCAGAGTTACTAGTCTATCCCTTCTAGGAGGGACTTGGTATTAACCGTTGACAAGTGTTTTGCAGGAAGGCCCCTCATTTCTCCCATATAATCTTCAGATGCAGTCCCTCCTACAGAAATACACCACAGCCACCTGAATGGGGAGAAGTTCTAAGTCCTTTCCCCAACACATTCTAGAGGACTTCTGGACTTTATGTCAGTTTCTTTCCTTCTATACAATGTAAAACTATTTTCAGTGCATCTGAGAGAAATCAAGCATTAGGACAAGCCAGCCATCTGTCATGGGATGCTGACTTGCATTGCAGTTTGTCCATTAACAATTTGGAGTAGCTTGGCACCTGTGCACTGCAATCTATTCTAGGCCCTGGGATCTCAGGGGAGAATTCCAGGCAAGACCCTAGGGCTTGTAATGTAGGTATGCTGAGAACTCTTGGTGCTGCTATGGGTAAGGAGATCCTGAGCTAAGGATGAGTTCCTAAAGCCTTTGGGGTATGGGCAGCTTGAGCTGGGCCTTACTTAGAGCTCTCTCTATGGCTGTTGGTCACATGTTTCTCTTTATAACCTTGCAGTACACCTGAATGTAAACCAGGACAACCAGCACTTTCATCAAGGAAAAATGATTTCTTCACCCACTTTCATGCTCAGGACAATCTGCCTGAATTCAGAGGTGTGCATATGTGCGTGCACACAATGCACACATGCATACACATACACACATTACATGAAGCTGTATATCTTCAAGCAAGTAGACTCAAAATAATGTTTACCATTAATAGGCATACCATTTCCTTCAGTGATGGAGGCTGATGGAGGCTAATGAGGTCAAAGACTAGAAGAGATGTCAGGAAAGCTTGCTGCATGTTATTAGGTCACATGGAGGCAATGTTTATTCTACGTGTGCTTAGTTACTTGCTCTGTAAAAGCTGATGAGAAATAGCATCATCTCTAAGATCCATTCCCCTTTCACCTGCTATAATGGCAAGTAAAAGAAATACCCATGAATTGTGTGGTTTTACTACCAGCAACTGAGGGGACTCCTTTGTATTCTCCCAGCTCCACAAGTAGACAAGGGGCTAAGAAACATATGGCAGCCACTGTCCGTCACCCTCAGGAAGGTAGTCAGGAGTCTGCAGTCTGCCCTGCAGGACTGATTCCATGTCCTCTCCAGGCTAAATACCCCAGGGAATAGAATATGGCTGAAGCCAGCCCAAGGAGACCTCTAGTCACAGAAGCTCACAGATAAGGCTTGCCATATGCCAAGCCGAGCCTGCTGCCTTCTTAAACCACAGCATCACTACAGATGAGGGGTCTCTGAGCCTCACGGTCTCATCTTTTCTCCTCAGGACAAATCTTCATGAAACTCAGGTTTTTTTGTTTTGTTTTTATTTTTGTTTTTTGCATTTCTTCCATGGCCCAACAGCTTCAAAAGAGGGGAAAGGGTTGAAGTTGAGCAACTGAGAAGAACTGAGACTACCTTCCTGGGTGGGAGCCAGAAGATCTGATGCCAAAATCTTGTGTTTTCATCTTATTTTCATGGCAAACACAAACAGAATCACTATGCGAAACCCAAAAGGCCTAGATATTTCCCAAAGGCATTTGCACAATGCTAGAGCTGACACACTTAGCTAACACAGGGGGAAGGTTTTCATTGCTATAAGGCAGCCAGACTTCTCTTGGAGAATGTGGGTCAAGGCCAGACCAAGGTTTCCATGTCTAAAGCAAGCATTGTACCCAGAGTGACAACTCTTTGTCGTGATTAAGAGCAGCACAACATTCACAGAAGGGCCTCTGCCCACTGATTCCAACAGAGTAAGGGTCCTTCCTTGGCACCAGTCCCTAGGAAATCCAGGCAATATGAAACCATTCTCCATGTAAAGTGAAGTTAATTTCTTGAAAATATCAGGCTGCTCCCTCCCCCTATGCTCAAAAAACTAATGGAGATTGCACAAGAATCTTCATAAAGTCATAGAGTTCACGCCCTCATTTGGGAGGGGGACCTACAATGGAGCTTTCTCACTTCTGCAGATAGAAAACACTCACTTCACTTCATCAATTTCACTTTTGCTAACCAGAGCTATCTCAGACACTTTTCTCTTATTCTGTGACAGCATCTCCTGCTTGTTGAAGCATATCTCACTTGCAGAGGTTTGCAAAAATGACACTCAAGGCAGCCTTCTGTGTACAACCTTCTGCAAACACTAAAGCTCCATAAGTCAGCCTCGTCACTGCCCTAAGTCATCATCTAATCAGGCTCCTCACCATCCTCCTGCAGGGCTATAGTATGAGAAGTGCCTTCCATCAGACCATTGGACAGTCTTGCCAGGACTTTCCTTCTTCAGGTCTTCAAGGTACCAACACAGCTCTCAGACTACCCCCTCAGAGCTCATAATTCTCACAGGTGGCACTAACCACTTCAGAAAAAAAAAAACAGTGCATCATTACCTTGCTCATGTAATTGTAACCCCTCTGTATGGTATTTTCACAAAAAAACTTCTTAATTTAAAAAAAAAAGTGCAATGAATCTCCTAGTAGTTAACTTTGTGTATCTCTAATCTAAATCTTCTCAAATATTTTTCCTGTTCCTGACCAAAGCCCATCTTGATGGCATCCCTAGGTTACCATCATGTAACTAGACAAAGCTTTGTCCTTTTGTCCAACCACAGCAGTAATCTGAACAGAGCTGAGCAGGATGCCTGTATGGTAACAGTTCTAACTGCTTGGTCCAAGGGTTCTGATGAGGATCTGGTACACAATGATTTAGGACATAGCTTGAAATTAACTGTTTCTTACAAAGGCAAATGTCCAAAAATCTTTGCATCCCACAAATCTATTTTTAACTTCATTCTGGTTTCAACACAGTCCTGAACAAAGGAGACAGAAACTAGAAGACCCAAAAGTCATTTGAAACATATGCACTGGACAAAAAAAAATAAATCAAATAATATTATTGGAATTTTTAAACAGTGTAAATTTAAAAGCACCATTTGAGGAAACATGTTTTAAAAGTCTGTTCCAGTTTAATAATATTCATGCAGAATCAAATGAATTTTCTGAGTTGGTTCAGCTGCTTTATAAGGTTCAAACAAAGAGGAAACTGCACAGCCATCTTGGTAAGAGCACACACTTTTATATAAGAACAAAATGGAATGCCCAAATGTCAAAAAAACAAGCAATTAAAACATAGGCATCTTTCAAACACAGCACACGGCACATGCATTTCACACAATGCCTATGTGCAAGGAAAAGGAATCAAGAGATGTTGGGCAGAGAGCCTTGTGAAGAGAAAGTTCAGTCTCAATAATTTACCGTGATCTTTAGCCCTGCGTTGACGAAAGCAGCAGAACTTCCTTTTCTTCTTATCCTCTTTTAGCAAGTCAGCCAATGTGACTCCTTCAGGTTGAACACAGGCAATTCCATTACCATACAGCAGAGGGCAGCAAGAGCAATTCAAACAAGGGGCCAAGAGAGGCCTGCAGGCCCAGGTGCAGACCTTCCCAATGTAAGCCCAAAGGTTGTTTTACACAGGACTCTGACCTCTGATACACACCTGCAAACTGTCCTCTTCCTGTGTAGTGATTTACAGTTCAGGATCAAAGGAATAAGGCCATTTGTTATAGATACTATACAAATACCTGTCTTAAAGAACCTGTTCTAGGCCAGGTGTGGTGGCTCATGCCTGTAATCCCAACTACTCTTGAAACTGATTCAGAAGGATTACAAATTCAAGGGCCAGCCTGGGCAATATAGTGAAATCCTGCCTCAAAATAAAGTATAATAGTGCTATGGGGAGAGGCAGAGGTGGTGTTAGCTCAGTGGTAAAGGGCTTGTCATATATAATGAGGCCCTGAGCTCAGCTCCCCCAAAGCACCTATCCTAAATCAACCAGTTCTAGACAAGACAACCTCCAATCGAATGTGTCCATTAGGGAAAGAACACTTCAGGAGGTTCAGGGCCCGAGGCACAGGCCAGCGGAGTCTAACCACTGCTGTTATTTGGTATAGGATGGGTGGAAAGAAGAAAGTGGCTTCTGAATTCTGACGGCCCAGGTCTAATCCTAGCCCTAGATGAGAAGGATGAGCATGGAAAGATTACCTAATTTTACTAAGCTTAGTGTTCTTATAAGATCTTAATGATATTTGGACTTGACTATATCTTGTTTTCTTTCCTCTTTTTAATGACTATTTTCAGACATTTATACAAAGTAGTTTCAGTTTAACATGTCCATTTTTTGTGCACAGTACATCTTTGACTAGCTGTTATTCCTTCCATTATTCTATTTGCCCATCTGTCCCATCTCAAGCTTCCTAGTTCTATCTTCACATGTGCACACTATTACAACTACACTCACCACCATTCCTCTCTCCATTAATTCACTCCTCTCCTTTTAAATTCCACCCCCTAAGTCAAGACATGTTTCAGCTCCCCAATAACCATTTTGTAAACTGTCAGTTAATTGTTCAAAGGTGTTCCACTATGGAATCTTACTCCTATGTATAACATAGTTTAGTTCGTATAGTATATACATACTAAATATATGCATATATTTTGTATGCGTTTTCGCATATTATTTATCTTTTAGGACATGAATATACTTCACAAGGGTGGTCTAACAAGAGGAAAATGGCAAATAAGGTAATACAAGAAGCCTGTTGGCTTTGGCAAGGCATGGCTAACTGTAATTATTATCATTACTAGTACAAATCTATGGTTATCAGGCCACAAGAAAAAATAATTCTAGGATTTATAACCTCTTGCAGCTCTGTGATCCCACAATCATGCCAAACTGGCTAATGTTTAGAGTAGAAGCCATATGCTCCAGGAAAGAGAACCACAGAGGCAGGATGGCACAAGTGAGTGCTGGAACTGGCAAGAGCATGGGGACAGAGGCTCATACTGTTCACAGATGTAATGCAAAACAGGCATGCTCTGCCAGTGCTGCAAATCCCCCTCTCCTAACCTCATTATATATGACAAGGATGAGTGTGATGAAACAGGATCACGCGCTCATGGGGTTTAATGGTGATTAGTGGGCAGGTTGTGATTGAACTTGGGTTCTAACCTCAGCCTGGCCACCTTGACACCCATGTGGCCTTGGGAGGTTACAAACCTTCTTTGTGCTTAGTTTCCTTACCCATGAGGTTCCTTTCTCACGAAGCTGTGTGAGGAATAAGAATATTCATATAGGGGCTGAGAAGGTGGCTCAGTGGTAGAGTGCTTGCCTTGCATGCATGAGGCCCTGCAGCAGAAAAAGCCGAAAGTGGCACTGTGGCTCAAGTGGTAGAGCACTAGCCTTGAGCTAAAGGCTGAGGGACCCAGGCCCAGAGATCAGGTTCCACGGCCAACAACAACAAAAAGAATATTCATATACCCGTGGTCCCTAAAAGACTACCTGGTACACAGAAATCATCTGACAAATACTATCATTCCATGTCCTTTCATCCAACAAGTAATTGAGTCTCGTATGTGTGTAAATGCTATGCTTGATGCCAGCCACAGTAAAGAGCAAAAACCCACCTTGTACCTGCCTGTAGAGTGCAAGGTTTTGTGGCTGAGGAAGATGAATCAGACCATTATCTGCCCAAGCACAAAATAATTACTTTGGCCACTGTTGTAAAGCAGAGGTCAAGTGTTATATATAGTCTACCACAGCAGGCTTTTTGTTTGTTTGTTTTTGGTGGTGATAGTAGGTCTTGAACTCAGAGCCTCAGGCTTGCTAGGCTTTACCACTTGAGCTATGCACAAACACAGCAGTTTTTATAATGGCAACTTGAACATAGTCCAAAATTTGCTTTGAACACATGAAAAGATGTCTCTGGCACAAGTTCAGGGAAAAAGACCAGTGCCAAACAGCTTATGGTGGGAACACACGTTGGCATACTGTGTAAGCCCCAAACCTTGGGTACTTACGTGCAGACAGCTATGCCTTAAAGCATCCCCAAAGAAGAAAGGGTTTTACTGACCTCTATATATGCACTGATTCTATATGAATTCTATACAGTGACTATAGTATTTTTGTGATTAAAATATAGAACAAATAAAAGTAACCTTGACTCGGAATGCCACAAACCTGACTGGAGATATGCTCTTCCTCCTCTCCATGGTCCATAGAGGCTGAAGGTGGTGACAGACAGAAGGTGCCTTTGAAAACAGCAACTGCTGTAAATTACCCTGATGAAGAGGGCGTCCTAGGGCAGATGACTGTTCTCATACTAGGAAGTGGTGACCATATCCAGTTAGGCTGGCCTCACCAGCCAACCTTCCTAGTGGCAGCATGGCCAGTAGCCTCTCTGGTGATGGCAAGTAACTATATGTATGTTTACCGTAGGCCACTCAAACTTCTGATTTTGTTTTTGTTTTTTTCTTTATGGCTTTTAGTTGAATATTTTCAATGGGGGATTTTTTTCCCTCTGAAGTAGTTTGTGATAAAAGTAGGGTTTGTTTGTTTTGTTTTGTCTTTTGGCCAGTCCTGGGGGCTTGAACTCAGGGCCTGCTGCTGTCCCTAAGCTTTTGTGCTGAAGGCTAGCACTCTACCACTTCAGCCATAGTTCTACTTCCAGCCTTTTTGGTGGTAAACTGGAGGTAAGAGTCTCACAGACTTTCCTGACCAGGTTGGCTTTGAATTGCAATCCTCAGATCTCAGCCTCCTAAAGTAGCTAGGATTACAGGCATGAGTCACTAACACCCTGCTAAAACTAGTTTTATAAATCAAAAATTTTAAACAAAACCAACCAAGTGCTATTCCAAATAGCTGTGCATGGATGGTTTTCAGCCTACCCTTGAGGCGAACAATGCAGGAAAAGGCAACCAGGTAGAAGAGGCAAAAGGTAACAGCTAGGCAACCTTGTGCACCTAGTCCTGGGACCATGGAGGTCAACAAAAGCAAGAAGGGGCCATGTCCACAGCCTCTAAGACGACTGAACAAGCAGAAGATGGAAGCTATGCCTGTGGATAGCTGGAGTTTCAGGTAGCCACTTCTTTCTATGAGTATCAAATATCACTACTTAAAGGGATTACTGGTTGTTAATAGCTCCCCAGCTTTTTGGGGGTTAGGGTTTTAGAATGAGCTTCCTTTAAAATGAGTTCATTATTTTTAATGCTTTTTTTTTTTTTAAAAAAAAAAAGACTAATCACTGACAATGAGAAGAGTTTAAAATAGAATTTTAGGCTCCTCGATTTTAATAGCCCTAGAAAAACTCCATTGTTAACTCACAAGCAGCTGCATACGTCTAAAAAATCACTGTGAGACTTGGCAGAGTTCCTTAAAAAAAACTTGAAGCTCAGCAAAAAGTTAAATAAATTATCCTTGAAAAAAATTCCCCAAATGCTTAGGAGCTAACTTCCAAGGGAATTTTGGCCATCCAAATGATTGTGCAGCACTAGCTTTCTAACAGTAAATTTACAGAACTGATATTTGAAATAGTCCAAGAATGCACAAAGTAGTGCTCCAAACACCAGACAGCTCAGCTAGAGACTTGACTGACTTTCCCTCCCCTCCCCCTTCCTCTCAAGTGAATGCTTGGGCCAGTGGGATATTCAGTCACTGATAACATTCAAAACTCAGGAGTCCCCATGAGCTACATATGAGACCCTCCAGGGAGCTTAAAAAAAAAGTCATCCTTGGCTTTCATCCCAGAATGGCCCAGAGTCTCAGAGGGTGAAGGGTGGCATCAACAAAGGCATCGGCTCCCGAGGTGACTGTAATGTACAGTCAGAATTGGGCACCACAGATACAGCAAGTGACATTTAGCAGATCAGAGGGAAAAGATAATGTGAGTGCATCTTCAAGTACTTGATTTGACATCTGCTCCCTGACAGCACGCACTAAAAACTAGAAATGGACTTTAAGAGCCAGAAAGCTATGCTACTGGATCTCAGGAATGATTGGGTTGAAAGGTTTTCCATTGATACTTAACAACTTCACTGTTTCTGAAGAAAAGCACACAGCAAAGATTCTCAGCCAGAGATTGATCAGCGGTCTAGACAAATTCTCAAATATACTCCACTTAGGCCAAGTTTTCTTGGAGTCTGAAGAAACAGCAACAGTTAGGACTACTGCAAACTATGGCTATAAGAAGACACAGCCCCACCTGCATTAAGAAGCTTCAGGAGCTTTAAAAAAAAAAAGGGGCCACTCTTG
This sequence comes from Dipodomys spectabilis, assembly GCF_019054845.1. Classification (NCBI taxonomy): domain Eukaryota; kingdom Metazoa; phylum Chordata; class Mammalia; order Rodentia; family Heteromyidae; genus Dipodomys; species Dipodomys spectabilis. The sequence goes on from NW_024870731.1 coordinate 5,300,442, forward strand.
GTTCATGCTCCAGGACAAATCAGAGGCTACTACCCTTGCCCCCTTTGCTCATCTAGACTGGGGACAGCCACCAGGAACCACTTCTGATGCTTGAAGAAACGCCAACTCATAGCTAGATGAAAGGACAATTAGTGGAATCCTCATCCTAAACCAGTATGGATCGATTTAGGAGTCCCAGTCATTACTGCATCATTACTGGTCCAACAGCAGGGCCGGAGAGTGAGCTAAGATATGTGGGGTGGATCTCACACAGAACCCTTGTGTCACAACAAGAACATGATAACACCTTCACTTTAGCTGCCTGCTAATTGGAGATGGTTCCGGGCCTGGCATGTGCAGATGGCAGGGCCACAAATATCTGGCAAGCAGGGCCATGTGGGCCTGGTTCAAGCCCTCTCCTGTGGTTTTCTGGCTGTAACAAGAAGAAAATGGCTGGCAGTCATGGGAGGCCCTAGAGAAACCCCACCAGGCAGCTTCTCTAGAAAGTCTGGTAAGTCTATATTCAAGGAGGCTCCCCTCCTCGTCAGGGGGAGATTTGGGACTCTTCTATATCAGTTAAACCTCAATGTGGTTCCCATAGCCTAGGAGCTATACCTTTCTTTAAACCCCTCATCATCCAGGCTCTAGCATCCTTTAAACTTGGGAAGCCTGGTGAGCCTCACTCCACAGGAAATCCCAACACCTGGCACAAACGGCTCGCTCAAGAACAAGGGTGCACCACAGAAATGTTTGCTATTTTGAATCAAACATTGAGCTATTTAATCATTTTGGGTCACACATCACTGTGCATAGCAGAAGCCATAAATGCTGATGTTCCAAAGATACAGTGCAGCTCTGTAGACACAGGAGCCCTGGTTACAGAGCTAATTCTGAAGATCTATGACTTTTAGAGAGGCTTTGTTTCTTTGCTTGATGATATTACTATGCATTTAAGGGCTATGAACATTTGTCATTTTCTGCACCTTCTATGTGCTATTTCCTCAGCTTGAACCCCATCCACCTTACCATCTACAGCTAAAGCACACTCATCCCTCAGAGCCCAGTAAGAATGCTACCTCACACCCCTCCCCCATACACACACAAGCCAGAGTTCTTTGCCCTTCTGGGTTCAGAAGCAGTCTGCTGGTCCTTGATTATGACACCAGCTTCTATGTTCTGTGTTACACTAAGCAACTGCTTTCTGTCTTCTCTCCATGGCAACTTCTCTGAAGGACAGAAATATTGATTTGGTCACCCTATGGCTAGATTATCAACAGTGGCTGGATATAGGAGAGAGTGAGTGTAGATAAAATAATGAACTCAGGGCCACACAGAAGCTATCACCTCAAGTGCAATGGACCCTGAAAACACTCTACCACAATTGACACTAGTAACAGAAAATAATTTGTGCCTTTGCCTATTTCTGCAGGTGGAGCCGATAGGCCATTGGCCTGCAGGAGAGCCATGCTCAGTTCCCCATGGGACACATCTAAAACAGCAAAGAAAGGCACTCTGCCCTCCTTCCAAGGATAAAACTTGAATTTACATGTAACATGTTATACGCCAGGCATGGGTGGGGTGAAGCAGATTGCTTGTGGGCCTCCAAGCTGCAGTCTGCAAATGAAGAGAAGCCTGGGAGACATCCCCAAGCCTCACCTAAGGGGCTTGCTGTTGGTAATACTGCAGGTGCACAAGCCCTGCGAAGGTCTTGAGGTTGCAGTCGGCTTGGTAGCCTAAGGAGAGCAGTACTGGGGAGGAGTCCATGCTCTCCTTATATCTAATCATTTATCAGGCACGCCACCAAATCTGCAGCTAAGAGAGATGTCCATTTTACCAACTGTGAGCTTGTAGGCAAGAAATGCAAGTGGCTCTACAAAGTCTCCCAGTGCTCATTCCCAACCCCCCACCTCCCACCATCCTCAGGTGCTCTTCACAACCCTGGGAAGATTCAGGAAGTAAGGAGTAGGGAAAAGACAGAGGCATACACTTTGCCAACCCTCACCCCAGACTCAGTCACAGGAAGCCAGGATAACATGACAGCACAGACTCACAGAGTCCCCAGCTAGGGGGGTTATCTTAGTTAAGATGGGTCCCTTCAGCCTGAGCTTTCATACAACACTGCCTAGAGTAGAGATACAAATCTGCCTCTCCTACTCACTTCAGCTCACCTGATGTTCACACCCTCTGTGCTCCAGCCCAACAAAGGGTCTATTCCATCCTCTCTCAGCTTGGCTTCTGCTCACCTTGTACTGTTATTCCCTTGGGTTAGAGGTTCTGCCTGACAGTGAACTGCCATACCTCAGATCTATTCCACCCTTCAAGAGCCAGGTCAAGTATCCATAGATGGTCCTAGATGCCCCTCCCAGCTCCTGCACACTATCTCTTCATGTGCCCTGGGGCTCTGGCTCCTTGTGAGAAGACCATAACACCTAAGCCATTCTTCTTGGCAGGGACTTTACAAGACAGGGCCAAACTCAGCTTCCCAGGCCTTTCAGTGGATATATTCTAGATTAGAAACAAACTACAAGAATGGTAGTCATATGCACTGCTGGATTTCAGCTTCTGCTATTACCAGAGGTACAAATGGGCTAAGGAAGACTAAGAACATGTTTGTGGGGAAATATTCTATGGTAAGAGAGACACTGTGATCAACAATGACAATGACTGATTATCAGGCCTAGTATCCTGCAGAAAGCATGTTTGAGGCCATGGGGACCAGGCAGATGGGCTACAAAGCAACCAGAACTGACTCTTAGGCCTCTTAACAACTGCCTAGCACAAGGAACTGGTAGTCTACTGCCCTGAATGGGCTCAGCATTTGGCTGTGTATGGAAGGCACAGGTGGGAGCCACCTCAGGTAGAACAAAGTGAAAGAGGACCATGTTCTTTCAATTCTGGTCAGGTAGTGCTGTCTACTCTGAAGGACAGGAAACTACAATGTCCTCTCCTGGAGTGTCCCCTGTACCAACACAGAAACAGGCATACCCAATTCCCAACACTCATAGTGTGGCTTTTAAGCTACAAAGTCACCTTACTACATGTAAACTGGGACCCTAAACTCTGGGTAAAATCTGGAAGTGGTACAAATACATTTGTTCTGTCTGTGATGTCACAGGGGCAGGTTGGCTGGTCAGGGAGAGGACACCAGCCATGGTGGTGTCAAATGCAGGCCACGTCTCTTTGATCAGGAGCAGGAAGAGAGAACAACACCTACTATTTCTTTTTCCTTCCTCTCCTCCCTCCTCCTCATTCTCCGGATCGATGTCCTCTGCCTGGGTGATCCAGTCCAAGTAGCCCTTAAGATCCTCTTCCAGTTGCTGCTTCTCTCGAAGCTTCTGGAAATCTCCCCGGGCTTTTGCTTTCTCTCTTTCCTTGGAGAATTCTCTGAAGGAGGCAAAGAGAACAAACACCTTTCAGGACATCCTTGGAGACCTGCACGGTGAGCCATCTGCCCTGCTGCACAATGGTCTCAGTGGCAGGACACACAGCACTCAGTAGAGCCACATGAGCACAGCAATGGAGACACATACGTGTACAGGACAGAAGACAGTGTCTTCCTAAGCAAGACTGTGGGTGTCAGAGTTGCAGAGACCACACTAACACGCATGCATCATTGGTTAGGAAGTGAGCTCCCTTCAGGATGGCAATGATCCCAGGCTAACAGCACCAAGTACTGTCACAGTAGGCCTCTGACATTCCCCACTAGGCCCACAACTCAGAGATGGCCCTCATTCTTCAGAGCCTCCTATGATATCCAGCACTGCACTTCCAAGAGAAGGGACCCAAGTAGATTAAGTACAAGTCACCCACCCAGTTTAAGGCTTCTTCAGTAAATTCGGATAAAACTTTGTATTATGTACTGACCTCTTTGTCAACCCAAGATCTTTTTTTTTTTTTTTTTTTTTTTGTCGGTCGTGGGGCTTGAACTCTGGGCCTGGGCGCTGTCCCTCAGCTCTTCAGCTCAAGGCGAGTGCTCTACCACTTGAGCTACAGCGCCACTTCCGGTTTTCTGGTGGTTTATTGGAGATAGGAGTCTCACGGTCTTTCCTGCCTGGGCTGGCTTTGAACCGCCATCCTCAGATCTCAGCCTCCTGAGTAGCTAGGACTACAGGCGTGAGCCACCAGCGCCCGGCTAACCCAAGATCTTTGTCAGGGGAGTAGTCATTCCCAATTTCCACATGAGGATCCCCTCCCCAGCACCTGTAGCTTCAGAGCAATGAAAAGGGTCTAGATGGTTGCTAGTGCCCAGGTCTCCCTTTCCAGGCAAGAACTAGAGAGCAGATGAAACGCTGCTGTTTTTCTTAACCCTTGGTTCTGGCCATGATGCCTCCCAGAAGGTCTTCCCTCTAGGAGGCAAAGAGGCAGTGCCATCTGTTGCCCACTTACGGGAACACCTGCCCTGGAAAGGCTTTGGCAGAAACACAAATGTTCCCCGTTGCTTGCTGTTTACTCTCCCTTCCATATCTACAATCCTAAATCTACGCACAGACACAAACCCCTATACTTGTCCAGGCAAGTTTGGGTCTGGTAGACAATTACAAGGAACTATATGCATTTTCAACTGTGAATTGCTATAGGAGCCAAAATATTTGGATTATGGATTTTGGAAGTCAATTCAAAGCTGTTAGGAAGCAAGTGAGATAACAGGCTAGCAGGCTTCTTCACATACACCCAAAACTCTGATGCAGCTACCACTGTCTCCTATTGCGTGCCTTCCAAGCCAAAGTGAGCATACCTCCAAGGACCTCTAACTTAAACTGATGATAGGGGAAATGGCCTGCTTTCATCAAGCCATCCCCTCCGCCCATCTCCTCTCTTAACTACAGGCCTTCAAGGGACTGAATAGATACTTGAACAGCCAGAGAACCCAGTGTTTCAGGTAATAAAATGGAATCCTTGCCAGGGACCACAACAAGAAAGGACTACATTGACAGTTCTATGCCAGCCTACTTTTGCATCCCAAGAACCATCCTTGGCCTCAGTAGGGCTGCTGTCTCCACCCTGTCTTCCGGAAGGGCAGGAAGAGGCAAGGCTGTGGATGCAACTCACTGGCAGCCTTGGGGGTTTAGAGGGTGTTCAGGACCCAGACATTGGCTCAGACCTTCTAGCCCAAATGCATTTCTTTCTCCAGAGAACATCTTCTTCTCAAGAAAGAAGGGACTTGGAGGGCAGTGTCTCGCTGCTCTCATAATCCATGCCTTGAGAATGGTCTGGGCTTCTAAAGATAAGAGAAATTCATACCTCAGCCCTGAGTAAATTCACCAAATTACTTTAACTCTGAAAAAGTCACATTCAATCCAAATCACCTCCCTGAACAGCGACAGGAGAAATTGGCATTCCGAGTGCCTACAAGAAATTGCATTATATAATCTGTTTTCTTACATGCATTGTAAGGAACAAGTGGATCTCCAATTATATTATTTATCAAGAAGTATCCCCATACAAATCTTTTTCTAGAGCTCTGTTTTTGCTACAGACACTCTGACCTGATTTCAGACCATTTTAAAGGGTTTAATACCTACCAGGCAGGTAACATGACTGAGATTTACATGGAATAAATTGCCTGCTGACCACAGGATAGGATAGAGGAAGAGGCAAGGAGGCAGAGTCTCTGAAAAACCAGGTGTCCTCCATAGTCTCCTAGACTGCTTAGGACTCTGAGTCTGAAGACCTGGATTCTAGTCTAAACTCCAAGCTCTGTTTTCTGAGCTTCTGTGTTGTTGTTGTTATTGTTCATTTTCTCAACTTGCAAAATAGATACAATGACATCTGTTCAATTGCTTGGACAGATTAAGATATTTGGGGAGAGGATACTTCAGAAAACAGAAAGCACTGTATCAATGGGAACTTCAAGTCTTGAGTATTTTTTTGTTGTTGTTGACTCTTTGCATAGGAGAGAGAAATTTTAAAGGTCATTGGAGAGCTTTCTCAAACAAAAAAAGGTAACCTTTGGGAACAGTTTGGAATAGGTTCTACAATGCCATGATCCCACCAGGATTGGGAGGCATACAGAAAGGATGCCTGGGAGCAGAGGGCAGAGTGACTATGAAGATGTAGCACCCCGTCTCAGTCCTGTATCACTGCTTATTCTCACAACAAACCTGTTCTGTGGGAACTCCCACCTCATGTTCATTGTTTCTGCTAATGACCTCAATGGATGATGATTTAAAAAAAAAAAAAGACTCCATTTTGCATAGGATGTTGCCGTCTCCTAGGAGGCTCATTACCAAGGGATTAAATAATGGTTATTATTGCAAAAGTTTAATAGATAGAAGTTTATTGATAGAAATGATCAGACTTTCGCAAGTAGATAACAAAAATTCAAAAAATATTTCTTACATGCTAGGAAACTACTTGCTGTGGTCCACAGTTTTGTGGTATGTGACTGAAAGAAAACATAAAGGTACCTGGAAGAAAGTGCATGTGGAAGGCTTCCCTTTGCATATGAAAGATGAAAAAATAATAAAACACATTTCTGTAGGATATATATGAAAAATAAAGCAGAAAACAAGCATGTGGACAAATGGAATAGAAAAAAAATAAAGGATAGAACGTTACCCCTAAGTATATCTTTTTGTAAAGTTATGACTTTTGGAACTAAATGTTCTTCATATTAAAGATTTAAAAAATTTACCTCAAGGATGACATAGAGTGAAAATCCCTCTAAACTGAAAGTGAACTGAAATCAATGCAGCTGATTATATTGTTTGTATGTCTGTGTGTGTCTGTGTATGTGTCTGTGTCTGTGTGTCTGTGTGTGTTTTACGCTGGAGCTTCTTAGCTTTTTTTCTAATGCTAGCACTCTATATTTGGGCCACAGCTTTATTGATGGGTAACTGGAGATTAAAGTTGCATGGGCTTTACTGCCAGGATTGGGTTTGAACTGTGATCCTTAGCTCTCAGCTTCCTGAATAGCTAAGATTACAGGCATGAGTCCCAAGTGCCCAGCTTCTGATTGTATTTTTATGAATATCACATGCATACCGAAGAAGAAAGACAAAGTAATTGAAGAGATTGTGACCATTCTGTGTCCTGTCAGTCTTAAGCAGAGATATGGATGAGACAACTCAGAAATCAATTTTAGCTGCATTAGAGGACTTAACAAATGAATAAATGTGTTGATGTTATCACTGTGGAAAACTGGAGAAACATGGAATGAAGAAAGACTAGATAGAACCTTTTGGAGGGTAGACTGGAATTAATAGACATAGCTGAGCACCCAGGATTTCTAAAAGGTTTGCTCTAAGCCTAATGTCTGATTTTTAAAAAGATGCTATTATGAGTATATGTATTAATGTAAGTATATAACTAGGTATGTAGAAATGTGTGTGTCCTACTTCTGTCTGTCAAAAGGATGCAGAACACATCTGATGTCCATATCTTGGTCTTTTATAATGTTCTTCATAATCTCAGCACTTGGGAGCTAAGGCCGGAGAAGTGTGAGTTCAGGGAAAGCATGTGCTATGTAGTGAGACTATGGTTTGTTGGTTTTTCTTTTTTTAACAAAAACTGTTTTTAAAAAAGAGCAGAAAGGCATAATGCCTATGTGCATCTGATCAAACAAAATAATATCCATCAAAATAAACTCCAGGAAATGTAAACAAGAAGTTTTTCTCTTTTTTTGCTGTTTTTCTTTTCTTTTTGTTCTGTTTGTTCATTTATATTTGGAAGTGTACGGGGAGGCACAGAAATGCAGGAACAAAGGGTAAACAAACGCAGCAATGGTACTCACTGTAAACCATATTGAAAATGAACTATACAACGTGTGGGCAGGGATGAGAGGGAAAAACTGGGAGAGAATGAGGGAAGGGGTGACACTGTCCAAAAAGAAATGTTCTCTTTACCTGGCTTATGTAACCATAACCCCTCTGTTTGTCACCTTTAAAATAACAATTTAAAAAAATTAAAAAAGAACCCAAGCTGTAAGGAAAGATCAAAAGCCAACCTGGGCAGAAAAGTCTATGAGATCCCACCTCCAATTAACCAGCAAAATTCCAGACTGGAGGCAAAACTCAAGTGGTAGAGTGTCAGACAAATGAGCAAATCAAGTAAGTATAAAAGCCTGGATCCAAATCCTATGCTGGTATGAAAACAAATTACCTCAGAAACAAGAAATGACTTCTTTTTAAAGACAAATATCTTCCGAGAAACAGCTGATTCCAAGACTGGGCCAAATTAGGTACCAGATGGAGAAAATAAGGAAATATTCAAAGGCAAAAACATTCAGAAAGACATTCCATAAAGACACAGGACCTAATGGATACTGGTGGCTCATACCTATAATCCTTGCTACTCAGGAGGCTGAGATCTGAGGATCTTCATTCAAAAACAGCCTGGCTAGGAAAGTTCATGAGACTCTTATCTTCAATCAATCAGAAAAAAAACCCAAAGTGGAGCTATGGCTCAAGTGGAAGAGCACCAGCCTTGAACAAAAAAGCTAAGGGACAGTGTCAGAACAGACGAAAAAAGTAGTGGGGGGTGGTGGGTGGGGAGAAGATCCATGAGCACCTCCTACTGGCCAAATCTGAAAAAAAACAGAACAAAATAAAAAAGCCAGGTGCCAGTGGCTCATGCCTGTAATCCTAGCTACTTGGGAGGCTGAGATCTGAGGATCTGAGTTCAAAGCCAGCCCGGGCAGGAAAGTCCCCCTGAGACTCTTATCTCCAATTAACCACTCAATGCCTTTTCCCCCACCCCCACTCAAAAAACAGAAGTAGAGCTGTGGCTCAAAGTGGTGAGTGCTAGCCTTGAGCAAAAGAGCTCAGGGACAGTGCCCAGGCCCTGAGGTGAAGCCCCATGACCAACAAAAACCAAACCAAAACAAAAAAATTAAAAAGCAGTAATGGATTATAAGATAGATTTAAACTAATCTGCATCCCTATTGGAAGCTTAGAAATGAAAAAGACAAATGAGAGGCTGGACATGGTAGCACATTCTCATAACCCCAGCTACTCAGAAGTATTAGTAGGTAGAAGAAAGGCAAAAAAGGTACTTCCTGGTTCATTTTCTCAGTCTCAAAAATCAATACCGAAGGCCTCTGGCCTAGCCTTCTTCTCGAGGCTAGTCTAGCTTCACTTTTCTCATAAATGTACATTTTATACTTTGGCCACTCATCTCAGTTCCTCAAGGCTCTGAGACTTTGCCTGGGCAGCATTCTCTTTGAATTCCAGCTCAAGTTCTATGTTTTTGTTCCCGCAATCCTTGGCTACCAAATCTAAACAGGTTCTATTGGCCTCTGAATCACCACAGCAGTCCATTACTGAGAAGTGAGAAGTGAGAATCCCCCACAGGCAGCAGCATCTACATTACCTCCTTAACAGATCCAAGCTCAGAGCCTTTGCCCATCCTCTCTGATAAAGGATGGATTGCTATAACCTTCAATAAATGGAAACTGAGGTTATGCTCACCTAGCTGCTTAAATAGCTCAACAAGGGCACACAGGAAACAAGAGCAGGGGACAAACCCATGGAAGGATGAGGATCAAAAATAGCTGAGAGGACTGGGAATGTGGCTCAGTGGTAGAGGGTGTGCCTAGCATGCATGAAGCCCTGGGTTTGATTCCTCAGCACCACATAAACAGAAAAGGCCAGAAGTGGCGCTGTGGCTCAAATGGTAGAGTGCTAGGCTTGAGCAAAAGAAGCTAAGGGACAGAGCCTAGGCTTTGAGTTCAAGCACCAGGACTGGCAAAAAAAAACCCAAAAAACAAAAACCACACACACACACACACACACACACACACACACACACACACACACACACACACACACACACACACACACACACACACACACACACACACACACACACACACACACACACACACACACACACACACACACACACACACACACACACACACACACACACACACACAAACTAGCTGAGAGTCAGTTTGTGAAGGGCCTTAAATACCAAACTAAGGAAAGTGAATTTCTTTTTTGTTGGCAACAGGGAACCGTAGAAGCCTGATAGGAGACACAATCAGCTTGGATTGATAGATGCCATGTGTGACAAGGAGATCAAAGGAAAGAGAAAATGGTGGTAGAAGGCCAGAAGGCATTCAGTAAATCCTGGGGATGGATCAGACTTAACACAAATAAAAATGTGATTCTAACATTTTTCACCAAGTTCCCAGTTTTCTTACATCTTGACTTGGAGAAGCAGCTATGTGGCTGCCAACGCTGACTCAAGGATCACACTGGGTGGTCATAGTCAGCTCTAACTTTTGCATGCCACTTTCCTATGTCTGATACTCTAGCATCATCTTCTTAGCTAGTATGAACCTTCCTTCCCAGGGTCAGGCAATGCCCATCAGCCTGAATGGAAAAAGACAGTACTTGATCTCTGAGAGACTGGCATATTAAAGAGGAGACAGACATGCTACAGGCCCCAGGGCCCATAGAAGTTTAATGACAACAGATTTCAACAAGGCATTTCTAACAGTCCAGGTCCCCTCAATATAAAACAAGTTAACTCTTGAAATAACAGTCTCCCTGGAGAGAACTCAGGGGTACAGACAGCGGGGCCTGTGGTTGAAGTGGATTAATTCCTAATAGGAACTTATACAGCAGAATATTCTAAGAACTTTCAGTATGACTTCCCAGGAACCACAGACATACTCTCTGCCTACCCCAGCGAGCATCCCGGTGCTGCCCTGCACTCATCTTCCTGGCCTTCTTTCTCCACAGCTCATGAGGTAAAGCAGGAAGCCTGCATGCTGTGAACTGATCTCTTCCCTCTGTTTGCTCCTTTCCCATGGCAGCAGTCTGGCACTCTCAAAGACCTGGTAGACAGGTAATCTAGTGGCATCAACACCAAAGAAGCCCAAGGGCTTCTGAAAAAGGGTTTTTGACTACCCCACTCCATCCTCACATGACTCCCACAAAGATCTTTAGATGGAAAAGATGGAAGTAAAAGAACAAGCCAAGGCCTCTTGAAGGAGCCCTTTGATAGTGATAGCTCCAAAAAGGAAGCTCAGGGAGAGTATCCAGGTCCTGAGTTCAAGGCCCAGGACTAGCAAAAAAAGAGTGACAGCTCCAGCCCAAGTCCTATCTAGGACCCAACAATAGCCTCAGCAAATCAAAGCTTGCACAGCTGTGGAGGTGACCTGGGATCTTACAGAAAAGGCTGCGTCTATGCTAAGTTACCCCTCCCCAATAATAATAAAAATAAAGCTCTCATTTATTTAAATTTTATAGCGTCTTCAAAGCATCTTTATATTGCTGTGTCACACATTGCTTTTATCTTCAGTTTGGGACAAGCAGGATGAGAATTTTCACATCCATTTCACAAAGGTCAACACTGAAGCTCAACAAGGTAATACTACTGTGCCCGTAATATATGTCCAGCCAATAGTATGACTTGCCCATCATCCAGCATCCTTTCCATGGGACTGCTGACCTCATAGCCTCCCGCCCCCAGGGAGGATGTGTAAGTGGACACTCACTGGACCAAGTCTGATTTTCTTTCATAGTCCCAACTCATGAATAATGTCCATAGCATCTTTCCTGTTTCCTTCCCACTGCTGTCTCTTACTCCTCCTCAGATGGCACACTTCAGGGAGACTCCTGTCCCTACCCAAGGTCCCTGGTGGTATCTGAACATGGGCACATATCCCATGCTCTGCAGAGAGGTTTTCCAGACCCTGACAACACCAAGGACTAACAGGCTGAACTCTGGAGCCCCTGGATCTGCTCATAGATTCAGAGAAAGCAGTTAGCTTATAGCAGACACAGAAACAGAAGTGCAAATCAAACATGACTACCACAAACACAAAAGGACACAGTTTTCTCTAAAAAGTTTTCTAGAAAGTTCCTTACCAAATGCCCTTAAGCTAATGGGCCACTAAAATCATCCTTGTTTAGATGTAGGTTTTGGTCTTAGTTTAACTCACACAAACAAAATCTAGACAAATTCATGACTTTAATACACACACACACACACACACACACACACACACACACACACACACACACACCCCCAATAAAGGAAAATAGAATCATCAAGAGCATATTTCTAGTAAGTGAGGTGTAATGGTTCATGTCTACTATTCTGGAGACAGATCAGGAGGATTGTACTTCAAAGGCCAGCTTGGACCTATCTCAACTGATAAAAAGCCGAGCAAGGTAGTTACGTGGAAGTGCAAATAGGAGGATTACAATCCAAGTTGGCCCAGGCAAAAAGCAAGGCACTATTCAAAATGAACTAAAGCAAAAGGGGCTAGAGGCATGGCTCCAGTGGTAGAGCAACTGCCTAATGAGCACAGAATCCTTAGTTCAAACCTCAGTATGAAGGAGAAGAAGAAGTAGGAGAAGGAAAAGAAGGAAGAGGAGAAGGAGAAGGAGAAGGAGGAATCATAGTAAAATCAAGACCTTGAAAGCTCACCAAGAAACAAAAGCAGCATTTATAAAGGCAAAGAGAAGGGGAAGTTGAAGAAGTAGCCCCTTGATTTTTATCAGTGGAGGCCACCCCTCAGATCTAAATTCTTTCTCCTACACAGATATAAAGGAAATGGAACATAAAATTTAAAAGTAATGTGTTCAAAGAATATTCTTATGTTTAAATCTAATTTGTAGGAAGCACACAGGTTCCGGTTTTGTTCAAGGAAACTATATATTTTGTTAAAAAATCAGCAGAAATCTGTGATGTTTCACAGTAAAAAATATTTTTAAATTAATAGTACTTAGTTCAAAGTTCATCAAAATAGTTGTCTTTGTCATAGTTCTCCATCCATCAGGAAAAGACAATAATTGCCAAAGGAATTTGCATGAGGAATTTGTATAAGGTAAACAGACCAGATAGGGATGAGATCTTGGGACCACAGCACTGGGTCCACAAGACCTGCTGGCAGATGATGTTAGAAGAAAGTAGAAAGGGGATCCGTGACAGTATGCTTCAAAGACCATAATAAGACACAGACCACTAAGTAAAGGCTGGGAAACTCTGGCAGGCCAAAGAGACTAGAAAAAAATGGAGTGTCCATGTGTACACAGCAAATACTCTGAGGAAAAGGTTTAGCAGTCATACCTGTAATCATCAAACCACACTATGGCTATTCTTCTATTCTTCGCGAATTCACTATGAAATTAAGCCCAGGGTGAGTCCTTTTGTAAATTAAGGCAGTCAATGCCACCTGGCTTATTTCTGTTTGCTAGAGCTATGGTATGGTGTGTTTCTCAAAATGACCCTCCTCCTTTCATGTCCTTCATGCTTTCACTGACACAAAATTTGTGAAGATGCTTTAAATAAAAGTTGTTTCCATTTTGGAAAAGATGAACCATTTTCTTTTTTTATTTTTGGGTCCGGTCGTGGGGCCTGAACTCTGGGCCTGGGCACTCTCCCTCAGCTCTTCAGCTCAAGGCTAGTGCTCTACCACTTGAGCCACAGCGCCACTTCCAGCTTTTTTCTTTTTGCTTATGTGGTGCTGAGGAATCAAACCCAGGGCCTCATGCATGCAAGGCAAGTGCTCTACAAATGAGCCACCTTCCCAGCCCCAGATGAACCATTTTCAAAGTAGGTACTTCCTGGTTTTTAATGACTAGGTTGTGTTATCTGCCATGCAGGGAATCCAGGAACTGGCAGCTGAGCCACCATGCACAGAGAAGCCCTCAAGAACCACTAACTTGTTGTAGTCCACCCTGGAGAGAAGGCATGAATTAGCTGTCTGGTTGTGTGTCTCCCTCCTCCTTCCTGACTTCGTCTTCCTCAGGAGTCAAGCAAAGATTATTTACTTCTCTGAGCCACAGTGTTCTTCTTTGGCTTCAGTGCACAGGAGGTACTATTTCTGAGGTATACCTCTGCCTTAACTGCTCTTCCACATACCATACCCTGGGCTAGGACAGGATGTGAGGACATTCCTCTGACATACTAAGAATCCCTGGATTCGAATATGGATTCTAAATTCTGTATTTATAGACCTTATTTCAAAGCCATGCAACTGGCTATTTAATATTCTCTTTCACACATCACACTGAAAGCTCTGTTTTACCTTTATATAATTTTCCTAATCACAAAACCTGATCACTGGTAGCTGTTCAATAACCAGGTAAATAATGAATACTCAGGGTTTTTATGTTATTGATGATCTGAGGATGAATGTGGATATTTTTGTTTTACATTGGAAATTTTAGACCACAAGTGTCCATATAACTTTCCTTTATTTGAAGCCCCATAGTGCCATTTTTAAAAAAGGAAGAAATAGGGAAGGAACACAAAGGCACAATGCCTATGTGTCCCTGATCATCTAAAATATTTATCAAAATGAACTCCAGGAAATGGAAACAAGAGGGTTTTTTCTTTGTTGTTATTTTTGTTTTCTTATCTTTGTTTCTGGTTTGCTCATTTATCTGTCTTGGGAGGGTAAGTGGGTGCACAGAAATGGAGGGCAAAGGGGATACAAATGCAGAAGTGGTACTTCCTAGATACTATGTTGAAAATGAACTATATAACTTGTGGGTAGAGACGAGAGGGAGAAACTGAGAGAACACAAGAGAATAAGTGACATTGCCCAAGAAGAAATGTACTCTTTACCTGACTTATGTAACTGTAACCCTCTGAATATCATCTTTATAGTAATAATAAAAATATTTACAAAAAATGAAAGAAAGCAGGAATCTGGTGTATATCTAAAATATATAGACATAGCTGGGCACACTGCTGTCTCACACCTATAAATCCTAGCTACTCAGGAGACTGAGATCTGAGGATAGTGGTTCAAAGTCAGTGCGGGAAGGTAAGTCCAAGAGACTCATCTCCAATTAATCACCAGAAAACTGGAAGTGGTACTGTGGCTCTAGGTGGTAGAGCACTAGCCTTGAACAAAAAACTCAGGGACAGCACCCAGGCCCTGAGTTGAAGCCCATGGAGACACACACACACACACACACACACACACACACACACACACACACACACACACACACACACACACACACACACACACACACACACACACACACACCGCACAATAAAGAATCACCTAGTAAGCTGCAGTTAGAGGTTCAGGCTTTCTCTTTCAGGAGTTCTCAGTCAAAGGCAGGATGGGTAGGCAGTATGCCCTCTCTCAGCACCTCAGGAAGAGTTGAAAGGGAACAGGACACTGCCAAAGCAGGAGGCTCTCCCTGATCTCCATTCAGAGGACCAGAAGGGACTGCACAATTCATGAAGACGTATTCTTGAGCAAATTTTATGGGGAAAAGGAAACCTAGTTCTCAGACACCTTACATTCCACAGTTCCACTCTGCTCTGGGTAATTAGTTTCGGAAGTAAAGAAACCTACCAGAGCATGAAGATTAGAGCATCTCAGGGTATATCAGAAAGGTCAGACTGAGTAGACAGGATCCCATGGGGTTCTCCCTCACCAGACACAGAAAGAGCTTGCAGCTGATGAGCAAAGAAGCCAGGCTCTGGAGACAGACAGATCTACATTTAATCATTAGCTTTACTTCTTACTAGATATCTAACTTTTCCTCATCCATAAAACAGGCAAAGAACCCTTAGTTCACTAAAACTGTGGAGAAAACTGAATGGAATTAACAAAATAAAGCACCTGGCTCTGCCTGGATATGTTCCTAGTCATGATATTCACAGGATTATAGGTAATAAATAAAAATTCCCTCAGGCAGTCTATATACCATATTTGAAGTCAGAAATACACAGATCTCAGCCCTTATCTGAGACACTCTAGTTACAACCGTCCCCCAGGACTATGTCCCCATCCGCATTTCCACCTCAGCCCCAGCCTCGTATCACAATCCCCTCTGCTCCAGAGCTTGCCTCATTCCTTTCCCACCTGAAGACACCAGCTTGACCTTCTAGGTACAGCTCTCCACAATTACTTGACTTCAAACACTTGGACAGTGCTCACAGCTTAAAGGAAAGACTGCTCCTTCAGTGGATATTCCCAGCTACCTATCACTCTAATGTTTTGCTGCGGACCAGCAAGCTTGGAGCACCCTGGAGTACACATTGGTTTCAATAGGCATGAGATACCCTTACAAACCTTGTCCATCCTTCCATGCTCAAGTGGAGCCTGGTTTCTCTGGGGAAGTCTTCTGACCTGCAAACACTCCATCATATTCCTAAGTACAATGCAGGTACAAATTTGCTACTAAAATGTACTTGATCAATGGCCAAAGAGGGAGAGGGAAGCCCTGGAATTCAGTCACATGTCTCTGAGGTCACGTTGATCAGTAGCAGCCAATGACTCAAGGGCAGGTGGGCTTGTAGGGATAGCACTCATGTGCATAGGTAGGGTGCCACCACCCGCTATATTAGATTCCTCTGAATGTAGCCCAAATCTCCAACACTCAAATGCTGACAAGTTTCAAATGCTTGGAGGCTCTGAAGGTGCCAACAAACAACTTAAACCAAGATTTATTTTAAAGCAAAATTTCAAAGGAATGATGGCGTTACAGTGGATTAATGTTTTATCCTTGAGTCCAAACCAAAGTCATATGACAATCAGACTTGAAGAAATCAGGCTAATGCTCCAAGTGCTTCTTTAGGTCTCAGAAAGATGTGGGGCCCTGAAGGGAAAATTAAGCAAATGAATGTTCAGACTACAAATAAAAAAGGCTTTCCAACTCACAGGAACACCCCAAGGGGTGACCTCAGCCAGGCTCATGTTGAATGCCCTTCACATTTGGAGATGTCTGTTGGTGAAGCAAGGCCTATCTAATCCATTTCTCTCCTTGGTTTTCAGGACAGCTTTGTGAGAAAAATCAAAGAGCTAATGTAGCTATCCAGTTTTGCGGATGAGAAAATCCTTGGCATGGAGAAATGAAGTGTGATGACCAAAATCATATCCCTAGGGAATATGGGACCAGAAATGAAGCCAGAACTTCTGACTACAACAAAATAGAGACACAGATAACCACACCAGCTAGCAATTCCTTCCTTCAGCCAAAGAAGCCCATGGCAGACCAGTCCATAGATCAAAGCTGTAAGCATTCTTTCCCCAGCTGAGAGGACACTGAACTCACCTTGCTGAAATAACCTGGTGTCACCAACACACCAGGCTATGTGTTGAGACTCAAGTTGCTAATACTTCCACATCCTTCAGCTGACTATAGCCAGACCACAGCTGCTAGACAACCTCACTGCTGACCAAGTCTGCGAGCCGAGGACTATCAGCCATCTGAAGGCTTCATCACCACAAAGCTTCTGTTCCCTGCTGATGCCTTCACTGACTCCTTCAGTACTATGCACACCTTCATCCCTGTACTCCTCTCAACTTGCTTGTTTCTGACTCAGACTTCCCTTTACCCTTCAGCCCTTCCCATGACCTCTTGGAATGCTGCTACAGAGCAAAAGCTCTCCTGAACCTCCAAACTCTTCAAGGGAATACCAAATCCTCCTGCTTCATGCATCTCATCATTCTTTCAGAATTTACCTACCTCGGGGCTTCTACACCATCCTGGTCCTCTTCACATATAGGTCAATACTTCCCCACCCAACCATAAAAATAAACAAAATCCCTGATCTTTGAAGAGGGTACCATTGGTCTATGTGACTTTCTTCCCTTCCTCAGTATTATGTGACCTCCAAAACAGAACACGGAACCCTGGCACTCATCCTTCCTCTCCATCCAAAGTTATGCTGACACATGGAGGCAAGTGTCCTCACATGACCTTGCCAACCCTTGACTTTTCAATGCCTTGAGACATGACTGCCAGTGATCATCCCTTCCATGTTACTTTTTCAGCCACCTAGTTCCACTGTTACACCCTAAGTTTTACCTCCCCAAATCACTCAGGAACTCAAGCCTTTTCTTCTACTACAACAACTTCCTTTTATTCCAACTGACTTGTTCAACAGCCTCACGTCTAATAAACTCAACGCAGCTCAAGCTAGCCTCAAACTAACCATCCTCTTGCCTTTGCCTCTTGAGTAATGAGATTAGAGGACCACACTACCCCACCTGGCTTTAAAAACATTTTGACCCCTCTTTTCCCCTCAATTCGCTAGGATTCCCCCTTTCCTCTTAATTCAACTTAGGCTCTCCTCCTGTTACCATAAAATTCTTTCCATCTTTTTCTATACACAGCTAACAAAAGTCACATCTAGCAAGGCTCTCTTTTTCTACACATGGCTAATAAAAATCCTGAACATTTTATCATTACTAGATTCAAATGGGCAAGTGCAGCAGCTACACAGAGTCATATAATGGAACAAGTGACTTCAGTATAGATTTATCATCTATCACCAGGTTCAAATAGAACCTTGACACTAGAACCTACTCATCATCACCCTTGTTTCTCTGGTCCACTCAGGGCTTATCTCTGTAATGACTATTTGGACCTCACACATAAATTCTGCTACCTCCTTCAGACTTCTACTTCAGAGAAACTACACGTCAAACAAAAATATTCACAGCCCTAGATCAAACTTATATATACATCACCTTTTTCCTTTCTTCTCATTGCAAAGAAAAGCACTTTGTATTAATACTGCCTGGCTTCTTTTTGACCATTGTTACAATGAGATGTACAAAACACTATGTTGAAAATAAACGTTACAACTTCGATGGGGGGGAGTAGCTGTGGAGGTGGGAGGAAGGGATGGTAGGGGGAAAACAAAGAAGGAGGCACAACAATACTCAATAGGAAATGTTCTCATTACTTTGCTCACATAACTGTAACCCCTTTGTACAGAATTTTTACAATAAACAACGTACAAAAAACATTTTAATAACTGTGATTTCAATCCTTGAAAGTAATGTATTCTTGATTAAAGGAAGTCTTTAATTGTCTTCAGCAAAGTTTTAAATACAAGAGGTCTTGGAAATTTTTCTCAAGACATTCCTAACACAATGATATCTATCTATCTATCTATCTATCTATCTATCTATCTATCTATCTATCTATCTATCTATTGTACAGGTCCTGGGACTTGAACTGCAGGCTTGGGTGCTGTCCCTGAGCCTTTTTTCTCAAGGCTAGCACTCTACCATTAGAGCTACTGCTCCACTTCTGGCTTTTTAGTGGTTAAATTGGAGTTGGGTTTCATGAACTTTTCTACCCAGGCTGGCTTTGAACCATGAACCTTAGATCTCAGCCTTTAAGTAGTTAAGATTATAGACATGAGTGACCGGTGCCCAGGAACATTTGCTTTTTAAAAATGTTACGCTGTGACTGCTTCAGTGCCTTGGTAAAGAAAGGCATGCGACGGCTCCCCTTGTCTCAAGAGGGCACAGTAAGGTGCCTACTGTGAGAGATACTTCTTGAGCCTGTGCCTACTGTTGAAGACTGGGGAACTGGGAGTAGAAATAATCATGACTCAGGAGTCACAGGACACCTTGTCATTGAGCTTGGGTATAAGTCAGTCACAGGAAGTGGTTGGTAAGAGGGATCAGTGTCTGACAGGGCCTGCAGAGAGTTTGGCTCCATGAAACCTCTGGCAATGCCAGGTGATAGAGGCTTTGGACTTCCTGCCAAATCATACAGAAGAGGTAGAGGGAAAACAGTCACTATAGTTGTCCCTGGAGGAGTGCAGCTCTGGCTTGAATTGCCTGGCAGGGGCACCGTTTCGGGCAGCTAAGACACCAGAGATGTCTGGCAGTAAAGAAGGCTTGGGATGTCTTGCTGAGTCATGAAGCAGAGGTATCAGTGTGGCGATTGCTTGTGGCAGCAACTGAAATAATCTACGGAATGCAGCTAAGGCTCAAACGCTCAGAAGAGGTTCTGTTGGAGACAGTTGGGATTCTGAAAGTGGGCTTGGCAGTTGTCTAAGGCTCCATCTTCCCTGGCCAGGAGAGACCAGGGTAGCAACAATGTTTTCAGCATGATGTTTCCAAGTATTCACTGTCCAAGCTTGGCCCCTGGATCTATATGTTGAATACTGGGTGGGTCAGAGCTTCCACTACCCAGGCGCAAATTATATGATTCTCATAGCATTTTGTAACTCGCAGAAAGTTGTGTGTGTGTGTGTCTCTGTGTGTGTAATCATACAAGAACAATTAAAAATTCATGTTTTGTTTTATATAGTCTGTCTTCTTTGTTGATTTGTTCTTTCTTCCATTTTCTATAGCCCTCCCTTATTTATACTTTCTTCTATCAGAAAGTAGTACTGTTCTTTTGCTCATATTTTTTGTTGGCTCTATTTCCCCCATCACTAATCCTTACTCATTACCTATAGTTAGTACCTATAGTTGGTAACTAGATTGCCAGAATAATGTTTGTTTTTTGTCTTCTGTATGTTTATCTGTTCATTTTTTCTTCTTTTCTCTTCTCTACTCCCTATTCCAACATAGCATGAATTAATTTTTTTCTACTTATCTGACTCGACTTTCTCATTAACCTCTGCTATCAAGCTTAGCTCCCACCCCTTCTTTCCCAACATACATACCTTGTATCATTCATTAATGTTTTCCCTATCCTCACTATCTCCTTCCTATTACCACCCTGGTGAGCTATTATGAAGATACATATTTGCTTCTATATTCATTAAAAGTTATTAGTGCAGTAGTGGTATATGGTCTTCTTATGGACTGCCAAAACACAACAGATTTTTAGCCAAGCTTCCTCACAAATTGAGAAGAATCCTGTATACAGTAGCTTGAACACTGAAATTGTTTTTTTTAAGCAAGTGAGCCATTCCTCTCCAATGTAATAAGAGGAAAATATACACTATCTCAGCCTTAAGTAATCTTTGAGAAATCACCAACTAAAAGTACACCTAAAACAGCCCCAAATATGTAAATTCCAGCTCCCAAAAGTCACTAAATTTATGAATGGACAAGGTAAAATGTCAATTTCAAAAGTCAACAATTCAGCAGTAAAGGACGCAAGTGTGTTGATGAAAAGTAAGAAATTTCAAACAATGATTCAAAAAATAAAAGACAAGAATGATCCATGAAATTAAGAAAGCACTGCATAAGCAAATGAAAAAATTCAGAGGATACAAACAAGCAATTAACTACACTCAAAGAATTCAAACTAACAGCTGAATGAAATAAAGAAGAAAATGCAGAATATGAAAATGAAATTCATGAAGATATAGAGACCTTGAAAAAGTCAAATTGAAATCTTAGAAATGAAGAGTTAAAATAAAATAGTTAAAATAAAAACCTTAATTGAGCTAGGTGCTAATGGCCTGTAATATCTCAGGAAGCTCAACTATGAGGATCACAGTTTGAAGCGAACACAGGCAGAAAAGTCCATGAGACTCTTATTTCCAATTAGTCACCAGAAAACCAGAAGTGGTGTTGTATATCAAGTGGTAGAACACTAGCCTTGAACAAAAGAGCTCAGGAACAGTGCACAGGCCCGGAGTTCAAGCCCCACAACCGACAAAACAAAGAAAATTAAGCTAAGCTAACAGAACAGAACAGGTTAAAAACAGTGAATCAGGGACTGAAGATAAAACAAAAATTAAATCAGTCAGTTAAAAACATTGAACAAACACCAAGAAATAGGAATGGAATTTACACGGCTACCAAAAGCCCAAACACACAAGTGATGAGCACAAAAGAAGAAATACAAGAGAAATGAATAGAGACCATATGACTACATAAAATGATGTTAATTGAAATGAACTCCAAGATATGGAAACAAGAGGTGTTTGTGTTCTTCTTTTAATGTACTATGTGAAGTTATTTTTTTTCCTTCACTTTTTCCCCATTTGGTTTATCCCCTGTTGTCACTGTTTATTATTTTGGTACCCAGTGTCTTATATATGTTTATCTAATTTGGGGAAGGGAAAGGGAAAATAACAAAGTGGTGAGTTAAAGGACAACGTGTGAACCAATGCAACAGCAATACTCACAAGACACTTTGTTGGAAATGAACTTTACAACTTGGCACTGGGGGCGGAGGTGGGGGGAGGAAGTGGGAGAAAATGAGGAAGGGGTAACAATGTTCAACAAGAAATGTACTCACTACCTTACTTTTGTAACTATAACCCCTCCAAACATCACCCTTACAATCAAAAAAGAAAGAAATGCATAGAGAACCTATTCAATACAGTAATAGCTAAAAACTTCCCCAGCCTCAAGAAAGGCAGGATCATCCAGGTAGAGAAGGCTTACAGAACAACAAATAGGCCAAGATCAGAGAAACCACACCCTAGACATATTATAGTTAAACATTAAGTAGACAGAATAAAGAATGAATATCAAGGGGAAAGGGACAAGCCATATATAATGGAAAGCCCATTAGATCACCAGAAATGTAATGAAGAATGTGTGGAAGAACATAATCGAAGCTCTGAAAGGTAACAACAGTTAACCTAGATTAGTGTATTCAGCAAAGATATCCTTCATAGTTGAGGGAGAAACAAAACCTTCCATGATAAATAAACGCTAAAGGTTTCACTGACTACTAAACCAACACTACAAGATACTTAATGGAAACCTCACTCCCAGAAGAAGGCATTGAGATCATTCTGGTCTTTTGAGTTAGATTATATTTTGTCCTCAACTGAAACTATGAATGAATTCTCTCCTAGGAATGACATTTCTTTCCAAAATGACAGAATTCAATCTAGTACTCTAATTTGAATAAAAGGTTATCATTTTTAATATAATTTAAAAAGCACATATAGGGCTTATCAGATTTTTATTTCCTCTTGGTAAACCTTTTCAAAGAATTTGCCCATTTCTCCTATCACTGAATTTATTTTCATATAATTATTTGCTTATTATCTTAATGTTTGTAATTACAGTGGTAATACGTCTTTTTTCATTGCTACTGCTCATTTACTCCTTTTGCTCTTTAAATTAGTTTCAAATTCATTAGGTTTGTCAATTTTATTAAGATTTTAGAGACTCCACTGTTTGGCTCTATATTTGTAATTTATCAGTGTGTGTGTGTGTGTGTGTGTGTGTGTGTGTGTGTGTGTGTGTGTGCACGCTCACCCACATGTACACATGTGCAAGCCAGTGTGAGGCTCAAACTCAAGGCCTGATCATTGTCCCTGAGCTATTCTCACTCAAGGGTGGTGGTACACTAAACCACACTTCTACTTCTGACTTTTTGGTGGTTAATTATAGAAAATGGTCTCAAACAAGGATGTCTACTCTCTCCACTTCTCTTCAATTTAGTATTAGAATGCCTAGCTAGAGCAGTAAGACAAGATGCAAACATAAAAGGGATTCAAATAGGGAAAGATGAAGTAAAAGTCTCCTTTTTGCAGATAATATGATTTTGTATTTAAAGAACCCCATGGACTCCACTCCCAAGGTACTCGAGCTAATCCGAAACTTTGGCAAAGTAGCAGGGTATAAAATTAACCCTCAAAAACCAGTGACCAATAATGAGAAGGGTGCAGCTGAAATCAGGAAAGCAACTCCTTTTGTAATAGCCCCACAAAACATAAAATCCCTAGGAGTTAACTAAAGAAGTGAAAGACCTCTATGATGAAAACTTTAAAAACCCGAAAAAGGAAATTAAAACAGAACTAAGGAAGTGGAAAAACCTCCCATGCTCCTGGATTGAGAGGATTAACGTCGTGAAAATGGCAATAGTGCCAAAGGCTATCTACAAATTCAATGCGATACCCATCAATATCCCAACCTCATTCTCCAAATAGAAGAAGCAACCCAAAAATTCAGTGGAACAATAAAAGATCCCAAATAGCAA
This sequence comes from Dipodomys spectabilis, assembly GCF_019054845.1. NCBI lineage: Eukaryota > Metazoa > Chordata > Mammalia > Rodentia > Heteromyidae > Dipodomys > Dipodomys spectabilis. The sequence continues at coordinate 5,324,000 of NW_024870731.1, forward strand.
AACCAATCCTTAGCAGAAAGAACAGAGTTGGAGGAATATCAATACCAAATTTCAAACTCTACTACAATGCCATAGCAATCAAAACAGTTTGTACTGGCACAAGAACAGACCTGAGGACCAATGGAATAGAACTGAAGACCCAGAAATGAACCCACAGACCTATAGCCACCTAATCTTCAATATCAGACCTAAAAAAATAGAATGGAAGACAACCTCTTCAGTAAATGGTGCTGGCAAAATTGGTTAAACACCTGTAGAAAACTAAAGCTAGATCCTTATATATCACCCTGCACCAGAATCAACTCCAGATGGAACAAAGACCTCGAAGTCAAAGCAGACACCCTGAAAACCTTACAGGAAGGAATAGGAGAAACTCTAGGCCTTCTTGGCACAGGCTGAAATTTTCTTAATAAAGACCCAGAAACACAACAAATCAAAGAAAGGCTGGACAAATGGGATTGCATGAAACTGCAGAGCTTCTGCGTGGCTAAGGACATAACTAACAAGATCAACAGAAAGCCTACAGATTGGGAGAAGATCTTTACTAGCCATACAATGGACAAGGGTCTCATATCTGTAATAGACCTCAAAAGACTAAATCTTCTAAAATCAAATCCTCAAAGAAACAATCGCCCAATTAATAAGTAGGCTAAAGACTTAAAAGAGAAACTTCTCTGAAGAGGAAAGAAGGATGGTCAATAGATACATGAAGAAATGCTCAACTTCTCTAGCCATAAAAGAAATGCAAATCAAAACAACATTGAGATTCCACCTCACCCCAGTTAGAATGGCTATAGTCAAGAAATCTAATAACAACAGATGCTGGAGGGGATGTGGCCAGAGGGGAATCCTACTGCATTATTGGTGGGAGTGTAAACTTGTTCAACCACTCTGGGAAGCAGTATGGAGGTTCCTTAAAAGACTCCACAGAGAGCTCCCCTATGACCAGCAATCCTACTTTTGGGCATTTACCCAAACGATCACAAACAAGACCATACTAAAGCTACAGCACAACTATGTTTATTGCAGCATTATTTACCATAGCTAACACATGGAAGAAACCAACATGCCCCTCAGTTGAAGGATCAAGGAAATGTGTGATACACACACACACACACACACACACACACACACACACACACACACACACACACACACACACACACACACACACACACACAATGAAATTCTATGTCTCCATCAGAAAGAATGACATCACCCCATTTGTTAGGAAATGGAAAGACTTGGAAAAAATTATATTAAGTGAAGTAAGCCAGGCCCAAAGAAACATAGGTCCCATGGTTTCCCTTATTTGCAATAACTAGTACATGTCTAGGACAAGTAGAAAAGGTCAAAAGCTATGCACATATGACATATAAGATGATGCTAAGCAAAATGAACCCCAAGATAGGGACACGAGAGGTTTTATCTTTCTTGCTGTTGTTTTTAATGTACTTATAATGTACTACGTGATTTTTTTTGTTTCTTTTGTATGTTCCTCCCCCATGGTATAACCCATTTTCACTGTATTTGATTCTGGTGCCTTGCACCTTGTATATACATTTTTCTAATTTGGGGAGGGGAAGGGAAATAACAAAGCGCTGAAATAATGATATAGGGTGACCCATTGTAACAATGAGATGTACAAGACACTGTTGAAAATGAACTTTACAACTTCAGGGTGGGAGGAGGAGGAGTTTGGGAGGTTGAAAGGGAAGAGATGGTAGGGGAAAAACAAAGGAGGGGGTAACAATACTCAAGAGGAAATGTACTCATTACCTTACTCATGTAACTGTAACACCTCTAAACAGTATCTTTACAATAAAAATACATATTAAAAATAGTCTCAAAGCCTTTCTGTCTGGGCTGGCTTCAAATCACAACCCTCAGATCTCACCTCTTGAGTTATTATTATTATAGGTGTGCGTCACAATTTTATTAATTATTCTCTTTTTCTACTCACCCTAATATTATTTGTTTTTTTTTTGTTTAGATTGGTTGATAGAAATGCAGCTCAATGAAATCAAACCATTTTCCTTATTAACATAGCTATAAATTTCCCTCTAAGAAATGCATAAAGGGAAAAACTGTATTTCTATGATTATTTAAAATGTTTTCCATTTTTAAGCTGGACATGTTGGGTGTACATCTGAATCATGAATTTAAGACCATCATGTACTACATAGTGAGACTGTCTAAAAAAAGTTTTGTCTTTTTTCTGGTAATTTGAGTTACAAGTTAGAAATGTATTATTGTATGAGTATCTGGGAGATTTTTCTAGACAGGTCATTACTGATTTCTATTCTAAATCTATACAAGTTAAAAAATTTACTTTTTAAAATCTCAGATTTTAGAGCTTTAGTGAGCCTTGTTATGCCCATAATCAATGTTGGTGAATGCTCCATGTGCTCTGGAAATAGCTTTGTTTTCATTTTTTTGTCGGTCGTGGGGCCTGAACTCTGGGCCTGGGTGCTGTCCCTTAGCTCAAGGCAAGCCCTCTACCACTTGAGCCACTTCTGGCTTTTTGAGCACCACTTCTGGCTTTTTCTGTTGATGTGGTGCTGAGAAATCAAACCCAGGGCCTCATGCATGCAAGGCAAGCACTCTACCACAGAGCCACCCTTCCAGCCCCTGGAAATAGTATTCTGCAGTGAAGCATACAGTATTCTGCAGATATCAATTAGGCTCAATAAGTAGTAATTAACACAGCTACAAATAATTTAGATATTGTCTATAGGTGCTGCTTTTGCTTCACTTTTTCTATCATTTATTGAGAAAGAATAATAAAGCTTTTTCATTTGTATGTTCATTGATTTCTCCACTTAATTGTGACAATTTGGCTTCAAACATACTAAAGCTGTTATTAGGTACAAACATATTTAGGATCATTGTGTCTTCTTGATGGACTGACCTTTTCATGATTATGAAAGCAATGTCTATATCTCCTAAACATCCTTGCTTCTAGAAATAATCTTTGTGCCAGTGTGCATTTTTCTGGTATGAATACAGAATGCTTCACTGTTTTATTTTGAATTGTATCCTGTTTATAAAATCTTGCACTTTCTTTAAACATTTTAAAATTATCTTATAGTAGTACAAAGGAATTTCAATTCAACACAATTTATGAGTACAATGTACTTGATTATTGTCACCCCTTCCACTGTATTCTATACTGTCAATTAAAATGATGTAATCATTTTTCATTTAATGCAATTACTGATGTCATTGCCTTTTCAATCTATTTCTTGCTATTTGGTTTTTGGGAGGGTTATTTTTAGGTCTTGAACTCAGGACTTTGTACCTCACTTGCCTTTCTTGCTCACAGATGCACTCTACTACTTGAGCCATACCTCTAGCCTGTCTTTTGCTAGTTAATTGGAGATATAATCTTGTGGACTTTTCTGCTCAGGCTGGCTTTAAACTTTGGTCTTCCAGTTCTCTCATGAGTAGCTCAGATTATTGGCTGAATTTATTTGTTTTAGATACAGACTTGCTATGTAGCCTAGGCTGATCTAAAATTTGCAGTCCTATGTCAGCCTATCAAGTGCTGGGATTTCAGGTTTGCATCACCATGCTAGATGTTATTTTTCATTGGGCAGACATGTACTTTGTTCCTTTTCTCTTCCTGACTTATTTAGGATAATTCATAACTACTTGGTATTTCATTTGATCTCTTCTTTGGCTTGTAGTATTTTATTTTAAACCTACTGGTCTAGAGATAATCCTATACCTCCTTAAATTACCATGTCTACTATGAATTCATATATATATATATATATATATATATATACACACACACATATATATGAATGACCTCATTATCTAATAAACAATGTTAAGATGTTTACTATAGTGTAGCTCCACTTACCTACTTTCTAACTTTTGTGCTTCTATTGTTCTACAGTTAATCCTGTTATACATCTTATAATATCATGATATGTTTAGTACTTTACATGACGTCATTTAAAGAAAATTTGGAGAATAAAAAACCTTTTATCTCTGCCTACACATTTGTCATTTTATGGTCATTTTAAAATGAATTATCTTCTATTAGCCTAGAGATTTTCTTTTAATTTTTCTTGTAGTACAAAATTTTTGGTGACCAATTTTCATGGCTTTTATTTGAATTTTTTTGCCTTAGTCTAACTTTTTGCTTTATAAAAAAATTCTAGAAAAGGTTTGCAACTTATTTAGCCCTCTGTCTCTTTCTGTCTCTCTGTCCCTTTGTTTCTATCTGTCTCTTTCTCTCTCTGCTGCTGAGGATCAAACCCAGGGTCTTGTATATATGAGGCAAGCACTCTATCTCTAAGCTATATCTCTATCCTCAAAAGTGTCACTCATTGTTGTATGGATTTCTCAAACTATTTCTGAAAATAAGTCAATGAGATCTTATGTAATGTGTTGTTCCCCCTTGGTTTCTTTTAAAGTATTCTCTTTGATTTTTTACTTTCAGCAACTTGAATTTGATGTGCCTAGGAGTTACTATCTTTGTGTTTATACTAATACTGCTTGACATCTGTTGAGCTTCTTGGGTCTGTGAATTTAAAGTTTTCATAAAATTTGCAATGTTTTCAGCTATGATATCTTAAATTTTTCCCTTCTGTCATCACTTTCTTCTTCTAGGATTACAATTTTACATTATCAGATTGCTTTTTTATTGCTTTATATATCAGTAGGCTCTCAATTTTTTTCTGAAGTGTCTAATCTTTTTTTTTCAATAATATTGTTTCTATCCCACTGCTGAGATTTATTATCAACTCTTTTATTATGTCCATCTTTTTCTTCAACTCCTTGAACAGGTTTAAAGTAGTGATTTGAAAACATGGGCTCATCTGGCCATTCTTTAATCTTCTCTCCTATTCTTTAGCTCCCAGGTTTTTTCTATCCTGGCTTTGTTTAGCCCCTCCAATATCTTCTGTTACTTCCTATTGTAAGGTCTTGGTATGAAACACTGTCCCAGACCACTACCACATGATAAGAGCTAGTTAGACTACTGCTTCCAGGATGCTTTCCATATCCCTCCAGTTGTGCTTATGGTCACTCTCACAACCCTTAACCTTTCTCTCACAGAAGTCATAAAAAAATTTTTAATCATAATTTTGCCTTCCATTTTAGATATAACTTTCAAGTTCATAAAAATACTTCTCCTTTTTTGATAGTATTAGGATTTGAACTCATGCATGGTCAGCAGATGAGCTCCTGCTGAATTGTGCTTCCAGCTCTTTTTTGCACTTCTTATTTGAAAGAAGTATATAACAGGGCATGAACCCGATCCATCAAATTTAGGCTTCCCATTATAACTGGGATGATAAGGACACACCAGCACAGTCAGATTCCTCCATTGGTGATGGAATCCCACAGATTCTGCTTGATTCTGGCCCAGAACTGTGATCCTTTCACATAGATAGGATGTACTAGTCACATACTACGGTTCCCAGCTTAAAAACTTTTTTTGAAGATAGGGTCTTGCTATGTAATCCAAACTGGTCTTGAACTGGTGAGCCTCCTGCCCCAGTCTCTTCAATGCTGGGAATGCAGGTCTAAACCATGTCATCCGGCTAAGACAAGAATTTGTTTCAGCACATTGTTGTGAGCTCAGTGCCTCATAGAGCACTTGGGAATGCTCTACCTACATGAGTAAGCACTCAAGACATGTTCATTGAGAGTAACAGAGGGAGGAATATGACAGAAGTATACTATATGTATGGATGAAAATATCACAGCTGAATTCCCTTGTAAATTACTACGTACCAATAAAATTTTAAAGAGGGAGAAAGAATATTCACTGAGTGGAAAGTCATTCTTTGGAAGTAGTCTAAGAGAGAGGACAAAATATGTATCTAGCAAGATTTTCTGCTTCTTATTCACCTGTTACATTGAACCTAGCCAGGTGATACAGAAGCATTTAAATATCATCCTCTAAATACTCCCTCTAGGCCAAGCATAGTTATCTTATTCCAGAGTTGAAGAATGAAGTTATTCAGAAAGCCATCCAAAGCCAGAGAATCCACAGTTTTCCAGTGCTCTTTTAGTTAGATACAACTGAAGTGCATGATTTTGTTTGTGCTTTTTCTATGAAAATACCTTTTTTTTCCCCCAAAAATAGTATTTAAAGGTTTGACAATCAATCACTCACCCATGCCTCTCCCTATATGCACTGGCTGTCCCTTGTGTGGGAGCTGTAAATGTAGTTTCATATAGGTAGGAACATACTTATGCCACAGGTGCATATATTTGCTGAAATAGTAATATGAAAAGCCAGTAGAGAGACAACTGCTGGACTGTAATAAAGAACAGTCCCATATACAATAGACATGGTAGTCTTTGTATTCCAAGTTGTCCTGTAATACCAATATTTGATTTCTGCAAGCAGACTTAGAAGCCTGTAAAAGAATACTGTACAGAAGGAACAAAAAGCAAGGTTGACAGAAGCATCTTAGAGACAGTCATCAATATGTTTCTCATAAGAAGTCAAATTATTAAACTCATAAACATCCTTTCCATTGTAGAAGTAATGGCAACTGTTAATGCCACCAGCTGAATAGGGAACACAGGAAAATTATGGTTTTAATTTCAACTGTTAGGCTATCAACAGCTTTCTAAAGAGCTGGTATGTGCATGAAAGCACAGTAATCAATTCTTTTCCCCTTGGATTTGAGATCAATAGACTCAACAGTCTGCTTTGCAGCATGATTGCCCACAACAACCTTTACCTTCTTCTAAACTGTCTATCAACAAGCTAGAGCCCAGATGGAGGGAAGACTGCAGACAATCTACTTTGTACAGGGGTTGCCAGGGGCAAATGGATGCCTAGCGGGGCACATGTGGCCAGAGGGGCCTCCTAGGTCCTCAGAGGTCTGTACTACCTGTTATCAAAAAAAATGTGGTCAGGAACAGATGATAGCCACAGCTGAAAAGTGAGAGTGATCTACTGAATCTGTTGCTAGTGCCTGGCTGCTGTCCACTGCTGTTACTAGGGAAACAGACGTCAGCTTAATGGAAACAAGGATCAGTGAAAACTTTCACTTACCTTGTTTCTACTGATCCCAACAGCCATTTCTATGGCAACAGTAGCTGTGAGCCAGTGGCAGAGAGGTTACCACTCACTTGTTAATGTCAGGTGTGGCTATCAGCCTGTGCACTTTTGGTACCATGGTACCAACAACACCAGGATCCCGCTGTCAGCTACCCATGACAGCCTCTTAACTCTATAACAAGAAAGCTCAGTGTTCAAAAGTATATAAAAAGGTTTAGCTTGGTTCTTTACTACAAAGAGGAAATTTAGCATTCGTCTATCTAAAAGCAAAAGGTTGTTTTCTTTCTTGTCCCACCAAAGACAAAGCACATGAGGTTTTACTAAAGGACTCTGGCTCTTTCCAGCACCCTGACCTCTGTTTCAATCCCATTCACAGCACTGCTTCAATGTTCAGTACAAAAAAAGTCACCCAGCTATGTGGACAAATCTTTCACAATGAAAGCTTACTCAAGCAAAAAAAAAAAAAAAAGACCTAGATATGGGGAAATACTTTGCTAACAAATGAGCATTAAGGGTATCTTTGGCCTTCTGCTAGCCTGATCACTATTAATTGCACATATGGAAAAATTGTAAGCATGAGAACCCTACAAAGAGTCTTCCACTGTCCCTTTGCTTTTAGTGCCCACTAACCATTTGCCATTTGTTGATTAAGGTATGGAATTCTTATTAACTCAGTATATTTCTATTCTGTCAAACAGTGGTAGCAAGTCACACTGATAACCTGGTCATCTCATGATCCAAACCTCACCTCATGACCTCCTGTCAATTTGACTAAGATGCAGAAATGTCTAAATGAGTATAGAGAGGAATTTCTGTTGTTTATCTTCTGTTAGTGAATGTTGGTAGAATGGTGAATGAGAGAAAAATTTAATCCAAGTCATGAAAAATGTATTCTTATACTCTCTTATTCCAAGAGGGTATATGTCCACTTAGAAAATATTCACAAATGATACAACCACAATGTACTAGTATGTTTTGCCTTTCAAGCCATTAGTCAAGAAGAAATTATCAATTGCCTGTTCCATTACAATATGAATATAAATGGGCCAGGGAATAAATGCTCATGATCCAAGCATGATTTCCATTCTGTAAAATGCTGATAAACAGTCTTCAGTCCAATCAACACCATCACTACCTTCCCTCTCCACTTGCTCTATATTGGTTTGCAATGTTTTATGTTATAAAAGCTGCTCATTAAGAGCATTTATTACCTAGAAATATACCAGTTCTGATTCAGAAAGTATTTCAAATATTTTTGTAGGATGTTAGTTGAAAGTTTTAATTTAGGTAAACTATAAACGATCTCAATCTAGTCTTAAAAGCACACATAGGAAGTGACTTATATAGTAATATTCTTTATAAACATTGGCTTGTATCATTCATGCTATATACATCAACATACACACCCACCTATAAAATAACACATTTGAAAACTTTGATTTCTTCCTCAGTACTAAAAAAAAAAACCACATAACTTTGACTTCTCTCTATTGCAGACTTAACTTGACCAATTATTATGAATTGGTTTAAAAGGGCTGAAGTGATTAGATAATTTTATTGTATCAAATCCCATACCTTTTCTTGTTGAAGCCATTATACAAACGAAAGACCGAACACTCCATATTGTTCTCTTCACTGAAGCCTTATTGTGACACTACTAGATTAATTAACAGATATATACATGAATAAAGTAAAATCTCAAGGAGGTAAGGATTCTTCCCAAACTTCACAACTGGTAAAACATAGAATACTCACATCATGGCTACTGGACTCTAAGCTGGGGCACCTACCCATCATGTCTCAGAAATGCCACGCCCCTCCATTTCTGAAAAAATTATCAAGAATAACAATCATTTAGATCTGTACAATACTGTACAGCAGAAAAAGAACTATCACACCCTCCATGGCCATTTCTTGGCCTGCACACAGTACAGTAAAGTACGCTCCTCTTGTTCATTTCTTAGAAAATCCTATACTTCAGAATCTCCAAAGAGCCCCTCAAATGTTCCTATTTTGCCCAAGGAGGAGAGGAGAATGAGATCTATGAACTGACGATGTATTAAAAGAGTAAAATCCTTAGATCTTTCTTAAAGTAAGTATACAATCATTGATTTAAATCACCCTGTGAGGTCAACAGCAAGACAAAATTCTTCCTGGTTCAGGGATAAGAAGATTGGGCTAAGGATAACTGAGCAAAACCCAGGTACTAGCAGGACAGAATTTAGGACTAAGCCATATCTCAAAGGCCTGGGGAGTTTTCCACCTGGACAATTCAGACACCAGTACCACAGGTGTGGTCAGTGGCAGGTAGGTCCTAAAGTGAAGAAGCAAACAGAGTTTTTTTTCAGCATACTACTGTCCACTACAGTTATCCCTTCAAAGGGGCCAGACACTACATAGTTACTATGTTCTCTTAGGTACCTATGGACTGAGGAAAGCCTTGAACCTTAAATGATAAAGTTGAAAAGTAAAAAAATGTCACCATGCTTTTAAAAGTCAGTGAAAGAAACTGAGGCATGCTAACCTGTCTGGATTTAGAATTAAAAGAGCCACACTTGGTAATTCCTTGGTCACAATGGGATCATAATGGGGGCACAGAATCCATAAACTCCATACTCATCTTGAGGTTAAAAAAAAAAAGAAGTGTGTTGTCAAACCAAAGATTTTTCCCAGAGAATTAGTCTTAAAATAATTTAAAAATAAACACCAGGGGCTGGGAAGGTGGCTCAGTGGAAGAGTGCTTGCCTTGCATGCATGAGGCCCTGGGTTCGATTCTTCAGTCCCACATAAGGAAAAAAAGCCGAAAGTGGCACTGTGGCTCAAGAGGTAGAGCACTAGCCTTGAGCTGAAGAGCTGAGGGTCAGCGCCCAGACCCAGAGTTCAGGCCCCACGACTGACCAAAAAAAAAGAACAAAAACAAACAAACAAACAAAAACACCAAAGCAACTGTGTAAAGTCAGAACAAGAATCAAAGGATGACATGGCCACACAAAAAGCAAAGAAGCCAAAGAGCATTAAAAACATCTTTAAAAGATATGGTTAGCAGGCTTATGGATACACAACATCATCTAACATTCGTTTCTTCATTAGAAGACAATAATGTGGTATTGACTAAGATGTGAGCCTTTTAATTGGTGCTTTGGGGGAACAAACGTCAGTCATTCTGTAGCCAGACAGTCCCTTAGGGGCTATACTACAGAAATTCTCTTCCTTTTGACATTTATGTCCTTCTGGTTTCATAAGACTTCTAGTTCTCTCTCTCTCAAAAAACTGTGAAGAATCTTAAAATTAAAATAAATTTTCTTTAATTAAAACATAAAAATAGGAAAGAGGGGTATGGCCAGGCAGAGAAGTTCAAGGAAGTGTTGGAGGAAGTAGAATCATGCCAGTACCTTGATGGTTTCCCTGCTGGACACACATACCTCTCCTGTTTCAAGATGCAAAGGCTCCAGCCTATATCTCTGCTCTGGCATGTGTCATACTTCACTGCTTACACAGGTCTCACCCACTAGACAAGGAAAGCCTGAGCCCAAGGCCACTGTTAGTGTCTTAGACATCTTGGCACCCCTGGCCTCTGGTCCAGAGCCAAGCACTCATCAGAAACTCAGCAACTGCTGACCTAATAGTCAACATGGCAGAGGGATTCTTTGCTTTGCAGGCTGTTCTATTTACTTCACCCAGAGCAGGCCTTAGCATTTCCTACCAAAGTGGCTTCCAGGCGGGTAGAGACAGTGTGTAGCCTCAAGAAGTCTGGGCACAGTGTGAACTGACAGCTAAAAATCACTGGGCTTTCTTTTGAACATTCATGTAGCATTTGCATTCTCCTTCATAGTTTCATTTTAGTGTAAAAATAATGTCTTCCATAAACTTGTAATTTTTCCCAAGATATTTTTCAGTAAACTAGTTGTTTCATGAGGATGTGTGCATTTTTTTAAGTCTTCCATCTTTGACTGAAGTGTCTAAGATGGGAGGCAGACTTTTAATTTAGTGCTTTGGGGATTATGATTGTGTTACTCTGACAGTCCCTTAGGAGTTATGCAACAGAAGTCATCTTCCTTTTGACATTTATGTCCTTCTGGTTTTGTAACACCTCTAGTGTTCCCCCAAAAAGATTGTGAAGAATCTTAAAATAAATTTTTTTGCATTGATTTGAACAGAAAAAAAAAATACAAATAGGGAAGTAAAGGGGATGTAGCCAAGCAGAGCAGCTCAGGGAATTGCTAGAATGGGGGTGGGGAGGACAATGAGGTTTACACTGAGCCCCATCAATACAATGAGAAGTCCCCCTATCTTTTCCCAATTTTTTTAAGCACCTCACAATTTGGCTCATACTTCTGCTTCATCATGCTAGGGTAACAGTTCTTGCTTCAAGAAGCTACAGATAAGGCATGTCACTGGCACTGTTAAAATTAGTGGTTTCCATGGCCTCCGTCAGTTTGGTTGGGCCTAGGAGACATGAGGCGCCAAGGAATTCACAACACATTTGCTGTTAACCTTTTATGGACAGTTCCTGTGGCAAAGTTTTTTTTAGGGCTAAATGCCACTCTCACTACCTGACTCTGACCTGACACCACAGAGGCTAATTAAGAGAAAAGTCTTTGAAAGTTCTCGGTAGAAGAAGGCTCAGGCAGGAAAGAGGGCAGTGCTGCTCCAGCTCAGACCTGGCCCTCAGTCCTCTCAATGCGGGGTGAGAAGTACTACTCCTAGGCCCTTTCTGGATAGAGATTTAACAGGGCTGTGTTTCCGTGGTACGGAATTGCTCACTCTCAATCTGGGACTTTGTAGTGCATATTTCCTAAGTACAGGTAGGGTATGCTGAGAAAAGTGTGAAGAAAGGAAACCAGGATAGGGAATTAGTCTTTTCTTTCATTCTGCAAAAGGCAATATTTCAAAAAATTCAATAAAGGGCTCTTTACTAACCTGGGATAGATGAAGACATCACTTCCCTAAGATACAGTGTCAGAAAGAGCAAGGTAAGTTGAGCGAGAGGAAATAAACTAGATGGAATCAAGTCCATCAACATTCTCCTATGAATGTCAGAGCTCAGGGCAGGAGAAAGGCTCCTCAGAGGGACAAGAGCCCCTCTTGGACCTTCAGGTGCCCACTTCCACCTTCTGGTCACATTGGCTTTAGGCTGAACTGCTCTTCAGCAAGCCTAGACAGCCCAGGATTGCTTCTATGAGAACCTTCCTGGGATGCCTGGTTGCCCACAGGGGCTCTGGTTTGCACCTCCTTCCCAGGCAGGGCACAGCCCTACAACACAGGTATCCCCTTTCTGAATCAGTCTCCACTAAGCTCTCTGAATGGAGAGTCAGTCTGGAGATGAGGGGTTAAACAAAATGAACCTGAAAAATCATGGCCACAGGATGAGGACTATGATTAAGGCCCTAAGACATGTATGTGCAAAATCTGATCACCATTCTGCATTAAGAAAAGACTATATGAGGTATGATTAAAACTGAAGTAAAAGGGGAAACCACACAGTTACAGCAACCAAAAACCCAAGCTAATAAAGGATTATAATCTCAGGAAATAAGGTTTTGAAACTGCTACATATTTATATACTAATCTAGGTTTATTTCTCCTCCATAACAAAATCTGAAACACTACTGGAAGTATTTATAATGGCCCGAACATGACTAAAAAGGGGGCTAGGTTATGTATTCATGAAAAGACCCACAAGAGACAAAAGTCCCTGCTTGGGGGAGACAAATGCTGAAAAGCCTTTTACTCATTTGTAATCCACCTCTAGTAAATGCTTTAGGAAAACATTTTCATTAAATTAACAGTGTTTGGCAAGCATGAGGAACAGAATCTCACAGACAGATACAGGCAGAAAGAATCACAGTTCAATCCAAGAGCAACACACTGAGGGGACATCAGAGTCCAAAACACATGCAGAGAAGCCATCAGAGAGCAGCTGGGAGACACGCAGAGCTGCCTTGCACATGGCAACTGGAGAATGTGCAACAGGAATCCAACTGCTTACCCACTAAGGACACCAAGAACCAGGTTAAGGACGAAAAATGAGCCAAGGATGATCAGACTAACAAAATACACCCATGGCCATTCCCATCCTATCGCATCATTTACCTGTAAAATGTAAGGAAATCAGTTATCAGTTATCCATTTACCAAAGAGCAGAGCCCCAGACGCAGCTGCCAGACTACTCAGTACTTAGGCTAAAGGTCAGAATTCCCAAGATAGGGAATGGGCCGACATCCTTCCAAAGTTTTTTCAAGTAAGGACAAGCTCTGCTGCAGAAATCTACAAAAAGGGTCTACCAAGAGTCAGCACAGCCCAGTTCATTTAACTACAGATTTTCACCAATTAATGTGCATTGTATTTGGATCCAGACCAAAAAGGCAATTATAAATGTATCTCATTTTAAGACAGACAAAAGGGCAAGCAATGGAAACTATTTAAATTCCAAGCAACAATGCGGATTAATTTCTGTTCGATAATTATTCTATAACTTTCTTTCATGAAGGCTGGTAAAGTTCCAGGAAACAGCTTGATTTGGGAAGCCTCAGCAGAAAAAAAAACAAAACACATCTCAAAGCAGACATAAAGTGTTTGGCACCCACTCTGCGGCCCCCTCTAGTAAAGTCTGTGTGGTCTTGGCAACTGTCCTCAGGACTCTGCTTTCAAGATGAAAGAGGTGTAGCTTACCCGCTCAATACACCAAGTACAAGATTTAGTACGAAAAATGACCCAAAGATGACGAGACTGACAAAATACACCCAGGGCAATTCAAATCCCATAGCATCATTCATCTGCAAGAAATGAGATGGCCTCAGAGGAGTGGGTTAATAGGACAATCTAGTAAGGAGAGAGGGACACATTAGAGACAGCATTCTATACATTTAATCAAACATTTACTTAGACTGAAATCAGAGACAATAGAAGCCAAGACACACTTGTTTCATATTCCCAACACACATACGGACATACAAACATACCTACCAAAACACACAAAAGAAAAGCCATTGAAGTTTTCAGGCCAAATAATATAAAATCATGTATCTGAGTAGAGAAATGAACTGGAATTTGGCTCTTTGTCTCAGGAAACTGTCCTGATTAAGTTATTTTCAGAAGATGTCTTATAGAGGCAAATGTAGTGCTTAGTTAGCTAGAATCCATTTACTGTGCTGTCTAAGTTGTATTAACTTTCCTTTTAAAATTTGTGATAGGGTGACATTGATCAAGATACAGAGTGCTCATAGATTGACATGTTGAATTGAAACTCTTTGTACATCTACTTAAAGATAATTACAAAAAATTTTCAGTTTGTGATAGCATAAAGTCTTAGTTATATAGACAAACTTGTAATATTTGACTCTTGGGCTACAAATGTGGCTTAGTGGTAGAGTGCTCGTCTAGTATGCATGAAGCGCTAGGTTTGATTCCTCAGTACCTCAGAAAACTCAGAAGTGGCACTATGGCTCAAAAGGTAGAGTGCTAGCCTTTAGCAAAAAAGAAGCTCAGAGACAGTGCCTAGGCCTTGAGTTGAAGCCCCAGGACTAGCAAAAGAAAAAAAAAACGTCTTCTGAAATGACATGGTTCTACTGTAAGCCAATCTATTCAAGGAAACCTAACCCACTGTAAAAGCTGGATTATTATCAGTGAATAAAGCACAACTAAAGGAGCAATAGTACTCACTAGACATTATGTGAAAATGAACTATACAACTTGTGGGTGGTGACAGGAAGAAAAAACAGAGAGACTTCTGAAGGAAGGGGTGACACTGTTCAAAAAGAAATGTACTCTTTATCTGACTTATATAACTGTGACCCCTCTATACATCACCTTTATAATGACAATAAAGATTAAAAAATAATTGACATACTGAAGACATGAAAAAAGTCTCAGAGGTCAACTAGCTAATACATACGCAGAAGTCTTTTAGGGAATGGGATTTTTCTCCCTAGCATTCAGAGCAGGCTTTAACCTAGATCTTACTTCATTCTCACCACCACCCCACATCCCTCTTGCTCCTGCTGTGAGCTCTGGGATTAGAGGTGAAAAAAGAACTGGTCCAGAGGAACCCTGAGCTTACTCCTAGACAAGCTCAAGCTTCACATTAAGGTATGGCTTCCTTGCGAGAAATTTCCAAGGAAAATTTGATAATGAGCAGCTTTTATGCTGAAGCAAGTGCTTTAAGAACCACAGCTGGATAGCACTTCCTAGCAGTACAGGTCAGTGTAAAATTGGGCAAACATCTCTCCCAGGAAGAAAGTATTAAGGACCAGTCAGGCAACAGAACAGATGAGCCTAGGCATGACCCTGCTGGAACATGCAGAATCCTTTCTCAATAAATAATCTGAGCAGAGTCATCGCTCACAACTTACAGGTACAAGCCCTTAGGGTTTTAAGCATGCGCCTTCCTGCATATTATCTGGCTCTGGGTTTCAGCTTTACAGAGCGAGGCTCATGCATTTCACAATGTTTGTCTCATGCAGAAGCCAAACAGGAAAAGAGAACATTTAAAAAAATTACCTAACATCTGTTGCTAACGTCTAGGGAGAGGGCATTAAATCCCTTATGAAACACCTGTTTGGCCACATGAAAATTGATGTGCTTAATAGAACTCATATCAGTCTGCACATCTTACATTGGCAATTAGAGTAATGAATGAGCCAGGGCCATGGCTGCAATTGTTGATCTAATTAAGTTGAATAAACTAATTTCAGCAGGAAGACAGGGGGCAATTCTTTCAAAGCAACTATGCCACAGAACTTACTAAAAAACAAAAAATAAAAACTCATGTGTGGAGAAGAATAGGCTGCTTGGTATGGTGGCCAGAGCCTTGTCTCAAGTCAATACCTGTGACAGAGACCTCTTTGGGACAATTTTCCCTTCTGGAACAGACTTGCATATTGCAAGGGAGAGACTGGCTCTCAGGGAAGGGAAGATACACGCTGCAGGGCTACCATTATGAAACCTCACTACTCTACAACTCTAGCTAAGTCAGATGACCAGGTCATCTGCTCCTTCAGGCCTCAGTTCCAGAGTATGGCTCTAGTAGCAGGTGTCTGCTCCACTTGGGAGGGGAATTTTTCGTTAAAGAAATAAAAATTATTTTAACTTGTTGGGAGTATGTACTCAGCAGATTAACATTTGCTCCAATCAGCAATATCACCTGGAATGACAGCTGAGCACTGGGAGGAAGCTGAAGCTAGACAAAACCTATGAGATTCTAACTGTGTCAGAAGGCAGACAAGAGAAAAAAAAGCTAGGCTCCAAAGGCTTTCCCCACAAC
The DNA here is from genome assembly GCF_019054845.1 of Dipodomys spectabilis. NCBI lineage: Eukaryota > Metazoa > Chordata > Mammalia > Rodentia > Heteromyidae > Dipodomys > Dipodomys spectabilis. The sequence goes on from NW_024870731.1 coordinate 5,340,298, forward strand.
TAAACCTTGTCAACCAAGACCCTTTTCAGAGATAAATATTTCTTAGACTTTATATACATGTTTAAAAAAAGGTCAGAACTGTCAGGCAGTTCCCCAAAATAGATATATTAAGATACAATACTTGGGGGTTTTGCCTGCAAGGTCTTTATCGGCAATGGGGAAATCAGCATGAGCTAAAGCACTTCGATTTAGATTAATCTTTTAAAGCATATCAGAATCATCATGCAGTGTCAGCTGGGGCTCAACAAATAATTTTCTACTTAGCTTCAGTTCCTTCTCATTTTAAATGCTGAAATGCATCTATGTGTCTCAAACTGAACACCAACTTAGGCCTTTTGTCATTTCTAAGAGTTGAAAATAGTACTAGAAACTTAGTGCTCTGCTTGTAGCTCTCCAGAGCATGAGATATAAGATAGGCAAACGCTGGGCTGATGATATAGAAAGGAATTTCCCACGTGCCTGAATGGAGGAGACTCATTTGTCTGTAAGTAGTTCTTTCTAAGGTCTGACAGTCTGCTGTCCACAGGTGTCTGCATCATTCAGGAAAGAGTGTACTGCCCAGACAAGAGGCCATAAAAGACTTAGGCGGATAGCTCTCTCCTAAAATCATAGTTTTATATTAAAGTAATTTCCTAGATTTAAAAATATTTCCTCTGATTGAAGAAAAAAAACACATTTCTTCTAAGGTAAAGGAAAAAAATAGATTGAACTCTGCCACAAGAAAATAAAAGCCCAGAGAGATTCAATGACCTGCCCAAGGTCACACAATCAACCTTGTGTAGCCTTGATGATCTTTCTCTTTACTGACCCTTACTGTCTGTGGGCAACAAATATGTGTAAGTCAAATAACACTTTAATTGGGTTTATGGAGTTCATTTTATAAAAGAGCTTTACAATGATTTTATTTATTTATGAGAAGTTAAAGATTTCACTCCCCAAACATATCCAAATAGTTCTATTCTACATGTGTCTTTCTTTCCTTTTCTTTTTTCTTTTTTTTTTTTCCTGCCAGTCCTGGGCTTAAACTCAGGGCCTGAAAATTCTTCCTGAACTTTTGTTTTCAAGGTTAGCACTATACCATTTGAATCACAGATCCACTTCAGGCTTTTTAAAGTGGTTAATTGGAGATAAGAGTCTCATGGACTTTCCTGCCTGGGCTGGCTTTGAACCATAATCCCAAGATCTCAGGATCCTGAGTAGCTAGGGTTACAGGCATGAGCCACTGGTGCCTGGATTCTGAGAGTGCCTTTCTGAATATGGAACCCACTGTGCTTCCATTGCTAAGACCCTGCCAGCCATCTACCAGCCATTTAGCAGAGAATGATAGTGTAACTGACCTTGAGAACACTGACTGAATCTAAACTCAATCTAAACAATCTCCCACATGACTTTGTCCACCACATACAACTGCCTAAAGAATTGAGACATTTGCCTGCAATCAATATTTAAAACTGAAACTCATTTATCTCCCAAGATTTTCTTTTATTTCCTACTTTGTGGATAAAAATAGATAGTGAGACATGGCCCATTACACTGGTGAGGTAATGGGCTTGGGATACTTGAAGGATGGTAAGGCCCTTGTATTTGTTGAGTACCTGCTCTGTGCCAGACATTGTGCTTCACAAGGATGTTCTGTTCTGGGACACAGCTGAATGGCCTCCAGATGACTATGGACCATAAAATATTAGGAGGACCTGGTTCCTTGGCTCCTGCCCATCTCTATGATGTGTTAATAAATGCAATCAACAAGTAATTAGAACTAATCGTGATGTGTTTCAGAAAGTTAGATCTTGGAGAACACTCCAGAAGACATTACTTAGCTGCCCCCTAGTGTTCTAGAGGGATTCATGAACTACTGACAAGTGGAAGAATGCCAAGGAACAAGTACTGGGTTCTACTCTATGCCTGGAATAGATTCTTAAACTATAACTATTGGCCAAATGTAACTTATGTCCCACCATGCTAAAATTGGCTTTTACATTTTAATGACTGGGGAAAATTCAAAGAATATTACATGACAAATGAAAGTCATATAAAATTCAAATGTCAGGGTCTGTAAATGAAGTCTGGTTGGAATACAGCCATACCCATTCATTTGTATATGGCTGAATCTTAATTCCAATGGTAGCGTTCAATAGCTGAGACAGAGACCACAAGGCCTGCAAGGCCAAGTATTGTTACTATTTGGCCCCTTAAAAAAAAAGCATACAGACCCCTCTGCTCTAGATCAAGCAAGGATCACAACCATTTGCTGTAGTTGTTCAGTGGCCTCTCTATACCCACTGCCTCTTTAAGATTCTAGATAATCTACCAAAGGACTAGACTAATGTTTATAAATTACTCCAACAGAATCAAGATGTTGTGTAATTTATAGAGAATGTCATTATATTGTCAAATTATTGACTATGTGGTTGTCATGTTAACAATAAAAATAATAATTGTGTCATCCTAGGTGATACTTTAAAGAGCTCAAGAAAGCAAGTGGAAACTTTTGTTTCTGGGTGCACAAAGTTTTCTCTGCTTTAATCACATACTCCCAGAGCTTTGCTGTTTGACAACAGGACAATTGCTGTGAAAGATCAATGTGCAGAAATACAACATAAAGTATAAAATCGTCCATTAGTCAAGGCATGTTAGATCAGCAGTTGTCAATTCACCATGACAATAGAAAACAAAACAAAGCTGAGTCACTGATTTTTATTTTTAAAAAATCAAAGTGTTGCTTTCTCTGCTATTTGTGAGAAAGAATCAGAGATGGAGCTGTTTGGATGATGCCTTTTCTAGTTATCAGAAACTTCAAAGGAACACTAAGATTAAGACTTCACTGAGTAGGAGTTATAATTTAGGAGATAAATGTGAAAATGGACTCTTCACCTAACCTGAGAGTCCCTGTGCCTATATTAGCCCATCCAATATAATGTCATCTTCCTTTCCATGGAAAGGTGTTGTTTTAGGAATATAATTAACAGATGTGATTACTCACGCACACACACATACACACACATACAGACACCCAATTCCCACAACAGTCAGAAAAAGGGAGAAAGGACAAACAAGGTATAACAAGTTGGTGATGCTTAAATCTTATAATACTTTAGACACTAAAGATAGAAACATTCCTTCTTTGTCTAACATTGAATATATAGTCATCCCTCAGTATCTGCAGGAATTTGTCCAGAACCTCACACCCCTGGGATAGCAAAATCTGCAGAGCTCAAACTCATTATATAAAATGGCACAGTATTTGCATATGACCTATCAAATCCTTTCATATATACTTCTGCCTATTTATTATTGAGATTACATTAGTTTTTCAGGGGAGCTTTCATATACTTTGGGCCCTAGATGATTAAATTCCTTAATATGACTTAAATAATCATAATACTGTATTGTTTAGGAATAACAGGAGAAAAGTCTGTATAGGCACAGTGCAGGTACAATGTATTTTTCTCGAATAGTTTGAATCTGCAGTTGAAAGCAAGAGATGTAGAATGAATGGCTGCAGAGCTGCAGATATGGAGGGCTGACTGTACAAGACTTTGCTTTAATCTGGTAAACATAGTATTCATTGGATAAGAGAAGCAAAACCTATATGTAACTATCATATATAGGTTTTCTGAAGTTATGAAATAATATGAAATCCTGTAAAGTTTAGAACTTAAAAGCCATTAGAATCTACTTCTCAATTTCTAGGTCTTTTATCTAAAAGGTGCCCATATAAGAAGTACTTCATTACTAATTTCCTCTAAGTAACTCATTTTTTGAATCCTAGATAATGCTATTTGGGCTGGAATTTAGACTGAAACTCTACATTAGCTATTTTCCCCAGTAGCTCCAAACAATTTCTAAACTTCTATGGGCTTAATTTTTTTTTCCTTATACACAAACATGCCAAAGGATGTGTTCTTACTACCTTATGTTATTTACAGAAAACCCTCTGGCTTTGTCAGGAACAAGAGGATCAGACCCTTATCACTACAAGGGTGTCCAACTGTTAGAGACAATCCTAGCAATTTGATCACCTTTTCTACCCTCTCTTCTAGAATTCTACAGCTGCACAGAAAAAGGAAGAGCGCTATGGCCCTGTGCTGAGCTAATTATAATTGGAAAAAAGGCACAATATGGGCTAAGGTTTTTCTAAGCTACAGGAAACAGGAAATGGATCCAAAGTAGATAGATTCTAATGGGAAAATATGGAACATACTTTGGATCCCTTCCTGAAACTTTTGCCTGAGAGAGCAGGATGATGAGGTTCTCTTAGTAAAAACAAAATCTGCTTCCCTTTCCAAAGAACTGACTTCCAGGGTCTCTTTCTTAGTTGACCTTCCAATGCTTTTGCTAAGGAAACGTTAGGGGAGTAACAAGCCCTAATGCTCTCTTTGAGCTGCTTACCCAGTAGAGCACATCTGTCCAGCCCTCCATGGTGATGCACTGAAACACAGTGAGCATGGCAAAGGCAAAGTTATCAAAGTTGGTGATGCCTCCATTTGGGCCAGCCCAGCCACTCCTACATTCTGTGCCATTGGCAGTACACTGGCGTCCATTCCCTGAGAACGCACATGGAGCTGGGTCCTCTTCAGCTACAATATCTGTAAACAAAGGAAGCAGGCTGCATTACTCCAGAGAGAAATAATAGTGGAAGCTCAGGACTCTTGACCAAGCCTAGAAGATTCTTCTAACCTATGCCATCTCAAAGTCCTTGCTACCCTCCTCAAGGTCCACTTCCAATACTCCCTCTTTAGTGAATTCATCATTTCCTCTACTCATGACCAAGCCATTGCTCTTTGCCCTGTTCTCAACTTTAGAGCACCTTTCTTAAGTGAATATAATATCATATTGTTGGTTTATCTCATGGTAGTCCCTCATCTAGCCTGTTAGCACACATTCCATAGGAAATCAGGATGCAAAAGTCAAATAAGCTCTCATTCATACTGAACATAATTCACACTAAGAACTGGCTTGGGAGACTTACTGGTACATTTAGCCCCCCACCCATCCCAATAGTGTGTGTGTGTGTGTGTGTGTGTGTGTGTGTGTGTGTGTGTGTGTGTGTGTGTGTGTGTGTGTGTGTGTGTGTGTGTGTGTGTGTGTGTGTGTTTAAAGATTTTCCCCAAAGCACAAAACTTCTTTTTGACAAAAGCAATTTAAAAAACTTAGTCAGTTGTCAGTTTCATTACTCACCTGAGTCAGCAAAAAAACATGTTTTGTGCATTTTTCCAATAAAAAGTTCCAATCCTATAATAGCATAGATTATGATTACAAATAATACCAAAAGGGCTATGTGAAGGAGGGGAACCATGGCTTTTATAATGGAGTTCAGAACAACTTGTAAACCTAGGGAAGAGAAAAATAAGTTTGTGAGCCAAGATGACAATTCAAATTAAGCATATATATTATTCCTAATGATGCTTGCTCTATTGATGACATACAGTAATAAAACTCAGATATCTCAAAACAAAATTAATACTGAGACTGGTTGTGAAATGAGCTAAAACAACTACCTCACTAAACAGATGGAAAAAACTAAAGCCTTCAGAGGGACAGTCAATGTCAAAGTCATTCATTCACTCATTTATATATTTGTTGTTTGTTTCTTTTTGGGGTAAGTCCTGTGACTTGAACTCAGAGCCTTGGTACTCTCTTTGAACTTTTTTGCTCAAGGCTAGTATTCTCTCATTTGAACCACTGCTCCACTTCTGGCTTTTGATGATTAATTAGAGATAGTGGTCTCACAGACTTTTCTGACTTGGCTGGCTTTGGACCACAATCCTCAGATCTCAGCCTCTTGAGTAGCTAAGATTATAGGCATGAGGCACCAGGACCCAGCTTCATTCATTCATTGTTTCCCTTCATTCAACAAAATCTTCCAAATGACCACATAAAAAGTATATGACTAGTGATTTGGGGCAATAGAAACATGTATTACATAAAAAGCTTCTCTCAAATAAGTTATATCCTAGAAGGAAACATAGAATTTAACACAAATTACCCTCAGGAGGCACAGAGATACTATGTAAGTGATGTCAGAAAATAAAAATTAAAGAGAAATGAAAGACATCGCCTCTCGTGAGGAAAGGTGACTCTGAAGCAGCTTCCTCCTGGCTGAGCTAAAGGCTGAGAAGTTTACAGGTAAGCATGCAACAGGAATTCAGCACCAAGAGCATGGAAGTGGGTAGGTACAATGTGAGCTCAGTCATCAGTGATCACTTAATGGAATGATCATCGGTGATCATTCAATGGAAAGGAATATCAGAAAAGAGAGGTGGACTGCAACTAATCACTCTGTTTTGGAGGGTGTGTGTGTGTGTGTGTGTGTGTGTGTGTGTGTGTGTGTGTGTGTGTGTGTGTGTGTGTGTGTGTGTGTGTGTGTGTGTGTGTGTGTGTGTGTGTGTGTGTGTGTGTGTGTGTGTGTGTGTGTGTGTGTGTGTGTGTGTGTGTGTGTGTGTGTGTGTGTGTGTGTGCATGTATGTGTGTGTTTGAGAAACAATGAGAGAGAGAGAGAGAGAGAGAGAGAGAGAGAGATTGATTCCTGGGGCTTCAACTCAGGGTCTGAGTGCTGTCCCTGAGCTTTCTGGCTCAAGGCTAACGTTCTACCACTTGAACCACAGCTCAATTTCCTTATTCTGGGTTTTGAATTTCAATGAGCAAAAGACTGACTTTCAAAGGTTTCTAAGTAGCATTTAGAAGGACAGGACAACAGGAGGCAAGATAAGCAAAGTAGTTGAAGATGCTGGGACTCTCAAGGTAGGTCAGAATGAGGATCAGGATGAGACTAGAGCTCCAAAAACTGGTTGAAATGACAAGAAGGTGCCTACAGAGCACACTAATGATCTGGTCTAGGGTGAGAGGCAAATTGTAGTGCTCCGAACAAAAGCAGGTATTTCAAATGGAAGTCCCCTAAAAAGAAGGAGGTGGATAGGGAGGGCAGAAAGGTGAGAGAGACTTTAGACCTGTTGATTTTGGATGCTTGGCCTAATGTTAAGACGATAGCTTGAGAGATAAGTGAGTGGATAGTACTCAACGCCATGGTGCAGGTACAAATACCAAAAAAAAAGACAGAAGCAGGATGGTAGGACATCACTCAAGGTTAGGATTAGGAAGCAGAAGAGGCAGGAAGCCAGAGCCCAAACTAGAATCTGGGCTTCCTGGCTTAGTGGTTAATTAGCATCCTAACTAACCTTTGTGTTTCTCCCACCACTCCAAGACCTCAGCTTCTGTCTGTTTTCATTCATTCTTTTCTGCCTTCCTCCCTTTCCTCATTGTCTCATGGTCTCTCTTCCAACCACCTCTTTTCTAGTATTTCCTCCTTTATTCTATACTATTCAAAAAAAGAAATAAGAAGAATCTTGAAACTGAATAACTTAGAAGTGAGAATAAACCATGCAAAGAGAAGCAAGCTAATCAGCAATAAGAAGAAGAGTTTAGCCAGGTACTTGTGGCTCACGCCTGTAATCCTAGCTACTCAGGAAGCTGCTATCTGAGGATCAAGGTTTGAAGCCAGCCTTGGCAGGAAAGTCTGTGAGACTTATCTCCAATAAACTACTCAGAAAAAGCTGGAAGTGGCACTGTGGCAAGTGGTAGAGCACTAGCCTTGAGCACAAAGAGGCTCAGGGACAGCGCCCAGGCCCTGAGTTTAAGTCCAAGGATCAGCAAAAGAAAAAGGAAAAGAAAACTTCTCTATGAAAAGCAGCCTGTGGGAAGAGGCAGGGGGACAAGTCAGGGTAGAAAAACTGATGAGCAGATTTTAGACACAGCCAGACTTTGTCTTCCCTAAGACTCTTTAAACTAAAATGCCAGGTATTGTCTTTAAATGTTTGAATGGTTTCTTTTGGAAAAAATTACCAACAGAATGATGCTCAGTATTTGTACCCCTTAAAAGGTATATATGGGAGGGGGCGTTGATTCTAATGTCCTTGAACATTATTTTCTGTTGTTATTTAGAGGTTGTTGTTAGTTGTGGGGTTTTTTTTTTGAGACATAGAAAGGCCATCCAAAATCATCCAACATTGAGCTCTTAAATTCTATGGTAATAAGCCAGTGCTTCATGAATATTTTTACATATAATGTAACTATTATATTTTAGATTGGTCAAATTTATGAGATAATGAAGTTGTGAACATGTGAACATGTACACTTTGATTACATTCAGCTACTTTGAGCATAATATGTTTGGTAGATCTCATGGAACCCTAATCAAAGAGATACAGGAGGAAGTAGAAAAAATACTAGGACAAGAATGAGGGACCAAGATGTGTGTCTGGGCTTATATAGCTGCTCACCAGCTGAGAGAGCTTTAAGTCACTAAACTCCACAAGTCTTAGTTTACTCATCTAAAAGAAGACATAAATGGACCATAGGATATTTAGGGTTCTTTCCTATTTGATAAGTTTGGATTTATGGCTAACTGGGCATGAATACTCAAGAATTTCACAAATGTTTGAAACTACTTTCTGAATTACAGTTGCTTTTCATTTAATGACTACATATTCCCATGCACACATGCATATAAAATTATATCTTGTAGAACATCTAAAATCTTTTTAGAAAGGAGTCGACAATTCTTAGATAACTGTAAAAGTCAAACATTCCTGGACCTTTTCAAGGATTTCAGATACTAAAGAAATCCTTGTGTCACAGCTGCCATACAGCACTGCATAGAACTCCCTAATTTTTTTACCCCCAAACTTATTTGCATTTGAGGACAGTATCACATATTTCTTAGCCAGGCAATTCAAATATGGGTTTTAAAGTCTTCACATAAAGACTTGGACTCTCCCTGTTGATTTGTGGGAGAGTGAGATGCTACTTTGTGGAAGGAAGAAATACAGATGAGAATGGCTCAGTGAGCATCTAGGTGCACCATGTACTGTCCATTGGCAGAAGGATCATAAGCCTGCAGAGCCAGGATGCACTATGTCAGTTCTGACCGTTTCCATTGGCTGGAAATTTTCAGGCAGGCCAGAGCCTTAACCCTGAGAGCCTGCACACTGCAGGTGCCACAGATAAGCTGTCTTGCCATTTGTTCTTTAGGGGAAAAAAGGCTGTTGTAGTTTCTTTGAAATTTGATGAAGCTATAACAAATCTGAAGAACATATTTGCTCACTGAACTTCCCATTTAATCATGTTACATTTAACACAGCCAGCCATTTCCAAGGTATTTCTATTTTCCCCAATTCCTTCCAGATAGTTCTGTGGTTTCTGACTTGTGCTGATCTTTTTCAATGAAAATAAATGAACCATCTGGAAAAATAAGTACACATAAAACACCACTTCCTACATTTAAAAATGTTAAATTTGGAAACAGGTTGTTGTTTTTTTTTTTTAGAGGATTTTTGGTATAATCCGAGCGCCAACAAGTTTAATAAAATTTCATGAAGAACTTTTGGAAAGAAAAAAAAAATCTGTGCTTTTCTGATGGCTTTATGAGTTGTAGAAAACAGACACAAGCCACAGTCACGTTTCCTTGCTCCAGCTCTGAGCAGGCAGCCATCCCAGAAGGCCCTAGAAAAGGTGTTTAGGACTTCCACTTTTTGAAGTTCCTAACCTGGGAAGTATTCAGACAAATGAGGCAAGCCCCATGCTTCATAGGAAGTATAAGAGGACTACAGCTCCTGGCTGGAGCACAGACAGGACATCTGTTCCAAACTCAGGTATAACATCTGTTCCAGGATAGCTGTTCCAGCCTGGAGTTCTGAGCTTAAAGCTCAGAACTGGCATTGACTGGTACTGGTACTGTAGGGCCCAGTGGGTATCTACATTTTCTATCATTTCCCGAGAGCCTCCTCTGTGTTGCAGACATACTGCCTGGGGTCTCCTTCATGACCTCATTAGCTTCTGTGCCCTGAACTAACATGTAGAAGCTGAGTGCTCATCTCTCCCTGCCCTCAGTGGGACAGGCTCAATCCCAAATGCCCAATGGCAGGGAGCTAGCCAAAGCTCCCAGGAGTCCAGCCACATCCAACTCCCCACCTGAAAAGAACACTGTGAGTTGAGCCTTCTAACACCCTCATCTACATCACCCATCACTTTCAGAGGGGCAGGCTTTGAGCATGGAGAAGATGGCAATGCACCTGCAGAGAGAACTGGACTGGAGTCAGGATACCTCGGACCCAAGATCTCCAGCCACCACCCAACTTCTCTGCAAGAAGGTATACTCTCCTCTGCAAAGGCAAAATGACAATCACCACAACCTGTCCTCCTTTCAGAACTGTCACAGACACCCAAAATGACAGTGAAGCAAACACATCTTGTGAACTATGAAGGCCTACATAGCCCACTGGCTGGTCCCTTAGTGGGTAACTCACCTCAGAGCACTGTTTCTCAATCCTGAGACCCACCCAGAAGAAAAAGATTAGTGCATCCCTGCCTGTAGGAAACACAAAGGGCTTACTGGGCACTCCTGATACTAGTCGAAGTGGTCGTAACACTCGAAAGGCACGGAGCGCTTTGACATCAAAGCCTCCTGATTTGCCACTGGAGTGGTTTCCGCCTTCTGTTTCTTTGGTTAATTGTTCCAAAATTACACTAAACAATCTGAAAGAAGAAGGAGGAGAGAGAGAAATGTTAGGAGTCTGTCACCCAGGGAAGCAAAACAGGATGATAAAATAGTTATTTTTAAACAAGGGCTAATTCTGAGTGGCTGCCTCCTAAATAACAGTAAGGCAAAGTAAAGTCAAGAACTTAGGGCTACAAAATCCAAACCTAACCCCTCTATCACTAGCACTTAGGCCACAGACTAATTTTTACTTCACTAGCACTTAGGCCACAGACTAATTTTTACTTCTTTTTCTTTTTTTTCCTGGTGGTACATGGGGTTTAAACTCAGGGCCTTATACTTGCTAGGCAGAGAGCCACTCTACCACTGAAAGCCCCCCTTTTTTTTGCCATGATTAAGTTTTGTTTTGTTGTTTTGCTATTCTTGGAGGGGGTTGTTCGTTTGTTTAAGCTATGGTTTCACTTCCTTCCCAGACACATGCTTGGACCACAATCGTATTTTTTATTTCCCATAGTTCAGAACACAGTCATGTACCAACATGCCCAACTTCTTCTGTTGAGACTGAGTCTCAGAGTTTTCTGACTGGGGCTGGGCTAGAAACACAGTCTTCTTGATCTCAACTTCCCACATACCTAGGATGACAAAACACATAGCTATAGCTTGAGAAAGGTGTCTCACAAACTTTTCTGCCCGAGCTGGCCTCCAACCATGATCTACCTGTTCTTAACCTCCCAAAGTAGCTAAGATTAGAGGGCACCCAGCTGGAACAGGAACTTATCTTAACTGCTCCTATGCCCATGGAGCAAGCAGGAGCAAGGTCAACCCTGGCAGAAGTGGGGATTGAATGACAACAATGACCTTGGTGTTACCTCTCCAGAGCACTCACTATGCACTAAGCACTTCCCAAACAATGATCCTTACAAAATTGTGCTTCAGGAATTATCAAGTCCATTTAAATTCAGTGGGAATAAGGAATCTGCTGAGCCCACATAAGTGGCAGAACTAACATTAGAATCCATGTATCATTGCCCCCCTTGGAATGTAGCTTCTATAAGGACAGGATGTTTTAGTCTTTGTTCATTTAGTCCATTCTAGCCTAATGTCTAGTTTCTGCTACATATGAAGTGCTTGAAATTTGGTTTTGCTTTTGTGGTATTTGGTTTGAATTCAAGGTCTTGCATTTGCTAGGTAGATGCTTTACCACTTGAGTCATGCCCCTAGTGCCTTGGGTTTAAGTTATTTTTCACATAAGAGTCTCATGCTTTTTGCCCAGGCCAGCCTCAAATATCCATTTGCCTACCTGTTTCTACAGTATAACTGAAATAATAGGTGTATATCATATATGTGCAAGCATGCTTGGCCTTTATGTTGAATCTTGCTACCTTTTCACCCAAGCAAACTTCTAAGTATAATCTTTCCAATCTCCACCTCCCAAGTAGCTAGGATTACAAGTGCGAAACACTATGCCCAGCTTCAATTTTTTGATGAATACATCAATGAATGACTTGAAATTCTCACATCTTAATGTGTTATACCACTTCCAGTACAGTCTCTGACACACATACCCCTCACCTGCAGCCTCATAAGGCTATTTGGGGAATGATGTAAATCACAGATGCTAACAAGCTGTGGTATGCAAAGGCTAAAAGCAGTTACCTAGGGGAAGGTATTAATATCATCATTTTCTCTCCTGAAATGTGAATAATATTGTATCTGGCAGCCATGGTTAAGTGTTTTCCAACTTTCAGAACTTTTTCTGGATAAAGCTATTTTCAGGCAATCTGTTCATTTGACAGTTACTTTTGCTCTTTCAAATAAATATTTATTCTTTGGAATTGTTGCTCGTTTTTCAGAATAAGTATAAATTTGCCCACTGCAAATAGCATCAACTCTGGCCAATCAGATTGTGGAAGTGACTGGCCCAGCAACAAAGAAAAGGTTCTAAAGTTTAATTAGCAGACAAAGCAGAAATTCTGCCCCCACTGGCAGGCCTCTGGATCACCAAGACACTAAGCCTATAAAACACAGGGTGGTCTGATTGCAGTTCTGATTCGACACAGCCATGTTATTCTGGGGCATTTATAGACCAGTTCTTTGTTTTAATAACAGTACAGCAATTAGCATGAACCCAAGAGGAAAAACAAGCCAGGTTTCTACCTTTTCAAAGCTTCTGATGTTAGCTCTCTCCTTAGTACTTGGGAAACAGATCAAATTTATGATAGGCTATCATTAGCATAGCATTTTAAATTATTGTAAACCTTTGTAGCAAGGCTAATGTTAAAAGTCTCTCCTCCAAAACAAGTTTATGGCTTCACACAAATAAACCAAAAGAAAGAAGGAAAACTTCAAGCTTTTCCAAAATGTGGAAGCCACAGGAATTTTCATCCCCAAGAGTTAGGAAAGTAATTTACACAGGTGGTGACTTAAGATGGCTTTCAAGTACCAGTGTTTGGCAATGTGTACTTGAAGGGCCTTTCATTCCCCATTCTCCAACAATGTCCTTAAAAACAGGTGAATAATGTCTCTCTCCTGTTACCAAAGAATCCGAGTCAGGGAGAAGCTGGCTATGGTTCCCAGACGGCATGGATCTGGATGGGTCCAGAGCTAGTTCCATTCTTAAGAGCTCTGAGACCTTAGAGAAGTTCCTCTCCTTCTTGAGACTTCTGTTTCCTACTCTTGAAAGTGAGGAAACTGAATTAAGGGACTCGGAGCCCTGTCCTTTCCATTCCCATAGCCTATAATTCTATCCTTGCACCATCATTTAGAGAGAGGGGGGAAGGGTAGTGGGAGAGGAAGAGAAAAACAGAGAGACAGAGAGAGAGAGTGAGAGACAGAGACAGAGAGGAGACAAAGCTTAACATTAGAGCCTAGATTGCTATGAAGAGCCCCAAAAGAAGAAGAGAAAGGCAAAGAACTTCCCACATTGACAAAGGTCAGGAGCACCACAATAAGGACACCAAGTTCTTAACAAAAGCTTAAGTAATGAGCTGGAATGCTGGAAATGTCTCTATTGAAAGATCAGAAGAGTAAGATTAAAGTTGACTCAGATCAAACTTTTCATTCAAGGAGTGGTTTCAGTCCCCTGGGTCCTCTTGTGGCTACATTATTAAGAGTTAATATTTTTTAAATATCCACTAATGTCTTAATGTTTGTTAGTGGGAGACTTGACAAAGTAATAGGTCACTGTAGACCTGGAGTTGAAAATCCACTGGATTGAGATACAGACTATAGTTGGAAACTTTAGAGAGTGGGAATCCAAATCAAATGAAGATTTCATTTTTTTAACTCCTGCTCTTGCTTTGACTATAATTTAGTGCATATTTTAGATAAAAGAGTAACTTGATGTTCTAATTTTTTCATACTTAGTGGTAAAAAGAGGCTGAGTCCAGTTCATTTTAAATTACTTAAGATTATTTTTACTTTTAAAACCAACTTTAGGGGCTGGGAAGGTGGCTCAGTGGTAGAGCGCTTGCCTTGCATGCCTGAGGCCCTGGGTTCGACTCCTCAGCACCACATAAACAAAAAGAAAAAAGCCGGAAGTGGCACTGTGGCTCAAGTGGTAGAGCGCTAGCCTTGAGCTGAATTGCTGAGGGACAGCGCCCAGGCCCAGAGTTCAGGCCCCAGGACTGGACCCAAAAAAATAAAATAAATAAAATCAACTTTATTACTGTTTATAATATATAATGTGTGTGACATTATATATTATGTATAAATGTAAAATAATGAACCTACTTAAGTGCAAAATAAGGTACATTTTGACAAATACATGGGTTAAAGTAACAAATGTAAGCTTTCAGATAGAATATTTCCAGTCTCTTGAGTTCTCTCATGTTTCACTGCAGTCTTTCCTCCAGGTCCAATCTTAGGCATCCAGCCACTGACTGGCTATTTTCTATGTAAGGAGTTTTCTCTTCTAGAACCTATATAAATAGACTCAGATACCATATTCTCTTTTTTGATTATCTTCTTTTACTTGTCTACTTTTACTCCTAGAAGTTGTTAAATTTATTCTTTTCATTGTTGAATAACATTAAGTTACATACATTTACCTAGTTTGTCTTTTAACTGTCATATTTGAATTATTTTTAGTGTTTTCTTCTATTACAAAGAATGTCTTTCTGTAGACACGTTTTCCTTTAACTTGGATCAATGCCTAAAAGAAAACTGGTATGATCACTTAGTGTGTTTAACACTATAAGAAATGGGAAAACTTTTTTGTATGTGTGCCAGTAATGGGGCTTGAACTCAGGGCCTGGGCACTGACCTTTAAGATTTTTTGCTCAAGGCTGGCATTCTACCACTTGAATCACAGCTCCAGTCCTGTCTTTTTGGTTGGCTTTGAACTGAAATCCTTACATTTCAACCTCCGGAGTAGCTAGGATTATAGGTGTGAGCCACCAGTGGTGGGCAGAAATGGGAAACTCTTTCTACAGTGATGATATCTATGTGATCTATGGAAATTCTCCACACGTTGGTGGACATTTGATATTGTGGGTATTTTCACATTTAGTGGACACATAATCCTGTCATTGTGGTTTTGATTGGCATTCCTCTAATTAATTAAGACATTCAGCATCTTTTCAGAGGCTTGCTGGCCATTAAAAAAATAGTTTTCCAAATCTTTTGCCCACTGATATAATGGGCTGTCTTCTTGCTGTTAAACTGTAAGAATTCTTTCTATATGCCAAGGAGAAATTCCCTAGTCAGATATCAGTACAGTGCACATTTCCCCTATCTCAAGTACATGTAATTATTTCCCTAACTTTCGTGCTGTTGTTATTGTATCTTATACTTTCTGTGGATGGTAGAAGGGCCCACAATCTATGATTATTACTTCTATTTGAAATAATCAATTACTTTTAAAGAGATCTCAAGATGAGGAAAAGAACCTTTACATTTACCCATGTTTTTAACTCTTGTGTAAGATCCAAATTTCTATCTGCTGCCACTTTTCTTCAGTGTCTTTAACATTTCCTGAAGTTCAGAACTTTTCAGTCATGAATTCTCAGCTTTTGTTTCTCTAAAAAAGTTTTCATTTTGACATCAATCTTGGGAGTTATTCTCCAAAATAAGAGTTTGAGGTTGAATTTCCCTCGGTATTAAAAACACCCATCTATTGTCTCTTGCCTCGCATCACTGTGAAGAAGTCTAAGATGTCTTTTCCTGTTTAAGATCTCTTTATCTTTGGTTTTAACTTTTTCATTACAATCTTGATGTGCCTTGACATGGCTTTCTTCAATTTATTTTACTCAGGC
Organism: Dipodomys spectabilis; assembly: GCF_019054845.1. Taxonomy (NCBI): domain Eukaryota; kingdom Metazoa; phylum Chordata; class Mammalia; order Rodentia; family Heteromyidae; genus Dipodomys; species Dipodomys spectabilis. The sequence continues at coordinate 5,356,048 of NW_024870731.1, forward strand.
TTTGTTGAACATTTTTACTTTGTGAGTTTATATTTTTTCATCTGATTTGGAAAATCTGGTGCCATTTCTTCAAAGGTTTTTCTTGTATCTCTCCCTGTCCTTCTCTCCTTCTGAGACTCATATGTTAGACCAATTGGTAATTACCTAAAGCCAAATGAGGTGTCTATTTTTTCTTAATTATTCTTGTAAATTTTATTGCTAGCATATCTTCCAGATTCCTGATTTTTTTTTCTTTGCTAGTATCTAATATGCTACTAAGCCAATCCAGGGAATTATTCATTTCAGATATGCTTTTCAGTTCTTATTCTTTTATATTGTCCTTCCATATATAAAAATATATTTATAACAGATGTTTTAAACTCTCATTAAGCCCTTTTCTGCTAATTCCATCATCTCTATCTCTTTGGGGTCTGACTCTATAGACAGAATTTCCTCCTTCTAGGATATATTACTTCATTGTTCATTATTATTTGATTGCATACTAGACATTTTAATGTTACTTTTTTAAGTATTTAGGCTTGGTTAGCTTTCTTTGAAGAGTGCTGCATTTTAGTTTGGCAGGTAGTTACTTGCACAGTGCACACTTTTTCAGGTTTCTTCCCAAATTCTGTTAGCAACATTTCAGGAAGCCTTTACCATAAAGCGGGGGGTTGTTGGCAAACTTTTTCAGTAAAGGGCCAGATAGTAAATATTTTGGTTAAAACCCAACTAAGTCAAGTAAACTTACGAGTGTGGCTATGTTACAAAATAAACTTTTATTTATGAAGATAGGCATCAGGTTAGTTGGCCTAAGGCTTGACCCACTGGCCATAGTTTGCCAAACTGTGTTCTGGAGCTAGGTTAGCCCTAGGGTCCTTCTGAGGTCTCCACAGATAGTCCAGGATGTTCAGTGAGACTTCTTACTCCGGTTAGTCCTGACTAAACCATCTTTCAGTTCTGTTGAGCTCTGGTTACTCATTCTACAGCCTCCCACTTTTCTTTTTTCCTTAACCATGTTCTTCGCCTGGCTTCATAGAATTATATCCTCCAAAAGTACAGCTTAAACTCCAGCCAGAACTCCTAAGGCAAATCCATGGAGCACTCATCCTCTCCCTCCTCCCACTCCCACTCTCCCTCTCTCTTCCTCCCTCCCCCCCCTCTGCACACACCTGCACATACACACACACACACACAGACACACACAATCTTCTCAAATCTCAATTTCAGGCATTCAGTCCTTCTGAATTCTTGTCTCTTCCTCATAAACTTGATGCAGCCAACATGTTTGTTTGGTTACCTGCCCCTTTTTCATGTTATTGTGGGCAAAGAATCTAAAATAATCTCCAGACAGAAAGAAGTCTAGGTGATCATGGCATGGGTACATTAGAAATGGAGCTAAGCATCTGCATTCTCTGAACAGAAAATCCAGGAAAGGAACAGCAATTACTACAGAATCAAGATGCTTGCAAGACTCCTATTTGCTGATTCTTGACACATTATAACAAAGGAAGATTCTTCCTTTTTACCTAAGCGTCACTTGTTTATTTTAGACACACTACCCTTGCAAGGATACTTTAGATGCCAATGGTAATTTTTGAAAAAGCTAACTTTCTCTTTCACAAGTCGAATTACCCCCAATGGGCTACCCCTTAGGATCCCATTTTTAACTTCCTAGATTGAAAGGACTGGCCCAAATTGATCCAACTGTCCCAATATACAGTAGAATTGGTCTTTAGGGCAGAGGATCCTTGATTTTAAAAAATCCTAAAGAAAAAATCAATTTGCTCAACTGCAAAAAGCAGCTGACTACAGTCATGGAGACGGAAAAAGAGGCTATTTTAAAATCTCTGCAGAAATGAACATGATTGTAGAAACAACCCATACAACAGTTAGGGTAACTAAGGCTCAGGGACAGGACACATCTTATCTTCCTTTGTGAGTATTTGTCCAAAGACTCAGCATTTCCTTAATACTGATTCCATTTCCTTTAGCTGTCAACATGTCCAGGTTGAAGGAGTAGGAAAAACAGGCCTCTGTTTTTCACTTTAATATTCTGTTTTAACTAAAACTTATCTTCTTCTTGTGAAAAAAATTTGAAAGGATACTTGCTTGTCTCTGCATTGTGTGTGTGTGTGTGTGTGTGTGTGTGTGGTGTGTGTGTGTGTGTGTGTGTGTGTGTGTGTGTGTGTGTGTGTGTGTGTATTGGGGCTTGAACTCAGGGCCTCTCACTCAGCTTTTTCACTCAGGGTTGTTATTCTACCCCCATATATGACATTTTGCTGGTAACTGGAGATAAGAGTCTCTTGGATTTGTTTGACTGGGATGGCCCTAACAGTGATACTCAGATCTCAGCCTCCTGAGTAGTTAGGATGATAAGTGTGAGCCACTGGCACCCTGCTTGCATTTTACATTTTATTTCATTGTATGCTAGATATGTGACATTATTCAGATGCTTGGTTTGTTATTTAAAGTGGGATAGTCATGTACCAGTGTTTCTCCCAAAGGTAACATTAAAAAAAGTAATAGCTCTGCTCAAGAGATGTTAAACGGCAGAATATCTCACTGTTACGAAGGCAAAATTACTCATAATTTATAACTTATAAGTTAATTAATTTATGTTGAATTAAAACCTCTTTGTACAGCTACTTGAAGGAAAGAAACAAAAAATAATTCCTGGTTACTCCTGGTGCAGTAACTGGCACGCTCTCTCTAAAAGGCTGTGTTTTCTTTCAGCATCCCCTCCAATTCCTGTCTTCCAGAGAAACACTTCCCCCAAAACAGGAGAGACTTACCCTACAATCACTATAACAAAATCCAGCAAATTCCATCCATTCCTGACATAAGCATTAGGATGCAGCAACAATCCATACGCTATAATCTTCAAAAATGTCTCGACTGTAAAAATAATCAGGAAGGCATATTCTACTTTTTCCTGTGAAGACAAACAAAGAAACACACCAAAAATGGGAGAGAAGGAGAAACAGTGATTAGAATCAACATCTGAGAGATAGGAGCATTTTCCTCTAAAGTCTTATTATGAGAAGTAGAGCAATTACACTGCACCTGGGCCAGGAAAGCATTTTCATTTTAACACCGAATTTCTCATAAGCAACTAAGTAGAATCCACTTCGTTCCAGGCTGCATGGCTGTAATTTACCACCTGTTCTGATGTATGCGTGTGATAAGTCTGTCTAGGTCATAACAGGCATGTTTGTTATTTGTACACATTTGTAAAACACAGCATGTTTTCCTTCCTAGATTCCCAGACCAGGTCCAGAAATGTACAAGGGTAAAACAAAGATTTTGTACAATGGAATGAATGTCCTCAGGAACAAAAAAATAGGTCTGATGTCTTGAGTTGATCTCTGACTTCTCAATTCAAAGTTAATTTTGAACCAAGTAGCAAGATCACCTTCGGCAACTCCCTCTGCTCCTCATTCACAGACTAGAAGGGAGTGAATTCAGAAGGCCAACACTTCTTGTTTATTAGAATGCTGGTCCCCCTGGCCAACACTGCTGAGGCCACCGTGAGTTTCCCAGGAAATCTCAGTCCTTGTGACCATTCCCAAATGATTGTCAGCACTGCTGAGGACTCTGAGAATCTCTCCAGTTCTAACCCTTACAACTCTACACGCTGAGGAAAACACCTTAGCCAGCAAGTCTAAACACTTCCTTCTTTTATAAATGTTTTCTTTACATACTCCATTTCAAGAGCAACATGGTCAAACAGGAATATGAATATATATATATATATATATATATATATATGTATATATATCTGTGTGCTCTGGTGGGGGCATGGGAGTTTCAAATGTGCATGCAGAAAATACCTGAAATCACAGAAGGCATAGCTGACAGGAGCTATTTCCCACCTTCTGCCCTCTGCTGAGGCCCAAAGTCTTACCTTCTTCTTCCTCATTTTCCTTTTCAAAAGTAATTATAAGAGATTTTGCTGTGTTATAAGTGACCATTACTGTAGATTTATTTTTATAAATGCAAATTTAAGATATAGAAAATGCTTCTGAAAAGAAATATTTTATTTTTAGAATTGTCTTTTAAAATATTTATTTCAAGATGTTTCCCACAGGCCTAACTCCCTAAAATATTTTAACCATATATATACACATATATATGTGTATATATATTTGTGTATATATATGTGTGTGTGTATATATATATATATATATATTCACTTGCAGTAGGCCTGGTACTCTTTTACATTTAAATATGAAATTTGCCTAAGGCACCCCTAGGCTCAAGCTGTCTGCTGCCAGAGTCCTCTCCCTTTGTCTTTGGCTGCCCCAGGCAGAACTTCCCCATGGCTTGCCACCAGTATCTTCTCTCTTGGCCACCAGGGAAAAATCCAAACATGGCTGTGCATACAGAATATCATCTAGATTTTCAGCTTCCTGCTGGTTATATAAAAGCCAGTTATCAGCCTTTCCGGCCCTGGCCCTACAGCTATCACTGTCCTTCTTAAACCCGCCTTCCAAAGCTTTCTTTGATCCTTGGGTCACTATTGCAACAGTCTAATAAAATTCTTTTTTTACTAGTAAAGTTGAGGAGAGGGGTTAGGTTAGAAGGGATGGGACAGAATGATAAAAGTAGTGACATCAATCAAGATACATTGTACTTATAAACTGATTTGTTGAAATCGTAACCCCTTTGAACAACTGCTTAATAAAAATAATTGTTAAACTGAGTGCTGGTGGCTCACACCTGTAATTCTAGCTACTCAGGAGGCTAACATCTGAGGATCACAGTTCAAAGCCAGCCTGAGCAGGGAAGTCTGTGAGACTCTTATCTCCAATAAGCCACTAGAAAACTGGAAGTGGTGCTGTGGCTTAAGCAGTAGAGCACCAGTCTTGAGCTGAAGAGTACAGGGACAGTGCCAGAGTTCAAGCCCCACTACCAAAAAAAAAAAAGTTACAAAAGATGCATTGTACTTATAAACTGTTTTCTTAAATGGTAACCCCTTTGTACAACTACTTAAAGATAATAATAAAAATAGAACTAAATTATTAATGATCTTTAAAAAGAAACTCTTTTTTAGTACAGGTTACCCCAATCAGTGTATTTACAACCTGAAGAATCTAACTCACTGGGTGTCAGTGGCTCATGCCTATAATCCTAGCTACTCAGAAGGCTGAGATCTGAGGATTACAGTTCGAAGCCAGACTGGGCAGGAACATCCAGGGAGACTTTTATTTCCAATTAACTACCAGAAAACCAAAGTAGAGCTGTGACTCAAAGTTGTAGAGTACTAGCCTTGAGTGAAAAAGCTTACAGACAGGACCCAGGCCCTGAGTTCAAGCCCCACAACCTACTGGACTGGGGGGGGGGGATGCTTAACTCATGCCTATCTTTGATAACCATGCCTCCTGGTCCTGTAGAAGAGTTACAGTCCCAGTCAGGCTTATCCTGACCTGTGCCTTCCAGTTCTCACCATTCTCTTCCTACAACCATGTCTCTGGGCTGGGCATCCTAGGGAGATGTTCTTCAGGTAGTACACAAACCCCATCATGCCATAAGTCTGTCTTCTTTGCAGCCCAGATTCCTTGTCATCCATTCCTTGGCACACCCACAGTGGATGATTCAGAGGAAACATCCTATACAATCTACATTGCACTACTACAAATGCACTGAAGATCAAAGCCTGACTTTGCTACTAGGTGGAGGGGGAAGATCCAAAAAGGCTCTGATGAATTCTGACTGTGCAAAGGAAAAAAGTATTTTATTACTTTAACCAGTGGCAAAAATCCCTAAAAATGCCAACCTACTGTACTCACATCAGCCCCTGACCACCAAATGTACATCATCAGTATGTTTTCAAGACTTAGGAGTTCCAGGAGAACAAGATAATCTAAAAACAGCACACAGAGTCTATAATTCCCTGTCCCTTTTTATCCCTTCTGCTTTAGTTACTAGGCCAGATAGGGGGAAAAAGACTTTGCTGCTATCAATATGCATAGCAGTTACATCCCTACGTCAAGACAGCACCATACTTCAGAGAGAAAAAACAAGACAAAGAACAAACAGAACACCTACTGAACACAGCTTGTTTTTCCTTTTTGGCTTTTATTTATAAGTAAGTTTACCACATTAAAGCAAGGGCCATTAGTACAAGTAAACTCTTTCTTTAAGTGTTTAATACCTCCCCATTATTCTCCTCCCTTCCTTTGTAAAGACTTCAGCTCCTCTTTCCAAAATCCTTATTAAATTACTTGATGGAATAAATTGTAAGAAATACCACCTTGCTCTAATGTGATTCTGTATTTCAGAGATTCTACTACAATGCCAACTAAAAAATTACAGCCTGAACATACAGTAGACCAGTCTACCTAGAAGCCAGTGTCTTCCTGGTCCTCAGTTCTGCTATTATGAAGAATTCCTAGGAAACAAGCGTACATTGAACAAATTTAGTGTTAAGAAAACACAAGCCAGATACCAGTAGTCAGGCCTGTAATCCCAGTTACTCAGGAGGCTGAGATCTGAGGATTGTGGTTCAAAGCCAGCCCAGGCAGGAAAGTCCTCTCAAGGACTTTATCTCCAATAAACCACCAGAAAACTGGAAGTGGCTCAAGTGATAGAGCACTAGCCTTGAGCTGAAAAGCTGAGGGACAGTGCCCAGGTCCAGAGTTCAAGGTCCATGACCAACCCCAAAAAAGAAGGAATAGGAGGGCCAGTAGCTCATGCCTAGCTACTCAGGAGGCTGAGGATTGTGGTTTGAAGCCCACTTGGGCAGGAAAGCCCATGAGATTCTTATCTCCAAATAACTACCAAAATTAGCTGGAAGTGGAAGTAGAGCTGTGGGCTCAAGTGATGGAGTGCTAGCCTTGAGTAAAAATAGCTCAGGGACAGTGCCCAGGCCCTGAGTTCAAGCCCTAGGACCAGCCCAACAACAAAAGGCAGGAAGGCAGGAAGGCCAGGAAGGGAGGGAGGAAGGGAGGGAGGGAGGGAGGGAGGGAAAGAGGGAGGAAGAAAAGGAAAAGCAAACAAGCAAGCAAGCAAGAAACAAGGTATCTTCCTAAGTTACTCTAACACTTTGTAAAAGTCTGAAATAAACAGTCAAATTACTGGGCTAAAGGCTGCTGTCATCCTACTTGGACCTCTCCCTCCACCCCATTCTACAAAGTCAAAGTCATTATCCTTCCATCCTTTCCTAGCTTTCTTTCCATTTTTCTTCCATAAGAGGAAAAAGAAGGAAGGGAGGAAGGAAGGAAGGAAGGAAGGAAGGAAGGAAGGAAGGAAGGAAGGAAGGAAGGAAGGAAGGAAGAAGGGAGGGAGGGAGGGAAGGAGGGAGGGAGGAAGGCAGGCAGGTGGGTAAAAGGCAGGAAGACGGGAAGGCAGGCAGAAAGAAAAGAAAAGAAGGAAAAAAGAAAGAAGGGGAGTGAGGGAGGGAAAAAAGAAAAGAAAAGGAAAGGAAAGGAAAGCAAAGCAAAGCAAAGAGAAAATTCCTCCATTTACCAAGGAGAGCTGCACTGTGCCATTCAGCCTCCTATCAGTAGTAGTATCTTTTTGCTGGCAGGAAGTCCTGAGTGGACAGGGCCAGTCAAACTTCCTTTCAGAAAACTGCTATCAGATATGACCTTATATATGGCATAAGTTGCCCATGAAAATAGAGGAATAAAGGCTCAGATCTAATTTTGAAAATTTATATTCTTGACAGTGAAATTGCACAATATGATAGACTCTGAGCCAACATTTCCTAAACCAGTTCACAGTCTTTAAACCTGCTATCCTTACAGAGAGGCTGAGAGATGTCAGATGCCCTTTATTGTACTTGGTTCTTCCCTGTTCCCAGGGATTCTTTTATTCACCTGTCTGTCTGCTCATCCATCCATTCTGACTACCTGGTTCTTTCCCAACAAAGCCTGATCCCTAAACTCACAGAGCTTCTAGCTGCTGTCAAGTACTCAAGAAAGGACTGAGGCAGCTAGGTGACAGCTCTTAGTTTTGCTCATTTATCTACATGGCCCCAAGGGTTTTAAAAAGTTTTCTTGGCTTATATTTTGCCAACATCTGTCCCTCCCCCATCTCTTTCTGCGCTCAGCCTATTGGCAGGGATCATCTCTTAGCTGTCTTTTTGACTCTAGTATCTAGTGTCATACCCAGCATACATAATGCACCCATAGATGCTTCTAGGAAGCAGTGAAGGAAAAGAATAAAGCACCAAGACAAAACATAAAAAGAACTATAAAGGCCTAAGGTTTTGTGATCCTAGCATGTATGTCCAAAAACAAAGTAACAAGATATCTTCCTAGGTTACTCTAACACTTTGTCAAAGTATAAAACAAACAATCTAATTACTGAGCTAAAAGTTGCTGTCATCCTACTTGGACCTCTCCCTCTACCCCATTCTACAGAGTAAAGTCATTATCCTTCCATCCTCTCCTAGCTTTCTTTCTACTTTTCTTCAAATAGGAACCCTTCACTTCAAGCCATAAGCCAACCTGTTCACTCCCATATATGCCAGTGCTTTCTTACATGCCCTTGCTCAGCCGGCTTCGTTCACCCAGTGCTCCTGCCCTAAAGTATGTACCTTCTCAGCAAAGTGAGCACCCAGCTCTACGAAACACAACTGAAAACAAGCCCCACACAGTTAAGTGGAAAGAACACATGGTTGTAGCCATAATATTTGTTTTCTGCTAGTCCTGACTTAGCCAGGAATTTGTGCTGTAACTCTGGGCCACGGTGGAAATTCACATCCAGTTCTCTTTCTCCAGAAGTCTCCTCAGTCTGTTTTTTCATTAGTCTAAGCTCTACTCATCCTTCAAGGCCAAGATGAAGTGATACTTCCTCAGCAAGATCTTTTTTAATGTCTGAGACAAAACTGGAGCCTGCTCCTATATGCTATAGATGCCCATTATACTTCATACCCTTAATTCAACATAGAACATTGCATTTTAAAAATTACCTCTTTAATTGTAAGTCCAGAAATAAAACCACACACACACACACACACACACACACACACACACACACACACACACACACACAGAGCCAAAGGTATTGGTAAAATTGAATATCCAAATAAAACAGAATAAGATTAGCACCTTTATCTCTGCTACACAAAAACCAACTAAAATAAAATAAAGAGTTAAATAAGTAAGTCCTGAACTCTGTAAATGTGCCAGAAGAAAACACAGGGTAAATTTTCTTGACACTAGTCTGGGCAAAGACTTTGGAAATGACAAATGGGATTGCACCAAACTAAAAAGCTATGCACAGTAAAGAAAATAATTAATGAAATAAAAAGATAACTTACAGAATGGGAGAAAGTATTTGCAAACCATATGTCTGACAGAGCTAATACCCAAAATATCTAAGAATGTAACTCAATAGTAAGAAAACAACCCCTTTTTAAATGAGCAGAGAATTTGGAGTAGACATTTCACAAAAGAGAACACACGGATAGTCAACTGTCATAAAAAATACTCAAATCAGCACCTTATAGCTATTAAGATGGTTATCGTCAAAAAGACAAGAGATAAATATTTGCAAAGATGTGCAGCAAACAGACTCTTATGTTGATGAGGATGTAAATTATTATGAGATATGCAGACTAGTATGGAAATACCACAAGAAAGGAATATATGATCTAGCAATTCCATGCATAAAATCAGTATGCTGAAGACTTACACACTCCCATGTTCACCACAGCACTGATCATCATAGCCAACTGCCACGCTGTGGGAGCAATGTAGGTGTCCACAGTGAGTGAGTGGGAAAAGAAAATGCGGGAAGTACTCACAAGGAAATATTTTTCAACCTTTAAAAAGGAAGGAGGGCCGGGCGCCGGTGGCTCACGCCTGTAATCCTAGCTACTCAGGAGGCTGAGATCTGAGGATCACGGTTCAAAGCAGCCCGGGCAGAAAAGACCGTGAGACTCTTATCTCCAATAAACCACTAGAAAACCGGAAGTGGCGCTGTAGCTCAAGTGGTAGAGCGCTCGCCTTGAGCTGAAGAGCTGAGGGACAGCGCCCAGGCCCAGAGTTCAAGCCCCATGACCGACAAAAAAAAAAAAAAAAAGGAAGGAGGGCCGGGCACTAGTAGCTCACACCTGGACCTAGCTACTCAGGAAGGCTGAGATCTGAGGATCTTAGTTCATAGCCAACCTGGGCAGGAAAGTCCATGAGACTCATATCTTCAATTAACCATCAAAAAGCTAGAAGTAAAGCACTGGCCTTGAGCAAAACAACTCAGGGCAGTGCCCAGGCCCCGAGTTCAAGCCTGAAGTCCAGCACAAAAAAATTAAAATAAAATAAAAAATACTAGCGGTGCTAATTGCTCACATGTGTAAGCCTAGCTACCTGGGAAACTGAGATCTGAGTATTGTGGTACAAAGCCAGCCTGAGCAGGAAAGTCTGTGAGACTTATCTCTAATTAACTACCAGAAAACCAGAAGTGGAGCTGTGGCTCAAAGTGAGAAAGCACTAGCCCTGAGCTCAGGGACAGCACCAAGGCCCTAAGTTCAAGCTCCATGACCAACAAAAAAATAAATAAAAATAAACAAAAATAACAAGGAAGGAAATCTTGTCATGTACAGATAAGCCTAGAGGACACTGTGCTCAGTAAAATAACCCAGTCACAGAAAGTCAAATACTCATAATCTTGCTTGTATGTGGCAACTGAAAAAAAAAAGTCAAAGATGCAGAAAGTAGAACAATGTCTACCACGGTCTGGGAGCAGGGGAATTGGGAGGGTTGAAGGGAGGTTAATCAAAGGATATGAAATTTCAGTTAGACATAAGGAACCAATTCAGAAGACCTACTATACAACAGTGTGTATATATACTATATAATACAAAGGTGTTTTTTTTTTTTGGCCGGTTGTGGGGCCTGAACTCTGGGCCTAAGTGCTGTCCCTGAGCTCTTCAGCTCAAGGCTAGCGCTCTACCACTTGAGCCACAGTGCCACTTGCGGCTTTTTCTGCATATGTGGTGCTGAGGAATCGAACCCAGGGCCTCATGCATGCAAGGCAAGCGCTCTACCACTGAGCCACCTTCCCAGCCCAATACAATGTTTTATAAAAATTTTAACCTTCTTACCACAAAAAAAACCTAAGTATGTGAGGTAACAGATATAGTAATGAGCTTTATATAGCCATTCTCAATATTGCACCTATTAAAATATATTGTACACTATAAATATATATAATCCTTGTCAATTTTAAATAAATTTGTAAAAATTATCTCTTTAATATTGACTTCCTCAATAAATCATCATTTCTGTAAGGCCAGAAATGATACTTCATGTATCATTGTGTTTCTAGAACCTGTTACAAAACTGGATATTCCACATCTATAAATGAAGCAATAACTGAGAGGTTTTGATTAAGCATTATTAAATGTTCTTTCCTGCTAGTAAATCTTCAAAACACCAGGACCACCCTGGCTTTGCCCAGTTCCAGGAAAGCCTGCATCCACTCAACCCTCTCACCTGTCTATTCCACATGCTGGGATCTGGGGTAGTGCAGCTTCTGGGAGAGGCATGCACAAACTGTAGTGATCAGGCCTCAGCAGCGGACTTATAAGGCTTGTGAGGACCAGTGGAAAGACAGAGGTTGAGGCAGGAGAGACAGACAGCATGAAGGGCCTCAGGTGCCATGTGACAGGGTCGTCCTTTATTTCCCATATGTAAAATGAACAGAACCAGATCTTGCTCAGGTGGAAAACTATATTTCACTTGATCTGTTAAGTAAAGCCTGAACACAGGCTTTAAGGGGAGATTCTTGAAGGGCTCAGGAGCCCTTTTCCCTACCCTACTCTTTCACTTATCAACCAATAAAGACAGGCAACTCAAGGCAGTAAGAACAGAAGTAGCAGCTGTGGTTTCTCCAAGGGGCTGGGTCACCTGAGGTCATCCTGCAGAGAGCCCTTCCCTTACTGCCTTACACATTTCAAAAGATGGTCTGGGGCACCACAGGGCTAAGATTACATGGTTTCCCTAAGCAGATCCAACCTCTAGTAAACTGGTAGATGACCAGTGGAGGGTGACCAGAAAGAAGGCAGGCCTAGGCTCAAAACAGAGGTAATTTGCTCTTCTGCAGGTATTAATGAAGTATGTGCTCACAGGGCCTCCAACGTGTAGTTTAGTTTAATTTTACATTTACATGGGGGGAGGGAAACTGGCTAAAACATTTGGTTTGCTCTTTTTTTCTCTTTGTTTTAAAGGTACAAATATTACATGGCATTTGTGTCCCCTCAGTTCAATCCTAGTGTCAGCCTGATTTAGTCCTCTAGATTCTCAGTTCTCTCATCTATAAAACAGGAAGAAGTCATGCTTGTCCTGTGCAGCCAGGTTACACTGAAAAATCCTGCTAAGTAAAAGGAAAGTGGTAACTGTGCAGACTGTAACACACTTCCATCAAAGACATACATGAATGAGGAGGTAAGACAGGTCCATGGGAGGTACAAATAAATTTCTCTTCCTTGTGTGTGGGTGCAGTTCTCATAGAAGCATCTGGAACTCTGAAGAGGTATCTCAAGAGATCCCACAACAGGGCCAGGGACCCCCGTGACTACCCCAGTGGAAAAGGATTCTGCCTAGGACGCTGTTTAAAATGTGTCCAGATATAACAAATGGAGGAGGCCAGCAGGGTGGCCTTGAAAATATCTGGTCTGTGGGCAGAGGGCAGCTTCATTTCTGAGAGTAGGAGTGGAAGTGGGAGCAGAAGCAGCTGACAGGGAACTCTCCTTGCTCATCAGCAGAACAAAGGAAACTGCTGCTTTACTGACAATACAGCAGTTATCTTGAATGGGACACTACAGTCCTGGCCACTCCACCAAATTCCTAGAGTGACTGTACCCTAACCTTCCTCTAGAAATTACTCCATCCCTACTCTGAGTCCAGGGTCTATGGGAGTTGGCCAGACAAAAACTAAAACAAAAGAAGCATCTGCTGTTGTTATTATATGAGCCCCCAAATCAATCTGAACCTGAAGTCAGAAATTCCCTTTACTGCCATGGGTTTTTTCACTTCCAAAAGCTAATAAACTAACCTGGTTTGAAAAATCCAGGAAAACCACACTGGTCCTGTTGGATCACTCTGCTTCTCTTACATTGTTGAAGCAACTGGGAGAATCAGCTCCCATAAGCTGCTTGTTTGATAAGAGAGGAATCCTTTGTTGTTGTTTTTTGTTTGTTTTTGTGTGTGCCCATCCTGGGACTTGAACTCAGGGCCTGGGCCCTGGCATTAAGTTTTTTGATCAACGTTAGAGCTGTACCACTTGAGACACAGCTCCACTTTTGACTTTTTGTTTTGTTTTGTTTTGGTGGTTAATTGGAGGTAAGAGTCAGAGACTTTCTTGCCTGGGCTTTAAACCCTTTTCATCAGACCTCAGCCTCCTGAATAGCTAGGATGAGCTACCAGACATGAGCCACCAGTGCTTGGGACGACAGGATTCCTTTTACAAACTCAATACAGGTTCTTACTACCTAGGATCTAAGGGCTCTGCTCGTCACTGGGAATTCATATAGGCTCAACTTGGCAAATTTACGTTTTCAAGCTTGCCTCTAGAAATTCATATAGGTTCAACTTTGAAAACTTACTTTTTCAAGTTTACCCAGTCTCTTTCACCACCACCAGTTTCAACTGGTTTCAGGTACTCTGTGCCCTCCTGAAAAAATACTGCTTTGAACTTGTCCCGATTATCCGGGGAACCAGGACTCAGGGTTCCTTTGGCAGTGGGTACATCCCATAATTGGCAATCTCTCACTTCCTCACGCAGCTTCAACTCTCAGACACTGCCAACTCTGTCAGTTTAAACCATTTTTAATTTAATTCAGCAACACTCACTAGGTATCTACCCCGTATCAGGTATGACCTTATCATGAGGGATTAAAACATGGCTAAGACATTGTTGATGTCCTCATGTCCATAAAAACTTCAAAACACAGCAGAATGACAATCATAGCTGCTGTGAAGGCAGAGAAAGCAACTAAACATGCCTGGAGCTTTCAGGAAAGTTTCTTGTAAAGCGAGAGACTGTATCCCATCAAAGCCTTCCACATGACTTCCACAATCTGACTTCACCCCACTAACCAACAACCCATAACTGCTGCAGTCCAAGTGGACAGGACCCTTCATGTGCCTTATCCCCACCCTATTTCACATGTCCTTACATTCCAGTTCGTTAGCTCCCATACAGTCCTACAAAGACAAGCCTTTGTGACGGCTTTCCTCCTCACAGACTGAAAGGGAAGACCAAGAGGTTCCATTCCCTCCAAGCACTATTTCACTCTCCCTTTTAAAGTTTTAACCGGTGAATAGAGTAGAACAATGACCACCACAATCCTATTACCTATGTCTTAATTCCCCATGGCAGACAACCCTACCAATCACTGAGTGGCATTTCCCTCCTGCCCCTACCATGCTTTGCTGAAGGGTCACACAATGCTCTATTAGACATCATCCCTGAGTGAAGTTTACATCTAAATTGAAATATTTGTCATCCAAGAGTTAAAAGTCATGCCACATGTTCTGGCACTTAATTATGAAAGGGAACCATATATCACTGGAGAACCAGCTATCTATGAAGTCATCAAAGACAGCAGGAAAGGGCACTGTCTCCATTTTGGGGAGCTCTTGGTCTAGTTGAGAAATAAACTTACTAACGTGATCTTGTATTACATGTGGACTTGTCAGTGCCTGATGGCAGGAACCGTTTCATACACTTAGGAACAGAACCAAGTAAAGAACTTAACACTCAACCTCAATAAATATCAAGATACCAGCAGCCTCAAAATCAGAAAATCAAAGCCATGGTCTCAAGGCCACATTGTTAAGGATGAACCAGCAACCTTATCATACTACCTAAGGGAGTTAAAACACTCACCACCAGCATACCATGTACTATCTTCTAGCTGAAGTCACAGAATCATGCTTTCTCTCTAAACCATGTCAGGCCTTTATCTTGCATGCCAACAGCTCAGGTCTTGTTGGATGGCAATGGGGCCTGTGTCTGGCTGGTTAAAGTCTTGCTCTGCTTCCATAAACATTTTGACAACTGCAAAATGTCTCTCTTTTTAGAAAAAAGAAGTGCTAACAGTAGTTGGTTTACATGACATGAACTAAACCCTGAAACATGTCTACTTCCTGTCCTGAAAAGAAACCACTAAATACTTCAAAATGGCAAGAACCAGTAAGTTCAAAAGTGAACATTTTTGTTTTGACAACAGAGTATTTATTCCTTTTCTTTTAAAGTATTTTTATTATCTTTATTTGTACAAAGGAATTGTCATATAACAAAGCCATTAATGAATAAAATTCATTCTGATGTCATCCCTTTCTTATAATCATGTCTTTTCCCATTAACAAAGCTAATGAAAACCTGTTCAGATTGGTGAACTGTTATACCAGTAGATGTCTGAATTAGAAACAAAATCTCCTTTAATCTCCCAAATGCTCACTCACATCCCTATAACCAGACCACTAGCATACCTGGACTCAGCTACTTAGAGCCTTTTAAAGAGGCATCTTCTCAGCTCTGACCTCATTGATCCTCCAAGCTCTGGAGTATGGTAGGCAAGGAAAAAGTTACGTATTTTAGATAGGAGGGTCAGAGACACTAAGTTACTTCTGGCACAGTCAACAGAATCAGCTAAAAATCTAAACTAAAAATCAAAGGACAGTAATCATGGCCCCTGCTTTGAAGAGACTTGACTATGTCCACTGGCGAGGAAAAGCCCAGCTCCACTCTAGTTCCATGCAAGATCTTACCTATATCTTACAGCTGCTCACTGAATGTGCCTGCTCTGATAGGCAGCACTGCTGAGCTCCTCCGCTGAGACAGTCACCATATTAGGCAGCACTTTCACCTTGGACAATGGAGACAAAACCTGAGATCAGGTCCTGTCTCTGCCACCTATTAGGTGTGTAAATTCAGGCAAGTGACCTTATCCCTCTTCACTGAAACTTTCTTCATAAGATGAGAATAAAAAAGCAGAACCAGCCCAGGTTTATTACCTAAAAATTGAGAGCTGGATGCTAAATATGAGGATCAAGGTTTGAAGCCAGCTAGAGGAGAAAAGTCTGTGAGACTCTTATCTCTCATTAACCATCTCAAGTGGTAGAATGCTAGCCCTGAGCACAAAAGTTAAGGGACAATGCCCAGGCCCTATGTTAAAGCTCCAGTACCAGCACCAAAAAATTAAAATTAAAAACTAAATGAGGGAACAACACAAGCCAGGGGTTTGTGTATGGTAGATTCCATGGCAAATTCTCAGGCACATGGGATGTGATTGTTATGTCTATGCAATATTTCTTGTACTTTACTGGCCACAACCCCAGAGCAGAATAGAGAACTGCTAAATAGTCACTGAGTTAGTTCAAGGACACTGTATTCAACGCACAGCTGACCAAACCCAGCTGTCTAAACCCAAGCAAGTACACACATCTTCCCAAATGAAGTATCATACTGGCTTGGGTCTCGCTCCACTTTCAGGGAGATAGGAACACCATCTCAATCTGCTCCTACCCCTCCTGGACTGTCCAACACAAGTCTGTGTCCAGCTCTCCAGTGTGCATTCTGAAGGAAAGGAGCCTGTGGCTAGGGCTCAGTGCAGAACAGACTGCAACTGTCTTACCACAGAAACTCCTCTTGGGGGTAAACAACACTAATATATGCACACTTTTTCCCCTGTGAATGTGCTGAAGGCAGAGGAACATATAATACATCTTTATAAGTAAAGTTACATATCAAAGTTTAAAAATACTTACAGCAGAGCCTGTAACTGAGAAAAGAGCTTGACACACATACTCTGAAGATGAATAACTCATGTCTGTAATTCATTTGTTTTAGTATTAGAAAGTAAAATTAAAGCTGAGTTCAGGTGGCTCATGCCTGTAATCCTAGCTACTCAGGAGGCTAAGATCTGAGAGGATTGTGGTTTGAAACTTGCCTGGGCAGGAAAGCCCATGAGACACTTATCTCCAATTAAGTACCAAAAGCTGGAAGTGGAAGTGGAAATGGAGCTGTGGCTCAAATGGTAGAGCATGAGCCTTGAGCAAAAAATAGCTCAGGAACAGTAGCAAGTCCTGAGTTCCAGCTCTGGACCAGCAACTAACCCTCCCCCTGCAAAAAAAAAGTAAGTAAAGAAACAGTGGTAGGCTTTAAAAACAGGTACCAGCTGCTTGCATCACCTTACAGGGGGAAAAAAAAATGAATGAGCAGAAAGACAACAATAACATAGGCCTGAACCTCGGCAGACCCATGTCAAGATGGGAACAGCTAAGAAGCCTGAATCACATGGCTGACCTAGTCTCACCAGTCAAACTTTACTGCCATCCATCCCCAAACACACCTTCCAATGGCTGGAGACAGAACTCTGCTAGCAGCCCCACAGCCTGGGTCATACAGGCTTTCTACAAGTGATTCCATTCCCAGGGAACAACGCAGCTCGAAAAGCAGCACTAGGAACACTTCATTCCATTTCAGGTATTTCAGATTTGTCTGAGATTTTTCACATTAAGCAGCTTGTATTTTAAAGACAGCTGAAACAGGACAGAAGAATAAGGTAGAAAAATAAATTTGCATGGAAAAGAAAGTAAAATGGAACAGAAATAAGACGATTACACAAAGGAATCCTGTGAAGACTTATTTTTATTAGTATATATCTAAGATTTTTTAACAGATAATGTAAAAGAAGGAAATCAGACCAGAGACTAAAGTTCCCTTATCCTTTGAATGAAATTGTTTCTTGGCACAGAGAAAGAACATTTCCCCAAAGGATTAGCACAGACAAAAGAATCAGCTACCAATTGGAACTGAGCACCAAATGCAGAAAGCAGAATAACATTTGGATTTTACAGTGTAACAGAGCACAGAAGATCATTTCAATGCAATACATATGAAATTAACTCAGTAGTTTGTAGCCAGAAGCTGTGGAAAAATGAAAGAAAATAGATGGCAATATAATGTATAGGAAATATCAGAATATACTAAAAGTATATATGTATATATACTTATATATATATATTTATCACATTCAAGTTTCAGATGATAGATATGTGCATGCTTGGGAACTTCAGTGTAAAATATGTTTATTACTACTGGCCAGTAAGGAAACAAAAAAAATTAACATTAACTCACACAACTCTAGAATTTGAGAACCTGGCGTCACTAGTGAATACCTGGGGGATAAACGTTGGCTCTTTTGCTCACTCATGAACATCCTCTCCCTTCCTATACCTATTTCCACAAGAACTTTTAGAAGGGTTAAAAGATACTTAAAGAGTCCCTCCCCCACAGTGTAACCCCTGCTTTCACTATATTTGATGTCAGTATAACATGTAGAGGAGACGGGGACAAACAAGTCGTTTAAGGATTCAGGTGGACCTGTTGCAACAATGAGAAGTACAAAATGTCATGTCAAAACCAGCTTTACAATGTCGGTGGGGGGGGGGGGGTATGATTGGGTGGGGGGGAGGGGGGAGGCTGGGAAGGGAGGTGAAGGATAAACAAAGGAGGAGGATGCAATGCTTGGTAAGAAATGTATGCATTATCCTGCCCATGTAATTGTAACCCCTCTGTACAGTATGTTCTCAAATAAAATAAAATAAAATTTAAAAAAAAAAAAAAAAAAAAAAAAAGATACTTAAAGAACCACTAACTGTGTTCAGAGACAAGTACTCAAAAAATAAACCCAGTCAGAACGATTCTATTAAGGAAAGAGGTAAACTGTGGTTGGTTTGGAGAGGGAGAATTGAATTACCAGGTAAGGGTAGGCAGGGTAAGCAGTGAGGTTCTCCCAGAAGTCACTCTCTAGCTTGCCTAAAGAGAAAGGATAAGTCAAGAGGGGAGCTTATAAGTTCTTGCATTGGGACTGAAGGTGGAAGCCAGGAAGGAGCAGGAAAAAGCACCAAACTGAAAAGCTCTTAATCATTGTCCACAGTGCCCAAACTGGAGGCCACCACGTCTATCATGTATTGTCTTCCAACAGATAGACAGACTGTTGCCCAGACCAGGAAAGAAGAGCACTAGTTCATGGCAGTAGGAAAGACGTATCAATGCATAAGAGGTGAAAACAAAGAAGGGGGAAGGTGCTCAGCAGCCTTATCTCCTTCACACCCTGCCCAAGTCCATATGGGAAGTGGAAATAAAAACAGCTGACTAGATGGACATGAAAGGCCCTCCTTCAGTCACACAGCAGATCAGAGTGAAGAAAGAAAGAGCAGTGTGGACACATGGGCCCTACCCAAGACACAGAAGGGCTCCATCCTGTGTGTTTTCCAGCAGGCACAGGACAGTCTACATTGAGACACCACCCCTCGCAGCTAGGAACAGGGCTGTCCAGATAAAGGACATCTACAATTCACAGTGAAATGAGAGTTAGGGGTTCTTTATCTAGCTGCTTTGTGGAATTAGCAAGCAGCATAGCACAGACACCCTCTGCAGCTTGGGCAAGCTACAAGTCCAAGGCCAGAGTTTTTAAAGCACTGAATGAGATGACTTCTTCCCGCAATTTCCTTGAGACAGTGAAGAGATCTCCTAAAAGAACAATGTTGTAAGGGAACACAGGACTACCTGCTCTCTAGACAGTCATTTGGATTACTGAAGAACACTCCAAATCCTGGCTCTGCCCCTTCCCAGCTCTCTGTGTCTCTAGCCAAAGTACTACAATTCTCCAAGAAGTTTCTACATCCTTTTAATTAAGGGTAAAAGCACCAACTTTATGGAACTGAGAATGAATCCTGCTGTTGGAACACCCAGCCTACGGTCAGTAAGCGGTCACTGTAACTGAGCTTTTTGCATTGAGAGTATTACATAACAGGGTCTCCACTAATTATGGGATAGATACAGGGACCCCCTCAACAACTAAGACTTGGAAAGTTCTGGAAGGCTGGACATCATACTTCTCAGTTTCACTTCACAGTTACACAATGCCAAGGCCAAAGAAGGTACCCCAAGCACAGCCCCATCACACATTTGTGCCCTGGGGGAGAAAACAATATTGAAGGCTAAGAAAACACAGGGAAGATTATAAATAAACCTCTTGCAATCACAATCATTAAATTTCTGTTTGGCTAACTGAAAGCTCAAAACCACATCCATCCCGCTAATTCGAGCATAGGCAGATGTCTTTGTAATGGTTTCATAATCACCGAGATCAATCATCATTTTAATAATGAGTAGTGCTGGAAAAGGCAACAGGCTTAATCGCAATTGCCTCAATTCAAAATTCATTAATACTCCGTGGTCAAATGAAATCATTACACTTGAGCTCCATACTTTGTAAATGTACCTTCTAAGGGAATTATAAAACTACTTTATTTCTGTGCTCTGTATTTTAAAGCTGCCTTCTACTGTTTGTCAGTTCACTGTCCCTAGTCTCTCCCTTATAAATCTTGTGTTAGAGTAACTTTTGAGATGTCTGATCACAAAGACCCCCTAAAAGCATAAACCATTAAATAAATGTTATTTTCCAAATTTCTAGGTTGATTATTTATAAGATATTATAGTGAGTTATGACAAAATGGAATGAACAAATCCAGATTTTCCTTAATCTGACCTCAGATGTCTAGAAATTACTACTTTCTTCAACCTGTTATTCTGTTCAAATGCCAAACCTAATCCAAATATAGAACATCTAGTTCTGCCATATTTTTACAGCACAGAATCACAAAAGTACAGAGGGAGACAATGATATGAGATAAGAAAATCCTAATTATCCAGTAAATGGGAGGGTTCTGAAAAGCACCTCTGTGGGACCTATAACTCAGACTAGAATAAAATTGACTTTTAAACAAGAAAACATCCATTAAACCAGGATGATGCAAATTGAAATTTACCTATGACTTCCTGGCTGCCAGTGTGTCTTAAACTGGGTAGCATAATGCAACTGGAGTCAGTTAGCTCACAATGATAGTTATTAGTGACTAACTTGGTAGAAGTGCTCTAAATTGATTCCCTTTACTCGGCCTGTCAGTGGAATCATCATTCTTTCCTTCTGGGTAAAAGTCAGTGATTGATGATCAAGACACATGGAACAGTTGGAGGCTCCTCACTTCATTTCTAGAAAGCTTGCACATTTTTATTCCAACAGTTGGATTTTATGCTTACCAAGAGTTGGTTAAGTTTATTCCCAAGTTAATGTACTACAAGTACTTAATTGCCTCAAATGATGACCCAAAAGTGCAAAATAAAAGAGTGTTATTTTCATGAAAATTTGGCTAATCTTCCTTAGAAGATTAGATAATGTTTTTCTTTTTTCTTTTTTTTCTTTTCTTTTTGTCAGTCATGGGGCCTGAACTCTGGGTCTGGGTGTTGTCCCTCAACTCTTTAGCTCAAGTCTAGCACTCTACCACTTGAGCCACAGTGCCACTTCCAGATTTTTTTCTGCTTATGTGGTGCTGAGGAATCGAACCCAGTGCCTCATGCATATAAGGCAAGCATTCTACCACTGAGCCACACTCCCAGCCCCAAATGTTTTCCTTTTTAAAAGAACAATTTATTGTTATTGTGAAGGTGATGTGCAGAGGGGTTACGGTTACATATGTCAGATAAAAAGTACATTTCTTTTTGAACAACCTAGCCTCTTCCCCTGCTCTCTCCCAGTTTTTCCCTCCCATTCCCACCCATGAGTGGTATAGTTCATCTTCAACATTGTGTCTAGTGAATATCACTGCTGCATTTGTTCATCCTTTGTCCCTCCATTTCTGTGTTCCCCCTTGCCCTCCCAAAGAATGATAAATGTAAAAAACAAGACAAAAGGAAATGAAAACAAAAACAGCAACTAAGGGAAAAAAACACTTGTTTCCACTTTCTGGAGTTCATTTCAATAAATATTATTTTGTATGTTTTCTTTCTTATTTTTGTGCGTACTGGGGTTTGAACTCAGAGCTTCACATTTGCTAAGCAGGCACTGTGGCACTCTACCACTTGAGACACTCCACCAGTCCCTGAGGTGACAGGTACATGCCACTGCACCTAGCCACTGCCCTCTTCTACAGCTTGAGATAACAAGCATATACCACTGTACACAGCCATTTGTTAAGGTGGAGTCTCTCAAACCTTCATGTACAGGATGGTCTCAAACCCTAGTCCTTTGATCTCTGTCTCCCAAGTAGCTTGGTTTTTTTTTTTTTTTAGGATTAAGTCATTGTGTCTAGCTAAGATTTTTTTTATCATCATTAATCAACTGTGGGAGAAACAAAAGAAAAAGACAAGGGAGAAACCATAAACTTTTAGAATTTCTCTCAACGTTCTTCTCATATATCTTTAAGTTCTTATTATATCTTAAATAAAACATGGAAAATGTAGACGTATTTTGGGTAGAACTTATAATAAAAAAGAAAATGAGTATACTAATCAAGTGATATAAGAAGAGGTATAGAAAGGGGCCCAAGGTACTAACCAAGGCTTGCCCTGTCCTGTTTCATCCTGAACTCTAGTATTTGACCATGTTTTCCAGGAATTTGTCTCCAGAAACTGAGGTGTAAATGTGTCATCATTTAGCAGTGCAACATGTATTTAAGTAAATATCATATTGCTTCTATCAGAATTTTTTAAATTAGAATAAGTATCGATTGTCATCACTTATATACTTGGGCTTGAGGTTGGCAAACTTTCCAAAGCTGAATGCTCTACTCTATCACCAACTGCCACCCTCTGTCACCAACTATGCCAGAATGGAGGGCGATGTTCACCTGTGTGCAGTGACAGCAGCTCTGTGCTGTGGGAAGAAAAATGAAAGGAAAGAGAGAGTATGCATGAATATGAGTGAGAAAGAGAGAAAAACATTCAAAAAGGAAACACCTGCACAGTATCCTATATGGGAAAGAAGGTCAGCTTCTGATGAAAATTCACAACTGGGCTAGATTTCCTCCAGAAAATCACCCTGGTGCCAGGCTGCTAACTCCTGACCTCAACCATCACACCATTAAAATTGTCAAGAATTCTTTCATTCTGTATTTTATTTTCTGTTGGTTACACAGGTCCTGAGCACCTGTTGTGTGTGAGGTAGTGAAGAAGGGAAATGGTACTCTCTCAGGTGCCTACATAAATTTCCATAATCATGATCACTTTCTCCTTAAGAGAAAATGCAAGACCAGCCTGTCCTGATGGCCTAGTCAACAGCCAGCTGGAGAAAATCAGGGCTGGTATGAAGGACCCTTAGTCAAGCAGAGATGACCTCCCAAAGCTACATAACCATTAGTGGCTACGGGGATGATAAAGTAATATCCTCTGGTATATGAGGCTACTTTTCATAAATAAAGCTTTGCTGCAATATAGCCTCACTCCTTTGTGTTTGTTTATTGTCAACAGCTTCTTTTGTCTTATGACAGCAACTTGAGTAGCTGTGACAGAAACTTCCCACAAAATCTAAACTATCTATTATTTGGTTCTTTGCAGAAAAGGCCGCCTGAGCCTGCTCTAGATCATTGGTGCCCGTGGCTTTCCCTTCTCTACCAGAAAAAAGAGAATGTCCCTGTTATTTCTCTGAGATGCTGGACATAGATATTTTTGCCTGATTGCTATTCTGTGTGTAATACACTAGCAAAAGTCTTTGCAAACACAAATGTTTTTACTACCATATCCAGACTATCTTTGGCCCTTTGCTTCTTATGCATAGGCACTATAGGCACAGAAACTGTCACAACCACGGAGCTTTGGAAAACACACACATGGGCCATATCATACATACTCAGTTATGTTTGGAGGGACACACTACAATTCAAAATTGCAGGTCTAAGAGAAGCTGCTACATAGGGAATATGCTTTTTAAGACTTTGAAGGACCCACTTCTTTCTTATTCCCAAAGAAGCTTTCAGTTTTTACTCTGTATTTAACCAAAGTTCTTATAAGACTATTAAGAAAAACTATAGCCACTGTGAAAATGAGTTAAAATAATAGTTCCTGCAAAACACTTTCAGTGCCATGGCATTCATCCTTTAGAATTGAGTTAAGGGAGTACTGTAATTTGGTCTGTCAGCAATGATGTCAGTGCACAGTACACCCAGAGTAGTGTGTAGTAGTCATTCTGCAGGGGAATTGTGTGTTTCTTGTTGCTCAGGTATTAGAGAGAATTTGCCTTCCTTCTAAAAACATGAAGTCCTAAGTAACTCATTCTCTAAGAAACCAAAATCTCCCAGCCTCCTATAATCAACTAGCCCTTTCTCTCACAGGCTAGTTGAGGATAGTGTGGCTTGTAATGGCATGAAACGATCATCTTGTTAACCCTGGAGAGGAGAGAGGCAGAAGGAAGTGCCTTTCCTAGATTCCAGTAACAAAGATTCAGGAGAATCGTAAAGATAGATATATTTGAAGAATGAGAAACTACCACTTCCTCTTTGGTTAGAGTCCCAAAATGGCACTCTACTTCCTTGATTAGGTCAGATGTTTCTGCGGTCTGGAAGGAGTCTATGAACTCCCTATGAGACAAATGAACCCCACAGGTAGGTAGACTAGAACTCCTTCTGGGATCTCATTCAAAGAGTCTGGCTACCATGCAGATCATACCAGCACCCACAGGCCAGTAGTGATCAGAATGGCTGAAGCAGAGCCACAGGCTCCTTTCAGAACCTCTTCAGTGAAGAGATCTCTAGGATTCTATCTCATCCTTCCCTTTATAAAGGTATAGGTCATAATTTGCTTTCACTTACCTCTTTTTCTAATTGATTTTCACTGTATCAAAATGTTTCAGATTATTTAGAACAGGGCACTTGTTTCTATGATGTCCTGACTCAAATCTATCATTTGAGGAACTCACTATCCCTCACAGAAGCTCTATTTCCAATTACTGATTCTATCAAGGACGCAGTTCATGGACTAAAGACTGCTAAATCACATACAGGGCTTGTTGGATACAGCAGGGTGTCTCTGCTGGGTACTTGCCAAGTGAAGTACCACAGCTGGAAGGTAAATGCCACAACACACCTTCTAGACAGGTGATTACAATTGTGCGTGGGCCAGCAGGGAGAGAGACACTCAAGGCCACCAGAAACGCTTGTCTGTGTAAGGCTCACGTGGCAGAAAGGGAATGGCAGGAGCAATTTACTAGCCACAAGCTTAGGTTGCTTTATCTTGCTGTTTGCATGACCACTCAAGGGCTGCAAGAGCTAACTAGCCACTTTTCCTTTCCTGTATTTATTACTGCACAGATCAGTTAAAGTATTAGATTCACTGAAAATAAAAAAAACAAGAATAATGTTGCTCTGACTTCATTCCAAGAAAACAAAAAAGGAATGGTGTTGATCTAATCTCTGTCCTCAGTTCACTCCACAATTCTCCACAGTGGTTTATAATTTCCCCTCCCAAGGCAAAAGCTTGCCTGATACTGCTAACTAGAACAATGTAGCTGACATGTTTGGCTAAGGCCCTGAAAGTTAAAATGAACAATATTCCAGCTCTTGCACATGACATTCACCACTGGCCTGTAGGTAAGTGACTTTCATCAAAATAGGAAAAGGATGACTTATTTCATCTTTTATTTAAATCTCTGTTGAAAATCCAGAAATTTGTTTTGGTCAATGAGTATGTTTCGAAATATGTACTGAACTCTGCATCCTCCCCCATCACCATTTCCCAATCTCCTCCTACTTGTTAGTTCTTTGTTCTACAGATTAAAAGTGAAAGCAATAACTCCAAGGCCTCTCTGAACACCCTGTATTTATGGACTATCACATACAAAGGGGAAGAAGGAACCATAGCTATGGGAAGAAGATTAACTCCAAGGTTTCAGATGATACAAATGAGTCAGAGAGGCCAGAGGAGTCTGCATTTGATAAATCAGCTATATTTCAAAAGCTCCTGTGGTGAGATTATAATGGAATTTTGAAGATGATAAGCAAAACAACCTTGTATAACAAAGGCTAAATAAATCACAATTAGGTCCCATTTATGTTATTGGAATGTGAATCCACCATTTGAGTATATTCATTCCAATATTTATTACAGACATTCAAACACAGAAAAGCTGAAAGCATTTTTATACTCTAGGCCCATATATCCACACCAACTCAATGGTGAAAATCTTGCTGACCATGCCTTATCATCCTTCAATGTACCCATCAACACATTTTACTGTTAAGATACTCTTTGGAATACAAATTTGTCTACACCTCATCCCTTATTACATATGCCTGCACATCACTATCTAGAGTTTAATTCACAGGTTTGTTAAAGTAAATGCACACATGGAGAAATGCATGAATTTTAGGTGTACTGTTTATTGAGTTTAGAGATTATTTACTCTTACAAAATGCTTCTTTCACTCAGCAAAGTATCAGTACATATATCCAGAGTTGGTGCCATTTTATTGCTGAGTAGTGTTCCACAGTGTAAATATTCCATGGTCTGCTTATTCACTTTTCTAATCATGAACACTTTAGCTATTTCCTACCATGAGTAAATTATGACAGTATTTTACCCCAATTTAAGGCCAGAATCCATGAAAGAGATAGGGGAAACACTAGGGCTCCTAGGCACAGGGTGAAATTTCCTAAGTATCTAGAATCAGAACAAATTAAAGAAAGATGGGATAAATGGTACTGCATCAAACTTAAAAACTTCTGCATGGCAAAAGACATACTTAACAAGCTGAATAGAAAGCCCATAGGATGGAAGAATTCTAACCATGCATCAGACAAAGGTCTAATATGGAAAATATACTTAGTGCTCAAAAAGCTAACCCCCCCCAAAAAAAATAAACCCTCAAGGAAACAACAACTAATGACTTAAAGATAGACTTCTCATAAGAAAAATTAAGAATGGGGCTAGGAATGTGGCTTGTTAGAGTGCTTGCCTAGTAAACATGAAGCCCTGGGTTCTATTCCTCAATACCACATACACAGAAAAAGCTGGAGGTGGCGCTGTGGCTCAAGTGGTAGAGTGCTAGCCTTGAGCAAAAGAAGCCCAGAGAGAGTGCCCAGATCCTGAGTTCAAGCCCCAGGACTGGCAAAAAAGAAAGAGAGAAAGAAGGAAAGAGAGAAAGAGAGAGAGAAAGAAAGAAAGAGAGAGAGAAAGAGAGAAAGAGAGAGAAAGAGAGAAAGAAAGAGAGAGAAAGAGAGAGAAAGAAAGAAAGAGAGAAAAGAAAGGAGAGAGAGAGAAAGAAAGAAAGAAAGAGAGAGAGAGAGAGAGAGAAAGAAAAGAAAGGAAGAGAAGGGAAAAATTAAGAATGGCCAATCGACGACATCTCTACACATAAAGGAAACGTAAATCAAAACAACATTGAGATTCCATATCTCCCCATTTAGAATGGCTATTATTAAGAAAACAACAATAACATGGCATGGTTATGGTCAAAAAGGAACTCTATTACACTGTTGGTAGGAATGTAAACTTGTTCAACCACTCTGGAAAGCAATAAGGAGGTTCCTCAAAAGACTAAACATAGAGCTACCCTGTGACCCAGCAATTCCACTCCTGAGCATTACCCAAATGACCACAAACAAGACCGCACTAAAGCCACCAGCATAACCATACTTACTTCAATGGACAAATGAATCAAGAAAATGTAAGTAAGCCAGACCTAGACACAAAGATTTCATGGTTTCTCTAATTTATGGTAGCTAGAATGTGCCTATAAATCTACAAGTAAACACACTGTACAGTAAAAAAAAAATACAGTTGAACATGATAAATTATATAGGTCTCTAGTCATTTACACACACTGAGACCAAAGGAGGATAGTCTTAGGAGAGGAACACAAAAGGCAGTAGTACCTATGTGCATATGATCATATCAAATAGTATTTATTGAAATGAACTCAAGGAAATAGAAACAGGTTTTTTCTTTGTTGCTGTTTTTGTTTTCTCTTTTTTGTCTTCTTTGTTCATTTATCTGTCTTTCGGAGGGTAAGGGGGCACAGAAATAGTGGACAAAGAGTGAAAAAATGTAGTAGTGGGTACTCACTAGACACTATCTTGAAAATGAACTATACAACTTGTGGGTGGGGACAGAAGGAAAAAACTGGGAGAGAGCAAGCGAGGGAAGGGGTGACATTGTTCATAAAGAAATATTCTCTTTATCTGACTTTTGTTAACTGTAACCTCTTTGTAGATCACCCTTTATGATAACAATTTTAAATGCATAAGAAAATAGTTGTTATAGTATTTGAATAAATATTTTGATGGGCATAGGTTTTTATCTTTCTTAGGTAAATACCAAGTCTCATAATTTTTGGTTCATAAGCCTTGAAAGATATTTTCAAATTTTTCAAATATTTTCAAATTTTTCAATTCCTACCAGTAATATGTTAGGAGCTCTAACTAATTGCTGTACATCCTCACCTCCATTAGGCATTATCAGCTTTTTTTCATTTTTAGCTACTTTGATGGGTAGGCAATGATGTGTTATTCTGGTTTTAATTTGTATTTTTCTATAATAATATTAAATGGTGTGTGTGTGTGTGTCTGTGTCAGTGTCTGTGTTGGGGATCAAATCCAGAGACTCACATATACTAGGTAAACACTCAACCATTAAGCTACAAACCCAGTCCTTAAATATCTTTTCATCATCCTCTTGACTATTTGTATCTTTTTCTTTTTACACTATTGAGGTCTGATCTCTACCATTTGAGCCATGCTTATAGACCTTTTGTACTTAAGCTATTTTTCAAGTAAGATCTCACTGTTTGTCTGGGCCAGCCTCAGAGATCACAAATATACACCCTATACCTGTCCTATTTGTTGTGATGTGGGAATCTCACTAACTTTTTGTCTGGGATGGCCTAGAACTGCAATCCTCCCTAGATCTGTTTCCTAAGTGGCAAAGGTTACACATATGAGCCACTGTGCCCAGCTGATCATTTATATCTTTTATTAAAAGTATCTGTTAACTCTTTCACACCTTGTTAAAATTGAATATTTTCATCTTATTACTGAATTATATGAATACTTTATATATCTTATATATAAATCCTTTATCTAAAAATGTTTTTAAAATATTTTCTCTGACTTAATTACTTCCTTATTCATTTTAACTGGATCTTTTGATGAGCAAAGTTTTTTTGGTGAAATTAACTATATCATTCTGCCATACTTATTATTTTCCATATTCTACCTTAAGAAGTTTAACTTACACATAAAATCTGTTCTTTTCACACAATATGTTCAAGTGTGCTTACACTGATTTCTTGATTCACTTCATCTCATTCTTGTTCCAAATTGACTCCTGAGCATCCACTTGGCTTTAGGAGGCTGAGATGTGAGAATTAGGATTTGAAGCT
This sequence comes from Dipodomys spectabilis, assembly GCF_019054845.1. Classification (NCBI taxonomy): domain Eukaryota; kingdom Metazoa; phylum Chordata; class Mammalia; order Rodentia; family Heteromyidae; genus Dipodomys; species Dipodomys spectabilis. The sequence continues at coordinate 5,385,197 of NW_024870731.1, forward strand.
AGCTCAGACAGCAAAGTCCATGAGATTTTTATACCCAATTAGCTACTTAAAGGCACACAGGCTCTGAGTTCAAGCCCCAGGCCTGGTAAGCAAAAAAAGAAAGAAAGAAAGAAAGAAAACTGTCTGCCCAGCAATGTTGGTTTTAACTCCCAGCACCTCCCAGTCCCAGACACATTACTGATATTTCAGAGACATATGTCCAGGTCAACTCAATAAAATTAACACAGTCTATGAACTTCATAGAGAATAAAAGGAGAGAATATGGAGATCTTCCACAACTAAGTCTGCTCTGAATGTTTATTTTCTGAGGGCCAGGAAAGATAAGGCATGAGGTAACTGAAACTCCAACTCAACCTTTTTCTACTGAGGTGCAGTCCATGTAAAGCCCCCAGCAAGGCTTTGGATATGTGGGTAGGGAGGCTATAGAAATCAGAGCCTCCTTCATCAGGGTGGTTACTGTACCCATTGGAGCTGTCATTACAGAAATAGATTACAGCATTTTTCTGCATTAGGGGAATGATACAGCCTGGTGAAACATACCTGAACACAAAGGAGAGAGTATAGGTAGGAGCTAATAGCTACAAAGAGACACAAACGTGTCAGTTCCTAAAACTGTAAAAATTATTAACTCCATTTCACCAATAAAGAGGCCAAGAGATTACGTGATTTGCCCAAAATCATACAGCTTGTGAGTGGCTGGCCCAAAATTTGAATTTCCATCTGTTCAACAGTAAAGCCAGCATTTGAATGACCCCAGAATCCTATCTTACAGATTCAAAGAGTACCAGGCTGAAACAAACATAATTCCAGGTGCCATAGGTTAGAGAGACAGAGACTCATTTCTGACCAAGGAGAATAGATTCCCTGTGGAGGAAATATCTGAGCAGAAATGGGATGAAGCCCAAAAAGCAATGTTGTGCACCTAGGAAATGACAGGTACAATGAATGACTCCTGTGGAAACCAAGAAGAGAGACAGTTCTGACTATATTGCAGCAGACTGTAGCACAAGACTGATAGTGAGGAATAACCTGAGAAAAACAGATGGAAACCAGAGCATCTCAGGAGCCTAAAATGCCATGCTCATTAAGTTTTATCGTGTGTCCAACCAGATGCTAGAGGTTTCCAAGCAGCGGAGAGACAGCTAGGTGTTGTCAGAACTCTTGCCTGACTCTACGCAGTGGCAATGGCAGCACATGTGGCTGCCAGGGAAGTCTCTCAGCATCAGCAGGAATCCAGGCTGTCCACAAGCTGGAGGGCTCCTGCAAAGCGCAGCCAGCCTGGGCCATCTGAGGACAGCTACAAACTGACTGCAGGATTAGCAGTGCCGGGGCAGTGCCTCCAAGCCCACTCATGCCTTTTCCTCGCCACCGATCTCTAAAAGTACAACTGAGGCAAAAAATTAAAAGGATGCCAGGAACCTTCAATCTATCACGTTGGACAACAACAGATCTGAGAGCTGGCAAGGTCCAAATGGGACCAAACCTTCCACGCCCTGAGGAGATTCTTACTTGTGACTCAGAGGACACAAAAGCTGTTCAGGGTTACCTAGGTCAGAGACACCGCCAGAGCTGATCATGCTTTCAACAAAGATTGACACAGCTTCCAGCTGGGAACAGAGCACATTCTCTTCACAGGGAAGCTATTTGGTGTCCAGGTCTAGGGACCTAGATAACAGACTCCTCCATCCTGCCATTCATCTCTTAGATGGGGTTCATATGCTCCCCCAAGCTGTGCACATCTCTGACAACCAGAATCCCTGTTCTGGCACAGAATCCAGCAACTCCAGATAACATTGTTATCTGGCCAGTGAATGCCAGCACAACTAAGTCACCTACATTTCCTTGAATGTGGGATGTGGCAATTATAACAGCACCTAACACTGGACACTGACTATGAGCCAGCTGTTATGCTAAGTACTCCAAGTGCTTACAGGCAATGTGTCATTTAACTGATTAACCCTAAACCCTAAGGTTTAGGATAGTGGAAGTTTTACCTTCAGGTTTTTACAGATAAGGGAACTGAGGACTAAAAAGGTCACACTAAAACTTGTGCTCTTAGCCCCAATACTAAACTACCTCTTCCTACCTTCCTTCATTGCTATCACCCCACTCAGTAATGTCAAAGGGGTTTTGGAAGAACTGAGGGAGATGATGGTGAGGAGAGAGCACAGTGAAGGCTGTGAACACAAGAACTGTCCGGAAGTGTGGGAGGAGCTGTTTCTGTTGCAGACAGGGAGACTTGTGAGGCAACAGTCGCTCTGCATGGTTAGTCCTGACAGTTTTATGTAAGCAGTGGGCTTGAGGGATAGACAGGATTTAAACAAGAAGAAAAGAGGAGAGAGTAAATTCTAGGCAGATATACTAGGAGAGACAGGGAGAAGGAAGAAAGGCTCAGACATTTAGATACAGCAAGCCCAATTGTTCTATCCATATTCAGTAACACTCAGTAATGAAACTCCATGGCCACAACTCTATTCTTTCCTCTCGGTCCACCAGGTAGATATTAAATCAGTGTCCAGTGTTCTGTCTCCATGGAAACAAATGCTACATATCTTCCTTTCTAGAGCCCTCCAAACTCAGACCCCAAAATAAACAGGGACCCTCTAAAACAGGGAAAGGCAAAAGGTGGTCCGATGCCGAGTTTCAGTACTCTTGCTTCATTTCTTTTTGTTCTTTTTTTTCTTTTTTGCCAATCCTGAGGCTTGAACTCAGGGTCTGGTCTTAAACCTCTCTGTGCTCAAGGCTAGCACTCTACCACTTGAGCCACAGTGCCACTTCCAGCTTTTCTGTTTATGTGGTGCTGAGGAATCAAACCCAGGGCTTTGTGCATGCTAGGCGAGCACTCTACCACTAAGCCACATTCCCAGCCCCCTGCTGCTTCATTTCTATAGGCTCTGGGACAATGATTATTATTTTTTTTTATTTTTTATTTTTTGGGTCCGGTTGTGGGGCCTGCACTCTGGGCCTGGGCGCTGTCCCTCAGCTCTTCAGCTCAAGGCTAGCGCTCTACCACTTGAGCCACAGCACCACTTCCGGCTTTTTTCCATTTGCTTATGTGGTGCTGAGGAATCGAACCCAGGGCCTCAGGCATGCAAGGCAAGCGCTCTACCACTGAGCCAACTTCCCAGCCCGGGACAATGATTATTTGCATGGCTGATTGGATAACCAATTGTATGGTAGAATAGTTTTAGGAGAATGAGGAGGTAAAGGTAGGGAAGAGAACAGATTTAGGGAGAGAGGAAAGGAAAGAAAAACAAAATAAAAACATCATGGTGTATTTCCTTGTCCACAGGCCTGCTGCAACTACCTAGCAAGTATTAGACCAAGAAATGACGGGAGAAAGGAGAAAGCCAGCAGAATGGTTGTCTCCTTTTTAAGCCTGGTTGGCTGCACAGCAGTCTCATCTCCCTTCTTTTTGGAAGTGAGAGGAAATGCGCATATGTGCAGGAGTGCCTCTAAGTAGGAAGAACAGACAGAGAAGTAAGAAGATGAACACTAGAAATGTCAAACACTACCACATTCCTTTTCTGGCACTTCCTCTACAATGTCACCTCTTCCCCATCTCCACACAAATGAGCACTGGCCCTAAGGGTCTCTGGCACAGTACCGGATAATACAACTTTCAACTCCAGACAGGATCAAAATCAAGCCTTGCTCATTAATGATTATGAGGAGAGATCATCATACCTCAAAGCCTTCCAAGTCAAAGCCCTAAGTATTTAACAATTCATTTACCCATCCTGTCCCAGATGATCTCACAATTACCCTGCAAGGCAACTGGAGCATGAATACACTGGAGACTCAAAGGCCCAGAAAGAGTAAACCAGTTACCAAACATCCTATTTCATCACAGAAGGAAACGGACTAGATAAATAAGTGTGAGATGTAATATACAGGTGTAATGTACAGGCCAGATGTAATAAAAATATAGAAATGCAGAAAACCTGGCATTAATACAGTGTCAAGAAGAATAGTCAAATCAGGTAATTTGAAGGGATGAGTGGAGTTGGTACAAATGGGAGGAGAATAATGGAAGAAGTGACATCAATCAAGATTCATTGCTAGCTGGGCACAGGTGGCTCATGCTTATAATCCTAGCTACTAGGAGGCTGAGATCTGCCAGTCCAGGCAGGAAAGTCTGTGAGACTCTTATCTCCAATAAACTACTCAAGAAAGCCAGAAGTGGCACTGTGGCTCAAATGGCAGAGGGCTAGCCTTGAGCAAAAAGGAGCTTAGTGCCCAGGCCCAGAGTTCAAGCCCCAGGACCAGCAAAAAAAAGAAAATAAAATTCACTGTACTCATAATCTGACTTGTTGAATTGAAAAGTCTTTGTACAACTACTTAAAAAATTTTAAAGATGCATTGTAGTCATAACCTGATGTGTTGAATCACAATCCCTTTGTATAACCACTTAAAGATAACAGAAGAAGGAAGAAGGAAAGAGGAAGAGGAGGAAGATGACGAGGAAGAGAAGTCAGCTAGATATGGAGGCACATGCCTATAATCCCAGCTGGCTGGGAGGCTGAAGTGGAAGAATCTAAAATTTAAGCCTAGCCTGCGCAACACAGACTCCATCTCAAACCAATCAAATGAACTATTAAGGCAATGCTCTGCCATCAGAACAGGTAACCTAATTGAGAAGTGGAATGGTTTCCTAAAGACTGAGGTATAGCATCAGTTGGGGAAAAAAATTAGAGGATGACATTCTGTTTTACAGGATGCAACAAATGCTTTGAATAGGAAACCAAAATAAGGCACAGGGTCTCCCACATCTGGAATACATGGGTTTAGAACTCAAAAGCTAGAAATAAAGGTGTATCCTCTCACTAAATACCCAATCACCCACTCATGGAATATTTTATTCATGTCTCAGCAACTTTAAGCCTGCTAGTCTGGAAATCATAGTCTCCAAGGAAGGGGGAGCTGTTTCTACCAGGGCACACAGCAATAGTTCCACTTAAATATGAAATTGCCACCTAGATATTTTGGTCTATGGACCACTGAACCACCAAAGAAGCAGGAAGGAAGGGGTTAATACACTGGTTCTAGTGATTGCTCCGATAAGTACAGGGAAAGTGGGTTACTTCTACATAATAGAGGCACAATCTGGTACTCTAATGACTCTCTAGGGATTGTCTAAGTACTTCCCTGTCCTAGAGTAAAAAAAATTTTTTTAAAAAAACTGTAGCAATGAAAACTAGGTAGGAGTCAGGATACACAGCTAGCCAGTAAGGTAATTGCTTCAGCCCGGGAGTTTACAGTTAGCCTGAGCAATATGCTGAGAATGAGAGAGACAGACACACACACAGACACAGAGACAGACACAGACAGAGACAGACAGAAACACAGAGAGACAGAGAAAGAGACACAGAGAGAGAAGTGACAGACAAAGACAGACAGACAGACAGACAGAGGAAGAGACAGAGGAAGAAGAAAAGCAGATAGAGATGCATACCCAGGAAAGAAATTTGAGTATTACAACCCTTCAGGAAATAAGATGGTTACTCTATCAGTAACTCAACTAATCAATCAGTTGATGATGGAGTTTGAGACCAGAGGAAACACAAAATAAGTAATGGGAAAAGGAAGCCATAGATGTCAATTATGAATTTATTACTAACTTCAAAGATTAAGACTTTAGCAACTTGGCATATTTTCTCTTTTTTGGCATATTTTCTTTACCTTTTAAATACTTATTTTTATTTGTATATATTTATCAATTCATGTTTTCTCCTCCTTATTTTGATCTTATATGCAAGTTTTAGAAATTAACTTGGTTAACTTATTGAAGTATAGTTTAGAGTTTAGGTAACGGAAAACATAGTAAAACCATGTCTGAATTTGAAAGGCTATTAATAGAAGAATACAGTGACTCTGGGCCTCTTTATCTCTTCATTTGAGAGCATGGTGAGAATTTTTTCCTTGTAACATAGTTAGCTCTATCTTATTGAGTAGAAATAGTTACGCTATTGTATAGAAGTTCAAATGTGTATGTATGGAACCTGAGTAGCCAAATGATTCAACAGCACCAGGTTACAGATTGATTATTTCTCACCTACAAATGCACCCTTTTTCACATGTTCTATGGACATTGATCTGGGACTTTTAAATATTCAACTATCATAATACTAAGTATCATTGACAGAGAATACTGGACAGAAATGGCAGGAAGTAGGGAGGTTGCTTTCCCAATTCCATCAATGTCTATTCAGCAATCCTGGAGAGCATATGGCTTCTCCAGTATCTAGCTCTTAAGTATATGGTGGACAGCAGCACCGGTGGCCAGTGCTTTCTCCAGCATTCCTGTCCCCTACTTAGGATGTTTCAAAATGGAGGGCCTTCCAGGAGACAGCTCCCAATGAACAGTTTTTCTAGGTACTTAAGAAGATTGCTGACAAATTCCAAAGAAGAAGTTTCTAGCAAGTCCTACAAGCACAGAACTAAAGTGACTTTTCTACCATCTGTATGCCACCAGAATTACCTCTCTACCAGTATACCACAGTCAAGCCTCCTATAAAATCTAGATGTCAGTCTTGATGGTCTGCCTTTTGTGTATCATCCAGCCCTCACTATCTGCTAGTCCTGTCTTCTCTAGAGTTAAACTTCTTCATAGCCTTAATATATTTCGTTATTCAAATCCTGTTAAGGTGAGAAATATCTCATGCTAAATTTTAACTGTTGAGATTCAGTTAGCCTAGCTATAACCTAAAGAAAAGGGAAAGGAAAAGGAAAAAAGAAAACGAAAGAAAAGAAAAGGCAGGTACAGTACAGTGTAAGGGAACTATCAAAAAGTGACATGTTTCAGCCCACACTGAAAGGATGAGGGCTTTTTGAAGGAGTTTTGAGTCAAACTAAAAGACACTTCAGCTGTGGGATTAAGTCTCAAAGAAGGAATTCACAGTGACCTCAGAAATATCTCACATTCACAAGATGTGTTAAAAGTTCTCAAAGAGCTCTCACATACTTTTTTATTTAAATCCATACACAAGCATAAATGACCAGTGTGCAACATAAATGACAAATAAGAAACATGAAACAGATGCAGAGAATTCAAATATCATACTCTAGTCACAAAGAGTAGGGGGTGGCTCCAGAATTTAAACATCCAGTTCCTTATGCAGGTCCACTCCACTCCAACTAAAGACCAACTATCCTTGCTCAGAAGTAGGAATGTGGGGAGGAGGGGAGAAGATGCAAGAAAGAGAGATAATAAAATAAGGTCTGTTGAAGGAGGGAAATTTTGAACAGGACCATTTTCACTAAAGTCAAAGGGTAAATTAAATTCACTTGTCAGAACCAAATACAAAGCACACAGAAAAAATCACAATATCTCTGTCCTGCAATTGATGAATATGTTACAAGTTAATTTATAAGCTTAAATGTACTCATTTAAGATTATTCACATCAAGGCAAGTAAGCAATACTGTGAAGGCAGAAACATTCTTGGGCGTAAGCAAGGTATCTTCTTAGCTAAATAACCTATTAATAGTTGCCCTATAAAATTCAAACTTAAGATTTATCTTTTAATCCTACAGAGCTGCATTTCTCAGCCTGCTTATGCCCTGCCAGGAAAGGTGGTAACTGACTTCTAATTCTGGCTGTGAGAAAATAAAGAATCTAATTCATTCTCCGGCTTTAAACACTTCAAATACTAGGGAAACTTAAGAAAAAATGTTAATACTTCACAATCGTTAGTGAAAGCTAATTCCTGAGAGAAGGGAATCTCTTAGTTCTTCTCTCAAACCAAAGAAGCTCCATGACTGAAGGTATATGCTGGAACAGAAGGTAGGGGAGGGGTCAGTCCCTCCATGAATCGAGGAAACAGATCGGGATACAAGGAATCTGAGGTAGCTAGACACTACATGGTAAAGAACCCAGAAATCTGAAGACAACCTTTTAGTCAGAGTACAGAGTAATAGAATACAGAGTAATAGATACAAGGGTAAAATTCCTTGAGGCTAAGCAAAAAGTAACCTGAAAGCTAGCTGTGAGTTGAATGGTTCATAGGTTCACAAAGGGTTGGGAATCCTTTGCTAGCTCAACAACCTGAGTCAGGAAGTTGTTGAACCTTTGGGTTTTCAATAGAGGCTCCAAAAAGCCATCGTAAATCCACAATCTTTGAAAGGGTCACTAGAAATGAAAAGTAACCTAGCTGTCAATCAAAGCAAAGCCCACTGTTTGAAGGAAGATGATTCAGACACTGAATGGTAAGAGTGTGTGTATGTGTGTGTGTGAGAGAGAGAGAAAGAGAGAGAGAGAGACAGAGAGAGAGAATGTGTGTGTGCATGCATGTACTTGGATTCATCAGGACTTGGATGCTTGTCCTTGACCTTTTTTTGCTCAAGGCTAGTGCTCTACCACTTGAGCAATAGCTCCTTTTCTGGATTTTTGCTGGCTAATTGGAGATGTGTCTCACAGACTTTCCTGCACATCCCTCCATCCCAGATCTCAGCCTCCTGATTACAGGATTACAGGCCATCACTGCCCCGCACTCAAGTAAAAATTTCTAGAAAATCCACGAAAGAGAGAAATAGGATTCACATGCAGTTTGATTAAAAAAAAACAGAATAATAAACAGAAGCAGATTCAGAAATTATGGAATAGTAATAACAAAGCTCTAAAATCAGGTCCTCTAATTTTCTTCAAAGTTTTAAAGAAAAGCATACACATAGAAAAAAAGGAAAATATAGGGGCTGGGAAGGTGGCTCAGTGGCAGAGCGCTTGCCTTGCATGCATGAGACCCTGGATTCGATTCCTCAGCACCACATAAGCAAATAGAAAAAAGCCGGAAGTGGTGCTGTGGCTCAAGTGGTAGAGCGCTAGCCTTGAGCTGAAGAGCTGAGGGACAGCACCCAGGCCCAGAGTTCAGGCCCCATGACCGGACCAAAAAAAAAAAAAAAAAAAAAAAGGAAAATATATTTTTAAAAGCCAAATGGAATTTCTAGAAATGAACACATCTAAAAAAATAGTGACTTGGAATTAACAGAGAATTAGACCAAATCAGCAATCAACTATGGCCCCCAGTCCTAACCCAGGTCACAGCCTTATAAATATAGTTTTATCAGCACAATCATGTCTTGTGTGCATTGTCTATGGATGCTTTTGTGATATGATGGCAGACTTCAGTATCTTTAACAGGCCATATGTTCTATGAAGCATAGACTATTTATTATTATCTGGCTCTTTGCAGAAAAAATATACTAGCCTTTGAACTAGATAGTACAGATGAAAACATTCGTGAACATATAAATATGGCAAAAAGTATCATCCAAGATTATTCAAAGATGTATTTTAAAGTAAACATAATTGTATTAAAAATTGTAATCAACATTAACTAAGAAAAATGCATACGTGTGTGTGTGTGTGTGTGTGTGTGTGTGTGTGTGTGTGTGTGTGTGTGTGTGTGTGTGTGTGTGTGTAACTCAAGGACCATAGAAAGAAGCAGAAACAGCAAAAAGTTCAAACTTTACAAACTTATAAGCTAAATATCCAAGAAGCTGAATAAATCCAGACAGGGATAAATAACCAAAAAATTCTTACAACATTCTCCCAAAGCTGATAGAAGTAGAAGAATCTTAAAATTAGGGGAAGAAATTAAAAATTATATTCACAGAATCAAAACAAAACCTTACATATGTCAGGTATAAGACAATGGAATGCCATCTTTATCTTTCTGTAAGGGACAATGTCAATCCAATATTCATACCTAGTGAAAATATTTTTTAAAATGGTAGTAAAATAAAGACTACCAGTAAGGGACAACGTCAATCCAATATTCATACCTAGGGAAAATATTTTTGAAAATGGTAGTAAAATAAAGACTCCCAGCAAGGTAAAAGTTAAGAGGATTGTCAACAGAAGTACACTGCTAAACTGAAACCCCTTTACACAACTATTTAAAAATAAAAAAAAGAAACACATTATTAAAAAATATGAAGACCTTATATGGACCCAACATCAAGTGAAAACTATGATTTATACAATGATATAAAGACCGCCTAAAATGGCAAGTATTTGTTAAATATGAAAGTCTTAGGATACATAGAAAACAATTCATAAAAAATTGGTAAGTTAATATAATAATAGATAAAAGGAAATGCTAAGGAATACTCAATTATATCCCCAAAATGGCAGAAAAAAAAGCCAAAGATAGAAAAATAGACTACAAATACCAAAATGGTAGACTAAAAACCAAAACCAAACTATAAATAACCCAATCTCTTCAATTACAAACAAAACTTAATTGAAGGTGGGCACTGATGGTTCACATCAATAATGCTAGCTACTCAAGAGGCTGAGATCTGAGGATCACAGTTCAAAGCCAGCCTTGGCAGGAAAGTCCATGAGACTCTTATCTCCAATTAATTATCAGAAAACTAGAAGTAGTGCTGTGGCTCCAAGTGGTAGAGCACTAGCTTTGAGTGAAAAAGCTCAGAGATAGCATCCAGATCCTGACCTCAACCCCTATAACCAAAACAAACAAACAAACAAACTAAAACCAAAGACTGAATTGAATAACAAGGCCCAAACTAATTCCTAAAAGGGACTATCTCAATATGAGACAAAATAAATTTCAGAACAAAGAATATCAATGAAAAGAAAGACAGCTATTTTTATGATAAAGTCATCAATTCATCAAGAAGACAACATATTTCCATGATTTGAGTGTGTCTCCAAAGAGTTTGTTGGAAGTTTGGCCCCCAGTATGGCAATATTAAGAAGTGGTGAGATCTTTAAAAGGTGAAGCCTGAAAATGGAAATATGGTTTTTTTGAGGGTGGGCAATGGGAGGGTCATATGAACGAAGGGAAGAAGGGAGAGCAAATGCAGTCATTCAATGTATGTTACATAAAAAGTTAACTATGTAACTTGAAGGTGTAAATGGGAAGGGGAAAACTGGGGAAATAAGAGAAGGAGTAACAATGAACAAGAAGCATTGTACTCATAAACCTGAGTTATGGAATTGTACAACAACAAAGAGGTAGAGCCTTAGCACACTTAGGTCACTGGAGGTGTGCCCTACAAAGGAATTAACATGGTTCTTATGTGACTCCAGTCACTATGACTTCCTTTTTTGTCATGTGATCGCTTCCTGTCAAACACATTGTCACCACTGTGATGCTATTAGCCATAAAGTCTTTACCAGAGCCAGTGCCATACTCTGGATTTGCAGTCTCCAAAACTATGATCTTAAACCATTTTTTTTTAATGCTACCCATTCTAGAGTATTTGATTATAATTGTTGTTTTTTTAAGTATTTATAACCCAAATTTGTGCTCATACCATAGCAAAGCTTCAAAACACACAAGACATAAACACACAGAACTAAAAATAAAAATGTTCATCTACAGTTAGAAACGACAAGTGATAACATATCTGAAAACCCCTATATATGGAAGTTTAAAAACACATTTATCAGAAGAAATAGTTCAAAGAAGACAAATAAGAAAATATTCTCAACTAAATAAAAATGATATATGACAAATTTAAAAAACTAGAACAGCTAAAATGCTTAAAAGGAAATGTATAGGTGATATTATGGTATTAGAAAATAAAATTTAGAAAAGAAACAATTATGTTAAGTATCTACTGTAGGAAAGTTGATCAAATTAAGCAGCAAATGAGTAGGAAGACAGAAACAAGAGGAAGAGTGAAAATAAATAAAATTGAAAGTAGAAAAATAACACAACTAATCAGAAACTAAAATGTAAATCTCTTTAACATCAAGTAAAATTTCAAATCTCCATCTAATCAACAGAAAAAGAAAAAAGAAACAGCATCAGAATGAAACAACATTACTATAGTGCCCACAGCCTTCAAAAATACAGTTAAGAAATATTATGAATATTCATGTCAGTAACTTTGACAATTTAGATGACATGAAAAAATTCCTCCATATACACAAGCTACCAACGTTCAATTGGAAACAAATATTTAACAATTCTTTAAATATATCCATTCAGCAAATTGAATTCTTCATTAAGACTTTTCTACAAACAAAACTTCAGATTCAGTTTCAATGTGAAGTCTGTCAAATACTTAAGGAAACAATAATATCAAACCTATACAAAGTCTTCCAGAGGAAAAAGATTCATTTTCCCAATTCATTTAGTAAGGCTAGTAAACCAAAGACATAACCCACATGGACAAAACTAAAAATCCTTAACAAATATTAGCAAACTGAATGCAAGAGTATATAAAAAGGCAAGTCAAAACTTCATACCAAGAAGACAAGATTTAAGAAAATCATCTTTAAATAGTTTAAAATTTTAAGGTTTAAAACTCAATTCATGTTATCTATCCTATTAGGGGATGGAAAAGGAAAAATGATATGGTCATTACATTAGACACGGGGGTAAATAAACAGAATTCAATATCCTTTTATGAAAGAAATTTCTTTTTTTTAATTGTGAAAATACCATAAAGAGGGACTACAATTACATGGGCAAGATAATGAGGAGAAATTTCTTTAGTTTAACAAAGGACAACTATGACAAGTTAGCATGATACTTACTAAACATAAGGACATTTTCCCCTAAAATCACAAGGATTTCATTACCACTATTTCTATTTGAAACGGCAGTGGAAGTTCTTTAAAAAAATGTAATTAGGAGCCAGACACTGTTGGCTCATACCTTTAATCGTAGCTACTTGGGAGGCTGACCAAACAGGAGGATTGTAGTTTGAAGCAAGCCTGGATGGAAGCATCCCCTACACAAACCAGAGCTGGGTGGAACAGTGTAAAGATTTATGGGAGGCTGAAATTGGGAGGATCAAGGTCCCAGCCCAGCCCTGGACAGAAGAGTGCACAAGACTTCATCTTGCTGAAGAAACTGGGTATGGAGGTGGACATCTGGGATTGGTTGGGATCAGCTATGATAGAAAGTATAAAATAGAAAGATTATAGTCAAGATGTATAATTGGACAGGAAGTGAGACTCTATCTCAAAATAACCAGCACAAAGGCTGGAGTCATGGCTGAAGTGGTAAGGTATCTGTTGTGAAAAAGCAAGCCAAACAAGAGTACAATGACCTGAGTTTAAGCCCCTGTACAAGCAACAAAAATAACCAGTACAAAAGTGGGCTGGTAGCATGGTTTATTAGCAGTAGGGCCTGCCTTGCAAAGTCCTGAGTTCAAACCACAGTATCACCAAAAGAAAAAAAAGCCAACTCCTCTGTACATCACCTTTACAATAAAAAACAATGCTGTCAAAAGAAAAATGAAAAGCCTACCATATTGTTAATGAAGAAGTAAAATTATCATTATCAAATGAGGTGGGTATTCCAAAAAGTGACCAGAAATAAGTGAAATGTAAAATGGTCATAGGATAGAGAGGCAATACACAACACTAATTTTATTTCTATACAGTGGCAATTGGAAATCAAAATATCATTTACACACAGCTTTAAATGACCATAAAATATTTAGGAAAGCATTTAGCAAAATACGTAATGGATCAAAAGTGAAAAGGACTGGGTCACCTCTCTGATTGGCCTTTATGCCCTTCTTTCTTATTTTAAGGTTCTACATCATAATACTGAGACCACTAAGCCCAGGATACTCAGTTAATTTAATTAGCAAGTTTAATTCCATTTACAAAGTCCCTTTTGTCCTGCAGCATCACATAGGGGGCACAATGGCTACCTGCCATTCCACATAATCCAAAAATTACAGTCTTTGTCATTTTTCCCAAGAATAACAAAAGCCTATGTCCACACAAAGATTTGCATAAAGATGTTCCTTACAGCTTTATATATCATAACCAAGACATGATGATTTATTTTTTTCATAGCCAAAATAATGTTTCCAATTCTGGGACCCAAATATCAAACAGTAGGTAAGAAAATAAACAAATTGTGCTTTATCTGCACAATGAAATAACACCCAGCAATAAGGACAGACTTCTGATACAGACACAAGAGTACATCATGTATCATTTCATTTCTACAAGACTCTGAGAAGGACAAATCCAATCTACAAAAGTGAAAAGTAAATCAGTGTTTGCCTGGGGTCAGAAATTGGGTGATTGACTAAATAGGGCACAAGGGAACCTTAAAGCGATAGAAATGTTCTATATCTTAATTAGTAGTTATAGAGATGAATACATCCATCGAAACTCATTATTCTGTATACTTAAAGGTACACTTAATTATAAATAAACTATACCTCAATAAAGTGAGGAACTTAATTCTAATTCCTCTTTTAGGCTCTTACAGGAATCAGACCCCAAACCATTAACTATCATCTAGTAATAGTACAAGGCTACAACCCATGGCTTGCTGTTCTGCCCCAGACCCAAAATCTGGGTGTCAGTCATTTCTAAGTCTTCCCCTACTATCTTTTTCTTCCATGGCCAAGGCCATCAAAACAACCAATTTCCACAAAGGTGAATGGGCAATAATGCAGTTGAAAGTAGTTCACCATAATTGAAGGTAATTCATGCTGTCACATTTGCTGTAACTAGAGGTCACGTCTCCAGAGCTGGAGAGGCTGCTCACATTAATTGTAACTGACACTGCCTTCCTCCTCCAAGGAAAACCAGCCTCAAGGCAACATTTTCTTCACTTTGGGTTCAAGTAACCTCATCTAGATCTCTGTATCTTTCTCTCTTTTCTTTTTCTTTAAGTGAAAAATGACTAGGATGGCAAAAAAAAAAAAATGAAAAGGAAGAGACAGCTGAGCTGATTTCAGCACTTGGAACCTATCAATTGGGTTCATATTGACCTATCTACTGACACAGTTGACAGTTTTCCCCGACTCCCACCGCAGGCTTGTTGGTGTTGCCCAGTCTTTGCCTCTTGGGTCCATTTAAGAAACTAGGTGAGAGTAGAAATAAACAGGCTCAAAGGCCCATCTCCCCTGAGCTGTGTTCAATGTATGATTGGGTAGCTCTGGGGGGAGAGAGGGCGGGTACTTAGGAAAGCACAATATCTTCTTCCCAAAAGGCTTAGTCCTGAGAGCCATGTGCTCTAGGGAGCACTTCAAAGCTCTGAAAATCAGTACCTCAGTCTCAAGGCCTCAGGCGCTCTCTTCATTTGATCATGACAAGTTTTCTAATCTTTAGAAAGGGAAAACAGACCTGCTTCATAAAGGATTTTATCTATAGAAGCCCCTTGAAACTTAGAAGTACTGAATCATGCTCTGTTGCAAACTTTGGATTGCTATGTTTTAAGGTGGCTCACAAAACATTTTGATTAACCACATTTCCATCATCTAATTGTAGTAATTATTAACTTATTTCCTAATTTTTATGACTCATCTGACTCCTGAAAGCATCAGAATTCATGGTCTGTATGTATACAGACCTCCATATAGTTTATATAAATACTACATAAAATGCACAATACTCTGCCTAGACATGATTATAATTATTCGTATTTTGGGAAGCCAGCTACTGTGTCTTAATTAGACCATTCTAATTAGTCTCAGTCTCTCTCTGGATAACTCCCTAGAACCTCGGTGTCTGATATTCATTTGGACATGACTATTCTTGAAAAGATATCAGTACTTTGACGGGCTAGAATATATTACTCCATTTGTTTCCCTGAGAACACGAAACAGTACTAGACATGTCAGAAAGCCCTCCATGTGGTCTCATGGCACATAGAAACCACAAATATCTAGAAGGATCTCCCTACCTGTAGACATGGTTCTCACTACTGCTTGTGGTATATAGATGACATTTGTTTCTCATATTAAAGTTTCAAAAATCTGTGAATAAGGTTATTATGTTTCTTTTTAATTTTTACAGATAGTGGTTTTGAGAGAGTCTCCATATATAGCCCAGCCCAGGCTAGCCTGGAACTTTCTATATAGTCTCCGATGGCCTGGAACTCTCTCGACCCCCCTGCTTCAATCACTTGAGTGTTGAGACTACAGGCATGCACCATCATGCTTGTGTATGTGTGTGTGTGTAAATATCATGCTTGTGTGTGTGTGTGTAAATATAATTAAATTTAGTGGATTTAAGGTTATTTCCTTAATGAAGTCCTTTTTGTATACATACATGGCATGCTTTCTCCTGTAGAAAAGAAAGCAATCAATTTACAGTGAAAGCTCTGGGAAGGAGACATCACTAACATGTTGCTGAAGTTCAATAAATATAGTGAAAAACTGTTAAAGATGTACCACCGCAACTGCAACGCTCAGGAGCTAGCATACTGCTTAGTTCCGCAAGGGATTTAGAACCCAGGATCTTGGGTTCTGTGGCAGTTATTCAGCGATCCTTTCTAAATTCTAAATCTTTAAATGTGGGCATATATTCCCTGGAAAGGGGGTAACATCCATTATCTCTCACCAGTTCCAAGAGGCATGCCATGTTAACATTATAAGCAGTACTTCTAGGAGTGTGAATGGCATTGAAGAGTTAGCAGAGTACTTTCATATCCACTTTCATCCACAAGCTAATCCATCTCTATGGCAGCTCAGTAAAGTAGTTTTGTCTCTGCCCATTTTAGGATCAAGGACCAGCAATGTCAACCCAGCTTGTCTAAGGGTTGCCAGTGACCCATCCAGTCACTTTCATTATCTCTTCACCTAGAAGCTTTAAAAGACATTTTAGCTACAGGAAGAAGTACAGAATAGTGATGAGTAAGAAGTTATTCAAAAAATCCGTCATTTGCAATCTTCCTCCTCCTCAACATGTCAGCCCCCTCTTTGCATTTAGCCTCCAGGCCTGGATTTTCCTTGCTCCTTGAGTTTAGGAGCTTGTCTGTCCATGTACTGGGCAGTCATCCAAATGCATATTCACTAGTTCTTCTGCCCTGTGTCCTGTATACACAGCTTCCATTTCTCTCTGGACATTCAGGTGTGGGAATCTAATGCACCTAATACAAAGCCAGATGCAGATGTGATCTGCTTGCCATTCGCCTCACTTCCCACTCCTCACTCAGTTAGGGGCCTCCATTATCACTGTACTCCAAGGAAAGGGAACCAGTCTCCTATAAAACTGACCTCAATAAGAAATAGAGCCAAACTGACAGCCCCGAGCTTTAGGTGCCTATAGATGTTGAAAATCTCTTTCAGACTAAGCTGCTTATTAGCTAATGAAAATATAAGTGTAGACATTTAAATAAATTGTCAGACCCTCAACTTAATCCTCCCAAATTCTATTAAATATAACCAACTAACTGCTAAATCATCTAATCTAGAAGTTTCCAAATAACAATACATAAATCAGAAATACTTAGAAAGGTGTTTGGTTTTTGGTTTTTGTTTGCGGGGGGGGGGGGGGGGGGGGTGGGTAGGGAGGTAATAGGAGGGGGGAGTTGGTAAGGAAAAAAGTAGCATTTTCTTTGGTGTCTCCTCTTTCCCTACCCTGAGAAATTCTGATTCAAATGGTCTGAAAATGAATCACAAAACAAAGGTCCCTGGGGACTTCGTGTTGGTCAGTCATGGGGCTTGAACTCAGGGCCTGGGTACTGTCCCATTTTTTGCTCAAAATTAGTGTTCTACCACTTTGAGCCACATCTTCACTTCTGTTTTTTAGGTGGTTAATTGGAGATGAGAATCCCAGGAACTTTCCTGCCTGGGCTAGCTTAGAACTGTGATCTTCTGATCTCAGTCTCCTGGGTAGGTAGTATTACAGGTATGAGCTACTAGTGCCCAGCCCTGGGGATTTTAATGTACAGTAAGCTGATGTCATTGTTTAAGAGAACCTGTCATGTCCATGGGCTTCCTCCTATTGCCAACTTGCCAATTTTACTGCTGCTGCATGAATTGGGATCATCAACTACAGCTTCACATAGAAAGTTCAATTTCTTCACCCTCTGTCATTAAGAGTATTGAATGGGCCAGACACCAGTGGCTTACACTTGTAATCCTAGCTACTAAGGAGGTTAAGATCTGAGGAACCCAGTTCAAAGCCAAATCCAGGCAAGGAGATCCATGAGCTCATTTCTAATTAACCACAAAAAGCTAGCAGTGGAGCTGTGGCTCAAGTGGTAGAGCATTAGCCTTGAGCACAAAAGCTCAGGGACAGTGAGTGCCAAGGCCCTGAGTTCAAGCCCCAGGACCCACACAAAAAAGTGTTGAACAGTATTTTGTTGTTGTTGTTGGTATTAGGGTTTTGAACTCATGGCTTTGCACTTACTAAGCCAGCACTATACCACTTAAGCTATGCCTACCTTTTTAAAAAAATCATTCATTATTTTTCATATAAGCTCTTGCTTTTTGCCTGAATCAACCTACTTAAAATTCCCATGTAGCAGGGATAACAGGTAGGCATGTGCCACTGCACCCAACTTCTTTATTGGTTGTGATGTGGTTTCTCAAATTTTTAAAATATTTTTATTGTAAAGATACTGTACAGAGGGGTTACAGTTATATGAGTAAGGTAATGAGTACATTTCCTCTCCAGCATTGTTACTCCTTCCTTTGTTTTTCCCCTGCCATCCCTTCCTCCCCCCCTCCCTAACTCCTCCCTCTACCCCCCTCCTCAAGTTGTGTAAAGTTCATTTTCAACATAGTATCTTGTACATCTCATTGTTACAATGGGTCAACCTGTATCCTTGTTTCAGCATTTTGTTATTTCCCTTCCCCTTCCCAAATTAGAAAAATGTATATAACAAGATGCAAGGAACCAGAATCAAATATAGTGACAACAGGGGTTATACCAGGGTGAAGAACATACAAAAGAAATTAAAAAAAAATCACACAGTACATTAAAAACCAACAGCAACAAGGAAAAAACCTCTTATGTCCATATCTTGGGGCTCATTTCGCTTAGCATCATCTTATATGGTCATAGTACATAGCTTTTGACCTTTTCTGCTCATCTGGCAACCTCAATCCTCCTAATTTCTGCCTCATGAGTAGCTAGCCACAATGTCTGCTTGAATGGGAATTTGAAATTTATAAAACATACGACAGTAGATCATCTTCTATAAACACTAGATTCTAGGAACTATTCTAAATACTTTAAACATAAGAAGTCCCCTAATCCTCTAAATAGTCTCAAGTGGTAAGTTTCTTATTATGTCTTGTTTTACAGATAAGGAATCTGAGGTATAGAACTTGCCCTAATCTACCGTTAACATCAGAGCTGGAGTTCAAACACAAGCCATACGGCCTCCAAGCCTTTGCTTTTGACCATTCTGTACTACTGTCTTTCAGGGCAAGCATGAGTGTTATTCCTAAAGACTTTCATGGGAATATCTGGAACAGTTCAAGTGAAAAGTGTATTTTTTTCACAAGAAGACTCCAGATACAAAACCACAATGAAGAGCAGTTTCATTTTGTATACGTCTATGCTTTCTAACCAGCATTCCTGACCTCCTTAGCTCCAGGGACTTTACCTGTGACACACACAATACAATATTCCTGTATTCAGCTACATCCAATATTGAAGAGAAACGTTACAGCCAGGTAGGAAGAAAGAGTTTGTCAATACTGCATGAGTTACATCATCAGGTAAGAGTTCTAGAACTGGAGCTAGGTGTCAAGGCACACATTTGTAAATCCAGCACTTGAGAGGCATTGGCAGGAAGAGTTAAGAGTTCAGGGCCAGTCTGAGTTCCATAGTCAGAACCTTTCTCCAAAGAAAAAATAATAATAAAAAGAAGTTCTACAAATGGAGGGAACTGAAAGAATCAAGAGACAGAAAACAGGTTCTTTCTATCTGTCTTACATGCCAAATTTGGTTAGTTATCAAAGAAAGGGATGTGAGAAAGACAGGTTTGGATATGGTTTGAGCATGTCCTCCAAAATTTTGTTTGCTGGAATCTTAACTTCCAAAATGGTGGTATTAAGAAGTAGTAGAACCTTTAAGAGGTACAGTCTAGAGGTAAATCACTAGGTCATTGCGGGTTCTGCCCTTGAATGAATTAATGCTGATCTCATGGAGTAATTTAGTTCCAGTAAAAATGGGTTGTTATAAAAGGAGAATAAAACTGGCTCCTTCCCAGTCTGTCTTCATGTCTCTCCCTGTGATCTTCTTCTTCTTCTTCTTCTTCTTCTTCTTCTTCTTCTTCTTCTTCTTCTTCTTCTTTTTTGTTGGTCGTGGGGCTTGAACTCTGGGCCTGGGCACTGTCCTTCAGCTCTTCAGCTCAAGGCGAGCGCTCTACCACTTGAGCTACAGTGCCACTTCCGGTTTTCTGGTGGTTTATTGGAGATAGGAGTCTCACAGTCTTTCCTGCCCGGGCTGGATTTGAACCGTGATCCTCATATCTCAGCCTCCAGAGTAGCTAGGATTACAGGCATGAGCCACCAGTGCCCGGCTCCCTGTGATCTTCTTATGCATTGCTGCCACTGTGATGTCATCTACCTTGTGGCCCTAACTAAAGCTGAGGTTTCAACAGTACTATACTTTTGAATCTCCAAAACTGTAAGCTATATAAAACTTTCTATTTAAAATTACCCAGTTTAAGGTAATTTTGGTATAGCAAAAAAAGGACTAATACAGAAAACATGACCAATTAGTGATGGATGGGAAGGGAACTTCCCCAAATCACAAAACTGCTTAATGCAGGTCTTAAAACTAAGATCCAGAACTCAAGAGTCATGGATCCTGCACCAGGGTCAATAAATAATCCACCTAAAGATAAACTCCAGGCTATACCAGGGGAAAAGTCATCAGCTCTAGTTTTTTTAAAGTATATTCTACAGATGTCACTATATAAGGTTATATATATTTACATAATATGTTTAAGACAGCAAATCACAAACTGTGATTTAGTGGTAGTGGCAGCTGCATGGATGATTTAAATTTTTTTGTGCCACTACTGGGGCTTGAACTCAGTGCTTAGGCACCATTCCTTAGCTTTTTCACTCAAGGCTGGCACTCTACCACTTATACCATAGCTCCACTTCCAGTTTTTTTCTGGTTAATTGTAGAGAAGAGTCTGCCCAAGCCTACTTGGGATGGCTTCAACCTATGATCCTCTTGAATAGCCAGTTACAGGCCTAAGCTACCAGCACATGGCTACATGACTTTAAATATGTTCTTTAAAAGCTGAAGCAGAGTGTAATGTTTAAAAGGACAATTCTATTGGTCTCAGATAACAGATTAAAATCCTAGAATCTCCAATCCCTAGTTACGGGAATCAGATTCCTATCTATTTTGGGACTGAGATACATACCTGTAGCAGGAGGGTCATTGTAAGGATTAAATAAATAAGCATGAAAAGTCCCTTTCCCCTTAGTCAATAATAAATGGTGGTGGTACACACCACCACTAACCACATAATTTATAAAGCTTCCTTTATGAAGTCATGAAAATCTGCAATAGAACAGTATTCTCAGGGATGACTCAAGTTGGCAGCACTCTTTCCCTCCTTAAAATCTTCCAACTAATTTTAGAATCCCACAGCTTCTAAAATCCCAGGATTCTGAAAATCCTGGGGTTTGTTTTTAATGAATCTCCTGCCTTCTCCCTTGCTACTAAGGCAAGGAGTGCACCCCAGAAAGCAGATTTTGGTAAAGTAGATGAGCTCACAGAAGTGGATGTAGAATAAAGGAGCATATCTGGTATTAAAATATTTCAGATCTCAAAATTAAGAATCTTAATACCTAAGACAGAAAACAGAGCTTAATCAAATATTTGCTGATAGTACACAGAGGAGAAACATAACCTTCTTTTTTGCACAGTAATGATTCTTGGACAGGGAGCAGGCTTAAAACATGCACACAGTGTCAGGACTGAAGTGAGGATGGGAGTTCCTCTATATTTCTAACAAGAAGGAATCATAACCGTAATAGGAGGGACAAGAAAGCTGTGTGCTATGCGCATGAGGCAGATTCCTCCCTCACATCAAACTTAAAGAGAATACCATAAATTACAGAGCTGATAAACCAGTTGGTTAGATCTGCCAATAAAGAAAGAATCTGCAAATGAAGTGAGAGATGGGGGAGGGGTGCACACAGAATATGTGTATGTGTGTGTGTGTGTGTGTGTGTGTGTGTGTGTGTGTGTGCGTATTTCACATAGGGATTTCTATTTTGACCATTCAAAACAAAAGGCTTCAGAAAATTTTGGATTTGGGATATTTATACATATATATACATATATATATATATACATATATATATATATATATATATATATATATATATATCAGATTCATGAAAATCTCTAAAGAACAGAGAGTATATCTTTTCTCATTGCATCCTTCCACACAATTTTTATATAATTGGTGAGTGAATAATGCCTCATCCTCTGGCATAAAAAGGTACCAAACATTCTGGTAAACAGATTGATATATGATAGTATTGCTAATGGTTACAAAAATGGAGCCATTCTCTACAAGGAGTCAAATCCCAGTTCTGCCACTGATTACTTGCATGTCGTTGGGGCACATTAATCTTGGCACCTCAGTTTCCTTGTGTGTTTCTATCTCATAGGTTTAAAAAGAGTGATTAAAAGAGAAATCAAAGGCTTGCAGATCACCAGGTACCGGATTGCAGAACAGCGGATCGCCAGGAACAGAGAAACCTACCAGCCGGGAGTCTCCAGGAGGATCCCACCCCACCCATCACTCTCCACCGGAGCGGAGAGGCTCCATCCCGCCAAAGCCGCCCGGCACCAGCAGCGCCACAAAGGGACCTGTCGCAATCGCAACGACCCGGCGGGGGGCCGCCCAACCCAGCCCGCAACCACCCCAACTGAACTCGGACTGCAACAACAACTGACGGACTGCAACAACAACTGACGACCTACAGGGTGAGTACCCATCAGGGGACAGGGAATCCATCAAGGGAGACCAGAGCTGGAGGGAATCCCCAGACCCTGACCTAGACTCCCTACCCCAACACCCGGACCACAGGACCCACTAAAACTGGGAACTGTTCGAGAGCCCCACCAGCCGGTGGAGCACACTCTGCTGGCCAGGCCAGAGCAAGAGCGCCCCGGGAAGGGAGCTTAAATGCTCAAGCCAGGAACAGTGCCCCTGGGTCAAGACTACCAACAGTAGAAGAAATTTGAACTGTGTCCTCCAGGCTGCATAACCAAGGTGGTATACACATTAGCACAGGCCTAACGAGCGCGCTCCAGGCTGGGGCCGGAACCAGGCCAGGGGACCGGCGCCTGAACAAAGCAAAAAGGGTCAGAAGTGGGGCTGTGGCTCAAATGGTAGGGTGCCAGCCCTGAGCTGAAGAGCTGAGGGACAGCACCCAAACCTAGAGTTCAAGCCCACAACCAGCCCAAAACAAACAAAAACACATCAGGAGCCCATAGCAGACTCCAGTATTTGGGAGAGTGCATCCAGAGCATCTGATCTTCCCAAGAGCACCCGCAGGAGCAAACACAAGCAGTCTAGGCTGCTCAACCCTTCCAAAGGCGGGAATTGCTACAGCAGAGAGCTGAGAATCCTAAGTGAATAGCAGCTGGAAATAGGCTCCCAACAGAATCCAGATCAGACACAGACTCTCTCTACCAATAGAGAATCAGCAACCAAGCAAAGACAGACACACCAAAACAAGATTGAAGAGCAGTCTCCTGAACCCCCATGCGAAAATCACAGAGAAAAATCACAAGGTTTACCACTACCCAGGACAGCAAGCTCACCTCAAAAGCCAGCAGCCACGCAGGGGAGAGCCCCAGTGGGAGCAAAGCAGGAATGGAAGACAAAAACTACATCCAAGGGTTGCTGGAGGCAATGACTCAAGAAATAAAGCGAGAAATGGATCAGAAATTGAAAGAGCACAAGGATGAACTATCAAAAGATATACAGGATATCAAACAAAAATTGGATGCAAAAATAGAAGCTGCACAAACCTCAGTAAGAAGTGAGATAAACGCCAAATTAGAGGTAATGCATACTGATATCACCTCATTGAGAGGTGAGATCAGTACTCTGAGAACCAACATTGAATCCATAAAGGGATCCATTTCCATCATGCAAACCACAATAGAAGCCACGGTCAACAGAGTGAATGAAATGGAAGGTAGAGTGTCAGATACAGAAGACAGAATACACCAACTGGACCAAAAAGTGACAGATATGGAAAAATCACTCAAATTAAACCAAAGGGAAATTCAAGAGCAAGCAGATAATGCTAAAAAATTTAACCTTCGCATAATCGGAGTGGACGAAGGTGAGGAATTCCAGAGCAAGGGAATGCAACACCTATTTAACAAGATAGTCAATGAAAATTTTCCCCACCTCAAAAACGACCATCTTAACTACATCACAAAAGCTTATCGAACACCCAACAAGCAAGATCCCAGGAGAAACACTTCTAGGCACATAATAGTAACAATGATGGATCTGAATAATAAGGAAACAATCCTGCATGCAGCAAAAATGAAGAAGGAGCTATACTACAACGGGAAAAAAATTAGAATCACTGCAGATCTCTCCACACAAACAATGAATGCAAGAAAAGCCTGGGAAAGCACCATACGAGCCCTGAGAGCCAATAACTGCCAACCCAGACTGATATACCCGGCAAAGCTAGCATTCACATTCGATGGAGAACTGAAAACTTTTAATAGCAAAGAAAAACTAAATGAATACATAAACATTAAGCCAGCATTACAAAGAATTCTAAGAGGGGGGACACAACCTGAAGAAAGCAACCAGGAACTGGGACCTGCCCCAAACAGGCATTACTCAAAGTCTAACTGAGCAAGCACAGGAGGAAAGGAAAGAAGAAAAACTTAGGAAAACGGAATGGCAGGGACAACAATGCATCTCTCTATACTTTCTCTTAATATAAATGGGCTGAATTCGCCAATTAAAAGAAAACGAACTGAGGACTGGATCAGAAAACAAGACCCATCCATCTGTTGCCTTCAGGAGACCCACCTCTCAGCCAAACATACAAACAAACTCAGAGTGAAGGGGTGGAAAAGGATCTACCAATCAAATTCCCCCAATAAGAAAGCAGGTGTAGCTATCCTGATATCTGACAAAATAAACTTTTCATTAAAATCAGTACAGAAAGACAAGGACGGACATTACATATTAATAAAGGGAACAATCCAAGAGGAGGATATAACCATCATCAACTTATATGCCCCAAATATCGGTGCACCCAGATATGTTAAACAAATGCTCTCAAACTTACAGAATAAAATAGATCCCAATACGATAATACTAGGAGACTTTAACACGCCACTCTCACCAAAGGACAGGTCTACCAACCAGAGGATTGGCAAAGAAGCTACCGAATTAAGTGAGGCCATACTTCAAGCGGAATTAACTGACATCTACCGAGTATTTCACCCTAAAACAACACAGTACACATTCTTCTCAGCAGCTCATGGAACTTTCTCCAAAATAGACCATATCATAGTTCATGCAAGGAACTTAAGCAAATACAAAGGGATCGACATAATCCCCTGTATCCTATCTGACCACAGTGGAATCAAGCTAGCTCTCAATAACAAAGCATACCGCAGAAATTTCTCTAATACATGGAAATTGAACAGCACACTCCTTAACAAGGCCTGGGTAACAGAAGAGATCAGAGAAGAAATAATGCATTTCCTAGAACTCAATGAAAATGAAAACACCTCACAAAGAAACTTGTGGGACACAGCAAAAGCAGTCCTGAGGGGCAAATTTATTGCCCTCAGTGCCCACATCAAGAGAATGGAGACAGACCAAGTAAATAATCTCATGTTGCAACTAAAACAGCTAGAAAAACAAGAAAAAATGGGACCTAAAGCTACTAGACGAAGCCAGATAACCAAATTGAGAGCAGAGATTAACCAATTAGAAAATCAGAAAACCATAACCAAAATAAACCAAACAAAAAGCTGGTTCTTTGAAAAAATAAACAAAATTGATGGCCCGTTGGCAAGATTAATTAAAAAAAGAAGAGAGGAAACCCATATTAATAGGATTAGGGATGCCACGGGAAACATCACAACACGTACCCAAGATATCCAAACAATTCTAACAGACTACTTTCAAAAGCTATACTCTCTAAAGGAAGAAAATCTGGCGGAAATGGATGCATTTTTAGAGAAATACAAGTTACCCAAACTGAGCAAAGAAGAAGTTAACCAATTAAATAAGCCAATATCCTATAATGAGATACAGGAAGCTATCAAAAGTCTTCCAACAAAAAAAAGCCCAGGACCAGATGGATTCACAGCAGAATTCTATAAGACCTTTAAAGAAGAACTAATACCCATACTCCTCAAGCTCTTCAGAGAAACAGAGAAGGAGGGAGCTATCCCAAACTCATTCTACGAAGCCAATATCACACTCATCCCCAAACCAGGCAAAGACCCAACCAAAAAGGAGAATTACAGGCCAATCTCCTTGATGAACACAGATGCAAAGATCCTTAACAAGATTCTAGCTAACAGAATCCAGAAACACATAAAAAAAATAATACACTATGATCAGGTAGGCTTCATCCCAGAGACACAGGGATGGTTTAACATACGTAAGTCAATAAATGTAATCCAGCATATCAACAGAGCCAAGGTCAAGAATCACATGATTATCGCCACAGATGCAGAAAAGGCCTTTGATAAAATTCAACATTCATTCATGCTAAAAGCTCTGGAGAAAATAGGAATAGAAGGAACATTTCTAAAAACAATAAAAGCCATTTATGACAGACCAATAGCCAATATTATACTTAATGGGGAAAAGCTACAACCAATCCTCCTAAAAACAGGAACAAGGCAAGGATGTCCACTGTCTCCACTCCTCTTCAACATAGTCCTAGAACCCTTAGCCAGGGCAATAAGGCAAGAAAAAGACATTAAAGGGATCCGCATAGGGAAAGAAGAAGTGAAACTATCCCTTTTTGCAGACGACATGATACTATACCTCCACGATCCCAAAAACTCCATCCCCAAACTTTTAGAAATCATAAGTCACTTCGGCAAAATAGCAGGATACAAAATAAACCCACAAAAATCAGTTGCCTTCCTATACACTGATAACGCACAGGAAGAGAGGGAAATAAAGGGAGCAACCCCATTCACAATAACCTCCCAAAAAATAAAATATTTAGGAATTAACCTAACCAAAGATGTAAAAGAACTATTTAATGAGAACTATAAAAAGTTAAAGAAAGAAATTGCAGAAGACACTAGGAAATGGAAAGACCTCCCATGCTCCTGGATAGGCCGACTTAATATAGTAAAGATGGTGATACTTCCAAAATTAATATACAAATTCAATGCAATTCCTATTAAAATCCCAATGACGTACATCACTGAAATACAGAAAACAGTCCAAAAATTTATATGGAACAACAAAAGACCTAGAATAGCCAAAACAATTCTAGGGGATAAAGACAATATGGGAGGGCTATCCATGCCGAACTTCAAACTCTACTACAGAGCTATAATCACAAAGACAGCATGGTACTGGCACAAAAACAGACCCGAAGACCAATGGAACAGAATAGAAGATCCAGATATAAATCCACAGGCCTACAGCCAGCTGATATTCGACAAAGGAGCCAAAGACATACAATGGAAGAAACACAGCCTCTTCAACCGCTGGTGCTGGGAAAACTGGGCAGCCACATGCAGAAAACTAAAAGTGGACCCCAGCCTATCACCATGCACCAACATCAACTCAAAATGGATTAAAGACCTTAACATTAAACCTGAATCTCTGAAACTACTGCAGGACAGAGTAGGAGAGACACTTGAACTAATAGGCACAGGAAGGAACTTCCTGAACAGAGTCCCAGGGTCACAACAAGTTGGAGAGAGACTCGACAAATGGGACTACCTTAAAATAAAAAGCTTCTGCACAGCTAAATCTATCGCAACTAAGCTAGAAAGACAACCAACTAATTGGGAAAAAATATTTACCAGCAATATATCAGACAAGGGGTTAACATCCTGTATATACAGGGAACTCAAGAAACTAATCCCTCCCAAACCTAACAAACCAATTACTAAATGGGCAAGGGAACTAAAGAGGGACTTCTCAAATGAAGAAATAAAAATGGCAAAGAAACACATGAGGAAATGTTCATCATCCCTGGTGGTGAAGGAAATGCAAATAAAGACAACCCTGAGATACCACCTTACCCCAGTCAGAATGTCCCACATCCACAAATCAGCCAACGACAAATGCTGGAGGGGATGTGGAGAAAGAGGAACCCTATTACACTGCTGGTGGGAATGTACACTTATACAACCACTTTGGAAAGCAGTCTGGAGGGTCCTTAGAAAGCTAAAGATTGACCTCCCTTACGACCCAGTCATACCACTTCTAGGCATCTACCCTGAACAACAGGAACCAATATACAAGGACACGTGCACCTCCATGTTTATTGCAGCACTGTTCGCAATAGCTAGGATATGGAAACAACCTAGGTGCCCCACCACAGATGAATGGATCCAAAAATTGTGGTATCTATACACAATGGAATATTATGCAGCCATTAGAAATGACAAAATAATGGCATTTGCAGGGAAATGGATGGAGCTAGAAGGAATCATGTTGAGCGAGGTAAGCCAAGAACGAAGAGACAAACGGTACATGGTCTCCCTCATAAGTGGATGCTAAATCCAAAAGGTTAGTGATACGACAAAACTAACAGGACTTAAGAAACAAAGAACTCCCGCTCATCTGGTTGAACCACTACTAAATATCCTCATGCTGCTGATCACAAATATGGTATATAACATGTGAACACTGTTATATATTACAGACTGTGGTAGACAATTTGCTCCAGGGAAGTTAGAATGAACTTGTGACTTTGAAATTATGTAATCATTTAATCACAATCAAAAAAAAAAAAAAAAAGAACCTCGGGGAAGGGAGGGAGGGAGGGGATGGTAGGGGGAAAACAATGGAGGGGGTAACAATGTTCAAGAGGAAGTGTACTCATAACCTCACTCATGTAACTGTGACCCTCTGTATAGTAGCTTTACAATAAAAAAAAAAAAAAAAGACTTACAATAAGAAATCTAGGTAAGAGATAACATTAGCAGTTTCAGGGGAGGTGAAAAGATAGGAATAGAATGGAGTTAGAATCACTAGGACTATTTGACTCGTGAGGAGAATAAGAAAGAAGTAAGAATCAGTATCAGGGCTGGGAATGTAGTTTAATGATAAGAGTACTTGCCTAGCATGCATTAAACTTATGCTTTATAAGTTTAATTCCTAGCATCACAAAAACAAAACATCAGTAACAATACCTAAGTTTCTGACTCTGGCTGCAAGACAAATGATGTTAACATTCATTCAAGATAATGGAGAGGTAGAATACTGGGATGGGAAGATAAAAATAGGTAGAATCTGAGATGTCCACAGAGTACCTCAGAGAGTAAACACACAAACAGATGAGGTTGAAGCTCTAGAGAAAGAAGATGGCCTAGAATGATGCTTAGAAAGACTTGACTCTTGACTAGATGACCAACAAAGAGGAGAAGAAAAATAGTACACAGAACAGGGATTAGGGGACAATATCATTTTAAAGGTCAATAACATCTAGAAAGCTTATAATGTGCTGGGCATTTAATGTACATCAGCTAATATAAGCTTTACAAACATATGAAGTAATTTTTTGTAGCTAAAAGATAGATCAAAGATATAAATTTAAGTATATTTCAGAACATAAACTCTTGAATACAGGGTTAAGATATATTTCTATATAGGCCTGGTTGTCTGTGGGAAGTAAAGAAAGTTATATGTATAAAAAAAAAAAAAAAAAGAGAAATCAAAGAATCTGATGACCAAAACTCAGCTCAGGACCTCTAGTCCTACAACCCTAATGACCATCCAAACAGTTTTGTCGGGGACATTTTATGCCAAAGCAACTAGGCTTCTGATTAAGGCACAAGATAAACAGAATCAACAGAAACTCCATTCCATCAAAAGGGAAACTGGAAGGAGAAAGAAAAGATGAGGAATTAAGGGATCCTCAAGGATAAAACAAGAAATTTGTGATTAATGTTGGTCACATATAGAGCTTCAGATTACCCTAGGTCCTAGGTGCAATCACCAGTTTTGTCCAGAACAGAAACCTTGACCAAATCTAGGCCCTTCTATTCTGCTTTTACCAAGCAGGCTCTAGTATCTGTCTATCCTTCAGTATCTACACAATTTCTCAAGGCTGAGAAACCAATTTCTTCCATGCCAGAGTAATTCCAAAGCAACTAAATGGATTGGGTCATCTAACTTCAAATAAGCATGAGAAATTTCAGCCTGATTAGTTTGTCTGAACATATAAATGTCTGGAGGCAAGCTTTCAGAATTAGGACAGATATCTCAACCCTGGTTATAAGCACCAAGATGGCAGTGGATTTCCTTATTCCTACAGTGGCTGCTACAGAAGTGATAGAGGGAGCAGAAGTAGGTGATTGGTGAAGATCACATCCTCTTCTGGTAAGACAGGTAAGTGTGAGCATAAACTAAAGAACTTCCATATGCAAAGTGTACTTTACTTACATTGTGCCATTCAATTAATGCTTACATTTCATTTAAGGTATCATGCCCATCTTATAAAATTAGAAAACTGAGATTTGGGGATGTAATGTTACTTGCCAATGTTCCACAACCTGTTTTTCTGGAGCATAGCTTCAAACCAGGTATATCTAACTTCAAAGTCTGGATTTTCAGTACTAGAGATTTGGCATCACTTTTACTTTTTCTTTTTAAAATTTTATTGTAAAGGGGATGTACAGAAGGGTTACAGTTACATAAGTCAGATACTTTTCCTTTTGAACAATGTCATCTACTCCCTCATTCTCTCCCACTTTTCCCCTCCCATCTCCCCTCCCCCTCCTAAACTTGTATAGATCATTTCTAACAACATAGTGTCTAGTGAATATCACTGCTGAATTGGTTCATCCTTTGTCCCATCATTTCTGCGCTTTCCCTTCCCCTCCCCAAATCAAATACACTTATATACAAGACAAAGAGTACAGAAAGCAAATACAGCGACAAAAGGGATTAAACCAAAGAAAAAAGAAAAGAACTGCAAACAGTACAATAAAATACCTCTTGTTTCCATTTCTTGAGGTTCATTTCAATAAGCATCATTTTATATGGTCATATGTACATAGTTATTGAGCACCCTGTGATCTACTCCTAAGAATATCCTCCTTTGGTCTCACTGTGTGAATGTTTAGAGCCCTGCTTAATTGATCATGTCCAAGAGTAGTTATTTCTCTTTTACTATACATTGACCTTACTTTTAGACCTTTGGCACATTCTAATTATTACAAATGAGGGAAATGATGCATCCAGTGTTTCTTTTGGTCTGGCTTACTTCACTTAATATAATTTTTTCCAAGTCTTCCCATTTCCTTAACCATTCAGTTATTTTTAAGTCACTATGTCTAAGTTTTTATCTCTTTTACAAATCAAAACAAAGCAAATATTTTCTGACTCCCAAAGCCCACAAAATTCTATACACTGTTTATTATAACAATTTTATATTTAAGAATATTCTGACAAAATAATCATGGATGTGCATGGTGACCTTGATACTCCAAGATACTGAATGAAATGTGGTTTGTAGTGGTTCAAAGAGGAAAACTACCTAAATTTTTAACAACAGAATGTGAGTTAAATGGAAGACACACTTTAAAGAAATGATTACAGTTGCTAAGAGCAGGTATCAAAGATCATAATAAAGAACAGAGAGCTAAGGAGCATATTTAAGTGTTTCCCTTAAAAACCTGGACAGGATATGATAAGCATCAACCTACTAGGAAAAGGCCATGCTGAAGAAAATAATAGTAACTGTGGGTCATTTTCAGACCTCACTTTCAGATCTTGGCTGCACTGAAAAAGCTAGCAAATTTAAAAGCTCAAAGCTGGAGTTACATTGTTCCTAGCACTAGCTGGCCCAACCTGTCTGGAACTTTTTTTATTGGAGAAATTAAACAGAAGTTAAAAAATATGAACCTTGGAAAGAGCAACTTTTCTAGCAACTGCTGGCCTCAGGATTTTTGTCAGCAAAGGAGGCAGAGCATTCCACCCACCACCAGATCCAGTCTCTGGACTCCAATAGTCCTAATCTAATCTCCACTCGGCTACTTTCTGGTGCCATGATCTTCAGCTCAGCCCTTTGAGCTTCCATTCTCTTGTTTATAACAGTCTACCCCAACCTATTCTGTTTCATTTTTTCCAGACAAATGGCCAACCTCCAGCATAATTTATGGTCTATCACCCATCTCTCTAAAGAACATTAACATTAAAAGGTGAACAATTTTTGTCTTCATCAACATTTTTGACTCACTACTGTTTTCCCAGTACTCAGACAGTCCTTGGCACATGGTAAGCAGTGAGATTCTTCTTGTGTAACCTTCCCTAATGTCAACTAGAAGAAGTGCACATGCTGCTAGGCTCTCCATACTCATGGATATCTAGCTCATTTTCTATCTTTCCCACTATTTAAAGCACCAAGTAGCTGAGCCTTGTTTCTTGGATGATGACAGAATTCTACAAATGGAAAGAAACACCAAGAGATGAGGAAGGCGTACACTGATACTAGCCTTAGTTGTTAACAACAGACACCCCTATTTAATAATGCATTTTACCATACATACCACAGCATTGCTTCCTGCCTAGCCTGTCCATTTCAATTACCTTAGGACACATGTCACAAAATGTCTTTCTCACTCATCAGAACTAGACTCCATAAAGAAAGAAGTCATGAAAACACTTGAATATTCTTTTTTCTAATCTTCTGTCTCCTTTGCTCCAAATGCAACTGTATTCTAAACAGACTGAGTTAGTTCAGGCAACATCACTAGCAGCTAGGTTCACACTGGAGAAAGTGAAGGAGGCAGGCAGGTAGAAGCCCAGGCCTATTGTAGGTATGACCTGAGTCTGTAGTTACCAAGATGACGCAGTCTCAGATGTTCAATAGCTCCTGAGCCAGCTAGAGAGGGATAATAAGATATAGTCCCTCCTACTCCTTGGGGGCTTCACTGTGTGCTAGGGCCTCACCCCTACCCTGTAGGGACAGAATGAAAAAGAAGCTGCCACATTCCCTCTATTCCTTGACTGAGCCTCTGTTATAAATCCTATTCTTCCAAATAAAAATATTCTTAGTATCAAAAAGCCTACAAATAGCTCCCCACGGATCTACTTCTGGCCACACCCTTTGCACTCTCCAATGGGAAACACTGCAGTCATGATGAGCTGACTCCACTGACTGACACAAACCTAACTACCAACCTGGAGGTGGACTGACTGAACGGTTAAACTCCCCATTAAACAGCTATCTGTAAAAGCTGTGTTGAACTAATGCACCATTTTAATGGTTAAACAATTAGCAAAACCAACATAGACAAACAATGACTAGATAACAGAAAAATACAAATTAAAACCTGAGCAAAGAGATCAATAGGAAAATAACAGGGCAAGGGAGTAAACTCCTGCTATGTATAATTCCAGATCAATAGAGGAATTCAGGAAGATCTAATTCTCCTATTTGGATGATAAAGGCAGAAAATGACAGGGAAGCATATCCATGTCTTTAGGCTTTATGCTTTGATAAAAATAATTTTTTTAAAAAAAGAAAAAAACCTTTACCACAGAAAGAAAACAGGGTCCTACAGTAGCCCTGAAGAACTATAATATAATATTAGAAGCAAAAAGGATTCAGGCTTTCCCTGACCTCCTTACCAGGTACTGCCATATCATCTACTTGATTTCCTCCATAAAGTAAGGGCTCTCTACATTCTGTTTACTTGTTTGTTGGTCTCCTCCCAAGAGAATAGAAGCTCTATATGGAACCTGTCCACCATATATCTCCATGCCTGCTACCTCAAAAGTGCTCAATAAACATGCTGGGGTGATTAAGCCAACCAATGGAAAAAGCATAACCTTAGGAACCTGGGACCTAACTTCTCATCCTGACTTGAGTTTCAGAAAGTTCAGGCCATTTAAGCAACTTTACTCCCATCCCTATATAGGCCTTGAGACTGCCATTTACAAGACCAGTGAGGTTACACTTCAAGGGCTTTACAGTAACACAACTACATGTCTAAAGTTGTTTCTCAGTTGTCACTGGTATATCACACATATGGGTAAGGACTTTTCTGTACAAGAGAAACTCCCATTGCTTTTGCCTTCACATGCATGCACAACACATAACACACAACTCAAATGTTCTCTATTCCATGAACCTCTTATCTGATAGACTTTTCCAGGCTTGATAGGTTCTAACACTCAACTAAATTTCTGTTCTTCTTTCTTTTAAGTCTCTACCTTGCCTCTTCCTCTTTTTATACCTTCTAAGAATTGCTTGGCTCCCTGATGTACCACCACTGTTTCTGACTGGAGCGCTCATAAAGCTGGCTGGATTACATCCACCACTGCCATTGGCCCAGATGCTGAAACAGGACACAAGACCAACTGTGCATTGCAGGAAGAGTAAGTGGCCTCTTCTGCCCACCTTGCTGCTTAAGAATCTGGAGACAGAAAAATCTTAGAAGGAAAATATTATAGCTGCCCAAGAGGCCTTGGAGCATCACTCTTCCCACACTGCTGGGGTAAAGAACAGAAACCACTTTTTTTCTCCTGCCCCATCCTTGCACAGTCTTCAATGCCACAGGATCTTCCCGGTAACATAACAACCCTACAATCAGAGCTACAATCAAATAACATTCTCATCACCATCAAATGTTTGTTGGCGTGCCACTGGGAGCAACATGAGCATTGCTGGCCCTGGGGTATATTTTTCTGAAGTGTTGGCCATATACACATCTGCTGGGAGCAGGGAGAAGCAAGAAGCATCTAAGGAAGTCAATTCTACTTGTGATATATTCCCTTTGTTTATCATTTGGACCTAAAATAATTCACTGGGGAAGATCCTCAAGCTGTTCAGATGCAAGAAATACTGGTCGAAATCTGGAGAATGAATAGTTCTGTTTCTCACCCCACAATCATTCCCTTTATTTCTCTATCTTATAACATTTGGATTTTTTTTTAGGAATAGGTAAAAATCTCTTATCCTTCTGCAAGTAGAGATGACCTTGAAAATAGTGACTATAAAATGTAGTTCAAATGACTGACTTTGAATCCCACTGGGCTCCCTTCCTTCATTTATCTTGTACCTGTTTTAGCGCTCTCAGACTACAAAAAAAGGTATGAACACACTCATTCCTGTCTAAAAGCTACAGTTACTTTTGAAAGCTGCAAGTCCTACTCACAGACTGAGCAAGAATAAAGGAGTAAGAGAACTAGAGACCTGGGTGCTGGGGTGCCACAGTTCAGAACCATTATAGGCTCTGCTCTATAATACATATGTGCTGAATGAGCAGGAGACTCAAAGAGCATAGATGATACCCATAAAATAATTAGGCGAGTGCTCTTCTGTTAAAACAGAAGTAACTTCCCTCATCCTGCAATGAACTTGTCAATTCACCTTCCTTAAGTTCATGAGAGACCTGAGGTGACAATCCCAAACAGTTCTCCATCTAATTCATATCAAAACCTAAAGTCCTTTATAGGGGAACTTGAAAGTCCTTCGTTCTTGGCCCTCATCTTTTCCCATCCTCCCTGCCCTAACTCCACTCCAATAAAAAGTCCCTCCTTGCTTTTTTCCAAAGAAAACATACATATATTCCCATCTCTTTAAGTTTCTTCTGTCTCAAAGATGCATTCCTTCAACATCCATATTGTTTGTTTCCTCATTCATTGCAACCCCTACTAGTACCACCTTGTTACAAAGACCTTCCCTGGCCACCCAGCATACAATGATATCACCTTCCCCTCTTCTCATTCCTCACTTTCTTTCTCTACTAAAATTTAAGCTTCATATATGGTGTGTGTGTGTCTGTAGGTCTCTGTGTCTGTGTCTGGCAATTGTTGGTTTCTTCCCACCAGAATAGCAGATTGTAGTTCCATAGGAACATAAGCCTACAAGGTTGGTTTACTGAAGTTTCTTTCTTGGTACTTGGACTAGTACCTGTCATGAAATAGGTGGGTGCTCAGGAGCTCTTGTTCAACAGCTGAGTAATGAAATAATGACCACTGTATAAGATTGATCAAGTATTCCTAGAAAATCAGGAAAAGAAGAGAAAGGATCATGGTACAGAGAGCCTATAATGCAGTTTTGCCCCAAACTGGTGACAGAATATTTTGAACAACAAAAAATTTAACAACCACACAAAGTATGGCCCGTTATAAATATATGAATAAACTGATACCAAAACTAGGTCAATTGGTTGTTTATTTCTTTCAGCCAACAAGCTTTTCTTAAATAGTTGAGGAATACTGAATTCCTCTTTTTTGTATGGTTCCCAGGAAAGAAGAAATGTCATTTCTGGCTTCAATGGTTTAAATCTTACATTTACAAAGCAAAATACAGGGCAAATCAACACAGCACTGGGTAGACCCAGAGTAATACATAGAAATGCATACAGGGTCAACAGAGTGGGGGAAATATATCCTGAAGGATTTTGGCCATGTTGTTATTGAAGGTGGGGGTGAACAGGATGTTGAGTTCAAGGAAATAATAGGATTAATTCAAGTAGACAAAACAAGGGAAAACCCGCCAGGAGCCCCTTGTTTTATGTGAGGGAAGGAGAGTGGGATGGAGTGATGCTGAGGACACAGGTCTGAATGATATGGGAAGTCAGGTGCTATTGGACAGGAGGAAATGGTTCTGAGGCATTGGGTCAAAGGTCTAGGTTCTGTATCTTCTCAAAATATATATTCTAATCTACAAATGTTTACTGAAAGCTCACATATACCACACTATTTGTCCACCAAAAGTAGAGAACAGCCCACACTAACAGCCGCCAGTGTTTCCTAGATGTTCACTATGTGCCTTGAATGGCTGGTTCTATCAGATCATTCAGTGCTCTCATACATACCAGGAGATGGGTACAACGATCATATTCTAGTTAAAGAAACTGATTCTCCTAGCAGTGCTTGACCCAATACCACTCAATTCTAAGTGGTAAGATCAGAACTGTACTCAAGTCATTTGGTGCAAAACTCATGCCCTTCATTTATATTCTGTACTATATGCCAAATGACAAGAATTATGACCATGATTACCACAGTTATTTCGTGAACTAAAAATCAGGGCACTCCTGCTGACAAAAGATTTTTAAGCTGTTTCTGATAATAAGAGACAGTCAAGAGACAGCATTTGGATGCCAAAGTAATAGGATTTCTAGGCCATTGCATGGGCATGAAGAAACAGAAGGTTTGAAATTAGATCTGCCCTACTAAACATAAGCCAGTTCTTAGAAGATAAACATATATAAGTGATAGCCCTAAGTATGAGATAGGACAGGACAAGTTGCTAAGAGAGCCCTCAAGAGAAGTGAGACTTGATCTCAGCTAGACAGCAAAGGCAACACTAGAAAGCAAATGATAATCATAAACCCAACATCATAGTAGATAAACTGCAGCAAGAACAACTTATAGAGAGGGAACAGTTTGTGAAAAGACTCTGAGATGGGAAGGGGCTCTGCTCATTAGAGGAACAGAACAAGGCAATGAGGTAGAATGCCGTGGCCCAGGGCAATGGTATGAGCTAAAGCTAAACAGCAAGACAAACAGAATAACCAGATGAATGAATCCATCCAGGTCTGAGAACTTCCTGGACAGAGGCAATAAAGAGAACCAAATAGAACCAAATGGGAAGAATGTTTAGGGAAGTGAGGCGAAAAGTCTAGGATCTAAGCTGGCCCTGTCAATAAGGGCAATAAAGGTTGAGAAACAGTGTTGAGGATACAAGATGGATAGAGAAGCACACAAGATGGATGGAGATGCACAGGCTGGTGAGCAGGATGCCAAGTTAAAGGTTTAGGAGCTAGAAAGTTACCCATGCCATTAGGTCATAATGAGAGTAG
Organism: Dipodomys spectabilis; assembly: GCF_019054845.1. Lineage (NCBI taxonomy): Eukaryota > Metazoa > Chordata > Mammalia > Rodentia > Heteromyidae > Dipodomys > Dipodomys spectabilis. The sequence continues at coordinate 5,422,895 of NW_024870731.1, forward strand.
GAGTGGGTGAATAGGAGAGGAGGAGAAGGTCCCTTGGAAGGAGAGACCAGAGTATGGGAAAGAAAGTCGATATGATCTAGTCAGGACATAGAGAGGGGAAGATGGCAAGCTATTCAGAGTCATCAATAGACCAGGGGACATTTGAGCTTTAAAAAGATCAAAATCATCTCATCCTTAAGCAAGGGCTGTCTATAATCACACAAGCTAGAACTAGGCTGACTTTGACTCCTACTCCACTCTGCCTCCACTGCTGCCATCCATCCAAATGCTGCAGGAAGTCATGCACTGGAGCATCCCAGCTTTCTCCTGTAGCCTCCTCGCTGCCTACCTCCATGCTCACATTTGGAAAGATGTACAGCTATTTGCTCACCAACCATTTTCCCCAACATCATCTTTCCCATAATCTTAGCTTATAAATTATACTAATGAGGAAATGGCCTCATAAACAACATGAATAATAAAATATAAGACATAGGCTTCATTTGATAAAATATTCATTAAAAGGCTAATTAAATGGGGGGGGGGGGAGCGAGACACTGATTTCTGCCATGAGGGAAATCCCTACATATCTGAAGAATTAACGAATCACACATCTGTTATGATTCAGAAGTTTTAATAATGATAGCAGTGGGGCTGTATAAAATGGAAATGTGCATGGGTAAAAATGTGCTTGGGTAAAAAAAAAAATGTGATGACTAAAAATTAAAAATGCACTCTAAAACATGTGAGCACGACAAAATATTAATCAAAATCCTTTCCCTCATTTTTCTAAGTAGAAGAGATCTGTTCCTTTTTTTCCACAAAGGAGATCAGAATCTATTACAGTTATTGACGGTTCAACTCAAATAAATCGCAACTTTCAGAATGACTCCTTGCTAGTGGTGCCTTAAAACTGAAAGGTTGAAAAAGAAGCTGGTCACACTCGAGCCTCTGTTGCTCACAGGTGGAACAAGGCTTGCTTTGCCAGCTGGAGTACCGGGTTCCATAGAACACTGGAATGAGGCGCACAAAGCCATTAGTCACCTTCTCAAATTCAATTTCTTACCACAATCTCAGTGAGGCACTTATTTGAACTCCCCCCAACTTCATATAGAACTCAAATTAAGCAGAGCACATCCTTGCGTGCAATTATCTACCCATCTATTAGTCCACCAGCCCCAGGCTACAGGCAGGGCGAGGTCTGAGTCATGCTTCTGTTCTGGTGGCAAGGAAGAAACAGGGCAACAGAGGGTGCTCAGTGAGCACTGATGAATGAGTCAGAGAATAAGGGCTTGTCCTTTGTCCTCAGTATGCCTCACAGAGAAGTCCTTGAAGAGTCCAAGGAGAGCGACCATATGAGGGTAAAGGTAGGAGAAACCACCAATCTCTCATCCCAGAAAGTCCAGGTGTCTCTTAATCTAATCAGTTCCCTTTCTAACAGCAAGTCATTAAACACACACACACACACACACACACACACACACACACAATATCTGCATCCTGCAAATGAACAAATGCCTGTGGGGATTTAGCTTGAGAAGTAATCCAAAATGTGAAACATTATGAATTTGCCTCATAACTATTTCTTACATCTCTTAGCCAACTGGTACACAATAACTTGGTAGGCTATGCACAGCCTAAAGTATCACTACACCCTTATACCCTACCATTATTTCAATCAACCATTAGTTATTCAGTTATTGACACTAAGATATACTAAATGTATTTGCTATTCTATGTACCTACCACATTTTCCTTTTTTTAATTTTATTTTATTGTGAGAGTGATATACAGAGCACATTTTCCTTTTAAATTCCTTTTGCATTCTCTGGGGCCTGAATAATAGCCTATATTCAACTAAGTCTAACATTGTTATATCTCCCTGAAAGTTCTGGTTCCTAACCTGGGCTTTAATTTAAAAACCAAAATCCTTCAAGAAGTATGGTTAAGATGAAGAACACAGAATCAATGGCCTCATTCATGTCCTCTATTTCAATTTTTTTGTTTTGCTTTTTTATATATATTTTTCATTGAAAAGATACTGTACAGAGGGGTGACAGTTACATGAGTAAGGTAATGAGTACATTTCCTATCAAGCATTGTTACCCCCTTCTTTGTTTTTCCCCTACCATCTCTTCCCTCCCCACCTCCCCAACTCCACTTTGTATCTATGATCTGAAATTTGCATCTCCACTTCTCCAAGCTGCTGCTCAGTATCTCCAACTGAGTATTTTATAGGTATCTCAAACTCAGTATTTCTCAAACAAAACTCACAATCTGCTTTCCTTCCCCAAAATGGCCCTTCTCCGAAGTTCCCTAATCCACAAAATGGCCCTATTATCTTCCAAGCCAAAATCCTAAGTGTACCTTCCCTACTTTTCTCCCCTTACATAACCAGACAGTCCCAAACTGCAGTGTCTCCATTTCTGTCCACCCCTAGTGTCAGTGCCAGTTTATGACACCTGCATTCTTCACAAACTACCCACAAAGATGCAGAATGTAGTTCACCTGTTTCATGTTTGTCCCTCTCCCATGATTTCCACAGTAATCAAAGCAGTCATTCTAACATACTAACTTCTCTGCTTAAAAGCTTTTAGTGACTTCCCATAGCTCTCGGGACCAAATCAAAGCCCAAATCTGGTCCTACTAATAGAAGCCAGTAGTCCTCAGCCCCCTGCTCCCTCATACTGCCACATGGCACCCTACCCAGTGCCCCGAACATGTCATGTTCTGTGCATTCTTCATGACTTTCCTATGACAGAAAGCCAACCCAGCTCCCAGATCTCTTTAGTCACCAGAAAGTTTACCCTCACTCCTCAAACTATGGTAGGACCCTCATATTTCCTTTAGTGTTTGACATTTGTCCCTTTGGGATCCACAGGCATAGGGTTCTAAGGAGATTTCCCTTGAGGAAATGTTCAGGATACATAGAGTTCAGTACTATACTGTAATAGATATAGATTAGACATAGCTATAGATTTTTTTTCTGATAATGTCACCAAGCTTCTGATCAACACATGGCAACTTTCAATGAAACTCAGATTTTCACATAATCACTTCAATTCGGCACATTCACTTTTACCTTGCTTTATGGACATAATTAGCTTTTTAGGAGACAAATGCTTATGAAATAAGAGCAAGGAAACACTAGCAGCTCACCTGATTTGAACACAAGTGACAATACTACGGAACTGGCTGAAAGTCTCTCTACATCAACTGAGCTGTGCTGTGTGTGTTAATTTTTTAAATTTCTTTACATTTTTAAATTTTTAAAAATGTATTTGAATAATGCTTACTCAAAACTACATGTGATAAATCCATAAATAAGGCAGGCATACTGTATTTAATGACTTTCTTCTTAGATTGTAAGCTTTGTGAAGTTAAAGACAAGGTCTGTCTTATTTTGAATTAAAAGACCTAGTTCAGTTGCTCACTAGCTGATAATCATAGGCAAGTATCATCTCTAGATCTTAATTTCATCATATGTAAGATGGAAATATCAAGCATCAGTTTATCTAACTTAGAGGGCTCCTACCAAGTGACAAGACAAAAAAAGGAGTCTACAATAGTTGAAGCACTCTACAAAAAATGTAATGATTATGTAAATTTTAGATGATTATGTAAATTTTATAATATTATCACATAAATTTTAGTCCTTGTAAATATTTTTGCAGACTACAACAACTTTTAGAAAACTAACATGGTGTTCAACCACTTTGGAAAGCAGTATGGAGGTTCCTCAAAAGACTCCACATTGACTCAGCAATTCCACTTTTGGGCATTTACCCAGATGATCACAAACAAGGCTATACTAAAGCTATTATAAACTATGTTTACCGAAGCATTATTTACCATAGCTAAGATATGGAACAAACACACATGCCCCTCAGTAGATGAATGGATCAAGAAAATGTGGTATTATATACAATGGAATTCTATGCCTCCATCAGAAAGAATGACACTGCCCATTTGTTAGGAACTGGAAAGACTTGGAAAAAATTATATTAACTGAAGTAAGCCAGGCCCAAAGAAACACAGGTCCCATTGTTTCTCTTATCTGCAATAACTAGTATAGGTCTAGGACAAGCAGAAAAGGTCAAAAGCTATGTACATATGACCATGTAAGATGATGCTAAGCGAAATGAACCCCAAGATAGAGGCACAAGTGGTTTTCTCTTTCTTGCTGTTGTTTTTAATGTACTTATAATGTACTGTGTGATTTTTTTGTGTTTCTTTTGTATGTTCTTCTCCCATGGTATAACCCATGTTTTCACTGTATTTGATTCCAGTGTCCTGCATCTTGTATATACATTTTTCTAATTTGGGGAAGGGAAGGGAAATAACAAAAAGCTGAACTAAGGATACAGGCTGACCCACTGTAAAAATGAGAAGTACAAGACACTATATTGAAAATGAACTTTACAACTTTGGGGTGGGGGGGGAGGAATTGGGGAGGCGGGAGGGAAGGGATGGAAAAACAAAGAGAGGATAACAATGCTTGATAGGAAATGTACTCATTACCTTGCTCATGTAACTGTAACCCCTCTGTACAGTATTTTTACAATAAAAAATATATACAAAAAGAAAAAAGAAAACTAGCTGGGCGCTGGTGGCTCACGCCTGTAATCCTAGCTACTCAGAAGGCTGAGATCTGAGGATCTCGGTTCAAAGTCAGCCTGGGCAGGAAAGACGTGAGACTCCTATCTCCAATAAACCACCAGAAAACCGGAAGTGGCGCTGTAGCTCAAGTGGTAGAGCACTCGCCTTGAGCTGAAGAGCTGAGGGACAGCACTCAGACCCAGAGTTCAAGCCCCACAACCAACAAAAAAAAAAAAAAACTAAAGTGGGCCAGATTCAATGGCTCACACCTGTAATCCCAGCTACTCATAAGGCAGAGATCAGAAGGATCACTAGCCCAGGCAAAAACACAGGACCCTATGCAAAAATGAATAAATAAATAAATAAATAAATAAAACAGCTTAAGTGTAAAAGGGATAGGGTATGTAGGTATGTGGCTGGAGTATACAGAGCTTGCCTTAAAGCTTTGAGTTCAAAATTTTTTTTTTAAATCCTGAAATAGATTAATTTTCTCTGATATTTTTATAATACTCATTCTTACCACTGGAGACAAAACTTGCATGAGGAATTTTTTGCCTCAGGGAGAAAACAGAGGAGGCTACTGAGAAACAGCATATGTCCACTAGATCTTTGTCTTTCAAAGGGAACACGAACACACACACACACACACACACACACACACACACACACACACACACACACACACACACACACACACACACACACACACACACACACACACACACACACACACACACAGTCTAGACAGGGAAAACTCAGTGGGAAAATCCTCTCCTCTCCTTTCCTTTGCATGAATTAGTACATGCTTCTATACTTTCCAGGGGACTAACCCCCAGACTATAAGGAGCTGAGCCCTTTTTCCCTCATGTTGACAAAATGTTCAACTTCCTGGCATGCACAAGCAATGTTCTACTGGGGAGAGAGCTTTCTAGATCATTACACACAGATCTCACACACACAGTTTGGAGTCTACTTTATTCCTAAACCATAGCTGCAACTACTTAGGCCAAACAAAAAAGAGAACAATGGCTCTGAGGAAAAAGAAAATTCCCAGAGGCAGAGACTCTAACATGGCCCAGTGGTGTGCCATGGTCCAAGGCCTCAAACAGGCCTCTTACCATCGCCTGTCTCCAGCTTCAGTTTCTACTATAGACCAAGGACCAAACTGTTGGTGTGCCTCCTTCACTGTTATCAAGGTCAAGTCGGGGGATGTAAACGCACTGCGATATGGTGGAGCCCTGCATTCTTGGCTAGAGAGCTGTCTCTCCGGCTAGGAGGCCATCTCCTTAGCAGAACAGAGCCATTTAGCAAGTAGGCTCTGAGGAGGTGTTAGGTGAAGGCTCAGCCTCAGCCATCTCAGAAAGAAACAGCTCCCTTGGATAAAGACATGGTCTTCCCTCTCCCACTCCTGCTTGAATGAGGTGCTCAATTCATGTGACACCAATAAAAGCACGTTGGGGAGGTAGAATTACAAAGCAGGCTTTGGTAATGCGGTGATGAAAATAGGTCAACTTGTTTTAAGATTTAAACCTGGCCTCAACCCAGAGTCTGTTTTTCCCCCTGTCAAAAAAATTTTAAGACAATGACAATTCTTCTGACATCAGGACTGTAAGTGGGCCAGCCACACCTGCTAAGAAGCAAATCTTAGCTACACAATGTTGATAGATGTCCTAGCCTGATTCCCAGAATCCTTGCTTCCTAAGAGGGAAATCTGTCTGAGACCAAAGTCTCTGGAAGGAGGCTGGCCTAAGTACCTCCCTTGAGCAGGTACAAAGTCACGTCTCACCAGTCATCAGCCTCATGTTTCACCTTCCTATTTCTATTAATTAAACCTAATTTATGAAGCAAGCGTTTCAGCAGAAGTCTAAGTGTGATGAGACAAAGGTGTGTGAAAATGGCAGCTCTGACCCACATTAAAAATGAATTCGGCAGCTGAAATTGACATACTCCTTTCTTTGAAAAGGCAGAAAAAGAACTAGAAGCATAGAGAAAAGACATTTGGGCCTTCCTGAAACATGTCTATTGAGACATATTTTTCCCCAACATCACTCCATATCCTCCTACCACTGTGGATTTCCAAACCAGAAACGAGAGCCTCTAATAGAGTCATTTTTGACACATGGCAAGCAGGAAAGCAGTGTGCTTTGCACACAACTCCTTTAAGCCTTTCATTAAGCAAATATACCCTAGACAACAGCCATAGCAATCCACTGACCAAACAAATCTCTCAATCTCCCAAGAATACTGAAGAGAATGTTTTTTGTTGTTGTTTAATAATATCTTTATTATCTTTAAGTAGTGGTACAAAGAGTTACCATTTAACAGTTTGTGATACAATGCATCTTGTATGCCTCTTTCATGATTCTCCCCATCCCTCCTAGCCCTACCCTTCCCCTCAATTTTGTTACATTTTTGAATGTAAGAAATGTATTACTGTGAATTTTATGACTGCATTTTCCCCCTTTTCTCAAGAAGAGTGTTTTCAACTTCAAGGAGCTCCTAATTTAGCTGGAAAGCAAAACCCCAACACAACTAAAACCATCAGAAGCCCACGAGAAACAATCAAAAGGGGATTGCCTCAGAGCAGAAACCCCTTTTCTTCCTTGATATCACCCACTATATTATAAAGCAGACTAAAACAGATGAAGAAACAAATGACCCTGGCCAGACCAGCACCCTGCAGCTTTCTGATGGGCCAGCACCTTAACAAAATGCTAAGGCAGCTGCTTATATCCTTGCCTTCTGCTGCACAACTCACATCCAATAAATAGTGCAGACTCACCACAAAGAAAGCCCTGAGGAGAGTCCCAAGTGGTGGCTTTGCAACTATAGAAGTGCATTGGAAGTTGTTTAACTAGGGATACAGTGGACCCATTGCAACAATGAGATGTACAAGTCGTTATGTAGAAAAATGAACTTTACAACTTTGGTGGGAGATGGGGAGGATCAGGTGGAGGGAGGTAAGGGGAGTATGGGAAGGGATAGGAAGGTGAAACAAAGAGGAGGCAACATGCTTGATAAGAAATGAACATGTTATTTTTGCCCATGTAATTGTAACTCCTCTGTACGGTATTTTCGCAATAAAAAAAAAAAAAGAAGTATATTGGCTACCTGAGGTGAGCAAGGTGTATCTGGCACACTCCATTCTTAAGTCCAGGAGGGACTAGGTAAGGCTTTCAAGAAAGAAAAAGGGCTTGGAATGTGGCTTAGTGGTAGAGTGCTTACCTAGCATGCATGAAGCCCTGGGTTCAATTCCTCAGTACCACATAAGCAGAAAAAGCTGGATGTGGTACTGTGGCTCAAGTGGTAAAGTGCTAGCCTTGAGAAAAAAGAAGCTCAGGGACAGTGGCCAGGCCCTAAGTTCAGGCCCCAGGACTGGCAAAAATAATCACCTGGGTGATCAGTAACAGATAGAGATGCATATTTGGGTCCAGATACAGGACCTGAGGATTATGGGGGTGAAGAAGTTCTGTGGAGAAAAGACAGCTTAGATGTATTTGGTAGGTGTTAGCCAAACAGCCCCAACTATCAGCTTTCTGGCATAATGGAACAACGTTATCTCTATGCTAAATAATAGAAGTCAGGTAGGGACCAGGGAGGGAGCTTAATATTGCAAATGTCTGTTCTATACAGAATTAACTTCAGCATCCTAGAATAGACAAGTGGATCTAATAAAAATCTACTCTATTGAGTGACAGTGCACACATAGTTATATATCCACATCAAAGCAATTTTATTCCCTGAACAAGAATTACAAGTAAGCTCCCAAGAACTTGTTCTGGGCAGGAATGAACACCACCCTGCCCAAGGGAGGCACACCAACTATAGAGATTAGTGAACTATGCCTGAGAAGAGTGAAAGGCTGTAAACTGAGTGAAAGCTTACCCAATAAACCTTATATGATTTGAAGGTTTATAAAATACGTTTAAAATGGATCCACATGCCAGTCTCTTCATTCAAGGTTCTACTGTGTATACCCGTTCAAAGGAAACAAAACCACGCACAATTTCATGGAGTTTCCTTTTCACCTCAAACCCACTAGATGACTTCTAAGCAGTCACAGCTCCAGAGCTCTTTCTCAAATGAAAGGCTGTTCAACTTGCCAGGATGTTGCACCTTCCTGCTTGGAGAAGGGAGAAAGGAGATGAGACTGGAAAGGAGAACTCATCCCTGCCCTGATACTAAGATTATTTCATGGCTACTCTGACCTAGGGATCCAGTCCTTACCCTTCCCAGATACTTGTTTTTCTGCCTGAAACAGGTTTGATTACTTTTGTTTTGTTTATTTGTCCAATAGTATCTCCCATGTTTTTTGGGGAGAGGCTGGCCTTGGATTGCAATCCTCTGACTTATGCCTCTCGTATAGCTATGATAATGAGCATGTACCATCATGCTAGCTTGTTGGTTGACAAAGGGTCTCACTCACGTCTTTCCCAGGCTAGCCTATCTCCATCTCCCTAGTAGCTGAAATAACAGGTTTGAGTCTTTGCACCAGGTCAAATGTCCCTTCTATGAAAGAAGCCCTTTCCACCCCCAATCACAGGGAGGAAGGCATCCTGTCTTCCAGTTTCTACAGCCTCTTTTCCACCCTCTCGAGTCACTATCATTTTGTAAGTTGATACTTGTCATGTCTCTTTTCTCCCTACATTCAGATCCCTAAAAGGACAGAGTGACACATATTGCTGAATCTTCCAGAATGACTGGGCTGGGATCATAAACATGGAATGCCTGGTGGCACATGAAAACACTGCTTGGTAAGAGAGGCTCAGAGAGGGAGGGAGGGCATTTACATGCTTCTGGGTGTGAGGCAAAAGCCCCCAATAGAAAGCAAAACCCTTTTCACTGCACTTGAAAGGCAAGGCAGAGCAAGCGAAGCATTAGAATATTCACAGGAAAACATGGAAGGCACATTCCCACCAAGACTAGAATGCTAAGTAGGGGTACAGAGCCTGTGCACACGGCTCAGATGATGATCACCAGGAGGCCCTCAGATGTGTGCTGACACAAAAATTAGCATATGCTACGAGAGCAGTCAGAAAGCTCCACTGGAGACAGCTGCTTCAAGATATCCAGATGCAATCCTGATTCAAAGTGGTAGCCACAAACCTAGACATACTGGCAAAATGAACCAACTTCTAACTAGCTTCTCCACTAAAAGTGCCAAACCAGTGAATCTTCTAGCAGCTGCTCCTGAGCTCACTAGCAGAGAACAGAAATAGGTGAGAAGACAGCAAGTAATATTTTGAATTCCAGCTCTGCTCTGTCCAGCCCTGGGAACTTGAGCCAGGCTTTTTTTTAGAAGGGGGTTGTCTTCTTGTATTTAAAATGAAAATATTGAATCATAACTCAGAATCGTTCCAGCCCTGAAGGTCTAGAAAGCCATAAAGTATTTAGCAAATACCTGCTCTATTGCATACTGAACAAAGCCCTGAAGAAATTATAGGGCAAAAATCTTTCTTCTCCCAGAACTGGCTATCTACTTGGGGAAATGAGAAACAAAATAAATGCCAGGTGACTGAACCTAGGAGGGGTAAAAACAAGAACAGTCTACAAAGACAACAGTAGTTATTACTGGGCTAGCTCCTGTGAAACTCTTATAGGTCTCTATGGTTTCCAATTTTTCTCTAACAAGTATCCTAATTAATTATACCATTATCGTGCATGTATTTATTTAGGTAGACTAAAGGACCAGTTCTCAAATAGACACCTCAAGGAAGATTTGTGTTCAGTTATGTGTCCAATATAACAGGATTCCATCATATCTTGCTCGCAAATAAAGTACTCACTTGTGTATATGGCTTAACTTATACTAAACATTTCACATCTTCCTTATGAGTTGCATAAGCCATATAAGGTAAACAGAGCAGTGACTAGTATCCCATTTGGAGAGTGAGATTCTGACAGGCCAACATAGGATCTTGGGCCTAATTCTCATCTCTGGGTCTCTAAGTTTACTGGTTCTAGTCAATGCTCATTCCTTCACCTATTTCGACATCCTCATCTCCTGATCACTCTGTGCCAGTCACTAAGTTGAATATATATAAGATGTAAGTATGAGGAAATCTTGATAATTAAAGGAAATAAGATGATGCCACACTTTAAAATGAATTGCTACTGTAACAAGAAAACAGAACACATGAATGGATATTTTAGCTCTTGTGTATTTATTCACTTAGCAAATGTGAAATATGGATACTCTCTCAAGTACTATTAGGCACTAGAAATAAACGCTGAGCAAAATAGACATGACCTATACCTTTACAGCCCCTACTAACAAAAAGGTCAGTAAGGTTAGGAGGATGCGTTAACACAATGCTGTCCTTCCAGTAGAGAAAATCACAGTTCACCTGAGGATCGATGAATATCGTTTTTAGATATTCAAGATTGATTCAAATGTACATTTACTTCTTCTACCAAACAAATACCTACTACATGCAAGGCAAGAGAGGGGTATAAGGTATTTCAAGCACTTTCTCTTCTTTGTGTTAGATTTTGGAAGGCCCCCAACCTGGTGCTATACACTCAATGCAAGCACTCTCTAGCAGTATTTGCATAAAATTAGATGCATGTCAATCATGGAGGGCAAATCAACAGAGAAAGGGGACACTTGATTTTTCACATTGCTAACTTTATGGGCATTGCATTTACGGCATCATGTGTTCCTCTACAACATCCTAATAACTTCAGTTATCATTTTTATTTTTAGAGCATGGTATATCTCAATAATACCAAAATTACTCCTTCATAAAAAGGATATGTAAGATAGAGAACACCAGAAATTTCTTAGCTTGCTGGCTTGTTTTTGTCAGTGCTGAGAACTGAACTTGGTGTTGTACCTGCTAGATAGGTGCTCTACCACTTGAGCCATGCTTGCAGTCTTGAGTTTTGATGACCTGCTTCAGGGCAACACCATGAGGGCAATATAAGCCCAGGGCTTTTTGTATCTACCTGGAGCCCATTTTAAAAAAATAACATCTGAAGAAGTAGCGATCTGTCCACTTGACTGGAGTAAGTCCTTCTCTTCTTTAAAGCTTCACCCTGATTGTTTCCAGTCTCAGTTTCAAGATACCCCAGCATGGTATCTGAGGTCTAGGGAGCATAACCCTAGCCTTGTGTCTTTGCAAAAGAAAAAGAAAAAGACTTTGCCTGAATCCCTTCCAGACAGCAAACTGTACAGTATTAAGGTAATAGACTTGACCAGCCTAAGTACTTGTCTTTCCCACCCCACAATTCAAAGTCCTGTTTTCTAAATACATGACTGGGCAGTAGTGATACATGACTCTAAGTTAAATTTAGGACAACCTTGATTTATAAGAAAGGTGTTCTTAAAAATCACTAGGTAAATCAAATGTTATTAAATTCCATGTCAATAAAACATGATGAAATAAGCCCTCTAATAAATCTTTGTAAGAAGCAAAACAACCACTTCCAAAATCTAAGGAAGAATAACATTTCTTGAATTATAAGATGTTTTGGTACAGATATCATGTACAAGGCATTTTTAACTGGAGTACCCTATGATAACAAGGTCTTTTAAGTAAAAGAAACCAAAATAGAAAAGTACTTGGGGAGATGTTTCAAAACTAATTAACAAGACTATGATTAACTGAAGTTCAAGTTGTGATTTACTGTTTTTAACATGATTTCTCAGTCCATCTGTTTGATTCCAGAACTCCTCAGGATGTCTTTTCTGGTTATTTTACATTTATTGAATGAGTCTGCCAATGTCAGCTTTAGCTTACTGTTGAAGAATAAAAACATTAAGACAGCCTTCTCTATTGCAGTTTGGAACATCAGCACTATCCACAGGAGGTTACCTGTGCTCTTGGCTCATAGAAAGCAGTAAGGAAGCAGTCCCCAGGGTGAAGGGCTAAAAGCTAATCTTGCTTCCTATGCCCCTGACCTTGCACAGGTCATACCTGGCCTCAGGCTGTCAGACACTGTGTCTCCACACTATCAGTGCACCAATCCTAGTCTAGGCTTTTAGCATCTCCTCCTCAACACTGCAAACATCTTCCCAACCATGGCCTCACTTCTGCTTTCCCCCTCTCCTTCATTCCAGCTGGATATGATGTAAGCACAGCTCAGGCTGGGAGTACATCATCCCTGGGACATGCTAGACAATTTGAAAGGCCAGTCCAAAATTAAAATGCAGAGACCCTTAAATGAAGAAGAACTGGGAAGCTGAAGAGGATGAGAACAGGATAGTAAACTAAGCATTAGGCCTTTGGGTAAACTGCCTGAGTCACACACCCACAATGTCTTCCTTGGAGAAGTGCCTAAACAATCACAGCATAACACTCTTGACTCTGGGATTCGAGGTTCTCCATCAGCTGGCTCTATTGTACTTCCTCCTGGTGAACCTCACACTCTTGAAACACAGAAACAATCATCATTTCTGATTCATCCTTCACCATCCCACCTCTGTGCTTTTACTCACACCCTTTCAGTAACAGAAAGGAACATGGAAGGCTTTCTCCCATGTGCTATCATCAGACCCATGTAGAATTCTGGCTGGGCATCTGGAATTATTTGTGATGTTCTTCCCCTGCCAGAGCACGCAACAGTGTCAAGCAGTGAGCTTGGTAAAAAGTGAGTATCCAGACTGAATTGGGGAGGGGGAGGCTGGGAGTAAATGAGGGAGAGGGTGACACTGTTCAAAAGAAATTTACTCATTACCTGACTTCTGCAACCCCTCTGTACAGCACCTCTACAATAAAAAAGAAAGCAATAAGAAAATACATTTCACAAAATAAAAAAAGAATGAATTGGACTGGAGGTGTGGCTCAAATGGTAGAGTGCCAGTCATAAAACCAAGCGAAAGTTCAAGTCCCAACACCTACACAAAAATACAATTTTTAAAATGAATAAATCAGCTCCCTCTCTCTCACCTCTGTCTGGACCATTCTTTTCTTCCAACCCATTCTGCTTGCTACAGCCATGACTAAAACTGCATCCCTCCATCAGATTCAACTCAGACCTCACCTCCTTTATCAGCCTGTTGGGTAGGGTCAGCTCTGTCCTAGGCTTCTTAGAGTGTCTCACATCCCTTAGAACACTTCCCCATATTCTCCCTCAGACCACAGCATCTATACACTTTGGAAAGGGGTTTTTAAAAATTCCTTTCCATCCCCCACAGAACTATGGGTTGTTTTATATACATGATAGCTTCTTAAGAAGTAATTTCTGAGTAGACAGCAAAAGCACATGAAATGAAACTTCCTCCTGCCTGTCTTTTCCCCTTTTCAAAACAAGGTCATAGGCAAGTCAAGTCAAAAACTTAAAAGAATAGTAAAGGCAGAACTTTCTGGAAGATGGTGGCACCAACACTCCATAGGTGTCTCTGACCAAACAGAGATTTAGGGTTCCAGGACACGCTTTACCTCAAGAGATCCACACCAATCAAATTTTAAACAGATAAGGACTTATCCTACTACAGAAGAAATCTCTCCTCAGGAAGGTAGAAGAAGAAAACAGCAAACAGTGAGCAGATCCCTACTGTGCAGCTGCAGCCTCAGCCCTAGCCACCCCAGGCAGTGCGGTCAGATCCAGAACGATACTACTGAAATGCCATCAATCAAACTTTAAACAGAGGACCACTCAAAAACTGACGAAAGCATGCAGTACCTGGCACATGGGAACCAAGGAGGGTAGTCAGGGAAGATTCCAGATTGGTGAGTGAACCCCACTGAGAATCTACTGCCACCACCAGACACAGAGGCCTTTCAACAGGCCTTTCAGATAGCCAGTTCAACACCAAGTCCATAAACTGTGAGTAACCCATTGGGAACCCTTCCCTTTGGGGAACCAGCAATCTGTGGTGACCCAGAGGTCCCTGACCCGATGCCCTGCCTGAAAAGGAGTGATCATATCTGAAGAGGGCAAAGACCAAAGCTCTTTTCCTACACCTTCTACAGCTACCAGGGAAAAACTCCTGAGACACAGCTCTTCCTCTGCACTAGCTAGCAAATGACAAATCCCACCTCCCCCAAATCTCCCGCAATCAGGCCTGACAGTGGGATTCGAGGTAGCAGCCACACTCCCATGTCAAGAGGGTGTCTGAAAAGGGAGTACTAGAGTACTACTGCATTGCTGGTGGGAGTGTAAACTTGTTCAACACTTTGGAAAGCAGTATGGAGGTTCCTCAAAAGACTACACATAGAGCTTCTCCAGCAATCCTACTTTTGGGCATTTACCTAAAAAACACAAACAAGGCTATCCTAAAGCTATCAGCACAATTATATATGCAGCATTATTTACCATAGCTAAGCTATGGAACCAACCCACATGTCCCTCAGTAGATGAATGGATCAAGAAAATGAGAGATAGATATAAATATAGATATCTATCTATCTATATACATACATACATACATTCTATGCCTCCATCAGAAAGAATGATACCGCCCATTTGTTAGGAAATGGAAAAACTTGGAAAAAATTATATTAAGTGAAGTAAGCTAGGCCCAAAGAAACATAGATCCCATAGTTTCCCTTATCTGCAATAACTAGTATATATCTAGGACAAGCAGAAAAGGTCAAAAACTATGTACATGAACCCCAAGATAGAGGCACAAGTGGTTTTCTCTTTCTTGCTGTTGTTTTTAATGAACTTATAATGTACTGTGTGATTTTTTTTGTTTCTTTTGTATGTTCTTCCCCCATGGTATAACCTATGTTTTCACTGTATTTGATTCCAGTATCCTGCATCTTGTATATACATTTTTCTAATTTGGGGAGGGGAAAGGAAATAACAAAATGCTGAAATAAGGATATAGATTGACCCATTGTAACAATGAGATGTACAAGACACTATGTTGAAAAAGAACTTTACAACGTGGGGGTGGGGAGGGAGGAGTTGGGGAAGTGGGGAGGGAAGGGATGGTAGGAGAAAAATAAAGGAGAGGGTAACAGTGCTCGATAGGAAATGTCCTCATTACCTTGCTCATATAACTGTAACCCCTCTGTACAGTATTTTTACAATAAAAAATATATACAAAAAAAAGAGGGTCTCTGAATCCAACCAAGCCATAAGGAAAGCTGACCACTGCAAGGCAATTAAGGCTCCATCAAGAGACTGAATAGTAGACATTGAATAGTAGATGCAAGCTCCCCCAAACTGGAAATCTCTCTCATTTATTTCCTTCTTTCTTCCTCAGTGCCGTTCTGTTTAGTTCTAGATATACAGTACAGTGATTAACGGGGTTTTTCCCTATTTATATGCATAATTAATTTAGGCTATATTTTTGATTACTCAACTTTCTTTTTTTTGGGGGGGGGGGGGTCCGGTCATGGGGCCTGAACTCTGGGCCTGGGCGCTGTCCCTCAGCTCTTCAGCTCAAAGCTAGTCCTCTGCCTCTTGAGCCACAGCACCACTTCCGGCTTTTTTCTTTTTGCTTATGTGGTGCTGAGGAATCGAACCCAGGGCCTCATGCATGCAAGGCAAGCGCTCTACCACTGAGCCACCTTCCCAGCCCCAATTACTCAACTTTCTATTTCACTATCAATCTTAGTATTTTTAATTTTAGCATTACTTTTATACATACTTTCTTACTTATTTTTATTTTTTATTTTATTTTTCTCTTTTCCTCTGATTTTAAGTTTTAACTCCCTTCCTTCTGTTCCTTTTCATGTGTGTCTGTGTGTATACCTATATATGTATATATATACATATATATATATATACACTCTTATTTGTCCCTCCCTCTATTTTTCATTATATCCCACAATTATTCTTTTCTTTTAATTTCATTTTGACCAATTTCCCTTCATTTCTGGCCCTTTGCTCCTTCATTTTCTTTAGTCTTTTGATCCCTAATTGTTTGTATCTGAGTTAGACTGCATTTGATTCTATTTTGACTGAACCTAAATGGCTCATCTTGTTATCCTTGTGGTTCAGATTATTTTATTGTTAACAACAGATCCATTCACTGGTTACAACTAAATGTAATCTGCACTCCTGAACCACAACATCCCTCCCCAAACAAAGAAAAGGAGAGGTAAATAGGTGAATACCTATCTATTATTTCAAACCTCTAACATCTATACAACTACAGTGTGCTGGATTGGTTCTTGTCCTAAAATTGTGATTCTCTTGTCATACTGGAGGGGCTTTTATTTCCCAATGGTCAGAACAAACCATAGAAACACAAGAAACATGTCAAGTCAATGAACCTCAACTCTCACTCAAAATAAATAGGCAATAGAGCCGTCATTGAAAGATCTAGAGGATAGTTCTCAAAATGCTTTAGAAATACTACTGGTAAAAATGCTGAATGAAAAGACTGAATCCTGCACATGGTTATGCATGGACGTGCTGGGGCTAACCAAAAATTAATAGAGAATCATGGGATCCACAAGTAGAAAGTTGAACGAATTTCAACAGAAGGAAAGGAAGCCCAGTGAAAATATGACTACTCAATTAAAGGATTTGAGAACACTGAAAATCAAAACAAGGGAGTAAAGAAGTACATACAAGATCTAAAAGAAAGCTTCAATAAAGAAATTGAAGCAATCAAAAATGACCAATTAGAAGGAAGGGAGATAAAAAACAAAGTAGAGAGTCTTCACAGCAGATTAGATGACACAGAATGTAGAATCTCTGGAACTGAAGATAGTCTAGACTTTACAGAGAAAGCACAATTATTCAAAACAAATCCAAGAAACAAGTTACATCCCTTCAGGAGATACAAGACACAATCAGAAGACCTAATGTAAGGCTAATTAACATTGATGAGGGTCTAGAGAAGGAAGCTAATGGAATAGGAAATATACTTAACAGAATCCTAGCCGAGAACTTCCCAAATATACAAAAATAGGCCCATCCAGATACAAGAATCTTTTAGAACCCCAAACAGACCAGACCAGAATCCACCACCACTCTGTAGTCTTCACAAGATCAATAAAAACCAAGGAAAGGATCCTTAAAGCTGCTAGGGAGAAGAGAACAATCACCTATAAGGGAAACTAATCAGAATAGCTACAAATTTCTCAGTAACCATGAAAGCAAGGAGAGCCTGGAATGAGCCTGCAACCACCAACCAAGAATAGTATACCCAGCTAAGCTCTCATTCATAACTGAGGGACAAATAAAAACCTTCCACAGCAAGGAAAAATTGAAACAATATGTCTCCACCAAACCAGCATTACAAAAAATTCTCACAGACATTCTATATATGGGGGAAAAAAGCAACAAGAAAATGATATTGGCAGAGAAACAGCCCCTAAACAGAGAACCAGGTAATTATAGCAAGAATTGACAAGTCACAGCCCCTAAGAAAGAACTACCAAAGCCTCAAAATCCTAACTCTCAATATTAATGGACCCTACTCTCCAATTAAAAGACATAGACTGACTAGTTGGATCAAAAAGCAAGATCCATGTTTCTGCTGTCTTCAAGGGACACATCTTGCCCACAAAAACAACCATATCCTTAAAGTGAAAGGCTGGAATAAAATCTATCAAGCAAACGACCCCCATAAACAGGCTGGAGTTGCAATTCTAATATCAGATGAAATAGACTTCAAATTAAAATTAGTGAGAAGAGACAAAGAAGGTCACTACATGTTAATAAAGGAATCTCTCCTTCAGGAGGATATAAAAATCCTAAATATTTATACACCTAATGCCAGAGCACCCAACTTCATCAAACAAACACTACTTACACTAAAAACATATAGATCAACACATTGCTTGTTGATGACTTTAACATACCACTGTTGCCACTAGATAGAACAACACTGCAAAAACTCAACAGAGAAACTGCAGTACTAAATTAACTGCATTGATCAACTAGACTAAACAGACATCTATAGGATCTTCCACCTAGCAACACCAGAATATACATTTTTCTCAGTGGTACATGGATCAGTCTCCAAA
Source organism: Dipodomys spectabilis (assembly GCF_019054845.1). Taxonomy (NCBI): domain Eukaryota; kingdom Metazoa; phylum Chordata; class Mammalia; order Rodentia; family Heteromyidae; genus Dipodomys; species Dipodomys spectabilis. The sequence goes on from NW_024870731.1 coordinate 5,441,350, forward strand.
ATAGATCACATTTTAGTGCACAAAGCAAATCTGCAAGTTTAGAAATATTGAAATTACTCCCTGTGTTCTCTCAGACCACAATGGAATAAAATTAGAGCTCAACAACAAATGCCACCATAGAAAATCCTGCAACTCATGGAGACTGAACACCAGTTGAATCACCAGTGGGTCACCGAAGAGATCAGAACAGGAACTCAAAGGTTTATGGCTTTTAACAAAAATGAGCACACAAAATATCAGCTCCTCTGGGACACAGCAAAGGCAGTACTCAGAGGAAAATTTATAGCTCTGAGTGACTACATAAACAAATTGGAGAAATCTCAAACCAACAATTTAATGATACACCATATAAGCTCCCTGAGAAAGAGCAACAAACCAAACCCCAATCCAGTAGACAAAAACAAAAAATTAAATCAGAATTAAATGAATTAAGAGTCAAAAAACACATAGAAAGAATAAAAAAAAAACAAGGAGTTGATTCTCAAAAAAAAATTAATTGGCATACCTTTAGCAAATCTTATACCCAAAAAAAGTAAACACCCAAATAAACAAAATCAGAGATGAGAATGGAAACATCATGACAGTCAGAACATTATAAGGGAATACTTTGCAAACATTATGCTAACAACTTTGAGAATCTGGAAGAAATGGAAGATTTTTCTTTTTTCTTTTTTTTTTTTTTTTTTTTTTGCTAGTTGTGGGGCCTGAACTCTGGGCTTGGGCACTGTCCTTCAGCACTTCAGCTCAAGGTTAGAGCTCTACCACTTGAGGCACAGCATCACTTCTGGCTTTTTCTGATTATGTGGTACTGAGGAATTGAACCGAGGACCTCATGCATGCAAGGCCAAGCATTCTGCCACTGAGCCACCTTCCCAGCCCCCAGAAATTTTAGCCAATATTCATGTATCCAAACTAAACTAAGAATATTTAATCCAACAAAATAGACCCATATCAAGTAATGAACTAGAAACATCAGTAAGAGTGCTCCCATCCAAGAAAAGCCCAGGACCAGACAGATTCACAACAGAATTCTATAAGTCCTTCAAAAGAGAAATCATTCCAATACTCCTCAAACTCTTCAATGAAATTGAAAGCAAAAGTTCCTTACCAAACTCATTCAATGAAGCCAGCATAACCCTCATTCCAAAACCAGATAGGGACCCATTAAAGAAAGAAAACTATAGACTCATCTATTCAATGAACACCAACTGAACTGGCCAACTGATTTCAACAACTAATTATACACTATAATAAAACAGGATTCATTCCTGGGATGCAAACCTGGTTCAATATACACAAGTCAATTAATGCAATTCAACACATCAACAGGAGCAAGGACAAAAACCACATGATCATCCCTACAGGTGTTGAAAATCATTTGACAAGATCCAACACCCCTTTATGATGAAAGCTCTGGAGAAACTCAGAATCCGTGGAACAATCCTCAATATAATGAAGGCTGTATGTGACAAACCTACAGCTAGCGTTATTCTTAATTGTGAAAAGCTAAAGCTATTTCCTCTAAGATCAGGAATGAGACAAAGATGTCCATTCTCTCCACTCCTCTTCATTATAGTATCAGAATTCCTAGCTAGAGTAATAAAGCAAGAGATAAACATATAGGGGATTCAAATAGGGAAAGAAGTAAAACTCTCCTTCTTTGCAGATGACATTATCCTGTATTTTAGGAATCCCTTAGACTCTACTCCCAAGTTACTCAAGCTAATCTGAACTTTGGCAAAGTAGCAGGATATAAAATTAATTCAAGAAAATCAATGGCTTTTCTGTATGCCAATAATGGGAACAGCGAGGCTGAAATCAGGAAAGCAACTCCTTTTGTAATAGCCCCACAAAAAAAAAAATACCTAGGAATTAACTTAACCAAAGAAGTGAAAGACCTCTATAATGAAAGCTTTAAAAACCTGAAAAAGGAAATTAAAGCAGATCTAAGGAAGTAGAAAAACCTTCCAGGCTCCTGGATCAGGAGGATTAACATTATGAAAATAGCAATACTGCCAAAGGCTATCTACAAACTCAATGCAATGCCCATCAATTTCCCAACATCATTCTTTAATGAAATAGAAGCAATCCAAAAATTTATATGGAATAGTAAAAGACCCTGAATAGCCAAAAACAATCCTTAGAAGGAAGAATAGTGCTGGAGGAATATTAATACCAAAACTTCAAATTCTATTACAAAGCTGTAGTAATATAAACAGTTTGGTACTGGCATAAGAATAGACCAGATCCAGGAGCTGGTGACTGACACCTGTAATCCCAACTACTCAGGAGCCTGAGCCAACCTGGGCAGGACAGTCTGTGAGACTCTGATCTCCAATTAATCACCAGAAAACTGTAAGTGGCATTGTGGCTCAAGTATTAGAGTGCTAGCCTTGAGCTGAAGAGCTCATGAACAACAACCAGGCCAGAGTTCAAGCCCCATGATCAACAACAACAAAAAGAACAGGCCTGAGGACCAATGGAATAGAACTGAAGACCCAGAAATTAACCCACAGACCTCTGGCCTCCTAATCTTTGATAGGGGAGCCAAAATTATCAGATGGAAGAACAACAGCCTCTTCAACAAATGGTGCTGGAAGAATTGGCTATACAGGTATAGAAAATTGAAGATAGATCCTTATATATTACCTTGTGCCAGAATCAATTCTAAATGGATCAAAGACCATGAGGTAAAAGCAAATACTCTGAAGACATTACAGGAAGGGATAGGGGAAATGCTAGTGCTCCTTGGCACAGGTCAAAAACACAATGAATCAAAGAAAGGCTGGATAAATGGGATTGTATTTAACTGCAGCGCTTCTTCATGGCAAAAGACGTAGCTAGCAAGCTCAAAGGACATAGATAGAAAGCCCACAGATTGGGAGATCTTCACAAGTCATACAACAGACAAGAGCCTCTTATCTAAAATATACCTAGAGCTCAAAAAATTATCCTCAAAAAAACAACCACCCCATTAACAAGTAAGCTAAAGACTTAAAGAGACACTTCCCTCAAGAGGAAATAAGAATGGCCAATAGACACATGAAGAAATGCTCAACCTCTCTAGCCATAAAAGAAATGCAAATCAAAATAACATTGAGATTCCACCTTACCCTAGTTAGAATGGCCATTATCAAGAAATCTAGTAACAACAGATGCTGGTGGATATGTGGCCAAAAGAGAATGTTAGTACACTGTTGATGAGAATGTAAACTTGTTCAGTCACTCTGGAAAGCAGTATGGAGGTTCTCAAAAGACTAAACATAGAGTTCCCCTGTGACCTAGCAATTCCATTCCTGGGCATTTACCCAAATGACCACAAACAAGACCATACCAAACCTACCAGTACAACCATGTTTGTTGCAGCATTATTTATCATAGCTAAGGTATGGAATCAATCCAAATGCTCCTCGGTAGATAAATGGATCAAGAATATATATTTACACAATGGTGTTCTATGCTTCCATCAGAAAGAATGACAGTGCCCCATTCATAAGGAAATGAAAAGACCTGGAAAAAATCATATTAAGCAAAGCAAGCCAAGCCCAAAGAAATGTAGGTTGCATGGTTTCCCTCATCTGCAATAAGTAGAATACATATATATGATATTCTTATCAGGGATCACAATAGCCCAATCCTAAGTGCATAGGACCATATATAATGAAGTGTACCAAAATGAATTCCAAGAATCAGAAATGAAAGGTTTTTATTATGTCCTATATGCAGTTATTTCTGGGTTTTTTTGTTTTAGTTTTCTGTACTCTTAGTTGTTTTTTTACATTTTTATTGAATAAAAATACTGTACAGAGGGGTTACAGTTACATGAGCAAGGTAACGAGTACATTTCCTATCGAGCATTGTTGCCTCTTCCCTTGTTTTTCCCCTACCATCCCTTCCCTCCCACCTCCACAACTACTCCCTTCCCTCCCCAAAGTTGTAAAGTTCATTTTCAACACAGTGTCTTCCCTTAGTTTTATCTGATCCGTAGAAGGGAAAGGACATCACAGAAACAGCAGAACAAAGGATGAACTCATGCAACAATGATACTCAACTAGGCACTATTTTGGAAATCAACTCTACAACTTGAGGGGGAGTGGGGAGTGGTAAGCAGGAGAAAATGAAAGAGAGGGGGACTGTTTAAAAAGAAATGTACTCATTACCTTACTTATGTAATTGCTTTTTTTTTGTTTTTTTTTTGGGGGGGGGTCCGGTCGTGGGGCCTTAGACTCTGGGCCTGGGCGCTGTCCCTCAGCTCTTCAGCTCAAGGCTAGCACTCTACCACTTAAGCCACAGCACCACTTCCGGCTCTTTTCTTTTTGCTTATGTGGTGCTGAGGAATCGAATCCAGGGCCTCAGGCATGTAAGGCAAGCTCTCTACCACTGAGTCACCTTCCCAGCCCTTACTTATATAATCCCCCTGTTCATAATCTTGTGTGTGTGTGTGTGTGTGTGTGTAAAGGTAAAATAACCCTAATAGAGTTTTTGTTTTATATATGTTTGTTTGGATGGTCCTGGGGTTTGAAAAGAGACTTTCATTTTGCTAGGTAAGTGCTCTAATAACTGAGACATAGCACCAACACATTTTACCTTTAGATATTTTTTAGATAGTTTCCAGTTTTTTTCCAGGCCAACTGGGAGCATAATCTTGCTACTTATGCTTATCCTATATAGCTGGGATGATAGGCATGCACAAACATACTAAGCTGTTTTTGTTGAAATGACATCTTACTAACAACTTTCTTCTAGAGCTGGCCTTAAAATTGCGACTTTCCAATCTTGTCTCCCATATAGCTAGATTACAGATATGAATTACTCCGCCTGGAGGAGCACTTTTGGAACCATAAAGAAGTTGCATTCTTTTTTTTTTTTTTTTTTTGGGGGGGGGTCCGGTCATGGGGCCTGAACTCTGGGCCTAGGCCTGGACGCTGTCCCTCAGCTCTTCAGCTCAAGGCTAGCACTCTACTACTTGAGCCACAGCGCCACTTCTGCCTTTTTTCTTTTTGCTTATGTGGTGCTGAGGAATCGAACCCAGGGCCTCAGGCATGCAAGGCAAGCGCTCTACCACTGAGCCACCTTCCCAGCCCCAGAAGTTGTATTCTTTACTAAAGAAAATGAAGAGGAAGCATGTATGCCATGTACTTGGAAGTCCAGAAGCTGGCATTTCCTGCATCAGCGGTGGCAGCCACTGTTGTCAGTGCACACCAATTCTGCTGAATGTGGGTGGTAAGGGGGGCGGGGGACTTCCTCCACTGTGAGGAACCATTTTCTTATGTGTTTTGGGGAGAAGAGATTCCATTCTCTGGCCACTCCAGGGCCAGAAAATTATATTTCCCAACCACTATGAAAAGAACTGAGCATACTGTGTCCTGAGCCAAGCACTCAGACACCTCCATAGGATTTCTCTAAATTTTTCAATTGGAAGAAAACTGTCACTTTGGAGCTGGGTGGCCAAGCTGGTCAAATATGAATGTAAATCTGTCTGTGGCTACCTTGCCCCTATATCTGTGGAGAAGGCCAAGCTGAGATAACCAGTGCTGGTAGCCATGCTCACCAGCACAGTATGAGCCTAGAATCAATAGCATCAATGTCCACTTACACTCTGGCTTCCATTCACATCAATCAATTTGAACATACAGAGTCTCTGTGAGTACAATTCTACAGAAAGGCACCTACTGCCTCTACCTAAAAGAAAGGTAAGAAATGTGAGCCTTTGGGAAATCCAATGAGGCACTCTAGACCTTATGACCAGGGAACAGTAAGGATAGGAATCTAACCCAAGACTCACCATGCTCAGGTGGGAGCTGCCAACCAGAGGCTCCCACACCTCTGAGAACCCCTCCCACAAGATGATGGAGAACTGTCATTATGGAACTATACTGACAACATGAGTGAAAGCAATGTGCCCTTAGAAAGAGTCAAAACAAGCATGTAAGAGAACAATGCGAGCATTTATCAATTCTACTTAAGAGTCAAGACTGAACCTGTGAAAACGGAATGGAGAAGGACTGTGGTCCTTTGCTGGTGGCATGGGGTGAATTCTCGCTGGCTGCTGTTCAGGCAGGCTGCCATATTCTACCAGATGTAAAGCCAAAAATAAGAACCACTGCAAAAGCAATTTAAACTAATTCAAGAACAGTATGAATAATAGCTCCATAATTGCTTATTAAGGAAAGTTACATATATTTGCAGCACACTCCTAAGTTTTTATAGGACTGGCAAGAGGGGTCATCAGGTCCTCCCCCAGTGATTACCTTAATCAATGGCAGAGTGCTGGACTGGAAGAACCATTAGTCTGATGGAAGATGGAGATTCTCGTGTTCTTACGGGAAAACATTACTGCCTTTCTGTCTCAATGACTTTTAGTAATTTTGAACACTGAGGATTTCACTAAGAATTCTCTGATCCATAGAATGAATTTTATTTAAATCTATTTAAAATGTCAAGAGATATATTTCATAAATCATCATTTTATTTTAGGAAAACAAACAGACCTACAATTCAAACTTTTGGGGCCTTATTATTTTCATAATGTAACAAATTTCCAAGAGCATCTTCCAACTCCCGGGCGGCTATGATGGAAACTGAGTAGCATTTCCTAACTGAAAGACCATGGCACACTACCTATGTGGGTCACATGTCTGGTCTGGAGCCAACCCATTTGGGAGAACCAAAAAGCCAAAATGCAGTAGGACCACCCAGCACTGATGATTTGTCACATTTTCCTGTGAGAGAAGGTTTTCACAAATCATAAAATGTTTCTCCCAAGTTTAACCTAACAAAGATAGCCTGGAAAAATAATTTTCTTATCACTTATAAGCTTAAATTTAAGAACAGAAGGAAAAAAACATTGCCAGTTAAAGATTATTTTTCCCTATTTCTAAAGAGACATTTTGAGGATTTTCTTGATGAGTCTGCTGTGGGGATTACAAGTATCCTACTAATACTGAATAACAATCAAATGCCAGGTCCTACCACATGAGCTAGTCTTAAGTGTATGGCACCCTTTTGGAGAAAGAGAACTGACTGGTTTTTTTTTAATAGATGTGATTAGTAACGTATCTACCCAAATACATTAAACCAACTATCACAATTATTTTTCCAAAGTTGAACTTATTGTCATGAAGTAACAAATAATGTTTAAGTGAACAATGCTATCCGTCCACTGGCCTGGGCAATCCTGTTAGTTTAGGTAACAACAAATGCCTTCTTTGCCAGCAATGACAACTGACTATGCCTGCAGGCCCTACATCACAGCCTCACATGTGGAGATTCAGTACTTCCCTGGAAGGTTCTCATACCTCCAATCAAAGCAGAAAACAAATCAAACTATAAATGATTCAAGCTAACAGAAATGAACATAATCTCATGACATTCAATTTCTATCTACCACTGATAAGACAAGCAGAAGCTGCTATAAACCATAGTTCTACATCCTGATTCCCGTCTCCTACCCAGTGAAACCATCTGCCGATGTACAGCTGCTTCTCCACACTGTTAGCCTTCTAGGTATTTCTGTAAACTCTCCCCCGACCTCCACCTGTGTCCCTGGCTCTACATAGCAAAGTCTGTCTCTTTGGAGATCCCACTGTTTTGTGTGCACAGCATAGCCAGGTATCATAGGTGTAATCTGAGAGAGGATTCAGTATGGAAAACTCAGCCAGCAGCACCATACCATCAGCTCCTTTGGGGCTTTACTTGTCCTTAATCCTTTCTGAACACCTGAAACCAACAAGTCAAGCATATCTCACAGATATATACAACACTGTAAAATTCAACAGGAAAAATGCCCAAATGCCTAGTGCTTCTTTCTCAAGACTTCATTGGAGTCATGATGAAAAGACACTACTGCAATGTTACTAAGGAAGCCAAAGTTGGGCATTTGATAGAGGATAGGAAGAGCCTGGCAAATTCATGGGAGTAAGAGTCTCTCCCTGTGGGCTTCGTAGAGTGTTAAGCCATCTCAAGGTCTGCTCTGAACTTTCTGGGCTTGTTTTGTAAAATCCCATGTGTACCAAAAGCAAACTGATGACTGAGCATACTTTTGTATCTTACAGCAAGTGCTTGCTGTAAGGTAGTGAGCCCAAGGATATTTAGAATTGGTGGATTGTTGAGGGTAAGAGAGGTATTACAATCACCCAAGGGAAAGCCTGAAGTGGTGGAATGCACAAGAATATGCATCTCCTGCATAATCCCTCCACCTCACCCCTGCCATCCATCTGGGAGAATTTCAAACTTAATAATTCTGACCATACTTAACATTTGTATTTAATGTAATCTGGTTGACTTTAGAAGTTACAATAAATACTTCCTTGTAACCAATGACATCCTAAGGGCTAAAGAGAACACCAAGGGAGGCAGACAGGGTTCAGTCATGATATGGACCTAGTAAGGTTAGATTCAAGGAGAATGAAGAGTTCCCTCTTGCGTTATCTGGAGAGCCAAAAGCATCATGAAGGCCCATTCTCAGGTGTAGAGGGAAGGAACGTGTGTGCATGGTGCCGGTGTGAGGAGGGCAGGACCCAAAGTTCTTAGAACACAGACCACATAAATACGCATGTAAACACTAGGCACCTCTGCTGTCTGTTGGAAGCCTCCTGAAATGGTGCTCGAGATCTCTTTATCTCTCCATAGCACAACACAAAAGAAAAAATCACTGGGCTCCCAAGTCAAGAGACCCAACCTAAAAACCTGCTTTGGCCAAAATGTACTTACTTGTTTACCTGCTTATTATCCCCTGACTCTTTCAAGGAAGACTCTTTCAAGATGGTGGTAACAGTTATACAACAATGAAAACATACTTAATGCCATTAAACTGCACACTTAAAAGTGGCTAACATGGTAAGCTTTATGCATATTTCACCACAATAAAAAGTGGAAGGCATACCCATCCATCAGTCACCAGGACTGCACATCGTCATTGATCTGAACATCAACAGAGTGCTCAGGTGCTCACAATTATCCAAGAAACTGGATATACTGCCATAGAAGGACAAGAGAATCTCCTTGTCCTCACAGAGCATTCATTCTAGCAGAAAAGACAGTGAATAAATGAGATTGAGAAGTCAAATACAGATAAAGACAAATAGGAGGACATGCAGCTCAAGAAAGGTAGTATAAAATGTGAGGGAACCAGAACAATTTTAGACAGACAGACCAAAGATGGCTTAACTTTAAAGATAACTTGGAGTAAAGACTAAAAAGAAAGAAATCCAGCCATACAGATACCATGGTTTAAAAAAAAAAAAAAAGGATGGGAAGGGGAAACAAAGGAGGAGGCTACAATGCTTGATACGAAATGTACTCATTATCTTGCCCATGTAATTGTAACCCCTCTGAACAGTATTTTCACAATAAAAAAAAAAAAAAACAAAAAACTTTGGACAGAAGGCCCAGCAAAGACAAAGGCCCTGGGGCAGAGCAAGCCTGACAGATCTGAGGAACACCAGTAAGACAAATGTGGCTACCCTGAAATGGGAGAAAGCGGAGCAGAGTAGTTGGAGATAAAGTTGATTCACATGGGTGAGCAAAATAAACACAGACCCTCCTCTGATAGCAATCAGGACAGAAGATAACCAAATTAATGAGTAAATAATGATAAATAATACTCTTAAGGAAAAGCAGACAGAGAAATATAGGATGAGTTTGTAGCTACAGAAACCAGTGAAGGTCTGAAAGAGGTCACATTTAAGCTAGGAACTAATTGATTAAAAAAAAAAAAAAAAAAGGAGTTTCCAGATGGACTAAATATGTTTGAAAGCTCTGTGGCAATAAATGATTATTTTAAAGGAATTAAAATGGTGATATGGTTTACAGCCTTCAGGGTAGAAGAGAGAGGAGAGAGAGGTGCAGCATGGGAGACAGAGGTCAGACAGAGCCTCCTGCAGCCCAGTCTAAAACCTGAGTTCTCTTCCTGTGAGAACTCTGTAAGTAGGTGCTTAGAGGTGACATGCCCAGCTTTGCTTCAAAAAGGTCATTCTGGCTACTGTATGGAGAGGAAACTGGAGTACAAAAGATGGTAGTGTAGATGAGAAAGGTGGGAATCAGATGAAGAGAAGTAGAGATCCTCCAAATAACCCACAGACAGAAAGGAGAGGACAGGAGCAGTTACTGATTCTCATAATAGTATTCGGGATAAGAAGAAATCTAAGACATTCTCAAATGTCTAGATGTGAGCACCTAGGAGAAAAGGTTTCCATTGCTGAGATGGGAACGCTGGGTAGGCAAACTTGAAGGGGAAACTAGATTGCACTTTTTTTTTCTTTTTGTCAGTCATGGGGCTTGAACTCAGACCCTGTCCCTGAGCTCTTTTGCTCAAGGCTAGTGCTCTACCACTTTGAGCCACAGCCCTACCTCCTGTTCTCTGGTGGTTAATTGGAAATAAGAGTCTCAGGAACTTTGCTGCCCAGCTGGCTTTGAACCATGATCCTCAGATCTTGGCCTCCTCAGTAGCTAGGATTCCAGGCATGAACCACCAGGATTCGGATGGATTTCTTTCTTTCTTTCTTTCCTTTTTACTTAGTCGACATTAATTGTACAAGGAAGTCTTGCCATATTATTTCCATATAGGTGCACATTATACTTCGATCCATTAACCCCCTCTATTGTTCTTTCTTTTCCCTATCTTCTGGACTCCATTTTGGATGTGGCAAGTTTTAGATAGCTTTGAACACAGCAGTTGAAATGACCAATAGGTCTTCTCATGTAATATAAACTTAGCTGTCAACAGTAAGTAGGCAGCTAATTTTCTCATTTGTAAAATCAGGGTGATGTCCAGAGCACTTCCAATGAACTTTATGAGCTCTAATCACTCAGGGTCAGAAGTTCTCCGCCATTTACTTCTTTAGAGGATATTTACCAAGCAAACTTGGAGCCAGTTAAGGTCTTGAATGTCCTATCAAAGCAGAAAAGCCTGAGGCAGTCATGAGCATTGTCACACGGGTCCTATACTTTTTTTGTAATTAGACCTTCACAATACAGCTCCTTGTCTTGTTCAGAAAGACAAATTGGGGAGGTCTAAAAAAGATAATGCTATTTTCCTGTTTAGGGCCCATGGTTAATTTAAACACACATCTGCAGCTGTGGTTCCTTGGGAGAAGTGTGGCTGTCACCCTGGGAACAGGGCAATCACAGCCCTTCCTGTTCCAACTCCCCCATCCCCCATCTCAGCCTCTGACAAAAGAGAAGACTTCATGACTACAAAAAAAAGCCTGTGCGCATCTGCAGGCTCTTGGCTGAACACACATGGCTATTTCAACCAACAAGGAAGACCTTTGGTTTCTGAGTTAAGTAATCCAGGAAGTGACCAAGTGAATGAATAGATAACAATCCTTCCCATCCAGCTATCATGCTGCTCTTGTCCCTGCCACCAGTCTTATAATCTACTGTTTTGGAGGTAAAGTGTTGCAAATGGTGCCAGGTTTCTCTGACTGAATAGTAAAACCTCCTTTTCTTTCTCCTCCATAATCATCTATCAAATCAACTCATATCACCAGAGAAATCCACAGCCAAAGGTAAACTCATCAATTCATCTCCAAATACACACACAGTCTGGAAATTAATCATTCAAACATTTCCTCGCCACACACTTGGTCCTAAACTCCTAAGCTGAAAACATCCTGCCCAACTTGACCTTGACCTGAAGCACATAAAGCACCCACAATCACAAGTGGCAGACAAGGACATGACTTGGAGATGATGAGCTGTGTTCACCGGGAAGTTGTGAGGCAATCACTGGAATTGTCCCAGTCCTTCAGAGAACAACATGGACTGGCCTGAAAGCCATGCACTTGTCCCTGACTGGGATAATGTTATAAAGTATACAACAAGCCTGATCTGATTCAACTTCCTATGACCAGCCCTAAGCTTGTCCTTTCCAGGAAGCCTTCCCAAACCATTTTTAGGTTTTGCTAATCACTCTTTCTCTGAAATCATAATTTTCTGTTCATTCTGTACTCACTACAGATTGAAAAGTGTTATACTAGATTGTAGCTCATACTTAATATTTCGTTCTTGCATTGTAAGTGTATATGTATGGACTTATATGTTTATACACTATACATGTATGTTTCAACAACTTTGCTTAACTTTCTTGGAACTATGACCATTTGTAATCCTTCTCCCACACAGGTATAATCAACAAATAATTATGAATGTGGCTACTGATGCTTTTTGGGGTTCAAAGCCAACAAGCTCCTTTAAGGTATGTTTAAACTCATGTTGAGTTTGTATTTGGGAGCACTGTCTATATTTCCTATAACTATACCCTGCAGCTGTCAATATAAGAGTTCAGGAAAGTGTCTCTGGATCAAGACAAATTTTTCTTAGTGCTTATTCTATACTTTGGAGTCATGTTCAATATCCATATTTGGAATTTTGCAAAGAAACTTTCACACAAAATAAGCTGTTTCTAATTAAATAGGACATCCAATTCCCCTTATACACATCATCCCCAAAGGCTCCAGCTGGATTAATTTTTCTGAAATGCAGGCCCTGAACTTGTAGTGGAATACATTCTGCAGGGAATCCATAAGGATTTGTAAGTTGAAACATAAATCAAGTCTAATTCTCAACATAGAAACAATGTTATATTAGACAATTATGTTCTATGACCAAAGACCAATTACCAACATTATAAAGGAATAACTAAATTTTAATTAAAAATTTTCAAAATGAAAGTAATCCTAAAGAACATGTGTATAGCTATGTATAGTCATAACTGTTATTATTAAATATCTATTATATACTATAATTATGCTGGAATCACTCCATATATTCAGCATTTAATTTCTATATAACAACCTGTAAAATAAATATTTCATGCTACAATGGGAAAACTGAAGCCTATGATTGCTATGTCTTAACTAAAGCTCTAAAGCTATTTAATGGCAGAGCAAGAAGTTAAACTCAGTGGTGTCTGTCTCTACAGCCAAAGATCTTCCTAATCCTACAAACACCCTTCCCAAATAAATCATGAAAAATACACTTAAGCTGGGAGCCAATGCTTCATGCCTGTGGTCCTAACTACTCAAGAGACTGAGATCTGAGAATTGTGGTTCAAAGCCAGGCCGGGCAGCAAAGTCCATGAAGTTCTTATCTCCAATTAAACACCAAAAAATCTGGAAGCAAAGGTGTGGCTCAAGTGGTAGAGTGCAAGCCTTGAGAGAAAAAAAAAAACAAAAACTTATGGACCAAACCCAGCCCAGAGTGGCACACAAATACAAACACAAACACATACACAGCTACGATCAAGCTATCTGGTATCTAACAAACTTATAGAGAAACAATTCATATCACTTTATCATATGGATTAAGAGATTTTTCTAAGACAAGGACATTTCTAATGGACTAAAACACTATTGGTGTAAGTGAAGTTGAAACATGCAAATATGTGCCAAATACATCTAAGGAATCAAACATAGTGAGAGATGAAAACTGTCCACTGATTTAGCAATGTGAAAATCACTAGTAATCTTTTATTTTATTTTTTGGTGCCAGTACTGGTACTCGAACTCAGGTCCTGGGTGCCATCCATGAACATTTTTCACTTGAGCCACAGCTCCACTTTTGGCTTTCTGCCAGCTAGAGTGTCTCACAGACTTTGCAGCCTGGGATAGCTTCTAACTGGTATCCTCAGACCTCAACCTTCTGGGTAGCGAGGATTACAGGTATAAGCCATTAGCACTTGGCACTAGTAATCTGATTTATTTATGTTGCTGGTCCTGGGGCTTGAATTATGGGCCTGGGTGCTGTCCCTGAGCTCCTTTTACTCAAGGCTAGCAATCTACCACTTGAGCCACAGCTCCACTTCTGGCTTTTTCTGTGATTCATTGGAGGGCAGAATCTCACGGGCTTTCCTGCCTGGGCTGAGTTCTAACTTCAATCCTCAGATCTCAGCCTCCTGAGTAGCTAGAATTACAGGTATGAGCCACTGGCACTCGCCTGGCACTAGTTATCTTAATGAGATAAGTTTTAGAAGAGTAGTGGTAGCAAGAGTCTGATGAAAACAAGTTCAAAGGGGAAGAGAAAGGAGATACTGAATACAAAACATAATTTGAAAATTTTAGTCATAAAGGAAAGAAATAAGGTAATATTTAATGACTGAAAAGGGATCACTAAATGATTTGTTGCTTAAATGGGAGAAATAATGATAGCACGTTTATGTACTAACTGAACTGATTTGGCCCAGAAGAATAAACTGGCAAAGCCAGCACAAGGCAAGAGAACTGCATCACTACGTACTTCGGCAGGCAAGACTACCCATCCGGGTACCCAAGTGAAGAGACTGTCTGTAGCTAAGGCTATAGGTGGCCCATCTAATGAAACAGCAGAGACAGCAGCACTAGAGACAGAAATTTAACCACGTGGGTGATACAGCAATGAGAGATTAAACCTGTTCTCTGCTGATGAGTTCAATTTTCCCAGGGAAATGAAAGTAAGGCCATGGACCAAGAGTGAGAATGGGAAGGTGTTGGGAGATTTCAAGAGAGGCAACACTTAGAAATGAGATATATACTATATTGATGCCAAGGCATTAAGCTCTTGATGGAGATCAGTAATTCTTCTAAAGATCACTGATCATCATAGCCAAACAATGCTTCCAGCCACACTCCCTGCACAGGCGCAGTCACGTAATAAGTTTGAGGTTCCCCAACCCAGTATGCAATGCTACCTTATCATCTTACTTCCATGAAATTTATACCCAAAGAGAATCACATCCCAGATCCTCCTCTGCGAAGGGAGGGCTTGGAAGCTCAAGTAAGTTTAATGATGACCTAATCACAAAGTGAAGCATGCTCTGCGCTGCTGTGGTCCTGTCAGTAAGAAAGAAATCTATAAACTAGAGCTCTTCATTGTCTAGAAACTCTTGGCACAGACTTGTCTTACAAGCTAGCTAAAGCCCTGGCCCCTGCTTTCTGCCAAAGCCTTTCCCATACCTCCTCCTAGGAGAAGACATGTTTCGAACTACACAGATTCATCCAGTAAACTGCTCTTTGTTGCAATTAATTATTTGTGAGGACACTCTGAACTACAGAAAATTGGTCTTTAAAAAAATAAGTAAACAGATTCTGTCCCTGGTCTTATTATGATATTAATCCTCGAGGGGAAATTCTCATCCCTCTGTAGTCTAAACTTGAAGCGTAACAGTGGCAATGAAGGAGTATGAATATGGCTCTATATTGGAAGGTGTGTGGATTTTTTAAGGTCACAAGAACATCTTCAAAAGAAGTAAAAGGAGTAATTTAATCAGAAGAAACTGAAAGTCCCTTCTAAAAGCCCCAGCTAGGGGACAGGTTCATGCCTCTCTGTTGTCCAGTACCACAGTAGGTCAGGCAAATAACAGGTTCTTTCAGATCCCATATAGATACTGTAAATAAGTCTTTACATAAACAAAAGTCACTTTTAACAATAAATTATTAGTGTAAGCATGTATTGGGTGTGCGTATCACACATCCACTAACATATTAGGCATCAGAGAAACTATAGTAGACAGGAAAAAAATTCATTTCTCACAAAGATTGTAGCTATTGGAACTTTATTACACAAGACTCAAGAAAAGCACATCAAAGAATTCATAATGGAAATGGTACTTCAGCTCTAGGTCTGAATATGAAATTAGGCTCCTGACTAATTTGTTACTCTCCTCCTTGGGGAAGACAGTGCTGCCCACATCTCTTGTTAGCAAATAGCTAAAGAGTCTATCATGAGCAAAGCAGCATGCAAGGCTCATTTCTAACCCCTGAAGGAAGACAGCAGGGGTGACAGAAGGGAAAATTTAAGCAGACCTTTTGCCTCAAGATGCTTAGCATGTAATGAAAGAAATATTCATGAAAAGAGCTGCCTAAACGATATGTGTGCTCTAAGAGAAAGATAAGCAAGATGCTATAGCAGCTCTGAGGAGGGGAAGAAGCCAGGGGGCTATGATAGGACACAAACCTGCACCAGAGGTCATCCCTCTGTCCACTTCCTTTCAGCGCATAGTTGTATTTACCTGATAAACAGCTATCCAGTGATTCCCACATGCCAGGTATTGCCCTAGGCACTGATGACAGCAGTGAAAGAGAAAACTCCCTGTCCTCTAAGAGATGTCCTTCGTAGGAAGCTGACATGAGGAACAGACAATAAATGTTGGGGAGCAGACAGTAAATGTTAGAGACCACATAGAATTGGACAGAGCGGGGGATTGGGAAGGAACATGGGACAGAGGTTGGTCAGGGAAGACCTCTCTGCAATAACATTTGAGCAGATGCTGAGTCTGAACCAAACATACTACTAAGGAAGCACATTCTAGGCAGAAGAGAAAGAAAAAAAGGCAATGGTTAAATTGTACTTGGCATTTTGAAGGAGAGCAAGGAAGCTATTGGAGTTACAGCAAAGTGAAAAGAGGCTATTAGTAAGAGATGAAGGAGAAATGCTGGCAGATTGTGTATTTCTTTGGGCCATGGTAAAATCTTGTCATAGTCTAATAATCTCAAAAGATCAAGTTTTCCTTAGGAAAATTCTCAACAATTTTCAGAAAGAGCATTTATAAACTTTTACAATGACTAGATGTGCTTCACTGTGGACACCTGGTTGGGAAATATTAAGTTACTGAGTACTGGTGTCATTAGAAATTTGGCTACTGCAGCACAAATAATACTTTCTACAAAGAGAGAGGATTACAGCACAGAGTTGCTGGTGCCTGAATAAGGATATTACACCTTTTATTTGGTATGAGTCTTACATAATGTTTAGGGAATCTCCCAATAGAGAATGTAGACTTTCTAGATCAACCTCTCTAAATACAATGAAAACATCATGCAGTCATAATATTCCATGTGTAAGTGTGAAAATGGGACTAGGAAAATGAGGGGATGAGTAGGGTTGGAAGCGGCGGGAGAGAATAACAAAAGGGTGGCATTGATCAGGACACAATATACTCATAAACTGACATGCTGAACT
The DNA here is from genome assembly GCF_019054845.1 of Dipodomys spectabilis. NCBI lineage: Eukaryota > Metazoa > Chordata > Mammalia > Rodentia > Heteromyidae > Dipodomys > Dipodomys spectabilis. The sequence goes on from NW_024870731.1 coordinate 5,458,288, forward strand.
GAAACCCGTTGGTATAATTGGAAAAAAGACAGTATCAACTAGTAAACCACACACTACCCTTTGAAAAACCAATCAGGTGTGTATCTCTTACTTGTTGAACAAGTAGCTTAAGCAAATGCATTATCTTGCTTTTCAACTTAGAGTTATGCTACACAAAATCCCACACAAAAACCTTTGAAAGTTCTCAAAATTACTAATGTGACTGAACTCAAACAGAAGAGACTATTAACCCACTAGACTACTTTTTCTTTTCCTTTCCCATTCCTCTCTACTTACAAGATTTAAAAGCCTTCTGGAAGCCACTACAGATACATTTTTGAAGAGATTTTTACCTTGAAAATAAATAGAACTCAGCTATTCAAATACAATTGCATCTGTTAAACTTGTTGCAAATAACTAATAACCAATGACAAACCACTTTTCATAACCTAATATATATATTTAGCATTAAAATAAAATGAAATCTTCCTGCCATTTTGCTTCCAAAACACTTCTGATGAAGTAGAACAAAACAATTTGAATTACCAGATAACAATGATTATTATAAATACATACTCATATGCTAATCACTTCAAAAAGCCAGATAATCCAGAAATAAAGTTGAGTATATAAGGAAATTTGATTTGTTATATAATTGGCGTTTACTTAAATAAAGGTGTAAAGAAAGGGTTATTTTTATCATTTTAAAAATAACCTAAGGCTGGGCACCAGGGGCTCATATAATCCTAGCTACTCTGAGGATCCTAGTTCAAAGCCAGCCCAGGCAGGAAAGTCATGTTTCTCCAATTAATCACCACAAAGTAGAGCTGTGGTATGGCTCAAGTGGTAGAGTGAAAAAGTTAAGGGACAGTACCCAGGCCTTTAGTTCAATCACCAGTATTGGTCATGAGGAGTAATCAGTGCTGGAACAGTTGAAGATCCACACAGGAAAAAAATTAAACTCCTACCTCACCAAACATAAGTCTACTACATAGCCAACTGAAAATTCTAAGTGTTAAATGCAAAAACTTTAAATCTAAAAGACAACTCAAGATTATCTTCATGGTGTCATGTAATGGTAGGAAAGAATTTTCTTGGAAATTGCTTTGCTTCACATCCTGGCTCTATCATTTACTAAGAGGGTTATCTTGGGAAGACACTCAGCTATTTTGGGCTTCAATTTCTTCATCGATAAAACAGAGATAAGTAAATGGTATTTGCCTAATGTTATGGTGAGGATTAAGTAAGTAAATGTTTATATTTAGGAAAAGTATCTAGCACATATAATATAGTTCATAATCCAGGCATGATGGCACAGATCTGTAATCTCAGCACATGGGAGGCTGAAATAGAAGGATCATGTGTTCAAGGCCAGCCTGTGCTACAGAGCAAGTTCAAGGACTGGGTGGGCTATATAATGACCCTCACTTAAAAACATAGTGTCAATTAAATAAAGAAAAAACATTTAAAGGAAAAGATAAATTAGCTACATTAAATTTAATAACTTCAGTTCATCAAAAGATACCACAGAGATGAAATAGAGAAACTACAAACTAGGAAAAGATTTTTCTATCATATATACTCAACAAAGAGCTGGCCTACAGATAGAAATAACATCAGAAAATAATATGAAAGATACAACCCAGGAGAAAAATGGGCTTGAAATTAGATAGACATCTCACTAAAGGGGAAAATAAGGTGGTGATATAAAAAGATGCTCAATTTCATTAGTTACTAGGGAAAAAACATATTAAAATCATAATGTTAAGTAGATTAGAACAGTTTTAAAGTCTGGTACCAAGCATTAGTAAGGATACCTGGAGCACGGGGAGTGGGGGGTGGTGGGAGAAAGAACACACAAAAATGAAAAGTATGGTGACTCAATCTAATGGATAGTGTTCGTTTAGATACAGATTTTTACTGCATCTTGAATTAAACATTAAATACTTTATGAAGAGTCTTCAGTCTCAACTCAAAACCAAAGAATGGTTTCCCCCAGCTTTAAACAAGTCACACAGGCTCAAGGAAACTTTGGGAGTGACAAACATGTTGTAAAACTGTTGTGTAATAGTTATATCTCTCTAAATTTACCAAAACCTTCACTGCATATACTTCAAACAGGTGGGTTTTATGGCATGTAAATTATACCTCAACATAACAATAAACAAAGAAAAAATATAGCTTTCACTAGATGCCAACAGCTCACATCTGTAATCTTAACTACTCAAGAGGCTGAGACCTGGAAGATCAAGGTTTAAGGCCAGCCAGGACAGAAAAATTTGAGACTCTGTCTCCAACTAACAAGCAAATGCCAGCCTGGAAGTATAGCTCAAGTAGTAGAGTACCAGCTATAAGAAAGTCGAGTGAAGCCGGGTGCCGGTGGCTCACGCCTGTAATCCTAGCTACTCAGGAGGCTGAGATCTGAGGATCACGGTTCAAAGCCAGCCCAGGCAGGAAAGTTTGTGAGACTCTTATCTCCAATAAACCACTAGAAAACCAGAAGTGGCGCTGTGGCTCAAGCAGTAGAGTGCTCGCCTTGAGCTGAAGAGCACAAGGACAGCACCCAAGCCCAGAGTTCAAGCCCCACGACCGACAAAAAAAAAAAAAAGAAAGTCGAGTGAGAGTAAGAGACCCTGTGTTCAAGTCCTGGTTGGGGGGGGGGGGGGGGGGGGGCGGAGAAAAGCTTTCAACTTAAAAAAAAAAAGTTTGCCAGGCACCAGTGGCTCACACTTGTAATTCTAGCTACTCAGGAGGCTGAGATCTGAGGATCGCAGTTCAAAGCCAGCCAGGGCAGGAACGTCCCTGTGAGACCTTTATTTCCAATTAACTCAAAAATGAATTAATCTTAAATTAATCTCAAAAACTGAAAGTGGTACTGTGGCTCAAAGCAGTAGAGTTCTAGTCTTGAGAAAAAGAGCTCAGGGACAAAGCCCAGGCCCTGAGTTCAAGCCCCACATGGACAAAAAAAAAAGAATTTAAAAAAAAAACAAACAGTCTTATAGCAATTCAGCTAAGGGTTGTCACCAAATTAATAAAATAATGCTTAATAAAAACTTCAACTCAGAGATTTCTAGATTTCAAGTTACAGATCAAAGACTATAGACTTACATTCATAATACTGTCTGAACACACAGAAAAATGTTACACACAAGTGTTTGTTATTATCAATACTATTAATGTACTCTGTCCTGTACTTCTCAACAGGAGCTCCAAGAGAATTAGGGGTAAGAGAACTCAATGAAATAGAAATTATAAAATCATCCTTCAGCACTGGTGAGCATTTCTAAAAACTCTTGAGGAAAGGTAACATCAGTTGAGAATCTATTTAAGGTTATTCAACTCTAGTTTCCTTGGAGGTAAAGACATATATGATTCACCAAGACAAACTGGAAATATTTGTACAGGATATGTACAAAAATATCATAAAGAAGCAAACTGTGACTTCATTCCTCTTATATGACTTTGTATTTTCCTTTTTATCACATTTAAAAGAACATTAAAATTAACCACATAATCAAGACAAGCAATGTGAAGGGATTCTTTTATTCTAGAGTAAACAACCAAAGCAATGAAAACGTTGATACTGAGACATGAAGCCTTTAAGAAATGCTTTACAATTTACTAAGTAGATTTCAAACAAGGTCTGCTACCACTTCACCAAGACCCATACCTTCCTAAACATTTATCACTGACTTCAAAAAAATAAAAAGCACTAACTCACGTGGTTAACACTAAAACAAACGAAGTATATTCTAGCAATATATTGTGAAAAAAAATTAAAGACTGAAAGGAAGTAAAATGTTTATTCTATTTCCTTTTACAGCCCTATAGCTCTAAGTCAACAGACATCATAGATGGTCCCAGGGCCAGGCTTGCTCTTTACAGTGTCCACAGCCTTCAGTAATGAGGAACATTTCCTTTTCCCAAGGTCCCTATCCATGCTTGGTGCTATGCTTTGTCCTCACATAAACTCATGCTGGGGCTTGGTCCCAAGGCAGCAATGATCAGAGGTGGGCCTAGTAGGAGGCATTAGGTTAATGGATGTTTAACCTCATAATAGAATAATACTTTTCTCAAAAGAAGAAACATATAAAGAGTGTTTTTAAGAGTAAAATTACAGTGTCATTCACAATATTTTTATTAGGAGACAACCAATCTCAATAGTTACTGTTTTTGGCCATTTTTACACTGTAACAGCAGAGTTAAGAAGTTATGAGTAAGACTTGATGGCCAAAAGCTAAAATATTTACTATTTGTCCCTTTACAGAAAAAAGTTTTCAATAAGCCTCTTCTGTACATTAAATAAAAGGCAAGATGATTTTATCATAGGCATTGAGAATGCCACCACACATTTTTTTTAAATCACATCCTAGAAATTCATAAAAACAGACTTAGTAAACCCTACCTACAGAAGGCTTGTGTTCTAAACAATGGTTTTTAAAAACTAGTATGGAGACTCTGGTTCCAAGCAAGATGGACTAAGAATACCCCCTCTATCTCTTTGATTAACTGCCAACAAAAGACAAGGCTGAAACTTTGAAGTATCTAAGGACTGTAAGTATAAATGTAACAGGTAGAAGGGAACAGAGACTAGAACTCAGAATACCTCTAAACAAGTGCTAGGTTACACCTCCTCTCCCCTTTCCAGTGGATTTATAGGCAGCATAGAACCAAGAAGTATAAACAACATCAAACATAGCTACTCAGGAGGCAGAGATCTGAGGATCACGGTTGAAAGCCAGCCCAGGCAGGAAAGTTCCTGAGACTCATGTATCTAATTAATCACCAGAAAACCAGAAGTGGTGCTGTGCCTCAAGTGGTAGAGCGCTTGCCTTAAGCTGAAGAGCTCAGAGAAAACACCCAGGCCCAGAGTTCAAGCCCCATGATGACAAAAACAAAAATAAAACAAAAAAAAACCTTCGGGCTGGGAACGTGGCTCAGGGGTAGAGTGCTTGCCTTGCATGCATGAGGCCCTGGGTTCGATTCCTCAGCACCACATACACAGAAAAAGCTGGAAGTGGGTGCTATGGCTCAAGTAGTAGAGTGCTAGCCTTGAGCTGAAGAGCTCAGGGCAGTGCCCAGGCCCAGAGTTCAAGCTCCACAACCAGCCCAAAAAAAAAAAACCTTCACTTCCCAGCCTGAGGAACAAAAACAAAAACAAACAAAACAACCTCCTAATGTTCAAAGAAGTTCACTATGTGGTTTTTGCTTTTCTCTGATCTCTCCCTGCAGAGCCCAGGCAATCTCATAGTACCAAAGAGCAAAAGTACCTTAGAACACAGAGCAAAGAATGGTTCTCCAAAAGGAATTCTGATCCCAAATGCATGAGTGAAATCCTATTGATTTTATCTCTGGCCATCTTCTACTTTACCCTGAACATAGTCAAAGTAAGGCAGCAGAGCAGGGAATTAAAGTCTTGGCTTTAATTTAAAAGAATGGGGGGGGAAAAAACCAACACAGGAGTATCAGGGAATCAAAAGTTAACCAAAAGACTGCAAAGAAAGGGAAGCTCAAGATAGTTATACAACAAAAGGGCATGTTATCTTTTGGGCCCACACCCAGGATACTCAATGTAGATTTGATTCTAAACAGTACAGCAATGGCTTTGAGATTTCCTATGTAGAGATAATTCTTTGCCCAGGTCCCACCCTAGGTAACACATTGCACACATTATGAACAGACCCAAATGGTACAGAAAAGGCTTTGAGAACCAAATCAATGATGGAAGTACAGCCCACAGAAGTCCAGTCAGAATTTGCAAGCAGTTCAATTTCCTATAGAAACATAAAATATAGTCTGCACAAGACATAATAACATAATACAGTCTGAATAACCCTTATTGTAATGCTTGGGAACAGAAGTGTTTCCAAATTTTTCAAATTTTGGAATATTTGCATATTCATAATAAGGTATTTTGGGAATGGGACCCAAGTCTACACATGAAATTCAGTGACGTTTCATAAGTACTTTATCACAGTCTGAAGTAAATCTGATACTATTTTTGGCTGTGACCTATCATATGCAATCCGGTTGGGAATTTTCTTTTGTGGCTTCATGCCAGTATATGAAAAACCAGGAGGAAAATGCCCTGAACTGTAAGGAAAAGATAATTAACAGATACCCATGATGACATAGGAATTATAATTATTAGACAATTTTGACACTATTGTAACATACTTCATTTAGCCCCTTCTCAAAAAAAAATGTATCACCACGTGGTTATTTTGTACTGAAAAATATAACAGAAATATTAAATGTCATTGGATGGATTCAATAGCAGAATTGAAGTGAAAAAATAAATAATAAATATGGATTTAGATTAGGAGCAATTATCTGAGGTAAAGCATAAAGAGAAAAAGGAATATATATGTGTATATATATATGTATATTTTAAAAAACCAAACCTAAAGAACCTATAGGAAAATGCTAACTTCATGTCTTCAAAGTCTTGAAAGAAAAGAAGAAAGAGTAGTATGTAGCAAGAATACTTTTAAAATACTGGCTGAAAACTCATACTTGACAAAAGACTAGAATTTACCACTTCAAGGAGTACAGTATACTGTCAATAAGATAAGCTCAAAGAAATCTATACATAATGCATTAGAATAAAATTGCCAAAAATTAAAGACAAATAAAAATCTTTACAACAGCCAAAGAAAAACAACACATTAACTTATAGGAAACAATGATTCAAATGATTTGGGATTTCCCAGAAGAAACTATGGAGTCAGAAAGTAGAATAATTTTATAAAGTGCTAAACAAAGATAAATGCCAATTCAGAATTCTATTTCAGCAATAAACATCCTTTTTAAATGGAGGTAAAATATAAAACTGAGTAACAAAAATTAAGAGAATTCATTTCTAGTAGACTTTACTGTTAAAGAAATTTGCTACCAAGTGAGACAAGATGAACTAGAGAAGTTCTTTTTAAAAATACTATTGAAACAAAAGTAATAAGTAGGTAATCAGAAAAAAAACAATAAATAAGACTAAGTTATTAATTTAAAAAATTTCACAAAGGGGCTGGGAAGGTGGCTCAGTGGTAGAGTGCTTGCCTTCCCTGAGTTCCATTTATCAGCACCACATAAGCAGAAAAAGCCAGAAGTGGCCCTGTGGCTCAAGTGGTAGAGCACTAGCCTTAAGCTGAAGAGCTGAGGGACAGCGCCCAGGCCCAGAGTTCAGACCCCAGGACCAGGAAAAAAAAAATCACAAAGATAATTCCAATCCCAAATGGCTTAACTGATGAATTTCCCAAATGTTTAAAAAATAATTGACATTAGTTCTTTATGAGTACAAAGCAGAAGCAGAAGGAATATCATGATACCACCCTGATTCCAAAACCATAACTATCACCAGAAATCTACATGCAAACATCTCTTATGTATATAAATATTTTTTTAATCACCAACAAGGCCAGGTGCCAGAGCTCACATCTGTAATACTAGAAACTCAAGAGGCTGAGATCTGAGGATTGCAGTTCAAAGCCAGCATGGGCAGAAAAGTCCATGAGACCTTAATCTCCAATTAATCCAAAAAGCTGGAAATGGAGCATGGCTCAAGAGGTTGAGCACTAGCATTGAGTAACAAAGCTCAGAGATGACATCCAGACCCTGAATTCAAACCCCAGGACCAGCACAGAAAAATAAAACAACAAAAAATAGTAAACTGAATTGTAAAGAAACAAAAACTTTTATTATGATCAGGTCAGATTTGTACCAAGAATTCAAGGTTGTATTTAGAGAAAAAAAATAATGTACTATACCACATTAATAGAATAAGGACCACCTCACAGCCATTTCAACAGAGGCAGAAAAGTCATTTGCTAAAATCCAACAACTGAACATGACAAAAACACTCAACAAGCTAGGAGGCATGTTCCTTAACCTAATAAAACTCATTGTGAAAAATTCAAACCTAAAATCATATGTAATGGTGAGAGACTGAATGCTTTCCCACAATGTTCAGGAACAATAGATCAATTTAAATAAAATGCTAAAGGGCTGGGAAGGTGGCTCAGTAGTAGAACGCCTTGCATGCTCGAGGCCCTGGGTTTGATTCCTCAGCACCACATAAGCAAAAAGAAAAAAGCCGGAAGTGGTGCTGTGGCTCAAGTGGTAGAGCGCTAGCCTTGAGCTGAAGAGCTGAGGGACAGCGCCCAGGCCCAGAGTTCAGGCCCCACAACCGGACCCCAAAAATAAATAAATAAATAAAAATTTAAAAAAATTTAAAAATAAATAAAATGCTAAAAAAAAAAAAACCCACTTCAAACGATCCAAAAGAGGCAGGAAAAGGGTAATAGTGGAATAAAAAAGAGAAAACAGATAGAATGCAAATAAGATAATAATAGAACTAAGATTCTTGTCAATAGTAAGTGTAGACGATCTAAACACACTTGATATATACACTCATACATATATATATATATATAATTTGTCAATACATTAACATTCACCAAAATATGTTAATTTTTAATTTTAAAAAGTTATACAAGGGCTGGGAAGGTGGCTCAGTGGTAGAGTGCTTGCTTGGCATGCCTGAGGCCCTGGGTTCAATTCCTCAGAACCACATAAGCAAAAAGAAAAAAGCCGGAAATGGCGCTGTGGCTCAAGTGGTAGAGTGCTAGCCTTGAGCTGAAGAGCTGAGGGACAGCGCCCGGGCCCAGAGTTCAGGCCCCACGACTGGACCCAAAAAAAAAAAAAGTTATACAAAAAGGGCCTGTCAGGCACCAGTGACTCAAACTTGTAATCCTAGCAGGAGGCTGAGGTTGCAGTTTGAAGCTAGCCCAGGCAGGAAAGTCCATGAGATTCTTATCTCCAATAAACTACTCAAAAAAAGTAGTGGTGCTGTGGCTCAAATTGTAGAGCACTCATGTTGAGCAAAAGAAGCTCAGGAACAGTCCCCAGGCCCAGAGCCCAGGACCAGACATCACCCCATTTGTTAGGAAATGGAAAGACTTGGAAAAAATTATATTAAGTGAAGTAAGCCAGGCCAAAGAAACATAGGTGCCATGGTTTCCCTTATTTGCAATAACTAGTATGTCTAGTATAAGCACAAAAGGTCAAAAGCTATGTACATATGACCATAGAAGATGATGCTAAGTGAAATGAACCCCAAGATAGGGACAAATTTTTTTTCTTTCTTGCAAATGTTTTTAATGTATTTATAATGTACTATGTGATTTTTTTGTTTTTTTGGTATGTTCCTTCCCCACAGTATAACCCCTGTTTTCACTGTATTTGATTCCGGTGCCCTGCATCTTGTATATACATTTTTCCAATTGGGGGCGGGGAAGGGAAAAAAACAGAATGCTTAAACAGGGATACAGGCTGACCCATTGTAACAATGAGATGTACAAGACACTATGTTGAAAATGAACTTTACAACTTGGGGGGAGGGGGGATGAGAGTGGGAAGGGATGGTAGGGGAAAAACAAAGGAGGGGGCAACAATGCTCGATAGGAATACCTTACTCATGTAAATATAACCCCTCTATACAGTATTTTTACAATAAAAAAGTATTTAAAATAAAACAAAATAAAACAAGAAGGGACTATAAAGCAACAAAAAAGAACCTGGGTGAGAAACAGGAGGCACTCTGTTGGAGAAGCAAACACAGTCCTAAAGATTCTTCCTTCCAGTAGGTCAAGAACAACTGATAATAAAAGGGAATGAGACATGGAACCTCACTGAGAATGATTTGAAGAAAAAAAGAGACAAGTCAATATAACATTAAAGGACAGCTGGATTTTGATTTAGAAAAATCCTAAATCCTTCATTTATACTTGCCTTTTGTCAACATATTTCTCTATTCCATTGGAAGTCAGTCACAGGAAAACTGGAAAAGCACCCATAAGTGTTAGAGAAAAGGGCAAGAGGTCCACTTTCCACAGGTACTTTCCAATTGGGACTCAGTCCTGCATCTTGTTCTATCTTTGTGACTGAAATGCTTGTTCATATGTTCATTATCTTCTATGGTTCTATCAAATATGAGGCCATGAAAAACATAGCTGGAAATCCCCAGTATTGATTCACCTGGCAAGTCTGTGACAATAAATGCTTGATCAAATCTTCTCCAGTTTCCAGTTTACTCATTTGGGTCTAGAACACTCAGCAGACAATATCAGATACACAATGTAGAAGAGTGGAATACAAGCTTCAGAAAAACATGGTTTAACTCTCAAGTTATTATCATTTTCACCTATACTACATTTCAGTACACCCCTTTTAAATCTCATATAATAATTGCCAATAATAATAGCAAATGTGAAAAGGGTTTGCATGAGAAGCAGGAGGATTTACTGTCTCCCCACACAACAGAACCTTTTCCCACTGGAATGTAAACAATTGTGGAGTTCAACTGAACATGGGATCTAAAACCTTAACCAGTATTAGAAGTCATTAATCAACAACATATTTAATGACTGCTTTACTGGGTACAAGGCTACATGCCATGGGCTGGGAAGGTGGCTCAGTGGTAGAGCGCTTGCCTTGCATGCCTGAGGCCCTGGGTTCAATTCCTCAGCACCACATAAGCAAAAAGAAAAAAGCCGGAAGTGGCGCTGTGGCTCAAGTGGTAGAGCGCTAGCCTTGAGCTGAAGAGCTAAGGGACAGCGCCCAGGCCCAGAGTTCAGGCCCCACGACCGGACCCCAAAAAAAAAAAAAGGCTACATGCCAGTTCCCAGGTGGCTACAAGGGTATGAAATGTCAGTCACCATGGTGCTTTAACCTCAGTTCAGGAAAGGCACACACACACACACACACACACACACACACATTGTGCTGTGGGAAAAGGAACAAAGGACTGCCTAATCCTTACTCTTGCTAAGAAAAATGGAGAAAGTGAGTACATTTGAAAAATACCTAGAAAACAGCAAGGAAATCTAAGTACACATTTGATCCAGTGATCAAAAGAAGGCGGCAGGATGTAGGAAGCTGCTTATACTCATCAGGGTGTGTTCATAGAGACTGCTCAGTGGAAAGACTTGGAGAGTAGGAAGAGATTCCCGTCTGTCAGAGATGTAAGGGTAGATGCAATCTGATTTGTAGGAACTGCATGTGGTTGTCAGTAACTGTGAATGTGGTTATCATAAAAGCAAGTTTGCTTATTCACAATTTTGTAAATGACTTTTTTGTAAATATTTTTCTTATTTAGTTGACATATTTTATGTTGCAGTAATGCAAATTATAGTTTTACAACACACATACACACATATAAATTAGCATGTTTTTTCAAAGTATTGACATAATTGTGTTTGGTGCCATAAATTTTGCTTTGAACCCACATCTCTAGATAACATACCAGTATAGAGAGCTTCTACTGCAAAGACTTACCATAGTCCTCAGAAGAATTTTTAATTTGGTCTCACAGTCCCATTTGAAACCTCTCTTCTAATGTAATGACTAACTAATACAGAATCAAATATGTTGACTGCATAGGGCTAAAAACTGTAGGATCTAGGAGTCACATACATGTGACTAGTAATATAGTTGGATAAGTACTCTATTAGGCTATTCCAACTGCTTTGAATCAAATTGTCCTCAATACAAGCTTTTACTTATAACAGTTCTTTTTCTAATTATGAAGTATGGTTATGGGAATCTCTCTCTCTCTCTCTCTCTCTCTCTCTCTCTCTCTCACATACACACACACACACACACACACACACACACACACACACACACACACCTTGTATGTGGTCAATCCTTGGGGTCTTGGCTCTAAATAAAGTCTAAAGCTGTTCCTTCATGCATCTGAGCAGATTGCTGTCTCTATATGGGAGGCCTCAGCAGCCACTGCTGCCAGCATCTGCTCTTCAAATGGAGGAAGAGGAAAGAGCAACAGCCCAGAGACTGTGTGGCCAGGTGGTGAAACCCAAAGACTAGCTGTGACAGCAATAGTGTAAACTATGTTTTATAAAGCTTAATAGCTGAGAACTTGGACTGTGTGAACACAAACTTTGTCTAATTAGTTTGCCACAGAAATCAGGATTCTATGAAAAACTTCCCTGAAATAGCTCCACTAATTGGAAGTAAGGCCATTTTGAATCAGTGTGTCAACTAAAACAAGTAAAAAAGCATTAAACTTTAATTTTTAACCAAAATAAACCAGTCTGAGAAAGACAAATATCACAGGTTATATTCTCTTAGATGGACTCTAGACCTAAAGAGTGTAAAACAGGAGTGTAAAACAGGGTTTCTTGGGGAGTGTGAACCAGTAGGAATGGGAGTGTGAAAGAAGGGGATGATAGGGCAAGGAAAAGTGCTCTAAATACTTTCTTCATATGTACTAAAATAACAAAACATGCTTAAAAGGTGGAAGGAAGATAAAGAGTAAAAGAAGGGGTGAATTGGATCAAAATACGCCAAATGCATGTATGGAAATATCACAGTGAAACAATACTTGCCAAAAAATTGATTAATAGAAAATTAAATTAAGGTCCTTGCCTCATAGTGGCATTTAATAGACTTTCTTTACTGCACGCACATAAAGGTAGCTTGACTTTTATCTGCAAGTAATTTTTAGTGGGGCTGAGAATGTTTAACATAATGACAGCAGCTGCTCAGGTACAAAGGTTATTCATTCCTTCTGTCCTAAGGGTTGGGGTTGTTTCAGCAGGATGTTTCTTTTTCTGGCCTGGGTTTACTGGATGCTAAGCAGGAACAGGTACAGTGGACCATACACAAATAAAATGGAGTTTCTCATCTAAGAAAGTCTGTAGTTGAGGAAGGCATAAGATTTATGCTGGGAGTCTGTATGCTGGGATATATACATGTAATTCCAGCACTCAAGAAGAAAAGGCAGAAGGACCTAGAGTTCAAGGCTAGCTTGGGCTACACAGAGAGATAGTGTCTCAAACCTTCTTCCACTCTCATCCAAGAAAAACAGTCACAAGAATACTAAGTCATTTTAAACTGTACTGTGGCAGTTCCAAGTGCAGACTAGAGAGAACTGTGCTAAAATCTTTACTCAAGCCAAGCAAAGTAATCATGTTAAGAAAAAGAATAAGGGATCAGGAGCAGCAGCAACCACGGCACACATGCAAAAGAGAGAGGCAGACAGACAGAGACAGAGAGGCAGAATATAAATACCATTAAGAATAAAGAAAACTAATAAATTAAGAAAATTGTCTATAGCAAGAACAGAAATAGATTGGGTGTGGTGGCTCACGCCTAGCTACTTGGGAGGCAGAGATCAGGAAGATCACAGTTTAAGGCCAGTTGGAGTAAAAAAGATTACAAAACATCATCCCAACCAACAAAAAGCGTGTGTATGCCTGCCATTTCAGCTACATAGGAAGCATAAATAGGAGAATCATAATCTGGGCCAGCCCTGGGTATAAACATGAGAGTCTGACAGAGCCTTTACTCCTAGGGCAACTCTGAGAAATGAAAGAGCACCAACAAAATCTTGGGCATTCTTATATAAGTTCTACATTATAGAAGAGACGTCCAGGAAGGTAAGCCCATATTCTTTAAAAAAAAATAAAAGTAAAACTTTTAGCAGCAGAATAACTATTCACGCTCAGGAACACTGGTAGAAACCCTAAGTGTCCTTGGGTCTGCCATCTTTTAGGCACTGAGATGACCACAGAAGTGGATCCACTCCCACATGGAAGAGTAAACCCAAGTGATGAGATATCTTTATCCAACAGTAAGCAAAAGCCAGGACACCTCAGACAAGAGCCCTTGTCAGCCAGGATTCCACATTCCAGCTCTGTACTCTCAGAGAAAAGAAGACTGAAAACAACACCAAGAACTCAAAACTGTAGCCTCAAAAGACAAGTTATTCTGATAAGGCAAAGAGGGTGCCAGAAAAATTCTTTCTTTCACTACAGAAGCCTAGTGAAAGGCCTTCCCTGTTAGCTACTGCACAGTGACCCAACAGCCCAGTATACATACAAAAGTGGTTCAGGGAGAGAAGTCAAGCCTTTCCTGTTAAGGAAGTATTAGCGAAATCCATCCTTCACACTCTGGGTAAAACAAAAACCCTTGCAGGTTCCTAAACAGGTGGTCAGCAGATATGAAATTATATCACTGTGTAAGCCCCAAAGTTTGCTTTTAAGAAATATATGGGGCTGGTGACCCGTAGCCCGGGCTCACACCTATAATCCTAACTACTAAGGAGGCTGAGATCTGAGGCTCATGGTTCAAAGCTGACCTGGACAGGAAAGTCCATGAGACTCCTATCTCCAATTAAGCACTAAAAAAAGCCAGAAGATGAATAGTGGTTCAAGTGGTAGAGCACTAGTCTTTGAGAGAAAAGAGCTCAGGAACAGTGCCCAGGCCCTGAGTTCAAGCACAAAAAAAAAAAAAAGAAAAGAAAAATATGGCTTATTCTTCTGAGTATCTACCATAAGTATATACCTCTTAGTTCATTTACAAGCACCTCTTAGGAGCAAGCACAAAAACATGTGAGCCAGCAATTAACAAGGTGAAGCTCAAGGTCAGGTTGTGCTGGCTGCAGCCCAAGCTTCTGTACCCACTCTGTCTGTGTACATCAGTCTGACCTAGAGAACATGGGCTCAGGAACTTGGATAACTTCCTCTGAAGACTGTTTCTACAGGAAGCTGAAGAGTCACAGTCCCTCCATGTAGAGGGCAAGCCAGGGCACTTGACCTTAAACCTGCCTAACTCTGTAACCAATCAGTCTTCTGGAAAGTTACCATGCACCCTTGGCCAAGGAAAAGCACTAGCACCTGTGCTATTTAAGTGTACATCAGCACTAGACTAAAGGAGAACAGTTTTTTCTTGGATTGAAATCTGGCACCATGGGGCGTAGGCCCAACCTAAATGTATTTCCCCAACTATGAAAACAGTCATCTAATTAAAAACCAGCCAAAATAAGTGAGGAGAACTATATGTTCATCAGTTTAAGATGTTTTTTGGCACAGAAATGCCCCCAAAATGTAACTTAAAGAAAATCTGGCAAACAATTAGGCCTTAATCACTTTGCCTTGATACCTTTTCAAACATTCTAAACAGGAATGATATCATCACTGTAATTTTATTTATTTCAGAGGGAGCTGACTAAACAAATTGCAGAACATATTTCCATCCCCAAGTTAACGATGCAATTGCTCTTTTAAGTAAAAAATACACCTGGGTCTCTTTTTTCCTTATTAAAATATCCATAACTTTCTAAAGTATTCTTTCTCAGCATCTCTCAGGTAAGCTAGTCTCCTATGGGCCTAGGATTTTTTTCATGTAGCTTCCCTCAAACAAGAAGCCATCAAATGAAGTCAGCAAGAGAGATCTACTTTAAAAAGTTTAAAATGATAAATTGCAAAGGAAACTGAAAAACAACCAATCTTAAAGAATAAATGAGAAACTACCTAACATTCTAAAAACCATGCTGCATATACCATGGAGAATCTTCAAAATGATCCATGAAATAAGCATCTATTCAAAGAAGAAATTGGCAATGAACAGGTCACATGGCTGCCTGACTCATTGTAGGGTAGCTCATTTGGAGCCCAGGAATGCAGAGTGGGAAGATTCTGTAGTCTCCAGGGGTGCTTGGTGGGCCTAAGGAAAACAGAGGAACCAAGAAGTGGGGTGAAGGGGGAAACTGCTGTTCAAGCCTGCCAACCATCCCCAGGAAACTTAGCACCACTGCCTTTGAACTTCATGAATATAAACAAGGAGAACTGGACCTGGCTTCTACACTGCCTGTTTTAAGGTGCTATATTTCTCTGGTCCAGGATCACAGATTCCAGGCACGATGGGGACCTTGAGACCCAGCCAGCCACACTGCTCCTACCTGCCCAGGCCAGTTCAAGTTTGAGCACAGAAGTCAGGTACCATGAAGCCCAATAAAATCTCTTCTACCTTCAAGTCGTTATCCTGATTTTGTCTTGGACAGTAGATATATAGGAGTACTCAAGAGAAAAAAACAATCCTTCAAGTATTTGAAGGAATAAGGACTTTTCCATGGTTGTAAGTCATACAAAATTTAAGAGCCAAGGTAAACAGATATTGCCAAAATGCATTTAAAGAGTAGCAAGTAACAATGTCTCACACCTGTATTCCTAGCTACTCAGGAAGCTGAGAGCTAAGATGGTGGTTTGAAACTAGACCAGGCAGAAAAGTCACAGGAATCTTATTTCCAATGAACCAGCAAATAGCCAGAGAAGAGGTATGGCTTAAGTGATAGAACATCAACCTTAAGCAAAAAAGTTTCAAGAATAGCATCCAGGCTCTGAGTTCAAGCTCCAGTATCAGCACACACACACACACACACACACACACACACACACACACACACACAAAACACGCAATACATTTAGAGAAAATCTACTTAGATTTTATGATAAATTCACCAAGAATGGTCTAAATATCACCTTTACCCTTATCTACAAGGAAAATACTTGAAAATAAGAAACAATGGATGACATTTTTTAATTGGCAAATTTTTAAAAATATGGCAAGTATAGTAGCATTTTTTTGTCAGTCATAGGGCTTGAACTCTGGGCCTGAGTGCTGTCCTTCAGCTATTCAGCTCAAGGCTAGTGCTCTACCTCTTGAGCCACAGAGCCACTTCTTATAGTAGCATTAAGAGTAACTTTTTTTGGGGGGGGGGGTGCGGGGGGGGTCCAGTCGTGGGCCTGAACTCTGGGCCTGGGCGCTGAACCTCAGCTCTTCAGCTCAAGGCTAGCGCTCTACCACTTGAACCACAGTGCCACTTCCGGCTTTTTTCTTTTTGCTTATGTGGTACTGAGGAATTGAACCCAGGGCCTCATGCATGCAAGGCAAGCGCTCTACCACTGAGCCACCTTCCCAGCCTCCCATTAAGAGTAACTTATATCAGGGCATTGTTGGCTTATGCCTGTAATGCCAGTTATTCAGAAGGCTGAGATCTGAGAATTGTGGTTCCAAGCCAGCCCAGGCAGAAAAGTGTCTAAAACTCTTATTTCCAATTAACCACCACAAAACTAGAAGGAAAGCTGTGGCTCAAGTGGAAGAGTGCTACCTTTGAGTAAAAAAGCTCAGGATCAGTGGCCAGGCCCTGACTTCAAGCCCCAGGACCAGCACCTAAAGAAAAGAAGGAAAAAAAAAGAGCAAATTACAAAGAATCCTTTAAGTTAGAAGCTGATGTTCAGACATTGCAGCTTTCTTTGGAGTAATCACGAAAGACCTGCACTGTATTTCTGGTAGCAATCCATTTGAGATGTAATCCAAAATCTTCGCAGAATGACCTCCATGAAAAATCCTATCAGATTCTCTTACCTTTTCACTTTATAGTCAACAAGTGTGAGGATCAGAAAAGTAATCAATTATGCTTGTTTCCTATAGCAAATCTAGTGGTAACAGAGACAAAACCAAAATCCAAGTCTACTGAATAATCGCCTGGAGTTGGGTTGAGTCTCTACCCATGATCTCAAGGGCATATATATATACATAAATTCAAAAACATGTATCCTTTCTGTCTGACAAGACCAATGCAAATGGAATTATATGGAAGCACATTCAAATTTAAGGCCATTAGACTACATAAATGAACACAGGTATTGCAACATCAGTATCAGTACAATACTAAGCTGTCCTCTGATCTGTACAGCTCAACTCCCACAGAAGCAGTGAGAAGACATCATTTGCATTTTAATTTAATTTACAGTGATTCTATCATTCTTAAAGCCCCCTAAATATTCTGAAACAACACAAAGATTTTTGACACCATGTAAATAACCACACTACCAAACAATATTTTGTTATTCTGTCTTCTACTATTACTGCTCAATATTCCCCACCAGCAGTTATTTTTAATTAATGACACCAAAGAAATCCAAATATCCTCCCAGTGGATGCCTGTTGAATCTATTCCTATAATTTTAGGCAAGAGGGATGTGTGGTCACCTTCTCTGCTGCTCAGCTCCTTCCTCTAACAAGAATGATGCTGCCCGCTGCACAGGGCTGTGTGGGCATTAAGTGGGAACATTCATGCAAAACACTACTGTAGCACCTATAATGAGAACCCACTCCATAGCAGAATTTGTTCTTAGGTTTCAAAATAAATTGCTTTCTTGTTTCTGAACACACAAACTAGAAGGGGAAAAAAATTACCAGCAAAATGAATATGTAGCTAGGAAGAGGACAGAGATCAGACAACATAGAACAAGATGCAAGAACCAGCCAACATACAAGATTTCAGGTCAACAATCAAAGGTATTTCCTGTCTAGCACAGCAGAATCTTTGATGTGTGTAATAGTGACCTGCATGACAGACAATGTCAGGCTGGCTGTATCGAAAGGCAGTTAAATTTGTACTCCATTTCAGGGAATTCTCTTCTAAAAGAGATTTTAAAACAATGACAAACTTTGTTGCTATTATAAGGAATAAAATTCAGCTTCAGCAATCTGGACAATATGCTTTCTAGAAGGATTTAATCGATGAAGACACAGAACCAAGCTATGTTTTCTTCTTTCATTACTTTGTACAACATCAACTCAGCTATCAGTTGGTATATTTAACATAAGTCTTTCTAACCATTCTGCCAAGCGACTATTGAAGAGACAAAGGTTCAAAAAAGGGAGAGCAAAGACAAAACAGGCAGAAAAAAAAAATCAAAGGACAGAGGAAACTTAAACCACAGAGGAATTTGCAAATCACCACTATCCCTTGATGGAATGAAAAAGAAACATTTCATTATTTAATGAGACCAGACTTCCCTTCTACCCATCCAGTTGTGAATCAGGCAGGGATAATCCTCCTTGGCCTCACACTCCTCTCTTCTGGAACTGACCCTCTTTGCTCACTTGGGAAAGGCTGTCCTGCAATACCAAGCAGCAATGTACATTCTAACATGCCTTTGGAGAAATTCTGGTGGGAAAAAGTTATAGGCAGACATCGCTACCTTGTCTCCAGCTCTATGAAAGTAAATCAATATTAAAATTCCAGAAAAAGGAGCAGTGCATGCTCCATCAGTGGTCAGGGTGGTCAGAAAGGCAGCTATCACCAAGATACCACAGTCTCGTATTTAAGATCTGGTTCAAAATATGCCTTTCTTCCTAAAATTCCTCCAGGACATATAAATGGAAATTTATGGTCTCCACCTACCAATTACATAGTCTCAAACATAAGTAGGAAGAATCTTAACTGAAGTGCCTATTTGACTTTTAACTTCCCAAAAGGGGAAAAAAAACTTACACAAAGCCCATCTCTCCCTGGACCCTTGCACATTCACAGGATACAGAAAAGAAAGAGAACCAAATGACACCATAATTTTGTGTGTGGCACTGGTATTTGAACTCCATCTTAGATCGAGTACTTACTCTACCTTTTAAGCCACACCTTTAGCCCTTTTCTTGTTTTTGTTATTTTTTGAATAGGGTCTCCCTCTTTGCTCTGGCTGGCCTGGATTTCAATCCTCCTATTCACACTTTCTGCATAGCTGGGATGCCAGGTATGCACCACTGTGGCCAGCTTTTTATTGGTTGAGATGAAAGATTGAGAACATTCTGCCTGAGCTGGCCTCAAACTGTGATTTTACCCATCTCAGCCTCCCCAAGCATTTATGATTACAGATATGAGCCACTGTGGCCAGAAACACCATAGTTGGGTTGGTTTTTTTTTTTTTTTTCAAGTCCCTCTCTCCTACTAGATCAAGGCACCAAGAAATAACAGCTATGTTTGTCTTGCTGACAGTATTTGTAACATCCAGAAGAGGGCCTGGCTGATAGCTGCCCTCAATATGTAGTTACAAGGTAAATCAATGGAGAGGGGAAATGGATTGGTAAGCATAGATAGTTAAGTACTTGCAGCTGTAACCAATGAGCCTCACTCCTTTGCACTCAGCATATAATAATGACATACTAAGACTTTGGACTAAGACTCAGGATGCCTAGTTATGTCATTGCTTTTGGAAGTCACTCAACATTTTCCCTAATTTGTGAAAAGCAAAAGAAAGGATGAGCACCATTCTTGCTATTTAGCAATAATCACACTAATGAGGCTAGGCTGGTGCGATGAGCCCAATATCGTCCAGAACTGCCAGCAAAGACATGAAGATGGCTTAAAGTAGGAAATAAGAGACAAAAATAAATGCACAAGAAATATACCATGGTAAATGCACCAGGGTCTCTCTGGAGATGGTATCTCATCCTTGCTAGCCAAAGCCCTGCTTTAATGACTTTTCAAAAACTAAATTATGATTGTGACCATTTGGTTACCAAAGTCGTAGCCAAAAGCTGCCCTAAAATAACAAAACCAAGGGCAGAGAGTAACCAAAACCCTTTCTATCAAGCATCTGTATATTCCATACCTATACATGAAGGTATGGGCACAGTTTGGTTTGGGAAACCCTATTCCAAATTCAGACTGCTGAAAGTCCTAGCACTACTTTGCTGTGTCCCTGGAATCATTCAGATTCAAATCTAGCAACCAGTCCCCCAGGGACCCACACCTTCCTACAGTAGGAGGGAGTTGCCTGCTCCTACTTTTCATGGTTAGGCAGGTGCTGCTGCCATGCAGAGCCACAGTCCTCATGTAGCCAGTGAGCAGAGCAGAAGAAACTCAGGAGCTAGAAGGCCCAGCCAAAGAGGTCTAATATGTAATTCTCAAGTCTTGTGTCTCTGTGACCCCTATTAGTCCTCTAACAAGGAATCTCTCCTCCTTCCCATGATCCTTACATACCCTTCACCCTCCACATGCCAAAGCCTAGTTTACATCAATTCTCTAGTCCAAAGGCACTAGTCCATACCATTGCTGCCTATTTTCCCTGTAATACACAGGGAATTGCTTGAGGAGAAAGGTGTGTAAAATGGAAGTAGTATACCACAGAGGATATGCAAAAGGGGAGTTACCTTAGAGCACAACAGAAACAATCTGGGCCTTTCACATTGCCAGAGTCCCTCTTACGCCCCTGCCCAAAGCTATATCATCTGTGCTGGATCCTTCTTGCTATTAGAAGAAAGTGTCTAGCTTTGACTGCCTACATCAAACAAGTAGAATTTTTAAGGATGGAGGCCAGTCTTCATATGTCTTTATGTTTTTCTATGGACTCCAAGTTATGTTTTCATTTACAAATAATGAAGAACACCATGACCTTTCAAGCTCTCAAAAGCATGGAAATTATTATTCTACTATTTACTATTCTATGGAAGTTCTAGCCCAAAGCTCTCCTGGGACTCATCTCACCTGAAACCTTTACCCAGCTCTTCCAAGAATGTCCTTTGAACTCAATTTCTCCATGAGGGGAGGGGACTAATCGAGGCACCTCCATAGCATATACCAGCTTGTGAGAGACTGTGGCCTTCCTTCTCTGGAATATGCTCTATCATTGCTCTGAGGCTATGTGAGGGCAAGTCATTAAATGTCTGTCAGCCACTGCCTCATCTGGGAAAATGGCAGGCATAATCACTGCCTGTCAACATTGTGGTGACTATCAAAGGAGGACATATTCTGAGAATTCAATAAATGATTCTTTAAAAGGACACACTTATGAACTACAAGCATGGATAGAATCTAAAAGATCACTTAAAACCACTCATTGTCTCACTGTTGAGGAAACTGATTCCCAAAAAGTCAAAGTGACTTGCTTAAGGCTTCATTGTATAGCTTTCTTTGTGACCAAAAAAAGGAAGAATCTACCATTTGCATTCTTCCCCTTTCCTCACCTCCCCCACCAGAACTATAAAATACTAAGTAATCTCCAAGAGTACTTGCACAATGCCAGGTACTATGCTAAATACTCTATGTGCTGCATTCCAACACTCTGTGAGCCTAAGAAGGAAGTGCTTAGGGGCTCCACATTCTGGGAATGAAGGACTAAGCAATTTTCCAGGTCACAGTGCAAGCAAGAAACACACCAAGATTACAGAACCGCAGAGTCTGACTGAGCCTTCCACCTTGATGTTTCACTACCTACAAGCCCCCATTAATTACACCACCTCCATATCAGGGTGTTATACACACATGAGTTCCCTATGTATTTGTAAACACAAATCCAGAGAAGAAGTGCAAACACCAGAAACAGACACAATATGCAAGAGACACCACTAAGTGCCATGTAAATGATAAATGGCCAAGTCCCATTGGGCCTGCCCAGAGCCTTCAGGATCCAGAGATCTAGTGACCTCTTCATAGCATATGGAACTTTGTCTGCCAGATTTGCAGGTTTTCAACTGGCTGAAAGTCAGACCTGTTCCATGGACTGTCTCTGAAAGCCTCTTTTGCCCCCAACCAGCCCCTACTCCCCACTACCCACTTCACCCATCTACAAAATCCCAAAGAAGTTACTAGTAATCCTGCATTGTTTCTATAACTGTGTGTACAGCAGGATCTGCCCCTGCATTGTTATTTTTAGTTGTTCCACAGGAGATATGGTCTAGCAGTTAGAAGACTAAAGAATGAAGTGACACTTGGGGACAAGAAGAGCTTTCCAAGGCTGGACCATGGTATGAGCTTGTCGGGTTTGTATCCTGTGTGTCCCCACCCCCACCCCCAGGCCCAGTTCATAAAACATTCTGATTATGATTGTGTGTCCTCCATCCCAAGGTCCTTTAATGAATTAGCAGCGGCCTTCACTGATGGGCTGACAGAAGTTGAGTGGATACAAAAATAAATCAGAAGGCATTAAAAACACAGACCAGAAGGAGATACATAGAAATATTAAAGATGACAGTGCCTGTGTGATAAAACTAAGAATGATTTTTATTTCTTTTTTGTCCTTGCTTTTAATTTTTATTATTTGTGTATTTATTATTTTATTATTTAATAATTACATCAATTTCATAGCACCTCTCCCACACAAGAAGTTCAGACTCTAGTGTTGGACTGGGATATAAATCTACCACTTACAAGCCAGGTAAAGGTATCTAATCTCTCTGAATATTGGTTTTCTCATCTGCTTCTACAGTATCAGTTGTGAGAACTAATCAAAAACATTAGTACTGGGCTGGGAAGGTGGCTCAGTGGTAGAGCACTTGCCTTGCAAGCGCTGAGGCCCTGAGTTCGATTCCTCAGCACCACATAAGCAAAAAGAAAAAAGCCGGAAGTGGCGCTGTGGCTCAAGTGGTAGAGTGCTAGCCTTGAGCTGAAGAGCTGAGGGACAGCGCCCAGGCCCAGAGTTCAGGCCCCACGACTGGATCCAAAAAAAAAAACATTAGTACTTCTGCCACAGGTTTTTTTCCCCCTGATCTTGTAACAACTTTAAAATGTAGAGGCCTACTAATATCCAAATATACAAAGAGCTTAAAACATTGACACCCCCCAAAAAATTAATTAATTCACCAATAAATGACCAAAGGAACTTAAGAAAGACTTCTCAGAAGAAGAGGTTAAGAATGTCAAAGAAATAAATGAGGAAATGTTCAACATCCCTGGCCATAAAGGAAATACAAATCAAAACAACTTTGATATTCTACCACACCCCAGACAGACTGGCCAACAACAAGAATTTGAACAACAAATGCTTGTGGGGATGTGGGGGAAAAGGAGCCCTATTGCATTGTTGGTGAATGTAAACTAGTACAACCACTCTGGAAGGTAGTTTGATGGTTCCTCAAAAAAGTGAACATAGAACTTCCCTATAACCCAGTCATATCATTCTTGGGCATCTATCCAGAACATTACCAGTCAGGATATGGTAAAGACACTTGCAAATCCATTTTCAATGTTGCACTATGCACAATAGGCAGGTTATGGAAACATCCCAGATGCCTACAACAGATGAGTGGATCAATAAAATGTGATATGTGTGTGTCCATGGATATGCATACATATATGCATATATAAATATGTATGTATATATATATACATATATATATATATATATATATATATCCACAATGGAATTTTACTCATCCATTAGAAAGAATAAGATTATGTCCTTTTCAGGGAAATGGAGGGACCTAGAAAAAAAATCATGCTAAGTTAGGTAAGCTCAGAGAGAGAAATGGTACATGGTTTCGCTCATATGTGGAAGCTAGACCTAAAACATAACTGGACATGATAACAACTGGACATTATAGTCACCCAGAGTCAGATCGAAGGAGGATACCCTTAGGGGAAGAACCCAAAGGTATAACTTCTCTGAACATTTAAAATACTATTGAACAAAACAAATTCCAGGAAATGGAAACATGTTTTTTGTTGTTATTGTCGTTGGTGGTGGTGGTGGTAGTGTTTGTTTTTGCTTTGGGGATTGTTAGGGGGAGGCAAAGCGGAGTGCACAGAAAGGGAGGGAGGAAGGGTGAACAAATACAATCATGCTATTCAGTATACACTACATGGAAAATGAACTATGGAACTTTTGAGTAGGGATGAGAGGAGGAAACTAGGGAAAGGGTGACATTATACCAAAAAAAGAAATGTACTCATTACCTGACTTATGAAATGGACTCCTCTCCTCTGTTCAATAACTTAATAATAATGATAAAATTATATTTTTAAATGAACAGGCCTAGCTAGGCACTAGTATTCACATTTGCAATCCTAACTACTCGGGAGGCTGAAATTGCAAGGATTATGGTTCAAGGCCAACTGCAGCAAAAAAAAGTAACCAGCAAAAAAACCCAAAATAACCAGCAAAAAAATGGCTGCAAGTATGACTCAACTGGTAGAATACTACTAGCCTAGCAAGCTCAAGGTCCAGATTGCAAACCTTCAGTACCATCAAAAAAAAAAAAAAAGGAAAGGATATCCATGGCACATAACAAGTAAATATTGTTAGCTACTATTAGGATAGGGATAATTATTCACATTTGTCTTGCTCCCTACATTTCTGAGCGTTGTCAGAGCATCTTACATAAGTATTGCTAGGCATTAAGAACTCAAATTGTGGCCCAGTACAATAAGTCAAATATTTAATTCCAACAACTTGGGAGGTAGAAATCAGGAGGATCATGGTTAAAGGATGACCCAAGAAAAAGCCTCTGTCTAGAAAACATATAAAAGCAAAAAGGATTTAAGACTTGGCTCAAGTGATAGAGCATTTGCCTAGCAAACAGAAGGCTCTGAATTCAAACCCCAGTATGACTAAAGAAGAAAAATTCAAATATTCTGCTGAAATAATCTACACCGTTTTTTTTTTTTTGGCCAGTCTTGGTGCTTGAACTCAGGATTGGGCACTGTCCCTGAGCTTCTTTTGCTCAAGGCTAGCACTCTACCACTTGAGCCACAGCACCACTTCTGGCATTTTCTATGTGTATGGTACTGAGGAATCGAACCCAGGGCTTCATGCATGAAAGGCAAGCAAGCACTCTCCCACAAACCCACATTCCCAGCCCCAGCATGAATTCTTCATCCCCTTTCTCCTTATCCCAACAGAAATGGGGGATGCTGAGAATGCTGGGAGATGAAAGTACAATTATAAAGCTTTAAGTTAAAAGTGTTAAGGGAATTGGTTGGTAGGGAGGGTTTTTTTGTGTTTGGTTTGAGGGGATTTTTTTCTCTCAAAGGAGGTATTAAAAGCCCCTGAATGACACTGACATATTTAGTAAAGAAGAGAATCTCAGGTAGGTGCTCAAACCTGTAATCCTAGCTACTCAGGAAGATGAGATCCAAGGATGGAGGTTTGAAGCCAGCTCAGGCAGAAACATCCATAAGACTGTAATCTAAAGTAATAGAAGGGCTGGGAAGGTGGCTCAGTGGTAGAGTGCTTGCCTTGCATGCATGAGGCCCTGGGTTAGATTCTTCAGCACCACATAAGCAAAAAAAGCCAGAAGTGGTGCTATGGCTCAAGTGGTAGGGTTCCTCCCTTGAGCTGAAGAGCTAAGAGACAGCACCCAGGCTCAGAGTTCAGGCCCCATGACAAACAAACAAAAAAAAAAAAAGTAAAGTAATAGAATATCCTCCATGAGTTTTCCACTCATGAGAGCCACGTGAGATCACAAGGCTCTGAGTTCAAGTCCCAGTACCAGCACACAAAAAAATAAAAAAGAAGAGAATCACAAAAGGTTATTCCTCTACCTGCTGGTGAGCAAACTGTCTACTACACACTGACATCTGACATGTTTTAGGACCTTTCTTCCAGACTATACATCATCCATTCTTTAAAACAACTGAAGGGGCTGGGAAGGTGGCTCAGTGGTAGAGCGCTGGGTTCGATTCCTCAGCACCATATACACAGAAAGAATAAAGCTGGAAGTGGCGCTGTGGCTCAAGTGGTAGAGCATTAACCCTGAGCTGAAGAGCTGAGGGACAGCGCCCAAGCCCAGAGTTCAGGCCCTACGACCGGACTCCCCCCCCTCCAAAAAAAAAAAAAAAAATCAGAAACAACTGAGCTGGGTGCCAGTGGCTCACGCCTGTAATCCTAGCTGCTCAGGAGGCTGAGATCTGAGGATCATGGTTCAAAGACAGCACAGGCAAGAAAAGTTTGTGAGACTTTTATCTCCAATAAACCATTCAGAAAACCGGAAGTGGCACTGTGGCTCAAGTGGTAGAGTGCTAGCCTTGAGCTGAGGAACAGCGCCCAGGCCCAGAGTTCAAGCCCCACGACTGACAAAAAAAAAAAAAAAAAAAACTGAGAAATTTCATTCTTCCAGACCTGAGAATATACATCATCATTCTTCAAAACAACTGAGAAGTTTACAGAAAACATCACTGAGCCAGCTGAAGAAAAACAACTGTATTTTTTGGTGTTTGAGGTGGTTGTTCTCATCTTGTTTCTGCAGGTCTAGGGTTTGAATTCAGGGCCTTACACTTGCTAGGCAGGCCCTCTACCATTTGAGCCATGCCTCCACCTTTTCACTTCCATTATTTTTCAGAGAAGGTCCTGATGTTTTTCCCCAGACCAGCCTGGATCACAATTTTTCCACTTAGAATTCCCATACAGCTAGGATGGCAGGTGCATGTCACCATGCCCAGTTATTTATTGAGACAAGTCTCTTGGATTGCCCAAGGTAGCCTAGAACCATGATTCTTCCAATCTTAATTCCTAAGTATTTAATATTACATATATGAGCTACCTGTCTGTTTTCTGACTTTTTAACATTACACTGAAATACAATTCACATTCAATTCCTTCATTTAGGTACAACGAAATAGCTTTTAATGTATTCACAGATATGTGCAATTGCCAATTTTAGAATATTACCATCTCAAAAAGAAACTTTGTACCTTTTGGCCATTACCCTCATCACCACATCCTCAAGCCCTATACAAGTACTTATCTATTTTCTTTCTCTAAAGATTTACATATACAGGACCTAGAATTTTATAACATGTGGTGTTTCGTGACTGGTTTAGCTACTTCGATTTAAATGTTCTGAAGGAAAAAATGCCCAGTCAGATAAACAATTCTACTGTACAAATATGACACACAAACTTCTCTAAACCCTAATCATCTACCTGAAGACAAAG
This sequence comes from Dipodomys spectabilis, assembly GCF_019054845.1. Classification (NCBI taxonomy): domain Eukaryota; kingdom Metazoa; phylum Chordata; class Mammalia; order Rodentia; family Heteromyidae; genus Dipodomys; species Dipodomys spectabilis. Next base: position 5,485,565 of record NW_024870731.1, read on the forward strand.
AGCAAATCCTACAATTGATCATTCATATTTATCACATTTATCATATCATCTACTATTCCCTAGAAAAGAATCAGGTGCTAAGGAAATGTTTCAATAAAAACAGATATATGAAAAAAAATACTGAAATGAATGAGGAATATTTCATTTTCAACAAAATCAAAGATCCCAAAGGCTGGCAGTGTCTAAGCTTCAGGAGGATAAATACATAGAAACCTAAAAATGCTAAAATTAGCTGTCACAAAGAACATCTAGGCTGAGCACAGTGGATCATTCCTGTAATCTCAGCTACACAGGAGGCAGAGATTGAGAGAATGGCCATACTTGGCCAGGCTAGGTAAAAAGTTAATGAGATACCCACACCAACAAATAAACTGAGTGCAGTAAGTTCATTTGTGTAATTCCAGTTTCACAGAAGACCTAGATAGTAGGATCAGAGTCAATCACAAGGCTCCAAGTCCAAACCTCAGTACTAAAAGTATATGTGTCTGTGTGTGTTTGTGTGTGTGTGTGTGTGTGTGTGTGTGTGTGACAGAGAGAGAGAGAGAGAAAGAGAGAGAGAGAGAGAGAACATCTATACTCATTAGAAGAGGCTCTACAAATTTCATCACATGATTAATTACTGCTTGCCTGTTCTTTATATTCACTGTATGCAAATGCAGAATCTCCCATGAAATGTGTTCCAAACTATTGAGCTAAATTAGCAATGTATTCTTTGAAACGGAGAGAATAATTGGTATGAAACTTCTACAAATAATCAAAGTATAGTTCATTCAGGGAAGTCTAAAGCTCACGTCTTATCCAGATAATTCTTCTAGACATGGTCAATTGGAGTTCTGATTTAAACTATATAACCTGATATTTTACACATATTAACTGGTGGCAAATAATATCTATTAATTGCTTGACCCAGAAACTCTGTTGTTTATAACTTGCTTTATAGATATACTCACAAAATCATGTTATATATAAAGGATTTAAACAGTACCATTTTGGTAGGACTAGAAACAACCTTGGCCTATCAATGAAATACCAAACTGTCATGGAGAAGATATAAAGCAGATCAGTAGATGAGTTGATATGAAAAGATATCCAAAATAAAACATTAAAAGGCTGATGTACAAATTCAATACAATACCTATCAATATTCTAACCTCATTTTTCAAAGAAATGGGAGAGGCAATCCAAAAATTCATATGCAATAATAAAAGACCCCGAATAGCAAAAACGACCCTTAACAGAAAGAACAGTGCTGGAGGAATATCAATACCAAATTTCAAACTCCACTACAAAGCCATAGTAATCAAAACAGCTTGGTACTGCCATAAAAACAGACCTCAGGACCAATGGAATAGAATTGAAACCTCAGAAATGAACCCACAGACCTATAACCATCTAATCTTCGATAAGGGAGTTAAAAAAATAGAATGGAAGACAGCCTCTTCAGTAAATGGTGCTGGCAAAACTGGTTAATCACTTGTAGAAAACTAAAGCTAGATCCTTATATATCACCCTGCACTAGAATCAACTCCAAATGGATCAAAGACCTCGGAGTCAAAGCAGACACTCTGAAAACCTTACAGGATGGAATAGGAGAAACCCTAGGTCTCCTTGGCTCAGGCCGAAATTTTCTTTTCTTTTTTTTTTGTCCGTCGTGGGGCTTGAACTCTGGGCTTGGGCGCTGTCTCTCAGCTCTTCAGCTCAAGGTGAGCGCTCTACCACTTGAGCTACAGCGCCACTTCCCGTTCTCTAGTGGTTTACTGGAGATAAGAGTCTCACGGACTTTCCTGCCCGGGCTGGCTTTGAACCGCGATCCTCAGATCTCAACTTCCTGAGTAGCTAGGATTACAGGCGTGAGCCACTGGTGCCCAGCCCGAAATTTTCTTAAAAGAGACCCAGAAAAACAACAAATCAAAGAAAGGTTGGACAAATGGGATTGCATGAAATTGCGGAGCTTCTGCATGGCAAAGGACATAGCTAGCAAGATCAATACAAAGCCCACAGATTGGGAGAAGATCTTCACTAGCCATACAACAGACAAGGGATTCATATCTAAAATATACTTGGAACTCAAGAAATTAAATCCCCCAACAACAAATCCTCAAAGAAACAACTGCCCAATAAATAAGTAGACTAAAGACTTACAGAGAAACCTTTGAAGAGGAAAGAAGGATGGCCAATAGACACATAAATGCTCAACCTCCATAGCCATAAAAGAAATGCAAATCAAAACAACATTGAGATACCACCTCACCTCTGTTAGAATGGCTATAATCAAGAACTCTAATAACACCAGATGCTGGAGGGGATGTGGACAGAAGGGAACCCTACTGCATTGTTGGTGGAAGTGTAAACTTGTTCAACCACTTTGGAAAGTAGTATGGAGGTTCCTCAAAAGACTCCACATAGAACTCCCCTATAACCCAGCAATCCCACTTTTGGGCATTTACCCAAATGATCACAAACAAGACCACACTAAAGCTACCAGCACGACTATATTTATTGCAGCATTATTTACCATAGCTAAAATATGAAACCAACCCAGATGGCCCTCAGTAGATGAATGGATCAAGAAGATGTGGTATATATACACAACGGAATTCTATGCCTCCATCAGAAAGAATGACATTGCCCCATTTGTTAGGAAATGGAAAGACTTGGAAAAAATTATATTAAGTGAAGCAAGCCAGGCACAAAGAAACATAGGTCCCATGGTTTCCCTTAGTTGCAATTACTAGCATATGTCTGAGATAAGCAGAAACGGTCAGATAAGTTGATGTTAGGCAAAATGAACCCCAAGATAAGGATTCAAATGTTTTTTTCTTTTATGCGATTGTTTCTAACATATTTATAAGATGATTTCTTTGTTGCTTTGTATGTCCCTCCCCCGCAGTATAACCCCTGCTTTCACTGTATTTGATGTTTAATTTGTGGAGGGAAAGGGAAAAAACAAATTGTTTAAATAGGAATACAGGTGGACCCATTGCAACAATGAGATGTACAAGACATTATGTTGAAAAATGAACTTTACAACTTTAGTGGCGGAGGGGGGAAGGGATGGAAAGGGAAACAAAGGAGAAGGAGGTAACAATGCTTGATAAGAAATGTACTCATTATCTTGCCCATGTAATTGTAAACCCTCTGTACGGTATTTTCACAATAAAAAAAAAAGCCCGATGTACAGTAAAACAATGGGATACTATTTCTTCTATGTAGACTTTTTAAAAGAGATGTGATAGGAATCTACAATCCCAAAAATGTGGAAGTCCACTCTCCCATCCTTCAAGTAACAGGCACCTGAATTTCCCAAAGCAGGTCACATCTGACAGAACTAGTACCTGCTTCTGGAACCAGGCCTGCTTAAATTACTTTGGGCAGAAACCACAAACTTGCAAAGCCTGTCCAGAAACTTTAAGGCTTTGAAAAGATAGTATGAAAGCTGGGTGCTGGTGGCTTAGGCCTGTAATCCTAACTACCCAGGAGATTGAGAACTGAGAATCACTGTTTGAAGTCAGACCAGGCATGAATGTCTATGAGACTCTTATATTAAGTTAACTACCAAAAAGCAGGCAATGGAGCGGTGGGTCAAGTGGTAGAGTGCCAGTCTTGAGTAAAAAAGCTAAGGAACAATACATAGTCTCTGAATGAAAGCCTCAGCACATACACATACACACACACACACACACACACACACACACACGCACACACACTAGTATTATATGTAAAATGACAAGAACCTAGGTAATATTCATTACATAATATCAATAATACATAATATGTAATTACTATGCCTATGTCTTTATATACCATGGCCTAAATAAAGTAAAAGGAGATTCCCTAAGTTACTAAAGGCTTAAGAATTTGTGTTAATCAAAAAATACCTAAGGGCCAGGCACTGGTGGCTCATGCCTGTAATTCTAGCTACTCAGGAGGCTGAGAAGTGAGGATCACGGTTCAAAGCTAGCCCAGGCAGGAAAGCCTGGGATTCTCTTATTTCCAATTAAGCACCAGAACTAGAAATGGTACTGTGGCTAAAATGGTAGAGCAGTTGCCTCTAGCTGAAGAGCTCAGAGACAGTGCCTAGGCCCAGAGTTCAAGCCCCACAACCAACAAAAATAAAAATAAAAAAGATAACTAACGAAAGTAAAAAAATAAGCTACCAAATAGAAGATACAACACAGATAGCCAATGAGAAACTGTATTCCATGCATATAAACGTGTCTATAGGTCAATATGAAAAAGACAATTCAAGAATTGATGGAACCAAAAATAAACAGAAAACACTAAGGAAGAAATCAGCCAGCTAACCATATTTTTTAAGTGTTTAACTTCAATGATAATTCAGAGGAAGTAAAACAGATATAGTAAGATATCATTCTGACTCAACAGATGAACAAAAATATTAAAACAATTGCAGGCTTTCACATCCTGACAAAATTGTAAGCATCAGGAACTCTCACCATTTTGCCAGCATGAGTGTGAATATTGGCTCATATATCTCTGAAAGAAAACATGCACAGCTTCTAACCCAACAAAAAATGTATACGCACCAGAAGACAGGGAAGAGACTAGTCTTGATATTTTTTAACATTTCAAAACTAAAGACGACTAAACTGCTTATCAATAGTTGGATGGAAACAATATAGTCTATTCATCTCTTACAAGGAAAATGAAAATAGAAATGAATCTTTCAAGGGGGAATGCATGAAACATTATCTAACAGTATAAAATTTAAAACACACAAAATAAGCTTTACTGCTTCTAGATGTATACAGAATTCTTTTTTAAAAAGGAAGAAAGTGATTACCATAAAAGTCAAATAATTCTGTTGGAGGGAAATGGGAGAGGACTGTGGTCAGAAAGGGACTCAAGTAGGATACTTCTGAACTCCTGGCATACTTATATGCATTTTTCCACATGTGGGGTTTTTGTTCCTATAAAAACTGTTTGCTTATTAAAATGTACCTCTGAGCCCAGAATGTAGAATTTGTCTTGTTTTGTTTCATTTTTGTTTGGTTTGGCTTGGCTTGCTTTGGTTTTTGAGGGTAATAATGAGACCCTATATAGTAAGTAGCCTATGCTGTCCTGGAATTATTTACATAGTCCAGTTTGGCTTCAAACTCACAATCCTCCTGCCTCAGCTTCCCAAATGCCCAGATTATAAGTGTGCATCACCACACATGGCTCAAAATGTTGCTTTAAAATACTCTTACCCATTAAAAGACTAACTCCTTGGAGAAATTGCTGAGTCTGGATCTGCAACAAGAAATGTATAAGATAAATCCAGAGCATCACATTACACAATATAAAAAGAAAGCTATCTGTTACCAGACTCATGTCAAAAAGACTTGGTTTCCAACTTGAGAAGACTTACCCAAGCCAGAAAGGGGACAATTTGAATATGCTTAACTTCAAGGGACTACTTTAAGTATGTGTAAATCTTTAACACAAAAAAATTACAACAAAGACAGCAAAGTTTAGTATGTTACTAGTATTTTTAAGTATTTTACCAGCAAATTAAGCATATTATGAGAAGAGTTTTCAAAAATCATGTGCACATATATTTTAATACAACCACAGACATTTTGGGAGTGTTAGCTATGAAATTACTATGTGTTATCCTTGGTAGAGGAACTAGGACAGGAGAAAATACAGGACATGGGTTTTTACTTTATACCTTAGTTCTACTAGATTTTTAAAAATTATTTTAAGCCATTTTTAGCTTTAGTCTGAAAAATGTTAGAGAAGTGGTCTAAGTACTGAGATTCATAGATCATGTTTGATTCTCTTCCTTTTTATGAGAAATAAAAGTAAAAAGAAAAAAGTTACAAGCTGAACATCAAAAAGAAATCATGTATTAATTAATACTTATTAGAACAAGCATTCCTTAGCATCTAGTCTCTGGACTGGCAAACTCTCTATAAAGGGCCAGAGTGTACATATTTTAGGCAACTACTCAAGCCAACCACAGTAGGGGAACATAAGCCTCAAATGATATGTAAATGAAGGGTTATAGCCATGTCCCAATTAGAACTAGCTACAAATGCAGAAATATGATATTTTTACAAGTCAGGGAAAATTTTTTATTTTATTTTTATTTCATTTTTGTTTGATAATTTAAAAATATAAAATGTCATTCTTAGTTTTAGGACCAAACAAAAATAGTCATAAGGCTGGGGTTGGCCTAAAGCCAAGGTCTACCAACCCCCTCTAAACAGTATCTCAGGCACTTGGGTTCTCTGCTCTGAGATATCATCTGGAATATATAGATTGTCTATTTTTATGTCTTTTAATCTGGTACTTCCCATGCATTTCAACAATGCTTCTGTGAAAAATCAGTACCATATGTTAATAGGACTGTTTGCAATTATTTCATTAGAAATAGAATCTATTTTTTCAGTTAAAAAAAAACAGTGAATGGTCAAGAAAACATAGATTTGCTTCAACTCATGCCAATTTCAGCTTAGAAAATGACCAGAATACAAGAAAAATCTTTGACTCTTAGCTTCCCATTATTAATTACATGACTTAAAGCCTTCAAACCTTTACACAGTAAGAGGAAATTCAAAACTTCATAGTCCTTTCCAGAACCGTGAGTCTTCTCAATTTTTCCATTAAATATATATAGTCTAAACATATATGTGTGCATATACATATATTTGTATACATACACATACATATTATAATTTAGACCCTGAAACCAGCAGTATGCACAGAAGCCCCAACAGCATATGCTCTATTTCAGATCCAGTCATACATCATAATAAACAGAACAAAGGCAACAAATATAAACCGAAGAACCACCTAGGTCTTCACAGCAGGCTTATCAGAGGGCTTATCCAACACTAATATTGTACACATTACACACACTGATAAATGCTCAATGATCTTTACTACTACCAAGGAGGCAGGAACTTTTATTTCCAAGAGATTCAAAGAAGCAGGCTGTAGGAAGGTTAACTATCATTGTTCTAAAATGCAAGACTTTAGAAACTTAATATTCCTCTTTAATAGCCGGAAAAAAAATCAAAATCAAAAGAACACTGGATGAAGTTAAATCTGAGATGCAGTTTTTCTCTCCCAGAAAAGAAATAGAAACTTGTGATCCAGGATATATCAAGAGCTTCTCATACAACTAAGCTTTCATCTAACTTTTATGGCAGACAAAATAAGATTTCAAGTAATTAGTTTACTTCCCACTAGTCTGAGAGGAAAAACATCCTCATTTGTCTTTTGTAACCGCTAAAGAAACACCATGTACTAATTCCACTCATCAAAAAACATCTGAGATGATGGGTCCAATGCAGAGCTCTAATTGATGATCCTGCATGCAAACCTTTTCTCCTCAGTCAATATTCATCCACAGGCCAAGAAGCTAGAACTCTAAGCCAAAAATAGATTTTTATTTGCCTGTAAGCAGAAGTGACAAGCAAATGCCATGTAATCTATTCTAATGGTGCATCCTCTGCTTCCTGTCACTCCATTCATGATGCCTTAGAGGTGGGCTGGTTTCCATATCATTCAATTGGGGGTGGGAAACACTTGGGACCCATCAGCCAATCAACGTTCTCATTACTTTTACCTTCCCTCTTTTGCAATGGCAAGGTACTCAGGGGAGAGTGTCAGGTTACAAGTTCCAAACTATGTAAGAGCCACCTTATTAGAGGAAGTAGAAGGGAAAACAGTAACAATGGAGAGGTACAATTCTAGCTTCACTGGACACTTTGGTTCCTCTCCACTCATCTCCCAAAAATATGGGAATATGGAGAGGAAAAGGCACCAGCCTATATGAGCAATTTGTATCAGAGAAAGTCAAGGACACAGAGAGAGAGAGAGAGAATGAGATAGAAAACACTACTAAAGTTAATAATAAATATAATGGAGGGAGCTAGAAAGAGTGGACATTTCCCAATGGCTGGGTTCAATGCTGACAGTCAAGTCTTTTACTAACATATCAGTATGTATACAAAGAGACATACTGATATTAAAATACACATAGTACATATTTAACTATACCAAATGCAGTTCATGATTTAGATGAACAGATGCTTGGAGTAAAAGGAAATAGTGAATACGTAAATAGGACAGAAGTAAGAAAAGCAAGCCCCAAAGGGCAGAATGGGAATGGGAAGGCCCATGGGGAAAAAGACATAGTGCTTGAAGAGCGTGGGGAAGGAAGAAAAGAAATAGGTCCTAGAAGAGGCAACATGAAGGAAGACACCAAAAAATGAGGTTCTAAGGTGAAAAGTACCTCCAGCCACCCTTCCAGGAATATAAACTGCAGAAAGTATGTAAATTCAGTGCCTATCCCCTGAGGATGTGCAAAGAGCGCTGGGGAGGCAGAAGGGACAGAGTGAGCACAAGCCCTAACGACGCTCTGGATATACAAGACTGGAAGAGATAAAATTAGATAAGATAAAGCTTACGCCAGCAATCTGGAAAGAAAAGCAATCAAATGAATTTCAGAAGGCAATAGCCTCAGTGGGAAGGGGAAGAACACGCAAGGCTCACTCACACAGTCTACCCCCCAAGTAACTTCTAGAAATAACTCAGGCAATCTCTGGGGACCACACCAGGGAGTTAAGGGATCCAAGGTACTTTCGTTGTAAGCCTAGGTACTTGAAATTAGTTTGAAGAAGTTTCCCTGGAGCTCTCACGTGCAAAGAACCAAAGAATTCCCTAGAAATGGGCATTCTCTCTCCTCTGTGGTCCTTCTGGAGCCGCTGGGTAATGGGTATCTGCTTTGACAGTGGTCTTAGTTCTCCTAGAGCTGCATGCATCTTCTCAATACTATTCCTCTGAAATGTACTGTCTATATGATAAACACCTACTATATTTGTAATTATTAATTATGTTGATATCATCAAGAGCCTAAAAATAGAGTACCCACCTCAGTGTTCAGCATATAGTAGACACCAAATAATTATCAGGTACATAAAAGCTACTTCTAAAAACCAGGCTGAAAGGAAGCAATGGTCTCTATTAACTATGTCCCAAATCTTATCTTCATGTACTCCAAGAGTTTAACTCAGCAGGTACACAGGCTCAGAAGCCACTCGACAGCCCTAGAGGAAGCAATCCAGGACCTCAAGGAAGCTGCCTCAGGCCTGACACGAAGAAGAGCAGAGGCTGTGGTGTAGGGCAACTTCCAGCCCTCACAGGTTCACCTACAGGATCAGAACTGAAGGTCACCACTGAAACTAGCCTATCAGGGAAACTTTTTTTTTTTTTTTGCCAATCCTGGGCTGAACTCTGGCCTGGGCACTGTCCCTAAGCTTTTGTGCTCAAAGCTAGTGCTCTACCACTTAAGCCACAGCTCTACTTCCAGCTTTTTGTGGATAATTGGAGATAGGTGTCTCACAGACTTTCCCACTCAGGCTGGCTTTGGACCACAATCCTCAGATCTCAGCCTCCCAAGTAGCTAGGATTACAGACATGAACCACCAGAACCCAGCAGGAAAATATTCTTTATAAAGACAAAAATACCCCAGATTACTATTTTACATGAGAAGAGAGAAAAATGAAGTATACAGACCATCTGATGGGAAATAACGTCAAAAAGAAAAAAGTTCAAATATAAAAATCTATCCCAAACTTTTGACCAAATCTGTTTTCTTTGATCTAATAGCCCTCCTCCTGCAGAAGCAATTTTAAAATGCAGACCTGACCTACTTTTCAAAATGATTTGAAGTTATATACTATAAAGGTCAGATAAGCAAAAAAGATTATCAAAATAAAAATAGGGAAAAAAACTTCACATAAAAATGTTAAAGCCACATATCTAATATCTTGACCAATCCAGCAACTATAATTAAGTCATAAATTCAGTTCAACTCCTTTGAAGCCCGACAAAAAAGCAAACATGATGGGAAACACAGATATATCCACAGCTCTAGAGAGATATCTTAGAGGGGCATGGCTAAGACATCAAAGGAAGCTTGATCTAGTCAAGAGCCTGAGTTTCAGTGCAAAAGTCTCAGTGAAAATCTCAATCATTCTTGATAACAACCGAGGCAGACATTGCCAACACCACCAAAACAAAAACATCTTCATGACCCTGCACATGCCCAGTCAAGAATGCTAGAAAACAAAACAGCCAGTGGGCCTGACTCCCAAGCTTCATGCTAAGTACCTGCACTTCCATTGCAATGCTGTGGTACATTAGATTCAACGACCCCACAGCAGGAAAGCAGCAGAGAAGTGACCAGAATCTAAGTTGCTGGATTCTGTTGAGCATACCCTTCTTTACTCTACCTGGCTACAAAAGGATCTACCTCAAATTTAAGAAGATAAAGTACAACAAATTTAAAGAGTTTTAGAAAAGAGAAAACAAAGACAATATACATGCAAAGGCTACAAAAATTTCTACTTCTGGTCAACAGGACACTTAAAAATCAAAGGACATAGCCAGGCATAGTGGTTCATGCCTATGATCCTAGATTCACAGGAGACAAAGACTGAGAAAGTTGTGGTTCAAGGCCAGCCTGAGGAAAAAATTCACAAGACTCTTAAGCAAGAGCTGGTCTTGGAGGTATACTCCTGTCATCCCAGCTACATGGGAGGCTGAGACCTAGAGGACTCCAGTTTGAAGCCAGCTTGGATCCTCAAAAAAAAAAAAAGTTTGTAAGATCTTATCTCAACAGATTAAGCTGGACATGGCCATGTACAACCAGCTATGATGGGAAGTATAATTAGGAGGATTGTAGCCCCGGCTGGTCAGGGCAAACAAAAAGCAAAACCCTATCTCCAAAATAACCACACAGCAAAAAGCAGCTGGAGGAATGTCTCAAGTAGTGGAGTGCTCATCTTGCAGGCAGGAATCCCTGCATTCAAACCCTTATACAGATAAAAAGACAAAGTATGTAATAAAATTCTAGTGCTACTGCAAAGTACTTAAAATTTCTTACCTCTTTTTCTTTCCCTGACCCTGAAATGCCCACTGTATGCTCCTCTAAAATTGAACATATCTATCTCACATACAGCGTCTCAAGAGCCTCAGTTTATTCTTCAGTGGGAGAATATAAAATATTGACTCTAAAATAGGACTATAAGTGTTGAAGACAGTGGCTGGAACAGAGCCATCGCTGAATGGAAACACTGATGGTGGCAATAAAGTATCACTCCACATCTTCACCCTCTTTATTCCCAGATCACCGCATAGAACAGAGTAAGATATCCCACCCCACTTGCAGCCTTAACTACTTCCTAGGTATTAACAAGTTTTGTTATAAAGGGACTAGTCTCCGCTACTTGCATTAGGATAAACAATATAAAACATACTTTTGTAAAGATTCAACAGACACAAGTAGACACACTTAGGCCTAATGACACTCACTGTCTCTTGGCTGTAAACACCGAGAGACCCTACTGGGTAATGTTGTAATCTTTTAGAAAAGTACATACTGTCTATGACTACTAAAGACAAAGAGGAATCTTGCTGCAAAGAACAGACCACTGCTATTAGCTACAATCAGCTTCTGCCATAGAAGAAGGTAAATACTATTTTGACACAACATTCTTGCAAGGCAAAAGTTTTCTTTTTGGGGGGATACAAAGAGAAAGATCAAAAAGACTAACTTTCTCAAGATTACATAGTCTTGGAGCTGGTCCCAAGAATACTCTGTTAAAACACACACACACACACACACACACACACACATACACACACACACACACCACACACACAACCAGAGGAGCCCTAATAAGAAGAAAGCTAGATGAGATACAGAAAAAAAAATCCAAAATAGTGGATACCACTGGGAAGAATTCATTACTGACAAGAAGGTACCTCTGTAAAAGAGGCATTCCAAATAGTGTAAACTTAGAGGAGGTAACCGAGTAAACCAGTAGGTCAAGTCAGACCAAATAATTTAATGGTGTTTCTTTTAGATGAAATCATGTGCTCCAATGCTTGTTAGGATACTAAATGCTCTGGTCGTGGCAGACACTTCATTTCACATCAGGTAGTTTAAAACTATTTTTACTATCTGCACATAACTAAAGTCTACCTAAGATACCAAGCTGCTTCTAGTATATTGTCTGTGCCCCTCTTTAAAAATCAGATCTAGACTACATCTGTGGTATCAACCTCTTCTCAGTTATAACCCAACATGCATTATTCTTTAGGGTATAGGAAGCTTGCCCTAGTTAATGGATTTATTACTAAGCACAGCCAATAATAATAATAATTTTTTAGTCAAAATAAATTTCAGAAACAAACATTTTAACTTCTCATGTGGCACTATGTACACAACTCAGTTGCTGTGTGGATGCTCTCAATTCTGCATCATCACCAGTTGTACTTAAATTGTTTTGTGATCCACAGTATCTCCTTGCTCTTAATTTTATGAAAATCTGCCTCCTCAAGTGAATGTATTTAACTGAAGTGATAAAGTAAAAATTTGAAATTTGTTGTCTCTAGTAGAAGTTGGGCAGCATTCAGAAGAAAGAATGGAGCATCTGCAGTTCAGTACTGAACTCAAGTCATCCTGAGCATTCATGATTTTTTTCTCAAAGACGATCTCTTTAGAACCATATGCTATGTAGACACAGAGGCCACTGTATAGTAAAGTACACACAGAAAAAAGTCAATCCTAAAGAAAAGAGAAGGCTCAGTACAGATTTCTTCAACTTGTAATATAGGTATATCCCTGGCCAACCTATCATAGATTGAAAATACCTTACCTCAAAAATTTATTTACGGGCTGAGAAGTTGGCTCAGTGGTAGAGCACTTGCCTTGCATGCATGAGGCCCTGGGTTCAATTCCTCAGCACCACATTAGCATTAAAAAAAAATAAGCCGGAAGTGGTGCTATGGCTCAAGTGGTAGCACACTAGCCTTGTGCTGAAGAGCTGAGGGACAGCGCCCAGTCCCAGAGTTCAGGCCCCACAACTGGACCAAAAAAAAATTTATTTACAACATCTATCCTACAGAATATCAAGAAAAGAGATAAAATTTAAAAATAAGAAAAATAAGTAATAAAAACACAAAGTATAAAGGATTCTTCCTATGTTTCTTCACATTCACAGTACATGTAAGGGAGGCGTTCTAAGATGAGAAAGAAATAGTTGATAACAGTATGGTAGCTACGACATTCATTGGCCTCACTAGACACCAATTCAAATATTATCCATCAAACATGATGTTACACAAGCAGCCAGAACTATCCAGTGTCTGTGTGGAAGATGTTGGAGTGGCTCCAAACACTACGGACGAGGTAAAGAAAGGATCCCAGAAACTTTGAGGTCTGGGAATGTCCTTTCTTAGGAGATGCTTGCTTGCTTTCAAGATTGTTGCATTTTATGATAGCTCCATGGCATCTCTTACCTCAAAATGTATGCTGCCCATCATTATTGATCAAGGTTTCTCAAAATCTTTTCAAGTCTATTGAGTTCATAAGTTAACCATGACTTCAAAAACTACTTTTGACATTATATTGATCAAAAGAAGTCAGATATAAAACAATGATGAACTTATAATGAAACTCGTGAATGAGGAAACCACGTAGAAATAAAACAGTGATTTTCTAGGTGGGCGGCTGAGAGACTAAGACAATGAAGGAAGCCCTGGAGTGACAGGAATTGTCTATACCCCCATCCAAATAGTGGTTATATGTATATACACACCTGTAAAGCTTCATTAAGCAGTAGACTTTCAGGCTTATGTACTTCATCGACCTCCTAGTATATATATACATGGCATACTTCAAAAACACTTGTATCCTATAAGAAATGTCTTCACAAAGAGATCTGTGTATGTGTAGACTGCATGTCCAGACCAAAGCCTGTGTGCCTTTGGAGTACCCACAGTGTACAGGGGTCTAAGTAATCTGGTTTTAGTCTCAATCCTCAATCAACTCAATGTCACTCACCCTACAACTGCCTAATGATGCATAAATCTACCTTAAATAATCATTTCATTTGCACATAAACAAGAAGGCAAACCACTTATTGTGCATAATGCTGTTGAATAATCTGGTCTACATTTTTATAGTTTTGAAATAGAGGCCTATCCAAAAACCTATAGAGAAATATTAATCATTTCTTAATAGTTTATTAGAGTGCTAGGAAACTCTGTTTTTCTCAAGTAATAAATGCACTGTTATCCCACACTATTAAGTACCACCAGTGCGCAATACTTTAAAGAGGGGAGTGGATAAGAAGAAATGAGCCATGTGTGAAAAGACCAAGAATTGAAGACCTAGCTATCTTTCACTATAATCTAGTTTCCCTGAGAAATCGGTACTTTTACCAGGAAAAATGACTTGAAACCCTACAAGGCAAGCTTTTCACATTCGAATTAGAAAATCATCAAATATAACTTTGAAATGTTGTAAACTTGACTTCTGTTATTTCATACAACACAAATTGAAGTAATTTGCTTTAATGGCAGGAGAGGTTTACAAGTACAATCCTGATGAAGCAAGCCAATGAACAAGGCTAGAAGTAAAAAGTCAATCTCATTTTCACTATGGAACACAGAGCTTATTTTGAAGAACTATATAATATTGGTCTCCATTTAAATCCATCAGAAACTATGGTAGATACCTAACAAACTCAATGAACTATACCACAAAGACAAACCATACTGAAGTATCTACAATGAACCTGGAATACAAGGAGATTCATGGCAGCAGGCCTTACCCTACAGCTACCCAGCCTCTGCACCCTTGGATAAGTTTCCTTGCCTATAAAATAGGAATTATAGTTCCTGCTTTGTTTCATCACTGGCTGTTCTAAGGACAAAAGAGCATGTTATTAACACAAAAATCCTCTGTGAATTACAAAGTACTATGCATTTTGTGAGGTCAATATAAGTTGGTGACTTTCTAACATCTCTCATAATCAAATGAAACACCACTCTCAAACCCTCTGTGTGAGATGAGAAATAAAGGAAAACTTTTCATATATTTATAAAATGTTAACCCTCAAACAAAAGTCTTAAAGAGATCAGCTAGATATTTGCCCAAAAGACAAATGAGGAAATATTAACAGTAGTTAGCACTTGTTGGCTGTCACTGTATTTCAAGTAGTGTATTTTACTCATACCATTCCCTTTATTTCTCAGAACTCTGTGAGGTGGTTCCTACTTCACAGACAAGGTGCAGTAGATGTGGTGATGAAATCAAGATGAGGGAGGTCACACATTCCCCAGTGTTTAAAGTCAGTATTATTCATCATTCTGCTATATAAAACCTTAGAAAGTTTAAGACTCAATATCATGGCCTGTTGGAGAGAGTGCCACTGCAACAACTGACATTTTTTCTTAGGTGTCTGATAATTTCAAATACTTGTCATCACAAGGATATCGAATACTAAAGACCTAGTGTTCACCTGAAACAAGTTTTCCACCCTACCCCTGGCAAGAACAATGTTGTTCTCAGAGGAAAGAGTTCTGTGCAAATCCCAGTGCAGTTAAAACTGCACAGTTACAAGTTGTTGCATTCACACTGAGGGAGACAAAACTCTATATTCAAGAGGACATGAGGTAGAAATACAGCTGTAAGTTCAGCCTGTTCCAATAACAAGTCAGGTTGGAGTTCAGTATGACACTGTAACCTTTTCCAAAACTTGAGATCCTCTCCACTCCTAGTCTACTTAAGGCACAGTTGACTCCACCCTCCAATCAGGGGTAAAGCTCATGGCCTGGGCTTCAAGTCAGTGCTTCATGTATCCCCCGGCCTGTGCCTGGTTCAGGATGTGTATGTGACTCCACCTGAGCCAACTGGATAAAGCAAGTGGTAGGGAAGTAGAAGGATGTAGGCCTAGAAACTGTTGGCAGCCTCTTGAAATTACAAGGGGAGGTCATGTCTGAGAATGGAGTCAGCACACAGGAAGTGGAGCCAGAATGAGGAGAGAGAAACCAGATCCTGATGACGTCATTTGAGCCCCTGAACTGACTCCAGGATTTATCACTGGACCAGTCAGTTATGTGGGCCAATAAATTCCACTTTTTCTTTAATCCAGTCAGTGCTGGGTCTGCGCTTATTACTTGCGACCATGGAATCTTAATACACAAGCTCACTAAGCTCAGCCCCCATTGAACTATGTGCTCTTTATGGTCAGGAACTGACTTTTGACTCCCTAGTTAACATTTAGTGAACTGGGCCAGTCATTTGTACATTCTCAGAGCCCCAAATATATAAGAATTACACAGGGCTTTAGGCCTTTGCAGAGAAAAACCTATCAATACATAGTAATTACAGAGGTGTCACCTTTGCGTTTTCCAAAGGAAGATATACATCCAAACAAGAAAATAACAAAAAGCTGTAAAAGCTTGTGTAAAACTTTGTATTTCTCATTTCACCACTACGTCTAGCTTATTCTTGCTGTGCTCCTCCCAAACTGGATAGCCACCAAGTCCACCTTCTAGTTTCATTCCATCCCTGCATCACCTTTTCCTTGGGAAAACAATTTTGGAAGAAGACAGAAGATCTAATACCTTTTCTCATTTAAAAAAATAAAGATAATACTATCTATCAAATAATATACCAAACATAAATTATTTATAAAGAATGTGCTCATTCACAATACCAAATTTCTTACTTCTGCCTCAAAGAAGAGGTAGGAATTGGAGGCTAAAGTGAAACCTTAGTAGACAACCTACCAGAAGGCTCACTCCTAAGGAGAAAGAGAACAAGAGCTCAGCCCTAAATATTCAGCCCAGAATCCCTGTGATAAGACCTAGACCAATCCTCCACTGCCAACAAAAGAATTGTCTTAAACTTTTCCCAAACACAATCTTAACTGGAAGCTGGAATACACAAAGGAGAGGGTAGAGGGAAATGAGGGGGAAGGAGAAGAGGAAGGCAGGGAAGCAAGAAGGAAATGGGGGTAGGTAATACCAGCCAGAGGGCACAAGTCTACTGTCTTTAGCCTCTCCCTCCAACTCCAAGCTATACAGTGCCTTCAAAAGGCCCTGGCGGCTAACTCCTTGCCATTTCATTGCTTCTCCAAGAATATGAAAATCAAGGAATAAAATTAATATACCACTGAAATTCACGGCTCAAGTGAGTATTTAAAACCATTTCCATTTTCCTTGGCTGAAAAGGCCAGATATCCACAGGCTACGTGAAAAAGCAAACAAAGGCAATGATCCAAGTAATTCAGCCCCAAAACTTAGCTCCAACCAGAGAAACTTCAGCCCTAATAAAAGTTGAGCAAGGAATTAATTAAAATGAACCTCCAAAGAGACTTCAAGAGGCCAGGTGCACAGGTGCTGTGACCTGGGTCACATCTCTGCTCCAGAATCTCATCCCCAGAGTCCTCTCCCTAATAACTAAAAGTGCACCAGCTGCATCTGGGATGTTTTCACCCTGGTTTTAAGATTGTCATACAGATCTTTTATAAATTACATTCTCTTGTTCTAAACTGGTGCATTAATTTATCTCGTAGTTTTGTGTGCTGGCATAGTAGTCATTAAGCTTGTCTTTGGAAAGAACTGTTTTCTACCTCTAGAGAAGAAAGCAGAAAAGTTCCACTATTATACAAGATATTCTGTGTTTATGGCACAGAATTCCTTCCACAATTCTGTGTTTGCCCCCTCTCTGCTCTGGGAATCCTTCCCAGGATGTCCTGTTGGGCTCCATCAACCACAGCCCAATTAAAAAGAAAAAAAAGTAACCTCACATTCTCAGCACAAATGTGCAAGTTCTGCAGCTCTTACGAAGTTCAAAAGCAAAATGGGCAACTCCTTTTGTGATAAACAGAAAAAAAAATTCCAGTTCTTTTATCAATTCCACATTGGAACTGATAGAAACTTCAGTCACATAGAAGGGCTCCATACCTCAAAAACTTATCAAAAGGGGAGCATTCCTAGAAAAGGGAAATTTCATTAATATTTACTAAATAAAAATTCAGTGCCAGTCCCTGAGTAGCAACAGAGGCCACAATGTCCTTGCCCTGAAGGCTCTCTGAGTCCAGGAAAGGACAATGACCTTCTCAAAAACAACAAGCCTCTGTTCCAGAAGCTTTCTTTAAAGTCAAGGACAGATCTCCCTGCAGAAAATAGATCCTGGAGATAACCTGGAGACCAAAATGAGAACTCTGGTGATCTTGTTGTAATTGAAAGATTTCTTAATACTTTCTAATTACGAGAGTGGCAAAGAAGACCTTGAGGGTAGGACCTATAGCCTAATGTGGGCTGAATAAATTAGTATCTAAGTCCAGGCAATGTCTCTAAGATGTGGCTTTTGCTTTTTGGGAGTCTGAAGCACTAGCCTTTGTGTAAGGAAGGAACACAATGTGGCATTTCTCATGTGCTCATGAGAAGATGCCTTAAGACCTGGATTTTCACACGTTTTATCATCATTGACATGCGGTGGCCCTTGGTAAATCCCTTCTCCTCTCTGACATATTCCTTAGGGGTATAATTTGTGGTGTATAATTTTCCAGCTTGAAACAGCCACAGTATCTCCTTCATTAAGGTGTGGGAGAACATCCTTGAACAAGCATCACCAGCTCTTTTCCTGCAAGTTATATCTACTGGGGAAAGAGGAAAGGCATTCTTCTTGTGCTGGTAACCAAGCCCAGAAAGCACACATATGAAGTATCTCTACCAGCAAGGCTGGCAAACTGTCTGATCTAAGTAGAGGACTTGCCAAGAAGCCCAGACACAAACAGAAAACCTGTGCAGCAGGCAGACAGGAAACACAAGTAAGAGATCACAGCTTTGAGTCTGAGACACTAACCTAGGCCAAAGGTGAACAGAATGCCAGTGTGTAGAGCCAGTGCTGTCTCAAAAGAAGTTATTATGATGATGGAAACTGGAAACATTCCACATATATGCTAACTTGGGAGCCCTATGTAAAGATGGGACCATGGAAATAGAGCTTTATGACTAAGGGAATGAATGATAAATTTTATTTAATTTTAACCACTTCAAGTTCTTTTAGCTGTCTGTGACCAATGACTATCATTTTGGGGCATTTTGTCTCATATAGTACACCCCCTGAAAGAAAGGGTCAAATGTCTGAAATGACCCTCCTCTGTTTAAAAAGCAGGTTAGTCCCAACTACTCAAAAGAATGAGATATGAGAATTGCCTGAGTGAAGGATTTCTAGACCAGCATGAGAAGTATAGCAAGAACTACCTCTTCTCAAAAAAAATAAATAAATAAATAAACTTAAAAAATGTAGAGAGATATCTTAGGGTCAGTCTGTCTCATCCATAACCAAAGCAAGGTTTTTGAGTCTGTGTTTCAAGAAGGCATAGATTCAGAGCCTACCAGTTCTCTTTCCTTAAATACATAACCCAACTCTCCTGCATTATGAGGGTGGAAAAGAAACTAATCATGCCCCAAATGAAAGTACTGAGGTTGGAATTCCAGTCTTGAGTATTTTAGTCTATGATCTTGAGCAAGGACTCTCCTCTTCTTTTTTTTGGGGGGGGGGGGGTCCGGTCGTGGGGCCTGAACTCTGGGCCTGGGTGCTGTCCCTCAGCTCTTCAGCTCAAGGCTAGCGCTCTACCACTTGAGCCACAGTGCCACTTCCGGCTTTTTTCTTTTTTGCTTATGTGGTGCTGAGGAATCGAACCCAGGGCCTCAGAGATGCAAGGCAAGCGCTCTACCACTGAGCCACCTTCCCAGCCCGAGGATTCTCCTCTTCTAAGTCATAGTACATATTATCACTCTGACAAGGTAGTTGAAATGATCTTTTATTTATTTTTTAAATTTTTTGCAATGTGGGCACTGTGTCTGAGCTTCTTTGTGCTCAAGGTTAGCATTCTACCACTTAAGCCACAGCACCACTTCCAGCTTTTTCTGAGTAGTTTATTGGAGATGATGTCTCATAGACTTTCTGCCCTGGCTGGCTTCAAACCACAATCCTCAAATCCAGCCTCCTGAGTAGTTAGGATTACAAGTGTGGACCACAGTGCCTGGCTCTTTTTTAATATTTTATAGCAATAAATACATCAAAGAAAATTTTGCCATCTTATCTATTGCAAATGTACAGTTCAGAAAAATCACATAATTGGCAAAGTTGCATGTCTCATTTCCAAAATTTTTTTCATCTTGTAAAACTGAAACTTTGTACCTATTAAACAACTCCCTATTTTCCCCTCCACGGAGCCCCTGGGAACTACTATTCTGCTTTGTCTCCAGGAGCTTGCCTACTCTCGATATATCTCTTATCAGTAGAATCATATCTATCTTCCTGCCAATGGTTTATTTCAGTAAGCCCTCAAGGTTCATCATTTCCTTTCCTTTTTTAGGGTGAATAACACTCCAGAGCACATTGTAACCTAGTAAAGAGTATGTCTTTGCACTTCTTTTATGGCTAGAGAAGTTGACATTTCTTCATGTGTCTATTGGCCATTCTTCCTCTTCAGTGAAGTCTCTCTTTAAGTCTTGAGCCCACTTATTAATCAGGCGATGGTTTCTTTGAGGATTTGTTGTTAAGGGATTTAATTTTTTGAGTTCTAAGTATAGTTTAGATATCAGACCCTTGTCCATTGTATAGCTAGTGAAGATCTTCTCCCAATTCATGGGCTTTCTATTTATTGATGATTTATGGGTGATATATGAAATCTAGTTTAAGTTTTCTACAGGTATTGAACCAATTTTGCCAGCACCATTTACTGAAGAGGTTGTCTTTCTTCCATTCTATTTTTTTTAGCTCCCTGATTGAAGATTAGGTGGCTACAGGTCTGTGGATTCATTTCTAGGTCTTCAGTTCTATTCCACCTCACCCCAGTTAGAATGGCTATAATCAAGAAATCTAATAACAACAGATGCTAGAGGGGATGTGGCCAAAAGGGAACACTATTGTTGGTGGGAATGTAAACTTGTTCAACCATTTTGGAAAGCTGTATGGAGGTTCCTCAAAAGACTCCACATAGAGCTTCCCTATGACCCAGCAATCCCACTTTTAGACATTTACCCAAACAATCAAAAACAAGGCCATACTAAAGCTACCAGCCCAACTATGTTTATCGCAGCATTATTCGCCATAGCTAAGATATGGAACCAACCCAGATGCCCCTCAGTAGATGAATGGATCAAGAAAATGTGAGATAGATAGATAGATAGATAGATAGATAGATAGATAGATAGATAGATAGATAGATAGATAGATAGATAGATAGATAGATAGATAGATAGATAGATGAAAAAATATATATAGTGGAATTCTATGCCTCCATCAGAAAGAATGACATTGCCCCATTTGTTAGAAAATGGAAAGACTGGGCTAGGAAGGTGGCTCAGTGGTAGAGCGCTTGCCTGGGTTCGATTCCTCAGCACCACATAAGCAGAACAAAAAAGCTGGAAGTGGCACTGTGGCTCAAGTGGTAGAGCACTAGCCTTGAGCTGAAGAGCTGAGGGACAGCGCCCAGGCCCAGAGTTCAGGCCCACGACCGGACCTGAAAAAAAAAAAAGAAAGAAAGAAAAAAGAAAATGGAAAGACTTGGAAAAAAATATATTAAGTGGAGTAAGCCAGACTTTAAAAAAAATAGGTCCCATGGTTTTCCTAATCTGCAATAACTAGTATATGTCTAGGACAAGCAGAAGCAGAAGAGGTCAAAAGCTATGCACATATGACCATATAACCTGATGCTAAATGAAGTGAACCCCAAGATAGGGACATAAGAGGTTGCTTGTCTTTTTAATGTACTTACAATGTACTATATGATTTTTTTTTGTTTCTTTGTATGTTTTTCCCCCATGGTACAACCCCTGATGTCACTGTATTTGATTCTGGTATCCTGCATCTTGTATATACATTTTTCTAACTTGGGGAGGGGAAGGGAAATAACAAACTGCTGAAACAAGGATGACCCATTGTAATAATAAGATGTATAAGACACTATGTTGAAAATGAACTTTACAACTTTGTGGGGGGTGGGGGGAGGGAGGAGTTGGGGAGGTGGGGAGGGAAGGGATGGTAGGGGGAAAACAAAGGAAGAGGGTGTAACAATGATCGATAAGAAATGGACTCATTACCTTGCTCATGTAACTGTAACCCCTCTGTACAGTATCTTTACAAATAAAAAATCTTTTAAGGAAAAAAAAGAATATGTCTTTTGTCTCTACTCTCAGTTCCTAACACAGAACTAAAACCCTTGGATGACTCTGAGTGACTGCTGTCTTCTGTTCTAATGTGGTGATTCTTGCTGGGCTGTTTATGTATGTGGTCACTAGAAACACTGAGCATGATTAGAAATTTTAAACTTCCAGCCCCACCCCAGAAGGGGTGGGGCTAGAGATTGAGTTAATAATTCATCATAGTCTACATGATAAAGTCTCTACTGAAATTTCCTAAACTGTAGAGATTGGGGGCTTCCAGGTTAGTGAATACGCTCCATCTATCAGGAGGTTGGTCTACCCTAACTCCCCAGGGACAGCTGCTCCTGAACTTGGGTACCTTCTAGGCTTTCTCCTACAGACTTCTTTTTTCTGACTGTGGGACAGGCAATGTGGAAGGCATACTCTATCTACCTGTACAATTCTAAAATAAGAATGCAAGGGGTGAGTGGGTGGGAGATGGGATGGGATGGGAAGGAGAAACAAAGGACGAGACAACAATGCTTGATAAGAAATGTACTCATTACCTTGCCCATGTAATTGTAACCCCTCTGTACAGTATTTTCACAATTAAAAAAGAAGAAGAAGAAAAAAGAATAGATATGGCACTTCATCAAAACTTTAAAGGTTTTAAGTTTGAAAGATATCAAGAACCAACGCAACAGCAATACTCACAAGACAATATGTTAGAAATGAACTTTAGAACTTGGGGGGGAGGGAAGGAAAGTGGGAGAAAAAATGACGGGGGTAACAATGTTTGAAAATAATTGTACTCATTACCTTACTATGTAACTGTAACCCCCTGTATATCACCTTGACAATAAAATTAAATTTTAAAAAAGAAAGGTATCAAGAAAGTGAGGAGACAACAGAAAGAGAGAGCATGTTTGCAAATCATAAGGGACTGGTATCCAGAATATATAAAGAACTCCTACAACTCAATGATAAACAGCCAATGCAATTTTTAAATGAGCCAAAATGTTGTGGATGTGGCTTGGTGGAAGTGTACTTGCCTAGCATGAGGGAGACCCTGGGTTTGATCCAGCCCAAGAAAAAACAAAAAACAAAAAAAGCAAAAGATGTAAAACAGACATTTTTCCAAACCTGACAAACAAATAATACATGAAAAGATGCTCACTATAACTACACATCAAGGAATTGTAAGTCAAAACCACAAACAAGTACCATTTCACAGTGACTCTGATGGTTATAATAAAAAAAAAAGCAGTAACAAATGTTAGCATAGATGGGAAGAAATTTGAACCTCATACATTGCTAATAAGAATACGGAATAATACAGACTTTGAAAACAAATTGTCAGACTCTTGAAATGTTAAACTTACTATATTACCTAGCAATTCCACTCCCAGCAATACTACTTACCTAGCAATACCACTCTTTTGGTATATACCAAAAGAACTAAAGGTGTATATTTAACATAATTTCGGCATGAATATTCTTAACTGCATTATTCAAAGTAGCCAAAAGTGGAGACGTGGAGACGTGAGCATATGCACACCTGTAGTTACAGATACCTAGGAGGTTGAAGTAGGAGAATCACTTGAACCCAGGAATTTAAGACTAACCTGGGCAACACAGCCACATATCTCAGAGAGAAGGGGCGGGGGGAAACAAGGAAAAGGAAGGAGCAAGCAACTCAAATATCCAGCAAATATTGAAGAGTAAATAATATGTGACATCTTGATACAATAAAAAATTATTTAGCCATAAAAAGAAATGAAGCATTGATTATACAATATGCTGAAAACAGTGTGCCACACCAGACACAAGAAGTACACATTACGTGTGTCTATTTACACAAAATATCCAGAATAGACAAAACTAAAGAGGCAGAAAGTAAGCTGGTGATTACCTAGAACTGGGACAAAGGAAGTTGTATGGAAAGATGATGATGGCCAGTGGAGTTTCAATCGGAGGTGACACAAATGTACTAACTGAGTTTGGTGACAATTGCTAAGTTCTGTGAATATGGTAAACGCTCCTGACTTGTGGATGGTTTTGCTTTTTAATCTCTTCTCTTTTGGTACTGGGGATCAAATAATCAATGTTATACTTATCAGGCAAATGCTTTGCCATTGAGCTGCATACCAGCCTTTGAATTGTATAATTTAAACTGGTAACTTGTATGGTATATGAATATCTCAGCAAATCTGTGTTTAAAAAGAAAAGTATGAACATGCCATCATCCCTATTCAGTTAATTCTGGTCCCTTTTGCTCCTAGATCCCAATGCCAGGTGCCAGTGGAGTTCATCTGTGCCTGAATGCAGAATACCAACTTAGATCAAAGATGTCTCACTTATAAACAAGGGATCCTTTTTAAAGCAGTCTTTGTCATCTTACACAGCAAGAGCAGGCTTCCTCTGCTACAACTAAGATTAAATTGTCTAACTTTTCTGGTATCAAAAAGTGCATTTTTTTTTAAAGGGCAAGAAGAAAAGAAACGTGGAAACATACACATTCTTCTGAGTCATGCCTCAGGGGCCCTGCTGGCAACTGAAGTCATTCTATTTTGGTAAATATCCCAAAGCACAGCTGTGAATGGTACAATTAAGGGGCTTCCCTAGAAGCCCCTGCCCTGGCAAGGGCCAGCATGGACCACCTCTCTGTAGAGCTCCAGAACTGAGCCCACTGACCCCGGAGTAACATGAAAGTGTGGCTGGCCCTAAGTGAGGAACGTTTCTAAAAATTGGTGTAGATCAAGAAGAAAATGTCTCATTCTCTCTACTTTCCTGTGGCCAAAGTTTAAAGAGAAAAGCCTAGGTGCAAGGATTCTGGGCACAGGAAAATGTTAGAGCAGACAAGACTTAGACAAGTATGATTGCAAAAGCAATGAAACTGTTTATTTAATAAACACTAGAGTTGTGTAAATAAGTGCCCCTTTCCAAATTACAAACATGGGAAGCTAGGCGGATAAATCTGATAGTATTGCCATTAGTCAGAACATTTTCAAAAAGACCTTTTGCAAAGCTCAGGACAATGCCACTCAATAGTCTCAAAACAGGAAGACTTGGTTCTTTGAAGATAGATTTTATTTTCTGATAAGTAAGACTTTCTCCCAAAAGAGTAGAAAGTTAAGGTCACTGATGACCCTGAACCTGCTTTGCCAGAAGCAAAGCAAAAATGAGAGTAAAACTGGTCCTGAAAGCAATTCTCCAGCCTGAGGGTCTAGCCTCTATAATCACTACTTTGCAGGGACAATAAGTTTCTGTCGTGTAATTGAGATGTTCTCGTCAAGCGATCCCAGTCTTTTCCTCCAGCATTCAATGGTCCCAAATGGGAGAGACTATCAGACTATTAAGAATATCCAGGTGCTGGTGGCTCACACTTACAATCCTAGCTACTCAGGAGGCTGAGATCTGAGGAACATAGTTCAAAGGCAGTCCAGGCAGGAAAGTCCATGAGATTCTTATCTCCAATAAACTACTTTTTTTAAAAAAAAAATGCTGGAAGTGGAGCTGTGGCTCACATGGTAGAGTTCTAGTCTTGAGCAAAAAGAAGCTCAGTGATAGGACCCAGGCTCTGAGTTCAAGTCCCAAGACTGGTGCACGCACGCACAAACGGTGCACACGCGCACACACACACATACAAAGCAGTCAAGAATACAATCAAAACAATTACAGCAACCTCAGGGTGTCTTAAGCAGACACAGTGAAGCTTCAGTAACTGGTCAATCATGGCTGAGCTGTGGAGGAACTGAGATAAAGAGAAGACTGGATTCCTACCCTTGTTTCACCCTGCCCACAGCACCACTGCTGTAGCTGCACAAGATGCACAAGATGGAGATCAGGTGTGGCCCTGGCATCATGGTGAGGAGACAAGCATAGAACTAGGTCTCAGAAGCCTAACTGCTTTCTAGAGGACCTGGAAGGAAAGGTGAGGTAAGCATAATGTTTAAATGCTGTGTAGATTATAAACCACTTCCACACACATCCCATTGGTGGGATATATATATATACTCTGTTTTCTGACTACTGAGGAAAGCAAGGGGGTATAGGGATGTAAAATTACTGAGAGGAAATCAAGCCAGGTCACAGACTCCAAGTTCAGTCCAGTGTTCTTTCCAGGGTATTCCTCATATCCAATGTTAGCACAGCACTGGACCAATGGAGTGATTACAGGCCCCATTCATGATCTTCAGCAAAACATCATTTAGGTAACTCATCTCAATGTCATTTATTTCATCTGCAAAATGGGGATGCTAGTAAGTACTATATGGGTTTTTTTTTTTCCTTAAGATGAACACGAAGATGCATGTAGAATGTTCAGCCTGGTCCCTACAAATTGTGAAGCTACAACACACAAGCCTGAATACTTTATGGCACAAAGGGGAGCGCACCCCAGTGGAAACATTATTGGGACAGGAATACCAACCTCTGAGCCCCACCAGTGTGCATCATTTTGCTATCAGTCACTAGACTCCTCGCTGCCGAAATGCTGAAATGCCCTAATCAAGAGCATGAGACAGCAGCGCCACTCGCTGCCCTGCCAGCCCAGAACTATGAACAAGAAGAGCCCCTCGCTGAAGAAAAGGGAACGAGCTACAATAAGGAAAAGGGAACACTCAAGGGATATCATAGAGATTTAAGACCTCCCGTGGCATCTATTGGATGTTAAAAACTCTAGAACACTTTCAAAGGGAAAAGAGAAAGGTTCCCCATGCTTAGATACTGCAAGCCCCCTGCTCTGAGACTAACCCCAACCCATAAACTAATACCTTTTGGTCAACTAAGGCTTACTGGGACGTTATTTTATTGACTCTTCACAATGACTCCATGCTAAAAATGAAAGAAGGATTTGTGACTTTACCTTATCAAGAGAATTTGTTCAATCACAAAGTTAAGACAGCAGAAAAAGTAGATCCTAACCTAGATCTGTCTTCCTCCATCATCTCTGCTGTCTCAAGGAAGGAAGGGGTCAGGCCCGAACAGCCTGAGAAAATGAGGTTTTATGCACAAAAAAGTTAAAGGTAGAGCCCCTAATGTTCCCATATAATATTGCTTTTATTTCATTAAAAAAAATCTTAAACAGAAGGGTTATAGTACCATAAGTCAGGCACTGAGTACATTTCATTTTGGACAATGTCACCCTTTCTCTCACTCTCTCCATTTTTCCCTCCCATCCCACCCATAAGTTGTGTAGTTCATTTTCAACAGGGTGTCCAGTGAGTACCATTGCTGCATTTGTTCACCCTGTGTCCCTCTTCTATGTATACTCCAAACACATATATATAAAACAGCAAAAAGAAAACAAAACCACAAAAAAGAAAAAGCCTCTTATCTCCATTTGAATTCATTTCAATAAATATTATTTTATATAATCAGATGCACATAAGTATTGTACTTTTCTGTTCCTTTCCTAAGAGTGTCTTCCTTTGGTCTCAACTATGTGTGAATGCCTAGAAACTATATAATTCATGATGTCCTAGTGTGTTTTAGATCTAGTTTCTGCTTCTGAAAGAAAACATGTGTCATTTGTCTCTCTGAGCTTGGCTTACCTCACTTAAAGTGATTTGCTCTAGGTCCATTTATTTTCCTGCAAATGACATGATATTATTCTAATGGCTTACAAAAGTCCATTATACAACCTTGCTTTTAATTCTCTCTACAACACTAGGCAAAAGTTAGTATTATCACTCACGTCTTACAGGTGAGGCCAGTCAGGTGCCATGTAAAGACAAATCACCTGAGTTCTGGGAAGCCCCAGCTCTAGCCAGAAATATTTCATCTGTAAGCCAAGGTTTCCCACCTGAATGACATTCGGGGCCACTCCATGATGCAGGACAACAGTGTGGCAGAAAACACATGATGTCCGCATCCTGTCTCTGCTGCTTGATCAGAGGTATGTCATTTAACAACACCAAGCTTTGGCTGCCTCACCTATAAAATTTAAGCAACACCCACAAAAACATTGTGAAAATGAAATTCACTAGTAAGATGCCAGCACTGTGTAGCCTTTGTATGACCACTTGAGTGAGAGTGATTTATCAGCATTATTCTGATTCTAGGAATCGTACAGCTGTCAGGTCAGAACTCCCTGACATCTCCTTTCATACCTTGGCTCTTGTGTTCTTTCCACTTCTGAGCATTATTTCAATGAAGACCTGGCCAATTACTGGTACCAAGGCCAAGAACAAGAGACCACTAATCCAGTAGATTACTGGATTGACTGAAAGTACTTACAGACACTTTCACACCTTAGGATAAAGTGTAGGTTTGGGGTTTTGCCATGGGGCTTTCTTTCCTGGTATCCCTAGGGAAATAACTCTGAATTGTTTAAAACAAAAGTGACACAAAGGACAGGTTTGGACCCACCTTTGACCAGCAGGTAACTTCTCACTTCTTCACTGAGGTAACCCAACATCGTGTGTGTGTGTGTGTGTGTGTGTGTGTGTGTGTGTGTGTGTGTGTGTGTGTCATCGTGTGTGTGTGTGTGTGTGTGTGTGTGTGTGTGTGTGTGTGTGTGTGTGTCCGTCCTAGGGTTTGAACTTATAGCCTGGGCACTATCCCTGAGCTTTTGTGCTCAAGTCTAATAGTACTCTACCACTTGAGCCACAGCTCCACTTCCAGTTTTTTGGTGGTTAGTTGGAGATATGAGTCTCATGTACTTTCCTGTCAAGGCTGAGTTTGAACCATGATCCTCAGATTTCAGCCTCCTGAGTAGCTAGGATTACAGGCATGAGCCTCCAGTGCCAGGGTTTGGGGATTTGTTTGTTTGTTGTTGCTGTTTTGTCAGTCATGGGTCCTGAACTTCAGGCTCGGGTACTGTCCCTGAGCTCTTTCGCTCAAGGCTAGCACTCTACCACTTAAGCCACAGTGCCACTTCCGGTTTTGTGGTAGTTAAATGGAGCTAAGAGTCTCATGGATGTTCCTGCCTGGGCTGGCTTTGAATTGTGATCCTCAGATCTCAGCCTCTTGAGTAGCTAGGATTACAGGCATAAGCCACCAGCACCAGGCCATGGTTTTGTTTTTTAAGTAGTGTACAAAGGGGTTTCAATTCCACAAATCGGGTTATGAGTACATCTTGATCACTGTCACCCCCTCTATCACACTCCTCCATCTTTCCTCATCCTATCCAATACCCATTCTGGCCACTACTGTTTCAGGCCTGGCCACTTGGACAAGATGGATTGGATCAGCCTGGTGAAGACAGCTTCTGTGGCCTGATTTTGGAAAGCAAACACCAACACACACAATGTTTCTAAAACAGCTGCTGCCCCTTCACCGAATGCCCCAGAGCAAGAAAGCCAGTCTTCCCAAGCCTTAGTTTCTTCATCTGTCAAGTGAAGGCTAGCAACTCGCACCTATAAGCCAGTTGTGCTGTGAAGCACTGTTTTCAAGGGCTAGACCCTGAGCTACTTCCCGCAGCCACTTCCTTTCTTCTTTCACATGAAAAGGACAGAAGCAGGAAAAGAAAAGCAGCTTACTCCTGTCACACGCCCGTGAAAAGCAAACCTAGGGGCTTGAGTGAGCCCAGGCCTCAAGCACCCAACAACCATAGCAGTTTGCTATAACCCCCTAAGCCCTCGCCCAAACTGACAGAAACTGCAGGTACCCTGGACTTGTCACTCACCAATCAACACTCCTCAAGGAATTAAAATGCCATAAAATCTGCTTAGTGCCCTATGTCAACTCCTTTAATCTTTCCTATTTTAATTTGATGACAGTGAAGGTTAGCCAAAGGGTAATAGGGTTGTTTAAAACCTCGGGCCTGATTCTCTCCAACCATAGCCCCTGTTCCTTTGTCAACCCTGGCACATTGCTGGGTGGTGGGAATGAAGTGGGATGGAAAGTGTCAATGCAGGTCCCCAAACACCAACTAAAATCAGAAATGGGAAGCCTACCAAGCTCCATGAGGTTCTGCTGCAATCTCTGCTGGGCTACCACGCTGACTGCCTCATCTCTGCTCAGCATTTAGGTACCAGCAGCCACATAAGCACTGACTTCCTTCTCAGCCTAGTGGATTAGTGTGAGCACTGAAATCAGAGCCCACATGCAAATTCTTGCCCTGCCTTGTGCAAGCAAACTACCCACTCCAAGCCTTGTTTCCTCACCAGCAAAATGAAGACCTTGACAGTATCTCCCTTGTGGCTTTAATGTAAGGATTAAATCAGATTAGATGGAAAGCCCACCTAGCTCAATAAACATCAGTTGTGAGTAGCAAAGGCAATTACCAATGTACCTCCAGTTATGGTTAAAAATACAGAGCAAGCAAACCACAGGAAGACAGAATAACTAAGGAAAGACCCACTGTAACTATAAGGCAGATAAAGTTGACTCTTTCTTACCCTGTTCTAGCCACTAGCCAGTTTGTGACCATTTTACAAAACACTGAGGTAGTCTATTGCCAAATGATTTCAGAAGGTTGGTATGCAGGAAGAAAGTAACGATCTTTATAAAGCTAAACTGGGGAGGGAGGAGGGAGGAAAACTATCTTTTGGAAGATACATAAAAAGAAAACTTGAAGAGATAGTTAAAAATCTAACTCAAGGCTCAGCTTTCTTTGAAGACAAAATCTTTCAACATTAATGGCCACATGTTCTCAGATCTTGCCACCTGGTCACATGGGAGTGCTTCAAGTTGTCACTGGACTGAGGAAGGGACAAATGCCTTGGCCCAAGATCACACTTGAGTCCTTTCTCACTAAAAGACCTTATGCCAGGTCAGGATGGTCAGAAGATCTTTGAGGGTCTCTGCAAATCCCAACCTCACATAGCATTTGTGGCTCATCACAGGTAAATCAATACTAGGACATGAAGCCTACTATCATTCCATCCATATTTAATGCATATATTAGCTTAATTCAAATACATCAAAGCTTTCTCTTTGGGAGGGATGTGTGAAAATGTTGAAAGGGGTAATGTTGATCAAGATGCATTGTATTCATAAAGTGCTTTGTTAAATAGCAACTCCTTTGTACAGCTACTTAAAGATAATTAAAAAATATAATTTTTTTTTTTAAAAAAAAAAGCTTTCTCTGACTCCAACCACACTAGAATCAACCCTTGGAGCTTCCTAGAAAAAGACTCATTCAGCACTTCTCTTTTACGAAATTCTTGCTAGCTTTCTTCACTTCTGGCATTCCAACTTTGAATTTTGATTTCACCTCCCAACAGATAAAAATTCTGAAAAAAGCCATAGAGTCATCATTGATATATATTTTTTAAATAATTTAGAATGTGTTAAGCCCAAAGATAAGTTAATTTGTACATTGTCATTTTTGAGTGAATAAAATACTAAGAGGCTAAAAACTACTGGTATAAAAGGGCAGCATTTAGGGCTGGAAGGTAGCTCAATGGTAGAGTGCTTGCCTTGCATGCATGAGGCCCTAGGTTCGATTCCTCAGCACCACATAAGCAGAAAAGGCTAGAAGTGGCCCTATGGCTCAAGTGGCAGTCTTGAGCTGAAGAGCTGACAAAATAAAATAAAAGGGCAGCACTTAACATCCTAACTGGTTGGGTTGTTTTCGTATAATCTAAAAGCAGTTAAATACAAACCGGTTTTTATTATACACCATTGTTATTTATTTAACTATGAAAATTCAAGGATGTCTACTAACAATACTGGCCACTTCCTGAGATTAAAGTAATAAAACTACATCTTCTACAAGGAAATGGGGGGAAGGGGTAGGTTCTTTGCATTAATCCATACTATCTGCTTGTATCCAGACTTGTAAACCAAGTTAACACATCAGGGAATGCACTTAAGGGAATACATTTTACACATAATGAATGTCCAAAGAAGTACTTTGTGAATCACAGTAATGACTATCTCAGTCTCCCTGGCTTTAGTCCTCTATTAATTCATATAATAAAAAAGGAATGTTCTATCTGGAAAACTTTCATTCATAGTACCAGTTAATGTTATGTCCTAACCCTTTAGAAAAAAAAGTGAATACAGAGAATATGTGTTGCACAGCACTTCTGACTCTTACAAAAGCACCACAGAACCGTGGCTCGCAGTGCCCCGGCATTGTACCTTACACTGTACAAAGATTCATGCTGTACAATCCTCCTTGGACTCCCTTTTTTGAAAGTGCTTTGTGAATACATGTGGCTGCCTCCCTTGGTGGAGGGATAAAATCCATGTAAGTTAGGATGTGCTTTCTTTTGCTACCACTGCTAGAAACGCTAAAGGCCAATGGAGTGCCCAGAGGTGCTACCAATCCACTGACTTCAAGTGCCAGGCAGGACTACTTTTGTTTCTATTCCCACTGTCCCATTTTTCTTCAAACTCCATTTTCTAACCTAGCTCAGAGTTTGGGGAATTGAAGGGACATAAACCCTATGCAAATACTGTAGCAATGGCAAATTTTCACTGTGTATGAAAAATAAGTTTGTTAATATTAAAAGAACATGGGATATCAGAAATTACCAAATTGGATAATTGGATAATAATAATCAGACAAAAATAATCTATCCCAAAACTAATGTGGAAGTCGGGTACTGGTGGCTCATGCCTATAATCCTAGCTACTCAGGAAGCTGAGATCTGAGGATTGCCAGTCTGGGCAGAAAAGTCTGGAGCCTCTTACCTCCAATTAACCACCAGAAAACCACAAGTGGCATTGTGGTTCAAAGTGGTAGGGTGC
The DNA here is from genome assembly GCF_019054845.1 of Dipodomys spectabilis. NCBI lineage: Eukaryota > Metazoa > Chordata > Mammalia > Rodentia > Heteromyidae > Dipodomys > Dipodomys spectabilis. Next base: position 5,518,191 of record NW_024870731.1, read on the forward strand.
TAGCTCTGAGTAAAAAAGAGCTCAGGGACAGCACCTTGAGTTAAAACTCAATGGCCAGGGGGAAAAAAAAAACTAACGTGGAGCCTGGTGCCACTGGTTCATGCCTATAATATTAGCTACTCTGACAGATGAGATCTGAGCATCACAGTTCTAATCCAGTCTGTGCAGAAAAGTCCATGTTCTCTTATCTCCTATTAACCAGCAAAAAGCTAGAAGTGTAACAGTGGCTCAAATGGTAAAATGCTAGCCTTGAAGGGGAAAAAAAAATCTCAGGGACAGTGCCCAGACCCTGAGTTCAAGCCCCAGGACTGGCATGTGTGTGTGTGCCCATACACACACCAAAAAAAGAAAAAGAAAAAACATTGGAGCCAGGTGCTGGTAGCTCATGACTATAATCCTTGCTTGCTATTCAAAAAGCTGAGACCTAAGGACGGTGATTCAAAGACAGTCTGAGCAGAAAAGTCTGTAAGACTTATCTATAGTTAGACACATACACACACAAAAGTTGGAAGTGGAGGTGTAGCTGAAGTGGTAGAGCCCTAGCCTTGAGCACAAAAGCTCAGGGACAGCACCCAGGCCCTGAGTTCAAGCCCTAGGACCAGCAAAATTAATTCAATTAATTAATTAATTGCCTTTTCAGAAAATTAAAATACACTGTATTTTATATTATATATACACACACACAATAAAAAACAATTCTGAAGTCTCACACAATTAGTGAATAACTAGAATGAGTTGGGTAGTTAAAAGGGGGTGTTATTTTATTATTGTTTAATCATTTAAAAGAATCTATTCATATATTATTTGTATAAAATTTGGATGATTCTTTACAGTAAGAATGCAAACTACAGGAAATGACTGTTTTCTTAATGAAAAGGCATCAGCAACATGAGAAGCCACATCCAAAAGGGCTAGAGATCCAGAGGGGACAGAGGGGACTGAGTTCAGGGAGCCAGCACTAGTATGCTCAGCACATAAAGTATTTGTTGACTATTTCCTTATGTAATTTCCTTACGTATAAGCATGTGTCCTCACAGCCCTACAAAAATATCTGCAAGTCTAGGTATGCTAGATTTCCCCCACAGACACAGGAAACACAAGGCAGGGGGGGCCCTCAGGAGCTGACTACAGCAGGCAAAGGGAGGAGAAAGTATGAGCCTCTCGCCCATCCCTGTGTATCCCAAGTTCTCTCTTTCTCTGCTGCCTTGTGAGCTCAGTTCAGGCAGGGCCAGGCTCAGCTGGCCTGAGTCCTACCACACACCCTGGGCAGTCTGCACCTGCCTTCCCTCCCCTCTGTCAGCCCCGCCATTCTCTCTAGTTTGACCCTCATAATCATTCACTCAATCATTTTAACAGATGTCCTGGGATTCCTAAAATTACACTCGTGCAAAAATTAACAGAAATCACTGCTTTGAGAGTCAAAAGAAGTCATTTCCCCAGCCTGAGCAGTGTCTGGGGCCCTTCTTCCCTTGTGGGAAGAATAAGGCTGTATCCTATGGGTCTGTGTCAACACCCACCCTCATTCTCCCCCACCACACACAGAAGGGAGGCCGCAGAGAGGTGACTTCACCTAAAGCAGCTCCTTCTTCATCCCCACTTTCAGCTGTTCTTTTCCTCTTCCTCCCCGCATCACCCACTTCCAGCTTTCTTTGCCCAACCAAACACCCTAACTTCCCTTAACAATATCCCAGCTAGGTGAATACCAATTTCACCTGGGTTAAGAGGGAACAACACCCCCTCCTTATTTCCATCACCTGGACAGACAGCAGATGGGGAATGAAAACAGCTTGGGACTGCTGATGGCAGAGTCCCAGGGAACAGCACACCTAAGAGGCAGAAGGGAAGCCATCACCTACTCCTGGGTGGCCTGCTAAGCCCGCTGTGCCCTGCAGGGTTAGGAACACCACACCAATATCTCTCCCCCAGTATATCCATCCTCTCAACAGTAACTGCACACAGGCCCCTTGGCCCAAACAGAATGGAAAAGAACTCTAGAACCTCGCCAATTTCTTTCAGAACTTTCTTTGGTGACTAGCCGTTTAGGGGCCTATTGGGGACTTTTCCTTCTACTACACTGATTTAACAAGAACTAAATGTCTCGACTGCTGGGCAAGCTGTCCCCTCTAACAATTAGGAGCCTCACTTTCTACAGCCAGTTAAAAATTACACAAATACTACTGCCCAGTCTGCTACAATCATTTTTCAAATATTACATTTAAGCAACAGATGAGAAAGCACTGTCTCCTCCCACAGGCCTTTCCTCAAATGAGTCAAGCAGGACTGAAGTACTACAATGTCAGACTAACCAATAGCAGGTATGAGAACCTCAGAAACCTGACATGGGGTGGGAGTAGAATCTTGATATCTTTAAGCTCCCTGCTTCTAATACAGTTTCTCCCCCTAGGCTTTCATTTTAACAGTGGACTGGGGTTGTGGTTCTGTAAAAAGGGCTTGTCTACCGTTCTCAAGGTTTTGGGCTCAATCCCTAGCACCAGGGTGGGGTGAGGAGATATCCTGCTAGCACATATATGCCTACATATTTTTTTTCTTTCAGATAAGCCAGTTTGAGAGCTTTTCACAATTTATAATCCAAGGGGCTCGGACTAAGGAAGTTCTATTTGTCAAAAGTATAGCTGGGGGGAGGGGGGGAGAGGGGAGCAGGGGAGGATTGGGTGGGGGGTGGGGGGGGAGGCTGGGAAGGGATGTGAAGGGTAAACAAAGGAGGAGGCTGCAATGCTTGATAAGAAATGTACGCATTATCCTGCCCATGTAATTGTAACCCCTCTGTACAGTATGTTCAAAAAAAAAATAAAATAAAATGAAAAACAAAAAATAAAAAAAAAGTATAGCTGGGGAAGTGGTGCTGTGGGGCTCAAATGGTAGAGTACTAGCCTGGAACTGAAGAGCTCAAGAGTTCAAGCCCCATGACTGACAAAAAAACAGAAGTGGAAACAGTATAGCTGGGAATTCTCTCCTTATGGTGTGCCTACTTAACAACAGAATTTGATTTTAAGGGTTGTGTTGGGTTTGATGGGGGTTTTTGGTGGTACTGAGGTTTATACTCCAGGCTCTACATTCACGGGGCAGGTACTTTTACCACCTGTGCCAGCCCATTTTTGCTCTAGTTATTTTTTAAACAGTCTTGCTTTTTGCCTGGTCTAGGCTGGATCTCAACCCTCCTATTATACTTTCCACTGCAGCTGGAATGACAGGCAAGTACCACCATGCCAAGCTTTATCAGACTACCATGATCAGCTTTTTCTGAATCTCATGAACTTTTTTGCCCACAGTGAGGAAACACAATCCTCTTGGCAATGTTCTTTAAAGACAGGGAGAAAAAGAGAGGGGGGGGAGAGAGATAAACAAAAACACTGCTAGAATTCTTTGTAAGGAACTTTAATAGCAGTAAGTCTGAATTTTTAAGCGTTGAATTATATTTCTGAAGAACTGTCTTATCTATTCGATAATCTGTTCTTTGTCCAAATGAGGCAAACAACAAAAGAGATGAACTGGCTCATACTGTCACTAGATCCTAACTTTGGGTAAAGTTTTATGACACAAGTCCATTTATTTTGGTTATTTTGTAGCTCTTCTTCCAAAACTCTTTACATGAATATGATGCTTCCAGCCAGGCTCTGGTGAGTCAGGCTGAAAATCTAGCCACTCAGGAGGCTGAGATCTGAGGGTTATAGTTCAAAACCAGCCTGGGCAGGAAAGTCCATGAGAATTAACCAGCAGAAAACACAGAAGTGAAGCTGTGGCTCAAAGTGGTAGAGCACAAGCCTTGAGCAAAAAAAAGCTCAGAGATAACACCCAGGCCCTGAGTTCAAGCCCCATGTCTCACAAAAAGGAAAGGAAAAGAATGGAATGGAAAGGAAAGGAAAGGGGAAAAGGGACAAAGGAAAAGGGGAAAGGAAAAAAGAAAGAAGAAAAGGAAAGGGAAAAGGAAAAGGAAAGGGAAAAGAACTGAACTTTCATCCAGAATCACTCCCAATATTCACTATTGAATGGAAGCTGGCTTATGATAGGGATTCAAAAAGTACTATGAAGTACTGCTCTTTCTTCCCTCATACACTAATACAAAGAGTTAAATTTGCTAAGAAATTAGGGGTGAACTCTGACAGGTGTTTCCTACCCTCTCATTAATACTGGACAATAAGTCAGCCTCTCTGGATAAGGACAGTAAGTCAGCCTCTCTGGATAAACATTAATCATTAGCCAATTGTTGAAAATTAACTAATGATCTATAAGGATGTACCATGGCACTCTGTGTGATCATTCATTTTACCTATCCACTTATTCAACCGGCATTTCCTGATGTGTCTACTGTGAGCCAGGTGCAGTGTTAAGTTCACGAGGCTGGGGACTTGAATCAGACTCTAGTCTCAGCCTCTAGGAACTCATATTCTAGTTTTATCCAAAGTCACTCAACTAATCAGCTGGTTTTCAGACCTCAGTTGCCCATATGCACAACCACCACCATTCAAGCCACTTCCCACAAGAGTTATAGAAATAAGGTAGAAAGAGAATGGTAATATAGAGACTTTTCCATGTTTATGGGAGTCTAGTAAGAAATCAAATATGTACTTGAGCAGATAGGAGTAGGATGCAGGGGATAGTCAAGGGTCTGAGAAGGCTGGACAAAGGAGGCAGAATGTGAGCTGTCCTTAAAGAACAGCTACAAACTAGACATACAGAAATAAAGTCCAAATATGCTGAGTGAAGTAGCTTACATTTACAATTCTAGCTACTCTATCTAGGCTTAGATGGGGAGGATACAGTTCAAAGCCAGTCTGTGAAAAAAAGAACCCCCCCCTCCCCGCTGCCAATCTCAACAGAAAAAGCTGGCTATGGCAGTGTATATTGTCATCCCAGCTATAGGAGGAAATGTTAATAGGAGATTCTCAGTCCAGTCCAGGTTGGCCCAGGTAAGAAATGGGACCGTATCTCAAATATAACAGAGCAAAAGGCAGTGGTGCTGTGGCTCAAGTGGTAGAGCGCTAGCCTTGAGCTGAAGAGCTGAGGGACAAGGCCCAGGCCCAGAGTTCAAGTCCCATGACTAACCAAAAAAAAGAGCAAAAAGGGCTGGAGACATATCTCAAATGGTAAAGCACCTGCTGAGCAGGTGTTAAGATCCTGAGTTCAAACTACAGTATAGTACTGCCAAACAGAAAAAAGAAAAAAATGCAACTGAAATAGAAACAATAATGCAAAGATACACTAACGATTGTTAGAAATTGACTCAGGACGTCAGTAGAAAGAAGGACTCCAACTTGGAAGGAACTTGGCAAAACAAAGTTACCTTCTGCAGTAGGGTGTGCCATCAGCCAAAAATCTGGCAAGCAAGCACACAGAACAGGTGGGTCACTCCCTTTTTATCCCTAACACAGCAGGCCCTGCCCCTCTGCTGGAATTGGCTGAGCTCATGTTCACAATCTGCTCATGATTGACTAGTATGAAGAGAGTAGGATATCTTAATTACTCATACCCTCTGCTCCTTACTTGCTGATACTGTCTTAGCAGGATAATTCAACAAAAACCAAGCCACTAGGCCAAAGCAGAAACGTTTAAGCAACTCACTTCAATAGAAAAGATGGCTTTTCTCACAAGATGAAGGGCTGAACTTGTACCTCCCTTTTCAGCAAAGCCCAATGATCCAGGTTACAAATTTGTTTTTCAGGTCCCCTATTACAATTCACTGCACTCTGAAAATTGACAAGAGTCTAAACTATAAAACCACAAAGATCCAATAAGCTTGCTATTTAAGCCCAGCTAATAATAGTACCCAAGCCTCTTCGCCATTGTAGAGAGAAAGCAATCACACCAGACTTTCACAGCATTCCCTGTCATTGCAAGAATGCATAGCTCAGTACAGCTTCCCAGAGATGCCCACTGTCTCTCTACTGTGAATCCTGGAACCAGAGCCCAAAATGTACAAGATCTCTTGGCTGAGCCCAGCTTTAAGGGCTCCTTCAGGCAGAGGTGGACAAGAGTCATTGACACTAAGCTTTTCAAAAAGAACATGAAAAACTTCCACTGACTTCCAGACATGGACTTCCACAAGGGCCGACAAGGGCCCTACCACCCAAGAAGATCCTAAATGGTGACTTGAGGAAAAAAAGGAGGATATGCTTCTTCCAAGAGGCTTGTTCATTTGGCAGTTATCAATACTTACTTGCCGAACATGTATGATTATGCCAGAGAGGGCAGGGATTTAGAAATGGTTCTCTCTGAATTTATTCTATAGATGATTAATAAAATAAAGAAGTGCAACTACTTATATATGGATTAAATATATACAAGTAGAGAGCATTTTATACACAAGGTGCTGCGAAAGATGTTCCAGTACAATTGTTTATTTGGAGCTGGTATGAGAGCTCATGCCTCTAAAACTTGCTACTTTAGGAGGCTGGGATCAAAACAATCACTGCTCAGGGGCAGCACTGGAGAAAAGCTTGCAAGATTTCATCTCAGTCAATAAAAGTGCTAGGCATGGTGGTGTTTACTTGTCATCCCAGCTACTCAGGAAATGTAAGTAGGAGGATCACCACAGGCAGGGGTTTGTGGGGGAGGGGGGAGTAGGGGAAGGATAATATCATACTTGAAAAATAATGGGAACAAAAATGGCTGGAGGCATGGTACAAGGCCTCCTAGCAAATGTAAAGCCCTGAGTTCAAACCCCAGTATGACCAAAAATGAAATTCATTCATTCCATCACAGAAAAAAATCGAATCATTCTCAAGCATCTATAAGGACCATGACTTCTGGTAGTTAGGATAAAAAAGACATTCACATGAACAAAATAGTACAAGAAAAGCCAGGAGGCAGACAAATAAAAGAAGGGGTATTTAGGAACTTTGGGTGACAAATAGAGAAGGAAAACTATGAAGGAGAGACATGAAAGATAAAGCAAAAAATGTCAGACCAAACCAAGCTGCAACCTCACTGTGGGGTCTAGCCTCTCCTTGGTGGGCAGTGAGTAGCTACTGAAGCCTTCAAAATCACACCAGCATCATCTGACACTAGTGTAAATGGAGAGAAAATGGAAGATGGAGAGGAATGTTATTGAGGCCAATGTCAACAAGCTAAAAATACAAATATATGGGCCTCAACAACGAGATTTTTACAAAAGGGGCAGGGAGTCAGGAAAGAAGTCAAAGAGTTGGTTAAAAAGAAAACTTTTTGTTTAGTTTAATAACCATTTACTAAGCACCTAATATGAGCCAGACCTCCACAAAGAGGCCCTGTCCTCTGGTCAGTCCCTGCAGGCTTAGAGGTGGATACAGTTATCAGCAGATAGCAAGGAAGCTCTGACTTGGCAGATGGAAATCCTCATTTTGGATGTTTCTAATTTGAGGCAGTTCAGCGCCACAAAAAAGGGAGGGAGGCTGGGGAAGGAGAATACCAGGAGCAGGATGCCCAGACTAAAAATTGTCCCACTGTACAGTTTGCTTAGGAGAAAATGAGGATTAGTACATGAAGTGTTTTTCATCACAGGGAAGCATAAATTATAATCATCTGGCACCTGACACAGAAGAGCTCCCTCCTTGATGTCAACAGAAAAAATAAATGATACCCTCCTTCTGCAAGAGGAACTGAGGAAATACAGTGACTGACAGAGTGAAGAGGGCCACTGCTGTGGGAACTGAGCAAGTTGTTTCCATGGCTTCAGCCTCCACTAGTCCCCACAAGTCCGCAAGTGAATGCTGCACAGAAACTTAGATTTTATATTTTTAAAACAATCTAACTCTAGGAAAACTTGCTGCCCTTAAGGTAGTCACCAAATTACCAAAGATGGCTTAGTTACACACTACCCAGACCAAACACACATTGAACCCCTAGGGAAAGCCACGTTCCATATCCAACAAAAGTATTAATTTCACTTCAAATGACCTGAAACAGCCAGGAACGCTGGCCAAAGAGCTGGGGCTGAATTTCACCCTAAGAGCTTGTCAGACACATTTCCCAGCAAGCTATCAGGAAAAGAAAACCACCAACTCCCCGATACACACAACTGTGTAACTCGTGTCAGCCTGCCCTTTGTTTTGTCAGTCACATTAAATGAAAGGTATTTACTACAGAAGAAAAATAAGCTTTGTTCAGCTGCCTCTAAACCAATCCCCAAAATAGAGCAATCACTTTAATACAAACTGGGTCAAATGTAAAAAAAAAAAAAAAAAAAACTGGAATCCCTGATGGGAGGACAGACATGGCATGGGACCTTGCTCAGAGTCACGGGCAAATCCACAAAGATCCTCCCTTCCCACACTAGAAAAGGAAATACTGAGAAACTGGCAGTACACAAATTCATCTAGCACATGACCATCCAAGTAAAAGCAAGATAGGAACTTTAATGCCATGAGTTCTAGCATACTCAGTAAAGAGGTCAAAAAACACACACACTAGCTTTTAGAACAGCCTGCCAAACTAACACACTGTTTATCTCACTTCAGAATAAATCTAGTGTTTAAGAATTATCAAAAAAGGATCCGCTTGAAGAAGCTAAAGGGGAAAGAAGAGAGATTCATCCACTGTGTCCTGTATTTACTTCCTCATTCTTAGCTGAAGGATCCAAATGGTCCAAAAGTACTTATATCAGTACCCTGAATTATGCTGGGGGAAATAACCCGAATATTAATTGGCTTACAGATGCAGCTACATTAATTATTCCATTGATCTCAATTAATCTGCCTTTCTGGAAGGTATATATTTTCTAAGTTTGTTTAATCATGTTCTCTTGATCTACAAAAGAGCAACAAACTGGGTCACCACCCTCATGGTTAAATTTGGTAACAAGGCTAACACCATCTGTGGCCTAGACTAGAATTATCCATCTCCATTGATGGGAGAATTTTCACTACTTCTGCCTTTCAACCATCATCTAGCATCACATGTCTACAACCAAATTGAAAGCCATTTTAAGTGTCCACAATTGTAAGCATCATATAAATATATATTAACAGTTTGTAGGTGTTTAGCTCACATTTACAGTCATATTTTCAGCAGCAAAAGCTAAAAACTCCTGCAAATTCTCTAGAAATCATGCGAACAAAATATAAATACAAGTAGACATCATGTTATTCCTGGAATATACACGATATTTTAAAATGTAATGAGAAATCCTGGACATAAACAATGAAAGGTAAATTCACAACAGCATAATTTCACTCTCTTTAGAAACCAGAAAAACCCTCTATATTTAGGGAAAGTCTAATGTGTTCACCTTTATAACACTTGCTCAGGGAAGAACATCTAGCCCTGCTCAAATACAGCTTTAACATGAGAAACCAAAACCAAATGAAAGTAACTAGAAAAGAAAACAGAAGAGTTTCCAGCTAGCCAGCATTTCATCTACCATTCTGCATGCCTCCAATAATACTGACCCTTGCTAGTAAGATGTCTTAGCACTAGAAAAATCCTGAAATGGCTTCTGAATCATCAAACTAAGACTACAACTGTCAGAAGAAAAATAAATATTTTTTCAACCCTGGTGATCTTATCCTACTCCCTCAACTGTCATGAAGATGAATGACAATGCAGAAATGGTATGTGGGTATGAGAAAGACCCCCAAATACAATTAGCTAACAAATGAGTGGGACAAGTTCCAAGTCTCCGTCCAGTGCTCTTTAGGACCTTAAAAAAAAAAAGCAACAAAACCTACATCAACTTTTCCCAAAAGAAGTTCTATGGAACACTGGCTTCATGATATTAATGTCTTCAGGGGAGAAAAAACAGCTTAAAGAACCCATAACCAATTGCTTTTAAGAACTGAGCTAGACAAAATGAAGCCTGTTTTTTAACTGCAAAACTTCCCAGAGCTTTTATTTGGCTAATTCTCACTATAAATCTTTAGGAGGACAGTAAGTATACAGAAGTATCCTGGTAAACTTAACTTTAGACTCAATTTATCTTGGGGCACTTCACAGGACCTGGTGTAGAAACTCTAATACTATACTTTTTATTCTCCAAATTTTGTTCAGTTATTAGTTTGTTATGCTGTATTGAATTAAAAATTCATACGTCATGTATAAAATCTGTAATTCTTTACTTACCAGAAAAAAATTGACCAAAGTACTTATCACTCCCAAATAGCACTAAATTTTTCTTTAAAAAGCAAGCTAACATTATCAGGAAATGAGTGGTAAACAGCAAAAGCTTATGTAGAGAGAAAAGTTATCTTAAAACCTGCTATAAATTCCTTCCATTAAAAAGTCCCACATCTATTTGTATAAGATCCATGATTTTAAACACTTGTATTCAGTGTAAATGTAAGCATGGGTCAAAATAAATAAATAACACAGCTGTAAAGCTGCATGACATAAACTTCAACCACCCTCAAAGCCAACTGCCAGGTTAAGTACAGAATCAAGTAATAACCACACATCAGGACAGGCAAGAAACTCTAAGACACTTACCAAGTTATGATTTGTTGAATTAGAATCATCTTCAGGGAATGGGATGTATATAGCTAAGGCCACACAATTGGCAAAAATAGCCAATAATATAAATATGTCAAATGGTCTGAAAAAATTTCCGTTAAGGTACATATATTAGGAAAACATAAACCATTCCTCTTATTGCACTCTCAATCATACCACCTCTGAATTACTTTTCAAATGACAATGACATTCACAAATTGTGTTTTAACTGACTATCCCGTCTACTAGATTTCCAGCAGAAGTAATCATAGCTGGTCATCTCACAATATGTTGTTCTATCAAATGACCTCTCCATGTCCTTTTCTTCTGTTGCAAGGATCAGATGATCACATTGCACTCATTCTTCTGCTGCACATTGTATATTAAAACCTAAAAGTGCTGAACAGCCAGTTAGGGCAGTGGGTGAACCAGGTTTCTTCTTCTTAAATTAACAAACTAACTAGGGCCTTGCTAAATTCCCAGCTGTTATAGAGAAGTAGCAATCTTGAGGTAAATCTCTTCTGCAGATCCTTGATTCCATGTGTTATAGCCGTTTTCTCAAGGGCTATTCCTGGCAGGGTCAGTGTAAATCTGCCATCTGGATTTGAGCAGACAAAGCTACTAGGACTTTCTCCATTTTTTCACTCTCTCGTGGCATGATCCAATACCTCAGACACTGATAAGCAAGCCAAGCTTCAGCCCCCTCTTTTGCTTTCTCTACTGGAGTAATCAATAGCTATCACTGTTTCAAATTAGAGCTAGACTGGAGCTTAGTTTATAATGTGCTGTTGCTGTATTCAATTTATAAACAAATTAAATTTAAAAGCCATAAGAAATCAGCACCAGAATACTTTCAAAGTGGGCATTAACAGTTTCAAATCTCGAGGGCAGTTTGGAGGAATCACTTTGAGATCAGCCTTCAACAGATACTTGCTTAAACATTCTGGTGTTAGTAAGAGACATTGTCAAAACTGGCAAGATAAAAGTTGACATCTGCCAAGATGACTACTTTTCTTCTTTTGGTTTTCAGCCTTTCCAAACACAGGATTTTATGAATGCCAACCTAATCAGCAGTTCCTAGGCTTGACTTTACAATAATGCTCCTATACACTCACCCAGAGAGGCAAGGCCATGGTTTAACTAAATCTCTCAGAGGTACTAAGATTCAAGGATATAAACAGTCTTGATACCCTTCTGGGAACTCCAAAACTGATACAAGAAACAAAGAGCCCAAATCTCACTGGAGATACGTTGGGTTTCCTAAAGCCTCTGGCCCTTTGAACTGCTTTGATAACTTATTGGAATAAAGACAGAAATAACATTATTTCTTTCCTAACTTTGATGGGTTTATTCTCTTATTTCAAACCTAGTGTTACAAAATCTTTTATCCAAGGATCCAGGCATCCAATAAGATAGTCTACCTGAAGAAGACAACAAAATTTTCTTGTCATTTCTCCTCTCAGCAGATCCTCACTGAAATTTAAGTTAATTTCCCCCAAAGTAATTCTCCATAAAAACACACTTAGTCTCTCCTGTTTCCCATATCATCATTCTTCCTTTGCAATTTCCCTGATGATGTACATGATAAGCCTGCAAATATGAGAAAATACTACACTGCTCTGGAAGGGTAAATGTAAAGTGTATTTTTATTATTATTTTGTTCTACTTTCAGTCTCCAGACACTAGAGGCCACCTTCCCATTGCCACAAGAAACTACCAGGTCTAACTTTAACAGTTCTTTTGGGTAAGAGGACATCTCTCACTACCCAGGGTCTAAGACACTGCTATGCCTGTCCATAAAAACAAAACAGACTCTCTTCTCCCAGTGTTCACTGGGCCTGACATAGCTGTTTGGAAAGGATTTCTGTAACTTGCTCCCTGAAATAGAATGTCACTGCCATTGGAAAAAAATAAATAGATCATGCATCATTTAATATCTATGTATTCTCAAAACTGTCCCACTTATAAGCAGGCTTCTGCCTGGACAGTAACATACCTCAATTCCTATGCACTAGTGTCTTGTAACTGAGGAAAGGAAGCTAGCAGCATGATCCAGAAATTTACTCTTTACAGATAAATGCTATGTACAAATTACTGTGCACAAAGAAAAACATCAGGCCTCTTATCACACTCTACCTATAAAAATTACTAACCCCACTGAGAAGTTTCTGCTTACTCAGAATCACATCAAGCCAACCACAGAAGGAAGACATCTTTCTGGCAAATGCAGTCGCTGCCATGACTCCAGTGAGACCACTAAGCTACACCCTAATTTAGCCATCTCTTTCCTGACACAAGTGCTGTCCTCAGGCGAGAGAAGAACTTAACGAGAAAAATGTACACATAAACTCCCAACTATGCAAGAGACACCATAGCATCTGTTCTAAAAAAGAAAAGGCATAACGAAACATACCCTAGCATTCAGCTGCTCTCTCTGAAAACTGTTCTAGACAGTTGCCTGATTTTAACTCCTGACCATGAGCAGAGAAAATAACTAGCTAAGACAGAGGGTGTGCAAATAGTTCATTGGGTACTTACATTATTAGAGTTCTACTTTCTAGCTGGCTATGTCCTCTCCACCCTCTGGGATACATACAGAGAGAAAGCTCTATATTCACACTCTTGCCTCTGGGTAATGACAGCTCTGAGGACCCTGTCAGCCCCCAAACACCCTTCTAGGGGAAGAAAATGCTTTATTTTACCCAGGTCAAGGAAATAATCAGATTAATTAGAAAGGCATTTGCTCAAAAAGCCAGCCTCCATCAACCTGTTCCAAAGGATGACAGGAACTGGAGTTTGGCCTCCAGATTTAGGGAAAGGGATAAGCAAGCCGAGGAGCACGATACTTTCCCAAGTCTTAGGACATGACAACCATCCTGGAGCATTTAGTTCAGTTTTAAAAATACAAAAGAGACACCCAGAAATGTAACTTCAGTCCAAGGACATAGGCAGAATTTTTTATAAAGGCAGCAACTGCAAATTCCTCCACTGAGAGGGCCACTCTGTAACTCACTAGGGCTCAGGAAGAAGAGGCACACACAAGCCTTCCCTGAATAGGCTTCCTTATGCTCATGTTTCAAAGAGGTTTTTTGGAACTTATCAAAAGGAAATTCCAAGAAGCCATACTATTGGTCAGCCAAAAAAAAAAAAAACTGCTCCCTATGCAGCAAATGTTCACATGACCAACTGGCATCACCAAATATAAAAGCTAGACGCAACCTTAGCCTTAGTTGTAGTTGTAAAACATTAGAATGAGAAGATTCCACTAACGATCACTACCATGCAGTACAATCTTAGAATAGTCTCTTTTTCACTTTTCATATCAGCACATTTCATTGTCAATAGGTTCAATACATACCACTCTCCAAAAAATAATAGATTCAAAACTAGCCATCTAATATCTAATGACCTTCATACACCATGAAACTCCTTCTATACATCTTCTACAGCTCACATTTCAGACTGCTACAGCTTTGTGTCATTTCAGAAAGCAAATCCTTTTAAAAAAAATACAGATGTTGAAATAGAAAGTGAGAAAGACTTCCCAGATAAAAAGGATACTTCCATTCCACTATACTAATGCAGGCTCTTCGGATGGGGTTATTCAGTGATAAACAGAAAAGGGCGCGGGCAGGTCGGCTGTTAGACGAGTTACCCTGTTTTTTGCTCTTGGCGTATTGCTGACGTTTTCTTTGGGAGAGAGATCCTACAGGTGGGGGTGCGGAGGTACTCATAGTCTGGGCAGCCTTGGCCTGTCTAGCAGCATCGATTGCAGCTTGCCAAGACAGGACAGTTTGCTTGGAGCTATTCGGTTGAGAAGTTGGTCCTTCACCAGAAAGAGGGAGTCTGGTGCCTCTTGCATAGTTTACCTCTGGGGAGAAGGAAAAAAAGAATGATTTTACAACAACAACAACAAAAAAAACAGGAATCCAATGAATATAAAAGAAAAAAGAAGCAAAAGTTGTCTCCCACCAAGGGAAAGCATTCCTGTGTTTCCATTGTGAACCTCATATCCTACTTTTTAGCAGCAGGCTTTGGTCAGATAGTCAAGTAGCAAGAAAAGTCCACAGAGTTCTGCTCCAGGTGGCAGTCTTGCAGGATCACTGCTGCACCATACCCAGCCTACTTAGTTCTCTTCCATATCCATGTCTTCAAAAGGAGTCTTTTAGTACTGTGACAAACTGAGGTCATTCCCACCTTTATTTTATGTCTTTCTGACTTTAAAATCCCACATACCTCTTATGACTTAATAGATATTTATAACAGCTTTTTTCTAAAATAATCACCATCATCACACACAAAAAGGCAGTGCCAATAACTCAATAGTCTTAATCATTTTCAGGGTGTTACTCCAACATCTTTCCACAGCCACAAATGCATTTTTTTTACAGCATAGAAAAAAAAAATCCTCCGCTGGTACCAGGCAATACCAAAAGCCCCATAACAAATATCTAGATTATGCACTGACACTTCCTGCATATGAAAATTCATGATGCTTGGGACTCATTTCCTCCACAAGCTTCAGAAAACAGAAAACATCTTTAGGGCTTTTTTGCATTTTAAATTGCAGCCGTATCAGGAAAGTCAGCATCCAGTCAGCCTGCACCTCTATACCTAGAATCGACAGGCTACATTACACCAGGGGCCCTCAAGGCCTAAGCAAGTATCCTCTCAGTACAGGCTGGCATCCAGGAGCTCACAAGGCAGCAATCCAAAGGGGTCTGTAGGGTGTGAGGGCCCCCCTCATTTGAGTCAGGCCATCCCCAGGCAAGGTGCCCAGGCACCTGCTCACATTGGATCATGGTCTCCAGCTGAAGCACAACTCAAAGTGACAGAGGTAGCAGAGAGGTAGAGAAAGGGTTTTATTTTTGTTTTTTACAACGCCAATTTATTGATAAGAGTCAAAGCGATCCCAGGTCTCCTGGCCAGCAAGCCTGGGAACTGAGCAAAACCAAGCGGGGCAGCAGACAATCAGCGCCAGGGATGAGTCCTGATCCTCTCCCTTGGGGAGCGCTCACCCGGAAAGGCTTCAAGCCTCCTGGGGTTGGGGGAGATGAGGACGATTTCCAAAGAGGGGGCTTGGCCAGAAGCTACACCAGCCTCCCTTGACCCAGCCCCCTCCAGCATGGAAACTGCACGTGGTGCCCGGGGCCAGGGCTGAGGAGGGGAGCCCCACAGCGGCAGCGACTCTCCGGGCATTGCTAGGTTACCGACGTGTGCTCCGGAGGCTCGGGGAGCGGGAATACACGCTTTTACTCCATCCTCTTCCCCCAAGATTGCGAGACCCGGCCTCCCCCGCGAGGGAAGGGGTATGGAGAGGGGTGTGCGCTTCGCCCACTGGCGCAAACGGGGAAACGCTGTGGTCCTCAGTGTTTCCGGATGCCGCCAAGGACCTTCTTCTTAGTCAACCAGGGGGCGGGGGAGGAGGGGCAGGCACCGAGAGGCTGGCAAGGGGCTCGGCCCAAGACCAACACCCCTCCCCCTTCCATCACTCGGGGGCGAGGGAGGAAAGTTGAGCCCGAGGACACTGAACCCGAATCACCTCGACACGCCGCCCCACGGTACTCCACATACTGAATGCCCGCCCCCACCCCACAAATGCAGAATTAACTCTGACATTCAGGGCCTGAAGGGGAGAACGGAGTGGCTGTCGCGCATCTCCCCTTTCCGTGTAGACGACACCAAGCCAAGAGCCTCCCCTCCAACCCCCCCCCCTCCCGAGCCCACCCAGCGCATCGGGGGTGGGGGGAAGGGGTGAGAGGCAGGGGATCGGAAGGAGAGGACCACAGCAAGGATTCGATTTTGCAGC
This sequence comes from Dipodomys spectabilis, assembly GCF_019054845.1. Lineage (NCBI taxonomy): Eukaryota > Metazoa > Chordata > Mammalia > Rodentia > Heteromyidae > Dipodomys > Dipodomys spectabilis. Next base: position 5,534,419 of record NW_024870731.1, read on the forward strand.
GGGTTGCCCAAGCTCTGGCTTGCTCACCGTTCGCGTGGTCCGCTTGATGCTGCCGTTGATGCTGCATTTTTTTCATCATCATCATCATCATCATCCACGAACATTTATTGAGCGCCTACTGTGTGCAGGGCACTGTACCGGGCGTTAGGGCCGGGGTGGGATGGGTAAGGGGTTTCTAGCTCGGTGGGAGCCGCGGTCCCTGCCCTTATTTTCGCTTCAGCAGGGGGTGGGGAAGGACAGGGACAAATAACAGAAAATAAGGGTAATTTATAAAAACCGCCTGCCACCCACGCTCCCTCTTTTTCAAAAATGGAGAAAAATAAACTTTTTAAAAAAATAAAATCAGATGTATATATTATGCTAATAATATATACATGCAATTTATGTTAATCTTTTTTTTTTTCTTTTCCTGCAAAAAGAGAATTGGCTTGGTCCCCTCCTCTAGCGGAGGGACGCGGCGGCGATGCCGGCCCGGCCGCCGGGGCCGCTCGGGGCGCCCCCCATGCCGCCCGCCCGTCCGCCCGCCCGCCCGCCGCGGTGCCGGGTGCCCGCCGTCGCCGCCCGCGCCGCCGCTGGCTCGGGACCGCGGGCAGCCGGAGCTCACATCCGGGGACGGAGGCGCTCGCTCGCTCGTTCGCCCGCCCGCCCGCTCGCTCGCTCGTTCCGCGCCCGCCGCGCCGCGCCGCGCCGCGCCGCACGCCGGCTTCGCCCTGGCGACGCTGCGCGCCCGCCGCCGCCGTCCCCCGCGCTCCCCCCGCCCGCCCGAGCCTCCCACGGGCCGCGCCGCGCCCCAGCTGTCGGCTGCCGGCCGCGCACCGCCCAGCCCACGCGCTCACTGGGGCCGCCGCGTGGGACCCGGTGCTGCCGCCGCGGCCTGGCTCCGCTGACCCGCGCGCGGGCTCCCCGGGGTTAAAAGCGCGCTTCGGTCGCGGGCCGCCTGCTTAACCCCCTCGGCGCCGAGCGTGCTCTCCCCGCGTTTCCCTCCCGGGAGAGGCCGGAGGCCTCCGCGCAGGCTGGGGCGGCGGCGGGGTGCGGATTAACCGCTCCTCCTCCCCGGGCTTCGGGGCTGGGGCTCTCGGGCTGCCGGGGGCCGGGCCTTCCTCGGGGCACAGCTGGAGGACGCTCCGTCCCCCCCCCCCCCCGGAAGCACAGGTGCTAGCGTGCGACCCTCGCGGCGGTACTCAGGTGCACCCCGGGCGGGCTCCACCTGGACCCATTACTGCTCCGGAGCCAGGCGGCATCTTCTTAATGCTCCCCCTACCCCTCCAGCTGTGGCTGAGGGAAACCGAGAAGCCCTGCTCTCCGCAGAACACTCACTGTCCCAGGTAACTACCCTGGGCTCCAACCCAGCTTCCGGAGCGCCCCCCTCCCCGCCCAACTCGGAGTCTGGCACCGACGGGAGACCCTGGGGCAGCGAGGGGGCGGCTGGGCTGGCACCTCCCGCTCTCATCACCACCTTTCAGGCAGGTACCAGGGAGTAAAAGACTTAAGTCTTTCAAACCGCTAGTGTCACTTAGAGCAAGGGACCTTGCTGTTGACTCGGGTCCTGGAGCTGAGTGGTTTATTTCATGCCTTAGCTTCTCCTAAATGGGGTGGGGGGAGGTTTGCAAACGGCAAACGGTCTGGAGGGGAAAATACGGTATCTAGTGGATGACTGATATTTTTCATTTAGCTTTGTGCTGGCTGTTGGAGAAGGGCGCCTACTTTGTTACTTCACAGGATTCGATTTATTTGCCTTTGTTCTGATCTGTTTGTTCCTACAGCGTTTTTTTAGAACGTTTGAGAACAGTGTCTTTAAAGTAAAAAGCTCAGTGTGTATTAAGAAAATCAGTGTTTATGGGATCCCTGGGGATCCTCAGTTGTTGGAGAGCACCTGGGAAGAGTGAGCAGGGCCCAGACAGTAGGCTCTCCAGGGGTCACTACACACACACATACACACACACACACACACACACACAGAAGGGTGTCTGACCTGGAAGGATGAAAACAAACAAGATCTTGGTCTTTTTTCACTTTTTTTGTTTCGTTTTGTTGGGTTTTGTTATTTGTTTTTTTTCTAGAGAGGTTGGAAAAATCGCCAGCTGGCCTACTAGTAATGTAAAGTTGGTCTGGGCTATCTCACCTATGGCTGGCTAATTCTTAGCAAAAAGCTAAAGCGGTACAAGATGCTTCCTGTCAAAAAAACTAGCCTTCCATGAAGTGCACACTAAACTCACAAGCATCCGTCACTTTCGAATGCCAAGTATACATGCAGCCTTGCCTTGAGACCTTTTCTACAAAAACCTTGTCTTAATATTGGTTCACAATTCACTTGCACTCAGCCAGCACTCACAAGGCACCTATTCAAGACAACTGTCTGAGCTAGGTGTTATCAGGACAAATCTGTGGCAAACCCTCTCTTGAAGACAGACAACCTAGCTAAGGAGTATGTGTATACATCTCTCTACCATGCAGAACATAGGAGCTATAACAAGTACGGAGAAAGTATTATGCAAGCATCAGAGATTATGCAAGTGTTGAGGGAACCTGGGAGGTTTTTACAAAAAAGAAGGCATTTTAACTGATTCTTAAAAGCTAATGCAGAGCTGGGTACTGGTGGCTCACACCTTTAATCCTAGCTACTCAAGAGGCTGAGATCTGAGGATTACAGTTCAAAGCCAGTCTGGGCAGGAAAGTCTATGAGTCTCTTATCTCCAATTAACCACTAGAAAACTGGAAGTGGGACTCAAAGTGTGAGAGCACTAGTCTTGAGCACAAAACCTCAATGACACTGCCCAGGCCCTGAATTCAAACCCTACAACTGACACACACGTGTGTGTATGCGTGTGCACACACACAAAGCTAATGGAGAGGCAGAGGAAGCAAGTGGAATACAGGGCAATTTTAGAGCACTGGTGTTGTACTGTTTGATACTGTAATGACAAATGTAATGACAGTATGCATTTATCAAGACCCATTCAACACAAAGAAAACATAAATGTAAACTATGGACTTCAGTTAATAACCAATACTAGTTCATTAATACTAGCAAATCTGCCATGGTAATGCAAAGTTTTATAACAGATAAAGCTGTTGGAGAAGCCAGGCTCCGGTGGCTCATGCCTGTAATCCTAGCTACTCGGGAAGCTGAGATCTGAGGATCATGGTTCAAAGCCAGCCCAGGCAGGAAAGTCCATAAAATTCTTATTTCCAATAAACCACTAGAAAACCAGAAGTGGTGCTGTGGCTCAAGTGGTAGAGCGCTCACCTTGTGCTGAAGAATGCAGGGACAGTGCCCAAGCCCAGAGTTCAAGCCCCATGACCGACCAAAAAAAAAGCTGTTGGAGAAGGGACATATGGAAACTCTACTTACTGTGTAATTTTTTCTGTAAACCTAGAACTACTCTTAAAAGTATTAGTAAAAACAAAACATGCTGGGTGCCAGTGGCTTATACCTAAAATCCTAGCTACTCAGGAAGCTGAGATCTAAGAATTGTGGTTCAAAGCAAGCATAGGCAGGAAAGTCCCTTAGACTTTTATTTTCAACTTTTATTTTCAATAGACCACCAAAATCCAGAAATGGAGCTGTGACTCCAGCAGTAGAGTTCTGGCTTTAAGCAAACAGCTCAGGAACAGCACCCAGTCTCCTGAGTTCAATCCCCAGGCCAAACAAAAACAAAAACAAATCCCACTACTTTCATAGGACATCAACAAAGAAGAATGTACTCTTGAAATTACAAAGAAGGCACAGAGAGACTGGAGAGCAGAGTGAGATATATTTGGAAAGAAGCAGAGATGTGAGTGTTTGAGCCTATATCAATATAGGCTACAGGAAAAAGAAGGTAGAAAAAGGATGGATGGATGGATGGATGGATCAATGGATGGATGGATGGATGGATGAAGCAAAGACTAGATCTTTCAGTAGGAGTTAGTGAGAAGTGTTTTAGATGAGAAGTGACATAAATGGTGACTTGGGTATCTGGTTTATAAACTCTAATTGTTAATAGGTTTATGAAATTGAAGTTTTTGACTTTCCATCTTTATAAACAATCCCATCTTTGTAATGACTCTAGCAAGTTTTTGTTTGTTTGAGGGCCTTGATGCTACACAGTTCTGGATGCTTTGACCCATCACTTGGGTAAATTAAATATTCACAAATATTGTTTTATATATATAATATAAATAAATCATATTTCTATGTGCCAGATTCTAATATAGGTGCTATATTAGGTATTAACTCATTTATTTCCATAATAAGCCTATGATATAGGTACTATGAATACTCTCATTTTAAAGAAGACAAAATCAAGACACTCAGGAGTTAAATAACTTATCCAGAACCACACACAATTACTTAGTAGCTGAAACAATGAGACATGAAGAAAAGTTAGAATAAGATGTTTCACTTCTAAATTGGCCACATGTGCAAAGACAAGTTTTGTTGCCAACACTCCAATTGTGGGCATACCCTTATAATACAAAATACTCTGATTTAAAGGCACAGAGCTGGCATTTTATATGTGGTTATCTGCATATACAGCATTTCACAAAAACTCTACAGATTCCCATTCCAGGGCTTCAGCAACTTCATGCCCTGAGTCAGGAACTAGATGTCCCATCTCTAATCTCACACAAATTATCCATGAAGAAAACACCATGTCATTTCCCTGTAAAAAATTGTCCTTTCCTTCCTCATCCAACCTAAAACCCCTCTGAATAGCTTTCAACATTTTCCTTTCCCACCATTCACCTTCAGTGTGGTCAGCAATCTCCTCATTAGACTGTGAACATGCTGTGCTCATTTCTGATGCTGCCTTGGCTTCTGTTTATTCACTGACCTGAAATCTCTGCCTTCTGACCTCTACTGAACACTTCCTACATAACAAGGTTCTATGATGTCCCTACCTCCTCCAGAAGCCTTCCACCTTCATGCACATGTGTCTCCATTCTCACCTCCCCTTCCCTAAAGGCCTCTACCACCTCGTTGTTCTTTTAGTGAGGTAGTTTCTTGTGTCTTGGTCAGCTGTTTGTTGGCTATAAACACTGTCTCTCCAACCACAGTTCAGGTCCTTAAGCAAGAATCATCCCCCTTTACTCCCTACTCCAACTGCTACATGTTATGCTCACAGCAGGCACTAACTATTCTGATTAACTTGTGTTGAGTCATAAAAGCTCACAGATATCCCTAGTAATTGTCAGCTAATATTCACCAAAATCTCATAAAGTTTATGGCAGCACACTTAGCCGTGGATGGTAAAAATATAAAACAGAAAATTCAGTCCTTCTCACACCAGGAATTCTAATTTAAAAAAAAATAGATCCTGGAGATTATATGCAGAACATATTCATGGAAACATACTGAGAAGTTTGGTCAGAATGAATCACAAATGTTTCCCCTGACCCTGGGGCTGAGATGATAACTCTGACCCAATAGCCACCAGAAAAGGAGATGAATGAGCTGAAGCCATGTGTTCCCTAAGTAGAGGATTGGTATATACAAGGTACTGAGCATGTGCAGAAATCAGTATGTTAGCAGCTATGCTGAAACCTGGGGATACTTAGGTGATAGTGGTAATAAATAGGGTTGCAAAAGCAGAATGGGCAGGAGAAGGGAAAGTCTCTAATATGTGGTTTCCTCATCTGAATATTATCATATGATCTGACAGTTGTGAATTATTTTTCTTTCAGAACCCCTTTAGACTGCTTTACCAATTGTAGTAGATACCAAAGAGCTTTCACTCTATAGAATTTGTCTATTGGTACTTACCATATTCAAACTGAGAACATTGAACAAAGCTTTTATAATTTACTTTTAAAATAGTATTTTATGAAAAGCAACTCTTTTTCAGAAAAAAAAAATAGCAAGAAGGGTGGTAACCTTTTTTTACATTTTTTTGCAACCTCCTTACTGTCTGGTGGAAAAGAAGACAGATTCTCATGTCTTCCTCTGCATTCAATCCATAGTGCTAGAATGTTTGGCTTGAAGTATATGATGAATATCTAGCCTCATACAGATAGGTAGCTGGAAAGGGAAGATTGTTCTAATAGCATTTTCAGGTAACTGTGGCTATTACTCATTGTTATGACACCAACCCAGCTTTTAAAGATCAGTTGAAATGTGGAATTTTAAACTATCAGTGCAACTTTTTTTAATGGTATATTAAAATCTATCAGTCTGTATTGCTATTTGAATGATGGGGGGGTTAGGGGGGTATTTTTTTGTACCAGTCCGGGGCTCAACACTCAGAGTGTCAGCACTGTATCTATCTGAGCATTTTTGCTCAAGGCTAGTGCCCTATGACTTAAGCCATAGCTTCACTTCCAGTTTTCTTGGTAGTTAATTCCACATAGAGTCTCATAGACTTTCCTGTCCAGCTGGCTTTGAACCACAATCCTGAGACCTTAGCCTCCTGAATGATTTGGTAATGTCTTGCATTGGTCATTGGTAAAACATTGGTTCCTCAAGTCACTCAGATTTTCTTAATGTTGACACATTTTGTCATACAACATAAAAAAAAACATACTTTTATCACTACCAATATCACCAGAAAGTCTTTAATATTGGAAAGCTGTCAAGCTCTCAGTGGTAGATAGTTTTTCAACATTCTATTTTTTCACTTGAAAGCTCAAGTTTTATAATTGGCACAAATATTGTCAAGTTTTTTTCTTTGAAGTAACTAGCTCACTTCATTTTATAGAAAATATATGCCATCTGAATAACCATAGTTTGTTAGGAAAATTGGGTTTCGTGAAAATTACCCCGTCAGCTTCCTGCCTCAAACCAACACACAAGTGAAACAATCATTGCAAGAGCAGAAATCTTTCGTGCCTTTGTCCCAGTGTGTCACCAAAACACTAAAAAGAGAGATACACAAGAACTGAGATTTAATAAAATTAGTAATCTGTACTCATTCACCTAGGAGATGCTAAGTAAAACTGGTTTTGATTCTCTTCTGTTTGTTGTCTTAATGTGCATGCATGATGGGGAATAGTGCAGTGTCCTACAGTACACTATCGTGTCACTGATTCATGCAAAAACAACAGCAATTTAAAACAGTACAGACTCCACCATCAATGCAGATGTCAAAACAGTAGAACAGGCCAAGGAGTCTTAGTGTCACTATGAAAATAGTTTGGACCTCAAAGATCCCTTGAAAGGATCTTACAGTCCTTCTGACAGTTTATCAGATCAAATACAGAATGCTTCAATGGAACATAGATTAAAAACAATTATTCATTATTTTAAATCCAAACTTAATGGAGCTCCTATATTTTGTTACAGTTGACAATCGTAATTACCTCTGCAAGTCCATAGATCACACTTTGAAAACAGTTGTTTGGGCTGCTTTGGGCTATTTCTGAGTAGAGAAATATCAGAATTGTGCTTCATGAAAATAGCTCTAATTCCAGGGAGCAAGAGAAAAGGAAGAGTAGAAATATTTGTAAAGCACTGGAAGGTCTGATGGGTCAAAATGTTACTAATTAACTGTAGTTATTATGAAAGGCAATGCTATTGTGGGAGTGGGCATGTAAAACAGCCCTGCAGAAAACAGCCCCAGCCTAGTAAGGTCTCCTATCTCCTGGTGCTACCTAGTCTCCCTCCTCTCACCTACTGCCAGCAGCCCATCACCATCAGGATTTTGCAATTACAACTTACTTATACCTCATCCAACAGAATTTAAGCTCCTTTCTTTTTGCTTTGGCCTCATTACAAGTAGAGTCCAGCTGGTTTTTATCCTTCACCAAGTTACTGTTCACTTGAAAAGCAGGATCTGTGCATCAGACAGACTAATTCCAGTTCCTTAACTGGATCGTTCCCATCCCCCTTGACCCACTTCTTAAGTCTTATTCATCACTCTCTGATGCACCAAATCTCCACTTCCCTAGTTGAAAAATCCTGGCACAACCTAATACGTGCAGTGCACACCCCATTATCCATGTTGATTGGAGGACGGAAGCAGGTCTTAAGTTTTCCATCTATGAAATAAATTTGGTTCTTACCATTCTGATAGGATATATTGAACAGGCTAGCTGGGTAAATTTGGGCCCAAATCCTGGCCTTGCCAGATTCTAACTGTATTGTTCTGGGGAAGTCACTCTCCCTCTTAGCCCTCAGTTTCCCTACCCTTAAAACAGTAATAATGTTACCCACCTTACTGATTAGTTGTGATGATTTTTTTCCTCCAGTTATAGGGCTTGAACTCTGGGCCTGAGCACTCAAGGAGAGAGCCCTACCATTGAGCCACAGTGCCACTTCCCTTACTGATTAGTTGTAAAGATGAAAATAATGTTATACAGCTGGGCATGGTGGTTATCCAAGCCTGTTATCCTAACTACTTGGGAGGTACAGATTGGGGAATTAGGATTTGAAGACAGCCTGGAGAAAAAAGTTTATGAGACTCTGTCTCAATCCATGGCTTGGCACAGTGATTTGTACCTGGTGTCCCAGCTACCAGGAAGCATGTCTGGTACAATGGTACATACTTGTCCAGCCCAGTGACACAGAAGCACAAGTAGGATTGTAGCCCAGGCATAAAACCAGAGTGTACCAAAAATTGTAAGTTCAAAAAGAGCTGGAGGCGTGGTTCAAGTAGTATCACACCTGCATTGCAAGCTGAAGGCCCTAAATTCAATCCCCATTGCATTAATTAATTAATTAAATCATATAACTTATTATCTTTAAAGAAGGGGAAGGATGGAGGGAGAAAGAGAGGGAAAAAGGAAAGAGGGAAAGAGAGAACTATTTAAAGGGTACAGATGGGAGTTTGCTTTTCCTTAGTTTGCTCTTACTTCATACTTTAATACCCTTACTTTAGAATTTTAGACCTCCACACCCCAGATAAGATAAAATACAATGGCTCTCCTTTTAGTCAATAGCATTGTGTCATTTAATGTAAGAAAATGGAGCACACCGGTTTGTTATTTTTAATCTTTGTATTTTGCTTAATTTACATTTCTAGTACATGTTTTAGTATTTAAGATTTCATAGTTAATACTGATAACCCCAAAACAGAAAAAGTATAGCAGATAATAGTAAAATGGACATTTCCTACATGCACATAAGTGTAGCCCTATGGCACAAGCTAAATATGAATGTAGACACTCAGTGTGAACATCATTGGATTTATTCAATACTACACCACAGCCACTAACAGTTTAAAAGCAAAACTAGCTACTAGGAATAAAACTATTATGATCCCACACTGTGTTGGGGTAATAACATGGATCTGCATCTGATCAAACATAGGAGTGACTTTACAAGAACTGAAAGTTAGAAAGTCAACAAACATCAGCTATTTCATAATTCAAATGTTCTACTTGCCTTTTTGTTTTTCAGGGTAGTTTTTTAACTATTCCATTCAAAAAACTGCCATTAAAATGGAACCAATTCTTAGACCTGGTACCTATCATAGGTGTGGATCTGTTTGCTTTAGGGAAGGAATGGAGGGGAAAAACAAAGAAGGAGGCAACAATGCTCAATAGGAAATGTAGTTATTACCTTGCTCATGTAACTGTGACCCCTCTGTACATCATTTTTACAATAAAAAACTTTACAAAAAAAGAAAGAATTTAAGTCACAGATCCTTGATACTACCATAAACTTGTCAAACTCTTAAATCCATATTTATCATGGGAATTCATATAGGAAGTCATTAAAATATGAAGAATCTTCAAAGCTGGGCACAGTGGTAATATAATGAGACCCCCATCTCTAAAAAAAAAATATTCATTTCCTGAATCTTGCTAACAGTACAGCCAGGCATAATGGTGCATTGCCTATAATCCTAAAACAAATCAAATGCACCATATTCCTTTAATCCCCTTTGATTAGCAAAGTAGAGAGTGCTTAGCCAATTTAGGAATATTTTCTTTCTACTTGATAAAAATGCAATATGAAAATGCAGTGACCTCTCTCAGCTTTATGACTATGGTTTAAAAAATTGGATGCTACAAACTGGAATTGGATTGCAATCTGAAATTTAATAAAATAGCCAGATTTTACTTTCCTAGAGTATTAGAACAAGTGCAGAAAAGGGGCAATATTTTAAGTCCAATTTGGGAACGCTTAGAAAAGGACCACTGTAAAATCCAAAACATTTATTTCAGGAACTATTATACAAACTTAGATAACTCATTACAGATTATCTGCTTCATGTTCTAATGACCAGGTTGGCACTATATTGTATCCAAATACATGGAACTTTCAGTTTTAACTTTTTTAAGATTGCTATTTTTAATATGTGTTTATAAGAGACTGAATTCATCTCAGTCAATCATGTATTGAGCAAAATAATCTCCATGACAGGGAGACACACATGGTAGTTGTTATTGTCAACATGTCTATAAAATGGATAAATACTTGTTAGTGTTCCATTTTGATAAATACAAAAAACACATGGAGCTGAAAGGAATCATTTCAAGAGCTCCATAAATTTTCAATGTCTAGCACTACTTTAAGGGTAAATGGGAAGGTTTTTGCAAATATACCAACTTTACAACATACTGGACTTTTAATGACATAGCAAAATAACCAATATATAAAATGTTGACCCATGAAGCTAAATGCCTGAGTGATTTTGAAGATCTCTCATGATTCATAACTTTCTTTCTACCCAAAGCTTACAAGTCCTCTCCCCTACCCTACCCCACCTTCACTCCCACCCCTGACGCCCATACTTCCCTTCTAGGCTTCCTTTCCCAGCCCCTTCTGCCTAACTGGGTTCTTGTCATCACAGACCTTTCTTCTTGGATGCTTCTTCCCCTCCAGTCCCTTTTTTTGTCAAATATTTCTTCAAAAATCACTAAAACACTCCAATTGTTATAGTTCAATACAGACTAAAGACAAGATAGCCATTTGAAGATCAAGAAAAAAAGTAAGTTCTGACTTACTTTGTCCACACAGGAGACATCATAGAATTCTGTAATGATACAATAGAACTGAAGAAAATAGTAAGAGAGTGAGAGGCTAGGAATCTTGGCCCTGCTCTTCACTAGCTGTGCGAACTTCAGCTGTCACAGACTTTCTGAGTTTGTTTCTTCATTGGTGATATTATCTGCCACCTCACAAGGTCACACATGTATGAAAAGCATAAGCGATTGGCAAAGTGTCACTACAACAGCAATAATTCAGTACTTGTTAGAAATTCAAATTCTCCAACTAATCCCAGACCTAATAAATTGGAAATTTCTAGAGGTGGGGTCTGGCAACTTACATTGTCACAAATCTTCCATGTTAAAGTTTGAAGACATTTGTACTCCACAAATGCAATAAAAATTAAAAATCTTTTAAACAATTTCTTTTGTTATAACTTTCTATGGATCTGGCCTGCATGTTATGGAATGTTAATGGAACACAAGGAATGTTAATGCCCCTGTGTTGCAATTGTACCTATCATATGACAAACAATAGCTTATTCTCTTTTGTTCTTGAGGCTCACAAAATTCCTACAAAGTAATGCAATTGGATCCATTTCACATTTCCTGACATCTTTGAGGGCTGGGATATGGTCTATACAAACACAGCCCCAAAACTGATGGGAGCCTATTAATTGTGGCTTCAAAGATCCCAGAAGATCAATTTTACACTTTTCCATTGAGTTCCCTGATGCCAAAAATTCATCATTACAGCTTAAAGCTTTAGTTCTGCCCTGAAACAGAAATATTCCAGGAAACCTCACAACAAGCCCTTTACTTCTCATGCAGGAGAAACAGAAGAGGATGTGAGCACCTTGTTCTCAGGAAGTAGAATGCCTACAGTCCTGCTTTGGAAAAAATATCTTAAAGGGGGTGTCTAGGGTCACTATAGGCAACTCTACTTCCTGCAACATGTACATGTAAGTGCATAAAAGCCTTTAGAAGTGATTAAGGAGTCTCGGGCTGAAAGAGGAGAAAAAGAGACCACAAGAGAATTCTTTGTGACAACAAACCAAATGGACAGATTTCTAGGTTTGTTGTTGTTTGTTGTTGTGGGTTTTCTTTTTAGGAAGGAGAGTATTCCACCACTACCACCACCAAACTATCATGAGGATAAATCTTCCAATTCCTTTTGGGCCGCCTCTTATCCATCTGCACGCTGGACATTCTGGTATCCCTTTTTTAAATAGCATATTATATAGTTGAGTGCCAGTGGCTAATACCTTTAATCATAGCTACTCAAGAGGCTGAGACCTGAGGAGCTATTTGAAGCCAAGCTGGACAGAAAAGTCCACAGAGATTACATCTCTAATCAACTTGCAAAATTCTGGACTGGAGATGTGGCTCAAATGGTACAGCATCAGCCAGGAGCAAGAAATCTGAGAAAAAGTATGAGGTCCTGAACTCAAGTCTTGTATACACACACACACACACACACACACACACACACACAGGATATTTATATTGTACTGTGTCGTTTATAAAACTGTGTAGTACATACATTTGCTTACTACAGTCCTATGAGAAAGATTAAATTCCTCATTGACTAAGAAATTTGGTATGGCAGTTTCTAGTGCATGGCAGAGCTTAGATCCGAATACTAGTTTCCTGACTCCAAACCTACTTCCTTCATCTCTGTGTGCATTTTCACTCTGGTTTGCACTCTTCTGCAAAGGAGAACCATGGGTTAATTCCCATCTCCCATGCTCCCTCTCAGAGAAGGATGTTAGGACTCCTGAAGCCCTGGGGCAGAGTGTGAATCCCAGGCTCCCATCATTCCAGCAGGTTCCCAATTTCCTCCCACTGTTTACCTCCTCCCTACTTTGAGAGCACAAGAGCTTAATGACTTCACAGATGGGCAACATTGTCAGCCATGGAAAAGAGATTCTGCTACACATAATTGTACTCCGAAAATATCACTGTGGAAGTGTGTGGATGAGTCACAGAGTTGGCAGGGGAACGTCACACAGGCCAGGCCCTTCTGGTAATAAACTCCATGGTGCTCTGGACAAGGTAGCCCAAGCATGTTCTCTGACTCTAGGTAGAAGGTTGCTCAAACCCAAACTGAAAGGACAGTCCTTACTTTATCACTGAGGCCAACACACTTGGATCCTGCACAGAAGTTTGCCCTAAAGTTTTCTAAAACATCCTTCCAATTCTGATTTATGTACAACAAAGTCTTTGACCTGTTAGCTGGTTACCTTGTAACATTTCTATGACTCTAGCTCTTACCTTTATGATAATGAATTGTAAATTCATACTTCCAACCCTGCCTTCTTTTTTAAATAATATTTTATTTTATTGTAAAGGCCATGTACAGAAGAGTTACAGTTATACAAGTAAGGTAATGAGTACATTTCTTGTCCAACAGTGGGAAACCACCAAATGCTTGACTGACATTGTCTCCACAAATTAAGTGGAAATGTCTAATGCCACACTAACTTCCTGTTATCCTGTAAAAACCAACTCCCCACAGCAACTTGTGGTTCTTTTATTTTTTTTTCTCTGCCATCAAGATGATATGATAGAGTTGTATCCTTTTTCTTTCTCTCTCTCTCTTTTTTTTGTTGGTCGTGGGGCTTGAACTCTGGGCCTGGGTACTGTCCCTGAGCAGTTCAGCTCAAGGCTAGCACTCTACCACTTGAGCCACAGCACCACTTCCTATTCTTTTTCTTTCTTTTCTATATTTAATTGATCCCCTATTTTCTGTTTCCTAAGTACACACTTCATACTACTGGTTGTATGTTAATTTAATCTTTCTCTTTCATTTCTCACACTAACACTTTCATTACTGCTTTACAGCTCTGAAAGGATTAGTTCCCAAACCTTACTATCAGTTATTGCTTAAGGCTTCCACTGCTCAAGTCCATTACTCAAAAATTCTGACTTAGGAGGTTGGATAGGGCTCATGTATCAGTATCACTGAGAACCACTGTCCCAAACTACAGCGCTTTCAGACTTCTAGGTGAACACAAACCACCTTTAGAGCATATTAAAATATAGATTCTGATTTAGCAGAGCTGGTAGAAGGTTGCTTTTCTATCATGTTCCTAAGTGTTGTGATAACTCCCAGTTCCCAGATATACTTTGAGAATCAAGATCCTAAAGCTCCGTATATAATTTCCCACTTTGCCTGATTTTAAGTCCCAAGCCTCATTTTCCTCTGCTTCCTGCTCTCATCAAGCCACTGACTCTGATGCATGGGTCTGCCTCACCATCGTGTTTTACCTGGTATGTCTGACTCCTTCCTCTCCGTCTAATTAAATCTCTTCTCTATGCCAGAACCTAGCTCAGGTTCTGCCCTTGGTCTTCCCCAACTACTCTATAGTTTATTATTCTATTTTCTCTAATCTCTCACAACTATAGAAAAGTACAGAACCCTCCTGTCAGAAGGCAGAAAACTGTCCAGAGAGAAATCTGGATACTGGCCACCTTGCAACTACTGGCCAAATAATTTTCCTTTTTTAAAAAATGCCCCAAAGACTATACTTTCAGGGATCATTTCTATAGTTTGTTACTAAAAAATGCCCCAAGTTGAGAAGGCAGACTTAATAAAGGCTAAATTATGTCAATGGTCTTGGGTTTTTTCTAAGTCATTCATCTTCAGAACATCCTAGAGAAACAGAAACAGCCCAACAAAATAGTCCTCTGAACACATGATGCAAATTTTAATAAGCAAGACACATTCAAGTTAAGAGGACTTTAAGAGTAATTGAAACTAGCTGTCTCTCTTCCCACTTGCCTTACTGTAAGCAAATTGAGTCCCAAGAAGGAAAGTTGCTTCTCTATATACCCAGTTGGTTCATAGCAGATTCAGAACCAGAGTCTAGCTTTCTGAGTTACTTTTGTTTATCTTGTTTTTGTTTTGGGTCTTGAACTTAAGACCTGGATACTATCCCTGAGCTTCTTTTTGCTCAAGGCTGGCACTCTACCACTTGAGCCACAGCTCCACTTCTGGCTTTTTTTTGTGATTATTTGGAGATAAAGAGTTTCCTGTGTAGGCTGGCTTTGAACTGCAACTCTCAGATCTCAACCTCCTGAGTAACTAGGTTTACAGGCATGAGCCAGCAGCACCCAACATTTGAGGTTGTTTTGTTTTGGTTTTGGTTTTGGTTTGATTTTGTCGGTCGTGGGCTTGAACTCTGCGCTTGGGTGCTATCCCTGCGCTCTTCAGCTCAAGGCAATGCTCTACTGCCTGAGCCACAGCACCACTTCTGGTTTTCTAGTGGTTAATTCGAGATAAGAGCCTCACCAACTTTTCTGCCCAGGCTGGCTTTGAACCATGATCCTCAGATCTCAGCCTCCTCAGTAGCTAGGATTATAGGCGTGAGCCACCAGTGCCCGGCTAACATTTGAGTTTTTGATGCTTCACGATGTAGTATATTACTAAATGTTTAAGAGTAATTCGCTATATTAACTAAATTGCTAAGGAGGCACATATCAGGAAGATTGTGGTTTCAGGTTAACCTGGAAGAATGTTCAAGGGCTCCCCACTTCAGCCTATAAAAAGGTAGGTGCAATGGTGCATACCTGCCATCTCAGCGATGTGGGAAGCACTGTGGTCCAGGCTGGCAATTGGAAAATAATATGCTAATGCACTATGACTACCTGTATTGAATAGACCTTAGGAAAGATGAGGTAAGAGGTAGCAATCTGCAAGGTAGGACACCCTATCACAGTCAAATCTACTTATTTTCCACCAGAGAGGAAGTCCTACAATCCAGAGGAAAACTATTGTCTTGCTAAAAGTTCAACTTTCTACCCCTGGCTTCAAGCTCCTTTACAATTTGGCTCTATCCTCTCCTGTCAGCATCCCTTCCTGCTGGACCTTTCTACTCAAACACTTTCTCGCATGATTGCTGATTCTTAAACCACCAGATTGCCTCTGGACCCCTGAGCCCATATGGACATGGTTATCTAGAGTGTGCCCTTTTTCATCTTGAAGTTTGCAATGGAGATAGCAATTGTTCAATGTGAACATGGGTCTAGACCTCACAATCGCTCTTCCATTAAGCAGCAATGGACATGATCTTTCTAAGACGAAAGAGTTAACCAACACTCTCCCCCGCCCCTTCTCTCATACATACACACTTCTTCTTTTTTTACAGAAGACTATATTTCAAATTTTATTTTTCAAAGCTACATCTTCTGTAACCATTCCAATTAACTAAGAAGATACAATCGAAAAGAAATGGCATGTAATCATAAAAGTGCCCCCAAAATGTCACACACACACACACACACACACACACACACACACACACACACACTTCTTAAGGCTCACCACCAAGTGAAGTTTGTGTGGTGCTCAGACAATGTAACCAGAGATGTTTAATTGGATCTAGAAAGATTAGAAAGCAGCATGAAGCTGATTGTCAGCCCTCTGAAAAGATGGTAGAGCAGCAGAGAGGAGGGATGTTTCTGGAAGGCAGATTGTGGGCTCCACTTGTGGGGCAGTGAGGGCTGAGGAAAGGAGGGGAAATGTGGCAGTGGCCAACAGATAAGTTGGCAGTAATTAGTACCACACTGTCCTATGTCCTGTTGTTTTACACATTACAGTCAAGATATTCCTATTTTGAATCCTACTGCATTGTTGGTGGGAATGTAAACTTGTTCAACCACTTTGGAAAGCAGTATGGAGATTCCTCAAAAAACTACACATAGAACTCCCCTATGATCCAGCAATCCCACTTGTAGGCATTTACCCAAATGATCACAAACAAGGCCATACTAAAGCTACCAGCACAACTAGTTTACTGAAGCATTATTCACCATAGCTAAGATACGGAACCAACCCAGATGCCCCTCAGTAGATGAATGGATCAAGAAAATGTGATGTGATGTGATGTGTGTGTGTGTATGTGTGTGTGTGTGTGTGTGAATTCTATGCTTCCCTCAGAAAGCATGACACCACCCCATTTGCTAGGAAATGGAAAGACTTGGAAAAAAATTATATTAAGTGAAGTAAGCCAGACTCAAAGAAACATAGGTGCCATGGTTTCCCTTATCTGCAATAATTAGTATCTGTCTAGGATAAGCAGAAACAGAAGAGGTCAAAAGCTATGTACATATGATCATATAAGTTGATGCTAAGTGAAATTAACCCCAAGATAGGGACACAAGAGATTTTATCTTTCTTGCTGTTCTTTTTAATGTAATTATAATGTACTATGAGATTTTTTTTTTGTTTCCTTGTATGTTCTTCCCTCATGGTATAACCACTGTTGTCACTGTATTTTATTCTGGTGTCCTGCATCTTGTATACACATTTTTCTAATTTGGGGAGGGGAAGGGAAATAACAAAATGTTGAAATAAGGAGACAGAATGACCCATTGTAACAATAAGATGTACAAAACAGTATGTTGAAAACAAACTTTACAACTTTGGGCGGGGAGAGTTGGGGAGGTAGGGAGGAAAGGGATGGTAGGGGAAAAACAAAGGAGGGTGTAAAAATACTTGATAGGAAATGGATTCATTACCTTGCTCTGGTAACTGTAACCCCTCTGTACAGTATCTTTACAATAAAAAATATATATTAAAAAAGATATTCCCATTTTAATGTATCCCACTTCCTAAGACAAACTTCTCTAAGCTTTAATATTGATCATTTATTTTCATAATACTTTTTCATTTCCAGGCTGCCCTTGAAGCCTCACAAAACCTCTGAGATAGGTCAAGGAAAATATTTTCACCTCCAGTTTGTGAAAGATATAGTGGCATTTATTATGTTAGAATATGAGTTTGCTGAGGTTATACGACTAGTAAATGGTTAATCTAGAACTGGGGATCGTTGTCAACGATCCCTGATGAAACAGTAGATACGAGTATGTAATTCCAATTCCTGCATCCTAATACTACACCTGAAAGGAAAAGATCCCTTTGTTGTAATAGGGTAGAGAAGAGGCTATGCTTTACAGGATAATTTAAAATGGAGTTTCCCATGCCATCAACCATCATCTCTAGATTTTTTTTCCTGATGAACTTTATGGCTACTATGACCCCAAAGCCATTGTTATAAGGCTTGGAAATGTTATACTTTTCCTGAAACTAAGAAAAGTATCCATCCTTTAGTCCTTGCCTAAAAGTTCTCATATTTCCCCAGTAGGTGCTATATACTTAGCTGAGAAAGAATAAAAAGTAGCTATTATGATCCCATAAGAAAACTGGTAGAGACCAAACAGAAGACAGGAATATTGAAGTTAAGTTCTTCAGCAGCACAGAGCCAAATCAACAAGAAACTGTCCCTACTCAAAAACCTCTGTGTGCCCAAAGTACCAAATTTTTTAAACATTTTTATTATTATTATGTTTAAGTAGTTGTACAAAGAAGTTCCCATTCTACAAAATAGTATATGAATACAAGGTGTCTGACAACATTGTCACCCATCGCTCCTAACCCATCCCTTCTCTCACTTTTTTTTAAATTGAGATTAAGTGATTACATAAAGTTCAGATATTTCACAGTATTGTGGAATAGTGATACTTAAAGACACAAACATATTTTAACCTTCACAAGGCAAATTGTCATTATCATGGCCTATAAAGTTTGTGAATTCTATGAGCCCAAAGTACCAGATTTTAAAATGCCTTTTGTTAATGTAGCTTCTACAAAATCATGGTGGAAAGAGAATACAAAATAGATACTCTCCTACACAAAGAATTTACTACTGGTTAAGAATAAGTCAGGAAAACTAAAAGTGGACCCCAGCCTGTCACCATGCACTGATATCAATTCAAAATGGATTAAAGACCTTAACACCAGACCTGAAACTCTGAAACTACTGCAGGACAGAGTAGTAGAGACACTTGAACTTATAGGCACAGGCAAGAACTTCCTGAACAAAGTCCCAACAAATAGGAGAAAGACTCAACAAATAGGACTACCTTAAAATAAGAAGTTTCTGCACAGCTAAAGACATAGTAACCAAACTAGAAATACAGCCAACTAACCAGAAAAAAAATATTTACCAGCAGTATATCAGACAAAGGCCTAATATCCATTATATACAGGGAACTCAAGAAACGAATCCCTCCCAAACCTAACAAACCAATTACTAAATGGGTAAGGGAACTAAAGAGAGACTTCTCAGAAGAAGATAAAAATGGCAAAGAAACACATGAGGAAATGTCCATCATCCCTGGCTGTAAAGGAAATGTAAATAAAAACAACCCTGAGATACCACCTTACCCCGTCAGAATGGCCCACATCCTAAATTCAGCCAACAACTAATGCTGGAGGGGATTCAGAGAAAGAGGAACCCTACTTCATTGCTGGTGGGAATGTATACTCTTTGGAAAGCAGTTTAGAGGTACCTCAGAAAGCTAAATATAGACCTTCCCTACAACCCAGCCATACCACTCCTAGGCATCTACCCTGAGCAACAGGAAACAGGATACAAGGACACATGCACCTCCATGTTCATTGCAGCACTGTTCACAATAGCAAGATATGGAAACAACCCCGATGCCCCACTATAGATGAATGGATCCAGAAATTGTGGTACCTATATACAATAGAATATTATACAGCCATTAGAAAGGACAAAATAATGGCATCTGCATGGAAATGGATGGAACTAGAAAAAATCATTTTGAGTGAAGTAAGCCAAGAGCAAAGAGACAAATGGCACATGGTCTCCCTGATATGTGGATGTTAAAACAAAATGCAAGGAGGTACAACAAAGTAAACAGGACTCAAGAAATAAAGGACCTCTACTCATCTTGTATAATTACTAAATTACCCCATGCTGTTGACCACATATATGATATATATAGATAGATAGATATAGATATATATGTATTACACATCTGAGGGAAAACTTAGGAGGAGAACACAGAATCAGAGGGAAACATGGGAAAACATATAACAGAGGGGCCCATCAGCTGCACTGGACATTGATAAAAAATGAACTAAGCAGCTCAAGGGCAGCGATGAGAGGGAGGGAATGAAAGGGATAGAGGGAACAGCTAACACTAAGCAAAAGGAAAGAAATGTATATACCACCTGATGTGGAAGAAATAGCTGTATCGTCAAAGCTCATAGAATTCACAAATTTTATAGGCCACAATAATAACAATTTGCCTCATGAAAGTTAGAATGTGTTTGTGCTTTTAACTAAATATCACTATCTCATAATACAATGAAATTTGTGAAATTTATGTAATCACTTAATCACAATAAAAAATTTTAAGAATAAGTCAAGAAGCCTGGCACTGGTGGCTAATACCTTTAATTCTAGTTACTCAGTAGACTGAGGTCTGAAGATCCCCATCTGAAGCCAGACCAGGCAGGAAAGTCTGTAAGACTCATTTCCAATAACCTACCAAAAAGCCAAAAGCAAAGCTGTGGCGTTAGCCATAGAGCTTTAGCCTTAATCAAACAAAAGCCCAGGGACAGCTCCCAGGCCCTGAATCCAAGCCCCAGAACCAGCACACAAAAATAAATAATAACAATATGTGAAAAAAATAAAAACACAAAATCCATGTTTGATGAAACCCTGAATACATGAATAGAGAAGGCACATGAATAAAGGTAATAGATTTACCACAGAAGAGGAAGGTAAAATGTAACAATTCTAAGGATTCCAACAAGAAACAAACCAAACCACTCCCTACTTAGAACAACAGAGAGTTATAGGAATTGGAACACAGGAACTATAAAAAGCTATAGTTAATGTTCCTGTCTGATGCCAGTGGAATAATCTGATAAAAAAAAAATTCAGCCTGCAAATAAAAATTACAAAATCAGGACAAAAGATTTCAATGGTAAAAATTTATTAGAAACTGAGTGGAGGTTAGCCTTTACATGATAGGAACTATGAGTTAATTTTTCTAAGCAATTGCAATGGTTGAATTCTCCCTTGCAAATATCATACTTCATCTTAATACATTTGTGTGCACTTGCATACAACCCAGTATATGTTTACTTTTACTTAAAAGATTGGGGGGTGGGGGAGGTAGAGGTATAAAGAGAGGAAAGGGAGAAGTATAGTAATAATATCCAATGCATATCCTATGAAACTAAGAAAACTGAGGGAAGGGATGGGTGAGAATGCTGAAAGGGATGATATTAGCCAAGATGTATTATATTTATTAACTGATCGTTGAATGGTAACTCCTTGTACAACTACTTAAAGATTTTATATAATATTCATACATTATATATACATATATATACATATATATATATATTAAAAATAGAAAAAGAAGTCAGGTGCCAGTAGCTCACACCTATAATCCTAGCTACTCAGGAAGCTGAGATCTGAGGATTGCGGTTCAAAGCCAGCCTGGGCACGAAAGTATGTGAGACTCTTCAATTAACCACCAGAAAATCAGAAGTGTTGCTGTGACTAAGGTGGTAGAGCACTAGCCTTGAGCTGAAGAGCGCAGGGACAGTGTCCAAGCCCGGAGTTCAAGCCCACACCCCACAAAATAAATAAATAAATAAAATAGAAAAAGAACTGCCATAGAGATTTTCACTGCTTCTTACCTCAGGGGAGAAAATTTGGAGTATGAATTCAGCCAAGTTAAGTGATTCCAAGAACAAGAAACAACTCCTTTTGGATGAAGATAACTGTATACAGAGTCTACAAGTTATAGTTTATCATGTTTTGTATACAATCACATTATTAGACAGAATAAAATGTAGTCTGAGAAGATTGATAGAAATAAATCCCCAGCTAACTCATTGGTTAAAATTAGTAAACAAGAATTTTCAACATAAATATAGGTATGCAAATAAGCATAATAAATGAAATAATGTAAACTCTCAGAAAAGAAATTAAAAGTATGAAAAATAAAAATCTAGAAGTAAAAAACAAATACAAACTACTACATGGGCTTAAGAAGATCGGGCTGGGAAGGTGGTTCAGTGGTAGAGCGCTTGCCTTGCATGCATGAGGCCCTGGGTTCAATTTCTCAGCACTACATAAGAAAAAAGAAAAAAGCCGGAAGTGGTGCTGTGGCTCAAGTGGTAGAGTGCTAGCCTTGAGCTGAAGAGTTGAGGGACAGCGCCCAGGCCCAGAGTTCAGGCCCCACGACTGGACCCAAAAAAAAAAAAAAGAATACATGGAGATGATAGAAGAAAGACTCCATGAACTTGAAAACTAATTGGTAGTAATCTATCCAATCTGAAGTACAAACATAAAAAGACTAGAGAACCAGGCACCAGTGGCTCACAATTGTAATCTTAGCTACTCAAGCTGAGAGCTGAAGACCAAGGTGGTTCAAAGCCAGCCCAGACAAATTCAAAAGATTCTTATCTCTAATTAACCATCCAGGTAGAGTCCCAGTCTTGAGTGGAAAAAGCTAAGCAAGAACACAAGACCCTGAGTTCAAGCACCACTACCAGCACAAAAAAGGAACAGGAGGAAGTAGAGGAGAAGGAGGAGAGGAGGACTACTAGAGAAAAACAGATCAAAATTCAGGTACTGTGGTTCAATATTAAATAGTTTAATAAATCCCAAACAGAGAGATAATTGATGGGATAAAATGAATATTTGAAGAAATAGTGGTTGAAATTTTCCCAAATTTGGCTGAAGATAATCCAGGAAGCTAAGAAAATGCAATAGAAAACATACCTATGCACATTATATCTAAACTGTGGAGCACCAAAGGCAAAAATCTAGAAAAGTGCCAATGGAAAAATGATATATACAAACTGAAGAAGAACAAAATAAATGAAAGATGACTACCACTAATTTGACATTATTAAGGCTAGAAGTCAAGGAAATAGTATCTTCAGAGCTAAAATAAAAATAAAAATCAGGCTGGAAACATGGTTTAGTGGTAGAGTGCTTGCCTAGCATGCATGAAGCCCTGGGTTCGATTCCTCAGTGCAACATAAACAGAAAAGCCGGAAGTAGCTCTGTGGCTTAAGTGATAGAGCACTAGCCTTGAGCAAAAGAAGCCCAGGGACAGTACCCAGGCCCTGAGTTCAAGCCCCAGGACTGGGAAAATAAAATAAAAATCATTCGGTTCAGATTTCTATATGTTTCAAAAGGAAGTTAAGTGAGAACATTCATGAGTGCAAACAGAAAATTACAACCACATTAAAAGTAATGCAAAGTGGGCTAGGCACAGATGGCTCATGCCTGTAATCCTAGATCAGGAGGCTGAGGTTTGATGATCACAGTTCAAAGCCAGCCCCGGTAAGAAAGTCCATGAGACTCATCTCCAATTAAGCACCAAAAAAGCCAGAAGTGGAGCTGTTGCTCAAGTGGTAGAGTGCTGGCCTTGAACAAAAGAAGCTCAGGGACAGTGAGTTAAAGCCCCATGACTGGCAGTAGTAATAATAATGATTAAAAAAATAATAATATAATAATAATGCAAAGTGAAATTATTTTGATTGAGAAGAAACATTGAACCTATGAAATATTCAGGAATGGTAGTTCATGTCTATAAACTCAGAACTTGTGAGGCTGAGAGGATTACAAATTCAAGGACACACAAAAAAACAAAAACAAAAAACAAGCTAGGCACAGTGGATCACCCCTGTAATCCTAGCTACTCAGGAGGTAGAGATTGGAAAGATCGTAGTTCAAAAACAATAGAATAAGTTAGACACTATCTCAATCCAAAAAACAAACAGCTGGGCATAGTTGTGCGTTCCTGTGATCCCAGATAACATAAGAGGCATAAAGTAGGAAGATCACCATCTAGGCTATCTTAGGCATAAAAAGAGAGATATAATATGAAAATAACTAAAAGGAAACAGAGCTAAGGTTTTCTGTCAAGGGGTCAAGTGCTTGCCAAGCAGGCACAAGACCCTCAATTCAAACCCAAGTACTTCGCCCCAAAAGAAAAAAAATCTATAGGAATAAAAAGCACCAAAAATGGCAACTATGTCATAAATGTAGTATCCTACATTTATTTTCTTTTCCTAATTTCTTTAACAGATATATGATTATTTCAAACAAATATTACAAAATTATGTTTTTAATGTGCATAGATCTAAAATTCATTACAAAAACTATAGCAAAAAAAATAGGAGATAATTAAAATAACACTAGCATGGTTCTCATATATATTTTTTAGTCAGTCATGGGGCATGTACCCAGGGCCTGGGCACTGTCCCTAAATTCAAGGCTAACACTCTACCACGCTGAGCCACAGCTCCACTTCTGGTTTTCTGGTGGCTAATTGGAGTAAGAGTCTCATGGACTTTCCTGCCTGGGTTGGCTTTGAACCATGATTCTTAGATCTCAGCCTCCTGAGTAGCTAGGATTACACTAACACCCAGTGGTTATCACATTTTATGTGAAGCAGTTCAACATTTATTCTGACTGGAAAAAGTTGAGAACACATGTTATAATATGGCAACCATAAAAAAATATACAAAGATATAGCTAAGAATGATGAAACAGAATACCCAAACATATGTTTTAAGATAGGAAATGAAGGGCCAAAGAGCACAAATATTTCAGGAAAATAGAAAAGAAAAAGTCCTAAGTCCAATCACATCAGTTAGAACTTTAAATGTAGAATAGCAAAATGTTACAATTGTAATAAATTAAAATGTAAAATATTACAATTTTAAAAAACAGACTAAAGATATATTGCCTTTAAGAAACATATTTCTACAAAACACATATAAGCCTGTCTTCAACAGTTGTTGATTGTTATCCCAGCTACATGGGAGGCTGAGACTGGGAAGATGATAATTCTAGCCAGTCTGGACAGAAAGTTCACCACACCCCTTCTTAACCCATAGCCAGATGCAATGGTGTGCATCTGTCATCCTATGTTATATGGGAAGGTAAGATTTAGAAGATCTCAGTTCCAAGCCACCAGACATAGGAATGTCCAGAAGATGCCATCTTCCCAAAAAGTAATACTGTGGCATGTGCTTGCAATCCTCACATCAACAAAAAGCCTAAAGTAGATGAATCTTGGCTCGGGCAAATACCAGGAGAGAAAAGACCCTAAAATCTAGAAAATTGCCAACCAGTGATAAACAAGTCCAGAGGCCTAAGTCAATGATAGAGTGCTAATCTAGCAAACATGAGGCCCTGAGTTCAAGCACCATTGCTGCCAAACAAATACACACACACTGAAAATAGGAGGATGGAAAAATAAATACCATGTACTCTTTGCCTAACTTATTTAACTGTAATCCCTATGTTTTTAGCATTTTCAAAAAAAAAAGAAAAAGAAAATAAATACCATTTATACTAGTTATTTGTTTTTTTAAAAAAACTGAAATAGCTAAACTATTGACAACCAAAATAGACTTCAAGATAAAATATTGTAAAAATTGAAGAATGATATTTCATGCCAAAAGAGTAATTACATCAAGTCAGAACAATTATAAATGTTTAAGTATCTAATAATGGCTTGAAAATGTGTGAACCCAAAATTGAAATAGATAACAGAATAAATCCACAATCATAGAGATTTTAATAACTCTATATTGGTAACTAAAACAAATAAAACAAGTGTACTGTTAAAAAATCAGAAATGAGCCAGTTGCCTGTGGCTCACGCCTGTATTTCTTAGCTACTCAGGAGGCTGAGATCGGAGAATTGCAGTTCAAAGCCAGCCAGGGCAAGAAAAACCATGAAATTATTATCATTTTGGGGGGGAGGGGGATCCAGTGATGGGTCCTGTACTCTAGGCCTGGGCGCTGTCCCTCAGCTCTTCAGTTCAAGGCTAGCACTCTACCACTTGAGCCACAGTGCCACTTCTGGCTTTTTTCTTTTTGCTTATGTGGAGCTGAGGAATCAAACCCAGGGCCTCAGGCAGGCAAGCCAAGCACTCTACCACTGAGCCACCTTCCCAGCCCATCATGAAATTCTTATCTCCAATAAACCATCAGAAAACCGGAAGTGGCACTGTGGGTCAAGTAGTAGAGTGCTAGCCTGCTAGCCTTGAGCTCAAGAGTTGAGAGACAGTGGCCTGGCCCAGAGTTCAAGCCCTGTGACAGACAAAAAAATAATAATAATAAAAATTAAAAAATCAGAAATGATTCAGAATAGCTGAATCATACTATCAATAACCTAACCTGGAAGGGACAGTGGGAGAAAAACAAAGGAGTAGGTAACAATGTTCAACAAGAAATGTACTCATTGCCCTACTCAGGTAACTGTAACCCCTCTGTACAGCATCTTTACAATAAAAAAAAAATTTTTTAAACCTTAATCTATTTGGTATTTATGGAACATTAAACACAACAACTGTAGAATACACATTATTTTCAGCTGCACATTGAATGTTCAATAAGACAAACCATATGCCAGCTATAAAACAAAACAAGTTTTTTAAATTGAAATCTTATTAAGTATGTTTTCTGCTAAATCTATTTTCTTTTGCTGTATAACAAAATCACAAAGATGGGAACTTATAAATAAAAGTGTTGATTCAACTAAAGTTTTTTGAAGTAAGTCAGAAGTCCACAATAGTCTCATTTGTTCAGCCTCTGGTAATTGCGGAACAATATGGCAGAGAAACAGGAAGGAGCCAAGCAGATGGAATAGCCCAAACCTTATAACACACTTCTGTGAGGATTTAAGAAAAAAATGACCTGATCACCTTGCAGAGATCCTACTTATTGAAAGATATACTAATTTACACCATCAACTTCTAGCACTCGAGCTAGAACAAACCATATCAAAGCCATAGACCTGATAATATTGCAACTAAATTAGAAATTCAGGAAATGCAGAGATACTCTAAGATTATGTCTTATTGCATTCAGAATCACAATCATCAAGAAAGCAAACAATGACAAATGCTGGTGAAGATAAAGGGAAAAGGGAACCCTCATACATTGTTGCTGAGAATGTAAACTAAATGAGTGCAACCACTATGGAAGTCAATATGGAAGATTCCTGAAAAACTAAAAATAGATCTACCCCACTATACCAATTTTGGGTATATAGCTGAAGAAGAAGAAATTTACATACAAAAGAGATACCTGAGGGATCTTGGAAAAATGGCAGATTGTTGACAGCTACCTCACATGTCTCCGTGAACCAACAGAAATTACAGGGTTTAAGTAGGGAAAGATCGGCTTAGAAGACACCAGAAAATACAGGCAGAGACAAGTGGAATAAAAAATAAAAGAAAGAATCTTGCCAGGTGCTAGTGGCTCAAGACTGTAATCCTAGTTACTTAGGAGGCTGAGATCTGAGTGTCTGAAACCAGGCTCAGCATAAATCTTTGAGACTCTTATCTCCACTCATCAGAAAAAAAGCCACAGTGGAAGTGTGGCTCAAATGACTGAGAGCCAACTTTAAATGAAAAGCCAAGCAACAATGTGAGGCTCTGAAGTCAAGCCCCAGTACTGCCACTAGTAGTACTAGTAGCAGTGGTGGTGGTGGTGGTAGTAAATCGTAAACCTCTAAAACGAGGGGAAAGATTAAAAAAAAAAATGCTTGCCTGAACAGAGCTGGGCAGAGGGTAACACCTCTATGCTGTTGTAGCCACAGTGGCTAGACAGAAGTCCTAGATTCTTTGAAGATCCTTTTATTTTTTAATTTAATTTTATTGTCAAGGTGATGTACAGAGGAGTTAGTTACATACGTAAGGTAGTGAGTACATTTCTTGTCAAACATCGTTACCCTCTCCCTTGTTTTTCCTCTCGCTTTCCCTCCCCCTGCCCCTCTTATTTATTTTTTGCTTTCTTTTTTTCTTTCTTTTCTTCCTGGTCTGACCTACACTCTCCATACATCAGGGCACAACTCAGCTATCTAGAGATCTGCAAGTCCAGCTTGGGAAAATGCAGCACAGATCTCTGGCTCAGAAGCAGGAAACAAACACTTGGCAGCCATTGCCCCAGGGCTCATCACAAAAAAAGAAGAACAAGGAACAATGACTCCACCAGAAGAAAACAGCTAAGTGGCTAGCACCTAACTCTGTGGTGGGGGAGGGATGCACGGAGCAGCGGGGTGAATTCCCATGCTCCCATTGGAGCAGGCACAAACAAGCTCTGCTGATTGTTTCATAATCTACCGCTCTCTAGGGATCTCTGTAAACACTGATCCAGTGGATCTAAGTGGGCAGATCAGAGGGAATTTTAATGGTGGCAGAGAGGGCTACACACAAGCATGAGAGGTAGTAGCTATTGTCCCCTCACAACCTCGGGAGGGGAGTTACTCCTCCTCCCCATCCCTTCCCGCCCCACATACAATAGCTTTCCTCTTATTTTACCTTATGCTTGGGGGGCATTGCCCGGACACTGCAGGACCTGATAAAGGTCCTGGATTTCAAGAGAGGCAAAGTGTTCTTTCTCTCTTCTACTAGAGGAGCTACACTTGCCCAAACCAGATCCCAGAATGGGATCCATTTGGATGATAAAGCCGAGTGACAACAATCTATTCACACCTAGGACCAAAAAAACTGTTGGGAATTTTTGTTGTTGTTTTGTTTGGATTTTTTCCTTTTATTTTGCTTGATCATTTTCCTTTTTTCCTTTTTTCTGGCTGCCTCTCTAGTAATCTAGACCATCTCCCAATTTCCTTAGACTATTACTCTTACCTTTTTGTTTTGTTGTTGTTGGTCGTGGGGCTTGAACTCTGGGCCTGGGCACTGTCTCTCAGCTCTTCAGCTCAAGGCCAGAGCTCTACCGCTTGAGCCACAGTGCCACTTCCGGTTTTCTGGTGGTTTATTGAGGAAGAGTCTCATGGACTTTTTCTGCCAGAGCTGGCTTTTGAACTACAATCCTCAGATCTCATCCTCCTGAGTAGCTAGGATTATAGGCCAGTGACACCAGCACCCAGCTTCTTACTTTTCTACTCATATTCAATTCTTGATAGCACCACTTCTCTTCACAACTAAAATAGATCTACATTGAGTATATTAGACACCTAAAGCCATTATATTGTGTTCCTCTTCTCATTACCTTCGTTACTCCATATCTCTTCCCTCACCACACTACTCTTTTTAAAAAACGTTTTTATATTTAAGTACAAAAGAGTTTCCATTCAATAAAGCAGTTTATGAATGCAATATGTCTTGATCAGTGTCACCCTTTCAACATTCTCACCCGTCCTTCTCAACCCACCCATTCCTTCACTTTTCTGAATTTTTGTAGGACGTGAATTGTGGTGTTGTGGGGTTTTTTTTTTTTACTGCATTTTCCTCTCTTTCTCTGCATTCATCTACACCCCTCCCCTTGACCCTATCCTACCCCTTTTATTTTTTTTTTATTTTTTGGGTCCGGTCGTGGGGCCTGAACTCTGGGCCTGGGCGCTGTCCCTCAGCTCTTCAGCTCAAGACTAGCGCTCTACCACTTGAGCCACAGCGCCACTTTCAGCTTTTTTTTTTCTGCTTATGTGGTGCTGAGGAATCGAACCCAGGGCCTCATGCATGCAAGGCAAGTGCTCTACCACTGAGCCACCTTCCCAGCCCCTATCCCACCCCTTTAAAGTACCCATTTCCTGGTGTTTATTTTTTGGCCTTTGATTTAGCCTTTCAAGGAATTACACTGTTCACGTTTTCACTTGACTACCATATTTCAGTTAATACATTTGTGTATACTTGCCAACTATGCAAAATATTCATTTATATATTTACAAAATAATTACAGTTTCTACATGTGAGAGAAAACATGTAATCTTTGCCAATCTGGGCCTGATTTACTTCACTTGACATTATTTTTTCCAGTTCCTTCTGTCTCTTTGCAAATAATGTGATTTTGCTTTTCTAATGGATGAGTAAAATGCCACTATAGATAGATAGATAACCAAATTTTCTTGATCCATTTTCCAACAGATGATTAAAATTGCTCTGTGTGTGTGTATGTGTGTATAATTTTCTTGATCTGCCCATTGAGAAGTATCTGGGCTGATTCATACCTTGGCTATGATGAATAGTGTTTCAATGAACCTGGTTGTGATGGTGACCCTCATTTGCAATCTTTCAGATAAACTCCCAAGAGTAGGATTACTGGATCAAGTTCTAATTTCTATAATACTACAAAAAAGCAAAACCTCCAGGACATATAGCATGACCAATTGTGTAGACAAAGCTATAAACAGTACCTCATTACTTGCAAATATTTCACTGGAGAAGGTATTAAAGCTGAGATACCCCCCACACCAGTGGCAAGAAATGGCTCACCAACTCAGCTAATTCGCAGATAAGAGAATAACCCAACAGAAATTAACCCAAGGGAAAGACTCCAGGCAACTGAAAGTCCAAACCACAAAAAGTGTTCGAGTGAATTAATCCCAGGATAGACATACATGAAAAAAAACAAAACATGAAAATACAACATCTCTAGAAATCAACAACTATACAATGAAAGATCAAAACAACAAGTAGAATAAACTCCACAAATTGAGCTCAAAGGAATATTGATAAGAATGTTCAAGAAATTAACTCAAAGAGTATATAAACAAATAAATAAAGAATTTAATGAGAACACGATAAAAAGCTAAATGAATTCCAAGCAAATACAAAGAAACAGCTGAATGAGCTCAATGAGAACACAGCTAAACAGCTAAAAGAAGATCAAAGAAGACACCAATAATGAAGTAAAAACTCAGTGCAAGACATGAAAGGAATCTCAGTTTGAAAATAGAAATGCTAAAAGAAAATGAAGTGGGAATCTCAGAGATTGAAAAGTAAAGAATATAATATGGAAAACAGAACTTTACGGCTTGAAAATAGACAAGATATAGTTGTTGTGTGTTTTTTTTAAAAAGTAAGGTAATATCCAGAAAAGAGATCAAGTAAATATGAAAGGGATTTAAAAGAAAATTTATACCTTATGGATATTGATGAAAGCAAAGAGAAGATAGCTAAAGAAATATAAAATGTATTCAGCAATAATAGTGGAAAAGTTCTACAATCAGAAAAAGAGAAACCTTTTCAGGTACAGGAGGCTTTTAGAGCACCCAGTAAATCAAACCAGAAAAGAATGATTCCGTGTCATATTGTAGTTCAAACAAGAAAATAAAACAAAATAAAAAAAATACTAAGAGCTAGATGAGAGAAAATACAGGTTACTTACAAGAAGAAATCTATGAGAATAACAACAGATTTCTCAACAGAAATCTTAAAAAAAGGAGGGCTTGGAATTCTGTATTCCAAGCACTGAACACTCCATCCAGTAAAGCTTTCATATATGACTAAAGAGAAAATAAAAATATTCCATGAAAAACCAAAGCCTAAAACAACTTATTACCACTTAACCAGCACTACAGAAGATATTCAGACATCCTACACACAGCAGATCAATATAAACATTTTTAAAAGTGGAGAAAATAGGGCTGGGAAGGTTGCTCAGTGGTAGAGTGCTTGCCTTGCATGCATGAGGCCCTGGGTTTGATTCCTCAGCATCACATAAGCAGAAAAAGCCAGAAGTGGCGCTGTGGCTCAAGTTTGCCTTGAGCTGAAGAGTTGAGGGACAGCACCCAGGCACAGAGTTCAGGCCCCATGACCAGAAAAAAAAAAAAAGTGGAGAAAATATATTCTTCTAGATGAGTAGAAACAGGAGAAACAGAAAAAAATGAAAATCTAAAATTTGAAAGAAAAATGACAGGAACTACTTCATACCTTTCAACACTCAAGATCCAATGGACTCAATTCTCTAATCAAAAGACATGCAATCAGAAGCTGAATCAAAAGGCAATATCCATCTATTTGCTGTCTACAAGAAACACTTCCATCTGACCAAAACAAACATTCATTTAGGATGAAAAACTGGGGGGAAAAAATCTTTGAAGCAAACAGACTCTGAAAGCAGACAGGAGTAGCTATACTCACATCTGACAAAGTAGATTTCAATTCAAAATTAGAAGAGATGAGATCACTTCATATTAATAAAGGGAACAGTCCATCAAGAAGACATAATAATTCCCAACATGCACAAATGTTGGGACACTCAGTTTTGTTAAACACTACTGAATTTTAAACACACACACACACATACACACACACAAAACACAAGATAGTTGAGAGAATCATTACCCAACTCTCACCACTACCAGTAAGAGTGAACTTGGCAATAACTCAACAAAAGGACTCAGATTTATTGACACCATAGACCAACTGGACCTAACATACATCTACAGACCATTTAATCCAGCATCTGTACAATATACATTCTTCTCTGAAGTCCATGGAATATTCTGCAAATAGATCATCCACTAGGACATAAAGCATATCTCAGCAAAGATATGAAAACTGAAATTGTCCTCAGTATCATAACAAACCATAAAAGGAACTGCAGGCATGACTCAAGTGATAGAGTGCCAATTACAACCAAACAAATGTCAAATGAAAGTGTGCTCCATACTGGTGTGCACATGCACACATATACATTCATGAACACACATGCACACACACATACACAAACACAGAGCAAAAGAAACCACAGAAAATATTCAAAACTCATGGAGACAGAACAACACATTGCTGAATATGAGTGTGTCATTGAAGAATAAAGAAGAGGTTGTTTTGCTGGTGAATTCTATCAAATATTTAAGAATTGATGTCAATTTGTGTGTGTGTGTGTGTGTGTGTGTGTGTGTGTGTGTGTGTGTGTGTGTGTGTACTAGGACTTTTACTTGAGGCCTTACAGACTCACTCAGCATTTTCACTATGACTGGCACTCTACTACTTGAGCCCTACCATCAATTCTGTAATTTTTCTGATTGACTGAAGGTAAGTCTTGAGGATTTGTCTGCCTGAGCTTTCATTAAACAATGATTTTCAGATCTTAGCTTCTGAGTAGCTAGGCTTATAGGGATGAGCCACAAGTGCACAGCTTGATATCAAATTTATGCAAACCCTTCCAAAAAAAGTGGAAGGAATGCTTCCTAAGTAAAAAGTCAACATAATGCTCAAATTGATGGATGAACATATTAAAAGAAAAAACATCACAAAAATTCTTACTGGATTACTAAAATATTTAATCCAACAATATATAAAGTAGCAATATACTATGACCAACCAAGTATACTCTAGAATGCAAGATGAGTTTAAACACTGGTGCCAGTGGCTCACGCCTGTAATCCTAGCTACTCAGGAGGCAGAGATTTGAGGATTATGGTTCAAAGCCAGCCCAAGGAGGAAAGTCCATGAGATTCTTATCTCCAATTAATCACAGAAAAAGCTGCAAGTGATGCTGTGGCTCAACGTGGTACAGTGCTAGACTTGAGCATAAGGAATCCAGGGACAATGCCCAGGCACAGAGTTCAAGACTCAGGTATGGCAAAAAAGAAAAAAAGTAATAATTGAAAAGAAGTTATAACACTACTCTGTTCACATACAACATGTGCAAGAACAAAGAACCAAGTTGGACATAGTGGCTCATACCAGTTTCCTAGCTACTTAAGAGGCTAAGACTGAGAGGACTGCAGTTGAAGGCCACCTCAGGCAAAAAAGTTTATGAGGGCCCCCCCCTCCCATCTCAGCCAATGAGAAGCTGAACACAGTGGTGTGCACCTGCCATTCCAGCTCACGGGAGCATATAGAGAAAGCTTGACATCCAGATCAGCCCCAGGCCAAAAGTAAAACTCCCTTGAGTTCAAACCTACCCTGATTACTACTAGGGAAAAATTAAGACTATTCACAAAAGAATGAAAGCAAAAGAAAGACCAGGAGTTCTGGCTTGAATGGTAGAGTACTGGCTTGGCAAATATTAAGCCTTGAGTTCAAATCCCAGTACCACCAAAAATAAAAATAAAGAACAATAAAAAAGGTAATGAGCAATAAAAGAGGAAGAAGGACAAGAAAATAAGTAATTCAATTAATAGATGTAACAGCTGACAAATAGAAGGGAATTAGTAAAAGATTAACGAAGAAAAATTGTAGCGGTTGAATAGAGACAACCTCCCGATTAGCAAGGCCCACTAGCCAGGGCCTAATCCCATGTTCTATGTGCACTTTTCCACATCCAGCCAGGAAAGGAGAAATGAGAGTTGAAATCAGCACAAGCTCCGCTATCCATGCCCTGTACTCTTGGGCAACAACCTCAAAGAAGAGGAGCCCTTCTCTAATTATTCTACCCACAAACAGCATCTTCCTCTAACTGATCTGCACTCTACCTAAAAAAGTTAATAATTTCTCTAAATTCACATAATGATACTTTATGCCAATAATTAATGTCTTTAAAAAGGAGGAAAAGAAGATCCAGATCTACAACACAAACACCAGGAATAAAGATAAAAATCCTAAAAATTTCCAGAGAGAAAAAGCAGATTACATACAAAGGATCAGAATCAAATGACCTTTGCCTCCTTGTTGGCATATTGAAAGACAGATGGCAAAGGAACAGTGCCTTTGAAATTCAGAGGGGATATTTGCAACCTGGAATTCTTCACCCAGACAAAAGCAAGTAAGTAGAAAAAAAAAAAGTCTTTCCATATGCACAGTCTCTAATGGTTTACTTCTATTGTATTATTTCCCAAGAAAGACATTACTGGAGGCTGTATTTCACCCAAATGCAGCATAAACCAGAAAAAAAAGGCTTACAATCCAGGAATCAAGAGATTTAACCCAGGAAGAGATGAAGGAAATTTTCATAATGATGACAAAGGGAAATCCTAGGACAACAGCTGTGCAACAGGCCTAGAAAACAACTATGGAGAGCAGAGGAATCCAGGAGAAACATTTACAGGGGAATAAATAAGTGTTACTGACAGATTACCTAACAGGTTTGACCATGTGGAAAATTACAGAGCTACTGGTGAAGATGGGAAAACACAGCTAGAGATTCTAAGGAAACAAAGCAAAGGACAAACCGAGAAATACACACACACACACACACACACACACACACACACACACACACACACACACACGAAAAGTAATATAGTACTACACTACTAGGCTAGGTAGTAGATTGAGTATATTTATTTGGTCATAACATTAAATATAATAGTGTAAAGACATGGCCTTAAATTCTTTTTCATTCTTCAAAGATAAAGGTAGGGATTATATTCCCTCTCCTTGAATCTGAGTAGGTCTGTGACCAGAAACCAGTTGACAAGAGATGCTATGACTCCTGAGGCAATTTCTTCAGATATAATTCAGCTTCTTCCTTGGTCACAGGAATATATATACCAGGGAGCTGTAGTTGCTTTAGTTCAATAACTTTTGTGGTAACATGTTAGTAGCAACAGATAATTTAAACATTATAATCAATATAACCAAATTTTGAAAAACCATTCTATTCAAATTATGGACTAAAGAGAGAGGAGTGAAAGATAGCTAAACCCTTCATCTACAAGTCTTTGAAGTTCATGAATAATATTTAAAAATTAGTGAACCAGGAGATACAGGTTGAGCATCCTTAATCCTAAAACCAAAATATGTAGGACTCAGGGTTGTTCAGTAGTAGGACATTTGCCTAGGCATTTACATTTGACCCACAGCACTATAAACATACAAATAACCATATGAGGATGGGAAAACAGTTAAAAGTTACTTCTGCAGAGCAGACTGGATTGTATAGTTGGCA
The DNA here is from genome assembly GCF_019054845.1 of Dipodomys spectabilis. Taxonomy (NCBI): domain Eukaryota; kingdom Metazoa; phylum Chordata; class Mammalia; order Rodentia; family Heteromyidae; genus Dipodomys; species Dipodomys spectabilis. Next base: position 5,569,721 of record NW_024870731.1, read on the forward strand.
GAGATTATGGTTCATATAAGGCTTTCTAGACTCTTTTATTTTTTGGGGGGTGGGGGGGAAGTCCAGTCGTGGGGCCTGAACTCTGGGCCTGGACACTGTCCCTCAGCATTTCAGCTCAAGGCTAGCACTCTACCACTTGAGCCACAGCACCACTTCCAGCTTTTTTTTTTCTGCTTATTTGGTGCTGAGGAATCGAACCCAGGGCCTCAGGCATGCAAGGCAAGCGCTCTACCACTGAGCCACCTTCCCAGCCCCTTTCTAGCACTCTTTGATGATTTTGTTTTAAAAATGGTTTTTGAAAAATAATGGAATATTTTTTCTCTCCAACCTTTAAGTAGAAAAAACAGACTGAGTTTTCCTGTGCATAAACACTACACATTTCCAATGCCTACCTGCTGTAAAGCACTGTCTGTTTATAGGATAAGAAAAATTCTAGACCTTCAAACACTTGTAACTTAGTAAAGGAGGAAAAAAATAGAGAAATTCCAAATATAAATAGAATAGCTTTTCCTCATTTAATCAGCTAGTGCTAAAGGCACTGAGAAAGTGACTGTTAGCTCTAAAGGCAAGAGAGATTGCTGAGGATAGTGTTCTGATCTTGGAATTAAACATAGAACCTAGAAGTAGATTCCATGCTTCTATTCTTTGGAACTTCATGTATCTTACCTCTACCCTTACTCTGCCAACTCTCCAATATGCTAAATACTGTTTTCTGTGATTCAGTAGCCAGCTAATCTCAGAGCCTAATTACTGATAACATGATCAGCAAATTCTTGAAAAAATATGCCATAACTATAATGACAAAAATCACTTTCACATATTTAGACCTTAACAGATCACAAAACTCATTGTATTGTAAAACTTTCATTGTATTATAAATATGAATTTTTAAAATTATTATGCCCATTGTACAGATAAGCAGATAATTCAGATATGTGAAGTGAATTCTCTAACAGTCCACAGTAAGTAAACAGAACATTGGGATGAAAGTTTATCTGATGACTCCAGTTTTGGCAAGTGAACTTGATCTATCCAAAACACATTTTTACTATAATTATATATATCGAACCAGACCCTTTGTTTCAGCCAGGGGCATACAGTTAGAAATGGAAAGAAAAGGGAAATGGGAACTGCTAGGTTTTTTAGTTCTTGAAGAGTATTTGAACTGAAGTAGTGGAGTTCGCATATAAAGAACACACTTTGGAATATCTTCAGCATCCAGTATTTATTAGCTTCCTGATGGGAGCAGCAATGGTTAGAGACCAAAGAGAAAAAAGAAAGCCACAGAGATGGGCAGTCAAGTAGTATGTTCAATTCTGACAAGGAAAAGAATATCTAGGAATGAGCAAGCCATCTCTCACAGATCTTGAAGGAAAAACAGCACTTGAAAACACTCCCAGCAAGAGATTGGAAATTAAATGAGTTCTCCAACTTACGAGGCCTCAAGGGAAAGCAGAAATGAAAAGACAGAAACATTAGCATCACTTCAGGGAGAGAAAAGGTCACGAGAACAGACTGCCATGACTTTGAAGCCTGGGAATTGGCTCTCAGGAAAACAGTGTGGCCAGGAAAAGAGCTTATCAGTGACTTTAATGTGGTCCTCAGCCACCTAAAACATGTGCAGAAAGTCTTGACCAAATTCCCAAAGCTGTTGTGATATTCACGAAGACACAAACCACAGCATTAACAATACCATTGAATACTCATATAACTATATTAGAGTTGGCCAAGCACTTTCACATCTACTAATTGCATTGATCTAGAACTTGTCATGTTTGCTCAAGAAACTGCTCCTTCAAAAAAAGTTAAATAATTTATCCAAGGTTGTATGGCTATTCAGTAGTTGAAGTAGAAATAATAATACTCAGATCTTTAGAATTTCGGTTTACTTTAGCCGAAAAAAAAATACCCAAATTAGCTGGGCACCAGTGGCTCATTCCTATAATCTTAGTTTCTCAAGAGGCTGAGATCTGAGGACTGCAGTTCAAAGCCAGCCTGGGGTCCCCATGAAACTGTTAACTTTTAACCACTCAAAAACCACAAGTGGGGCTGTGGCTCAAAGTGGTAGAGCATTAGCCTTGAGCAAAAGAGCTCAGGGACAGAGCCCAGGCCCTGAGTTCTAGCCTCACAAAAAAAAAAAAAAATCTCAAAATTATTTGTTGTGAGCTAGGCATGGAAGTATGGTAGTGGTGGTATGTACCTGTACTCCCCGCTATGTGGGGGGCTGAAGAATGAGTTCAAGAATAGGCTGAGAGGCATAGCAAAACCTTGTCTTAGATCGATAGATAGATAGATAGATAGATAGATAGATAGATAGATAGATAGATAGATAAATAGATAGACCAACAGATAGATAGATAGAACAGATGATAGACATAATAGATATAGATATATAAACATAAAGAATATATACATATATTTCAGAGTAAATATGTATATATTTACATATATATTTGTATATATGTATTTACATATATACTTGTGTATATAGTTAATACTTCTACATTCTATACATGTATATTTTATACTAAATATACATATATTTTTGTACTTTCAAGTTGATGACTGACTAGACCCTATATAAACAGACTTATTTATTTATACATGAGCCATAAATCATTGAAAGAATAAATTAGAACACATACAGAGGGAAAACTAGATGGACATAGAATTTTCTCATGCATTTGAGGAAGTATAAATTTGATAAGCCGGGTGAAATCTAACAGAGAGATAAAGTGACTATCATTCTGTAAAGTGGATATTTCCACTTGCTTCAAAATCGTTATTGTGAACACATATTCTCATTCATTACAGTTAAAGTGCAGGAACCATTTTTTTCTTACTTGACTCATCCATTTCCTTAAATGTTGTAGCCTTCCCTTCTTGTTTCTCCAAGTTACCCCTTCATTGATACACTTTTATTCTCTATCATTGGTATTTTTTGCTTGTTATTGGATTATTCCAATGGCATATTTTAAAATCCTAGTATTGCTTAGCCCAAAATTAAGAAAAAAACATCAAGCAAAAATAAAAATAAAATTCCCATGAAACCACATTCCCAAACCAATACTATTGGATTACTCTGTTCACTTTCACACTCTAATGTCTACAAAAACTGGCTTACACATCCTTTTTCTATTTCTCTCACTCACTTCTCATCCTACTTCAAAGTAAATTCTGTGCCCAACACAGGGCCTAATTAAAGACTTCCTACTACCTCATTCAACAATCAATACCATGTAAAGAAATGATAAGTCTTTTCTTTTCTAAATAGTTTCATTCCTTGAGTTAGATACCATTCCTACCTGGTTCTTATAATTCTCTTAGCCTAGGTGTTTTTTTCTTCCCTAATTATACTTTCTTTTTTTGTTTGTTTGTGTTCTGGCAGTACTGAGTGTTGAGCTCAGCTCCTCATACTTGCTATACAGGTACTCTACCACTTGAATTATTCTACTAGCTCTTTTGGGGTTGGTTATTTTTTGAGCTAGGGACTTGCTTTATGCTTGGACCCATCTGGATTGTAATCCTCCTATTTGTGTTTCCCTACATCTTTGGGTGCTGACAGGGACATACTACCATGCCCAGTCATTGACTGAGATGGGATCTTGCAAAGTATTTTTTACCCCTACTGGCCTCAAACTTCGATCCTCTGATCTCTCATATTTCTCTCTCCTCTCTCTCTCTCTCCTGTCTCTCTCTCTCCTGTCTCTCTCTCTCTCTTTCCCTTTCTTTCTCTTTCTTCTCTCTCTTCTCTCTCCCTCCTTCCCTTCTTCCTTCTATCCCTTCTTCCCTTCCTCCCTCCCTCCTCCATCTCTCCCTCCCTCCCCTTTCTGTGCTAAGCATAGTAGTGTGTACCTGTACACCTTTCTACTTTGGGAGAGTTCTACTAAGGGAGGAGTTTAAGGATAGCACAAAAAACACAACAAAACCTTGTCTCAGGTACATAGAGATAGATGGATGGATAGATAGATAGAAGATATAGATATTTGAGGTTTGAATTCAAGTCGCTTAGCTTTTTTCACTCAAGGCTGGCACTCTTGAACCACAACTTCACTTGAACCACAACTTCAATTCTGGCTTTTTGCTAGTTAATTGGAGATAAGAGTCTCACAGACTTTCCTCTCTGAGCTGGCTTCTAACTGCAATTCTCATATCTCACCCTCCAGAATAGCTAGGATTACAGGAATGAGACACCAGCTCACAGGTTGACCCATTGTAACAATGAGATGTACAAGATGCTATGTTGAAAAACGAACTTTACAATTTATGCAGGGGCACAGGGAGGGGGGGGGAGTGTAGTTGTGGAGGTGGGAAGGAAGGGATGGTAGGGGAAAAACAAAGGAGGAGGCAACAATGCTTGATAAGAAATGTACTCGGGCTGGGAAGGTGGCTCAGTGGTAGAGCGCTTGCCTTGCATGCCTGAGGCCCTGGGTTCGATTCCTCAGCACCACATAAGCAAAAAGAAAAAAGCTGGAAGTGGCTCTGTGGCTCAAGTGGTAGAGTGCTAGCCTTGAGCTGAAGAGCTGAGGGACAGTGCTCAGGCCCAGAGTTCAGGCCCAGAGTTCAGGCCCCACGACCGGACCCAAAAAAAAAAAAAAAAAAGAAATGTACTCATTTCCTTGCTCATGTAACTGTAACCCCTCTGTACAGTATTTTCACAATAAAAAACTTATTTAAAGAAAGAATTCTTAAGGATCTCTCTTCATAGGAAATGAACAGAAACATACAACACAGAAGAGGGAGATTCTTTCAATCAGAAATTAGGGTAGACTTTTAAGATTGCCTAGATTGTATATACTTTAATTGATGGAAAAGTGATAGAAGCTGCCAAGCATACACTAAGATACAGGAAATCGAGTGAACCAGGCTGAAAGAAGTCCATGAAGAAAAAAATATGTAGTATGTATATATCCAAATGAATTGGGAGTTCTCAATGAACTATGCTTGTCTGTTTCTCACTACTTTAATAGCCAAGAGGGCAAGTGTCATGGTCTGCTTGGCTTACCTAACACCTCATACAGCATCTGGTAGGAAGCAGCTTCCAAAACCTATTGGTAGTTGATGTAGAAATGAATGGAGTAATAAAATATGTGCAAAAGTTGTAAGATCTGAAAGCAGAGAGAGGGCACTCACACATAGAAATTTTCATTGGATGATGCTGGGTTCTAAAATGTGTCTAAATTTCCCTGGGTCTGTCAGGCACTAGTGGCTCAGACCTGTAATCCTAACTACTCAAAAGGTTGAGATCTGAGGATCGCAGTTCAAAGCCAGCCTGGTCAGGAAAGTTCATGAGACTCTTATTTCCAATTAACCAGCAAAAGGCCAAAAGTGGAGCTGTGGGTCAAGTGGTAGAGCACTAGCTTTGAGTGAAAACAGAAAGCTCAGTAACAGCACCTAGGCTCTGAATTCAAGCCCCAGAATTCCCCCCCACACACACACCCCCTGACTCATGAAGCATAACTATAACAATAAAACTTAAGCTTACAAACAGGAAAAAACTCCACAAAGTTAAATTGCCAGAGCAGAAGCCAGCCCCTGTGATATCTGCCCACAGTGATCTCTTTCCACTTGCCTATATCATACACAGTACATGCTGCAATACTTTGAATTTACTCCGTTATAATCTCCTAAAGATCATGCATCTAACATAAGGCATCTCACATAAGATGCTTGCTGTATATGTATAAGAGGGCTGGGGGTGTAATCGGCAATAGAGCATGTGTTTATTAGCCTGTACAAGACCCTGCTTCAATCCCTAGCATTAAAAAAAAAATCTCTGGGAGACGAAATGTGGAAATACATAATTATATTATTGTGTGGTCAGTGTCAGTTTGTAAGATTTTAGAAGTTTGTATGCAGCTAGAATATCAAAAATATATCCTCTTCATTTCTAATGCAGCTGGAAGCGGGGAGTGCTGGGAGGAGAAAAAGAACAAGAGTAAGAGAAAGGTATAAACACTTTTGCTTGTCAACCAAACTTTTTTCTGTGCTCAGAGTATCTGACTAGAACTTACATAGCACTGCATCTGTGAGTCAGGTAAATGAATGTAGGCTAGACATAAACATTTACTTTGATGATTAATTTTTGTGCTGGCACTGAGGCTTGAACTCAGGGCCTGGGCACTATTCCTTAGCTTTTTCACTAAAAGCTAGTGTTCTACCATTTGGAGCCACAGCTCCACCTTCAGCTTTTTGGTGGCTAATTGAAGGTAAGATTCTCATGGACTTTCTTGCCTGGATTGGCTTTGACTTGTTATCCTCGGATCTCAGCCTCCTGAGTAGCTAGGATTACTAGGATTACTGGCTCATGCCACCAGTGCCTGGCCCAACATCCATTATACAAAAGAGTTTAGATACAAAAACTGACATCTTTGTTAAGCAAATATTTTTTGCTTAATTCATTTTAGCATTTATAACTAATATTGGAGTACATGCCATTTGCCTGCTTTAAAAATGCTCCACAAACGGGATCTGCATATGAAATGAACACTGATTTTATGTAGATACTTAGGTGGTTTTCCAAACTTGGTTGAGAATAATTCTTTTTTAAAAACACCTGGCAAAGTATTTGAAAAGGCTGTTCTTTTAAGATACATACAAAGATTATTTTGGAAAGCAAAAGCTTATAAATTTCCCAAACAGTTGGAAGGAAAGGCAATTCGTTTCCTTGAAAAGAAGTACCTGCTTTATTCCACTTCTATCCATAGAAGAAATAGATATCTAAGGAAGAAAACAGGTGCTTTGTTTTGAACAATGTTAAACCATAATATGATTTCTGATTTATGTCACACTCATTTTGTGTACTTTAAGAATCCTTTTGAACGTCAGATAAGTTGATGTTAGGGAAATGAACCCCAAGATAAGTATTCAAATGTTATTTTCTTTCATGCGATTGTTTTTAACATATTTATAAGATGATTTCTTTGTTGCTTTGTATGTCCCTCCCCCAGGGTATAACCCCTGCTTTCACTGTATTTTATGTTGGTATAATTTGTGGAGGGAAAGGGAAAAAACAAATCATTTAAATAGGGATACAGGTGGACCCATTGCAACAATGAGATGTACAAGTCGTTATTTCGAAAATGAACTTTACAACTTTGGTGATGGTGGGGGAATCCGGTGGGGGCGGGGGGGTATGGGAGGGATGGCGAGGGGAAACAAAGGAGGAGGCAACAATACTTGATAAGAAATGTACTCATTATCTTGCCCATGTAATTGTAACCTCTCTGTACAGTTTTCACAATAAAAAAAAAGAATCCTTTTGAATGTCTAAAATAAAATGACTCTAATTTTATGTAGCTATTTTATAGTTTTCTTATGATAAAATAATGTTTCATATTGTTTTGTTATTTAATATTTGTTATTTAATATTTAAGCATTTTCACATGTTATTAACATTTTTTAAAACCTCTAATTTTTACTCTTCAAAAGTACCTTCAGAAGCAGGTGTCCAATAGCTGACACTTGTAATCCTAGCTACTCAGAAGGCTGGGATCTGAGGATCACTTTGAAGCCAGACCAGGCAGGAAAGCCTACCAGATTCTTTTTTTTCTTTTTTTTTTTTTTTGGGGGGGGGTCCGGTTGTGGGGACTGAACTCTGGGCCTGGGCGCTGTCCCTCAGCTCTTCAGCTCAAGGCTAGCACTCTACCACTTGAGCCACAGCGCCACTTCCGGCTTTTTTCTTTTTGTTTATGTGGTGCTGAGGAATCGAACCCAGGGCCTCAGGCAAGCAAGGCAAGCAAGGCAAGCACTCTACCACTGAGCTACCTTCCCAGCCCCAAGCCTACCAGATTCTTATCTCTTATTAACCACCAAAAAAATCCAGAAGCGTGGCTCAAGTGGTACAGTACCAGCCTTGAATGGAAAAGCCAAGAGACAGTGCCCTGGCCCTGAGTTTAAGCCCTGGGACTGGCACACACACAAAAATAAGTACTTTAAAAATTATCTCTTAATATATCCCAATGTAACATTATAGCAGGTTATTTTCTTTCTCTCTTTTTCTTTCTTTCTTTCTTTCCTTCCTTCCTTCCTTCCTTCTTCTTTCTTTCTTCCTTTCTTTCTTTCTTTCCTTTCTTTCTTTGCTTTCTTTCCTTTTGTAAGTTATGGGGCTTGAACACAAGGCCAAGATGCTACCTTTGAGCTCTTTTTCTCAAGGCCAGTGCCTTATCACTTTGAGCCACAGCACCACTTTCAGTATTCTAGTGGTTAATTGGAGATAAGAGTCTCATAGACCTTCCTGACTGGGCTGGTTTCAAACCACCATCCTCAGACCTCAGCCTCCTGGGTAGCTAGAATTACAGGTATAAGCCACCAGTGCCCAGCTATTTTATTTTCTTTTGCTAAGATTTCTCTAATTTTGATCATACTGACATGATAAACATGATTTTGTCTTTATTTTTGCCCAAGTTCCTGGTTATTCTTTTTTTATAAGTTTTTTTTTATTGTGAAAATGCCATACAGAGGGGTTACAGTTACATGAACAAGGTAATGAGTACATTTCTTATCAAGCATTGTTGCCTCCTCCTTTGTTTTTCCCCTACCATTCCTTCCCTCCCATCTCCACAACTATACTCCCCCCCACCCCCAACCACCATTAAGGTTGTAAGGGTCATTTTTCAACATAGCATCTTGTACATCTCATTGTTGCAATGGGTCTACCTGTATCCCTATTTATAAGCCATAGTCATGAAATGGCAATCATGGAGCCAAAAGTATCAGTTATCTTAAGTGTGGAGTACAGGTGGTACTTCTCATCTTTTCCTCCAATCCCACTTAACGTTTGAGTGGTCTGGAGTCATTTTCATAATATTCATCTTTAGTACAGAGTAAAACTTTCTCTGATAATATTTTCCATTTACCATCCATGTTTTTTTACATTTTTAATCCTATCCCCAAGGAGATATTAAACATCTGGATTTTTAAAAAAATTAGAATTTTTGGTATCCAGATGGCCTTCTTTTCCTTTCAAAACTCTCTCCAAAACAATGAAGAAGAAAAAAACCAGAAACTTCATATAAAGTCAGTAAGTGGATGGAGAAAAGTTAAACGACTTAATAGAAAAAGAGAAAGGTCAAACCTAAGACATACAAAGGAAAATGCTAGTGGAATCCATGTTAAATCATTCTCAAAAACTCTAAAAGAATCAAGAATACATCACCTCAGCCCTTCCCACTGCTAGCTACAAACTAATGTACAGGCATCCTATACATCTCAAAGAAGAGATTAGATAAGCCTTTCTTAGAGAAATGGAATGACAGTTGATATATGGGGATCTCCTACCAATAAAAGGCCAAATCAGTTATCTCTCCCACGGTCGTATTGTTAAGTCCATTAGACAAATCATACATATCCATTCATTTAGTAAACATTTATGGAGGTGTACTATGCTTTAAGTACAAAGAATTCAGTGATAAGACATAAAAATCCCTAGCTTCATAGAACTTCCATTCTAGTAGAGGAAAACAGACAATAAATTACATAGTATATGGGAAAAAATAAAACAAGGAAGGAGATAGGGAATGTCAGAAATTATAAATAAGGTGGTCAGAGAACAACCCACAGGGAAAATGACACTTGAACACAGACCTGAAAGAAATGAGTAAGCAAGCCATATGGATATCTGTGAGAAGAGAGTTCCAAGTAGAGGGAACAGAAAATGAAGACCCAGATCCCTAAGCACAACTAGCATGCTGGAATAATATTAAGTAGAATCCCATAGCCCCAATTCTCAGCCTCCAGAGTAGTTAGGATTATAGGTATGAGCAATCAGCACCTGGTTAATGTCTTTTCTTAACTATAGAAAATGATGCTCATTGTCATGTGAAGAGATTATCAGAGTATACCGCCAAAATATAATGGGAAGAGTATGACAAAGGTAATCAGGTAGTTAATTTTAAAAAAAAATACTAGAAGTTTACAATGCTTATTGTATTTATCCACTTTTAATTTTTTATATGATATAACAATTTTTTTGTTCTCACTACAAACAAATGCCAAGTGCATATTTAATTTTGCATTTACAATTTTGATTCTTTGTTTAAAGAGTGGGTCCCTAGTTAAACAAGGTTTGGGTTCCAACTCCTGAAAGAGGTTAAACAGGCTTATAATGTCTAGTTCTGTGATGCTCAAGGAAAGCAAAACCACCCTCCCCTCTGTAGACTGCCTTTTAGAAATCATGGTGGGTGTTTTTGTTCTCCAAATAATTTAGAAAGAACCTCCTAGCATCTGGTGGGTGGTAGTGAGGGACAGTTAACACCCTGCCTTAGAGAAGAGTCCAAAGCACATAGAATTATCTCACTTGCCTTTTGACTATCCAGCATCCAGTTTATTAATCACATAGATGAAAGCTTGTTTCTCCGCGGTGAGAGTGGGCGCGGGTCTGGGAGGCGCCTGGCCGAGCACCGGAGAAGAAGCAACCTGGGGGAGACGCAGGGGCTCCAGCTTCCAGAAAGGGGCGATCCTTTTTTTTTATCTCTTTATTTCCCCCGTGCTCGGCCTCCAGGTGCAGTGCCGCTCCAGGAAGCGCGATGTCGAAGCCGCCTCCCAAACCAGTCAAACCAGGACAAGTTAAAGTCTTCAGGGCTCTGTATACCTTTGAACCCAGAACTAACAAGCTGGGGGACACGGCTTTGCATGCTGCTGCCTGGAAGGGCTATGCCGACATTGTCCAGTTGCTTCTGGCAAAAGGTGCCAGGACAGACTTGAGAAACAATGAGAAGAAGCTGGCCCTGGACATGGCCACCAATGCAGCCTGTGCGTCTCTCCTGAAAAAGAAGCAGGGAACAGATGCAGTTCCAACATGAAGCAATGCCCAGGACTACCTTGATGATGAAGACTCCGATTAATTCCCTGCTGGCGCTTTGACATCTAGAACTTCTTTTGCTTTTGCCATTCCAAAACTTAGTGTTTGCCGGAAGAGTATTGATAACCGTAAAAACAAAAGTGTCTATATAGACATGACAGTATTGCACTGTGTGTAGGACGTGTAAGTGAATGTCTCACCTTTGTTTTGCCAATAAGTGATGGAAAACTTTGCTCTGTACAATACATTTATATTCACCAGAGTAGAACAAGAAGAGATTATTTGTATTTATCAAGCTAAAGGAATTTTAAGAATATTTTGCCTTAAAAAAATCAGGATCTCGGGGCTGGGAAGGTGGCTCAGTGGTAGAGCGCTTGCCTTGCAATCATGAGGCCCTGGGTTCAATTCCTCAGCACTACATAAGCAAAAAAAAAAAAAAGAAAGAAAGAAAAAAACCAGAAGTGGCACTGTAGCTCAAGTGGTAGAGCGCTAGCCTTGAGCTGAAGAGCTGAGGGACAGCACCCAGGCCCAGAGATCAGGCCCCATGACCGAACCCCCCCCCAAAAAATCAGGATCTCTCTCTCTCTCTCTCTCTCTCTTTTCCTCCCTCCCTCTCTCTCTGTTTCATTCAAGTTCTTTACTTCAAGGATTGAGATCTCTTGAATGGATTTTTTTAAAAGGGTGGATGCTTATTATAATAACAGACCAAAATACTTAATAGAAAATTGTCAGCTGTTCTGACAGAAATAAATATTTTAAGAGACTTTAAATAAAAAAGCTTGTTTCTAATTACCCAAGCCTAGAACAAAACTCCTTTTTGCATATGCACATGTGCTACTTTCTTGTATAGGTAAAATATATACTGATGTCTTCTTTAAGAACCAAACTAAGAAAGGAAGATTGTCCTTTTTTTGGCTTGGAGCTATACTAAGGACTTTTCATCCCTTCGGAAAATCATATCATTGACAGGAATGGCACTAGTTGTATTTGATGGTCAATAGAAATGATAAATGTATCCAATTCACAGCAGTAGTATTTGTAGCTGTCATATTTATGGTGATTCTACATATAACCCCAAGCATCTGACTACTTTAAGATGTCTTCTAGTATAAGTGGACCTGAAATACATACTATTTTATATAAAATCATTTTATTTCTTTTTTGTTATAATTACATTGACTCTTAATTATAAGTCTAAGTAACTTTTGTTATCTCTGAATTTTATTTTGGGATAGTAATAGAGAAATTTCAAATAAAAGTGGTGACAGGCCAGGTGCCGGTGGCTCACACCTGTAATCCTAGCTACTCAGAAGGCTGAGATCTGAGGATCATGGTTCAAAGCCAGCCCGGGCAAGAAAGTCTACAAGACTCTTATCTCCAATTAACCACCAGAAAACTGGAAGTGGTGCTGTGGTAGAGTGGTAGAGTGCTTGCCTTGAGCTGAAGAGATCAGGGACAGCGCCCAGGTCCAGAGTTCAAGCCCCATGACCACCAACAACAACAACAAAAAATGATGACACTAAATCTGATATTGTTGAAAACCACTCCTTGCCTTTAGGAGCCATACCACTGGATCAAGCAATTTTCTAATATTCTCAGACTTTACAAAGAAGTTGGACCCTATTAAAATAGAAGTATTGATATGTATGATGATGCACACCTACAATCCTAACATTCAGGAGGCTAAGGCAAGCTCACAGACAGTCTGGGCTACATAGCAAGTTCCAGGCCAATCTGGCCTAATTAGTAAGATCCTGTTTCAAATAAATCAAACCAAACCAAAATAAGGACTAACACAGAAAGGAAATAGAAGTAAAATATCCTATAGTCCAACAATAACACCTAAATTAAATAGTATTATCTTATTCTTTTTCAAGTAACTCAAATATCAAGGAAATTATCCTGCCAGGACCAGACCCTAGGAGAAGGGTCAAAGTGAGGAAGGTTGACTAAGAATGGATTAGGAGTGGTGCAGTGACAACCAATGCCAAAGCTTCCTCAGCTTTACTTTTTTTTTCTTGGTACTTGTCCTGGGGTTTGAACTCAGATCTTCATGCTCTCACTTAGCTTTTTCTTGGCTGGCACTCTACCACTTGATCCATGTCTCTATTTCTGGTTTTTTGCTGGTTATATGGAGATAAGAATCTCAACACAGGCCTGGCCCAAGAATCAGGGAAGAAAACTGTCCTACAAGAGAGCAATCTCATGGAAATGAATATGGCGCCAACTGCCTGGGCTCAGGCTTGAAACATTAATTTTCTTGGGTCTTATGTGGATTGAAATTTAAAAGGAAAACTGATTTTCTTAACTCAGAAACACACACACAAAAAAGGAAGGTAACGTCTCTTTCAAATAATCCAATGAGAATGGGTATGGAAAATATTTAATCAAACAGCTTAATTCTCATACATTTTCATGAATTAGGAAAACTGCTCAGAAAACTCTCCTTAGTGAATAATATTTAACATGCATAAATCTGGTGTCTCAATTATCCTAAAAAATATACCTAAAAGCAAACAGTTCCAGCCACAATTACTACCTAAGACCAACTTTCATCTGACTTCCCTGTTTCCATTCAGGTTGCCACTATTCTAATTATTTTCAAACCTCAACATTTAAGCCACCTTGATCTCACTCTACATTCAATCTGTTGCTAGATTTTCTCTGATAGTTTTCATTATCTCATTTATACTCTACTACTTAGTTTAAGCCTCATCCTATTCTACCTGGATTGCCATAGGAACTATCTAATACTTTTCTCTTTTCTTTATTCATCTTGTCAGGCTTTGAAAGTGCAGCACTATTATATCATTCCATCTGTGCATTTATTTTCTCATTCCTTCTTTCAGTTGTGTGTCAAATATCCACACAACTATGTCCCCAGGTAAGGGATGTAGAGGTGAACATGTCACAGTTCAACTCAAGGGGATTACTATCTGCAAACAAATACAAACAGTTCAGCAAGCAGTTTGAATTTCTAGTGATTTGATGGTATGACAAGGAAACACCATGGAGGTGTAGGGTCAGTGTTCAGTTTGGTTGTAAGAGTCGAGAAAACCCTTCTTCCCTTTCTTTCCCCTTCCCTTCCTCTCCCCACACACCTCCAAATCATGCAGGCCAGCAGTATGCTCTCTCCCCAAATAAACTCTTTTCTGCCTGAACCATGTGGCAGTTTCCTTTCCACCAAACCTTATATAATGGTGCCAAAAACCCAGGAGGGGACAAAGTCAGGGGCCACTGGATCCCCTCTTCTTCTTTCTGAGAGTCCATCTGCCTCCTTGACTGCCCCTCCTCAACCCAAACTTTCAAAAGCTGAAGGGATCCCACCTCAGACTTCTCACCTTTACCATTGCTGGCCTTGCATCCAGGACATTGGTCTCCCACCACCCTCTGCTTCTAGTGAGTGTCTACTCTTTGAGCCCTCTGTCTGTCTCTCTAGATGTGGTGCCACACCAAAAGGTTCCTACGCCTCCTTGGCCAGTCACTTCCCATTTGGGGGATGCCTGATTCCAGAATCTGATCCTCATTCTAAAATATTCACTATGGGTGAAGAACCTCTCTACACTCCCCAGGCTCCCCTCCCCCTACACACATTTCTTGTTCCCTTCTGAGCTGGGGCACTCCTTTGGGGTGTCTCCTATATTCCCTAGATGTCCTTTTCACTAAAGGACTAAAAACACCTTACACTTTCTGCTAACACAATGTTGAATGGCCAGAGGTTCTGTATGTTCACATTCGTCCTTCTCTCTGTCCAGCTCTTCTCTCATAAGCCTTCACCATCTCTAGAAACTTTCCTGGTTCAATCTCCTCTCTCCCTCCCTCTTCCCCCGCCCCCCAGTCTGCCTCTCTGCTTGTTCCCTTGAGAGTTGAGACTCAGGCAGGATTCTATGGATCCCCACCCCCTCAGGTTCCCTCTAAAGGCTAGCCATCCTGGCTTGAATTCTCTTTGCTAAAATTGTCTCTCCCTATCTCCCACACTGTTTGCCTTGCCTTTCTGCTTGTCTGTTTGTCTGTTATTTGTGTGCTTGCTTGCTTGCTTAATTAATAAAGCTCCACTAGATTTTCTTAACATCCTGACTTGTTTTAAGCCATCTTGGCCACGTGTTTTCACATGACCCCCACATTTCTAGCAAGTGGTCAAAAGTTTGTATGCTAACCCAGAAATTCACCATCATGGCCTCCTGATGGGGTTTTTGTGCAACCCCCACCCACCTAGCAAGTATTCAAAGGCCAGTTTGTATGCTAATGTGTCTCTTTACCAGAATTGTTTTAAAGGTTTTCTAGTAACTGGCTCCTCAGGCCAGAGGGGGAAAAATTGGAAGTTTTATAAGATAGAGCTTATAAGTAAAGTTGGTATGTAGCTAAGTTGGCTGTGATTTGAATAAGGTCAAAATCAATACACTGATGTAAAACCATGTCATTCTTTATGTCCATCTATGAAAGTAATTGTTTGTGCACTATTAAGCTTGTGAAGTTTTTAATATGTATTTCCCAAGAATGTAAGCCATGTTGGATCAGAGCTGACAATGGTTTCAGTCTTAAGTAATATCCTAAAGTGCTATATTCAGTTAAGCAGTTGCTATTTTAAAAACTCTAATCACATTACTAAGTTTTGTCATTGCAGATTTTACCCTCTGCAGCATTTAGCCAGACCACAAAGCGAAATAACTCTGGCAAGGATTTGTTGGTCAATTCTTAACAAGTTACAGGTAAGCTCTACTTACTATTTCTATTGATCTCCTTGTTGCTTCAATTGGGTTTCATAGCAAAGGCTCACTTGAGCTGAGGATTGCAATTCGAAGCCAGCCAGAGCAGAAAAATCCCACTGAGACTCTTATTTCCAATAAACTATTCAAAAAAGCCGGAAATGGAGCTGTGGCTCAAGTGGTAGAGCACTAGCCTTGAGCAAAAGAGCTCAGGGAGAGAACTCAGGCCAATGAGCAAAAATGTCAAATGAGACAAGCCATCCCAGCAATGAGCACCTAGACCTCTGGGACAAAACTAGTCCTAGTGATGAGGGATCGTGGAGAGGAGTAAGAGGGGATGGCATCACATCCTAAATGGATCCACTTTGTGCCTGCCCTTTCAAAACTAACAAGATTCAGGGGATCAAAAGAAAATAATGAGCAGACCTACTTAATGTTCATATCTGTCTTCTAACTGGATAGGAACTTAAAGTAAGTCTTAGACTCAGGACAGTTAGCCTTGGCAGCTTCCTGGGTCTCCTGTATGTACTCTAAGATCCAGACATCTACCAAGGCTTCCTGTTTGCCCTTAACCACTCCAATCCAGCCCCAGCTTCTGCCTGCTTATTCTTAACCAGTCTAACATGCTTTCCCCTACCTTGTCACCAGCTGTTAGAACTAGCTCGGGACATTTTCCACCAACTCCAAGACCACCTGGAACACAGATGATAGGAACAAGCTGAACTAGCCAGTCATCCAATTTTTAATTTTCTGCCCTGAACCTTTCCTTCTGCCATTTGTGTGCCCTCTATTAATTTTTCTTATTGCTCAGCCCCGGCCTTGTAAGATTTCTTTCAGATTTCATCCCAAGAGACATACATGCATTTATCACCAAGGAACACTCATTGCTGCCTTCCTCCAGACCGGACAATAACTCCACCTTCTAAACCCTAATGTCAACATCCCTTGCCAGCAGGAAGTAGCCAAACAGAATCAGTGCCCCTTTATAACTATCAAAAGCCTGTAATGTTAGGTTTGCTCAGGGAATAGGGCCTCATTTCTCCTGTACCAGTCTGCACATAGACTTCCCCCTTCCCCTTTGTTTTCCATGCATCTTCGTTACTAAGGTGACTAGCACACCTGGGGGCAGTTACCTCCCCTTTCTCTGAGGCGACATCCTAGACCACCCCAGTCACACCTCCAGACTCTGGGGTCACATCTGCTTCTGCCATGGCTATATCTCCTCCCCACACTCTCTCTACACTAACCCCAATCCCACCAGACGTTATCCCTTCTTCCCTTTTTTTCTCTTCCCTTCCCTTCCTCTCTGAACATGCCTCCATCTCATGCAGTCTGGCAGTATGCTCTCCCCCACAATAAACTCTTTTCTGCTGAAAAAAAAAAAGATCCAAGAAAAATAGATGTAGATGTAAAAAGAATAATATTGCATCATTTGCAAAGAAATCATGTTAAGTGAAGTAAGCCAGGACTAGAGAGACCAAGGATGCATGTTTTCTTTCATATGTGGAAGCTAGAATTAATCTATAAGTATGTACATAAACACTTCAATGTGGTATACAAGTGAATGCAAATGTATTAACTGAAGTATGGTAGACTCAGGGGAGAACTCAGTGTAATTCCTTAGAAAGGCTAACATAGTCAAACAAAAAGACATTAGGAAATGGGTACTCAAAATGTGAGGTAGGGTAAAGGAGAGGGGAGTAAACAAATGAAGAGGAGAAAAGGGGATAAAGCATAAAGCAGTCATAAAATTCAATGCATACATTAAAAACTAAGAAAACTGAAAGAGGGGTAGAGTTGGAAGGGATGAGGGAGAATGTTGAAAGGGGTGACATTGATCAAGATGCATTGTATTCATAAGCTTTTTTGTTGAATGGCAACTCCTTTGTACAACTACTTAAACATATAAACATATTTTTAAAAAGAAATAATAAATGTAACCTCAAGCATGAGCTAGAGCTCAATGTTTTATATAAAATGTGTTATAGAATTGTTATGTAAGTCGCTCATATCCCATATAAGATATCTAGACAAACCACTTACTAAATAAGTTGAGAATTCCCTCTGAATTACATTTCATACATTAAGTAGTAATAATTTTATGTTAGTCAACTTTTCATGGCAATCATGAGAAAAACTTAGTGGGAAATTTTACTATGGATCACAATTTCAGAAGTTTCAGATTCATGCTCAGCTTCCTCCCATCCTGTGAGCCAATAGTAAGGCAGAGCATCATGGAAATAGGAGTATATTCCAGGAAAAGGTTGTCACTTCATAATGGTCAGAATGCAAAGAAAGAAAAAGGGTGCCTCCAGCCAAGCCCACCTCCTAAAGTTCCGACAACTCCAATGACAGCACTGAGAATCAAGACTTCCACACTTTAGCCTATCAAGGGCATTTCATATTCAGTCCATAACATTCCATCCCTGGTCCCCAAAGATTCATGGCAATCTCATAATGCAAAATGGATTTAGTCCATCTCCAAAAGCCTTTAAAGTCTTAATACTTCTAATACTGTTTAAAATTCCACATCCAAAGTATCCTCTGAGACTAAAGCAAACTCTGAACTATGAGTCCCTGTAAAAATCAAAAAGAAAGTTACATACCTCAATACAAAGTGACACAGAGTAAATATTCCCATTCCAAAAGAGAAGACTTTAGCAAGGAAGAATTGGACCAAAGCAAGATCAAAACACAAGAAGGCCAACATGAAACTCCATAGCTCTATGCCCACTGTAGAGTAGTATTATGGTGCAAGACCCCTTATGGCTCAGAGGTTATAGCCCCTTTTGTTTGCCTTGCTGGTTACCCACCCCACGTGAACTATGTCTTCGTTCCATTCATTGCCTGTGACTTTCCTCAGCAGATAACTCTATGTTCATGGAATCTTCAACATCTTGGTGTTTCCATTACATCTGTAGCATCACCCCTACAACTAATTCATTGCCTATCAGGAGCTGCCTGCAGGAAACCTGATCCTGTCACACATTTCCTGGCCAGTGAGTTTTCCTTTGAAATCTGGGTGGAAGCTACCATGACCCTGTAACTTGAATTTGGCATGTCTGCCACACCAGGGTTACATGGATAACACAAGGTCCACCACCCACTTGGGAATAGCAGACTCCCTTTGACCACATGTTTAGTGGTCTCTGAGTGCCTACAGTGCTGAAGTTAAATAGCGAAGAAATAGCATGGGAGGGTGGGTGGATACATAACTATGAGCAGGGCTTCCTGAGGCCTCTTCTCAAAGCAGTCTATCAAATGCGTTAAAACCTTTATACATGTGAGATAGACATGGTAGTTGGCTACTTACTTACCTGGCCTCAGGGAATCTTTATGCCAATGCAAAGCACTTGACTTCTTTTTAATGGCCCTAATATTTCCAACAGGCATACCTTCCTTGACATGTTTCTTTGTTGGGAAAATTGGAAGTTTTTCAAACCTCTCTTTTCTATTTTTTTTATCACAGTTCTCAATATAAACTTGATTTAAAAAGGAGCTGGGAATATCCATACTTCGCCCTGGATGCTATACTGCCTTGAAATTTCCTTCACCAGATTAATTAGCTCATTGTTTTTAATTCAGTCTGATTCAAAGTCTCAGGGCATGGACAAATTCTTTGTCATATTGTAATATGAATGGCTTCTAGCAGTCCTCCCTCTCCACAAGATCATGTGTTGAATGCTTAGCTTCTAGCTGACAGTACTATTTGGGGAGGTGGTGAGAACTTTAGGAGGCAAGACCTAGCTGGAGGAAGTGGATCATTGAGGACATTACTTTAAAGGTCATACATAGTGCCTGGTCCCTTCCCCTCTCTCTTTTTCCTGTCTGCCATGAAGTGAGTGACCTCTAAAACATGTTCCTGTCACCATGATATTCTGCCTCAGCATGGGCTAGAATTAATGGAGTTAAGACTATGAACTGAAACTGCTCTAACAGTATACTAATGCCACGCCACCTTCTGCGGAGTCTGCGTGAGAGATCGCGTTAGACAAAGAGCTTCAAGGAAGCATGCCTGCAGGAAGGGGGTGTTGGTTCAAGGCTTCCCATTCACATGGCTGCACCTTTATAGCCTGTACCTTTATTCTTACTATATTCTTCTTGGCGGTCCTTTCTTGCCTTTATTCTCGTTTTGGCTATTTTTCTATTGATCTGCGAACAGAGCATGTTGTATCTTTCCAGTCCAATAGAGATGGCTTCTCTAAGTAATAAAGACTAAGACCAAAGATTAAATGTGGGCAATGCCCCAATCAATCTATCATCTGATGTGACGTTGCCTCCAGAAACTCCTACAACTTCACAAGTGGTTTTGCAGCTCACGCATAGTAAATATAGAGACTTAAAATTTCCAGATATGTCCAACAGACAAAATCAATGAATTAAGCTAAGTTAGAAAGAGTTATCCCAGTAGTTCAGAGAGTTCTAAAAAAAAAGGGACCTCTGATTATAAAAGAAAAAGAAAGATTCTCCCAACAGTTATGAGTAAGTTTAGTCCAACTTACATTATAGGGAATAGATGGTGTTTTCACACAAAATATAAAGTTAGTAACATCATATTTCCTGAACCAACCGAAGAACCATTTCCTTATACAGGAGCTTACAAAGATGAAAATAGTTGGATAAAAATAAAAATAAAATGAGTACAATGTAAGTACAGCCCTGTCTTAGGTTTGTTAATTATTAAACATAAAAAGGCTGAATAGATGACGTATTCTATTAAACAATATGCTAGACTTGTTTCGCACCACTTAGCTTAAACAGTTGGTGGGATAGTCATCAATTTTCATGTAATTCATCAATGTTTTTCCTTTTAAAAAAATTGATTACGTGCTTAAATAAACAAAGAATCTATGTCACAATCACACACTGTATAAAAATGTTAATTCTCCTCAATAAAGATACACTCAGATGCAACTCTGAGACAAGTCTGTGTCTGTTTGTCACTTCGCCGACTCCTTGCCCACCTATTCCGAGATCCCTGTCCCGTCGGTTCCAGTGCTCTGGCCGAGCTGGTCCGTCGCATACTAAACTACATCATTCCTTCTCTTAAGTCATTCATGTTAGATATTTTGTCGCCATAACAAATAGTCTAATACACCCATTAAGCTCCGTTTATATCTCTCTCAGCTTGTTTGGGGTTTTTTAACTTGTCTCTCCAGACTTTTCTGAATCCCTCCCACAAACCAGTTCGAAAAGCTAAGGAATCACATAGTCAAGTAGTCCAACAATCCAACTTCTTGGTTCCAACTCTTTGTATTAGTCAGCTTTTCATTGCTGTGACAAGTATCTGAAAGGACAACTTAAAGGGAGGAAAGCTTTGTTTTGGCTCATGATTTGGAAGTTTCAATTCACAGTTGCCTTGCTCAGTTGTCTGTGGGCCATCATAGCAACAGGAAAATGCAACAAAGCAGCTATTTACCTTGTGGTGGATAGAAAGCCACAGGGAGGAAAGGGCCAGGGACCAGGTATGACCTTCAAAGATATGCCCCCGGAGACCTACTTCCTCCAGCTAGGCCCACCTTCTAAGGTTTTCACCACCTCTTAGACTAGCAACACCAGCTGGGGACTAAGCCTTCCACATATGAGCCTGCCAGGGATATTTCATATGCAAGTCATGACAAATTATGTATGTTTATTTAATCATGATCAAAAATACATTTGGGTGTACCATGTGATTTTTTTGTTCCTTTGTGTGTTCCTCCCCCATGTTGTAACCCCTGTATTTGATGTCTGTCTAATTTGGGGAGGGGAAGGGAAAAAACAAAATGTTTAAATAGGGATACAGGTTAACCCATTGTAACAATGAGATGTACAAGACACTATATTGAAAAATGAACTTTACAATTTAGGCTGGGGGGCGGGGGATTGTAGTTGTGAGGTGGGAGGGAAGTGATGGTAGGGGAAAAACAAAGGAGGAGGCAACAATGCTTGATAGGAAATGTACTCATTACCTTGCTTATATAACTGTAACCCCTCTGTACAGTATTTTTACAATAAAAAACTCATAAAAAATACATTTGGGAAGATTTTGTTCACTGATTCTTAACATTTTAATTTGTGAACACCATACCCTACACATTGTAATACTGCATCTTATACATTGTTAGGTGATCAAATGGTTTGCATGAATAAATGTATAATGACAATGCTTTTAAAATGAATAAATTAGAGTTCACCATAAATACACAGTTGTGAAGAGTCAGAGGCAATACAACAATACACTGTGACTAGCTCATCATTTCAGTTAGCCTGGGGCTATCCAAGCAATTAGAAAAGAAAGACCAATTGGCATCAGATCAAGGAGAAATTTCAAACTCTGCTAAAATCCTTTCAAGGCCTACGGGAGTAAGGAGACTGGGTCTTAAGTTCCCCAAGATGATTGGCCCTTGATTTCCCCTGATCTTGCCTAGATAGTTTGCTTTTATTTAACACTTCTCGTAGGTTTAAGTGTTCTCATCTGGTTTGCTTTGCTTATGTATAACACTTTTATTTTATTTAATTCCACATACCTTACATGGCCTTGGCCTATATAAATTTTGTGCTTGTTGCATTCAGGGCTGCTGGTCTTTGAGACATGAGCCTACCAGCAATCCCCTGGCTCTCCAATAAAGATTCACAATTTGGCCTCTTAAGTGGTGGCTCCTCTGTTTCTTGTAACTAAGTTTCCATACAACAATATCAAATTAAATAGTTTCCCCACTCTGATACAGTGCTTCAGTTTACTGTTCTCACTTGCTAGCCTTTTGTACAAATACTGGTGTTTTTCTATGATTCGGCTCATGTTTTTTCCTTCTTCCTCACTCTTTGGCTATCCCAAACTTGAAACCTTGTATCTCAGAGTGTCTACATACCAAAACAAACACTTTCAGAAATTCAAGAGTGGTAATTAGATACAGAAAGTTTAGGAAAGAGATGGCATAAACTATTCAACATTATAGAAAGTTAATCCTCACACTGAGTTTAAATAGCAATTCTCTTATTATACCATAGTGTTGGTTTGTGCACTGCAAAGTGCTTTACAAAGTCCATGAGCTAGGAGAAAAAGAGTCTAACGCAAGAAACTATTTATTACCTATTAAAGCAAATTAGAAACAGTCGTCTATCTTCTTTGAATGGAAATCAAGAAGAAAGTGACATCAATTTCACACATCAGTTTCTAGGAATATTGCAAAAGTAAGACACACTTAGATTATTCAGTAATATCTCCATTCAGCCAATATTAAGTATGTCCACACACCAAGCAGTACCTTATAGAGGAAGGACAAAGCCTTGAACAAGCTAGACTTTCAGAGCTTATTCTGTGATGGGGAAATTGTACTATACCAGGGAATGAAACAAGGGCTAACTATTGTCTTTGTCAAGCTATAAGTGTCATTGCAGAGTAGATGAGAGGAATTAAAAAGATTGTATTTGGGATAGAATCAGAAATCTACATTCTGGCCCTAATTCTGCCAATAACTTATTATATTTTTTACATGACACAGGTGCATTTTGGAACTTTATTTCTCTGCCTGTGATATGAGATAGTGTATATAGTAATTCTAGGGTCCTTTTTACCCAATACGAATTGAAACTGAGAATAAGTATCAGAGGCTTGATTATGCAGTTGACAAACCAGTGAATTATATAAGTAGTTGCGTATGATCATTGGAGTACAGAAGGAACAAAATATTGTTTTTGATGTGATTATGTATTATACGTAAGGGAACATAAGTATGATGATTATGATGATTATCTTCAAGAATCAGTGCTGCGCATAGGCAATAATTACCTGATGTGGCATTCCAATAGTGGTATTGATGTCTGAGGAAAAGTATGTGACAGAGTTTATAGAAGAAGCTGAAGTTCTACAAATTTAAATACCCAAGACAATACTATAAATCCACTATAAAAATGTACCAGAAAGAAGTCGCACTGTGGCTCAAGTGGTAGAGTGCTAGCTGAAGAGCTGAAGAGCTGAGGGACAGCGCCCAGGCCCAGAGTTCAAGCCCCATGACTGACAAACACACACACATACACACACACACACAAATGCACCAGAAACTTGTACCTGATTGTTTTCTAATTTGTCTATATTTGTTCTCCCAACAATGATTTCATAAGAACTTACATGTAGGAGGATTGTGTTAATCACTTATCACTATCTGGTATTAGATCATTTATATATTTGGTCTGTTTACTGTCTATCTCAACATTACTATATATGATCCATGTGGCAGAACCTTTCTCTTATCTTATTATATGAAGTGCACATTTGTACAGTAAGCACTAAATAAATATTGTTGATTTGATAAATAGATGCTCACTGCTGTGAGAAATTAAGATATTTTCTCAACTCTAAAGAAAGTACAAGAGGGGTTGGGAAAGTGGCTCAGTGGTAGAGCGCTTGCCTTGCATGCCTGAGGCCCTGGGTTCGATTCCTCAGCACCACATAAGCAAAAAGAAAAAAGCCGGAAGTGGCGTTGTGACTCAAGTGGTAGAGCGCTATCCTTAAGCTGAAAAGCTGAGGGACAGTGCCCAGGCCCAGAGTTCAGGCCAAAAAAAAAAAAAAGAGTACAAGAGCACTAGCCTTGAACAACAACAAAAAGCCAAGTTAGAGGGCAAAGGCCTTAAGTTCAAGCTCCAGTACTGGCACACAAAAAAGAAAAAAGAAAAACATGAAATAACTTGTAAGAATTAAATTGTTAAACATACAGTCATGTAAATACAATATAATAAGTAAATGATCATTCAATAAAATAAAGTGCTCATCAATTGATACAGTAATTGGAGAAGCATTCAAAAGAATAGAATATTGAATCAGGTTCTCCAAGATGGAAGCTTCAGATTTGGAATGAAGGAGATGGGAAAACAATGAGCAAAAGCAATAAAGAAAATGAAAAGGAGGCATGAGAAAACCAACCAGGTTTAAAGAGAGCTCCTCATCAGGAAGAAAATATGAAGTAAAATGTAAGGGAGGGTAAACCACAAATTTTGGAAAACCCTCCATACAAGAGGATGTGACAGAAACCAAAAATACAAATAGGAAGATCAACATCTTGCATAAAATTAGATTTCAGCAACCTCCCTTCCTGTGTCCTCAACAATAATCAGAGCTGTTCATACAGTAACTAATTAGTACTTGTTGACTGACAGAATTCCAATTAAAAACTTGCTTTTTCCATCAACCATTTATTACTCCTATACAGAAACTACTCGAAGGGGGCAATAGTACAATTTTATTTCCTATCCATTTTTGTGACTTTTTCATGTCTGCTATTTAATCCAGAAAAAAATATATTACCAAGTAAGTCATTGCCTCATTAGGAAGCAAGGTCTGAAACCAATTTTTCAGAACAATGACTTGTTAAGTGCTGAAAAATGCAGTGTTTAGTCATGGAGAAAATAAAGACAGATTCACCATGCAATTTGGTTTATATATATATGCTAAGAGATGAGAATTTAACAAGTGAAGGGAGCCAGTCTATTATCAAGCTTCTTCTCCTTCAAAAATGGAAATAGAACATACTCCTTAATGCACAAACAGAAAGGTTCTTCTTCTCCTACTCCCTACATTTTCTTACTTAAAATTCACAACAAATGTTGGCATTGCAAGAATAGGATGCTCAGAAAGGAGTGTATGTAAAGCTCAAAACAAATCTCTTTGTGAAGGACAAATTGGGCGAGCATTTCAGGTGAGGTGTGCGGTATACTGTCTTTCAGAGTTGCGAGTAAATGCTGATTTCTTCAAGAAGGACAATAAAGTCTCAAAGCTGAGAGGTGATACAGAATCCAGAGAGTGGAAAATCACCTGGAAATATCAAAGTGACACAGACTAAAGGTGATACCAGTTTTACTTAAGAAGTATCTCAGAGTAATAACTTCTTTTGTAGTAAGTATGTGGTCTCTTAACAACAATGAAAATTGTTTGACTCGAACTATTTAAAAAGACCACTGAAGAAAGAGAGGCAGAATTCCAATGCTGTAGTATCATTTTGTCATAAATAGGGAGAAAAAAGACCAAGGTGTTTCTTTTCGTGGCCCAGAATGCCTACCTAGTTCATTTCCTCCACTTTCTCTTTGCTCCTGATTACAGTTAACCATTAACTGTAACAAGTTATCATATATCACAAGGTAAAGCACATCAAAGAACAAAAGCAGCTCTACCCAAATGTATGTTTACTCTACAAAAAACAAATTAATAAATAAATCTAAAACATAGATTCTACTGTATCAGATTCTTATCTAAAAATGTATTTTTAAAAAGTAGTAATCATTCGGTAGAGCAGAATACATCCTACCACTTAGCAGGCTTTTTAAAGTCTTAAGAAATGATTTCCTTATCTCATTCTGGGTTTATTTTTAATAGAGAAAGGGTTATTTCCCAAATTTGTGGTTTTGTTTCCATCAAAATCATAAGCTTACCTCTCCTGCCTGTCAGAATTACCATTCTTTTTTTGTCAGAATTACCATTCTGAGTTATTTAAGTGTAACACATAATAACTTTAAGTCTTTAAAATCTCAGTGGGAAAAAACTTTTAGTTGTTTAGAATTTTTTAAATGTGATTGTTATTATAAAGATGATGTATGGGGAGTTACAGTTACATAAGTCAGGTAAAGAATATATTTCTTTTGGGCAATGTTACCCCTTCCCGCACTCTCTCAGTTTTCCCCTCCCATCCCCACTCACAAGTTGTATAGTTCATTTTCAACATAGTGTCCAGTGATTATCAATGCTGTATTTGTTCACCCTTTGTCCCTCCATTTCTGTGCCCCCCTTATCCTCACAAAGACATATGAACAAACAAGACAAAAAGAAAATGAAAACAGAAACAAAGAAAAAAACTCTTGTTTCCATTTCTCATTGTGGTTTTATTGAAAAAGAATGTGGAAATGGAGGTTTTGAGGGGCAGATACCTAACTACAAAATGCATAATCATCATTCCCTCTTCTTGTCTTCCTTTCCAGGTCTTGTCAGTGGGAAAACACCTGTAATGTATATAAGTTTGGATCCACTGCAATTTAGAGTTGTTGCAATTCAGACTTTAATGCAAGTTATATCGCAATTGTAATGTATGTATATTAATCTCATCTCCCATGTACTGTATCTTGTAAATTTGTTGGAATGAGGAAATATCTTCAACTTTGTTTGTCTTTTAAAATGCCTATAAAACTATTGGGTGCATGTTTTGGAAAAACAGTTTGGCAATTCCTCTGAACAGTTAAACATAGAATGACTATGGAATACTATGGAATTCAGCAAACCCCTCTTTTATCCAAGAGCACTGAAAGCCTATATACAAACATTTGCATATAAGTGTTCAAAAAAAGAACTAAGTTACTGGGCATTAACTGTGGTCCAAGATATTAAGTGGGGAAATCCAGAAATAAATGGTACATAACTTTTAAACTGCTCACTACTGGAAGAAGCCTGGTGAGATCTCATACCCACCTGCTCTGTCCTGGGACATGGATCATTCCTTTATCCCGTGTATCCACTCAGTATATGCTAGACATCCCTTATCCACTTAATAAATAGGCTTTTTGTTATCAAACATTTGTGATATTGTAATGTTTCGGGTATTTAAATAACCCATATTGTTTTATCATTTTATTAACACATATTCAGTGTCAATTCAATAGAATTCAGTGTGAAATTTCTATACAGGTATACAGTGTGCACTGATGATATCCATCCACTATTTCTTCCTTTCCTAATCTCACTGTATGCTTCTTAGTCCCCAGTAATATTCTTTTTTTTTTTTTTTTTTTTTTTGGTGGTGGGGCTTGAACTCTGGGCTTGGGCGCTGTCCCTGTGCTCTTCTGCTCAAGGCGAGCACTCTACTGCTTGAGCCACAGTGCCACTTCCCCAGTAATAAGTATTCTACTTTTAGGTTGACACTTTTTAGTTTCTACATGTAAAAAAAGAACATATTACACTTGTTTTTCTGTCTGACTTATTTTGATTAATAAATATCTTCCATTTCCTGAAAATGACAGGATTCATTCTGCTTTATGACCAAGTAACTCTACTTCCATTCATCTGCAGATGGACATCTAGGCTGGTTCCAAATCTTAGCTATTTTGAATATTGCTGCAATTATCAAGGACATACAAGTATCAAGTTCTTAGACTGATTTCATTTCCTTTAGCTATATACTCAACAGATAGCTGGCTCAGATGCCAGTTCTATTTTAGTATAATTTTTTTTGAAGAATCTTCAAAGTGTTCTCTATAATGGCTGTACTAATTTAAACTCTCATCAACAGTGTATAAGAGTTCCTTTTTCTCCACAGTCTCTCCTTTGTCATTTTTTATAGTGGCCATTCTGAAATATGATGGTAACTCATTGCAGTTATTCATATCCCTGATAACTAAGTGATACAGACTATTTTTCATATATTTATAAACTTGTATTTCTTCTTTTAAGGAGTGTCTATTCAGATCACCTGACCATTTTTTTTTTTTTTTTTGTGGGTCGTGGGGCTTGAACTCTGGGCCTGGGCGCCACCTGACCATTTTTAAACTCAAGAAACCCATACTTTATTTAATAATCACCCCAAAGCACAAGTGATACTAGGAATTTGGATGCCAAAAACAAGCTGTCAAGTGCTTCCTTTAAGGGAAAACGTGAATGTTCTTAACTTTGTAAGGAAAATTTAAAAGCATGCTGAGAGGAAGAAATAGAGAAAGATTACTTTCATATAACATTTGTTACAGTATATATTTATAATTACTCTATTTTATTGTTTGCTACTGTTATTAATCTCTTAGTAGGTTTATATTATACATTAAACTTTTTCATAGTCATGCATGTATGGAGAAAACTTAATGTATATAAGGGTTTGTATATTCCAGAGTTTCAGGCATCTGTGTAACCTCTATAGTGAGTAACTACTTCAAAAGCTAAAAATGAGTAAAACCAAATGTGGAATATCCACAGAATAGAATATTGTTCACCTACTAAAAGGGATAAAATACTGCTGGGCACCAGTGGCTTATTTGACTACTCAAGAGGCTGAGATCTGAGGATTGCAGTTCAAAGTCAGCCCAGTCAGGAAGGTAAATGAGAATCTTATCTCCAATGAAACATCAAAACAACCTGAAATAGAGTTGTGGCTCAAGTGGTAGAGCACACACCTTGGGCAAAAATGCTCAAAGACCACACCCAGGCCCTGGATTCAAGCCTCAGTATTGGCACGTGCATGCACATGCATACACACACACACACACACACACACACACACACACAGAGGAATAAATACTAATATATGCACCAATATGGATAAACCTTCAAAACATCCACAATGAAATGTAAGAGCTAATTAGTATATTATTCCATTCAAATTTAGCTTGTCCATATTTGGCTGATCCATAGGATACTGAAAGTAGATTATTGTTTGACAGAAATAGGGTAAAGGAATATAGAGGAAATAGTGAGAAGCCACTGTCCATCAGCTCTGAATTTCTTTTTGAGATGTGAAAATTCTGAAATTAGATAGTATACAACTTTGTGGTGTTGGTGTTCACACCTGTAAACCTAGTTACTCAGGAGGCTAAGATCTGAGGATTGAGGCTCACAGCCATCCTGAGCAGAAAAGTCCATGAGACTTTTATCTCCAATAAACTACCTCAAAAAAAAATCTAGAAGTGGAACTGTGACCCAAGTGGTAGAGTACTAGCCTTGAGCAAAAGAAACTCAGGGATAATGCCCAGGCTATAGTTCACGCCCCAGAACTGGCACAAGAAATAAAGTAAAGCCACTGCAAGTATTACATTTTGTGATTATATCTCAGTAGTTTAACATGTTGGACAAATAGACAAGTGAAATTTCCTAAGTGAATTTTCCAGAAATAGTTTGGAGAAGGGAAGACCAGAAATTAGATCTAGAAGTTCTGTTACAACTGTTCCTTCTTGTTACCATGTTATGAGCTGGAGGCCTCTCTACTCCTGGCCTTTTCCTGGCAGAGGCTGTGTAACAGCCTTGAAAACACACTGCTCTGGCCCCCTGCTGCAGGAAGAATAACTGACTGATGGCCCAGCTGCTACTCCTCTGGATTTGCCACCACATTTGTGCCAGGCTTCTGCTGGCTGCTCTCAATCAATGATTGAGCACAGCAGGGGCCCTAATGCAGGCTTATTCCAGCAAGACACAGTCCTCAGACAACACTGGCTCAAGGACTTCCCATCCACCTGGAATCACTAAGTTTAGCAGTGGCTCTTCTCTGAAGGCCTGAGTTCACAATAGAAAAGGCAATCTGATCTGGTATCTTTAATATTCATAGTGATTGTGAAGCCTAAAGTAATAAAAGCTGGAGAAGTGGAGCAGTCAAGGAAGCTTGATACAGTTTGCAGATAGTTAATACAGCATAGCATTCCTGGGGAAAATTAGATAGGCAGCCATCAAGAATGCTACTTAATAATTTATGGGTGGACACTCTTAATAATGACTGCTGTGGTGTTTTTCTCATGGCTGGAATGAAAGAAAAGCATAGTACAAATTAGTCCCTCATTGAATACAAATGTTTCTTAAATTCCATGACTATGTCAATGTACTTCTAAAAGAGCACTACTTATAAAGACCTCTCAAAAATAAAAAGAGTGCTACTTAACATCTATAAGCAAGAAGAAAAAGTGGAGGTACAGGGGGGAAGAAGGGAGGGACAGTAAGAAGGGAAAGGGAGAAGAGGAAGAAAGGGAAGGAGGGAGGGGAGAGAAAAGGAGGAGGAGGAGGGAGGGAGGAGGGAGGATCAGAAGCAGGAAAGTAAAGGTGGTCACTATAACAAGTCACTTACTCTGATTAAGTTACAAGACAATTTCTAGGTCTAGAAACACTGCCTACAAAATAGGAGCTGGCCAAATCTATGACAGCACAGTGGGTATATACTACAATTTTCCCAAGCATTTAAAGGATCAAGACCATTTACTCCTGTGATTATATAGTAAGGCTAGGGAAAATCCCAGAGTTTTAAAGGAATATTGGATAAAGAATCTGAATTAAAGTGATCCCCAGAACATCATGCCCCTTATGTTATTACCTTAAGTGAAAGCTGGGAAATAGAGCCTTCCCTGTAATCTTGCTTACAACAGGCTCTGGGTCCATGAATCTACCTAGTCCTTGAAATTAAATTTTTTACACTTGGAAAATGTAATAAGTCCTTATTCCATGCAGAGTAGAAGCTATCACTGTAGAGTAGGCCACATAGGAACTGTGAACCAAGTCCCGTAAACTAAAATATTAAATCAAAAGGTTTCACTTGAGTGTGTGCATGTATGTATGTATGTGTTATTAATACCATCATCATTAAAGACTTAAAGGATGCAAGACCTATCATATTTTCATTCACATTGGACCAATAAGATTCATTCATAATAACAAAATGCTGAAATATGGACACAGGATGACCCATTGCAACAATGAAACCCACAAGAAAGTATATTGGAAATGACCTTTACAACTTGGTCGGGGGAGGGAGGTGGGGGAGGGAAGGGATAGTGGGAGAACAACAAGGGAGGGGGTAACAAGACAAGAAATATACTGATTTCCTTACTGTAACCCTCTGTACAGCATCTTTACAATAAAATAATACTTTAAAAAATTCATTCACTCAGAAGGGGACTAACATTATACTTGGCTTTAGCAAGACATATGCACTTCAGGGTATAGACAGTAAACCCTATGAAGCTTTTCAGACTTGCTAGTCAGTAAAAAAAAAAAAAAAAAATCTTTTGAGACAGAGTCTCAACATGTAGCCTCAGCTAACCTCAAACTTGTGATCTTTCTACATCAGCCTCCCAAGGGTTAAACCTAGAACTATCCTTTGATCCAGCAATACCACTCTTGGGTATTACAAATCAAAATACAGTAAACCCACTTGCACAACCATATCATTCACCATAGCCAACATATGGAATCAGCCCAGATGGTCCTTCATGGATGAATGGATCAAGAAAATGTAGTAGATAGACACAATGGATTTTTAACCATACATTAGGAAGAATGACATTGCATCATTTGCAAAGAAATGAATGAATCTGGAAAAAAATTATGTTAAGTGAAGTAAGGCACAGAGAAGCAAAGGATGCATTTTTTCTCTCATATGTGGAAGCTAAATTTTATTATAAATGTAAAAGTAAACACATATGGGGTCATATGCAAGTGCACATAAACATATTAACCAAAGCATGGTATATGCAGGGGAGGATTCAAATGGAATAACTCTTTAGAACAACTAACCCAGTCTAACAAAATGAATACCTAAATACCAGGAAACTGGTACTTGAAAGGTGGGGAGAGGGAAACCAAGGGGAGGAAGTAGACAAATGAAGAGAGGGGGTAGGTGGAGAACGCAGTCATGATATTCAATGTAAATCCCATAAAACTAGGAAAATTAAAAAGGAGTGGAGGGAGGGGAGAATAATGAAAGGATTTGTATTATTCAAGATGCATTGTGATCATAAACTGACATGCTAAATGGTAACCTCTTTGTACAACTACTTAAAGATAAGAAGGATATAACTTTTTTGAAAAAGAAGAAAAAGCAATCATATTGAAAGAAGAAATGAGAAAGCTTGCCAATACTTGTGGTCATCCACTTTGTGAAGAACTACAACTGGCCTGAGGTGAAATTATTTTAAGATTTCTGAGCTGTGGCCAATAGCCTGATGATTTAGTTAGAATCCTGAAAGGAGATGAGGGATACTACTTCCTAGTGTTCTCCAGCCTTATTTTAATTGTCAACAGAAATGTAAAGCAACACTAGTCTGAGAAGAATGTGGTTGCCAAGGGCTAAGATCCCTCAAGATGAAAGTTTGTCATCCAACTAGCAAGTTACCACAATCTGCCAAGGTGATGGCTGAGGCTGAAAGAAATTTAAAATGGGCAATGAAGGAAGGAAAAGACAAGTAGCGCTTTTGGCCCTTATTCAACTGCAGTGATGGGCCCTCTCATTTATCCCACTAAACTCTTGTAATCTTCCCCCTAGGAAGAGAGACCAATGGGAACTATGAACAGATGGCTTCCTAAACCTGTGTATAGAAGTAGATTTATACATTGCAAAGGACAGAGAGCAGCAACCATGAAAATGGATAGCTTGGAACTCCTGCTGTACAGTATGAAAATGAGCAACAAATCCAGCCAATAATTAAGCATAGCAGGTTCTTTAGGCAAGCTCATTCCAGTAAGACACAGGACGTCTCCACTATGACACTGCCATGAAGCAGTGTCACTAGCGTAGCTAAACATTTTGGGGAACTATGCTGCAGTCTAGGAACCCTTCTCATGTTTCTTTCCCTTACTCATCCCACAGATGTCAGACTGGCACCCTGTTTTGTGCCATTGCTTGTTCTCTTCCCTCAAGAAATTTGTTGCATGTCTAATCTCATCTTTTTTATCCTCTTGCTTGATTCCAAATAACACAGGCTGCATTCAAGTAGAGCTTTGTGAGTGGAGAATATCTGTGTGAACAAGACACTTTATGAATATAGAGAATTTTTATCATTACCCACTCTGCCTAAAATAGGTGTGATTATTACCTCCTGCCAAGAGTTGAGGGGTGATTGAGTGGTGTGCAGTATCTATCATCTAAAACACTAGAAATGATGAATGAAGCAAATCTCAAAACTGATTTATCAGTTCTCTTTACCCACTCAATCTTGACTGAATAGACAGTGTAAATTCCTGCACAGTTCCTTGCATACACTTCTGGAAAAGCTGGAATTTGGACGCCCTGAAGAGTTTTGAGTTTCTATGTCCTTCAGTAAACTTCCACAAAACACTACTGATTTTGGACTAACTAGAAAAATAAGCAAGCTCCTTTACTTCTGTAGAATACCAAAGTGCCTATCAGAACAGACTGGGCAGGACTGGGCAGTTTACTTTTAACAGTCTTGCCTACCTCTTTCCTAGAACCTCTCTTTCAGATTTCTATGTGAGGCTTCTTTATGTCTCCTAAGATGTGAATGAGTAATGGCAATTTTATATGCTATGTCTCCCAAGGGTGGAGCATTCTGAAAAGACTTCAAGTGAAATAAAAATGTTCAGTGTGGGGAACTTCATTGGGGAAAATGGGATCCCTCCATCATCTATCACTTGTTAACAGCCATCTAGTGTGCAAAGGAAACAGTGTTGGGTTGGCTAAAGTTTTACAATCAAAGGTCACTTCCAAATACATTATCTAAAGGTAAATGAGAACCTTAAAATCAACAGAAGGCAAGCAGGATGGGGATTCCCGCTCCATTGTACAAAGAAGGAAAGAACTTCTAAGGTGAAGATTTACTCAAAACCACAGGCTGAGTTCCTGATGTTCTCATTTTCTTAGTCATCCAATGCCTAAATTTACAGAGCATGTAGACTTCAGGTTTACTAACTATTCTTTACTTAAGACAATAAACATACGGTAGAGGTGTGGCTCCGTAGTAGAATACTTGTCTAGCATGTATAATGCCTTACTTTTAAGCACCAGCATTTTTTTAAAGTCTCATATATTTCATCAACCACGGCAGATAGACCAGGCAATTGTTTTGTATTGAAAGCTGTGATACTACATCCTCATCTCCTTCAAAAATAAGTTACTACCAGCCACAAGTCCCTGGCTGAAGACAACTGCATTGCCAAGGTAATGGTCTCTTACCAGAGTTTTAATAGTTAAATCCTCTTCCTCCAACTTGGGACAGCCCCCCCCACCCCCGCAGGAGTCATTGCTTCCTGTACTCCAAGATCCCCATAGGGTTAGGTGAAGCCTCCACTGAAATTGCATCCCAGTTCAACTTCTCCCCTCTCCTTTCAGAAATTTAGATCATAGAGCATTTTTTTTTTTACTAATCTTCAATTGTTACCACTAGTGTAACAAAGACAGACTAGAGATAAATGGGAGAAAATCGGGAGCAAGGTGGCATAATGAAAGCAGCCACCATTTTTACTCTTCAATTGAGAAGCATCTGATGACACAGAAGTGACCAGATGCTGAGGAAGAAAATAATTGTAACAAAGGACACTCAGGAATTGAAGAAAAACAAACATAGCAGAAGAAAAACAAAGCTGGACACTGGTGGCTCATACCTATAATCCTAGCTACTCAGGAAGCTGAGATCTGAGGATCATGATACAAACCCAGCTGGGGCAAGAAAGTCTGGGAGACTCTTGTTTCCAATTAACTACCACATAATCAGAAGTGGCACTGTGGCTCACAGTGGTAGAGAGCTAGCCTTGAGCAAAGAAGCTCAGTGACTGTCCAGACCCTCAGTTCAAGCCCCACAACTGACAAAAAGGAAAAGAAAGAGAGGGAGGGAGGGAGGGAGGGAGGGAGGGAGGGAGGAAGGAAAGAAGGAAAGAAGGAAGGAAGGAAGAAAGGAAAAGCAAAGCAGAAAGGAGTCCGGAGCCACTGCCCAGAAATCTTGGCTAGGGGAGGGGAATCTACAGACTGAAACACCAAAAAGGTCCTCCTAAACATGTGGATATACATTAGATATACCCATCTGAAAACACTGGAATAGTTGTAGTGACTGGCCTTCATTAGAACTTACCACAAATACAAGGCTGTGGTTTACCACCTGCAATACCCTGTATCCTCAACTTGAATGGAGAAGAGTCCCACACAAGGTGTCTTGAGCACTAAAATGAACTACCTTTCAGCCTAACCTACCATGCCAACAACACACTACCACCCAAACATCACCCCATCTTAATGAAACTGAAATTGAAAGCACCAACTGAAGCTATATAGGAGACTGAAATCTCAACAAATCCTGAAGCCAGATGCTTAAGTACCAGTGAAACATCCCAAAATTCATGAAGAAAGAAGCAGCCTGTAGGGAAATGAGAAAAGCAGGACCTGACTTTATGGGCTGATAGGGAAGGAGCTGCAAGTACTCACCAGTCCATGTTGGCAGGAATTCAGAGAGTATGCATGGACTGTAATCAGAAGGGACTCAAGCAAGGAGGGAAAACATAAGGTTAAAGGGACTCAAGCAAGGAGGGAAAACATAAGGTTAAAAAATGGAGAGTTTATTGCTTTGGGAATGCTCTCCTGGGATACATGATATAATACCCTGGCAATAATCCCAGGCAATGGACCACATTATGTGAAATAGGTACACAAATATTGCTGTGGCAGATAATGAAAAAGAAGATTAAAAGACTGGAAGGTGGGGTGTATACCATACAATGCCAGAAAATCCACCAGTGGAATATGTTACATGGGAGTCCCCAGAGACTATAGTATTTACAAAAGCAATAAAATACAACTTCATTACTAAGAAGTTCAATGATGGGTCCTTCTGTAGGCCAGAGCTCATAGTAGAGTTGCCATTACAGAACTAGGCTCATTGACAGCATTGAGGATGAAGATACAAGATCTTCCTTCCTTCCTACTGTCTCACTACCCTGTCCCCAACCTAAAGAAGCCAGTTGGCAACACTTACTTGACAGTACAATTAGCATAGTAAATACCAAGGTAAGAGGGACATTGAAGGAGGAGGCAATCTGAGACACAGAGTTACAGAAATAGTTAATAGAACACAGGGACAATAGGATCCTGAGGGATAAAAATAAGTGGGACACCAACAAGGACATCACTCAAACTAAAAAACCGGAAGAAATCAAGCATAGGTAATCAAGACAATGGAGGTCACTTCATTCCAATAAAACCTCATGGTCTTTTGTCAGGTTTTTTTAACCTGACACATGAAGGCCTGAAGGAGAAACCAAACACCTCCAATGGAAGGATCTCTTCCAGCATTATGGCAAATGCACATGGTAATATCTCCCCATGTTTCCTCCTAGATAAGCCTATGGCAATTTATTTGTATAATCATACACTGAAGAAAGGATTGTTGGAGACATAGCCCAAGCTGACATTAATTGCCAATGTGTTCAAATAGAGACCAAGCTCTCTAGTGGGTTATACTAGACTAAGGTCAAACTAGAGTCCTGGTTTAGGTACGGTTAGTAGGATATCAACTAGGACTGCAACCCACAAAGTGGACTTGTCTCTCATGACCCAATATTTAACTGAACACATATTCTTTTCTTTTCTTTTTTTTTGGTTGGTCATGGTGCTTGAACTCTGGGCCTGGCACTGTTCCTCAAGCTTTTCAGCTCTACTGTTTGTGCCACAGTGCCACTTCCAGCTTTTTCTGTTTATGTGGTGCTGTGGAATTGAAC
Source organism: Dipodomys spectabilis (assembly GCF_019054845.1). Lineage (NCBI taxonomy): Eukaryota > Metazoa > Chordata > Mammalia > Rodentia > Heteromyidae > Dipodomys > Dipodomys spectabilis. Next base: position 5,606,370 of record NW_024870731.1, read on the forward strand.
CCAAGGCCTCATGCATGCAAGGCAAGCACAATACCACTGAGCCACCTTCCAAGTCCCACAGATATTCTTTTCTTTTAAAAAAAAATTTATTACTATAAAGGTGATGCATAGAGGGGTTATCATTTCATAAGTCAGGTAATGAGTACATTTCTGTTTTTATTGTCAGTTTTTTTTTTTTAATTTTCTTTCTTTTTTTCTGGTCCTGGGACTTGAACTCAAGGTCTGGGTACTGCCCCAGAGATTCTTTTTCTCAAGGCTAGCGTTTTTACTAATTGAGCTACATTCCTAGCTTTTAATTTTTTTTAATTTACTTTATTGTTGTTTTATAGGTGCTATACAGAGGAGTTACATTTATATGTGTCTGGTAATAAGTACATTTCCTTTTACACAGTGTCATTTGTTCCCTCATTCTCTCCCATTCCCTCTCTCCCATCTCCACCCAACAGTTGCACAGTTCACTTTCATCAATGTCCATTCACTGCTGCACTTCTTCATCCTTTTTCTTTGGACTCCTTGTCCTCCTCCCACCCTCCCACAGATTTGCATGTGAATACATCGTATACAAAGTAAAGAACACAGGGACTGGGAAGGTGGCTAAGTGGTAGAGTGCTTGCCTCGCATGCTTGAGGCCTTGGGATCGATTCCTCAGTACCACATAAACTGAACAAGCCAGAAGTGGCGCTGTGGCTCAAGTGGTAGAATGCTAGCCTTGAGCAGAATTGTTCAGGGACAGTACCCAAGCCCAGAGTTCAAGAATACAGAATCATCAGAAAAAGAAAAAACAAATTACCAAAGAAGGCCTTTGTTTCTATATCCTCGGAGTTCCTTTTGTTTCAGAATGTATATTATTTTATATACATTTGAAGAGGTGCTTAGGTATGGTACCTTAGTGATTCTCTCCTAACACTAACCTCTTTTGGTCTCATTGTATGTGAGTACCTAGAATTCTGTGTAATTTGTCTCATATCCCAGTACTTTTTAGATCTAACTTCTATATATCAGAGAGAACATGCTGATCTTGACTTACCTCTCTTATCATGATTTGTTATAGTTCCATCTATTTCTCTGAAAATGGAATTATTTTATTCTTTCTAATGGCTGTGTAAAATTCCATTATATAAACTGGGCACTGATGGCTAACGCCTATAATCCTAGCTACTCAGGAGGCCGAGATCTGAGGATCCTGGTTTAAAGCCAGCCTGGGCAGGAAAGTCTATGAGACTCTTATCTTCAATTAACTACCAGAAAACCAGAAGTGGAGCTGTGGCTCCAGTGGTAGAGCATACTCCTTGAGCTGAAGAGCTGAGGGACACACACACACACACACACACACACACACACACACACACACACACACACACACACACACAATCATTGTATATAAGTACTACATTTTTTTGGATCCACTCATCTATTGTCATGTATCTGGGTTGTTTCCATATCTTGGTTATTATGAATAGTGCCATAATGAACATGGATGTGCAGGTGTCCTTATTATATTCTAGCTTATGATGCTCAGAGTACATACCCAGGATTAGTATGACTGAGTCGCAGGGAAGGTCTAAGTTTAGTTTTTTTGAGGAACCTCAAAAAAGTGGTTGTACTAGTTTACATTCCCACAAACAGCATTTGTTGTTGTTAGAATTCAAATGTTGGCTAATATAACTGGAGTAAAATGGTATCTCCAGGTTGTTTTGATTTGCATTTCCTTCATAGCCAGGGATGATGAGCATTTCTTCATGAGTTTCTTGTCATTATAACCTCTTCTTCTGAGAAGTCTCTCCTTAGCTCCCTTGCCCATTTAGTAATTGATGTATTAAGTTTGGGAGGGTTAGTTTCTTGAGTTTCTTGTATATATTGTATATTAAGCCTTTGTCTAATGTATTGCTGGTAAAGATCTTCTCCTAGTCTATTGGCTGTCTTTCTAGTTTATTAATTAAGTCCTTAGCTTTGCAGAAACTTTTTATTTTAAAGTAGTCCCACTTGTCAAGTCTCTCTCCTATCTGTTGTATTGCTGGTACTCTAGTCAAGAAGTTATTGCTTATACCTATAAGTTCTAATGTCTCTCCTACTCTCTTTTGCAATAGTTTCAGAGTTTTGGGTCTGATGTTGAGCCACTTTGAATTGATATTAATGCATGGTGACAAATGGGGATCCACTATTAATTTTCTGCATGTGGTTGCCCAGTTTTCCCAACATTAATTGTTGAAGAGGCTGTTTTCTTCCACTATATGTTTTTGGCTCCTTTGTCAAATATTAGATAGCTGTAAGTGTATGGTTTTATTTCTGAGCTTTCTAATCTGTTCCATTGATCTTCACATCTATTTTTGTGCCCAATACCGAACTGTTTTTGTTATGATAACTCTGTAGTACCACTTGAGGTCTGATATTGTGAAACTACCTGCATTATTTTTTTTTGGCCTGGAATTGCTTTGGCTATTCTAGGTCTTCTGCTGTTCCATATGAATTTTGAGTTTGTTTTCTCTATCTCAGTAAAGAACATCATTGGGATTTTGATGGTGATTGCATTGATTTTCTATATCATTTTTGGCACTATGTCCATTTTCACAGTATTGATTCTACCTTTCCATGAACATGGAAGGTCTTTCAATTTCCTGTCCTGTTTGATTTCTTTCTTTAGATTTTTATAGTTTTCACTATGAAGATCTTTTACATCTTTGGTTAGATTAATTCCTAGGTATTTTTATTTTGAGGCTATTGCAAATGAGGTTGTTTTCATGATTTCCCTTTCTGCTTGCACATTGTTGGCATACAGAAAAGATACTGATTTTTGCGAGTTAATTTTGTAAACTGCTACTTTGCCAAAGTGGTTGATTAGCTCCAGGAGTTTGGGGAGGAGTTTTTTGGGTCCTGCAGGTATAGGATCATGTCATCTGCAAATAGGGATAATTTAATTTCTTCTTTACCTATGTGAATCCCTTTAATGTCCTTTTCATGCCTTATTGCTCTAGCTAAGAATTCCAGAACTATATTGAAGAGGAGTGGAGAGAGTGGGCATTCTTGCCTTGTTCCTGATTTAAGGGGAAATGGTTTTAGATTTTCCTCATTTAGTATGATGCTGGCTACTGGTCTGTCATATATACCCTTTATTGCTTTAAGGAATGTTCCTTATATTCTTAGTTCCTCCAAAGCTTGTTAACATAAATGGATGTTATATTTTGTTGAAGGGTTTTTCTGCATCTATTGAGATAATCATGTGGTTCTTATCCTTGGCTCCGTTGATGTGGTGAATTATATTTATTGATTTGCATGTGTTAAACCAGCCTTGCATCTATGGGATGAAGCCTACTTGGTCATAATGTATGATTTTTTTATGGATTATGTTGGTTAGTGTTTTATTGAAGAGCTTTGCATCTGTGTTCATCAGAGAAATTGATCTGTAGTTTGCTTTTTTTGTTGGATCTTTACCTGGTTTTGGTATGGTATGGGCTTCATATAATCAGTTTGGAATTGCTCCCTCTATTTCAACTTCACAAAAAAAACTTGAGAAGTATTGGCATTAGTTCATCTTTAAAAGCCTTACAGAATTCAGCAGTGAATCCATCTGGGCCTAGACTTTTCCTGTTGGAACAATTCTGATTACTTTCTCTATCTCATTGCATGTTATTGATTAGTTTAGCTGGTTTATAACATCTTGATACAGTTTAGGCAGTTTGTATGTTTCTAAAAATTCATCCATTTCTGCTAGGATTTTCTTCTTTAGTGAGTATAGGTACTCCATTATAGTCATTTGGATTTTTGGATGTTTGTTGTAATGTTTCCTGTGACATCTCTGATCCTAATGATTTGAATTTCCTCTCTTCTCTTTTTCATTAATCTCACAAGTGGTCTGTCAATTTATTAATTTTTTTCAAAAAAAAAGCTTTTTGTTTTATTAATTTTATGTATAGTTTTTTAAAGTTTTATTTCTTTTATTTCTAACCTAACCTTTGCTCTCTCTCCATCTAGTAGTTTTAGATATAATTTTTTTGTTTTTCTAGCAGTTTTAATTGCATCATGAGGTTTTTTTTTAGCCATTTCTGTATGCTTTATGTGGGCACTTAAAGCTATACACTTGTCCCTCAGCACTGCTTTTGCTGTATCCCAGAGGTTTCATTACAATGTGTTTTCATTTTCATTAAAGTGTAAGAATTTTCTAATTCCTTTCTTAATTTCTTCTGTGATCCAGGTGTTGTTCAGTAGTGTGTCATTCAGCTTCCCTCCATATGTTTGACTGATTTTTGCAGTATGTTTTGTTGTTGAGAACTAGTTTGGTTGCTCTGTGGTCAGGATGCAAGGCATTATGCCAATCATCTTGTATTTGCTTAGGTTCTTTGCATGTACTATGATATGATCTGTTTTAGAGAATGTTCCATGGACTGCTGAGAAGAATGTGAATAGGGTCCTGGTTGAGTGGAATACACTGTAGAAGTCTGTTAAGCCCATTTGAGTTATGGTATCATTTAGTTCAAAGACTTCTTTGCTTATCTTTTGTTTGGTTGATCTTTGGCTTATCTTTGTTTGTTTGGTGAGAGCAGGGTATTAAAATCTCCCACTATTATTGTGTTTGGGTCTATCTTGTTCTGAGCTTGGCCAAACGTATTTGTTTAACATATTTAGATTCTCTATTGTTTGGAGAATAGATATTGACTACTGAGATTTCCTCTTCATGGTTCATCCCCTTTATTAATAGGTAATCTTCCTTGTCTCTCCGTACTGATTTTAATGAAAAGTTGATTTTACCAGATATCAGTATGGCCATTCCTGCCTTCATGCAGAATGCATTTGCATCCATTCACTTGAAGTTTGTTTTTATCTCTGACTGTGAGGTGGGTCTCTTGGAGACAGTGAATGTGTCATGTTTCCTGACATTTTTTTCCTTTTTTTTTTCTTGCCAGTCGTAGGGCTTGAACTCTGGGCCTGGGTGTTCTTCTCAGCTCTTCACTCAAGGCTAATACTCTACCACTGAGCCATAGCTTAACTGGAAATAAGAGTCTCACAGACTTTCCTGCCTGGGCTGGCTTTGAACTGTGATCCTCAGACCTCAATTTCCTAAGTAGCTAAGATTATAGGCATGAGCCACTGGTGCCTGCCTCTGACATTTTCTTGATTTCCTGGCCTTCTAGTGATTTTTGTGTAATTTGTTGCCTTTTCTTCAAATTGTATACTTCCCTTTAGTATACAGGTTTAGTGTTCATGAATTCTTTTAATTTTTGTTTCTCATGGAAGGTTTTAGTTTCACCATCAGATGTAAATGATAACTTCACTGGGTATACCAGTTTGGGTTGGCAGTTGGTGATCTTCAAGGCTTGGATTATACCATTCCAAGATCTCCTTGCATTGAGAGTTTGTGTGGAGAGATCTGAAATGATTCTGATTTTCTTTCCATTGTAATATAAGCTCCTTCTTTGATTTTTCAGCATTTAAAATCAATTTCTTGCTTCTTGAGTCTAATTCTTTTACTATGATGAGTCTAGAAGTGTTTCTTCTTGGATCCTCTCTACTGGGGGTTCTGTATGCTTCTGTCAGGTGGGTGAGTTTTCTCTCAAGATTGAGGAAGTTTGCTGTTATTATTTTACTGAATAAGTTTTCAATGCCTTTAATATTGAATTTTTCCCCTCATCGATCCCAACTATGCATAAATTTGATCTCTTAGCTGAGCCTGCCAATTCTTGGATTTTCCCTTGGTAGGTTCTAAGTGGTTGTTTTTTTTTTTTTTTTTACCATACCTTTGATTTTTTTTCTAGTTCCTCTCTTTTATCTCTACTCCTGATACTGTTTCTCATTTCACTTATTCTTTTACCTGGGCATTCCATTGTGACTTGCATTGTGGAAATTAAGCCTTTTATTCTCCCAAGATCAGTTCTTACATTGTTAATTTCATCTTTTAAAGAGGTGTATAGCGTTTATAATTTCATTTCCATACCTTTGGGGGAGTCCTGGATCTTTTTGTCATTTCTTCTTTGTACTCAAGATCATTTTTGCATCTCCCCTTTTATTTCATTGGCCAATTCTGTCATCATTTCTTTGATGGTTCTTTTGTCCTCTATCCCTTCTTCACTCTCACTGGGACCCTTCCCTGGAGTATTGTTGGCTTTTGGATTTGGTTTATTGTCCTGATTGTTCACGAATCTTGTAATCTTTCATTGTGATTTGGGTTCAGGGATTGTCAGAGCCATGGCCCAAGCTTGACCTGCTCATACCTGACAGGTGGCTGCCTGTACTTGGCCCGGGCTAGCTCACACTAGCTTACACTGGGCCCTGGGTCATCAAGCACTTGTGCATGTAGTTGGCCCGGGCTAGCTGAAAGGAGGTTGGCCCCAGGCCAGTGAGCTTCATTCAGTCTGCAGTGGAGGTTGGAAAGACTAACTTCAAGCCTCTGGGATGGGTGTGTGCTTCAGAAGGGATGGGCTCCAATGAGTGTCTATGGTTGTGCCTCATTGGGTTTCATGCATTAGGTGGTTGGCACTTGGTTTCTGGCTTGTTTGCACATGTTTGGCATGGCTCTAGACCAGGGAGGTCTTCACTGGCAGCCTGAAATTTGGTCAGGTCTACAGCAGGGGCTGGTAATGGCCATATGTTCTTTTTTTTTTTTTTTGGTCAGTCGTGGATCCTGAACTCTGGGCCTGGGCGCTGTCCCTCAGCTCTTCAGCTCAAGGCCAGCACTCTACCACTTGAGCTACAGTGCCACTTCGGGCTTTTTCTGCTTATGTGATGCTAAGGAATCGAACCAGGGCCTCATACATGCAAGGCAAGTGCTCTACCACTGAGCTACCTTCCCAGCACTGACATATATTCTTAGTATTTTGTAGAATAACTGTATTGGCCATTTGACCTGAAAACCAAAGTTATTGTAGTGGAAAGGCTAAAACTTCTAGAAAGTAGAGTTTATAGACCACAAAACCCACCAAAGTTATGTTACCCCTTATCCTTTGCTTTGTAAGTAAGCCAAGATTTTTTTTTTAATGCAAACAAAAATGACTTCAAGGGGAAATGGCAAAAAATAAAGTATCCTGATCTATAGGATGCAGAGGTAGTGACTTCTGTCATGTATTAATTTAATTTACTAGTTTGGTTCAGACAAAAAAAAAAACACATGGTAATTCTGGAGACTGAAAGGAAACTATTATAAATTCAGCAAAATAGTAACCCCAATTGCAGCTACTATCCCTTGCATGCTGTCTTTGGTAGAACAGATTAGCATGATCTCTGTCATGTAGTATGATCTTGTAACTGCATTTTTTCTACCTCTTATAGAGTAAATGCTCATAAATAATTCACATTCATTTTGAAAAATATCAGTATGCTATTATAGGCTTATGTATGTGTGTTGTATACATTTACAATCTTGTCACATAGCTATATTAACTCTCCTACCATAAATTCAGTCAGACTAGACTGAAAACTCCCACAGAGCATGATACTGATTTTCTATATAGATGACAGCTACTGCCAATCAGATAGCTAGACAATAAACAACTAGCACACTAAGGATCTAAAACAAGTATGCCCTCAAGAGAACAGGGGGAACATACCTTATAAACATTTAGAGTCTGCCACATCAATAAAATCAGTGATATGGGACATGACAGAACATCCCCTCCAAAGTTAGGACAAATGAGTGCATCTTGTAACTTACACCGAAAAAGAAGGAAATAATGCTTTTAGGCCTCTTCAGTCTCTAACTATAAGTTCTGTGGCAAGTCCAAACTACAAAGGTGAGAAAGGTATCATGAGGACTTTATGAATAGCTCCAATGGAAGAAGTACAATTGAAGAGTCTAAAATTCTGGAACAAGGTAATATCCTCTTTGTTCAGAGATACATATACATTTCAAAAAAATAGTTCCTGGTGTGGCAGAAATGGCGTTCCCAATAATTGAACAGCAGAAGACCTGACCTTCTATGAGACCCACCAGGATATAAGATTGGCAAGTTCAATAACAATCTATTGAGAAATAAAATTGATATATCCAAGAATAAATGCCAGTAGAGTCAGAGGTTATTTTAAAAATCTACAGTTAAAGATACCACATACTACTGTACCAGAACTTTTCCCTCAGCTCTATTGCTTCTTATGAAAGTACAAAAAGCCTTTATGATGAGCTGACAAGAGAAAAGCCCATTTTCTTCTTGGATGGGTCATCTCAACATATGAAGAGACACATGAGAGCCTGGGAAGTGAATTCTCAAAAAATAAAAAAGATTATAGAGATCAGGACTGATTGTAAAGTTAAAGGAAGGCATCATTTAAATGTATATTATCAGAACCTTGAAGTAAGGATAAGATGGCTTTCTTTTCTGATACCTAGAAGCCTTAATTCTATTAGTGACTCACTGTATGATTTTTGAGCAGACCAATTCATATCTGTATCTCAGGTTCTACTCTCTGAAGGAAGATAATTCCCATCTTCTTTCAATAGATGTTTAGAAAAAAATTGTATGTGTAGTGCTGAGGATTCAACTCAAGATCTCAGGCATGTTAAGCAAATACATTCACACTTTTCTTTTTCCAATCTTTTGGTGTAGGTTTACTAGTAACAAACAAAATTAGCTAAATTAGTTAAAAATTAGCTCTAGATTTTCCACTGGTTAAAAATTACCTCTAGATTCTGAAAAGAGAGAGGATGAGTATCAGGAATCAGAAAAGCACAGAGAGCCCAAGATAAATAGCAAAGAGCCAGTGTCCCAGGAAATGAAGAGGAAGCTGAAGATGCCATCACAAGATACCCTGGCAACATACTGCCAACTCTAGCTACAAGATAACCCCAAACCTTTCACAAGCCTTAAAGCCAGTGTGAGGATTTGTGAGGCAGTGACTTTTACAATATGAAAGAATAGCCTTGGTACATAAAGACATTCTATCTCTCCTCTGATCTCAGAGGGCATTACCAAGACAGCATCTTGAGAGTGTGCCAATTTTTTTTGAGAGTGTGCCAATTTTTTGAAACAGATATACTCTGGGGGCCTGAAAATAAGAAACACACATGGCTCAGGGGCTGTCTTTGGACACCCTGCAACAGCATGTAGGTGGAAGATGACCATACAAGGTTATAAAGGAGAGGGAGAGAGGCCTACATGATCCCACAGAGAAAATCACATTGTGGGGAACTGTACTGGCATCCCCCTCCTAGTCAGGAGCAAATCTAATCACTAGAGGCTTATAGATAAGCAAAAGATCCAGCCTGTGGCTAGCTTAGTATTCAGCCTCAAGATCTGCCACCTGGCTATGTGTGTTAACTGCTGAGTGTGTCACAGCCCTGCACCAAGACTCTCTGAATCATATGAAACCACACCTTCCTCCTCCTCTGCTACAAGACACTATCAGGCAGGACCTGAAAGCACTAAGACCTTGCCCTGCAAGGGGACGCATCCTAGCAGACACTTGCTGACTTTGAAACTTTCAGAGTCTCCTCTTCTGAAAAGAAAGAAGAACTCATGAACAAAGTCTGTTCATGCCAAGACCAGTAGATAGAGTGAATAGGTCCCTCATTCCTTCCCTAGTCAGTACAGAACTCAGTTCTGCTTGCTACCTCCACACTTGGATGTCTTTGGGAATCATTAGGAGGATTTGAGCTTAATTTCCCTGAGGACAAAAACCAGATGGTTTGGAGAAGTGGGAACTCCAGTGTTTACCTTAAGCTGAACAATTCTAGAGATTAAACCCAGTGCCCTGAGCATGGGGTAAAATCTTTGGCTACTTAGTCACACCCCCAATTCAGTGATGAAGAATAACACCTAAAACTAGCCATTGTTTTGTCCTTCATGAACATTAAGACTATTTCAAGGGCTGGGAAGTTGGCTCAGTGGTAGAGTGCTTGTCTTGCATGCATGATGCCCTGGGTTCGATTCCTCAGCACCATATAAGCAGAGAAAAAAAAAGGAAGTGGCACTGTGTTTCAAGTGGTATAGCACTGGCCTTGAGCTGAAGAGCTGAGGGACAGCGCCCAGGCCCAGAGTTCAGGCCCCATGACCAACAACAACAACAAAAAGACTATTTCAAACTTAGAGACTACAGGTGATTAAAACTTATAATCAATAACCTTGTATCCATCAGATGCACAAATCTCACAAATAATCTGGGAAAATGAGGCAGTGTGTCCTCTCAAAAAGTCAAAATTTCCACATGATAGTGAAGATAATAAAATTTCAAGCAATGAATTTAAAAAATGACAAAAAATAATGAGTGAACTAAAAGGACGTGTATAAACACCTGAATGAATTCAAAGGACATAAACAGTTGAATGAACTCAAAGAGGAATTACATAAACAGCTGAATGAAATAATAAGACAGTGTATAATGTAATTGAAGGATTCAACAAAGATATAGAAATTCTGAGAAAAGTCAAGTTGAGATCCTAGAAATTAAATATTCAATGATCAAATAAAGAGCTCAGCTTAAAAAAGAGCTCAAAGAAAACCTTACCAAGAGAATGAAAATAAAGTATCTATGATCAAAAATAAAGTAGAAAAATTAGCCAATAAGACAGAGAAAAAGAAAAATATTTTCAACAATATTGACTATCCTATTGCTCAACAAGACAGACAAAGAAAAACACAAATAAAATATAAATGGAAAATGTAACACTTCTGGGCCATTATCAAGAGACCCAACTTACAAGCATGGCTATAAAACAAGGGAAGAGATACAAACTAAAGATATAGAAACATATCCAACAAAATAATAGCAAAGAATTTACCAATCTTGAGGAAGAAAATCATCCAGGTATGGAAGATTTTCAGAATGCAAAACAAGAAAGATCAGAAAAGAAACACTTGCTCTTTAAATATACAGAACAGCCAGGTGTCAGTGGCTCACACCTGTAATCCTAGCTACTCAGGAGGCTGAGATCTGAGGATCAAGGTTCAAAGCCAGCCCAGGCACAAAAGTCCGTGAGACTCTTACCTCCAATAAACCACAAGAAAACTGGAAATAGAGCTGTGGCTCAAGTGGTGGAGCATTAGCATTGAACTGAAGAGCTGAGGGACAGCCCCAAGCCCAGAGTTCAAGCCCCACGACAGACAAAAAAAAAAATTACACACATACACAACACACACAGAAAAAGGAAGAATATTGAAAGCTGCAAAAGAGAGGCAACAAGGTATGTATAAAGATAATTCCAGCAGAATAATTGATTTTTCAACAGAAACTAAAGCAAAAAAGGTCATGGAAGATATGTTTTATCTAACAGCTCCATAATACACATTCTTCTTAGAAGCCCATGAAACTTACTCTAAAATAGACATATTTGGGATTATCAAGCAAATTTTAATAAATACAAAAAACCTGAAATAACCTCCTATCAGACCACAATGAAGAAAAACTGAAAATCAACAAAAACAAAAAGATATTCAAACGTGGAATCTGAACACTACATTGTTGGAAAGCCAGTTGGTCACTGAGGAAATAAGCAGAGAAATCAAAAAATTCCTAGACTATAATGAAAATAGAAAAAAAAAGCACCTTACCAGAACCTCTGGGATATAGCTTAGTAGTAAGAGGAAAGCTTTGAGCACATACATTAAAAACAAAATGCAAGAAAAATAAGCTCCTAGAAAAATTCAATCAGCTCCTCAAAACCCCAAAACTTCTCAAGCTCCTAGAAAAACAAGAACTAGCCACGCCCCAAATTAGCACTCTAAAAGAAATGAGAAAGATTAGGACAGTAATTAATGAAATATATCTAAAAAATACAATACAAAAACTCAAGAAATAAAACTAGGATCTTTGAAAGATAAAATAAAACTGATGAGCACTAATAGCCTAAGCCTGTAATCCTAGCTACTTGGGAAGCAGAAGTCTGAGGATATCACTGCTTGAGGCCAGCCCAGGCTTAAAAGTTCCAAGACCATCCACCTCCCACCATGACTGACAAAAAGAAAGAAGGAAAGAAAGAAAGAAAGAAAGAAAGAAAGAAAGAAAGAAAGAAAGAAAGAAAGAAAGAAAGAAAGAAAGAAAGAAAGAAAGAAAGAAAGAAAGGAAGGAAGGAAGGAAGGAAGGAAGAAAGAAAGAAAGAAAGAAAGAAAGAAAGAAAGAAAGAAAGAAAGAAAGAAAGAAAGAAAGAAAGAAAGAAAGAAAGAAAGAAAGAAAGAAAGAAAGAAAATTTCCAAGACCCCACTGCAACCAGTGGGTGGGTATGGTGACATGTGCGGGGTCTCTCAGAAGACACGCAATGACTAGATGCAGTAGTGCTCACCTGTCATCCCTAGTGAGATAGGGAAGCACAAGAAGAAGGATCACACCCCTACTAGCTTGAGCATAAACCAAGACCCATCTTCAAAAATAGCCAATACAAAAATGGGGAAAAGGCATGCCTAAGTAGTATAGTTATATGTAGCATGTACAAGTAAGTCCCTAAATTTAATCCCCAATACCACTGAGAAAGAGAGAGAGAGAGAGAGAGAGAGAGAGAGAGAGAGAGAGAGAGAGAGAGAGAGAGAACAGGAGAAAGAGAAGAAGAACGAGATGGATTAAAAATGTTATTGGTGGGACTGGGAAGGTGGCTCAGTGGTAGAGTGTTTGCCTTGCATACATGAGGCCCTGGGTTCGATTCCTCAGCAACACATAAGCAGAAAAGGCCAGAAGTGGCACTGTGGCTCAAGTGGTAGAGCACTAACCTTGAGCTGAAGAGCTGAGGGACAGCGCCCAGACCCAGAGTTCAAGCCCCATGACTGACAAAAAAAAAAATTGTTATTGTAAGGTCCCCTCCTGGATGGCGAGCAGACTCCACCCTCCTTGCAGCAAAGTTTCCACCCAGTACCTGCGTTACTTCGGCAACTAGCACACCTGGAAGAGGTCACATCTGCATCTGCTGAGGTCACCTCTGAATTGGATGTGGCCACACCTTTCTCCGCCCATACCCTAGATAAGGCCTAGCCCAGGCCCAGACGCTCTCTTTTCTAGCTCTTTTTGAGTTTTTTCCCAGCTCTTTCCCAGCGCTCTCTCTTTCTCAGCTCTCCCAGCTCTCTTTCCCAGGCCTTTCCCCGCCGCGTGGAGGGCCAACATGGCCTGGTGCCAGCCAGAACAGTGAATAAACCTACCCCTTACCTGAATACCACCTGCATGGTGCTGTTCTTACTCGTCTCTTTTTTAAAAACCTAACAGTTATTGGTCACAGACATACAAAAAAAAATTACAGGCCAGTTTCCTTGATGAACATAAATATAAAATTCTCAATAAAATATTTGCAAACCAACGTTAACAACACATTAAAAAGATCATAAGCTGAGCGCTGGTGGCTTACGCCTGTAATCGTAGCTACTCGGAAAGCTAAGATCTAGGAATTGTGCTGCAAAGCCAGCCCCAGCAGGGAAGTCCACAGACTCTTATCTCCAGTTAAACACTAGTGGACTCTTATCTCCAGTTAAACACTAGATAAACAAAAGTGGTGCGGAGGCTCAAAGTAGTAGAGCACTAGCCTTGAGCAAAAGAGCTCAGGGACAACAGCCAGGCCATGAGTTCACACCCACAACTGAACAAAAAAAAAGGGGGGGGGATCATACACTGTGATCTAGTTTCATTACAGAGATACATGGATAGTTCAACATAAAGGTAATATAGAACATTAATAGAATCCAAGATAAAAATCATATGATCATCTCAATAGATGCAGAAAAACCCATTGACAAAACTGAACATCCCTTCTTTGATAGTAAGTTTTATCTAGGAATGAAGGTACATACTTCAACATGTAAAGGCTATATATGATAGTCTTATAGCCTCTATATTATAAAATTATAGACAATACTATACTAAATGAGGGAAAACTGAAATCATTTTATCTAAAGTCAGGAATAAGACAAGTGTTCATTTCCCTTACTACACACTCTTATTCAGTATAGCACTAGAATTCTTAACCAGAGTAGTAAGGCAATAGAAAGAACTAAAAGATATTTAAATAGATAAGAAGTCAAATTGTCTCTGCTTGAAGATGAAAAAATCCTGTACTTAAAGACACCCCCCAAGAAAATTCCTAGATCTAATAAACAATTCTTAATATAGCAGGACATGAAATTAATATATAAAAATTGGTAGCTTTCTTATATACCAATTGGAAAAGTCACAATGAAAGCCCCCTATACAATTAAATTATAATAAGAAAAATGTTAAGTGAATGATGATTTTTTTTAGTAATTTGTCATTTCCTTTTGGGTCTTTTAATTTTATTTTTTAATTTTCAGAAGTTTAGTTACATGTCTTGGTCTATATTTCTTTGTGCTGATACTATTTAGGGTTCACTCACTTCTTGAGAATATAGGAGACAGGGGTAAGAATGTTCAAATGGGTGACACTGACCAAGATGCGCTGTATTCATAAACTGCTTTAATGAATAGCAACTCCTTTATACAACTACTTAAAGATAATAATTTTGTTTAAGAATATAAACTTTTCCCTCCCCCACAGTATAACCCCTGCTTTCACTGTATTTGATGTCGGTATAATTTGTGGAGGGGAAGGGAAAAAACAAGTCGTTTAAATAAGGATACAAGTGGACCTGTTGCAACAATGAGAAGTACAAGTCGTTATGTCGAAAACAAACTTGACAACTTTGGTGGGGGGGGGGGGGCAGGGAGGATTGGGTGGGGGACGGGGTGGGGGGGGGGAGGATGGGAAGGATGGGAAGGGGAAACAAAGGAGGAGGCTACAATGCTTGATAAGAAATGTACTCATTATCTTGCCATGTGATTTTAACCCCTCTGTACAGTGTTTTCATAATAATAAATAAAAAAAAAGAATATAAACTTTCTCCTTCACCAAACAGGGGACTTTTTCAGTCATTACTTCTTGCAAATACTCTTTCAACATTATTCCCTTCTTCCCTACCTTACAGGATTGTTGAAATATACTTTACTCATTTCTTACTTTCCATAGATCTCTAAGGCTATATTTGGGGAGAGGAAAAAGGTTGTCTATTCTCTTCCTATTGTTCAGATGGAATAAAATTTATTGATCCATCTCCATTTTTCTTCTGTTATCTCCACCACACTATTCAGTCTATTCAGCAAGACTTTTATTCAATTATTAGATTTTATAATTTCCATTTGGCTCTTTTGTTATAACTTTTTTATTTCTTTGCTGACATTTTCTATTTTTTTCACTTGTTTCAAGAGAATTTCTAATTGATTGATGAAGCATTTTTATGATGGTCACTAAAATCCTTGCCAGATAATTCCAACACTGATTCATCTTAGTTTTGGCACCAGTTGATTATCTTTTCACATTCTAATTATGATTTTCCTGCTCTTGGTGTGCTATGTAAGTTTTTATTACTAGGTATTTTTGTATTATATGAGGAGATCTTGAATCTATTTCAACCTTTGTAAGGTTTATTTTCAATGACAATTTAGTTTTGAGAGCCCTTCCACTCTTTTCTGGTTCGCTTTGTTCAGCTGCAAGCAGTCCTGCTCCATTCCTGCTGGTGTCATTTATAGGGCACTTCCTGTTTCTTTTCTTTCCTTTTTTAATTGTAAGGTGATATACAGAGAGGTTATAGTTACATAAATCCAGTAATGAGTACATTTTTTTTAACAGTGTCACCCCATCTCTCATTTTCTCCCAGTTTTTCTTTTCCTCCTGATTCTCCTCCCCTCCAGGTTGTATAGCTCATTTCTAGTATCCAGTGAGTATCATTGCTGACATAGTTCACCTTTTGTCCCACCATTTTTTAGTGATCTTCTGGGCACAGGGGATGCCTGTGGCACTGGCCTACGACTTCTTAGACCAGTGGGCAGAGGGCAGAACGATGCATGGTTTTACATTTATGTCACTGTGGCCAGATAAGACTGCTTTTAATGCCTTGGCTGTGGAGCAGAGTGGTCTTGAGTGGTCTTGGGTTTTTGTTGCTGCTGCTGTTACCAACATAGTTGACTGCCTACTGGGCTGGGTATTATAAAAAAAGGGTATAGTTTTCCCAGTACATTGTGTTTCCTTCTCCTGATCCTTTGGTTAGAAAGCAGCTTTCGTTAAGGTTATTTGGCCTACGTTTATTGGTGATTCTAGACTGCAGGCTTCTCTAGTATCCAGGCCAGGGGTATATGACAGACAAAAAGAAACCTCAGAAACATCATGTTGTCATTACTCATGTCCTGAAATCCCCTATCAGTCTCTGTTCTAATTTTCTAGCTTTCAAATTCCTTTTATTATTGCCTGTTCAACATCTCTAAAGATATTTTGTTATATTTAGAGTGAAGAAACCAGGGAAAATCTCTTCTGTTTCAAGATCAGTAGCCTAAATTAATTTTGATAAATTAGTATTATCAATTTAAGTTACCACCCTTCAACTATATAAAAAAAATTTAAGTGTGGCACTGGAGTATAGTTCAGTGGTATAAGGCTTCCTTAGCATGCACAAGGCACTGAGTTCAATCCCCAGTACTAGTCTGAAAATAAAAAGTAGGAATGTTTGCCAGGTACCACTAGCGACTCAGGAGGCTGAGATCTGAGGATCTTGGTTTGAAGCTAGCTCAGGAGGGGGAAAATGTTGTGAAATTCTTATCTCCAATTAACTACCAGAAAATAAAATCAGAAGGGAGCTGGGTGCTAGTAGCTCACACCTGGAGGCTAAGACCTGAATATCATGGTTCAAATCCATACTGGGCAGGAAAGTCCATGAGACATTTATCTCCAATTAATCACCAGAAAACCTGAAGTGGAGCTGTGGCTCAAAGTGGTAGAGCCCTAGCCTTAAGCAAAAAGACCTCAGGACAGCACCCAGACCCTGAGTTCAAGACCCACAACTGACAAAAACAAAAACAAAAAGCTGCCAGAAATGGAGCTGTGGTTCCAGTAGTAGGATGCTAGCCTTGAGCACAAAAGCTCAGAGTCTGGATAGTGGCACAAGACAAGCATGCACAAAAAAAAAAAATGTGACTAGAGTATATGTAAAAAGAGTAACATAGACACATTGTGTAGTAATCATTCTAAAAGGCAACCTAATGTTTTCAGATTTCCAAGTCTTAGTGCCTTGGAGTAGAACCCAGGCTTTGGCATTGTTTTAGTTTAGAAATGAAACAAAAGAATCAACTGAGTAACAATCAGCAGCAAAATTCTAACATGATGTAAGTAAACATGATAATAAGTAAACTTGAGTGCTTCTGTACTAAACAGTACTATTTAAAACTATTTTTCAGAGCTGGGTGCTGGTGGCTCACACCTGTAATTCTAGCTACTCAGGAGGCTGAGCTGACTCTTATTTCCACGAGAAAACTAGAAGTGGTTCTGTAGCTCAAAGTGGTAGAACTCAGGAACAGTACCCAGGTACCAAGTTCAAGCCCTGAGTTCAAGCCCCACAACCGACAAAAACGTATTTTGTTTTCAGGTGCTCACTTCAGCAACACATACACTAATATTGGAATGATACAGAGATTAGCATGGCCCCTGCATGAGAATAACATGCAAATTCATGAAGTGTTTTACATGTTTTAAAAATTGAACTAACTTGAGAGTAGTCTTCTTTTGAGAAGAAAGATGGAAGGGGTGACATTGATCAAGAAGCACTGTACTCATAACCTGACTTATGGGACTGTAACCTCTTTGTACAAGTTCTTAATAACTATAAATAAGTGTAAATGTAAATGAAAACATTCTCAGAATAATCACTTCTGTTTGATGCTATGGAAGTGGTATGAGTATCTCTAGAACCATGAACTTCTGAATAGTAATAATGATTTAGGTGCCCCAGGATGAGGTCAATTATGATCTGGAAATAATAACTGGGAAACCAAGCGATACCTAGTGTGTTATACATATGCCTTTGTGTATGGCATTTGGTGGGGAAAGGCAAAGAAAGGGGCATTGTGTTCCACATTTAGGCAAACGTCCAAGCAGAGAGAATATATCAAAGGAAGTGAGAACTTATTGTACAGAAAAATTTTAAGTTAGATCTAGAGGTGACCAGGAGAACATAAACACTCAGAAATTCACAGACTAGAGAAAGATGGGTCAAGTCAGTTTTCTGTATATCTCTAAGGTAAAGTTCTCTTAGCTGCTAGAAGAAATATGTGAATCTGTGGTCTGTGAAGCTCATGAAACTGGGATGTTAAGGCATAATTGACCATCTAACTGTTGTCTTCTTATATAATGTTGTCAGCCATGACACTATAACCTGAAGTATTTCATGGGAATAGAGAACAGTAAGGAATATTGAGACACAGGGTAGTGTGGAGAGGAACAGCACAAAAGGAGATATCATTGTCACCTTTCTGCAGAGGTGACATGCTTGAACTTTTGCAGATTGAGTGACATCAGGTTTTGAGAGCCCTTTCCTATGATGGATAGGACATGGGCTGTACAAGCTAATGGGATTTACTGTGAAATTTCTGTACATGCATGTATCATGCTTTTGTCATGTCTACTCACCCTTCTTCTACCCCTTCCCCATCACTCCTCTATACCCTTGCTTTCTTGATAGAGCCATTTCAACTGGGATGAAAAAAAATCCCATTGTAGTTTAGATTTGCATTTCCTTAATGGTTAAAATTTGGAAACATTTTGTCATATGTTTATTGACCACTTTATGTCTTCTTTTGAGACGTATCTATTCATTATTGCCCTTCATTTTGTTTGATTACTTCGTGTTTTGTTAAGATTTCTTAATTTCTTTACATATACTGGATATTAACCCTATCAGAAGGATAATTGGCAAAGATTTTCTCTTGTTTTGTAAATTGCCTCTTTACTCTGTTGATTGTTTCCTTTGCTGGGCAGAAACATTTTAATTTAGTCCAATCCCATTTGTCCAATCTGTTTTGGAATCCTATCCAGGAAATTTCTGCCTATGCCAATATCTCTAAGTTTTTCCTTTAACATCCTTTATAGTAATTTCATAGTTTCAGGGTCTTTGAACCATTTTTACTTGATTTTTTTTTGTACGGGGTAAAACATAGAGTTCTAATTTGCATGAGGCTATAGAGATTCCGCAGAACAATTTGCTGAACATGCTGCCCTTTCTCCAGCATGTATTTTGGACTCAGTTGAGAATCAGTTGGCTGGATATGCATGGCTTTGTTTCTGTCTCCTGTATTCAATTCCACTAGTTTGTGTCTGTTTTGATGTCTGAACCATGCTAGGGTTTTTTGTTGTTTTTTTTTTCAGAGATATTATTTTTTTTACCATGCTGTTTTTGTTACTATGTCGTGGTAGTATGTTTTTTTTTTAAGTCAGGTATTGCAATACCTCCATTATTAGTGAGCCCCCCTTTCTGCCAATACTAGGCCTTGACTAACTTGGCTTGTTTTGCTCACAGCTGGTGCTCTAAAACTTGGACCGCTCCTTCCAGGGATGGTGGCCTGAGAGTAGTTAGATTTTTTAAATCAGATCCAGGGCCCTGATGCTTTTGTGAGGCAGAAGATGCACAGACTTTTACAGACCCATATTTGGAAGTCAGACAGAGAGCATCACATCCACCATACTTTTTGAATCAAAAGGGTAAAAGTGGGAAATATACAGATCCTTTCTATTGATGAATAGAGGACCAAAAACTGTATAATTAAAGAACTGTCTAAGTTAGCCAGGTCTCATACCTGTAATCTCAGCTACTCAGAAAGTGAGACTTAAGGATTGAAGTTTGAAGCCAGCTCAAACAAGAACGTTCATGAGACTTTTATCAACAATTAACCACCAAAAGAAAGCCAGATGTAAAGCTATGGCTCAAGTAATAGAGCATCAGATCCAGGAGAGCTGGGTGCCAGTAGCTCAGGCCTCTAATCCTAGCTACTCAGGAGGCTGAGATCTGAGTATCCTGGTTGAAAATCAGCCCAGATAGGAAAGCCCATGCTACTCTTATCTCCAATTAGCCACCAAAAAGCCAGAAGTGGGACTGTGGCTCAAGTGGTAGAAACTAGCCTTGAACACAAGAGCTCAAGGACACCACCCAGGCCCTGAGTTCAGCACCAAAAACAAAAACATAAAACTGCCAAAGTTGCTAATAATGGCCATTACTAGCTATGTACCAAGCTTGACGCTCCTGTTGTGAATTTCTTCTTCACAATGACCTTGTGAGTTAGGCATGCAATCCAATCCTCATCTTTAGGGAGCTAGCAATTATTATATCCAATAATACAAGATTTCTCAAATTAAAAATATTTTGTCCTAAAAATAAATAAAAAAAAATTAAGTCACATTTCAGCCAAGCTTTTCACTGGAGTCTTGGGGACTGTGTGTGTCTGTGTGTCTGTGTATTTGCCAGATCTGGGGCTTGAACTGAGGGCCTGAGTACTTCCCCTGAGTCTTTTTTGCTCAAGGTTGGTGCTCTATCCCTTGAGCCACAGCTACACTACCAAAGTTTTGGTGGTTCATTGGAGATAAAAGCCTTATGAACTTTCCTGCCCAGGCTAGTGTCAAGCCATGATCCTTAGATCTCTGCCACCTGAGTAGCCTAGGATTATAGGAGTGGGCCACCAACTCCCAGATGTCCTGGGGACTTTTATGTCTGGGTTGGCTCAAACCATGATCCTCCAGATCATAGTAGCTAGGAATACAGCCATGAGCTACCAGCACCCAGCTGAGAGCCCCTTCTTTAATGCTTGTTTCATTCTAGTTTGCTAGAATTACTATGAATTCATATTTTCATGTTTTAGACATTTAAATTTTTAATGTAATCATTCTACTGAGTCTTTGAAATTTTTAACATATATACAGGGCACATATGAAGTATAAAATAAAACTTAAAATTCAATCACCTGCATTAGTTGTCAGCCCATATTGACAGCTTTGATGGGTATCTCAACTTTAAAAGTATGTTCTCTTGACTGACAGAAATGAGACAGTAAGGAGCTCCAAAAGATAGAAAAGGTTACTTTAACTTATTAACAACAAAAAGTTCCCCCTTTTTTTGGCAGTGCTAGAGCTTGAACTCAGAACCTCATATTTTCTAGACAGGTGCTCTCCCACTTGAGCCACATCCATATTGGGAGAATAAAGGATCCATACTGAGAGAATTCCATATTGAGAGAAGAAAAGATCTTCTGTACAATATCAGTGAACAACTTTACCATGTAGGAGTAAAAACACATGAAATAAAAGTCAAACACAATTCCAAATGACTGAATTCCCATGTTGCAAAGTTAAATATTTCAGAGAAATAGCAGGCATCTCTTCCTGCTTCCTACATCTTCCTGTTCTATCCTAGCCCAAGGATTTTTCTAATTTATGGTGTTGTTAACTCTGGGTCAGTATGATTAGATATCCTATATGTTGTCCCCATGAAGTAGGGTGTGTGTGTGTGTGTGTGTGTGTGTGTGTGTGTGTGTGTGTGTGTGTGTGTGTGTGTGTGTGTGTGTGTGTGTGTGAGTGTGTGTGTGTGTGTGTGTGTGTGTGTGTGTGTATGTGTGTGTGTATGTGGTGTGTGTTACTAGGGTTGGAACTCAGGGCCTACCACTTGCTAGGCAGACATTCTACCACTTATGCTATACCTCCAGATCTTTACAGAGTAAGCTTTCAATCTGTAGATCAAAATATTCCAAGGAATGAGCTGCACCAATAGCTCCCTCAGGATCAAGGTTCAAATCTGTTCAAGATAGACAAATATGAGAAACTCTCATATTTGTATGAGAATGTAGTAGAATGCCAGCCTTGAGTAAAAAAAATAAAAAATAAAAAAAAGCTGAGGCCCTTAGTTCAAACCCCAGGACTGGCACACACAAAAAAGAAAATTCCAAGGGATGATTCAGAAAGGTATTCTTGACATTGACATTTATTGCTAAAGTGAGTTTTCCTCATTTCTAGTTCTCTCTTGAGTTCTGTCACCCATTTCTTGGTTTTTCCAATTCCAATGTGGTTTGAATATAAAATGTCCCCAAAGGGTCATGTGTTGAAGGTGTGGTCCCAAGTTGGTGGAATCAATCTTGGAGAGGTAATTGGACTATGAGGACTCTGACCTAATCAACAGACTGATTCATTGATGGCTTCATAATTTGATAGCATGATTGAGAAGTTCTGGAAAGTAGGAGGTGAGTTCTGGTTGAGGGAAGTATATCATAAAAGGCATGCTGAAGGTCCTGGACCCTTCTTCTCTTGCTGCCTCTCTGCCCTGTGTCACATGCTCCCACCACTATAATGTGCTGCCTACCACAGGTGCATTACAATGAAACCAGCTGACCACAAACTAAAACGTCTGAAACCTAGAGCCAAAATAAACCTTTCCTTTTATTTTTTTATGTACTTGTCATAGCCACACATACACCCCCCAAAAAAGACTAATAATATTCTTTCATGTATTTTATCATTGTCTTCCCATTTTTCAGTACCAGAGTTTGAACTCAGAGCCTCATACTTGTTGGCTGATGCTCCACTACTTAACAATACCTCCAATACTATTTTTGCTGGTTATTTTGTTTTTTTGTTTTTTTTGGTCCAGTGATGGGGCCTGGACACTGTCCCTCAGCTCTTCAGCTCAAGGTTAGCGCTCTACCACTTGAGCCACAGCGCCACTTCCAGTTTTTTTCTTTTTTGCTTATGTGGTGCTAAGGAATTGAACCCAGGGCCTCATGCATGCAAGGCAAGCGCTCTACCACTGAGCCACCTTCCCAGCCCTTTGCTGGTTATTTTGGAGATGAAGCCAAGTGAAGTTTTTACCTTGGCCTTGATACTTGGCCCTCCAGATTTCAGCCTCATCAGCAAATAGGATTACAGCCACCAGCACCTGACTTCTTTTGGCATTTTGTTAATATTTTTTAGTTATTTCATCTTCTAAGTTGCTTTTATTATCTATACTGCCTTAATTTTTGTCTGAAAATATTGAAGCCCAAAGAGTGACTCATAATTCAAGTCCACAGAGTATGAAAAACCGTACAATTTTAAAAACAAATTTTCTAGTGTTTTCTTGGGAGAAAAGTAAGTTGATAAAAGCTGACCCGTCAACATTAGACTAAGAATTCCCAAAGTAGGTCATCTTTGCTTAAGATTGGAGGTTTCTTTCAGGTAACTTTTCTTTTTATAAAGCAAATAAACTATTAATTTAGTCAGAAGAAACTGTATCACACAAGACTCACTTGAAAAGGCCTAATGAGTCTTCTCATTTCTTCTGTTAGTGTCAGTTCAGCTTCTGCTTTTGAGGTCCTCTATACAGAAATGACATCTCTGACTCTTTTGTGTTAATCAAGAAAGAGATCAATGGCATAGCAAATTAATATGAAAGGGCATTTCAAATTCAGATGCCATCATCTAGTACCAACACTGAGCAAAAACTGTCTTCACTAAAAAATATTTGATCAATTGTTTGATGTCAAACAATATTACTTAATTAGATATTTGTCTCTCTTCACACAAAAAGACAGATTACTATATTTTACTGAGGAATGAGTTCAACAGTTTCCTACAGGTAATAAAACTTTGCCCTCAAAATGTTTTAAACATGTGAATTTAAAAGTGCAATTTGTCTTCACATTTTCCATTTTCTCCAAATAACAACGTATTAAGTATTAATAAATTGAATAATTTATAAATTAGGATAAACAGGAATATAAACAAATATTAAGATAAATGCTCAAGATAAATGTTTTAGATAAAATATAAGAAAAGTCTAAGCATTTCTTTGATTGTATGACACAAAGCTCTGAATGTTTATATCTACAAAAGTTATAAAACTTGGGTAATTATGGTAGTGTTACTTTTGATCTTGCCCACCTAAATATAATCACTGCAAGTCCAGAAAAATCCATATCCAGTTTGTAACCAAGTTCATTCTCAAAGAGTAACCAAGTCTGTGCTCTGTCCTTAGACCTTTGTGCTAAGCCCTATATAAGGGAATTATTGATAATACATGATAGGATACATAAGAAAAACAGGAAAGCTGAGAAAAAGATCAAAGTACAGGCATAGAGCAAAACAAAGAAGAAAAGAAATGTTTGGGAGTCATCAAAAATCATCTCTCCATGTGATAAGGCGAATGTGATAGATCTCACCAGCTTAGAGCTTACTCTTAAGCCTCTAACTCCATTTTGCTCTTGTGACTCCATCTTAAAGAAAGGACTGTACCACATCCCATGAGATTAGTTCCTTATAGTTTGACATTTAGAAATATATGTAACCACTGTTCCATTTATGTTCCAACAATCATAGAAACAGGTCATGCTGCCTTCACTCACTGCCTGCTTACAGCATTGTCTATTACGTTTCTGTAACTTCCCACTTGGCATGCACCTGGCAAAAACCATTAGGGACTTTCCACCCCTAAGCAAATAAGGAGATGGGTTTTCTGCTTTAAAAAGGGTCATGATGGGGCTGGGAAGGCGGCTCAGTGGTAGAGTGCTGCCTTGCATGCATGAGACCCTCAGTTCGATTCCTCAGCACCACATAAGCAAAAAGAAAAAAGCTGGAAGTGGTGCTGTGGCTCAAGTGGTAGAGCGCTAGCCTTGAGCTGAAGAGCTGAGGGACAACGCCCAGGCCCAGAGTTCAGGCCCCACGACCGGACCCCAAAAACAATAAAATAAAATATTTTTTTTTTAAAAGGGTCATGAGACCAGGCTGGGGACTGCACTTTGGGGCACCTAACTGCGCAGTGTAGACCCAGCCAGTAATTAAGACTTTCTATTGGCTGTGCTCTATGTCTGTGTGGTCTCTCCTGGTGGTCTCCCCACAACATACCTCCGTGTCATCCTTGTCACCATCCTTGCTATATATACATTTATCTTGCACTTGTGTGCCAAGCACTATGTTTAGTGCTGTATATGCATCCCTTTGGGGATCATTGACTGAATTCAAGTGCCTGTCCTATCACATTGTGGTCTCTGATCTCTCTGTATATCAGTTTCCTCATCTGAAAAGTAGAACTCCTAATAGGAGGGAATTCATAGTGCTGAGCTTCGAATGGGCTTGAATGGAAGAAGGGTGCTAGAGAACTCCACCCATCACTGGTCATCTGTCATCTTTTTACTAGCAACAGCCCCGAAAGTACCCCTTTCCTTTCTTTGGTCAGTCATGGGGCCTGAACTCTGGGCCTGGATGCTGTCCCTCAGCTCTTCAGCTAAAGGCTAGAGCTCTACCACTTGAGCCACAGCACCACTTCTGGTTTTTTTCTGATTATGCGGTGCTGAGGAATCTAATCCAGGGCCTCATGCATGCAAGGCAAGCACTCTACCACTGAGCCACCTTCCCAGACCCCCCTTTCCTTTTAAAACAGACTGATTAGTGACTGACTTCTGACTTTGGAGAAGTATTTCATTTTAGCCTAGAAATGGAAACAACTGTAAGGTCCTCAACTGATGATAAACAAAATTTATAACATCTATGCAATGTATTATTACTCAATGCTAAAAAGTAATAGTTATTACAAGCCAGGAACCAGTGGCTCATGCCTATAATCTTAGGATCACAGTTCATAACCAACCTGGGCAGGAAAATCTGTGAGACTCTTATCGCCAATTAATCACAAAAAGCCAGAAGTGAAGCTGTGATTCAAGAGGAAGAGCACTGGATTGGGGCACAAAAGCTCAAAGACAATGCCCAGGCCCTGAGTACAAGCCCTAGGGCTGACACAAAAATGAAAAGATAAATACATACAATATGAATGAACCTGAAAAGGTTAAGGCAGACAAAAGAAACCAATCACTAAAAATCTACATATGATTTGATTTTTCCAAAGTTAGGTAAATCTAGAAAGTAGATTCGTAGTTGTCAAACCCTGGGAGAAGGGGTAAAATTGAGGAAATTATTGTTATTTTTTAATGACAGATTGAATACTTCTGTCATTTCTTGAGAAAAAGAGCCCCAGATTGATTTGTTCAAGCATAAGAACTGGCCCACTTCTGAGACATTAAAGGATCCTTGAATATAAGACAGAAAAAATCTACCTGAACTGGAAGTCATGGAGTTGAGCTCTACTAGTATTCCCCACTAAGTAGCTGGTAATAGTAAATGAGGAAATCTTGAAATATAGGGAGCATAAAAATCTATTGTAACCAAAGAAAATAACACATACATGTCATTTAATAGGCTACCTTCATGTCTGAATCTTTGTCTTCAAGCTGCACCTAAATACTGAGTACAAGAGAGTCCAACTAACTCTTCACCCATGCATTCTTTTCTATAGTTCCATTACATACTATCAGACCTCAGGCCTCCATCATATCTAGATGACTATATTTGCCTCCTAACCAACTCTCTTTGCCTTTACGTGTGTGTGTGTGTGTGTGTGTGTGTGTGTGTTGCCTGAACTTAGGGTCTGGACTCTATCCCTGAGCTTTTTTTGCTCAAAGCTACCATTCTACCATTTGAGCTACAGCTCCAATTCTGGCTTTTGGGTGGCTAACTAGAGAAAAGTTTCTGTCAGGCTGATTAGAACCAAAATCCTCAGATCTCAGCCTCCTAAATTGCTGGGATTATAGGCCTGAGCCCTCAGCTGGCTTTCATTCTTTGCCATTTTCTAATCCCTTTATAACACACTATCATCAGTGAGCTCTTTTAACTAGGTCTCAGTATTGTATGCCTGTAATCCAAGCTACTTGGGAAGTAAAAATAGGAGGAGTATAGTTTCAAGACAGCCCTGGCATAAAGTTAATGGGACATTATTATCTCAAAAACAAGCTACATTGTGATGCATACCTATAATCTCAGCTACACAAGGAGTAGAGGTAAAAGGATTACCGTTTGAGGCTAGCCTGAGCAAAGTTAGAGAAAGAATTTCTCTGAAAAACAAACTAAAAGTAAAAGAACTGGGGCATGACTCAAGTGGGACCTAGATTGTTCCAAACCCCAAAAATAATAATAATTAGCTAGGCACCAGTGGCTCACGCCTGTGATCCTAACTATTCAGGAAGCTGAGATCTGATGATCATTACTTGGAGCAAGCTGGGGTAGGAAAGTCCATGAGACTCTTATCTCAAATTAACCACCAGAAAACCAGAAGTGGCACTATAGCTCAAAGTGCACTGGCTAGAACACTAGCTAGCCTTGAATAAAAGAGCTCAGAAACAGTGCCTAGGCCCTGAGTTCAAGCCCCACAACGAACAAACGTAATTGTAATACAAAATAAAGTCTTAATGTACCACTGAAGCCACTATCCTTCCTGAAGTCCTTCTGGTTCTACTATAGTTGGAATGTGATTTGTCCTCTAGAGGTCATAGAACCTTTAGGAGATGGCATCTAATAGAGCATAATTAGGTCATTAGTGACGCCCCCTTGAAGATATTAAGGTAGTTCTCATGAGATCCTCTGGTTGTTACAAGAGGGTTCTTAGAAAAGAGTAAGTCGCATCCTTGTCTTGCTCTATGTAGCTGCTTATCTCACTGTTTAATCTTTCCCTCTCACATACATCCCATTCACTATTATGCTATATAGCCTGAGATCCTCCAGAGACAAGAAAATGTTATCATTATGCCCCTGAACCTCCAGTTTTGACTAAATAAATGCTTTTTCTTTATAAAGTACCCAGACTAAGAAGGTGTTACAGTAACAGAAATATAATCCAACATCCCTCCTGTTTTCTCATAGAATAAAAGTTAATTTGTCTACTTTTCATCCCCTGGTAACCTGGCTCCTAGCCTCATCTCTGTCAAATATCCATCCAACAGAGATAATATACCCTTAGCCTCAGCAATGTGAGGTCAGAGGACTGGAGGACCTTACATATTCCAATTTCTCCCTTTCCCATGGCTTTTCACACTCTTCACTTCATGGAATTCTCTTCCTCCTATTCTTCCTAATGTAAAATACTTAGTCCAAAGGCAATTCATCTGGTTGCCTCTGAGATGGTGGTTAGTGTAGGGTACTGCCTGGAAAGAGGCACAAAGGAGTTTTTGATAGCGATAAAAATTATTTTTATCTTGATTCAAGTGGTTGGTGTTGACATGGATTTACACATTTGTCAAAATTCATTGAACTGTATTACAAACTTTATTTTTTTAAATTTTCTCAAATGTTAAGCAAGAAATTCAAAAGCATTACTTCCTATAACTTTTCTCTGGGCCCCACACTAACACAAGATGATTAGATGCCATTATTCAGTGCCCCATAGCATTTTCTAAGTACTTCTATCACAGGATTTAACTTATCCTACTGTCAACACAATCACTGAATTCACTTGTCTATCTCACCAGAATATAAGCTCTAAATATTAAAACCAGGTCTTAGTAGTTTAGATTCACTAATATCCACTTTATACCTTTATGACATCTCCAGTGCCACAAAACTCAGTAAACACTTATTTGAGTCAAAATGAAATTTCATGATGTAAAGAGATAGTGAAGGTGAAACTTTCCAAGTGGAAGTAATTGGAAGGAGGAAGGGAAGGGAAAGGAAGCAAGGAGAGGGGAGGAGAGGGACAGACACAGTAAAATGTAATCAACTACAGTTGGAATCACTTTTTAACCATCTACCTTCCAAATCACTCTTTTCCCTTTAGGTACCATTTGCCATCCACAGACACAGAAACAACCTAAAAGCATCACTTTATTTACCATTCCTTTTTAAATTTTTGTACCAAATATTTGTATATGAGGCAGGGAATGCCTTCCCCGTGTGATGTGAGAGTTGTCTATTATTATTTTAACCCTCTTTCAATCCTGAAGCTAGGCACTTAAAAGTCATTCAGTGAATTTATGAACCATAAATGGCCGGCAGAAATGATGACAAATTGGTTTTTTCAGGAAAGGTTTTCCTTGTTTAGAAAATTCAACTCTAATCTTTTCAAAGCACATGTCTAATTGAACTTTATCATCCCTCTAATTAACTTAATTTAGATTAATATTAGTCACCAGAAATTTTACTTTATAAATCTCTCTATGGTTGAATGCTACAAAAAAGCCTTAATGTGCTACAGGAATCAACAAAATGTTAACAAGCATTGACAGCTTAGCAACTGTTGCTGAAGAGAAGAAGGATTGAGCTTTATGGGCAGCCTTGTACCTTCAGGGTTATCATCTTGCCATTTGCACATCTCTACCTACTGAGCCTAGAGGCACAATCTTAACCTAGGTTGATTGCCAAATTCTTCCTCAGACAATACCTTTCCTCACTACCCTTCCTAATCAGCTTCTATGCCCATAAAAAAGTTTTTCAAGAGAAAAACAAAACTGGTTTATTCAATGGCAAGATTGACTAAGATAGATTCTTCTCTTGTGAGCAATTCTGATACTCTCCATCTCTGAAAACAGAAAAACTTTCTGAAGTTTGATTCAAACTCATTTGGCAGTACACCCTGCCTGGCCTGAACTCACCTGAGACTATTTGTAGTCTTCATCCCACTCAGTGTAACCCTTCACCACTGTTGATTTACAGAGAGCTTTCCCAGGCCGTGTTGGCAGTATTACATAACAAGGACTATATTCAACTTACCACCTTTCTAAAATTCAACATCTGAATGTCAAAAGACATCTGCCGTCAAACATGATTGGGCCTAAGTCCACTACAATGACAGTTGCATTGACTTGTTGAAGTTATCCACAGTGGCATTTCTGGGTCCAACTGGTAAAAGCAAGCGGAAGCTGACACAGCTGACTGAGGAGGAAGTGGCACACCTACCTGGTAGGGCTGTCCCTGCCTCAGATCATCATCTCCTCCATGGAGCTCACATTCTAGCAACCCCAATCCAAAAAAGGCACAGTTTAGCCATGAGCCTGCTCTTGAAAATAATTGTTAGTAGATGATGAGAACAACAGGGCCCGGATACACAGCTCTGAGGGTACCCCCGCGGTCCTACACTAGAAACAGATCATTTCAGAACAAACACAGTTGGGTGTGGTCTCCAAGACCACGGGTCAGGTCCCTGAATTCTTATCCCCCGTAATCACACTAGTTTATTGATATCAATGCACAAAAAAAAATGGAATGGTCGATTGAATTATGAACTTAATATTGAGTAACAGAAAATACTCAGAACAGCTCACATTGTATTAGCATGTCTGTATGAATTATCACAAATTAAACATATAACCAACCTCTATACCTAAATATAGAATATGAGAATATCTTTGGCTCTGCCAAAACTGCTATTTCCTTCCTCTTTCCTTTTACCTTCTCCCATTTATCTCTTTCACTCTCTCTCTCTCTCTTTTCCTTTCCCCCTTTTTTTTCTCTTCTTTCCTTTCCCCTTTTTTCCTAGTGTTGGTGTCCCCATCCCTTAACTTGCTTTTTAAACTAAATTCATCTAATGTTTCACCATTAGGCTGACCAAGTTTTAGTGATGGGAAGGTTTTCTCCTTATCTCCTGAATGTGAGATGGACCTGAGGCATTATAATAACATTCAACTCAAGAAAGATATGCCCTGCCCTCTGTACAGTATGTTCACAAATAAAATAAAATTAAAAAAAAGAAATATATGCCCTGACCCTGACCTGGAGTCACTTTAAAGTCAAAGGACAGAATCAAAGCTTGCTTCAATTTAAACAAATTGATTCAAATGTATGTATTACCTAAAGTTCATAAAATGCCATTTTAATTAAGCCCAAATGCACATAAGCTTGCCATTTTGACCATTTTTAAATGGCTAAAGCCATATATAATTTGGGCCAAGGTTGTGTCTCAGTGTAGAACACTTTCCTATTGTGCTAGGGGCCCTGGATTTGATCCCCAGCACACACACACACACACACACACACACACACACACACACACACCAGAAAAAGGGCATTTCATAAGTATGTTCACAAAGTTGTGTAAAAATAAAAAATCCACTATTATCTAGTTGTAGAATATTTCTATCTCATCCAAAAGAAGACCTATAAACTATTGGTAGTCATTCACAATTCCTCCTTCCACCCATTCCCTGCTAATTAGCCTCTAAAGATACTACTCATTCTAGATATTACATATGAATGGAATATAGTCTTTTCTCTCGCTTTGCATGTTTTCAGGGTTCATAAAATAAGAGTATATTTCAGTATTTCACTTCCATTGTGGTTGAATACTCCTATTCCATGGGTCTAGCACATTTTATTTATCCATTCATCAATTGTTGCACCCTTGGGTTGTTTCCATTTTTAGGCTATTGTAAATAATGCTGCTATGAGTATGTGTCCAAGTTCTGTGAAGATACATTTTTTTTGAGTCTCCTGATATTCAAATTTTGGAGTTATATATTACTTACAATATTTTAAGGAACTATCAGGGTTTTTTTCCAAAGTGGCTGCAGCATTTTACATTCCTACCAACAATACTGAGGGTCCCAATGTCTCCATACTGTGCCAATACATACTGATGTTGTGGGACCTGAACTCGGCCTGGGCGCTGTCCCTCAGCTCTTCAGCTCAAGGCTAGCGCTCTACCACTTGAGCCACAGAGCCACTTCCAGCTTTTTTTCTTTTTTGCTTATGTGGTGCTGAGGAATTGAACCCAGGGCCTCATGCATGCAAGGCAAGCACTCTACCACTGAGCCACCTTCCCAGCCCATACTGATGCTTCTTTATCCTTTAATTATAGCTATCCTAATATTTATGAAGTCATTGTGGTTTTGATTTACTTCCCCAATAACAAATGGTATTGAACATCTTATATAATGCTTTATGGGCTATTTGTATTACTATTTCTCAGTCATTTTTGTAGATGTTTTGCTTGTGTGTGTGTATGTGTGTGTGTGTGTGTGTGAGTTGCTTCAAACTTGAGATGCTCCTACTTCTGCGTCTACAGTGCTGGCATTATATCTAGTTCTACCATTTTTTTTTTTTTTGGCCAATCCTGGAGCTTGAACTCAAGGCCTGGGCACTGTCCCTGACCTTCTTTTGCTCAAGGCTAGCACTCTACCACTTGAGCCACAGTGCCACTTCCAGCTTTTTCTGTTTATATGGTACTGAGGAATTGAACCCAGGGCTTCATGCATGCTAGGCAAATTTTCTACCACTAAGCCACATTCCCAGCCCAAGTTCTACTATTTTTAAATTGAGTTGCCTGACTGCCAAAATGGAAGAGTTCTTCAT
This sequence comes from Dipodomys spectabilis, assembly GCF_019054845.1. NCBI lineage: Eukaryota > Metazoa > Chordata > Mammalia > Rodentia > Heteromyidae > Dipodomys > Dipodomys spectabilis. Next base: position 5,638,215 of record NW_024870731.1, read on the forward strand.
AGATTCTGGATATTAGATCTTAGTATCACATACAAAATTTGAAAATATTTTCTTCTTACTTGCATAAATTAATTATACAAAAGGATTTTATTGTAATGTTTCCATAGATGTGTGCAATGTACTTTGATTAAATTCAACCCTACTATTATACTCTCAACACCCCCCTTACTTTTTCCAATAGAATCTAGTGAGTTTCATTATTCTGTCTTGTGTGTGTGTGTGTGTTAATCATGCTCACACCTCTTCTTTCCTCCTCTCTCCTCCTGATGGTTTCCCCCACCAGACAGTCCCTCTTTTGTACTTATGTCCCATCATCATCATCATCATCATCATCATCATCATCATCATCACCATTTTGGTCTAGATTCCACATGAGAGGAATACATGATATTTAACTTCCTAAGCTTGGCTAAGCTAACTCCATATAATGGTTTGCAGTTCTATCAGATTTCCTATTTATTCCCCCCATGCAGTAGTAGTTGTCTGACTCTATTGGTCATGTCCTTGGATACACATAAGTTTTGAATTTTGGTAGCTTCACTGCTTTTTCTTTTGCTGTTTCTTTTTGTTTGTTTGTTTTTTGGTTGGTCGTGGGGCTTGAACTCTGGGCTTGGGCGCTGCCCCTGTGCTCTTCAGCTCAAGGCAAGCACTCTACCGCTTGAGCCACAGCGCCACTTCCAGTTTTCTAGTGGTTTATTGGAGATAAGAGGGTTTTTTTGTTTTTTTAATTGAGAAAATACCGTACAGAAGGGTTACAATTACATGGGCAAGATAATGAGTACATTTCTTATCAAGCATTGTTGCCTCCTCCTTTGTTTCCCCTCCCCATCCCTCCCCATGCCCCCCTCCACCCTCCCACCTGAGCCTCCCCCCCCAACCAAAGTTGTAAAGTTCATTTTTCCGACATAACAACTTGTATATCTCATTGTTGCAATGGGTCCACCTGTATCCCTATTTAAACAATTTGTTTTTTCCCTTCCCCTCCACAAATTATACCAACATCAAATACAGTGAAAGCAGGGGTTATACCGTGGGGGAGGGACATGCAAAGCAACAAAGAAATCATTTTATAAATATGTTAGAAACAATCGCATGAAAGAAAAAAATATTTGAACTCTTTTCTTGGCGTTCATTTCCCTAACATCAACTTATCTGACCGTTTCTGCTCGACTCAGATGTATATGGAGATAAGAGTTTTACGATGGAGTTTCCTGCCTGGATTGGCTTTGACCTGCGATCCTCAGATCTCAGCCTCCTGAGTAACTAGGATGACAGGCGTGAGCCACCAGCGCCCGGCTTGCTGTTTCATTTTTATTTGGTTGCCTGCTCCAATGTCATGAAGACTTACTTCTGAATTTCCTGTGAAGAGTATTATGGTTTTAAAAACAATGCCATTAATAATAAATCAAGTTTTAATTTGTGTTAACATGCTAAAACTGCCATCATGAGTATTTTTAAGTATCAAAAATATAAAACACAAAAATATAAAGAAAAAAGTATAATGCTTCAAAAGTATAAACAAAGGGCTGGGAAGGTGGCTCAGTGGTAGAGCGCTTGCCTTGCATGCCTGAGGCCCTGGGTTCGATTCCTCAGCACCACATAAGCAAAATGAAAAAAAAAAAAGCCGGAAGTGGCGCTGTGGCTCAAGTGGTAGAGCGCTAGCCTTGAGCTGAAGAGCTGAGGGACAGCGCCCAGGCCCAGAGTTCAGGCCCCATGACTGGACCCCAAAAGTATAAACAAAATACACAAAAAAATGCAATTTAGTTTTACCATGGTTTAGAATATAGTCACTAGGAACCAATTCCTAGACTCCATTGTCTAAAAAGGTCCTTTGGAAACTGTATATCTTGACTGGAATAAGTATTCTAAACTATATATGTGTCCCATATATTTATATATAATTACCAATATACTTATGTCTTTTTGATATAAACTCTTATACTATTAAAGTCCTTCAATGTGAAAACTTATGTGTCATCTGATTTAGTTTCATACTCATTAATCCATATACAAGCAAAGAGCATTTGAGTGGAAGGAGAAGTTGTGCACTGATAACAATATTTGAAAATATATATATAAAATAAGCCGGGCGCTGGTGGCTCACGCCTGTAATCCTAGCTACTCAGGAGGCTGAGATCTGAGGATGGCGGTTCAAAGCCAGCCCGGGCAGGAAAGACCGTGAGACTCCTATCTCCAATAAACCACCAGAAAACCGGAAGTGGCGCTGTAGCTCAAGTAGAGCGCTCGCCTTGAGCTGAAGAGCTGAGGGACAGTGCCCAGGCCCAGAGTTCAAGCCCCACGACCAACAAAAAAAAAAAAAAAAAAAAGAATATATATATATATATAAAATATATATATATTACCATGGGAAAAATAATCTTAGTTACCTAATATCTTGAAGCCTGTTTCTACTTCTGTAATAGGGAAATGAGTCCTGCCTCAAAGATTATAAAGATTAGATATAACAACATATGAAAAATAATACCTCCTGTCACAGATAGTATGCTCAATGAATGGTAGTTGCTATTATTTTAACATGCATTAAAATTGCTCTTGTGTGTGCCAGTCCTAGGAGCTGAACTCAGGGTCTAGGGGTAGTTTCTGAGAATTTTTGTTCAAAGCTAGTGCTCTACCACTTGAACCACAGCTCCACTTCTGGCTTTTTAGTGGTTAAATAGAAACAAGAATCAGGGTCTTTCCTGCCCAAGCTGGCTTCAATTGTGATCCTAACATCTCTGCCTCTTGAGTAGCTAAGATTACAGAAGTGAGCCGCTTGTGCCCAGCTATTTTTAACAAGTTTTAAAAATAGATTTTCTGGACTGAGATGTAGCTCAGTGGCAAAGCACTTGTGTAACCAAAAAAGCGAAGACAATAATAATAATAATAATAGTTAAATATTTTGGGGGGGCATCCTTCATTCTGTTTTCCCATAGAGAATATAGAGCAAATAGTGGTTTTGCTAAAGATAAATACTGTGGGAAGAATCTACATAATTAGAAAAAAATAAAACTTTCTAAAGACAAAGAAATATCCATTTTTCATTCTTGGTGTAACTGGTTGCTTGTCCACTAGCATTGAGCTTTTTGATAGCTAAGGGTTAACTTTTCCAGAATATTTAATTGAACATTTTCCTGATTATTCCATTTTCTGGGAAAGCAGCACAATATAATCCAGTAAAAATAGGAATTAGGAAACCTGAGTTATGGCTCTGACTCTACCACTAACTGTGTAACCCTGGAAACTTGCCTCCTCTCTGTAGTTTTTCCATCTTCTATTTGAGGGAAGGAGAGAGGAAGGGAAGGAAAAAGGAGAGGGAGGAATGAAGGAAGGGAGGAAAGAGAGGAAGGAGGGAGGGAGGGAGAGAGGGAAGGAAGGAGAAAGGAAGGAGAAAAGAGAGGGAGGGTGGAGTGGAGGAAATGCCCTTCCAGTTCTGAAATTCAGATTGTTTGTAACTAAATTTTGAAATGTTTTCAACTCTGTAGCAAGCACATTGTTTAGCCAGTTTGGAAGCTGTTTATGTTACTCTAACCTTTGAGATAGCATTTCTATCACATTTGACTTTTTGAAGTAATCACTAACCCAAAAGATAATCTTCTTCTTGTCATGCATTCAATGCAAGAAGGGTTCTGTGCATGGTTCAAGATTGTCATAGATGTTGACTCCCCAAGCATGCTGTGGGAGATCAAAGGGGAAATTGTCCAGAGTAAACATCCCTTGGGAATCACGGTGAGCCCACAGCCTGGAGGAACTGTATTATCCCAGAAACAGCCTAAGTTTTGAAAATAGAAGACCCCTACTATTTCACAAGACATAAGTTGGCCAGCTCACATCAGGCAGAAGGCAACCAAAACAATGTTTACATTTTTCTGTTCCTACCACCTGCCTGAGGGTGGGAGGCAGAGTGGCAGGAGTATTTAAACAACTTATTCATTCAGTGAATGTATAGTGATAACCTATGATATGAAATGATTCTAGGCACTGGGAACACAATAGGAAACAAATAAAGTTCTTGTACTCAGGAGACTTGCATGCTCATGAGGAAGACAGGCAAAGATAAATAAGTGTGTGTTTTATGTATGGGTGTGCATGCATCTAAGTATATACATATGTGTGTGTACATATGTGTGCATCTATCATCTACTTAGATATTATGTGTACATCAGGTGGTAAGTGCTTTTTTTCTTGTGTGTGTGTGTGTGTGTGTGTGTGTGTGTGAGTCATAGGGCTTTAACTCAGGGCCTAGACACTGTCCCTGAGCTTTTGTGCTCAAGGCTACAGCTCTTCCACTTTAAGCCACAGCTCTACTTTCGGTTTTCTGGTGGTTAATTAGAAATAAAAGTCTCTTGGACTGCCATGCTGGCTTCAAATGTCGATACTCAGATCTCAGCCTCCTAAGTAGCTAGGATAAAAGGCTTTAGCCATCAACAAGGCAGTAAAGTGCTTTGAAAACAGATAAAGCAATAAAAGTGATATAGAGAATATAGGTAGCATTAGGTATGAGCTGCTATTGTAAATAGGGTGGTTGGAACGGACTGCCCAGATTAGGTGACTTGTAAAAACAGAACTGAAAGATAGGAAAGTGAGATATCTGAAGGAGGAGCATTCTAGGCAGAAAGAACAGTAGGTGCATATCCATGGGGGAAAAGTATTATGTGTATGGTATGTGAGGACCCACAAGGCAGCTATTGTGGCTGACTTAGAAATCAAGGTAGAGAGTAGCAAGAGATGAATAAGGTGAGGATAAAAGGGCATAGCAAGCAGGGCTTGAAGAACAATGGACCAACTTTGGCCTTCATGCTAAGCAGTATGCAGATCCATTGAATAATTCTGAACAGAGACATGATCTGACATGTTCTGAAGTAATTTCTCAAGCTACTAAGAATATCCTGGAGAGGTGGCAGCAGGGACACCAATTATCCCAAGAAGAAATGATGGGGGCCAGGAAAGTATGGGAAGGACCTGCATTCTGGATAGATTTTTGAAAGAAGGATCAACAGGATGTGCTAATCCATGTGATATGGAGAGTGAGGAAAGTAAAGAAGTAAAGCATGGTTGTGGAGGAGGATCAAGATTGTGGAAGGAGGGCTGGGAAGTTGGCTCAGAGGTAGAGCACTTGCCTTGCATGCATGAGGTCCTGGGTTCAATTCCTCAGCACCACATAAGCAAAAAGAAAAAAGCCGGAAGTGGCACTATGGCTCAAGTGGTAGAGTGTTAGTATTGAGCAAAAGCTCAGAGATAGTTCCTAGTCCCTGAGTTCAAGCCCCCAGACTGGCAAAAAAAAAAAAAAAAAAGATTGTGGAAGGAGCAAATTGGAGGGCAGAAGGGGGTGACTCTGGAATTCAATTTGGGGTATGCTGATTTTGAAATATGCATTATATATCTGAGAAAAGATGGATAGATCTGAGATTCAAAAAGATGTCTGATTGGGATATAAATTTAGGAGTTAATGGCATATGTATGGTATTTAAACCCATGGGACTGGGGGGGCGGGGGGGAGGCTAGGAAGGGATGTGAAGGGTAAACAAAGGAAGAGGCTGCAATGCTTGATAAGAAATGTACTCATTATCTTGCTCATGTAATTGTAACCCCTCTGTACAGTATGTTCACAAAAATTAAAATTAAAAAAAAAAACCATCGGACTGGATGAGGACCTGTAGAGAATGGGTGTGAAGGAAAGGAAAGATTTCTTAGCCCAAGGGGATTGCCAACATTGAGATGACAGGAAGATAAGTAGAATGGAAGAGTGAGAATTAGAAGTGAGGTTGGAGAAGTATAAGAAAGAGGGAGCTCCAGGCGTGGCCTAGTAGCCCACGCCTGTAATCCCAACTATGTGGGAGGGGGAGGTAGGAGGATCATGGTCCAATGTTAACCACAGTCAAAAGTGGGAGGCCCTATCTGAAAAGCAACTAAAGAAAAAAGGACTAGTGGCTGGCTCAAGTGATAGAACACTCACCTAGAAAACACAAGGCCCTTAATTCAAACTCCAGTATAGCCAGAAAGAAATAGAGGTAGATAATAAATAATCTCCAGAAGTCAGATGAACAAAGGGGAATTTCTAATTTACACCATAAAATAATATAAAAATTTTCTCTGATCATATTTTATTCTCATCAAAACACATCGGGAAGGAATACCTCTATTTCACAGATAAGAAAACTGACCCAGAATGACTCTAAGTGACCTGTCCAAGGTCTCACTGGAAGCGTTAGCTAAGACAACAGTGGAGTGGTTTCTATTCACTCTTTGTAGCACTTCGCCGCCTAGTGGCACTCATGTGACATTTTCCTCCCACGGCACAACTCTTATTGAGCAATATAAGATCTTCCTCCATAAGGCCTACCAGTTCTTCACCAATTTTTTTTTTCCTTTTCATTTCATTTCATTTTTGTGGAACTTGGGTTTGAATTCAGAGCCTTACACTTGCTAGGTATTGCACCACTTGAGCCTGATCCCCAGGCCTAGTTCTTAGGAAATGCTTCATTTAAACTATTCAGACTGTCTCATAGTCTAAGATATATTTCTCTTTTTTTAATCAAACTTCTCTATTTTTGAAGTAATTTTTATAATCATCACACTAGGATTTAAAAATATAAATAGAAGCCAGTCCTACACCACAGACCTGTAATCCCAGCACTTATGGAGGCTGAGGACATAAGTTCAAGGTCTGCCTGACTTACACTCTGGGCGGAGATTAGACTACACTGTGAGATCTTGTCCCACACACACAACAAAAAGATAGAAGTTTATCTATATTATGCAGTGATAATGATAATCAATCTTTACTTACACCCAAAACCAGGCCCAACAAAAAGCCAAGCTTGTATTTGTTAGGAATCAGATTGCTGCAGAATGTATCACATCAATTAATCATTGCCTGCAGAAATATAGCATGTTTTAAAGCCCTAGGTTCCATCTGAGGGAGGGAGGAAAAACAGTATACTGAACTTGAACTTTAGGGATAAAACACACCCTATAAATAAAATATTCTGCCACCTTTCAATTCCTCTACTATAATTAGGTATCCTTTTCTGAAGTGCCCCAAGACATCACCTATGTAAGAGCAAAGGCTGAGGTTTCCCACAGTAGGAGCTGCATGTAGCACCATTTTTAAGTAATAGCACTATAATTTTTTTACTAGTTAAAACTGCCTCATTTCCATTTTTACGGGTGACTATCCCACCTCCCATTCCAAAGACCACCCTAAACAAGAGCTTAGGCACTAAACATAAAAGGCTATTTTCAAATATTTCAAAAAGATGCTCCTACTAGACACCAGTGGCTCATATCTGTAATCCTAACTATTCAGAAGGCTGAGATATAAGGATCACATTTCAAAACCAGCCTAGGCAGGAAAGTCTGTAAGACTCTTCTCCAACTAATCATGAAAGAGCCAGAAGTAGAACTGTGGCTCAAAGTCATAGAGCATTAGCCTTTAGTTTAAAAAAAAAAAAAAAAAGTTCATGGACAAGCCCAAGCCCTGAGTTCAAGCCCCAGCACCAGCAGGCACACACACACACACACACACACACACACACACACACACACGGTCACACAGTGATCCTTCTTTTCGCCATTTAATGACAAGGTGAGAGGAAGGAGACTAGTTAAAGGATGTCACCTGCTCACCTCTCAGACCTCCTTTTCCCTGTCCCTAACACAAGCCCTATTTACTATCAAACAATAAACACTCTCCCCAGCATGCTCCCTCTTTCTACTGAGCTGCTGAGTATTAGAGCAAGACACAGAGAACAGAAGCCCTTCAAACTTAGAAGATGGTAACACTGCTCTCTGGAGACTGCTACCCCGTTGAACCAAATCCTCTGAGCCACAAATGTTCCCCTCCAAGTATTAGCACAAAATGTTAAAATAGGTCAATTTCTAGAGGTAAATGAGAGATTTGGACCTGTTTCTCTGACTAGAAATATTTTGATGTTTATTATTCTTGCTATTATAATTAATTCAACAAAAAACACTGAAGCATAAAGATTCAAGACTTACAGGTTTGTACCTTAGCTTTAAAGGAATGATATTTGGCTTGCAAGAAGTCCTGCAATAATATAATCTCCATATTTCTTTGATGTCTAGTCAGATCAAAATTCTGCTTGAAGTGGCTGCTTTCTCAGTAAGTGGTTTTAGTGAATTAGACATAGCATGGAAAGTCATCTCTATCTCTGTTGGTAGAGAGCATGCTTCACCAGCCTGTCTGCTCTACCTAATTGCACTACTGCAGGCTTTTAGAAAGCTACCCTGCTGCAAAATATTTCTAAGAAAAATTGCTGTCACTCTGTACTGGACCAGCTCACAGGGAAACTTCTGATTACCTAGCAATATGCACTTGTCCTTGGCTAACAAATATCCTGACTTTTTAACATATATACCTGGACTCAGCACTTTTCAGTCCTAAACGCTGTGATCCTTTCATTCTCTTGACAGCTAGCATGTGTTCAAGGGCTCCCGAGAGCTGAGGATGTCTATGAACCAGGAAGTACGAACTATGGGGCCACTAACCATTTCCCAGACAGGGGTGAGGGTCTTTTAGCAGCCACCAGGAAGAGGTCTGGCTTGGGTTTCCAAGGAGACTGGCCCAAATTCAGGAGTCAAGCATTCTGCAGTTACTGCATCTCCACATATTTTAGGGGCTGTACCAGTTGTCTCATATCCACAACATGGATCATTTGTGGCCCACGAAGAGGGGAGAGAGCCCTGACTATGTGTAAGACCCTGTCACTCAATTGGCCCACATTTTCTTAATGTGGAAAAGTTCTCAATGTCTACAAGTCTGAGGTATTATTAACCCTATTTTTTTTCAAATGGGAAAACAAATTCAGAGAAGTTACAGAACTTCAGGTTACAAGTTGCCAGCTGGTCCTGGAGCCAAGACTATTTGACTTTCTGGTTTAGAGTGCTTAGATAATGGGTGTCTTAAAGTCACTAGTGAGATGCTGCTTTAGTACATGGCAAAAAAAAATAGAAAAGGGAAACTATGTTTTTTAAGGATACATCAAAACACATTTCTCAAGAGTGTAATCCTAAGAAGAATCCATATGACTTTCTCTGAAACAGAAACATGAAGAAAATGCAACTTTTTCCTCTCAGCCTATCCTAACCCTACCCATTACCGTGCCTCCTCCATAATGGCTTCTCTGATTGTTCTTCATCTGAACACTCAGCTCTAGCTGTTAGTTCCACTTGTTTAAACTTAACATATGTAACTTTATATAGCTGGTTTCTCCTTTTTAACTTCTTTTTTCCAGCCCTAATTACCTGACAATATAAGAGCCATGTACTTTCTAGGCACTGCTCTACCACTTAAGCCATGTCCTTTTTGCTTTTGTCAGTTTTCATATAGGGTCTTCCTTTTGTGCCCAAGCTAACCTGGACCATGAGCCCTCCATCTGCAAGCTCGTAACTAGGATAATGAGCTCATGCCACTGTACCCAGCTTTTTATTGGTTCAGATAGGATCTGGTAAACTTTTTGCCAGATCTGGCATAGAACTGTGATTCCCCCCAATCTCAGCTTCCCAAGAAACTAGGATTATAGGTGTGAGCCTGTGAACCTGTGTCTGGCTTAGAATTTTGAATGAATATAACAGTAAAAAGAGAGGAAAAAATAAATCTTCTGGACAGTCACAGATGGATTCATTAGCCCCAAGATATCTAGAGCTGATTATTTCAATAGAAGCGTCATGATTTCATTGCCTCCCACCTGCAAAGGAGAAACCAGAAGCAGATTTCCCATTGCAATAGGAGTGAATTTACTGAGTTGGTCTGCAGTGAAGAAACAAAAGACAAGACATCTGAGGTCAGCTCCAAAACAAGGTGCAAGCTCCAGCCACAAAATTAAGAGTTAGGGAGTTAAATCAGGTCAGGTATGGTGGTTCATGCTTGTAATTCCAGCTACTTGAGGAGCTTGCAGCACAAAAAAGAAAAACGAAAAATAAGACTTACTCTGAAAAATAACTGAAGGAAAAACCGGTGAGAAGCCAGGTGCTGGTAACTCACACCTATAATCTTAGCTACTCAGGAAGCTGAGATCTGAGGATCACGTTTCAAAGCCAGCCTGGACAGGAAAGTCCATGAGACACTCATCTCCAATTAACCACCAAAAAACCAAACCAGAAATGAAGCTGTGGCTCAAAGTGACAGAGTGCTAGCCTTCAGCAAGAAGAGCTCAGGGACAGCGCCCAAGCTCTGAGTTCAAGTCCCATGGCCAAAAAAAGAGTGAGAGTATGGCTCAATATGGTGGGGGGAATAACTTTAAATCAATCATGAGTATCTTTCAGAAATAGTTCCCAAAGTTCTTATTCTAACTCATAAAATGTCTTGAACATCAAAACCTTTTATCTTTCTCCTGTCTTGTTCCACAGCAAGTTTGATTACCTTGCTGGCACAAAGCCATCATTCATATTTTGGTGAAACATCCATTATGATGGTTGCTAGTACAATGGATGAAGTAAAATGCATACTACATGGGAGGAGCTCTCTCCACTACAATGAATGAATTAGCATTTGCTTACGAGTTTTACTAAGTGATTGTCTGGCAGCCAAAAAGTTGCAACCCCAAGTGACTTCAGAAGTAGTCTTATGGGCCTCAGGACCAATGGAATAGAATTGAAAACCCAGAAATGAACCTACAGACCTATAGCCATCTAATCTTCGATAAGGGAGCTAAAACAATAGAATGGAAGACAGACAGCCTCTTCAGTAAATGGTGCTGGCAAAACTGGTTAACTACATGTAGAAAACTAAAGCTAGATCCTTATATATCACCCTGCACCAGAATCAACTTCAAATGGATCAAAGACCTTGAACTCAAAGCAGACACTCTGAAAACATTACAGGATGGAATAGGAGAAACCCTGGGTCTCCTTGGCTCAGGCCGAAATTTTCTGAATAGAGACCCGGAAACACAACAAATCAAAGAAAGGTTGGACAAATGGGATTGTATAAGGTTGCAGAGCTTCTGCAGGGCAAATGACATAGCTAGCAAGATCAATAGAAAGCCCACGGACTGGGAGAAGATCTTTACTAGCCATACAACGGACAAGGGTCTCATATCTAAAATATACTTGGAACTCAAAAAATTAAACCACCCAACAACAAATCCTCAAAGAAACAACTGCCCAATAAGTAAGTGGGCGAAAGACTTAAAGAGAAGCTTCTCTGAAGAAGAAAGAAGGATGGCCAATAGACACATGAAGAAATGTTCAACATCCCTAGCCATAAAAGAAATGCAAATCAAAACAACATTGAGATATCACCTCACTCCAGTTAGAACGGCAAAAATCAAGAACTCTAACAACAACAGATGCTGGAGGGGATGTGGACAGAAAGGAACCTTACTTCATTGTTGGTGGGAATGTAAACTTGTTCAACCACTTTGGAAAGCAGTATGGAGGTTTCTCAAAAGACTTCACATAGAGCTCCCCTATGACCCAGCAATCCCACTTTTGGGCATTTACCCTAATGTTCACAAACAAGACCACACTAAAGCTACCAGCACAACTATGTTTATTGCAGCATTATTTACCATAGCTAAGATATGGAACCAACCCAGATGCCCCTCAGTAGATGAATGGATCAAGAAAATGTGGTATATATACACAATGGAATTCTATGCCTCCATCAGAAAGAATGACATTGCCCCATTTGTTAGGAAATGGAAAAACTTGGAAAAAATTATATTAAGTGAAGTAAGCCAGGCCCAAAGAAACGTAGGTCCCATGGTTTCCCTTATTTGTAATATCTAGTATATGTATGAGTCAAGCGGAAAAGGTCAGATAATGTGATGTCACGAAAATGAACCCTTAGATGTGTATTTTAATGTTTTTTTCTTTCCTGCATTTGTTTCTAACACATTTATAAGATTATCTCTTTGTTGCTTTGTATGTCCCTCCTCCACAGTATAACCCCTGCTTTCACTATATTTGATGTCAGTATAACTTGTGGAGGAGATGGGGAAAAACCAGTTGTTTCAGGATATAGGTGGACCTGTTGCAACAATGAGAAGTACAAGTTGTCATGTCCAAAACGAGCTTTACAACGTTGGGGGGGGGGGGGAGAAGGATTGGGATTAGGGGAGGAGGGGGGAGGCTGGGAAGGGATGTGAAGGATAAACAAAGGAGGAGGCTGCAATGCTTGGTAAGAAATGTACGCATTATCCTGCCCATGTAACTGTAACTCCTCTGTACAGTATGTTCACAAATAAAATTAAATTAAATTTAAAAAAAAAAGAAAAAAAAAAAAAAGAAGTAGTCTTATGGGATAGACACTATGCTGGCAGGGCTGGTTCTCCATCCATGGAGACAGGTTCTGACACTGTATATGTCAGAGCACCCATTTTCTTCTAAAGAAAACAAGGACAAACACATAGATAATCTGTGTAACCAGTTAGTATTCTTATAACCAGGAGAGTATTATGACAGAGTTCTGATGTAGTTTACAGATATTCTTAGGCAAGAATGTTTTAGCTATACAAAACCAAACTGCCTAACTTGTTAGTGATGTAAACTTTAGCCTTTTTACTATTATTCATACTCCTCTAAATGCTTTTTAGAAAATAACAATAATGTCTAATAAACACAGGATAGATGCATGGGGAAAACTGAACTGCCTAATTATTTACAGGAAGAAATCTTACCAAGTCTTCAAAAGTTTGTTGTATGTTGCTATGATTTGAGTATGTTTCCCAAAAGTTCAAGTGTTGAAATCTTAATTCTTCAATATGATAGTACTAGAAGATGAGGCTTATTGGATGGTGTTTGAGGCTTATTGGATGGGTGGAACTCTCATAAAAGATAAATGCCTTTCTTATGGGAACTGGTTAGCAATCTCAGGAAGTTTTGTTTTCTTTTCTTTTCATGTCCCTTCCTCCTCTTCCATTTTTCCACCATGAAGCAGCATGAGGCCATTACCAGATGAGGCTGCCCTATCTTGGACTTGCAGTCCCCAAAACTATGAACAAAAATGTGCTTTTTTTAGCCAGGCACCAATGGTTCATGCTTGTAACCCTAGCCTGTCTAGGCAGAAAAAGCACATGAGACTTAGCTCCATTTAACAAGCAAAAAGCCAGAAGTGGAACTGTGACTCAAGTGGCCCTAAATTCAAGCCCAAGTACCAACACCAAAAAGAAAAAGCCTCTTCATAGGTTACCCAATTTGGGCCATTCTGTTACAGCAACAGAAAACATACTAAGACATTTGGGGTTTAAATTTAAAGTTGGTTAAGTATTTTAGTGTGTGAAGCATGCAAATAACACTGGATTTAAAAACTATATAGAAGATGAAAAGAAAGCCAGGTCTGTATTTGTCCCTCCACTTTCAAATACTAGTTTCTCCTCATCTTAGGGGACAGGTGACCCTAAGCTGAAAAGAGTGAAGTCTCCTGATGGTCATTACCAAGAGGTGGTTCACACAGTATTCAGTCTTACGAAGTAGTTAGGATGCATTGAGCTTGCTATAGTCTGAAAGTTTGTGTCCCCAAAATTCATATGTTGAACTTAATCCTCAATTCTGTGGTGTTGAGATAGGAATTTGAGGGTAATAAGGTAATGAGGGAGAATCCTAGTCAATAGGATGCATGTCCCTGTAAAATAATCCCAAGGGAAACTTTAGTTTTATAACATTAATGTAACTGGTTGATCCTCCAGAAGACTTAAAAAGAAAAACATAAATTCCTCAACTTTACTTCTAAAACCTAAAACTGACATTTTGCAATGTCAGTCTCCACTTTGACATGTTTTTTAGGAGCGGAGGTAAGGGGGGAACAGTCCTGGGCTTGAACTCAGGACCAGGGCTCTGTCCCTGAGCCTCCTTGTGTTCAAGGCTAGAGCGCTACCACTTGAGCCACAGTGCCACTTGCAGCTTTTACTGAGTAGTTTATTGGAAATAAGAGTCTCATGGACTTTCCTGCCCAGGCTGACTTCGAACCACAAATCTTAGTCTCTGAGTAGGTAAGATTACAAAACAGGCTAAATTTAGACTTTCTTTTTTTTCCTTTGTTCTTTTCTTTCCTTTCCTTTTCTTTTTTGTCAGTAATGGGGCTTGAACTCATAGCCTGGGCACTGTCTTTGTGCTCAAAGCTAGCACTTGAGCCTCAGTGTCACTTCCATCAGTCTCCACTTTTAAAGGACAAATCCAGCCAGGCGTTTGTGGCTTATGCCTATAATCCTAGCTTCTCAGGAGGCTGAGATCTGAGGATTGCAGTTCAAAGCCAGCCTGGGCAGGAAAGTCCATGAGACTCCTATCTCCAATTGACCACCAGAAAACTGGAAGTGGTGCTATGGCCCAAAGTGGTAGAGCACTAGTCTTGAGCATAAAAGCTCAGGGACAGTGCTCAGCCCTTGAAAGTTCAAGACCCATGACCCATGAAAGAAAGAAAAAGGAAGGAAGGAAAGAAGAGAGGAAGAGAGGGAGAGAGGGAGGAGGGAGGGACCACTGAACAGGAAAATAAAGACTTTTCTATATGAAAGAATTCATTAAAATCACCAATACTTATCAAATAAGCTATTTTTAGACATTTACAAATAACAAATTCCAGTTTTTCCCAACATCCAACAAAACTAAATTGCTTGTATTGCCAGTCTCAGATTATTTTCCATCATTAAATTAACAGAAATACACATGCTCTGAAATGGTTAAAAAAATAAATAAAAGAAAGAAGTATCTGAAGAAGTAAAGAAACATTAACAGGTAACTTCTTCAAACTAGATACAGCTCTCTTAAGAACTAGTTTGGGCAATATTTGCTGTTGGGGAAAAAAAAACTATTCTACATATTATTATACAATTTGGCCAGAAGGTCAATACTCAGAAAGGTATTTATATTGTATGATACCTTTAATGTGTGTATTGTTTTATTTTCAGGGATGACAACCAAACCCAAAGCCTTCAGAATGGTAGACAAGCACTTTACCCATTGAAGTATATCCCCCATCCCATAATGTTTTATCATTCTATGTTTTGTACTTATTAGTAATCTAAATAAAATTAAATTATGAATGTATACAATATACAAAATGAGAGTCTACCTGGTTCCTATTTCCACATTACCTTTCTACATCATCTGCCTCTGGGTTTTCAATTAAAAAAAATTCTTTTGGCTTGTAAATCTTCATCCTTGTCAACAGTCAGTTGCTAGAGCTTCAGAACGTTGCCGTGCTAATACAATCACAAAGTGAAATGGCAAGCAAGGAGAAGCTTGGGAAGACACAGGAGAGTGGGTATTTTATTACATTTCTGTACCAGATCATGGTTTCTAAGAGGTAATTCATAAATTTTTTATCCTTCCTCCTGTTCTTGAGCAATGTATAAAGGACCACTCGACCTAGTTCAACCTCTTCTATCACGGTAGTGGCAATAATTTTACTGTGTAAAAGGAATTTGTTATTCAATTATCTTTTAGGGTAATACTTATTATTATTTTGAATGACAAAGCATAATTTATGCCTTTCTCTCTTTTAGATGATGAACATTGAGATCTTCTTCAAGGCCCAGAATGTGTAATATTCCTTAAATTCAAGGCTGTGGATAAAGTACAGATGAATGAATGTTTCTTCATATTGTGACAGTTAATCTCCACTAAATTATAGCATTTCAATAATTCAGAGTGATTTTTAATGTATCCTGTTTAACACTAATTTCTATAAGGGCAATTGAGTGGAAAAGATACAATTTTCTAATTCCTTGATCCTTGATAAATGAACTCAGCTCAACAAAATAACATATTTGGGCTACATTTATTATTACGCAATCGTATGATGAGTGGCTTATAAAGACTTCCTGGGGAATTCTATGTCAGTTTTTCCCCAACTAGAACCATGTTAAAAAAAACTAAATTAACACAATATGCCATTAAAAAAAACCCTATCAAACACCTTTAAGAAGTAATACTGTGGTTTCACATCAAAGTGGAAGAGTATAGTAAAGACAAAGTATTCATCCTGTGCAAATTTAATCTATAGTCATTCAACAGATTGTTGTTATATCTGCCTTGGTTACTAAACAATCAAATATCAAATATAAAGGAGCTAAAGTTCACTGAATAATTAAATACATAAGTAAGAACGATTCTTGCCAGGCACCCATGGCTTATTCCTGTAATCCTGGCTAACTATGAGGTTGAGATCTGATGATGGCAGTTTGAAGCCAGCTGAAGCAAGAAAGTCAGGACACTCATCACCAATTAACTACCACCACCACCAACAACAAACAACAACAACAAAAACCAGAAGTAAAGCTGTAGCTTTAACGGTAGATCCACAGCCTTGAGCACAAAAGCTCCAGGACAGAGCCCAGGCCCTGAACTCATGCCCCACGATTGGCACCCGCACGTGCATGCGTGCCAATCCTGGGGCATGAGTACACACACACCCTGATGTTAATTTTCTCAGAAAAAAATAAATACTAGTAAATAATAGTATTAGAAAACCAGAAGAATCTTGAAACTGAAACTGGGAATATTCTGTTATTATAACTTCTGCAGAGTCAAAAAAGAAGCTTGCAATTTTCAGAACTGACACAGCAGACTGATGTTTTTAATCAACCAAATTCTTCTTATTGTGTTCAGTTAAGGAATATTTTTATTTTATTTTAATGTGTGAAGAGAAAAGAAAGGCAGAATTCACAAAAAAAATGAGAGTATCAATGTGCTTGTCATGGAGAAGTGAATTTTAAATGACAATCTACCATTTTGGCTTAGCAGATTACTTCATGATGCAATTGCAAAATCAATTGCTTAATGGTATAGACAAAAACATTTTTGGTCCTTAGCCACTTCATGACTCTGCAAATTCATGCCTGTAACTGATTGTAAATGCAGACCTATGACTGGAGTTCTTTTTAAATCTTGACTTATTGTCAAAACACTAAGCAATATGTTCTGGTAAATCATATGTTTAATTTTTATTCTACTTCAGGAGACCAAAATACTATTGCTAATTTTTTTTTTCGGTCGGCCGTGGAGCTTGAACTCTGGGCCTGGATGTTGTCCCTGAGCCCTTCAGCTCAAGGTGATTGCTCTACCACTTGCGCCACAGCACCACTTCCCATTTTCTGGTGGTTAATCAGAAATAAGAGTCTCACAGACTTTCCTGCCTGGGCTGGCTTTGAACTGTGATCTTCAGATCTCAGCCTTCTGAGTAGCTAGTTACAGGCATGAGCCACCAGGGCTCAGCTTACTATTGCTAACCTTTATGTAATGTAGAGCAGTATAATTTGTTGAGATGGGCTATCCTCAGGTGATGACACATAATCCATCAACCCCCAGCAGGGTTGTCTTTACATTCACAGAATAATTTAAGAGGACATCCCTTTGTCCCAAGCAGGCAGCTCTCCTCTAATGTGTTGATTCGGGTTTTAAGTTCCCTTCCCATGTTTTGCCATTCATTATAGCCTCACTATTGCCTGCATTCAGCCAATAGAAAGTGGATAAGAAAGTGTGGAGGGCAATGTGCTCCTTAAAACCTTGGCCTTGGAGATGGTACCAGTACTTCATCTAACATTTAACTACCAGAATTGATCATAAAGCCATACCTAAGCCAAAGGAGCTTGGGAATGAAACCTAGTCATGTGCCCAAAACAATGGGAAAAGATAAAAGGATTGTTAGCCAACTGAAAACAATCTCATCCACAGAGAAGTGCTGCTTCTCAGCTCCTTCATTTATAATTGGGTAACAATTCAGTATATCCAATACCAATAGTGAGAGTATCTTAACATGTCTATCTTTGAAGTAAATGCATGGATAATCTATCAGCTGACTATATTGCTAATTTTTTAGGCCACTATTGTGCTGTTGCTATTCAAAACATTGTATTGGATTGAGTAAAAATAGAAAGAATAAAACTGTCTAATAATAATATCAAGAACATTACATAAAATATAATTTTGTCTGGCAATATAAAGACCAAAATAAATAATGTTCTACATTCTCTTTTTCCTAGTTATATTACTTGAAATGAAATAGCTATTTTTCTTCCTGGTGGAAGCATGCATTTCTGCTCCAGAATGGACAGGCAAAAGTAGATTACATATTAGAAACATAGAAAATAATTACTCCCTTAAAAATACTTTTATGAGGGCTAGGAAGGTGGCTCAGTGGTAGAGCGCTTGCCTTGCATGCATGAGGCCCTGGGTTCGATTCCTCAGCACCACATAAGCAAAAAGAAAAAAGCCAGAAGTGGTGCTGTGGTTCAAGTGGTAGAGCGCTAGCCTTGAGCTGAAGAGCTGAGGGACAGCGCCCAGGCCCAAAGTTCAGACCCACGACTGGACCAAAAAACAAAACAAAACAAAAAAATACTTTTATGATCCAGGTATGGTAGCGCTTGCTTACAGTTCTGGCTACTTGGAAGGCTGAGGTAAAATGATCACATAAGCCCAGGAGACAAAGACCAGCCTGGACAACATAGCAAGACGCAATAACAAAGAAATTAATTTAAAAATACTATTTTATTTTGTGCCAGTACTGGAGCTTGAACTCAGGGCCTAGACCCTGTCCCTTACCTTTTTTGCTCAAGGCTAGCATTATATCACTTGACCACACCTCCACTTCCAGCTTTTTGGTAATTAATTGGAGATATGAGTCTCTTTACTACTGGGCTAGCATCAAACCTCAATCCTCAGATCTGAGCCTCCTGAGTAGCTAGGATTACAGACATGAGCAACCAGTGCCCATGTAATAAAATATCTTTTTAAAAACACAAAGGTCTGAGATCTATTTTAAACCAGGGCCTCATGCATGCAAGGCAAGCACTCTACCACTGAGCCACCTTCTCAGCCCAAGGTCTGAGATCTTTTTAGAGCAATGAATTACAAGAATTACTATTCTCAAAGGGTGAACAAATGCAGCAGTAGTACTCACTAGACACTATGTTGAAAATGAACTGTACAATTTGTGGGTAGGAATGGGAGGGGAAAACTGGGAGAAATCACGGTGACACTGTCCAAAAAGAAATGTACTCATTACCTGACTTATATAACTAAAATTCCTCTTTATATCACCTTTACAATAACAATAAAAAAAAAAAAAACTGGTGGGGGGGGGGCGGTCGTGGGGCCTGAACTCTGGGCCTGGGCGCTGTCCCTCAGCTCTTCAGCTCAAGGCTAGCACTCTACCACTTGAGCCACAGTGCCACTTCTGGCTTTTTTCTTTTTGCTTATGTGGTGCTGAGGAATCAAACACAGGGCCTCATGCATGCAAGGCAAGCACTCTACCACTGAGCCACCTTCCCAGCCCCATAACAATAAAAATTTTAAATTACAATCCTAAATACCTACTAAGAACCAGATACTGAACTTTAACTCTACAACCTTTTGGATATTAATCATGTCAAATAGATTAAAACAGATATTAGTAAGATATAAACACAGGGATCACAAGTTTCACTCACATGGGGCTATTGTAATTTAAGAGTGTCCCAAGCAGAATGGTATCCAGACACATGATCTACTTGGAAACCAAAGCTAGAAGATGTTAATCCTAACTAGGCAAATGAACCATTGATATGATCTTAAGAAAATGAGCTAGCTTTCTTTTCTCTGCCTAAGAAGCAAAACAGTAATAAGAAAATGTTTCTAGAATAAATCTTTAAAATCTGAGCAGATCAAAAGGGGAAAGGAAGAGGAAAATTAAAAATAAGAGGGGAGGGAAGAGAAGAATGGAGTAAAAAAAAAGTAGAGAAAGTTGTAAGATTGAAAAAAGATGCTGAATTATTATTCTTGACTAAACTGTGTTAGCTTCAAGAAGCATAAAGCCTAGGACTCAAAATGTATTAATACAGCAAATCAGGCATTCCTTGTAATAACAAATAATTCTCAAGGACTTATATTAGGCATTGCCTCTGTGCCAGGTACTGGAAATGTGCTGGATTTGATTCCTGCTTTCACTGAACTGAAACAAAACATAAACAAATAATTACAACTTATAGGTGAGTATTATGAAACCAGCAAGGAGATGATTCCTAGGAATATCTGAGAGGGACAGGGCAACTGGTGGCTCACACTTGTAATCCTAGTTACTCAGGAGGCTGAGATCTGAGGACCAAAGTTCAAAACCAGCCCACGGAAGGAAAGTCCATGAGAGACTTAACTCAGATAAACCAGCCTAAGGAGAGATCAAGGCCCTGACGACTGATACACACAAGCGCACACACACACACACACACACACCTGAAGATATTAGAGGGAAGAGTGTTAAGAAAAATGGAATAGTTGATCTTACCTGAGGTAAGATTCATTTGGTACTGTCAAGTAAAGTTTATAGGGGGGTAACTGTTTCATATTAGGCACTTACACAGGTCCCAAAAGACAAGACCAAACCAGAATGAAATCAAGTGATTTAAACAAATTGAATTCTTAAACGGGACAGTTTTCCAAAAACGAAAGACTGACAGCAACCGATCAGTTTTCCTAAGCCAGCATATCAAGAAAGGCCTCTACTTAAATCCTGTAAGGAAAGTAACTTTAAAACAAACAATATACTATTTTGTTTCACATTTCCTTTTGTCAGCCCTTTCCTGTTTATAAAGCAGCCTCTTGTGCTCAGTTCCTCAGAACAATGTGTTTGTATTTTGTAACATTTTTACAGATTTCTTTAATGTCTGGCTCTGATGCAGACAGGTAGATTCTCCAATCATGCTTCTGTATTATAGAAGTATATTTGGCTGCTGGGGCTGCATTCTGTATATCCCTTCAAAGAAGTATGAAGTATTGCAGGATTCTAGAACCACAAATAAAAGCCAATTCCATGATATATGGATTAAGATTGATTGGGAAACATTGTAAACATGTGTGGAAATGTAATGATGAAATAACTCCGTTCATAACTGTGTAAGCTTATTTTTTAAGTCAATTAGATGTTTAAATGAAAATTTGTTATAATCTTGCCTTTTGACAGTATTTGTACAGGAATAGATAGCAAGGAGACCAGATGGCTGGCTAGGGTGAAAACTTGCTAGGCCAATTTATAAAAAATGGTAGTGAAAATATAGTAGGAGATCAGATGAAGCCATGTTTTCCAGACTATGGCTGGGCCATTGGGTTTTACATTGGAGAAAGGGGAGGTTTGTAACTGACCAAGTAACAACAGTTAAGGTTGGAATTAAAAAACTGATTACCTAAGCTGGGCGCTGGTGGCTCACGCCTGTAATCCTATATTCAGGAGGCTGAGATCTGAGGATCGCAGTTCAAAGCCAGCCCGGGCAGGAGAGACCGTGAGACTCCTATCTCCAATAAACCACCAGAAAACCGGAAGTGGCGCTGTAGCTCAAGTGGTAGAGCACTCGCCTTGAGCTGAAGAGCTGAGGGACAGCGCCCAGGCCCAGAGTTCAAGCCCCACGACCGACAAAAAAAAAAGAAAAACTGATTACCAGTGTTCTTTACCTCAGAAAGATCATTCCATTCTTTTTTTCTTTTTATTCTTCTTTTTTTTTTTTTAAGATATGGTTTGCTACATTTCCCAGGCTGGTCTCAAACTCCTGGGTTAGAGTAGTCCTCCTACCTCAGCCTTCTGAGTTGCTAGAACAACAGTTGTGCACCATTGTATCTGCCTTGGTCCCATAATTTTAAATGGTAACTTTCAATGCTGTACTGAGGTATTGAACTCAAGGCCTTGAATTTGGTAGGCCGGTGATCTACAACTTGAGCCATGTTTCCAATTCTCAGACTGGCCTGGGCTTTGATCTTCTTTTTTATTTTTCCATTCCGGGGGCTTAAACTTAGGGTCTGGGCACTGTTCTAAGTTTCTTTTGCTCATGACTAGCACTCTACCACTAAGCCACATTCCCAGCCCCTTGATCTTCCTTCTTTTGGTATCTCGTGTCATTTGGGATGACAGGTATGCACTGTTGTGCACTTGTGCTATTGTACTTTCCCAATAGCTGGAATAACAGGCAAGAACCACAACTCCCAGTCATTGATTAAGATGGTGTCTCTCAAACTTCTTTTTTATACCTGGCTTGCCTCAAATCTCGAAACCTCCAATCTCCACCTCCCAAGAAGCTAAGTTTACTGACTTGAGCCACCGCACTGGCTTAAATGGCAACTTTTCTTTTCAAGAAAGAGGTTCAAGGTAGAAGAGAGAAGAGGTGATAGTGGTGAGCTTTTAAGTTTTCTTTTATAATTATTTTTCTTAAATATTTGAAGCCAGGTAAGATGGCAGACACTTGTTATCTCAGCACTTGGAGGCTGAGGCAAGAGAACCATGAATTGGGCTACAGAGTGAGACTCTGCCTGACTGAAAAAAAATGTTTTTTTTGGGGGGGGTCCAGTCATGGGGCCTGAACTCTGGGCCTGGGTGCTGTCCCTCAGCTCTTCAGCTCAAGGCTAACGCTCTACCACTGGAGCCACTGTGCCACTTCCAGCTTTTACTGCTTATGTGGTGCTGAGGAATCGAACCCAGGGCCTCAAGCATGCAAGGCCATCTGAGCCATCTTCCCAGCCCTGACTGAAAATTTTTGATGTAGAATAAGCCTCCTTTCCTTCCCACTAGCATTTTGTGTAGATTTCAATGAGTTGGGTTTCAAGATGCATTCATTCACTAATATTTATTGAGAATCTACTCTATGCTATGGACTGGGCTATCTACTGGTGATCTAGTAGACTAAGCTGCCATCTTGTCTCCCAGTTTATTGTCTACAGACACAAGAAAACTCTTAAGGTTTGATTCACAAATATAAGAATATATTAGGGCTCAAAATAAATAAGGATGATTTTCAATTCCAAAATATTTACAACTTCCATATGACTTCAAAGCTATATAAAGTAGATCAATAGTAGCATGTCTGGGTCTTCCAAAATGATTTTTAGAGACAGAGTTTTACTATGCAGACTAGGTAGCCCTTAAACTTTCAGTCTCTTGTGTCAGCCTCCCAACTGCTAGCATTACAGGCATGAGCCACCACACCAGACCAAAAATGCATTTTGAAGTGATTTTCTATTCTAAGTATGAAAACCTAAAATATCTTGCTCTTCTTTACTAGTTTATCCCTGCTCAATCACAAACTGTAGACTAAGAGCTGGTGGCTTAGCTTAGTATTAGAGCACTGGCCTAGCTAGCACAAGACCCTGAGTTCAAACCCCAGTACTGCCAAAAACAGTTGACTGAGAGAAATCATTTTAGGAAATATATGTAAGGGGGAAAAAAAAAACTAAATGCAGTGCCAGGTGTGTCTTTTGAATTTAGCAAAAGGTAAATGTATTATCTATTTAAATTTCATACATGTACCTTAGTCAGGCTACAGATTCTTCAAATGGACAGAAGGGAAGAAGGCTCCTGCTCTTAGCCAGTGAGAGGAAGAAAGGCAACTTTTTTTTTTGTCGGTCATGGGGCTTGAACTTGCCCTGGGCACTGTCCCTCAGCTCTTCAGCTCAGGGTGAGCACTCTACCCCTTGAGCCACAGCACCACTTCCGGTTTTCTGAGTGGCTTATTGGAGATAAGAGTTTCACAGACTTTCCTGTCTGGGCTGGCTTTGAACCGCAATCCTCAGATCTCAGCCTCCTAAGTAGCTAGGATTACAGGTGTGAGCCACTGGCGCCCAGCTCGAAAGGCAACTCTCGTATGTAGAATAAGACTCGACCATAGAAGGCAAGATTCCCTGGATTCTATCATCAGAATCTCTGACCAACATGGAATTTTGAGCCACTGGCTTCTTTCCAACGGGTATGAATTAAACCATATGGAGATGATCACATCTTCCCTGCTTCACCACTGGCCAGTGAAACAATCTGGAGCCTGTACCTTGCTTCCTTGAAAAACACATGCTCATACCTGGTGCACCAATTCAAGCACCACCTCCTCCTTGAAGCCTCCTTTTCCCAGACAACTAAATTAGTAGCTCCATCTTCTATGTTTCAAGGATAAATGTCTGTAGCATCATCCCTGGTTATTTATATCATCCTATTTCTTTCAATGTCTCCTAGAGCCAAGATTTGCTAGTTAAAAGCTCCTAAGTGGCCACCAATTAACAACAATAGCTTCAATAAATACTTATAGGAGGGAGAGGGAATGGTATATCTTTCTTTGCCTGCTTTTGTAGATGCTTCATGCCCGAATCTGTAACGAATATAAGATTTTTCTTCCCATTGACCAATGACCTTGGGATATAAAATTGTAGACAACACAAATATGTCATGTTATTCTGGTAAAAAATGTGGTTTTGTTTTCCTTTTGCTTTCAAAAGGTTTCCATTCTGTTGGGGTGTATTTCCAATCAAAGGAAAAAGAATGCTTTTTAACAAGTCTGGAGGATAAAGCTTCCTATAGTTTCATTTTACTCTTTAACTAGTACCTAGCTCTGTATATTGTTTTAAATTGTTCAAAGAGTGAGTCATCTATTTAATACTTTAAATGATGCAAGACAAACGCAAGTCCTCAAGGAGTCTTCCCTAGACTGGAAAGACAGGAAAATTAGAGGCTAAAGTGGATAGGAAAGACTCCTGTGTAATTCTGAAGTAGACAAAGTTACCCCTCCCAGTGCAAGGACTTTCCAGAATCTAATTACCGGTCTAATCCCTCACCCCGTTGCAAGAAAGTGGCCCAGAGGGGCTGTTGCTGGAAAGTGGGTTGGGGGACGACTAAGTGGAGCTATCTGAATCAGTAGTGGGAAACCTACAAGGCATTTAAAAATAACAGTACAGAAGGGGTAGTGGCAGGATGTCATGATTTCTGAACAACTAGAAAGGACTTGTCCACCTGGTCAGAAGTTGTCAGCCCACCTGACCTTTTATATATCTGATTATGCCTATTTTGTGTGTAACCAGCTTGTATAAAACCCAGGGTTTCCCCTCCCTCGGGTTCTTAACTTCTTTCTGGCACTAGCCTGGTTCGGGTGGCCCCCCCAATAAACTCCTTTATCGTCTCTGAAACGTAGCGTTGATCTGTTCCAGTCCGCGCTGCCATAAAGTTACTTTGATGATTTTAAAAGTTCTCTTTAGAGCCAGGTACAAGTGGCTCACGCCTGTAATCCTAGCTTCTAAGGAGGCTAAGATCTGGGGACTGCAGTTCAAAGCCAGCCCGGGCAGGAAAGTCCAATCAACCACCAGAAAACCGGAAGTGAAGCTACGGCTCCAGTGGTAGGGCAGTAGCCACGAGCGACCAGGCCCTGAGTTCAAGCCCTAGGACTAGCGCTCCCCTCTGGGGGCGGAAAATGTTTTCTTTCAGAAATCGCAAAATTACTAACAGCCGTGATAAGCCCGGGTCTGAGCTGAGCTTCCCCCTTGCCACGCTGTTCTGTGCTTTCTAAAAGGTCCAAGGACCCCTGAAGTTCCCCTGTGCTGCGCGGGACCTTTCCCGCGCCGCCGCGTCCCCGACCCCAGCCGGCACCCCGGCGGCGCCCAGCCCGGCCCGGCCGCGTTCGGAGGAGGACGTGGACCGCGCTCAGCACCGGGTCTGAAGTTTTAGCTTACTGGGAAGTAGCGCCGGCCTCCCGCTGGGCGGCTCCCACCTGCCACCGCCTACCCAGCTCGTTCCTCAAGCTGATTGGCCCTGCGGGAACCGGAACCCGGCAGATTAAGGGCGTGCGCGGGCGGCGGAGAGCAATAACTCCTGCACCCCCCCCCCCATCCCCCCGCCCCGAGTCAGGCCCGGAGAGAGAGCGGAAGTTGAGAGGGCTGACGGAGCTGGGGGAACTGTGCCTGGATGGAACCTTCCGGTCCGCGGCTCCGCCCCCGCCGAAGGGGCTCGGCTCCGAAATTCAAGATGGAGTCCCCGAGTAGGGCTGGGCAGGAGATGAGTCTGGCGGCCCTGAAGCAGCACGACCCCTACATCACCAGCATTGCCGACCTCACGGGCCAGGTCGCTCTGTACACCTTCTCCCCCAAAGCTAACCAGTGGGTGAGTGCGGCCTAGTCACTGGGGACGCCTGCCCGGCCACCCCTCTTAAAGGGACAGCGCAGGCTGCTGGGGGAGGGGGGCGACGAGGCAGGAAGCCTAGACGGTGAAGGCGAGGCCAGAGCCTGTCCTAGAGTCCGGCCAGACCCTGAGGGGTGACGGAGTGCGCTGGTTTCGGGTGGCGCGGGGGGAATGGGAAAAGCTTGCGGGAGTGGCCTCGGGGGGAAAAGCCGATGGAGGGGAGGATTGGAGCAAGATCAGTCCCTTGGGGTCGAGTCTGGGGACCGGGGCGACCTGCCCGCTCTACAAATGCGTGGAGGATATGTGACTGGTGAGACCCAAAAGGTGCTCAAAAACTTGGGTATGACGTTTTAGGATTATTAGATAAGTTGCACATACATAATTTACAAAATAAATACCCTTCGTCTTCCTCCCCCCCTCCGACATTCTTAAATTATAGACCCCCTTCGCAGAGGTCATTTGGATTTGAAGTTTGAAATCCAATTAATTCTTGGAAGAGAAGGGGAGAGTGAGTCCGCCTTTAATCGAGCTACACCATATTCCAGAGTTTGGGGAAAGATTTCAAGGCATTTAGGGAAAGGCCTTTAGGTTAGTTGCATTCTCCAAGATGTGTTGAGGGAAACAGTGATGTCACCTCTGAATACTTTCTTCAGACTTAAGATACTTTTAGGTTTCTGTGCACTGGAGGGAGGATTCAAAAGTTTATATTCAGTTTGTTCACTAACTCTTCTCAGCCCCTCCTTGAGGCGCTTTAGTTGTTTGCATAATATTCCCATTTCTTCTAACTGACTTCCTAATTAACTCATTTAGCTATAACCTTCACTTACAATCCCTAAATGATGGTTGTATAGAATTGATCGGTGATTGGCATTCACATTTCACTGAGCAATGGAATCTTTAAACCAGGCATAGATTATAGTAATTTTGTGAAAAATCATTTGGCATTTGTGAACAATGAATTCAAAATTTTTCTTCATCTTCTTTTCCTCTTTTCTTTGTTGAAAGCCACAAAGAGTAAGATTATAGATGATTTTATTATACATGTAACTGTTTTAAACTGTGCCCGAATTTGAAGTGCTTTGAGTCATTTTTGTTGGCCTGCAGATAAATTTGTTGAAATATAAATTGCAAGCAAATAAATGTAGGTCACAACTTAATATTTGTTTCTAGTTTTTCACAAAGATATTCAACATTTTAAAATCTTGGATTGTAGAATTCTGTTTCAAATGCTAAAACATGTTCACAAGACTTCACAAGGGTAAGGGCGGGACACAGAAATGAAAGGACCAAGGAGAAACGAATGTCTAGTACCTACTAGACACTATGTTGAAAATGAGCTGTACAATTTGTGGGTAGAGACAGCAAGGAAAAACTGGGAGAGAGGGAGAGAAGAGGTGACATTGTCCGAAAAGAAATGTACTCATTACCTAAATTATGAGCCTGTAACCCCTCTATACATAGCCTTTGTAATAGCAATTTTAAAAATTAAAAAACAAACCAATAGCCAGGTGCTGGTAGCTCATACCTGTAAACGTAGCTACTCAGTGAGATCTGTTGGAACCTAGCCGGGGCAAGAAAGTCCTTGAGCCTCTTATTTCCAGTTAACCACCAAAAAGTGGAGCTGTGGTTCAAGTAGAGCACTAGCCTTGAACACATTTTTTAAAACTCTGAGACATTTTTAGCTTTTAAAAAATTAAAGCTATTCTACAATCTTCTGCACAAGTTAAAAAGAAAATACTACAGAGGCAGGTATGTTGTATTGAAAGTTGCATAAGCTTATGTATGTATCAGTAATTTGTAATGGATATATGAAACTAATAACAACAATCTGTGGAGAGGATGACTTGCTTTTCCTGTTCAAAAGTGATTGATTTAGGCCCAACCAGATGGCTTACATTTTAATCTTGGCCACTCAGAAATGGAGATCAGAAAGTCTACAATCCTTCTTTTTCTACAAGCTGGGAACATGGCTCTGTTAACAAGTTTAAGGTCCTGAGTTTAAACCCCAATATCTTCAAAGAAAGATAAATTTTACAGTTTGAAAAAAAAAAATGGTCTTAAACATGAAGTATTTCTCCATTGCAACTACTTGAGATTGGATAACTAATAGACTTATTTTTCTATTATAGGAGAAAACTGATATAGAAGGGACTCTATTTGTATATAGAAGGTAAGCTTTTAAAAATGTGTTTCATTTTTTAAGTGGTAAAGAACATTGTCCTATGAAGTAGTTCATTTCTGTTTGTCCTCTCTGGTTTTTATCCCTCCATGTGAGATACTAAGCTAGCTAGGTCCCTAGTAATGAATGAGTCTGAAATAGATGTTTGCCTCCCCTAAATTAAAGAGAGAGAGTCTATGTGTAAAATATAATATGTACACTATTGCCATAAAGTAGTTGACAGGCCTGTTCCCCTGTTCAATGATTAAAAAAAATTAGAGGTTATCTTCAATGACTGGTTCTGCCCCCTTTCCAACCCCATTTCCCCCAATGGTCTGGATAATAGATAGCACTTTTGGTAATATGTAGTTTGAGAGTACTTTATAGAGAGACTAGATTATTCATATTGCACTTTTTTTTTTTTTTGCCAGTCATGGTGCCTGAACTCTGGGCCTGGGCGCTGTCCCTCAGCTCTTCAGCTCAAGGCTAGCGCTCTACCACTGGAGCCACAGTGCCACTTCCAGCTTTTTCTGCTTATGTGGTGCTGAGGAATTGAACCCAGGGCCACATGCATGCGAGGCAAGCACTCTACCACTGAGCCACCTTCCCAGCCCGAGTTGCACATTTTTTGTTTCCAACTTCTTTGAGAATTTACCATCTTAAGAATGTAATTGGGCCAGGCACTGATGGCTCATGCCTGTAATCCTAGCTACTCAGGAGGCTGAGATCTGAGAATCGTGGTTCAAAGCCATCCTGGGCAGTAAAGTCCATGAGACTCTTACCTAAAGCTGGAAGTGGCGATGTGGTTCACATGGTAGAGCAGTAGCCTTGAGGAAAAAGGAGCTCAGGGACAGCACCCAAGCCCAGAGTTCAAGCCTCAGGACAGGCAAAAAAAAAAAAAGAATGTGATTGGTTTATAGCTCTTGTATTGCTAAACCACTGAGAGGCCCTAAAGGCAACTGACAGGATATGAGGGTCATGGGGTGCTTGTTTCCCTGGACTCTTCTAAGATCTTCTGACAGAAGAAGGTTCCCTTATTTTCTAGAGCTTAGGTGGTAGTAGCCAGGAGTCATTATTGAGTCCTGATTTTTTTTTTATTAGCTTTTCAGGCTAGCCTTTCTCCATTGTTGCTAATCTAAAAGATTTTATTTTCTTCAAAGTTTCTATATGAAGCTTTGAGATCTTGTCTAAACACTCATTTAAACAATGATCTTAAGTAAGTGCTTAGATATTTATATATGAAGCTCTTCTTTCTTTGACACTTTGTTTCCTGTTACACATTTTCCTCCTTTAAAATATATATTCTCAGCCCTTCATTACTCTTATTAGCAATGTAATAAGTCTCAAAGAAACTTTAGCTCTTACTAGTACTGTGGTATTTGCGATATTTGGAAAATACTTTACTGGCCTTATTTTAAGATATAGAACAGATCTGATTGTGGAAAATAGTAGATTTAGTACAGTGAGTGGCTTGACTATCTACTTCATGGAGGCTTATATGGCATTGATTCTAATAAAAGGAGAGTCAAGAAATTCTTTTTGGGAAATAATGAAAATATTTTACATGTGTTAGATAAAGGTATATCGAGATGTCAGATTATCGCTTTGTAGGAACCACTAGGACTTGTAAGAATCCTGGATTTGGGGCTGGGAAGGTGGCTCAGTGGTAGAGCACTTGCCTTGCATGCCTGAGGCCCTGGGTTTGATTCCTCAGCACCACATAAGCAGGAAGAAAAAAGCCGGAAGTGGTGCTATGGCTCAAGTGGTAGAGCGCTAGCCTTGAGCTGAAGAGCTGAGGGACAGCTCCCAGGCCCAGAGTTCAGGCCCTATGACCAGACCCAAAGAAAAAAAAAGCGGTTGCCTATGTACTGGGTTTGATCCCCAGTACCAAAAAAAAAAAAGACAAGAATCCTGGATTTGGGGTTTTGAAAAGGCAAAAAAAAAAAGGAAATTGATTTCATTGTAGACAGTTCTGTACCACATTTTATATAAATGAATATTTCTCCAAGCAGGCTTACTGTTTGTCTTTGTTGGGATATATCTGTTTAAAAATTCCTGAGCTTATGTTCTAGTAGTGGGAGAAAAACAATAAATATAAAAAGTAAATGTTTTTGTACAACTACTTAAAGATAGTTTAAACAAATAAGTGATACAGGTCAATAGAGAAGGGTTAGAGGTATTAAGACCGGGATCATTAATTCTAAGGGGCCTTGAGAAGGTGACATTTGAGCAAATGCTTGCTGAAGATGTGCATGTTTGGGAGCAATAGTCTAGGCAGAGATTTTTAGGTAGAAACATATCTGCAGAGAGTTTGGCAAGGAGCCCAGTTTGACTGAAGCAGGGGAATCAAGGAAGAAAACCGTAGGAGATGAAGTGGTGGGGTGTGGTAGTATCAAGTAGATCCCTGTTGGCCTTTATACTGAGGCACTGATTCCTTACAGACTTTTGAGCAGAGAAGGGTATGATCTGACTTAAATTTTTGTGTGTATGTATATGCTGGTCCTGGGGCTTGAACTCAGGGCCTAGGTGCTATTTCTGAACTTTTGTGCTCAAGGCTTAGCACTCTACCACTTCAGGCACAGCTCTCCATTTCTGACTTTTTGGTCATTAATTGGAGATAAGAGTCTCATGACTTTCTTGCCCAAGTTGGCTCCAAGCCATAACCCTCAGAGTAGCTAGGATTACAGGTAGGAGCCCCTGGCAGAAAATAATTTTATGCAATATACTTTTTTTTTAATGAAAATCAAGAAGTAGACAGCATAGGAGCCCCTGGCAGAAAATAATTTTATGCAATATACTTTTTTTTTAATGAAAATCAAGAAGTAGACAGCATTTCTACAGATGGAAAGGTAACTACAGATTTTCTTCTATTAAATCTAAGGTCAGCTTCGCCTCACCATGGTTTTACCATTGTAAATCGGCTGAATATGCACAACCTAGTTGAACCCGTGAATAAAGATTTGGAATTTCAGCTCCATGAACCATTTCTACTGTATAGAAATGCAAGCTGTGAGTATATCTGTTTACATTTAATATCGAGTGACTAGTTTCCACATATTTTGGAGTTTAAATTATAGTACAAAATATAGCCTATACTCTGTTGTATTATAAATGAATCTCTTGGCAAGATCAATGTTAGTTTGTTGTTTGGCCGGTAATAGAGCTTGAACTTAAGGCCTCACACTTTCAGTTGCCTTTTTCACTCAAGTCTGGCACTTGAGTCCACCTCCACTTCCAGCTTTTTGGTCCTTAAGTGGAGATAAGATTCTCATGAACTTTCTGCCTGGGCTGGCTTTGAACCACTGTCCTCAGATCTCAGCCTCCCTGGTAGGTAGGATTATAGGTATGAGCAATCAGAACTTGGCAAATTTTTAAAAACTAGTTCTATAATTGAACATACTTTTTATAGAATAATAACCTATTAGTTGACTTAACGATACTATTTATTAACTTTTTTTCTTCTATGAAAATAAGCTATACTCCTTGTTTTGTTGTACCACTAAATTCTTGGCTGGCCATGTTCCCTGAGTGTCAGGACCTAGTTTGGAAAAAACAAGATCGGAACAGATACTGATACTTCTTTCCACAGAGAAAGTACTGTCTTTGCCCTGAATAGTGGTATTTTTCCATCTTTTTATTTAACTGAACATCTCCTGGGTATCAGGATAGCTTTACCAAAAGCTATTGTACTTTAATGGTAAAGATACAATAAAATAGTTAACCAAAATCAGAGATGCATGATAGGCACTAAGTTGGAGAGTTAGGATTGTAACCCTTTTTTGCTTCCTCATCCAGAGTCTTTTCAAGCTCTTTATAGTCTCTAATAATGATTAATGCAGCCAGCAAAGGTGAGGGTGCCCTTTCAACAAAATACAGTATGAATATTTCTCGGAGGATTACTTCCTGATAAACATCTAAACTGCCATATTTATAGCTTCCTATCAGTTATTTGCCATTGTGCTTCTATGGTTGACTTGGCACGTGAGGCCCAGCATAAGAGAATACAGTTTTAGGTTGAATCATCTGTGCTAAAAAGTATACTTGGCAGTTGGGAACATAGCTCAAAGGTCACTTGCCTGTAGGAGGCCTGGATTTCATCCCTATCACCACAAAAAAAAAAAAAAAAAAAAAAAGTACATTAGGTCCTAGGATTTTAGTATGGGGATTGAAGGTATGGATAATTGACAGAGAGCAGTCATTTTGACATTAACTGTAGGGTTATAAGAATTGGATTGGTTCTGGTAGCAGTGTGGTTATTGTTAGATAAATGTTGCTGCTAACTTAAAAAGTAAGAGTTAACTGTGTTTGAATTTCACCCAACTGGGAGGAATTAAGAATGGGACTGGGGGGGTATCTTCAGTATAAAACATACAAAGTCAGTAGATACACATCCTCTTAACAACCTGAGTGAAAAGTAGTAAAATCTGTTAGAAAGCTGACAGCCCACACTTTTCATCACTTGTTTTTAAATATTTAAGTGAGACAAGATCTATCTCTTGATATTTCAGTAAACTTTCTCAGATAAGTACCTGTCAGATTGTTAAAAGCACTAAGGAATGCCTTTTAATCTGTGAGTTCATATAGATTTATTTTAAAATAGCATAATAATAAACATGGTTATTCACGTGGCTATTTGGGATAAACATTCCATTAAGCCGGGCGCAGGTGGCTCACACCTGTAATCCTAACTACTCAGGAGGCTGAGATCTGAGGATCGAGGTTCAAAGCCAGCCTGGGCAGGAAAGTTCGAGAGACTCTTATCTCCAATAAACCTCTAGAAAACCGGAAGTGGTGCTGTGACTCAAGCAGTAGAGCACTCGCCTTGAGCTGAAGAGCACAAGGACAGTGGCCAAGCCCAGAGTTCAAGCCCCATGACCGACAAAAAAAAAAAAAAAAAAAATTCCATTAATGGGAAAATTTTACCCAAAAAAGCAGATCTTTTTTTTGTTGTTGTTGGTCATGAGGCTTGAACTCTGGGCCTTGGCACTGTCCCTCAGCTCTTCAGCTCAAGGCTAGCACTCTACCACTTGAACCACAGCTCCACTTCTGGTTTGCTGAGTGGTTTATTGGAGATAAGAGTCTCATGGACTTTGGACTTTCGTGGCTGAGCTGGCTTTGAACTGTGATCCTCAGATCTCAGCCTCCTGAGTAGCTAGGATTACAGGCGTAAGCCACTGGCATACAGCTTTTTTTTTTTTTTAATTGAATAGGCTTACCGTAATCAGTGAGACTACTCAGAAGGCTGAGATCTGAGGATTGCAGTTCGCTCCTACCTGGGCAGGAAAATCTATGAGACTCTTGTCTCCATTTAATCACACATGTATACATACATACATACATACATACATACAAAAAAGCCTGAAGTAGAGCTGTGGCTGAAGTAGTAGAGTGCTAGCCTAAAACACAAAAGCTCAGGGACAGAACTCAGGCCCTGAGTAGGCTAATTCTGCTTTTAACTCTCTGGAAACTCAATATGTGTTATTCCTAATAGTCAGTAGGGAAAATGATTTGAGAGACTCATGAATCTAATTACTATTTAGCGTAAGACTAAATTGTATTGTATTTCTCTCACTAGTAAAGAGATCTATGAAATTGAAATGTGACATATAACTGAACCATAATCACCTAGAAACTAACAACAGAACTTCAGTTATTTGGAAATGTATTTTAAAACCATATACAGAACCAGTTAAAGCAATCAATTTAATTACCAACCTTATTCTGTGAAAACATAACTATCTATATTATAGTCTGAGATTAATACAAAATTGTCAGTATCCTATAATTATAGCCCCATTTTAATATTGTGGATTAATTTACTGTGATGACACCTTAAGTCATCAGTAGTATTTATTCCCACATTAACAAGCATATACTTAAGAAAAGTAAATTAATGCATTTTAGAATGATTTTCAACAAGGGACTGAAAAAAAGATTTCTTTCCTTGAACAGAATTACCAAGTTATTCCATTAGGGAAAGTATTTAAAAGAAAAGCTATGTCAAGAAGTGCCAAGAAAGTATTCAGTTGGAAATACTAAAGCCTCTCTAATGTGTGAGTTTTGTCTGCCTAGTTTTAAAAGTAGAAAATAGTTTTATCAGGTGAGTAAGCTGTTGAGTTGTTTAGGGATTTGTTCTGTAAGTAAAAAGTTAGTATCTGATTATGCATCTATGTAATTATACCTGATTATATAGCTATTCTTTTGTTGCTCTCCTGTGGGAAATACCACCAAGATACCTGACCCATTTAACTAAAATTACACTTTCATATTCACCTTCTTTCATTCAGATCAAGTTTTAAGTTAATGTGAGAGAGCATTGAACTGAAACTTTTTCCAGTTCTATAATTGTTTTATGCACTTATTTTTAAGTTTTTCTTACATACATGACTATCCATACCCACATATGCTACTCCCAAGAGAAATGTGAAATCTTGGAAAATATTTTTATTAATCAAGGCCTTAAATGTGGTAATTCTCTCTAATTTTCAGAAACAGTATATTTCCTTTTTTTTGTGGGGGGAGGGGGTTGGGGTCTGGTCGTGGGGCCTGGGTGCAGTCCCTCAGCTCTTCAGCTCAAGGCTAGTACTCTACCACTTGAGCCACAGTGCCACTTCTGGCTTTTTTTTTTTTTTTTCTGCTTATGTGGTGCTGAGGAATCGAACCCAGGGCCTCATGCATGCAAGGCAAGCACTCTACCACTGAGCCACCTTCCCAGCCCTAGAAACAGTATATTTCTGTTCTGCACAAGGCCACAAAAGGCTTTTAATGGGGCTTCGATGAAGAACGGCATGTTGTACATTTTGTGGTTTTTTGTTTTTTTTTTAACCAGTCCTGGGACCCTAACTCAGGGCCTGGGCACTGTCACTGAGCTTCTTTTGCTCAAGGCTAGCGCTCTACCACTTGAGCCACAGCACCACTTCTGGCTTTTTCTGTGTATGTGGTACTGAGGAATCGCACCCAGGACTTCATGCATGCTAGGCAAGCACTCTACCACTGAGCCACCTTTCCAGTCTCCCCATTTTGTAGTTATTGAGCAACGGTGATATTCCTTCCCATCACCTTATTTTTCTAGTTCCCAATTTCATAACAGATTGAAGAAACAAGACATTCAGATACTTAGAAGCTTGCTCAAGAGTCATAAATGAAATATAGAATAAATGAAAGAGAGAAATGAAAGATATAGCTATAAATGAAAGATTAGTGAAAGATGTACAACTCAAATTTAGTACTTTGGTCTTCAGAGGCAAAAATGTACAACTCAAATTTAGTACTTTGGTCTTCAGAGGCAATATTCTTTCTACTGCTGAAGCAATAGAATTACTTAATTCCTGTATCCACACTCCAGATAAATGCTGTCCATTAGAACTCTGCATTAGTTTAGGTTATTAAATTCCTTTGAATTTATATAGCTATATGCATTGTTAGCTACCATTGGATAAAAATCTAAAGCATGAATCTGTACACTAATGTATGTTTAGTTCTTCCATACCTGAATCAAACAACTGCTTAGGAAACTTGAGGTAAAACATATCTCTTAAGTCATTCCTTTTTGAAATATATAAATGATTTTTAGGTATAGAGAAACTACAGAATATATCCTTAAGGGTGGCTTTGCCCTGGTAACACTTTTTGACATTGAATTTAGTTTGCATATATTTCTAGGCTTTGTCATTTTACTGACTGTGACGTTGAATAAAATCATTTAAATAGCTGATCTGATGTGCTTATTTTAAAAAGGCATCATGAGTATAAGGTAGTTTGTCAGTCACTTACAAATATGAACTATATCAGACTGTCTCCATCCTAAAATCAAGCTAAAAGATCTTACTAGTGAAGCAGTTGTAGGGACTTAAGTATTATCAAGATTCTCTTCTAAACCATACCTGTAATATGCTTCTTCTGTCCCTTCTGAATAGTACCATAGATACATTTGAGAATACTGCTATTCTGTCTCTCTCATTCCCAACACTTCATATACACTAGGTAACCACTCTACCACTAATACCAACCTAAGATCTCACATATGCAAGGCAAGCAAGCACTACCAAGCTATACCCCTAGCTCTCTTTGTTTCTCTTAACAAGTATTATTTTCAAATGTTTCAGGAGCCATTATTAGCAGCCTGGACTTTGAAAAAATATGTACATTAAAAATTTGAACTCTTGGGGCTGGGAAGGTGGCTCAGTGGTAGAGCGCTTGCCTTGTATGGCTGAGGCCCTGGGTTCGACTCCTCAGCACCACATAAGCAAAAAGAAAAAAGCCGGAAGTGGCGCTGTGGCTCAAGTGGTAGAGCACTAGCCTTGAGCTGAAGAGCTGAGGAAGAGCACCCAGGCCCAGAGTTCAGGCCCCACAATCGGTCCCCCCAAAAAAAAAAAAAATTTGAACTCTTAATACTGTGATGATACACACCTACAATCCTAGTTACTTGGGAGCTGGATGTAGGAGAAGAGTTTTTTGGGTGGTTGTTGTTGTTTTGCAAGGCGGACAAAGGGACTGTTTTTGCCAGATCTGAAGCTTGAGCTCAGAACCTGGGCGCTGTCCCTGAGCTTCTTTTGCTCAAGATTAATGTTCTACCACTTGAGCTACAGCACCACTTCCAGTTTTTTGGTAATTTATTGGAGATAGGAGTCTCATGGACTTTCCTGCCCAGGCTGGCTTCAAACTGTGATCCTCAATTCTCAGCCTGCTGAATAGCTAGGATTACAGGCATGTAATTACAGGCATAGTGCCAAGACTGGGATAGTTTTAAGCCCAATCCAGGCAAAGCAACTGAGACCTTGTTTTTAAAAACATACATACAGGGGCTGGAAGGTGGCTCAGTGG
Source organism: Dipodomys spectabilis (assembly GCF_019054845.1). Taxonomy (NCBI): domain Eukaryota; kingdom Metazoa; phylum Chordata; class Mammalia; order Rodentia; family Heteromyidae; genus Dipodomys; species Dipodomys spectabilis. The sequence goes on from NW_024870731.1 coordinate 5,675,039, forward strand.
CAGAGTGCTTGCCTTGCATGCATGAGGCCCTAGGTTCGATTCCTTAGCAACACATAAGCAGAAAAAAGCCAGAAGTGGCACTGTGGCTCAAGTGGTAGAGCACTATCCTTGAGCTGAAGAGCTGAGGGACAGCACCACGGCCCAGAGTTCAGGTCCTACACACAACAACAACAAAAAACATATACAAACAAAGAGGACTGAAGGTGTGGCTGAAGTGGCAGAGCACTTGCCTAGCATGCATGAGACCCTCGCTTCAGTCTTTTTGTTTTGGGGGATGCTAGAAATACAACCCAAAGCCTTTTGCATGCCATACAAGCACTACTGTATCAGAGTCAGCCCAAAATTTTTTTAAATTCTCAGTGATAACAGTTCTAATCAGTGGATCTTTTGATGTTGATACAAAGGGATTTTGTTTGGGTTTTGGGGATAGGGATGTTTGTTTGCTTGGTTTACTGTATAACATACACATTATGACCAATCTGTCTTTACTTGCAAATAGACTCTCTTTTAATAGCTGCTTGGATTATAAAACCATTCCTTGGAGACTTTAAACTAGGAGTTCTGTGACATACACACATCTAAGAAGGTATTCAGTTCTTGTACAGAGACATCTGGACAGAAAATCTTGCCTCCATAATCATAAAATATTAAATGAAGAGTATAGCCAAAAAGGAAGTAAGGGACATTTCCATGGGCCATGGGACACAACAAAGTAAAATTGAAGGCAATGACAGGAGGCACTGAGCTGACTATGACATCGGCTATTATGAAGTGTTTAGAGGTGGGAGTTTCCCTTAATTAAGCATGCTGTTAGTATTGGTAGATGCTACTCAGGGAGTAGAGATTGGGAAGAATGTGGTTTGAAACCAGCCCAGGCTGAAAGTTAGCCTAGTATAGTGCCATACTCCTGAAATCCAGCTACATGGAAAATGTAGACAAGAGGATCACAGTCTGAAGTCTAGAGCAAAAAAAAAAAAAAGACGAAGAAGAAGGGGGCTAGGAAGGTGGCTCAGTGGTAGAGTGCTTGCCTTGCATGCATGAGGCCCTGGGTTTGATTCCTCAGCACCACATAAGCAGAAAAGGCTGGTAGTGGCACTGTGGCTCAAATGGTAGAGTGCTAGCCTTGAGCTGAAGAGATCAGGGACAGCGACCAAGCCCAGAGTTCAAGCCCCACAACCAGCAAAAAAAAAAGGGGGTGGGGGGCTAAAGGTATGGTAGAATGTGAGACCCTATATTCAAACCTCAGTACCGCCAGGGGAAAAAAAGTGTATAATAGCATGAGGATATCATACTTCATAAAGTGGAAAGTTAGTGCTGAAACACACTCGTTAGTATATGCCAGATCTAATTGGAAAGATCCTGTTCACCAACCTGGAGTGGTGGTAATCAAGTTTGTCTATCTCAGTCTGAGTTATCAGTTAAAAGAAATGTGTCCCCTCTAAAAATTATAACCATGAACCTTCCCTCATATAAATTTGGGATTCAAGTTATTACCACTTATTTTGTATAGTTTCTATTCAAGCCAAGAAGCTAATATAAAATTAATCATTAGCAGGTAAGTACTCTAGGATACTTGGCAGACACAAATACAAAGCTCTTTGACAAGATCCTTCAGTCAGGTTGCCCAGGGATCCACAGATAAGCTTCTACAAAGTCTTCATGGTCCCCAGTCACTCACTATCCAAGGAAGTAATTCTCAGTGAGTGAGAGGTAAGGTATAACGAATAGCAGGATTATGTAACCCTTCTGAAAAACTTTAGATGATAGAATAATCATCTAGCAAGGGGTAAGAACATCTGGCCCACAGGCTATATAAGGCCCTCAAAATTATGTGGCACATGACAGGACAGACTCATGCGTCTCATTGGTTGCCTACAGCCCACCTATCTGTATTGATTAGTTTGGCCCACAAATGATGTAACATACAGCTAAATGGCCCTTGGCAGAAGAAAAGGTTCCTACCCCTGATAGAGACTTTGGTGGATACAACCACCAAATGTAGATTACAAAATAAAGAAACAATAAAAAAAAAAAAATAGAAGAATCAAAAGCTATTAAAATAACAGGGAGATTCAAAAGTAACCAAGTAGAACTTACAGAAATTAAACTTTTAATTACTGAAAGAACCTCTACCTGTATTCACCAGTTAATTAATGATAGCTAAAGAAAATTGGTGAGCTAGAAGAACCATCTGAGGGAATACAGATGCATCTCCCAAAGAGGAAAAGAAAGGGAAACAGGACAGAGAGGATAAAATTGTAATATCTAATATTATGGATAAGAATTAATAGTAAAGTAGAGAAAATATTTGAGGAGATTATGATTGAGAATTTTCCAGTGTCCATAAAAGATGTCTCAAATTTAGGCAGTCAAATAGACCCCAGGCACAATAGAAATAAATAACCACCTGTCACATTATAGCAAAGAAAGCAGAGGCTACTTAAGATGATGTATATTCACAGGAGCACCAGTCACTGATGGATTTCTTAAATAACTGAGGAAAACCAAATCAGTAATCCAGGAGAACATAAAAGCCAAGTGCCAGGGCTCATACCTATAATCCTAGCTACTCAGGAGTCTTAAGATCTAGAGAATTGAGGTTTGAAGTCAGCCTGAGAAGTCACCAAATTAGCAAAGAGCTAATCTAAAGAGACAGCTGAGCTAGCAGGCCAAAGGAATTTGATAAAAATCACATGTAGATAAAAGGAATAAAAATAATGTAGTTGAGAGAAGATTTTAAAATATTAAATATTAAAATATAACTATAAATATTTTATATATAAATATATTTTTTTATATATTTATATATAAATAAATATATATAAATATAAAATATTAAATGGTGACTGTAGTTAAAAGGAGAGTATAAGGGACATTCTATGGACCACAACAAAGTAAAATTGAAAACTAGTATCTAGTCTGCCTGAATTGCAAATTGAAAGTTAAAAATCCATAGTTACAGTGGGAAATTTTAGCAGGTCACCTTAGTAAGTGTGTGTGTGTGTGTGTGTGCGTGCGTGTGTGCGCGCGCGCGCGTGTGTGCGCGCGCCTGGGCACTGGGCCTGGGCACTGTCCCTAAGCTTGCTGTTTTGTTTTGTTTTTTTCCCTCAAGGCTAGCACTCTACTAGAGAAAGAGAGATTAATCAATTGAAGATAAAGTCTCCCAGATTTTCTTACTCAGCCTGACTTCAAACCTTGATCCTCAGATCTCAGCCTCCTGATGTAGCTAAGATTACAGGCATGAGCCACTGGTGCCAGCAGTAATACTCTTAAAAGCAGAGATAGGGCATGTAGGACATCCATCCTAAAAAATTAAGGAGTAAAGGGAAATCTGTGTAAAAATTTTAAAAAGTGTAGGGTGTTGGTGGCTTATGCCTATAACCTCAGCTACTCAGGAGGCTGAGATCTGAGGATCACAGTTCAAAGCCTGCATAAGCAGGAAAGTCTGTGAGTCTCTTAACCACCAGAAAACCGGAAGTGAAGCTGTGGCTCAAAGTGGTTTTGTGCAAAAAATGCTCAGGAACAGCACTCAGGGCCTAAATTCAAGCCCCATGACTGACAGGAAAGAAGAGAAGGAGGGAAGGAAGGTAGGAAGGGAAATTAATTGCAGAAAATAGAAATTGCAAAAGAATAATAGAGCAGATGCACAAAACAAGTTTGTAACATGACTGATCCATCAACAATAAAAAGAGAAAAGGGCTGGGCACTGGCGATTTGCACTTATAATCCTAGCTATTTGGGAGGTTGAAATCTGAGGTTCAAGGTTTGAAGTTATCCTGGGCAGAATAATCCATGAAACTCTTATCTCCAATTAGCCACCCAGAAAAAAAGCCAGAAGTGGGGCTGTGGCTCAAGTGGTGAAGTCCTAGCTTTGAGCGCCAAAGTTCTGGGACAGTGAAGGGGAGATGGTGGAGGGAGAGGAAAGAGAGAACAGAATTTGGCAATATTGGGAGAATTGTATTTGTATACAAAGATTTTTTGGGGGGGAGGATCAGTCATGGGGCCTGGGCACTGTCCCTCAGCTCTTCACCTCAAGGCTAGTACTCTACCACTTGAGCCACAGCACCACTTCTGGATTTTTCCTCTTACGTGGTGCTGAGGAATCAAAACTAGGTCCTCATGCATGTAAAGCAAGCACTCTACCAATGAGCTCTACCACCTTCCCAGCCCCACAAAAAAAATTTTTTTTGTCGGTCATGGGGCTTGAACTCTGAGCCTGAACACTGTCTCTCAGCTCTTCAGCTCAAGGATAGTACCACTTGAGCCACTGAACCACTTCGGGTTTTCTGAGTGGTTTATTGGCAATTAGAGTTTCACAGACTTTCATTCCCGGCCTTGCTTTGTACGGCAGTCCTCAGATCTCAGCCTCCTGAGTAGCTAGAATTACAGGCATGAGCCACCAGCGCCAGCTTCACAAAGAATTTTTTTTTAAGGATTTTTTAAAACAAGAAAATAGTCGGTGTGGGGGGGGGAGGGGGGTATGATTGGGTGGGGGGGAGGGGGGAGGCTGGGAAGGGAGGTGAAGGGTAAACAAAGGAGGAGGCTGCAATGCTTGGTAAGAAATGTACGCATTATCCTGCCCATGTAATTGTAACCCCTCTGTACAGTATGTTCTCAAATAAAATAAAATTAAATTAAAAAAAAAAAAAGAAAATAGTATGAAGAACTTTCGCCTGTACCCTCAGGCATGAAAACATCTGAATGAACTCAAACAAATGGTTGTAAAATGTCTCCTAACACATCTAAAGAAAACACAGCAAATGGTATTAGGACAGGTTCTCCATATAGAGACACAGCCTCTGAAATGGCAGATTCAGAACTTACACATTTTTTTATCTTATTTTTACAATGAATTTATCTCCTTAGACCAGCAAGTTGGTGAGCACCTGCCACAACAACACCTCACTAATGTTTCTCATAGAAAATGCTTTTCCCAATCATATTAAGTGAAGTAAGCCAGTCCCAGAGAAATTTAGGCCTCATGGTTTCCTTATTTGCAATAAATAGAATATGTATAGGATAATCTTACCAGATGAGCTGAAAAGCTCAAACGCTATGTACATAAAAGTTGATGCCATAGTGGCGCTGTAGCTCAAGTGGTAGAGCGCTCGCCTTGAGTTGAAGAGCTGAGGGACAACGCCCAGGCCCAGAGTTCAAGCACCACGACCGACAAAAAAAAAAAAAAAAAAAGTTGATGCCAAGTGAAATCAACCCCAAGATATGGACACTAGAGGTCTGAGTTGTTGTTTTAAATGTACTGGGTGATTTTTGTTTGTTTGTTTCCCTTGTATGTTCTTCCCCCTATGGTATATCCCCTGTTGTCACTGTACTTGATTTTGGTACCTTGCATCTTGTATATACATTTGTCTAATCTGGGGAGGGGAAGGAGAATAACAAAATGGTAAAACAAGGACACAGGATGACCCATTGCAACAATGAGACCCACAGGACAGTATATTGGAAACGAACTTTACAACTTCAGTCGGGTGGGGGGGGGGGGGATGTTAGTGGGACAAAGGAAGGGGTAACAATGATCAACTAATGTACTCATTGCCTCATTCATGTAACTGTAACCCCTCTGTACAGCAAGCATGCTTTTCCCCAAGACCTCCATTAGGGGTCTTTGAGTACTTTCTGTGGATACCTCTTAGGAGTGAAAGTGGTAACCTGAAGTCTGCAAATATATACTTTGTAGTGTGTGTGTGTGTGTGCGTGTGTGTGTGTGTGTGTGTGTGTGTGTGTAATATATCTTGGGGGACTATGAAGTCCCCCAAGAATTTTGAGCAATTTTAAAAATTTTGTTTTTGAACTAACATACATTTGTTAATACATATGAAGAGGTTTCATTGTGATACTTCCATACAGGCACAGTCTACTTTGAACAAATTCACCCCTCCTGTATTCCCATTTCCTCCTTGAGCAATTTTTTTAGAAGTCTAAAACTTGATAGGTAAATCAAAAAGAAAATGAAATCTAACAAAACTGTTTTCTTGGGTTTTTGTTTTGTTTTTGTTTTACAATTAGACAATAGTCAATATAACTTAGTTAATTGACATTATTAAGGTGCAGATTTGTGATACCCACAAGCTCTGTAAAAATCAGTACTGGGGCTTGAACTCAGGGTCTGGGCACTTTCCCTGAGCTCTTTCGTTCAAGGCTGACACTCTACCACTTGAGCCACAGTTCCACTCATGACTTTTTGCTAGTTAATTAGAGATAAGACTTTGCTGCCTTGTCTGGCTTCAAACCACACTTCTCACTACTTAGCCTTCTTAGTAGCTAGAATTACAGGCGTGAGCAACTGGCACCCAGCTCAGTTCTGACATTATATGTTTTATAAGAAACTGTTCCATTACTGCTTTTTACTGTTTTTAAGTTAACAAAGGTAGTTATTTAATTCATAAGCAAACCTTAATTTAGTGATAGATCATTTTCTAGATGCTAAACTATATACACTAAAAGTTTGGTATACTTCTAGATATTTTTTTTTCTTGTCTTTAAGTTCTATTGTTTCCTTAGAAAACTATAAGCAGAAGTCACTAAGGTATATTGGATCCTTCAGTGTCAGAAATTCCTTACCTTCCTGGTAAGGGTCAAGATAGTTAATGATATATGATGTTACATTAAGCCCTGAGTTATTCATGTTTATTCTTCATCTGTGGATCAGTGGGAAAAAGTGATTTAAGGTCTGTATATTAAAATAATTAGCCTAAAATACTGAAAATCTGATCTGCCAGAGAGGTATAAAGATATTTACATGTTTTTCTTGGTTGTTTTCAGTAATAAAAGTCATACATTAACTAGAATTTTCTCTTCAGTCTAACTTTATAATGACCTTAGGAAAGTTTTAGCCAAAGATAAGTGATTATTTTATTTCATGTGTGTGTTAGACTTGGCATCTTCGTACTGGAAAGTAATTGCTTTTTTAACAAAGACAGCTTTCAGGGGTTCTTAACCTAATACCTTAGGCAAGTTCCTACTGTATGCAACTGTCATCATTTTAAAATCTTTTCTATAATACCAAAGTAACTTTGGAAAATTAAACAGAATTAAGTAAAAAAAATCCTCTTCAGTTTTTCAAAAGAACCCAGATATATTCTGAATTTTATTTTTTTCAGTTTTTCATAGTAACAGATTTGTGTTTTTAGCAACACTTTGAAAATAGTAATTAGTTAAAACCCAACCTGAAATTTTCTGAAGAAAGTGGTAATTGACAAAACAGCTACTAATATAGTATATTACTCTTTAGCCAGCTTAACAACAACAAATTGCCTAACAAATACAATTGAATATAAATTATTCTTGCTATATAGTATTTAAAGAGCTTACCTGCAAAAGCCTGGGAGAAGTACCCTTCTGTTTCCACTTCACTTACAACTTTTCCTTTATACTTTGCATCAGTTTCTTGAAAGAGAGTATTTTTAATTAAAGTTAGATCACTAGAAAAAGTAGGTAGATTCATTTCCATAGTGTTGAAAATGCAGCTGTCAAATGGAAAATTTTAGCTGAAAAAAGATGCTGTAGTATGTGCTTTTTGTTATTTGTTTTTTTGGGGTTTTTTGTTGTTGTTGTTGTTTCTGCTAGTCCTTTTTCAGTTCAAGGGCAAGACTCAGAACAGTAGAGATGGTAGGTGGCTGTTGGCATTTGGTACAGCTCTTCAGACTTAAAAGCACAGTGCAAGAAGTTTCTTTGTAAGATGAGTTTATAATTTATCAAGTCAAAAAATGTGAGTTCTACCTCCAAACTAAAAGAGGAATTTATAAACAATAAGAAAAGTTCCACGGTTCATTCTTTGTGATCGTTGGGTTGAGCACTTCTTTCACAGTGTTGAAGAAAGACAGTCTTCCACCATCAGCTGCAACACTGCTATTGTTGGTATGATTCTGTAATCAGCGAAGGTAACTGCATTAGTCTGGCCTCCAGGACCCAGATAAGTAAAGAGCCTCACTGTTGCCCCTTTCGTAGATTGAAGAGGTAAAAGCATCATGAGAGCATATAGGAACTTAGACTGGAAGGCTGACTGTGATGCTGTGAGGTCAGGCATTTGAAAAACACGCACTGCTTTCTGTCTTCATGGTATCTGCTGCTTGTTATTCTGGTAGAGCCACTACCAAGCCTCTTCTTAGTAGTTTTTTAGTCCATGAGCATTTCAGAATTTCCCAAGTGGATTCTTTTCATTATGATTCACCACTGGTTACTGACTGTTCCCCTCTAAGATAGTATTATGAGATAAAAATAATTTTTATCTTTTTATTTTGTACCTTTGGTCCTAGGACTTGAATTCTGGGCCTAGGCTCTGTCCCTAGTTTTTGTGCTCAAGGCTAATACTCTACCACTTGAGCCATGGCACCACTTCCAGGGTTTTTTGTGGTAGTGAGGAATTGAACCTAGGGCTTCATGTGTGCTAGGCAAGCACTCTACCACTAATCCACATTCCCAGCCCCTTATGTCTTTTTATTTTGATACAGTGTTAACAGTAAAGCCTTTAAAAATTAACCATATATAGACTATTTGTCTCCTAGGTATTATTATATTAACTAATAGACAATGTTTTATTTTGAAAATTCACAAAAAGTGGTAAAGTTCAATGCGATTTTAAAATTTGACTATTAGAAAGTAATTTCAAGCTGAGCACCATTGGCTCACACCTATAATCCTAGCTGCCCAAGGAGGCTGAGATCTGAGGATCAGAGACTCTTACATCCAATAAACCACTCAGAAAAAGCTGGAAGTTGTTGTGGCTCAAGTGGTAGAACGCTAGTCTTGAGCACTAAGAGGCTCAGGGACAGTGCCCAGGCCCTGAGTTCAAACCCCAGGACCAGCAAAAAAAAAGTAACTTCAGAGACTCTAGAGTAATTCCTAGTCCAAGGGGACAAAAAACTCTTCTGGAGCTGGGCGCCGGTGGCTCACACCTGTAATCCTAGCTACTCAGGAGGCTCAAAGCCAGCCTAGGCAGGAAAATCCGTGAGACTCTTATCTCCAATTAACCACTAGAAAACCAGAAGTGTTGCTGTGGCTCAAGCGGTAGAGCGCTCGCCTTGAGCTGAAGAGCACAGGGACAGCACCCAAGCCCAGAGTTCAAGCCCCAGAACCAACCAAAAAAAAAAAAAAAACTTCTGGATTGGGCAGAATAGACCTCAAGACTGAAGGTTCAGATACCTGGGAGGACCCAGGCAGACTTGAGTTACTTAGAGTCACTAGTTCCAGCTTTTTCTTTTTCCTCTAAGTAATGAAAAGTCCAAGCATTTGTTGCCAACATTTAAGAATTAGAACATTTTATTCATCTGGATTTCTATAGCTCCTGGCCATTAGTGTTCCTGTAAATATCAGAGTTCTAGTTAGTACTTGCCACTCACTAATCCCACCACACCTGATATTTCTTATACACTGTAAGCAATTGCGCTTACACCTCTGATTTGGATGGTTTAGTAAATTGGTAGGTAAAAGGTATAAAAAAGAGAAACTGGGGAGATATTTGTCTGCTCTTCCAGCATTTTATCACTTTAAAACAACAATAATCATTTTCAACAACTCCTTGAGAAGAAACAGGCCTTAAGGAGTAGAGTACTATGTAGCAGACTGTAATCCTGTCATCTTTGGCAGGCAAACTCTAGTGTGATTCATTGTTTTATTTAGAGATGCCTGTAAGTGAAGAATAAAAAATTTGATATAGAAGTGAACAGCCATAATACTATTGGATTCATTTTCCTACTCTCCAAAGATTAGAGGGGAAAGAAAAGATTAGAGGTCATTTCATATGGCAGAATCCTACATTGAGATCCTGTTTTTTTTTTTTTTTTAATGGAAGCAATATTTCTGGTAAATATATTCTCAATTTAAAGAGTGCACATTTAAAAAAAATTACAAACTGAGGAGCATTCAGGATAGCATTTTCTAGATCTGGCTTGCATCTTTTACCCATTGTTCAGTAAATGGATACTACCACATGAATTTTAGAAATTTGGCTTTTTCTATAGCACATTAGTGTCCAGAGATGACTGTTCTTTAAGCCAAAAGGGGTAAATTGCTAAGGTCACTTGAGCCACACTTACCAGCTTTACTTGTAGGCACATAGAATCTTCTCATCTAAGTGTTTGCACCTACCCAAATCTCCTGTGTAAATTGCAGGCCAGTCATTCTTTGTCTTTCTACCCTTCCTTTTTCCTCCCCTTCTCCCTCTCCTATCTGTCCCCAAAGGAAAGATCTGTGTGAATAGAGAAGTAATATAAAAGTGTAGTTTGCTATAATCAAAGCCTCTTTTTTAGGCTAAAGGCATAACTTAAGTAGTTGACCACGTGCCTAACAAGTATGAGACCCTGAATTCAAACCCCATTGCCAGTAAACTCAGAATTTCTAGAGCTAGGCACTGGTAGCTCACTCCTTTAATTCTAGCTGTTCAGGAGGCTGACATCTAAAGATCACATTTCAAAGCCAGTTTGGCAGGAAAATCCATGAGACTTTATCTCCAATTAACCATCAGAAGTGGAACTCTGGCTTAAATAGTAGAATACTAGCCTTGAGCAAGAAAGCTCAGGGATAGTACCCAGGCCTGGATTTTAAGCCCTAAGACCAATACAAAAAAAGTAAAAATAAAAGAAGCTCCATTGTCTCCTGATGCAGATCTTCATCAATATGTATCTTTTACAACTTATTTCTTCAGTGTTAGGGATTGATCCCAAGGTCTCTTATCTCCAATTAACCAGAAAAAAAGCAGGAATTGGAAACAAGATTCAAGTAGTAGAGCACCAACCAGACTTGAGTAGGAAAAGCCAAGCAAGAGCTTCATAATCCTGAGTTCAAGCCCCAGTACTGGCACAAAAAAACAGCCAGGCGCCGGTGGCTCATGCCTGTAATCCTAGCTACTCAGGAAGCTGAGATCTGATGGTCGCAGGTCAAAGCCAGCGTAGGAAGGGAAAGTCTGTAAGACTCTTAACTCCAATAAAACCACACAGAAAACCGGAAGTGGTACTGTGGCTCAAGAGGTAGAGCGCTAGCCTTGAGCTTAAGGCTAAGGGACAGCATCCAGGCCTAGAGGTCAGGTCCCACAACTGACAAAAAAAGGAAGCAGACCAGATCTATATGCTAAAGCATGAGAGATTTTCAGCTGTCAGGATTGTGTGTGTATGTGTGTGTGTGTGTGTGTGTGTGTGTGTGTGTGTGTGTGTGCGCGCGTGTGCACGGGCCAAACCCAGGGCTTGACCTCAGAGCCTGGACACTGTTCCATAGCTTTTGTGCTTAAGTGTTCCATCACTTGAACCACAGTTCTTTTGTTATTTTTGGTGGTTAATTGGAGATAAGAGTCTCATGGACTTTCCTGCAAGTCTGGCTTTGAACCATGATCCTCAGATGTCAGCCTCCTGAGTACCTAGGATTATAGGAGTATGCTACCGGTGCCCAGCAAGACTCTAGGATTTAACAAAGTCTCCTAACCACTTGAATATTCTTGATTTCTACATGTACCATACACCACCCAAGATGAAAAACAGAGTAATATTATAGGATCAAATCCTAATAAGTAGCTAGATCTTTGAAGAAGGTTCTCTAGAAACTAGAAAACTCTCTTAGCATTTACGTTTTTCTCGGTATTAAATCCAGATACATATAATCTTTGTTGTTAATACTGTTTTATACTTTTTCTAAAGGAAAGGGTTTTCATGTGAAAAGCAAGGGAAGCATTTCATTTTTGAGTTCTGGAGTTTGAACTCAGGGCCTTACACCTACAGGGCAGGTACTGTACCACTAGGGCCACACCTCCAAGCTGGTTTTGGATATTCTTGGGGACGGGGGGGGGGGGGGGGGGGGCGGGGGAAAGGAAGTCAAGCCTCTTTATTGAGACTTGGAGGCCAGGAGGGGTTGAAAATGCACCGGAGACAGCAAACTCTGTTGTCCTCCTCGTGCAGGCCCTTCTTGGACCCTTAGTCTCTTATCTGCATCTTGATGTGGATAAAAATACAACCTAAAGGCAATTAGATGTTCTATAACACCTCCTAGCTTTTCAGTGACTTTCCTGTATGTATTACTGAATTAGTACCAGAGATATCCATTAATTAACTAGTTTGTTTTCATCTTGAGAAAATCCACTTAAAAAGCAGAATGCTATTTTTTTGCTATGGCAAAATAATACTATCAGGAAATTATTTCAGAATGTCTCAGCAAGTGAATTGTTGGCAGAATATGTTGGGCATTCAAGTGTAAGCTCTCTCAAGAGATGAATACTTAGGTTTAGAGACAAAGTCCTCTGCAGTTTTAGCCATTTGGTGAACTTATCTGTCTTTTCTCACTAGTGGCAGTGACAGGCTCAGTGGCAGCTCCCTGGGCTTTCTTGCCAGTTGTATGCACTGAGCATTTGATATGTTGGCAGACAGCTGATTCTTGGATGCGTCTCTGAACCTGTACAGGTCTGCTTCTGGCAGAATTGAGTGTGACTCTTATCCTTTACCCATTAAGTTATCATTGTAGCTTCCTTATCTTTATTTCTTCTGCAAACATGCCTTTGAAAGTGTTTGTCTCTTTTTTGGCAGTTTATTTGACAGTATAGAAGTGTAGAAACATTTGTCTTATTTCTAAATTTTATTTCTTTGAAAGGGAATAAGTGAATGTTTTTCATAAGTTGACAGCTCTAATTATTTTTATTTTCCCTATGGAATTATTTTAAGAGTTTAACTTAGAATCCCCTAAGAAAACACTTAATTGCTTTTGTTTAGCCCAGAAAAATTTTGTGTTCCTCTCCGGGCTCAGTATATTATATATCATAAACATTTTTTCATTGCTGTAAATCACATGGATATGTCCAGATATATATTGTGTATTAGAGGAAAACTGGAACCTTTTATATTTGAACTTCAGTGTTTGGGTGTTCCTTGCCAAAATTGGAAAGGGCATATTTAAAGAAAGATGATTGCATGTTATTGCCATATATGGAGACTTTTCAAAGCCAATCTGATTTACTCTAACTTGGAGTGAGCTTTAGCTGCTAAGAGCATAGCTGAGATAATGCTTAGTAATTATCTCCTCTATAACAGGCTACTTTTGTGTTCCTTTCATTTAGATGTCAAAGCTGACTTAATTTGTTGGTTTGCATGATGTTAAACATTCTACAATTACTGGTTTTTCGTTGTAAGCACTTTCAGTGTTTTGAAATTCTGTGAACAGAATAACCACTATGACAGTGGGTTCTAAACATGGAAAGCTGGTTGCAGCAGGTTGAATGCTCAAAGGCTGACCAGCTGAGCTGCCTTCAGGTAGGGCCATCACCTTTAAGGCCTACAGCCAGACGTGGGGCCCCAAGGTTAGAGAACTTTTAGTGTGATTGGGACTTTCCCTGTCACAGAAGACTCCTTACAAACAAGATAGGGTAGAAAAAAATCTTGTTCGTGGTCTTCATTCATTAAAATAAAGGTGTTTGTTTATGAGTGTTCGTTCAAGAACAATTGAAAACCTCAACTTTTATTTCCTTCAAGAGGAGAATTTTTTAGCAATAAAAAAAAAATTTAAGAATTTTTAAAGTTGTGATCTGCTTTGAAATCTTTTGTAGGATAATGGCCTTAATTAAGGATGAAACAAATAATTTGCCACTAAAGTAATCTTTTAACAGTAGTCTTTTTTTCTTTAAATGATTATTGATGGTTTATTTTAGTCAAATAGGGATGAAAGGAAGACATTTCTATTTGTTTTTACTTTTTTTTCAGTTTTTGTCCAGGAGGAGGGGGGGGGGGGTTCTTTGTCTTTATATTTTCCTAGTGCTGAAGGCCTTGAGTTCTCTCATTGGGATTTTTCAATCACAGCTGGTGCTCTACCACTTGAACCACACCTCTAATCCAACTTTTTTCTGATTAATTGGAGATGAAGTCTTGAGGACTTTTCTTCATTATTTCTACCTACATTATCCAAAATATGCTTGCAGTAGATTTCTATGTTATCTCTAGTAATAAAAGTCATTTAGGCTGAGCGTTGATAACTAGGCCTATAATCCTAATTTCTCAGGAGGCTGAGATCTGAGGATCACAGTTCAAAGTGACCAGCCTGGTCAGGAAAGTCCATGAGACTCTTATCTCCAATTAACCACTAGAAAATCGGAAGTGGCGCTGTGGCTCAAGTTGTAGAGCGCTAGCCTTGAATGAAGAGCTGAAGGACAGCGCCCATGCCCAGAGTTCAAGCCCCATGACTGACTCTCCAAAAAAAGTATGCTGGGAAAGATGCAGAAGAAATGAACAAGTAAGCCCAGTATAGTTGATCTGAGGTTGGATATGGATTTTATTTTTTTTAATGAAAACTTTTACTGTAACACTATTTTAATTCTATATTTTAAGAGTTAGTATTTTTCTCTATTAGTGAACTTGGTGTTTAATAGTGAAGACTTTCTATCATTTTGGAATACATTTTAAAATGGACATTGATTGAGTCATAGTTTAATTGACAGCCTTTTCTTTCTTGGTAATAAATAATGGTGCATCTTATATTTAGTGGCATGGTGCATCTTATATTTAGTGGCATCTTGGGTTCAGTGAGATTTGGTAATAATATCTAAAGCCAACTGCCTTTTGGACTGTGTGTGTGTGTGTGTGTGTGTGTGTGTGTGTGTGTGTGTGTGTGTGTGTGTGTGTGTGTGTGTGTGTGTATTTTAATATCTAAAGCCAACTGCCTTTTGGACTTGTGTGTGTGTGTGTGTGTGTGTGTGTGTTACTGGAATTGAAACCAACACCAGTGAGGTCATTTTTAAAATTTTGAGAGACTTGCTCAATTGATCCGACTGGCCATCCATCTGCATCAGCTTCTCAAGTAGCTAGGATTTTGGCATGAGCCTCCGTACCCAGCTTTTTGCAATTTCCATGTAAATATTTTACCTGTCCTAATTTTAAGAGTCAGGAGGTTTGTTGCTTTGTATTTTGTTTTCTTTAGCAAGATTATTAACAACTGGGGTCTGATGGTAAATTCAGTGATAGTCTTTGGTGGTAATTTATTATTTATGTATATACATGTGAATCCTTGCTTCCCCTCATCATTTTTCCATTTCCTTTGTTTTTCAAGTGTCAATATACAGTATCTGGTTTTATGACAAGAATGACTGTCATCGCATAGCAAAACTCATGGCTGAGTAAGTATATTAATAGATTTAACTAATACATATATGTTTGTGTGTGTGTGTGTGTGTGTGTGTGTGTGTATATATATATATATATATATATATATATATATATATATATATATATATGAGAAAGAAAAATTACTCCCCTCCCCACATATCTTTGTTACTTAAGTTTATTAACTCACATATCTTCCCTTACTGCCTTTTTACTACCAAAAAATCAAAAAGGGCAAGAAACGAAATCTAAAGTTAACTACAATCCCAGTACTTCCAAGTGTTCCCAAATGTCTGTTTCCTTCCAATCTACTTCTTTATGTGTATATTAGGCTGATATATGTGATTGTTTTTATGAAAATCAGAGTATATTATCATCCCATTTTTAAATGTCAACAGCATTTTTTCAAGACAATAAATTTTCTCTGTAGTAGTTATAGTGACTTCAATATATCCAATCCTGTGCTTTACACTTGCCAAAAGCCTTAGCTCCAGAGAATATCAGCTGCATCCAGCGCACGGTTTGACAACCAAATATAAGCTATCCAAATTTCTATTTTAACAACTGTTATATAGCACTCATGAGCGCCCCCATAGAGAACTTCCTCATATGTCCATATTTAATTCCTTCTGACACAACTAGATTTAGCAGTCTATAGATTGTCTTCTAGGCAATATTTGTAACTTAGTCTTGAAATTTGGAAAAAGTAAATGTGTTGTTATCAAGGGCTTGAACTCAGAACCTTGTGCTTTTTCCACTCATGGCTGGCATTCTACTATTTGAACTACAGCCCCTTTCTGGATATTTTTTGGTTAGTTATGGGGCTTGAACTCAGGACTTAGGCACTGTCCCTGAGCTCTTTTGCTCAAGACTAGCACTCTACCACTTTGAGCCACAGCTCCACTTCTAGTTTTCTGGTTGTTAATTGGAGATAAGAGTCTCATGGACTTTCCTGCCTGAGCTGGCATCTAACTGCAATCTTCTTATCTCAGCCTCCTAAGTAGCTAGGCTTACAGATGTAAGCCATGGCACCCAGCCCTTCTGACATTTTACTGTTTAATTTTATTTAGGTCCTTTCAAACTCACCTGCCCAGGTTGGCTTCAGATCTCCATCTTCAGATCTTAGTTTCCTAAGTAGCTAGGATTATAAGGATGAGCCACTGATACTCAACTAAAATAATTTTCATTTAGTTGATGTTCTGAAGGATGATTCATCTTTTTGCAAACTGGACCATAGAAAACCACAACTGACATTCCTATCTACATTTCTGGAATGCTACCCTAGATTCTGAGAACCTAAGACATTGGTACTAGAAGGTCCTAAGGGCCTACAGAGCTCTGGCAAAATGCTGCAGTGAGAGGATTGTTTCTGGTGCACCTCTGCTTTCCCTTCCATTTTATCAGAATCCTATATAAATCTCTTTCCTTCTATCAAAATTCTCTTTCCTGTAAGGTTTGTATCTACATGTTTGGGAAAAGTCTTTAAATTTTTTAATTAACTTTTTTTTTTTACTTATTTTTTTTTTTTGCTGGTCGTGGGGCCTGCACTCTGGGCCTGGGCACTGTCCCTTGAGCTCTTCAGCTCAAGGCTAGCGCTCTACCACTTGAGCCACACCGCCACTTCTGGCTTTTTCTGCTTATGTGGTGCTGAGGAATCGAACCCAGGGCCTCATGCATGCAAGACAAGCGCTCTACCACTGAGCCACCTTCCCAGCCCAATTAACTTTAATTTTTAATTAATTGAACTTAAATCAGTAGTCCTCAAAACTTTATACCCAGGAATATTTACATTTTTTAAAAGGATACAATAGCTTTCAGACACCATTGGTTCACTCCTGTAAGCCTAGCTACTCAGGATGCTGATATTTGAGGATTGTGGTTTGAAATCAGCCTGGGCAGGAAAGTTCATGAGACTCTTGCCTCCAGTTAACCACCAAAAAGCCAGAAGTGGAGTTCTGGCTTAAGTGGTAGAGCATTTGAATAAAAAAGCTCAGGGATAGGACAAAGGCCCTGAGTTCAAGCCCCGGGACCAGCAAAAAAAAAAAAAAAAAGAGGGAGAAAGATGCAATAACTAATACCAAACATGTTCCTATTGGATGTTTACCCATCTCCATGTTTATTAAGTGACCCTGCAGAGTTCTTCCTGTGAACTTAGAATCACTCTTATCAGAAGAGATGTTTGTAAGGCCCCATGCAGTGTCTCATAACTGTAATTCCAGCTATTTGAGATACAGAGAGCAGGAAAATTGAAATGTGAGGCCAGGGCTGGGAAGGTGGCTCAGCGGTAGAGCACTTGCCTTGCATGCATGAGGCCCTGGGTTCCATTCCTCAGCACCACATAAGCAAAAAGAAAAAAGCTGGACAATGAGAAATACAAAATGTCATGTCAAAACCAGCTTTACAATGTCGGTGGGGGGGGGGAGGGGGGGTATGATTGGGTGGGAGGGAGGGGGGAGGCTGGGAAGGGAGGTGAAGGGTAAACAAAGGAGGAGGATGCAATGCTTGGTAAGAAATGTATGCATTATCCTGCCCATGTAATTGTAACCCCTCTGTACAGTATGTTCTCAAATAAAATAAAATAAAATTAAAAAAAAAAAAAAAAAAAGAAAAAAGCTGGAAGTGGCACTGTGGCTCAAGTGGTAGAGCGCTAGCCTTGAGCTGAAGAGCTGAGGGACAGCGCCCAGGCCCAGAGTTCAGGCCCCACGACTGGACCCAAAAAAGAAAAAACAGAAAAGAAATGTGAGGCCAGTTTGGGCAAAATGTTAGCAAGATGCCCTCTCAGTCAGTAAACCAGACAGTGTGATATGTGCCTGTGACCCCCAGCTATGTGAAGCCTAGTTATTCTTGAGTTATTTGTGAGGCCATAGGTAGGAAGATAGCCTTGGACAAAAATTCACTCCCTACTTGAAAAGTAACTAAAGCAAAAGAAGGGTGAGGACTTGACTCAAGTAGTGGAACACCTGCCTAGCCTTGTTGCCTATTTTCAAACCTCAGTACTGCCACGGACGGACACAAGGAAGGAAGGAAGGAAGGAAGGAAGGGGGGGGAGGGAGGAAAGGAAGGAAGGAAGGAAAGAAATTGTTGGGTTTTTAGCAGCACTTTGCTTTTAAAACACTGTATCTAAATAAAATAAGACATTTTCAACAGAGGCGTTTTTAATTTATAAGAACAAAGGCTTCATCTTTCCACTGAGCTGTACCCACAGTCTGTGATCACTTTTTCTATTTGTTTTGAAAGTAACAATGAAAACACATTCTTTTTTCTGGTTATTTGGAAGACATTTGTGGTTTGTTGATTTGTGGTTACATAGAAATCTAGAATATTTCTCTTACAGATCTGAACTTTGGAAAATATTGAAATATTCAAATTTGGTCCTGCTAAATGAGAGTTTGGGGCCTCTGAGTAAAAAAAAAGGCCTTTTGAGCTCTAACAGCTGTGGAGAATGCAAGAATTCAAATGATAAATGAAGCTGAAGGCTGAAATCTTATCTGAAAATATTGTGTTGCACTATAAAATAGGATGAGGCAGTAGAGAGAGAAGTAAAGAACACTCTGAGGATCACAGTTCAAAGCCAGCCCCAGCAGGAAAGTCCATGAGGCTCTTATCTACAGTAAACCACCAGAAAACCAGAAGTGGTACTGTGGCACAAGTGGTAGAGCACTCACCTTGAGCTGAAGGGCTGAGGTACAGTGCCCAAGCCCAGAGTTCAAGCCCCACGACCGACAAAAAAAAAAAAAAACACGAAAGAACACTCAGGGGAATTTCACTTAAAATACACAAACAAAGGGACCTTTGATTAAATTTTCACTTTATTTGACTTGAAATGGGGAAAGTACTGAATATAATTAGGCCAGATGCCAATGGCTTACTTGTAATTCTAGCTACTCAGGAGGCTCAAATTGTAAAGCCAGTTTTTTTTGTTTTTTTTTTTTTTGTTTTGTTTTTTTTTTGTCGGTCGTGGGGCTTGAACTCTGGGCCTGAGCACTGTCCCTCAGCTCTTCAGCTCAAGGCGAGTGCGCTACCACTTGAGCTACAGCGCCACTTCCGGTTTTCTGGTGGTTTATTGGAGATAGGAGTCTCACGGTCTCTCCTGCCGGGGCTGGCTTTGAACCGCGATCCTCAGATCTCAGCCTCCTGAGTAGCTAGGATTACAGGCGTGAGCCACCAGCGCCCGGCTGTAAAGCCAGTTTTAAAGACAGCCTGGGCAGACAAATCCAAGAGACTCTTATCTCCAGTTAACCAACAAAAAGGTGGAAGTGAGCTGTGGCTTAAGTGATAGAGAGAAAAAAAGCACCAGGCGCTGAGATCAAGCCCCAGTACCAGCCAAAAAAAAGTAATTAGAAGCAGGGTGTATTGGATTCCTAGTACTCAGAAGACAGAAGCAGGAAGGTTATAAGTTTGAAGCCAGCCTGGGTTATATAGTAAGTCTGTGTTTTTAAAATAGGAAGGAAAAAAAAAAGATAACCAGGAAGATCCTTGTTGATAGTGAGGTTTTTTTAAGTGCCTGGCTAATTATAGCTGAAGAGAATGCTTCATAAATGTTAACACTAATTTTATGATAAATGGCTCTGTGATTCCTAGATTACCACTGTTCTAAACTCTAAATGTGCATTTATACACCTCTGTGTTCTACATGATTCAAAATACAAATAAAACTTTTTGATATATTATGCATTGCTGGAAATGTAGAACACTGATAGAGTGTGTGCTCAGCATGCTCCAGGCCCTAGGTTTGATTCCTAGTACCACAGTAACAAAAAACAAGCAAACAAACAAATGTTTCTGTCAGTACCCATTCGGTTAACTGCATTTCTTTTCATTACTCTTAATAGCCACAATATAATAAAAAATCTTCAAATAAAAATGATTTATTCCAAAAGACATTTTAAAAAGCTGTGAAGCTGTGCAGGAAATTAAGTGAACTTCTAGACCTTCTATGTCTAAATTTGGATATTCTCTGTGGTCAGAGGCAAAGGGGATTCCCTAAAGACTCTGGTCTGTCAGAAACTGTTGTTAATCATAAAAATTTGTTTGGATGTTTGCCCAGATACTGTGTAAAACTTGGAGAACTTGTGGAACTTTATTCCTGAACTTACAGTCATAGGGACCTGTTTTGGTGGGAGATAAAGAGGGATGGGGTAATGAGGATTAAAAACAAATGTACTTGGGGCTGGTAATGTGGCTTAGTAGTAAAGTGCTTGCCTCGCACGCATGAAGCCCTGGGTTTGATTCCTCCATACCACATACACCGAAAAAACCGGAAGTGGCGCTGTGGTTCAAGTGGTAGAGTGCTAGCCTTGAACAAAAAGAAGCTCAGGGACGTGTGTGTGCGCTCTTGCGTGTGTGTGTGTGTGTGTGTGTGTGTGTGTGTGTGTGTGTGTGTGTACTTATTGTCTTACCTGTGTAACTGTAACCCCCCAGCACATCACCTTTTCAATTAAAAAAAAAAGAGGAACGGAGAGGAAGAAAGTATTCACTACTTGCTAAGTAGTAACTGAAAGAGGCCTTAGAACAGGCTTTGTTCATTAACTCCTTTTCCTTTGACCATTGTGAGATTCCTGCAGTATCTGTTCCCACAGGATTATTAAAAATGTACTTTTGAGCCAAAATCACAAGTCCAGTCAGGAAATAGTTGCATACCAGTTGGCCAAGTCAGGGGTCATGGTGAGAAATAGGTAGAAAACAGATAGTGTGAGAGTTCTTCTGAAGGTGTAGTAAGGTGTGGCCAATAAGGGATAGTTGATCAAATTCTCATATAACATACCAGTCTTGTTCAGTCTATCAAAAAGACTTTCATGCTAAATTTGTTGTACAATTGTTTCTTTTTTGGGGGGGGTGGGGGTCCAGTCGTGAGGCCTGAACTCTGGACCTGGGCACTGTCCCTCAGCTCTTCAGCTCAAGTCTAGCGCTGACTTGAGCCACAGCGCCACTTCCGGCTTTTTTGTTTCTGCTTATGTGGTGCTGGGGAATCGAACCTAAGGCCTCAGGCATGCAAGGCAAGCGCTCTACCACTGAGCCACCTTCCCAGCCCATACAATTGTTTCTTAAGAGCTGAGATTCTAGAAAGACTACCCATGCCCTTAAAGTAGCAGAGTGGTCAAATCAATTTTGGAGGACTGGGGGCATAGCTCAAGTGGTAGAGTGCTTGCCTAACAACATAAAGTCCTAGATCCAATCCCAGTACTGCACCAGGGGAGGGAGGTTGGGAGGGATGAAAGGAGGAGAATTTACAAGTTCACTCTTCTTGTTAAAACTCAGAATGGCAGCTGGATTACACCTGTAACCTCAGCACTGGCCTGTAATCTCAGTCCTCAAGAAGCTAAAGTATAATGATTAAGAGACAGGTCAAGGCCAGCCTGGTCTATGTAATAAGACACTCTCCCAAAAAATTGAGAATTCATATGCAGACGGTTTTAAACCCATAAACTGACACCACGGAGTCTTTTCTAACCTGTTCCTCTTATTCAAAAAAACCTTTTGGTATTGAATTGTTTTGTTGCCTATTATCATTGTCTAGCAGGTTCTCAATTAACAGTTACCAAGTTATAGCACATATCCATAAAATCCCATGGTAATTGTCACTGAAATCTGAATTAGAAAAGGCAGCTTTTAAAAATTTATTATTTATTTCAAGCTTGAAGAAACATACAGGAAATAAAATATTTTGTTCAACTTTTAATTCCTACTATTTTAATTACTATTGTAATTAAAATTTAATTACTATTGTAATTAAAACTACTTTGAGCCTTTCTACACAGGGGAATGGAATGTTCTTTAAAATAAAAGCCGTGAGATTTAAAGGTCTTAATCCTAATGATAACATTCTTTTTTTATATAAATATTATTTTATATGATCAGAGGCACAGAGTTGATAGCATTCTTAACTGGAGACTTCTTGCTTTGTGGGTTTTTAAATGAAGAATTAAGTATTAGAAATAAAAGTAAAGAACATTCCCCCAGCCACCTTGAGTTGAGTCAAATTAGTGGCAACCTTTCTGTTTGTAAAGCTTTTTTTTTTTTGGTCGGTCGTGGGGCTTGAACTCTGGGCCTGGGCGCTATCCCTCAGCTCTTCAGTCAAGGCAAGCACTCTACCACTTGAGCTACAGTGCCACTTCATTAATGCTATTAACTCTAAAAGATTCACCAAGACTCATTTTCTAGGCTGGTTCAGTATGAGTAAGTCCATGATGTATTATTGAGTTATATAGTCAGTCTTCAGTGTCTTAGTAACATATAACATTAGTAACAATCTTACTGCTTAATCCAACTGATTTTGTGTTACTTATAGGAGAAAAGGAGATACTTCAGAGGAGTTTTGTTTTGTTTATTTAGATATGTGTATGTCCAAATATGTTTGCTTGAGACTAGGTTTTTACTATGTAGTTTAGGCTGATCTGGAATTTTCAATCCTGCCTCTGCTTCCTGCATACTGGAATTACAGGTATGTGTCACCACACCTGTCTTTGATGGAGTTTTTAAAGTACCAACTTCCAATACCTCTAGGAAGGAATTCTGCATTTTTGTTCTTGTAAAGGCAGTATACATTGGCTGGCACTGTTGTGAACAGACACCAAAGATACTTGAGTCAGTTCGTGTAAAAAACATTGCTAAGCCACATGCAGCAGGTGGTTTACACCTGTAATCCTGCCTGCTCATGAGGCTGATCTGAGGATCATGGTTCAAAGCCAGCCAGGTCAATAAAGTCTATGAGATTCTTATCTTCAATTAACCACCAAAAAAGTCAAAAGTGAAACTGTGGCTCGAGTGGTAGAATGTAAACTTTGAGCACAAAAGCTCAGGGACAGCAGCCAGGCCCTGAGTTCAAGCTCCAGGACTGGCACAAAAAAAAATCTAAAATCTGGTTCTCCTTCTCTAGTGTGGTAGAAGAGGAGACACGACGATCGCAGCAGGCTGCTCGAGATAAACAGAGTCCCAGCCAGGCCAATGGCTGCAGCAACCAGAGGCCCATCGACATCCTTGAGATGCTGAGCAGAGCGAAGGATGAGTATGAGAGGGTGAGGCTCTCTGGATACTGACCAGAAAACACCCTTTCATAATTCTCTCCATCTCTCCTAACCCCACTCATGCCCCCAATTTTCCTTGTTCTGTTTTTGCATATATAGATTGAACTTTATGACTACATTCTACCCACCCTTCCTCTATTCCTCTCCCCCCCCCTTTGAGCTTCCCCCATTCTGACACCACAAGTTCCAGCTTCCTGGTATTCATTTTGTTAAACTAAGTTAGTTTTTAAAGAAAGTTAAACCAGCCGGGCACCCGGGCACTCACACCTGTAATCCTAGCTACTCAGGAGGCTGAGATCTAAGGATCCAGGTTTGAAGCCAGCCCAGGCAGAAAAGTGTCCATGAGACTCTTATCTCCAATTAACCACTCAAAAACCAGAAGTGGCACTGTGGCTCATGTGGTAGAGTGTGAGCCTTGAGCAAAAGAGCTCAGGGACAGCACCCCGGCCCTGAGTTCAACTGACCAAAAAAAAAAAAAGTTAAATCATTAAAATCCTCCCCTACACATACCATATTTTAGTTAATATGTTTGTATATGTATGCATATGACTATATGTTTGTGTGTATATATATATATGGGTATATTATATATATTTATAATTTAGATTTAACTTCTACACATGAGAGAAAGCATGCATCCTCTGTCTCTCTGAACCTGTCTTCACTTAACATCATTTTATATGACATTTTGTTGTTGTTTTTTTGTTTTTGGTCAGTCATCAGGCTTAAACTCAGGGCCTGGGCACTTTCACTCAACCACTTTGATTTTTTTTTTTTTTTGGTCCGGTCGTGGTCGTGGGCCTGAACTCTGGGCCTGGGCGCTGTCCCTCAGCTCTTCAGCTCAAGGCTAGCGCTCTACCACTTGAGCCACAGCGCCACTTCCGGCTTTTTTCCTTTTTGCTTATGTGGTGCTGGGGAATCGAACCCAGGGCCTCATGCATGCAAGGCAAGCGCTCTACCACTGAGCCACCTTCCCATCCCTACTCCACCACTTTGAGCTGTACTACCACCTCTGGTTTTCTGGTGGTTAATTGGAAATAAGAGTATAATGGACTTTCCTGCCCTGGCTGGCTTCAAACCATGATCCTCAGAGCTCAGCCTCCTGAGTAGCTAGAATTATAGGCGTAAGCCACCAGCACCCCGCCCAGCTGACATGTTTGAAAAAACAAATTTCAAGTAACTCTGCCAGGAGTGGTCAGAGGATCTGGCTATAATGGGGCCTTGGAAGGGAGCTTTTTTTGTGATGGAACTATTTTGTATCTGGGCTGTGTGGAGGTAGATGGATACACAAATAGAACTATATAGAGAACAATTAATTTTGTTGATGTTATAAAACAAAATACAAGGGAATATGTGGTAAAATAGTGTCATTGACTTTTCCTTAAAAGGCTGATAAAAAAAAAAATAAGAGTTGTAGTGGCTAGGAAGGTAACTCAGTGGCCTTGCATGCATGAGGCCCTGGGTTCAATTCCTCGGCACCACATAAGCAGAAAAGGTTGGAAGTAACACAGTGGCTCAAGTGGTAGAGCACTAGCCTTGAGCTGAAGAGGTGAGGGACAGCGCCCAGGCCCAGAGTTAAGGCCCCACAATCAACAAAAAATAAAGATAACAGTTGTTAATGTCTAAAGTAGATGTTCAGATTTTTAAAAGCTTTGTTATATACTATTTTCAAAAGTCAGAGCATTCATTTTGAGGAATTTTTTTTGTTCTTTTTTTAAAAATCAGATTTCTGATAACTCCTAATGCTATTTTTATGAGTCAAATAGTAATAAGTGGCAAAAGTTTTATTTGATAGTAAATTTTTTGCTTTTTTTTCCCCCAAGAATCAGATGGGTGACTCAAATATCTCTAGCCCTGGATTACAACCAAGCACTCAGCTCTCCAATCTGGGAAGCATTGAGACTCTGGAAGAGACACCCTCTGGGTCACAAGATAAGGTTTGTAAAGTCCTAGCTATGTCCAAAGTAACAAAACAGAGTTCCGTTTCTTTAAGAGTTGTGATTGTACTGAAAGTTTGGTGTCACTTATCTATCGAAGATGTGTGTGAGACAGCATAATGACATTCATTCAGGTAGTTTCTGGTCTACTTCTTCTCGGTTCTCCTACTGATCTCCTAGCTTTTGCTCTTGCTGCTCTTTTCCCTATTTTCAATCCCTCAGCCAGCATAATCTTGGTAAAATATGTTTCATTTCTCTACTTAAAACACCTCAGTAATGTCCTATCACTTAAAAGCCATGTCTAGTCTGACCCCTCCCCCTATGGCTTTATCTTCTACCACCCTGCCTTGCTCACTTGACCCCAATCTCATTGGCTCTCCTGCCTTTCCTCAAATGTGCCAGACAATCTCCTACCTCAGGAAAGGCTTTCCTTTTCCTTTGGCCTGCAGTATCTTTGTCCAGGTATGTTTTTCTCCCTGTCCTCAGTTCCTGAATGTACTGTCTAGTTGGGGCCTTCTCTTCCTTGCTTTATTTTCTCACTAAGATTTCTAATCCGCTGGCAGTGCATAGCTCCATCTCAAGCCCACCAAAGTAAAAGCTCTTTGGGGCAGCAATCTCATCTGCCTTGATCAACGTGCATCTTCAGCATCTAGCATTATAAACATTTGGTGAGTTAATCTGTTTTCTTTACAATGATAGACTGATAAAAGAAATCAAATCAAACCTATTGTTTTTAACTTAAACTTTTCATTTTGAAATAACCATAAATTTAATTAGAAGAAATAATTCAGAAGGATCCTGTGTCCCTTTTCTCTTTCTCCATTGATAACATTTCACAAAATATATTACATTCAGCACATTGACACAAGCTACCCCCATCTTGTTCATACTTCCTCTATTTTACTTGCATTCATTTGTGAGGGGGAAGGTGTTCAGCTCTGTGAACTTCTGTCTCGGGTACAGATTTTTGTATCCACTACCATAGCTAAGATGGAGAATGCCTCTGTCCCCATAGGATCCTTTGTATTACTTCTCTATTATCCCACTGATTCCCTGTAATATCCTCTCTGCCTCCTCCCTTAATACCCCCCCCCCACACACACACACACACCTAGTCTTTAGACTCTGGCAAGCATTAGTCTGTTTTCCAGTTCTATAATGTTGTCTATTTCAAAAATGTTATGAAAAGGCAATCATGTGGTATGTCACCATGTGAGATTCTTTTTTGTTTTGTTGGTTGTGGGGCTTGAACTTAGGGCCTAGGCTCTTCTGCTCTAGGCTAGCACTCTGCCACTTTGAACCACTGCTCTACTTCTAGGTTTTTGGGTTTTTTTTCTAGTGGTTAATTGGAGATAAGAATCTTACAGACTTTCGGAAGTGGAGCTGTAGCTCAAGTGGTAGAGCGCTAGCTTTGAGCTGAAGAGCTGAGGGACAGCGCCCAGGCCCAGAGTTCAAGCCCCACGACGGACAAAAAAAAAAAAAAAAGAATCTTACAGACTTTCCTGCCCAGGCTGGCTTTGAACCTCAATACTCAGATCTTAGCCTCTTAAGTAGCTACTGCATCCCAGCCCAAATTTGTTCCCTTTTATTGCTAAGTATTATTAGGTAACAGAAGAACAGATTGACTATTCCATAACCAAAATACTTGAGATAGAGAGAGAGAGAGAGAGAGATACTTGGGAGTTGAGACTTAAATTTAAACCAGAAATTCATTATGTTCACATATACCTTATATGTATAGTGTGAAGGTAATCTTGCATAGTATGTTCAGTGTATCTGTATTTTGAGAGGCCTACAGTATTTTCACTGTGGCCTAATGTCAGTATTCAAAAGATTCAGGGTTTTTTAACCTCATAGATTTCGAATTTTAACCATTTTTGATCATTTATGCATTGAATGATATTTAGCTTGTTTTCAGGTTTTGTGTTTTTTTTTGATATAGCAACACTTAAATATTTGAGTGTAGATTTCTCTTTATTAACTTACATTAATTATACATGTTAATGAGATTCACTGTGATATTTCAGTACATGTACACACATACATTCACAATTGTTTGAATTACCTCCCTTCCGAAGCCTTCCACCTGTAGGATTTTGTATGAACATAAATTTCTCTTGGGATAAATTCCAAGTCCAAACATTGGATTATTTGGTAATTACATGTCTTCATTTAAGAAGAAACTATAAGGGGCTGGGAAGGTGGCTCAGTGGTAGAGCACTTGCCTTGCAAGCATGAGGCCCTGGGTTCGATACCTCAGCACCACATAAGCAAAAAGAAAAAAAGCCGAAGTGGCGCTGTGGCTCAAGTGGTAGAGCGCTAGCCTTGAGCTGAAGAGCTGAGGGACAGAGCATAGGCCCAGAGTTCAGGCCCCACGACCGGACCCTCCCCCCAAAAATAAACTTATCCTTCTCTCCCTCCCTCCCTCCCTCCCTTCCTTCCTTCCATCTTTCCCTCCCTCCCTCCCTTCTTTCCTTCCCTCCTTCCTTCTTCTTTCTTTAAAATAAAAAAAACTAATAAAAAAAAAAAGAAGAAACTATAAGCTTCTCTTTCCAGAGAAGCTGTACCATTTTACATCCCTTCAGAAATGTTTTTGGAGCTGGAGGTCTGGTTCAAGTGATAGAGCACTAAACAAGCAAGCATGTTTAAGACCTCAATTCAAACTTCAGTACCATCAAACACATAAAATAAAAGATGATGGACAAAATATCAAATTTATACTGGAGGCCTAGCTCAAGTGATAGAGTATCCCTGCCTTGCAAACAGAAAGCTATGAGTTCAATCCCTACCAATAAATAAATATTTGAAAAACAAATACATCCATAGTGTTTTGTTTTGTTTTGTTTTGCCAGTCATGGAGCCTGAACTCCGCCTGGATGCTATCCCTCAGCTCTTCAGCTCAAGGCTAGCACTCTACCACTTGAGCCACAGCACCACATCCATCTTTTTCTGCTTATGTGGTGCTGAGGAATTGAACCCAGGGCCTCATGCATGCAAAGCAAGCACTCTACCACTGAGCCATCTTCCCAGCCCTTGTCCATAGTCCATAGTATTTTGGAGTATTTAGATTAATCGTATTTGGAATCCTACATTCTCATGCCCCATTCTTTCTATGGAGGATCCTGAAAGTCAAATATACATTAAATACAGTTCTATTACAAAGATCTTACTATAAATTCAATTTTGTGTGTGCCAATGCTAAGGCTTGAACTTCAGGCCTGGGCATTGTCCCTGAGCTTTTTTGCTCAAGGCTAGCACTCTGCCACTTGAGCCAAGTTCTACTTCTGACTTTTTGGTGATTAATTGAAGCTAAGAGTCTCACAGACTTTCTAGCCTGGGCTGGCTTAGTACAGTAATCCTCAGATCTCAGCCTTAGTAGTTAGGATTACAGGCATTAGCTACTGGCTCACTGAGGAAAATACATTTTTAAAAACTAAACTCAAAGGCTAGGAAGGTGGCTCAGTGGTAGACTGCTTGCCTTGCATTCATGAGGCCCTGAGTTTGATTCCCCAGCACCACGTAAGCAGATAAAGGCCAGAAGTGGCACTGTGGCTCAAGTGGTAGAGTGCTCGCCTTGAGCTGAAGAGCTGAGGGACAGCGCCCAGGCCCAGAGTTCAAGCCCCACGACTGACCAAAAAAATAACTAAATAAATTTTTTTTAACAGTATAAAATAACTTTTATTTACATAATTTATACCTATAGAACATAACTGCTTTCTTTAGAACAAGAAAATTTACAATGACATATTGCTTCTTTTGTCAAAGATGTCTTCAAGCAAACTATTAATATACATGGCCATTTCTAGTTAATAAGGTGGTAAACAGTAGATACAAATCTTTTCATCTGTGCATCAATCACTTATCAACAATTATGAACTTCTAAACCATTGTACTGGTCACTTGCTAAGATCTAAGTGTTCAGGAGGGAAGGACAAAAAAAGATGAAGACTTTAAATCACATCTCTTTAAGACTTATAAAATAAATTCGTTGCAACATCTGCCTTACATCATTTGGACTTAACAGACTTTTCTACCTGGCAAGGTAGCTTCTCTTTCTCACAAGATCTGTTTTATGGATCTAACAATAGGAAAATCTATTGACTAACTGATTCTCCACACATTGAATGGCCTTGTATTTTTTATACAGTAAGAAATTGCATCTTCCAGAAAATTGGTTTATTGTATATGAACAAGAGACACAAGTTAACAAAGATAAGAAATAAATACTATAAAGGGATAAACAAGTCATAACAACCTAATATTAAACTAACATTACTAATATAATTAATAAGAACATGAATTTTTTTCATTTAACAAAACAGTATTAAAATAGCAAGGTGATTTACTATCATGATTTTTGTGACAGAAGTCATATGAGATAAATGTAAATTTATAATTTCCACTCAGATTTATGTTTCCCCTTCATGACCAAAAAACAACAAAACAAAACAAAACAAAACACCTATATTTCACTAGAAGGCAATCAATACGAAATGCTCTAATCCCAGATTTCAACAAATTACCATCACTATTATACCTGCTGAGCCATATCCCCTTTTATTAAAGAACTTGAAAACTGGCCACCACTTTTTCAATATACAAACACTAAAATTATCTAGAGTTTAAAATGTTTTCCCAATTGAAATACTGATGGTTTCATAATACGCAGTTTTTAGGCACACCTGAAAGCTTCCATGACAAGTACTCATAAAAAAAAGACATCAGCACCTTGAGGTAAAAAACTACTGTTAAAGGTAGGAATCAACTTCAACCTACAACCCAGGTGTCACTCTTCAAGGACGTACTCTGACTGCTCTCACATGTGACTAAAGGACTGTCCCAGCAGTAGATTACTGGGTCTACTATCCCAAAGAATGTTTAAGAAAAAAAAGTATCCAACTCCCAAACTAATTTATCAAAGGATTTTTGAACTAAAATCAAAATAAATATGCTCTTTGAGAAATTTTCATTTGAACTGAAAATTTTACTTGGGCAAATGTCATACATCTATATGTACACACATAGATTATATATGTAAATCAACAAATCTCAAAATTAAAAAAAAATAACTAAATAAATTTTAAAAAATAAATAAAAACTAAACTCAAGAACAGCACCCAGGCCTATAGTATTTCCTCAGCACTTGGAAGGCTAAGAGAGGATCACAAATTGGACCTCTGCTTGTGAGCTACACAATGAAATTCTGTCTCCACATATATACAAACATACAGAAACAGAGACATAGTCATAATGTACCAGGATCATAGATTCCTTTTGTTCTTAGAACTGTCTAAGAGGGCTGGGAAGGTGGCTCAGTGGTAGAGCGCTTGCCTTGCATGCTCAAGGCCCTGGGTTCGATTCCTCAGCACCACATAAGCAAAAAGAAAAAAGCCAGAAGTGGCGCTGTGGCTCAAGTGGTAGAGCACTAGTCTTGAGCTGAAGAGCTGAGGGACAGCGCCCAGGCCCAGAGTTCAGGCCCCACAACTGGACCAAAAAACAAAAAAAGAACTATCTGAGAGTGTTAGGTAGGCTGTCGCTTTTTCTTTTTTGAATTTAGAGTTAAAGATTCTTGCACTACTTGGCTCAGAATTATGGTGTAATCCAAAGGAAGTAGTTACTGCGGAAAAAATAATAAGGTTTAAGAATTACACAGCACCGGGCTGGGAATGTGGCTTAGTGGTAGTGCTTGCCTAGCATGCATGAAGCCCTGAGTTCATTTCTTCAGTACCACATAAACAGAAAAAGCCAGAAGTGGTGTTGTGGCTCAAGTGCTAGAGTGCTAGCCTTGAGCTCAGAGAGGCTTAGGGATAGTGATTAGGCCCTGAGTTGAAGCCCCAGGATTGGGGTATACCTCTAATGCAAATGACAAATAATGAGGATAATAACAAATAATGATGCTGTTATTCCTCTGATCTCACATACTTATAAAAAAAAATAAAAATCTATTTTGCCAAATATGGTGGTATAAACCAATAAACCCAGCACTGGAATGGCTGAGGCAGAAGAATCTCCAGCCAGCCTGCACTACATAGCAAGACTCTGTTTCAATAAAAATAAAATTTTATTTTTAAAACCAAAATGTTAAAAATTACAAAATACAAAAGCTATATGATCTCCTGAAAGCAGCCTAAATTCACAATTCACCATTCTGCCTTAAAAGCAGACATTGCATTGTTTAGTAACACTGCCATCTAGTGCTAAGGAACAAATTATGCTCTCAGTTTAGTTCACGTTTTAAATTTTTTTCCAATACGAAGTTTGAACTCAGGCCCTCTTTCATTTTAGAGAAGTGCTCTTCCACTTCAATCAAGTCCCTTGCCCTTTTTGCTTTTTTTTGGTCAGTTGTGGGGCTTGAACTCTGGGCCAAGATGCTGTACCTAAGCATATTCATTCAAGGCTAATACTCTATCACTTTAAGCCACAGTGCTATTTCAGTTTTTCTGTTGGTTAATTGGAGATAAGTCTCACAGACTTGCCTACGTGGGCTGGCTTTGAACTATGATCCTCATATCTCAGCCTGCTGAGTAGCTAGGATTACAGATATGAGCCACCAGCACCCAGCTTCAAAAAGCTAATTTTATTTTATTTATTTATTTTTTTTGTCGGTCGTGGGGCTTGAACTCTGGGCCTGGGCGCTGTCCCTCAGCTCTTCAGCTCAAGGCAAGCGCTCTACCACTTGAGCTACAGCGCCACTTCCGGTTTTCTGGTGGTTTATTGGAGATAGGAGTCTCACGGTCTTTCCTGCCCGGGCTGGCTTTGAACCGCAATCCTCAGATCTCAGCCTCCTGAGTAGCTAGGATTACAGGCGTGAGCCACCAGCGCCCGGCCAAAAAGCTAATTTTTTAAAAATTGACTTCATTATTATTATAAAAGTGATGGTCAAAAGAATTACAATTACATGAGTCAGGTAATAAGTACATTTCCTTTCGTACATCCTTTTTTTTTGCCAATCCTGAAGGTCTTGCGCATTGTCTCTGAGCTTCTTTTGCTCAAGGCTAGCTCTCTACCACTTGAGCCACAGTGGCACTTCCAGCTTTTTCTGCTTATGTGGCACTGAGGAATTGAGCACAGGGCATCATTCATGCTAGGCAAGCACTCTACCACTAAGCCACATTCCCAGCCCCTCATATAGTGTCTTCTGTTCCCTCACTCTATATTGCTTTTTTTTTTTTTTAATAGAGTCCCTCTTGTTTATACCTGGACTATGATCTAGCCTCACTAGGATAACATATGTGGACTGTGGAACCTATCTTTTATTGGTTGAGATGGAGTCTGGACTTAGGCTGGCATCATACTGTAATCCTCCCTACATCTCCCTTCCAAGTAGCTAGGATTACAGGAGTGAGCCACCTCACCCAGGCACAGTTCATTTTGTTAAATTCCATTGAGGCTGGAAGTAATGACACAAGATTATAATTCTAGCACACCAGAGGCTGAGTTAGGTGAATAGAGAATTTAAGGCCAGCATGAGCTTCGCATTGAGACCCTGTCCCAAACAACAAAAATTTCCTTGAAACCATTTCCCTAGTTTGTTCTATTTTGTTTTTTGCTTTCTTTACTCAAGGCTCAGGTGTTTGTTTACTATAAGTTTTCTCCATTCCTATTACTTGACCTTATTTTCTGTTTTTCAAAGTAGGTATATCTAAACATTGGTTTGTGCCTATAATAACAGAAGGATGGTTAACATCTTTACAATTTATTATTAATAAATAAGAATTATTATTAATAAGAATTGATGTTTTTCAGTACTTCTTTTTTGGAGGTACTGGGGTTTAAACTCAAAGCCTTCACATTTCCAACCCTTTTCTGCACTGGTTATTTCTTATAATTTTTTTTTTTTTTTTTTGGCCAGGCCGGGGCTTGATGGCAGGGCCTGGGCGCTGTCCCTGAACTTCTTTGGCTCAAGGCTAGCGCTACCACTTGCGCTACAGTGCCACCTTCGGCTTTTTCTGTATATGTGGTACTTAGGAATCGAACCCAGGGCCTCCTGCATGCTAGGCAAGCACTCTACCACTGAGCCACCTTCCCAGACCTACACTGGTTATTTCTGAGATAGTGTCTCACTTCCTTTTTGGATCTGCCTATTTTAGGCTTCTTGTTGTAGCTGGGATGATAGGCATTCACCATTATGCTCAGCTTCTTCTGTTGAGATGGTGTCTTGTAGACTTTTCTATCTAGGCTAACCCAGCATCCTCAGTCTCAGCCTCCTAACATAAATGGTATGACAAGCACACAACAATTTTCAGCCTTGGCTGGCCTCAAGCTGCAATCCTCATGATCTCGGTCTCCTAAGTAGCTAGGATTACAGGCAAGAGCCACCAGTGCCCAACTCTAGTACTTTTGTTTTTTATGTTGGCTTATTTTGTTGTTAATATAATTGGTATAAAAAGAAAATTTTATGCATACATGGTGGCACATGTATGTAATAGCTGTATGATCCAATGGTTCCTATCATGGAAAGATAGATAGATAGATAGATAGATAGATAGATACATACATACATACATACATACATAGATACATACATAGATAGATACATACATAGATACATAGATAGATAGATCCCAAAGAATTGAAAACAGGTATTCAGGCATACTTTTACACCATTGTTTGTGGCAGCATTATTTGTGCTAGTCAAAAGGTAGAAGTAACTCAAGTGTCTTAACAGTGGGCAAATGGTTAAAGAGATGTGATATATATGCATAGTACATATAAAAAGTAATGGAATTCCAATGCATGGTACATGGTATAAACTAAACCAGTCACAAAGAATAAAGAATGTATGATTTGTTTTTAGGAGATATCTAAAATAGGTAAATCAACAAATAATGGAAACAAAAGATACAACAAAGGTTACTTGGGACTCGGGAAGATAGGTATTAATTAATGGGTACAGAATATTTGTTCATAATGGTGGAAAAGTTGCAGAAATGATCATGGTAATGGTAATACAACATGGTAAATATACAGAATACTATTGAACTTTTATGCTTAAATGTAGTTTTATGTGTTTTTTTTTACCACTTTTACTACCTTCCTTCACCCCCAGAGAATAAAGTCTTGCCATGTCACCCAGGTTAGCCTCTTACATTCTTGGGCTCAAATTATGCTCCTTCCTCAGCCTTCCAAGTAGTTGGGACTATGCAGAAGTGTTACTATGCCTGACACTACCACAGACATTTTGTTTATTAGTTAGGTTTTTGCATGCTTAAACTCAGGGCCTCACAGTCAGCTTTTTTGCTCATAGCTCTTACTCTCCTTTTGAGCCATGCCTGCAGTTCTGGATTTTTGCTGGTTAATTGGAGATCAGAGTCTCAGATTTGCCTGCCTAGGCTAGTTCTTAACCATGATCCCCAGATTTCAGCTTCCTGAGTAGTCTACCAGAGTTGTGTTGTTTGATTTTTGTGCAGATACTGTGGCTTGAACTCAGTCCCTGAATACTGTCCCTGAGGCTTTTTTGCTCAAGGGTGGCATTCTAACACTTGAGCCACAGCTCCACTTCATCTTTTTTTTTCTTTTCTGTGTGTGTGGCGGGGCGGGGAGGGGGGGCGGGGGGGGGGGGGTAGTTGGAAATAGGAGTCTCATGGGCTTTCTTGCCCAGGCTAGTTTTGAACTCTAATCCTCAGATCTCAAACTCCGCAGTTGGTAGGAATATGGGAGTAAGCCACCAGAGCCCTATTCAACACAGCCCAAGCCAGAAAGTCTGTGAGACTAATCTCCAGTTAACCACCAAATGCCAGAAGTAGAGCTATGACACAAGTAATAGAACACTAGCCTTGAGCAACAAAGCTCCAGGACAGCGCCCAAGCCCTGAATTCAAGGCACAGTACTGGCACTAAAAGGGATACAGGGCAGGGGGCGGCGAGGGGAGGGGAGAGAATTTGTTCCATCAACAGACATTTAGGATACCAGGAATCAAGTCACAGTGTTGACCGTGACAAACAGAACCTATCTCAAAGAGAAATACATTGTCTGGTTTTACTTAAATGAGTTTGCAATGTTACAAGGGAATTTTTAATGAAAAAAAAAAACTGTCCCTAATGATCCCTTGTGAAAGAACAAACAGGTTTATGATAGCACAGCTTTTCTGTCTCATCTGGTGACTGTGTTGTTATTTTACATTATAGGAGTGATATTCCATAAGGAGTCAGTGAATTTCTATTATGTCAAAAGAGTATTCGGTGTTCTTTAAAAGCATCCAAACAGATGTATCATGGTTGCTCTTAGAACTATTCTGTGTTTGGGCTGGGACTGTAGCTCAGTGGTAGAGTGATTATGTAGTTAATTGAGACCATTGGTTTGATCCTAACACCACCACAACCAAAAAAACATATTTGTGACTATAGCGTAGGTCAATTTGAGTTTATCAAAAGCTCATGGGTACCAAACATAGGGATAATTTAAATTCATAACAGCTCTGTGAAATAATTGCCACAGTTACCCCATTTTGTAGATGAGTAATTAGGAAGATTATAAAATTTTTCCAGAGTTAACAGATATCTTTGATTTTTAGACCCTGAGCTCTACAGTTTTTTCAGAAGCAAAAATATATGAAGGACTTGAATCACATAAATTCTTGAGCATTTATAAACAGTTGAGGTTCTGAATCTGGAAACTCCTCTTTTAAAATACTAGGAAGTGTTGACAGGTAGCCACACCAGTGTTACACAGTGGGGGCCTGGATATTACAGGATTCTTTTTCCTTATTCTTTTGTAAGACAAAATGATCTGGTCTAAAACTAGAGTTAATACTACTGGCGGAAGCTCTGCCTCTTCATCCATAGCAGTTACTTCACACTGCTTCTGCTCAAACCTGCCTTGTCACCTCTAACATAACATGACACCACACATCAAAGAGAAAATATAAAATGGTACTCCCTTATACTGCCACTCACAAACTTTCCTGGATCTTCAGTCGTGGGCACTGGGTTTTTTTGTTGAAGGAGGGAATTCCTCATTCTCTACCGACAGGGTCTGCTATTAGTGAGCTCTCTCCTAGTGCTGTCTTCCCTCTTGGGAGGACTTGGGAACAGCAGGGTGAAGCCTATACTCTACTAACTGGATGGTGGCGCCATTGTATAGATAGATGAACCCAGGAGGATGGAGGGCAAGGATTAGGAAATGAATGAGAAAGAGCCTCTGCCTTTGAGGAACCCACCTTGCACTTTGGTTACTAGAAATACTAACTTTAAACGTTCCCCTGTGAGCTGAGTTCCATGCATTTCTGCCTCCCACCATCCCTTCCAACTTCAAAGAGTTACTAAGACTCAGAAATGAATGGCTCCCTAGGCTGCATCATACGAAAGGAGCAGAACTGGGTGCCAGTAGCTTATGCCTATAATCCTAGCTACTTAGGAAGCTGAGATCTGAGGGTTTTTTTATTTTTATTTTTGAGGGGGGTCTGGTTGTGGGGCCTGAACTCTGGGCCTGGGCGCTGTCCCTCAGCTCTTCAGCTCAAGGCTAGCCCTCTACCACTTGAGCCACAGTGCCACTTCCGGCTTTTTTCTTTTTGCTTATGTGGTGCTGAGGAATCGAACCCAGGGCCTCACCTTCCCAGCCCCTGAGGGTCACAGTTTAAAGCTAGCTGGGGCAGGAAAGTCCTTGAGGCTTTTATCTCCAATAAACTACTCAGAAAAAGCTGAAAGTGGCAGTGTGTGGCTCAAGTGGTAAGAGTGCTAGCCTTGAGCAAAAAAAGCTCAGAGACCGCGCCCAGGCCCAGAGTTCAAGCTCTAGGACCAGCAAAAAAAGGAAGAGAAGGAGGGAGAGAAAGAAAAGAAAAGAAAAAGAGCCTGGTAACAGCAATGTTGCTGGAGGCCTGTCCTTGCTGAGGGAGATTTGTTCCCCGACTTACATTAACACTTTTGATAACTTCCAAGTCAATACCTCTGGAGAGCTCACTTTATACACACACACACACACACACACACACACACACACACACACACGCACGCACGCGCACACGCGCAGGCACATACATACATTCACATCCTCCTCTTTGGGACCTTTTCTGAGCTTACCTGCCCAAGTAAGTGGCACTCCCACCCAGGTACCAGGGTATCCTCTTTGAACTTTTTTACACAAAAACTATACCTATACAATCCTAGCTATTGGTACCTGGCCAGGTATCCTCTTAACTATACTCTATACTCTACTGGGCTGGCTGGCCAGCCAGCCACTGACTCTTGCCTTTCTTTCTTTCTTTCTTTTTTGGGGGGTGGAGGGGGGTGAGGGAAGGTCCAGTCGTGGGGCCTGAACTCTGGGCCTGGGCGCTGTCCCTCAGCTCTTCAGCTCAAGGCTAGCACTCTACCACTTGAGCCACAGCGCCACTCCTGGCTTTTTTCTTTTTGCTTATGTGGTGCTGAGGAATCAAACCCAGGGCCTCAGGCATGCAAGGCAAGCGCTCTACCACTGAGCTACCTTCCCAGCCCCTGACTCCTACCTTTCTAACTCCTCATTTCTCATCTTCTCTGCCAGTCTTAAATTCAGAAGTCTGTAATTTCATCCTTCCAATCTGTTCTTTATGTAGACACCAGAGTGTACAGCTACATGAAACAAATACTTTACAAAAACCCTGGAAAATTGTAATCCTAGCTAGGTGCCCGTGGCTTATACCTTTCATTCTATCATCAGGAGGCCGAGATTTGAGGATCACAGCTTGAAGCCAGCCGGGTAGAAAAACCCCAGCGGTGCTGTGGTAGAGAACTAGTATTGAACAAACAGGCTCAGGGACAGTGCCCAGAGTTTGAGCCCTACAACCGACAAAAAAAAAAAATGCAGTCCTATAGAAAGGTCATACTACAGTGGCGTCACTATGATATGCAAGTGCAGTGTGCTTTAGCCATGAAAGTCATGTGTCTCCATGAATTAATTATTTCACTCTATCTTAGCAACTAAACTAATCACACATTTTAAGAATAAAACTGTAACTTAACTGCTTGTGTTTTTTTTTTGTTTTTTGGGGTTTTGTTTTTTTTTTTTTGCTTATGTGGAGCTGAGGAATCGAACCCAGGGCCTCATGCATGCAAGGCAAGTGCTCTATCACTGAGCCACCTTCCCAGCCCCACTGCTTGTGTTTTCAAAGTACTTAGTTCATTAATGTGTCACACTAAAGGAAGCTCAGTGAAGACTCTTACTCTCTGCTTATGTCCCTTAAGTTCAAGTCAGAACAGGACTTAAAAATCCTGTGAGTACTCAGATATAAAAGTTAAGTGGCCCAACAATACTACCTAAAGGTACAAAGAAGCACCCCATGGAAAGTGTGTTTTCCCCCTTTGAATAGTTGCAATAGTGTTGGTAAGTCAATTCACTAAACTGTATTTAAATTTTAACTTGGCAGTTTGGTTTTTCTTCATTTGTATTGGTACTGGTATTTGAGCTCAAGACCTTGTGCTTGTTAAGCAGGTGCTAGAGCATTTAAGCCATACTTCTTGGTTTTTCTTGAAGATTCTGTGACTTGACAGTACAGAGTGGGGAAGACATGCTATTAAATGGTTAAATATATTTCCTGGTATTTAGGACCTAGTCAGTCCCTGAGGTGCAATACTAGCT
The DNA here is from genome assembly GCF_019054845.1 of Dipodomys spectabilis. Classification (NCBI taxonomy): domain Eukaryota; kingdom Metazoa; phylum Chordata; class Mammalia; order Rodentia; family Heteromyidae; genus Dipodomys; species Dipodomys spectabilis. The sequence continues at coordinate 5,713,628 of NW_024870731.1, forward strand.
TTTATCAAAAATAAACCACTTGAGTAGAACCCAGTCACTATCCTCTTTAACATCATTCCCCCTTTGCATGTTGCTGACATGGAGCAATTGGACATAATTATTTCAACATATACCAGGGGGAAAAGGCATTCTAACACTATTGCCTAGAGGCCCAAAAATTTGAATTTATCATTAGTGCATATTTCCATTCACCAGTCTGGAGAGACAGGTATATTCTGATCTAACCCTGGCATATCTCCATTCTATTCCATTCCTTATTTTAAGTCTCCATCTGCCCTTGCTTCTGCAAACTATTTTGGTTGATGGAAAATAAGTTTGGTTATACAAGTCCACAGAAGTTCTTTTCATTGGTGGTCATTGTTTTTCAGCCTGCTGCATCTGGACATAAACATCTGACAGTGGAAGAGCTGTTTGGAACATCTTTACCAAAGGAACAGCCAGCAGTTGTGGGTCTAGATTCAGAAGAAGTGGAGAAACTACCAGAAGACACATCCCAGAAAGAGCCTAGCTCCTTCCTCCCATTTCCCTTTGATCAGTCAGGAGGAGCCCCTCAGTCAGAAAGCCTGGGTGTCCATTCAGCCACCCACCATGCTGTCCAGCCTGAAGTCACCACTCCGGTGCTGATCACTCCAGCTTCCATCACACAATCCAGTGAAAAGCATGCCCCGAGCTACGGCATCCCCTTGAGTCCTGTTCTCAGTCCCACTCTACCAGCAGAAGTTCCCACTACACAGGTTCCCCCCAGCTTACCTCGAAACAGCACCATGATGCAGGCAGTGAAGACTACACCTAGACAGAGGTCTCCACTCCTGAACCAGCCAGTCCCTGAACTAAGCCACACCAGTCTAATAGCCAGCAAAAGCCCTTTCAGAGCTCCGCGGAGCATGACAAACACGGCTGCTACATCCCTCCCAAGCATTGATCTTCTCCAGAAACTCAGGTTGACCCCACAGCACGACCAAATACCAACACAGCCACTTGGGAAAGGTGCAGTGGCACCCAGCTTTTCTCCAGCAGCTGGCCAGCTGGCCACACCTGACAGCTTCATAGAGCCTCCCTGTAAGGCAGCAGCAGCAAGAACAGCAGCCCCAGCCTCCCTGAGCAACATGGTGCTTGCTCCCCTCCAGGTAATGGCAGAAACAGGAAGGCATGGGTAGGGGAAACAAAGATTTTGCTTTTTTTTTTTTTTTTTGTCGGTTGTGGGGCTTAAACTCAGGGTCTGGGTGCCATCCCTGAGCCTGAGTCACGGGGTGTTGTTTGCCTGGGCTGGCTTTGAACCACAATCCTCAGATCTCAGCCTCCTGAGTGGCTAGATGTGAGCTACTGGTGTTCAGCAAGATTTTGCTTTTGATTGATGTGAGACAGAGTAGTTATAAAGAGGTGGGAGTCAGTGGCTCATACCTATAATCCTGGCTACTCAAGATGCTGAGATCTGAGGATCACAGTTTGAAGCCAGCCCAGGCAGAGAAGTTCATGAAACTCATACCCAATAAACCACTCACTCAGAAAGAGCTGGAAGTGGCTGTGGCTCAAGTGGTAGAGCATTAGTCTTGAGCACAAAGAGGCTTAGAGACAGTGTCCAGGCAACAGAATTCAGGCCCCAGGACCAGGGAGGAAAAAATATCAAGGCTAGGAGAAAGAGGTGGTAACAAGCCCTTTGTGAACTAATCATAATTAGTCAGTGGTGCTGTCACTCTATTCTGCTTCCCAAAATTAGTTCAACTGATTTAAAATAATAAGACACCATATTTAAAGGTTCTTTGTATTTTTGCCTAAGAGTCCCAGGAGTCCTCAGTTGGCCATAGATCCAAATCTTTCTGGGCTTAGATCCATTTGCACCTCCTTCAGTACTTGTCAAGTGCCAGCACCCCAAATCTGAAGGTATAGGGCAAATAAAGCTTTCTAGTAAAACTGACATGTCAGCTGCTACTCAAGAGACTCAGAAGTTAGCTACACTGTTCAGAGTTGAAAACTATTTGAGACCAAGAGAATAGTGTACAGAGGCCTGGAGATAGGAGAGCATTTGGGACCTTAGGAAGCTAGCAGGGTGGGGGGAGCATTAGCTCCCCAAGGTCTCTAATCTACATACTGCAGCAGAAACAGGCCTGAGCTGTCCCCAACAATTATATTCTTACGTGAGATACAGGTCCCAGCTTTGTTTTTGTATTTTGTTTTGTTTTTGTTTTTTGTTTTGTTTTTTGTTTTTTGCTACAGTTTCATAATTTTCCAGGGCTAGCTTCAGACCAGGCTCCTCCTATCTATGTCCCCCTTTTTATAAACTGGGATTATAAGCATGTACCATCACACCCAGCTTACTGTTCGAAATAACTGTGCTAACTTTTTCACCTGGGCTGCCCTTGAGCCAAAACCCTCCCACTCTACCTCCTGAGTTAAGTAGCTGTGATTACAGGCATGCATCACCATTCCTGGCATCACCTTTTTTTTTTTTTAAGACATGTAAAAGGATCTGACTGCATGCCTTTTCTGAGGGGACCTCAATAGGAGAGCTGTTTGAGGTTCTTGTTGTCTCTACAGCAAGAGTCACTGATCACACTGTGACAAGTTCCTGTGAGCCTCTTCCCCCAGCAATCCAATAGCTAAATGTGTGAACCATTCTTGATTTCTCACCACTAACTAACTGAAACTTGGTATATCTGTTCATCTTTTCTTATTAAACCTTGCAGTCTATGCAGCAAAACCAGGATCCTGAAGTATTTGCCCAACCCAAGGTGTTGTCCAGTGCCATCCCGGTAAGGATCCCCTTTTTCTCAAGAGTACATTGAGGATTTCTTGTTTTTCTTACATGCAAGGTGAAATTTTTATCTTTCACGCCCTAACCCATCTTTGATACATCACCTAGACCAAGCCTCATGTCCTCTCCTATGATCTCTTCCCTAATCAAATGGAGGTCAGAACAGTCCTGGGTAGGCTTTTGCTTGGCCCTTTTAAGTAGATGGCCAAGAGTATGTCAGCCTGAATTCTTAAGAAGATAGTACTGTTCTGGAAGAGCTATGGTATCCCAGGGAACACAGCCACAAGCCTCTCATTTCCTGTTACTCTGATATAAAGCCTCCGGGTCTGTGTGTTCTTCATCCCTTGTTTATCCTCCCTGACTCTCACCCTGTGTTTTTTTTTGGTTTCTTTGTTTTTTGGTCAGTACTGCAGTTTGAACTTGGGGGTCTCACATTTGCTCGTATTCTCACCACGTAGGGCCATGCCCTCATACCTTTTTCCTTTGTTTTTTCTCAGAGATTCATCCTTTTTCTCCCTCAGGTCATTCTCAAACTATAATCCTTTTATGTACACCTCCTGCATAGCTAGGATTACAAGCAAGTACCACCATACCCAGCTTGTTGGGATCTTGCTGTGTGCCTTGGCTGGCTAGGAACCTTGATCTTCCCAATCTCCATTTCCTAAGTAGCCGGGAGCCAGCTGGGAGCATGAGCCAGCCCCAACCTCATTCTTTATCACCAGCTTTGAAATGCATATTCTTCTGTTCTTTTTTTTTTTTTTTGCCAGTCATGGGGCTTGAACTCAGAGCCTGGGCACTGTCCCTGAGTTTTATGCTAAAGGCTAGCACTCTACCACTTGAGCCACAGTGCCACTTTCCAGCTTTTTTCTGTTTATGTAGTACTGAGGAATCGATCCCAGGGTTTTATGGATGGTAGGCAAGCACTCTACCACTAAGCCATATTCCCAGCCCCAAAATGCATATTCTTTTTTTTCTTCCTCACATGTCAAATTCCCATTTGCTTTGAGCCTTTACACCTCTCCTTGGGGCTCAGAATTTAAAGTCAGCCTGATCTTGATTAGCTTGTCATGTTTTCACATGATCAATAGCTCTTAGCATGGTTTTGTGCCAAAAACCAGGCTAAATGGCTTAGATGCCAGAAAACACAGCCTTAAAACTCTGGCAAGCTCTTTGTAAGAGCAAAAGCACTGCTGGTGAAGTTCCCTGGTATAGCACATATTTAGCATGCTTTAGGCCTTGAGTTCAGTTTCGAGTACCCAAAATACAAAAGTCAAGAAAATGTGAGAAATATTTTAAATTTCATATTACTAATATATTGTAATCTTGTTATTGAGTATAACTAGATAGAAGCACATCTGAAGGAAGAAAGGAGGTAGTTGGGGTTTTGTTGTTGTTGCTTTAATCATATAGCTAGACTTTTTGCAGTATTAAGGATCAAACCCAGGCCGTAGGCAAGTGTCCTGTCACTGAACTATATCCCCAACCTATAAGTTAAGTTTATAAAGTAAGCTGGCAAGCTGTTTGCTATTTGTAAATTATGAGGTGACATATAAAAGCAGATGGGGGCTATGGGGCCCCCAGCTTCTACCCTTGGGTGAGGAATGACATTGTTCCCCTTCAGGTTGCAGGCCCTCCATTGGTTACCGCAACAACTACTGCAGTAGCTTCAGTCTTGCTGGCCCCAAGTGTTTTCCAGAACACAGCTCCAAGGTCTGCAGACCTTGAGAGGAAAACAGGCCCCCCATCTCCCCTCACCGTTACAACTCCAGAAAATCAGAAAAAGCCTTCCATTATTCTCAGCAAGTCTCAGCTCCAGGATACATTAATACATCTAATAAAGGTATGTAAGACATCAATTACTCTGGGTTCTCTAATTCTTTAATAAAAGAAAATTAATTTTATAAGTCCTTATAAATTCAGAATAGCTGAGAGTAATGTTTTTATCCTCCAAGCATTTGTTCCTAATAGAATAATAACTGAGTAGATTCCAGGATGTTGATGAGTAGCTCTGAGTGGTGAGACTATTTAAGTAATTGGTTATAAGCCTTACCGATCATTTGTACAATCTTTTCCTAAGCTGTTACCAACTAAGGAAGTGGGCTCTGAACAAATAAATGTGAAATGATGTGTTTTTACCTTTGCTATCTCTTCCAGAATGATTCCAGCTTCCTTAGTACACTTCATGAAGTTTACTTGCAGGTTCTGAACAAGAACAAAGACAACCACAACCTATGACTGCCATGGAGTAGACCTGGAGGCAAGAGTCAGCCCCACAAATAGGCTTCATTATGGAAACCTGTCTCTGAGTGGAACATGGAGTTTTGAGAATCCTGAAATTGAGCCTATGAGAAAGAGACTCACGCCTTTGAATGTTTTCCAAGTGACATTCTCAGTGATAATGGAGGTTTCACTGTGAAGCATCACCAGCAGACCTTTGTTTTGACAAAAACAAAAAAGATCGTTATGTCCTCTGGGTGTTTTCATCAGCTGTGAGCACATGTGTGACATAAGGAGTCTGACTTTTCAGTTTGTTTTCACCTTCAAGGACTTGGGGAGAGTGGTCACCAGCCTCGAAGCCAAGCTCAGCCTCAGCAGCAGCCCTCCCTCCTCCCACCCCTAGAAACCCTGGCTGATGGTCAAGTTCCAAACTAAGCAAGAGCTAGCTCTGCAAAGTAGCTTCACTTTTAAGGATCAGAGTTCAGGTTGATGAATTAGGAATTATTTGTTCAAGTGAAGTATATTTTATATGAGCACCCCCATTTGGGCCTTAAGAGTACTGAAATTTCCTTGTGTTTTGTTTTTAAGTATCCCCAGTCTTGCCATGTGGTAGGCCCCAGTGCAGCATTGCTATTTGACCAGGGCCTTGCAAGGAGGCTCTTTGGTGATGTAGGAAGAGGCATGTGACACCTTTGAGGCTGGGGCTGCACATGCCCAGATCCTACTAGAAATCTCCATTTTAAGTTACACTCTCCAGTGGTTTTGAAAATGTTAAGTTTGTGTGTGAAACACAGCCTTATTTTCCTTTTCTGTCTAAACACAGAAGTCATTGTTAATTGTTTTCCTTAACACTTTGACAAAAGGACCAGTGGACCAACCTGACAAAGCCATTTTGGTTCCATTCCTCAAGTGTACTGAAAACAGTTTAAAGCTATGCAGAAAAAGGAGCTGTTATTCACACTGCCCTTACTTTCTTGTAGAATGTGGAGTTAAAAAGAAAGCGTGAGATTCAGAACTTTACCAATGTATTTCTAGGCTGTGAATCCTTTCCCAGCCCAAAGTGTGAAATATATAAAGACGCTTTGTTATGCTGCTATTGATCTGCCATGATTTATACTTATTCTTTTATGGCATGTAATGATGTTTAGTAAGATTTTAATGTAGAATTGGATTTATTTCAGCAATAGTAATTTTAAGATATTCTTTGAATGAGTGTCTTTGTTTCTATGATACAGGTCATTTTGTAGTATTTAACCTATTAAGATGCACTGCTTACTTTTCTGAGCACTATTTAATGATGGGGGAAAAACCCAATTGGCTCAACCAGCTAGCATAAGGATTAGCTGTGAATAATGCTGACAAATGTGATGGTTCCTCGGGAACAATCATTTAAGCTTTAATGGTAACTCAGTCGTAAATCCATAGATTTCTTTCTAGCTGAATTTTTAGAAAATTACTTATGAATTACATACTTGTTTTAGTTTGGCCTAGGTTTTTAGCATAAAGAATACCTTGTTTGGTTGGCTTCTGTAAATCTGGGCAAGCTTCCTGAACAATGTTTCTGCTTCTCAATATAGTATATTCTTTTGTTGTCTACCTAGTTAGATGTCCATTGTGCAGAATTCAGGGAAGCTTGTAAGTTATATTCAACTAGGAATAGTTTGTTTTCAAAGATAGTATGTAAATTCAGCAACCAAAAATGAACTGCTCATGCATCATCTGGGAAAGATGAAGTTGTAGTAAGATTAGGAGTGTGGCTGATGCCAGGAGATGGTGTCCAAGGGGCCACGCGGCTGTTCTCATAATATGACATACCAGTAGGTTTGATCACACCCAACTATAGTCTCAGTAGGCTTCAGTAAACAGACATATCAAGAGATGTATAATGGACATTTGAAGTTAAATGATGCTTTTGTATATGTATGGTAATATGTGAGATACAGAGCAAATATTCTAAAAAGGGTCCATAATCAAATCTGTTAATTTTTGCCCTTTAATTCTAGGGATGGATATAATAGTTAAAAGAGAATCTATGATAAGACTTCCTTAGTGTGGACATAAGCTTTTTAAGTGCCCAAGAAATGGAGACTTGAAAAGGGTCAACCTGTTTCAACTCCCAAATCTATATATTCAAAGCATTTACTTAAAATTCAGAAGCCAGAAGTTGGTGATCATGATTACCAGAAGTTCAGGCCAGCATGTCTCCAGAGAACCAGGCCAAGCCTGGATAGTTGCAGTTATATGGGCCTGGCCTGAAAGTCACATTTGGTTGCCTTATTCCTCATTCAGGCTTACTATCCAGAACCTCATGCTAGTTTAGGCTGCATGTTTACATTATTACAGTATCTTTACTGGAACCTTCTAAAATGGATGCCAAGATGGAGATGCTTCTTGCTAGGTTTTACAGCACCTCTGGAGTTCTGCATTTAGTCCACTCTGTCCATCTGTGAGTATCGCCCACACCTTTTGCTCCTGTGGTCCAAGTGTAGGCTCTGGGAGGAGCAGCACACAGCTTGGAGTATGGTATGGCTGGGGTGCCCCGGGGGTGGGGGCATTGCTCTTTTTGCTGTAGTTAATGTGAGATGTGAGTGATGCCTTTGAGTAGATTCACATGCCCCTCATCACCAGTACCTTCCAAACCGCTTTGTTCCTACTTTGTGATGCATCTTCCAGAATTTATGGGCATGGACATTGGCCTGCTTGACTTTGAATCTTCAATTTTCAAGTAACCATCTGTAAGGAGAAGCATTTCATGGGGTCTCCATATAGGACACCCTCAGCTTCCCTTAGATAGAGTGGTGGTTTTCTTAGAACCTAAGTCAAGATCCTGGGCCCTTCTCCACAGGAGGATGCAGACTTAGTTTAGAATATGGCTGACAAGGTTTTGCATGACTAAGCATTCTATTTCTGGCCTCTATTTTCTTGTGGCAATTATAAACTCTTATTGAATCCATTACAAGGTAAATATTTTAAATCATGCAGCTTTCTCTCCTCACTAAGAATGTAGTTTGGTATTTTCTTACTTTGTTAGAAGAGGCCATAACTGCCATTGTATTACTAATAATGCAACATGAAATCGAAGGTGCCTAATTGCTTAATAAACAAAATCAGCCATCATACTGTAACTTGGAGAGGAATGAAATGAGCACAGGCAGGAGTGGGCTCTGCCCATGTAGGTGAGGAGGCCTCAAACCCAGGCCCTTGCTGCACATTTGCTGTTGGGCATGTGTTTCTTGCCTAATCTTTGGTTTTCTTCAGTGCTATTCAGGGTACCTTCTGGAACCAATAGTGTCATGTGTTTTCAAGTATTTATAATATTAAGATCTGGCGAAGCAGAACAGCTTAATAGACTTTTTTTAAAGCTGCACTTGAGAACACTTCCATGAGTGGGCCAGGGCCTCAAGAAGCCTTTTTTTCCCCAGCAGACTTCAGCAGGAGAAATGTGTGCAATGTCTTGCTTCAATTTGGGTTTGACATCTTTCTTTAAAATGTAAAAATGCAATGTCGATCACTTTGAAGTGGGAAAGAATGCAAAGTTGTGTTTCCCTTAGAAAATGTGTTTTTAAACTATGTTTAAAGTAATCTTTTATTCCATATTACTGCTTTGGCCATGTGACTCTCATGACTTTCATTGTGCCGGATTCTCAGCTCCCTGAAACATGGAGACAAGAAGCTCTGGAATGACAGCAAGGTTTTCATTCTATGAGCACAATACAGCATCATTAACATTTTTAATGGTATGGGTTTTATACCATCTGTGTATGTTTGCAAATATTAAGTTATTACATGTTTGAAAATGAGCATTTTTCATCCTAAATTTTATATGTTTGCAAATATATTTTTTTAATAAAATTTCAAAACCAAGTTTTAGCACCTACTAAATTTTAATTGTGTTTTTATTTAATTTGTAGAAATAGGAACTTTTGAATTGAGTCCCTGCATCTTGCCAGACCCTATTCTGGTGAGACAGAGTAGGAGGAAGAATGAAACAAACAAGGAAAACCTTATCCACCTGTTCCCAGTCTGTCTACTTTGGGTTCCCCAGAGAAACAGAACCACTAGACAGTGTGTGTGTGTGTGTGTGTGTGTGTGTGTGTGTGTGTGTGTGTGTGTGTGTGTGTGTGTGTGTGTGTGTGTGTGTGTGTGTGTACTGGAAGGGATTTACAGAACCACTAGACAATGTGTGTGTGTGTGTGTATATGTATGTACTGGAAGGGATTTGTTATATCTAAAGACAAATTATAACAAATTCATTTTAAGGATATTGACTTTATTTCTAATTCTAGAATCCTGCAGTGTCACATTCTTTGTTTGTATGGTCTACCACTTAAGCCATATCCCCAACTATTCTTTTTCAGGTAGGATCTGACTTGTTGGGTTTGTTTGGGGGTTTTTTGGTTTGGATTTTTGGGGGTTTTTTGGTTTTGTTTTTTGGTGCTAGTCCTGGGGCTTAAATTTAGGACCTAGGTGGTGTCCCTGAGTGCTCAAGGCTAGTGCCCTATCATTTGAGCCACAGCTCTAAGCTTTTTGATCCTTAATTGGAGATAAGAGTCTCTTGGACTTTCATGCCCAAGCTGACTTTGAACCATGACTCTCAGATCTCAACTTCCTGAGAAGCTAGGATTACAGGTATAAGCCACTAGTGCCCAACAGGGTCTGCCATTTCTGCCAGGGGCTGGCGTCTGATCCTCCTGTCTCCAGCCTCCCTATCCCCAAGTAACTGGGATTATAAGCATTAGCTAATGCACCCAACCTACCTCACTGGGCCTTTTTTTTTTTTGCAGTGCTAGGGCTTAAACTCAGGGCCTGGTAATGTCCCTGAGCCTCTCTGTGGTCAAGGCTAGCACTCTACCACTTGAGCCATACACCACTTCTGGCTTATTCTGTTCATATGGTACTGAGGAATCGAAAGCTTCATACAGACTAGGTGAGACTCTATCACTAAGCCACATTCCCAGCCCCTCATCTCCTTTTATTTTTTTATTTTTTTAAATTCTTTTTGGGGGGGGTCCGGTTATGGGGCCTGAACTCTGGGCCTGGGCGCTGTCCCTCAGCTCTTCAGTTCAAGGCTAGCGCTCTACCTCTTGAGCCACAGCTCCACTTCCGGCTTTTTTTCTTTTTGCTTATGTGGTGCTGAGGAATCGAACCCAGGGCCTCAGGCATGCAAGGCAAGCGCTTTACCACTGAGCCAACTTCCCAGCCCCCCTCATCTCCTTTTAAAACAAATGTTCTGTTCTTTTTTCTTTAGTATCCTCTTACCTGTAGCTCCACACGCTGTTTTTTGTTGACGGGGTTTTGTTGTTGATTTGGGTTGTTGTGGGGCTTGAACTCAGGGCCTGGGCACTGCCCCTGAGCTTTTCCCACTCAAGGATAGTGCTCTACAACTTTGAGCCACAGTGCCACTTTCGGTTTTCTGGTAGTTAAGTGGAGATTAGAGTCTCAGGGACTTTCTTGCCTGGGCTGGCTTCAAACAACAATCTTCAGATCTCAGTCTTCTGAGTAGCTATCATCAGCACCTGGTTCACACAGCTTTTTAAATAAAATTTAGCAATATAAACCATTAGGTTTATTTCTTTATTTGGTCAGTCGTGGGGCTTGAACTCTGGGCTTGGACCCTGTCCCTCAGCTCTTCAGCTCAAGGCAAGTGCTCTACCACTTGAGCCACAGCGCCACTTCTGGTTTTCTGGTGGCTAGTGGAGATAAGTCTCACAGACTTTCCTGCCTGGGCTGGCTTTGAACTGTGATTCTCAGATTTCAGCCTCTTGAGTAGTTTGGATTACAGGTGTTAGCCACAAGCACAATAATTATTATTTTAAAATAAACCTAATGACCAGGTGCTAGTGGCTCACTCTTGTAATCCTAAACTACTTAGGAGGCTAAGCTCTGAAATTGCAATTTGAAGCCAGTCCAGGTGAGAAAGTCTGAGACTTACCTGCAGTTAACCACCAAAGAGCCAGAAGTGGAACTGTGGTTCAAGTTGTCAGGAGTTATCCTTGTGTGGAAAAAGCTAAGGGAGCCAGGCGCCAGTGGCTCACGCCTGTAATCCTAGTTACTCAGGAGGCTGAGATCTGAGGATCGCAGTTCAAAGCCATCCTGGGCAGGAAAGTCCGTGAGACTCGTATCTCCAATAAACCACTAGAAAACCATAAGTGGTGCTGTGGCTCAAGCAATAGAGCACTCGCCTTGAGCTGAAGAGCGCAGGGACAGCGCCCAAGCCCAGAGTTCAAGCCCCACAACCGACAAAAAAAAAAGAAAAAGCTAAGGGACAGCACCTAGGACCCCAGTACTGGAAGGAAGAAAAAGAGAAAGAAAAGAAAGGAAGAAAAGAGGGAGGGAAGAAGGGAAAAAGCAAGGAAGGAATAAAGATTGTGGATATTTTAAAGTAGTTGTTATACAAAGGAGAGATAGATGTACCTGAGCACAATTGCACAATTTCTCAAAATCCCCCTCACCCTCCAGCCCAAGCCCTCATCTCTCACATCTATGGGTTCCTACCTGAAAGGAGGCTGAACAGCATTTGCATTCCCAGCCCAAGATGGTGAGATTATTAATGCCCCCAAGAGGACTTTGGAGTTCTTCATGATGGTTCAGCACCTTCCAGGCCATCTCAAAGAGGTCAATAGAATGGTGGGCAGGTAGGAGAGGAAAGATTGGAAAACAGAGATGCTGTTAGTCCCCTTTTCCATCAGGCTGGAAGTGGCGGTCTTTCTGTGCTTGACAACACTTTGGCTACCTAGGACCAAGGCTGCTCAAGTCCCTTTGCATTCACAGGGTGGCACACAGAGATGCATGTCACTATCTGTTATGAATAGAATTAATTTCATCCTCATGACTATCTGAAAATAAGGGAATCTATAATTCCAGCTAATTCTCTGGACCTTTAGTGCAATCTTTAGGAAATAAGGAGGGGCTGGAGGATAAAAATGAAGGCTAGGGGCTGGGAAGGTGGCTCAGTGGTAGAGAGCTTGCCTTGCATGCCTGAGGCCCTGGGTTCGATTCCTCAGCACCACATAAGAAAAAAGAAAAAAGCCTGAAGTGGCTCTGTGGCTCAAGTGGTATGGCGCTAGCCTTGAGCTGAAGAGCTGAGGGACAGCGCCCAAGCCCAGAGAGTTCAGGCCTCAGGACCAGACCAAAAAAAAACGAAGGCTAGGACTGTAAATCATGATATAAAGAACCTACCTCACATTCAAGAGTCCCTGGGTTCAATCCTCAGCACCACAGAAAGGGAAAGAGAATGGGAAGGGACATGAAAGAAAGGGAAGAGAAGAGGAAAAGAAAAAAAAATACATTTGATTACTTGATAAACTTTCTGGGTGGCTGGACATGGGGTGATACTGGGAGAGTGCAGATGTCCTGGAGAAAAAAACTTCCAGTGCACACCTCTTGTGTACTTCCCTTTGCTTCCTGGCCACAGAGGTTTAATTCCTCCCTGCCTCTACACCCCACTTCTTATACCTAAATATGTCAGCAGGTTTCCACTCTTCCGGCCCGACAAGGCTAACCTAGAGCACAGAGCCTGGCATGAAGGAAGAACTCAACATCTGTGTTGTAAGAAAAATCCCATTTTACTGATGTGGGGAAACTGAGGCTCAGTCAAGAGCAAAGATCTACTGTGGGCCAAGTAGGCTTTAGGTCCCCTCTCTTTACACTCTCCCAATCTCAAGATGGAACCTTACCAGTTAGAAGCAAAGTTGACTGAGCTAACAGAACCAGACTTTCTGGAGAGTTCTTTGCCAAATTTGTATCCAGAGCCCTGGGAAGGTTGCCACCCTCTGACCCAGTAGTTTCTTATTTAGAGGTAACTCCTCAGGACATGGATGTGGATTCCAAAATGTTAACTGCAAGGTAATATCTACCAGTGAGAAAACAAAAGCAATCCAGTCATCTCTGGGGATGAACAATAAATGAGAACAGAGCTCTATGATCAGACATTACATAGCTAGTCCAAATAACATCTTGAAAGAATTGTGAATAGCTAGGAGGAGAATGTAGAAGAAAAGGTATATTTCATAGGATCCTGACAATTTTTTTTTTTTAGTAATAAACCACAATAGCAAATTTATTGAGCAATGACTGTTTCCAGCTTTGCCTGATTCTCTGAGGTATCTGGCCCCCATATCCACTCTACTGTGAGTCTCTAGTCTTCCCTCCACCCATGCTCCTGTTTTATGTTCTCTGTGACATTTATAATAAATCAATATCTTTCACATGAATAAATGACTAACGCTGGTCCTGTTTGGGTGGAAGAATATGTGGCTTAACTTTTAAAGTTTCTATATTTTCCAGGTTTTTACAATGAGCATGTTTTACTTTTACAATCAGAAATTAAGAGTGTTCTTTAAAAAATGGGCAGGGGCACGCCTCAAGTGGTAGAGTACTTGCCTAATAAGCATGAGGCTCTGATTTTAAACCCTCAGTTTCACCAAAAAAAAAAAAAAAAAAAAGCCAAATCAGGTGCCAGTAGCTCATGCATATAATCCTAGCTACTCAGGAGATTGAGATCTGAAGATCCCAGTTCAAAGCCAGCCAGGCAGACAAATGTAAAAGACGCTTCTGATTAATCAGTTAAAAATGGAGAAGTTGAGATGAGTGGCTCAAGTGGTAGAGCACTAACTTTGTGCAAAGCCCTGAGTTCAAGCTCCAGTACCAGTACTAAAATAAATAAAATCTTTAAAAAGCAATTCCAAGCCAGATAATCCTAACTACTTAGGAGGCTGAGATCTGAGGATCATGATTCAAAGCCAGCCTGGGCAGAAAAGTTAGTGTTATCTCCAATTAACCAGAAAACCAGAAGTGGCACTGTGCCTTAAAGTGGTACAGTGCTAGCCTTAAGCAAAAGCGCTCAGGTATGGTACCCAGGCCCAGAGTTCAAGCCCCAGAACAGGCCTAAAAAAAAAAAAAAATCTGTATGAGAAAAATGTGCATCCAACTTTTTTGTGTTCTTGCTTTCCTGGGACAATATTAAAAGAGGTATTTCCTCCAAAACAAAAGAGAAAACAGGCATTGAAGAGCAGAGATGGATTTATTAAAACTCCATTCATCAACCTACAAGCCTCTGTCAGGTGCCTACAACCAGGGGCAAAGGTGGGCACTTACACCAAAAGGACTTATTGCAGGTTCTTCATTGCTGGCCAGGGGCCCTGGGTATGAGCCAAAGGAAGGGTCCCAGGATCATCAAGATTTTGGCTCCACTGTAATCCCTGTGCTGAATTGGGACTCACAGCACTGGGCCCAGGCATGTTTCAGGAGCCCACACATGGGCCCAGCCCTGCCAAACCAATGCCCGACACTGTCACTCAGGAATGCATCTGCTCAGGGCCATTCACGCCTCATCAGTGCTCACTCAGTGGACAAGGGATGGCAGACCTGCCGGAGCACATCACAGTAGCTTTGCCCTGAGTTGCATGTGGACAGCTACGCAAGAACAGCAGCCCCCACAGCCTGGGGCTCTGCTGTCAACCCAAAAACATCCTGGGCAGCAGCCTGGCTTATGAAACATAGACATGGGTTTACATAATCATGGGAAATGAAGAAAAAATGTGCCTTCATACAAAGACACCCCCCCCCAACTGCAACAGGATGTTTTTCAAGATGGAATTTTATTTTCTAATGGTTATAAGCCAACCGTGTTCATTGCCATTAAACCCCAATAAAAAGAAAAGGAGCTGGGCACTTTGTGCTGACACCTGTAATCCTAGCTACTCAGGAGACTGAGATCTGAGAATTTTCTTTCAAACCCAGGCCAGGCAAGAAAGTCTATGAGAGGATCCATCACATCCATCCCAGGGGACCACGCAGAGGCAGGCAGGCACAGGAGAAAGATTATTACAAGGTTTATTAGAGGAGCCATATTTCTCTCAGAGAGAGAGAGAGAGAGAGCACATGGCAGCCTCCACTATCTAGGTAGCAGCAAGGTCTCCGGGGTAGGAAGTGAGGTTGATGGGAGTTCAGGTAGGTCTGGGTGGAGAGAGGAAGGGGCCAGCAGGTCTGGGTGGAGCTGAGGACCAAAGGGGGGCATAATGCTTACAGCCACCAGAAAAGCCAGAAGTGAGCTATGGCTTGAATGCCTTGAATAAAAAAGGGATAGACCCTAGTTCCTACACACACACACACACACACACACACACAGAAGCATACACATACATGTGCACACTTACAAAACAGTCTCATGCTGTCAAATTCAAACTAAAACTATTGTAGCACAAGCTACCATCAAAATTCTTGATCCTCCTGCCTCAGGTTCCCAATGTTGGGATTATGGGCCTGTACCAACACACTTACCTTGTGTTGACTTTAGAATGCCTTCAGCCCTCTGGGGTACCCAGCAAAGCATTGAACCTAGGGTGACCCAGTTCCAGAATCATAAATTCTAGTGATGTGTTCCTGCAGAGTTCCAGAAACCCAACATACTTCCCTGAGAATCTTATTAACATTTCAGAGTGATAGGCTCCATTCCAGAGACTTATTCAGAGATCTGTGTGCTTAATTATTATTTCAGGCAATTAGGATCTGACTAGCTGCCATTAAGTGCAACTTGGAATTCTGTTGTTCCAGAATTGGGCATGGTGGTCTACACCTGGAATCCCAGCACTCAGGAAGAGGTAGGACCATGAAGAATTCAAAGCCTTCCTTAGTGACATACTGAGTTAGAGGTTAGCCTGTCAGCAAAATCCTCTGTGTGTGTGTGTGGGGGGGGGGGGGGGGTGCGGAAGCCGAGGCAGAGGCAAAGGAGAAGAGGAGAGGGGAGAGGAAGAGGGGACAAGAGGAGAGGAGAGGAGAAGAGAGGATTGAGAGGGTGGAGGGTGAGAAGGGAGGGAAGGAGGAAGGAAGGAAGGAAGGAAGAAAGAAAGGAAGGAAGGAAGGAAGGGAGTCTGCGACTCCACATTTCACTCTGTGCAGCCTGTACAACCCAATAACTCCCTTCCAGTAACCAAAAACTAATAGTAATAACCTCAATAGCAATACTTAATCCCCTTTGGTATGTTTTGGTGATCTGGGAGGTCTTGGACGCTGGCTCCCTGAGGGTGCTCTTCACTGCAGTTACTGCATGGGTCCTAAAGGATGACTCAGTTGTGAGGGCTGGTGTTGGTGTCCCAGGGCTAGTGGGTGCCAATCTGCTAGAGCTGGTTTGTTGGAGCAGATTGGCACCCACTATCCCTATGACCTTGATTGACCTGATCAATCTCAATGTGCTCATCTGTAAAGCAATGATTACTTCCCCTGTGAATCCCACCTACCACAGGAAAGATCTGCAGGAACTGGTGGTGTGGCTCAAGTGGTAGAACACCAACCCTGAACGGAAAAAGCTGAAGGACTACGGAAAATGATAAGGGACAGCGCAAAGCCCTGAGTTCAAGCCCCAGCACCACACACACACACACACACACACACACACACACACACACACACCCCACAAAGATCGATCTGCAAATAAACCGCTAAACTCTTCGCTAAACTTAGGACCTGGAGTAGTAATTGTTATTATAATAATTTATATTACCATTTATTATTATTATTATGTTATTGTAATTCTAATTATCGTCGTGGCTCTTTCGAGCAGAGCAGGGAAGCCTACCAATCAAGTTCGGGCAGCCGCAGATGTCTGGAGCTTCGGGGCGGGGCCGCGTGCGCGCGTCGTCTGGGGTGATCCGACGCCCCGCCCCTCGTCCCGCCCCACGCCCTCGTCCCGCCCCCAAGGGCGTCTCCCGAGGCGACTTAACGCGCCTCGCGCGGCTCCGCTCTTCTTCCGCCGCTAGTCGCCGCTGGACCCGCTGCTGCGTTCTCCCGTCGGCGCCGTCTCCTCGTCCGGCTGCACCATGGAAGGTTACCACAAGCCCGACCAGCAGAAGCTGCAGGCCCTGAAGGACACGGCCAACCGCCTGCGCATCAGCTCCATCCAGGCCACCACGGCGGCGGGCTCCGGGTGAGCGCGGGGAGGGGCGGCCGGCGCGGCGGGGCTGCGGCGGGGCTCGGGTGGGCGGGGGAGCCGCTGCCCGCCGCCCGCCGCGCTCCGTGCCGCGCAGCATGCAGCCACCACGAGGGAGGTGGCAGAGGCGCGGTCCGGTGGCGGAGCGGGCCCGGGCCGCCGGCGCCTTCCGCCGCGCGCTCGCGCTCCGCTTCCCGGCTGGGGCTGCGTGGGCCTCGACCTCCTCCGACGCCACGAGTCGCGTCTGCTGCCGTGGTCTCCGAGTCCCCCGATGCTAGGTGACTCGGGGTGGGGGTCGTGGTTCCCGTAGCGCCTCCTCTACGGGGAAAGCCACCATTAATACTCTCGGGAAAACCTGGCCCTTCGCCCTCTCCCTGAGCTTGTGGGTTCCGCTGGAAACGTTCTGCCTTGCAGGTGGGGAAACTGAGGCACCGAGTTTAAGTCAGTTGCCCAACGTCACACAGCGAGAGCTGGGATTGAGACCCGACTGTTCAACGCCTGTTCCAACCCACCATCTTGACTGAGACCCGGCCTAGGCCTTCTCCATCTCGAATTATGCTCCCCTCCCCCGCACTGCCCTCTCCCCCACGGCCCGACGCGACTTCACATTCCTGCACTTGTGGCGTGGGGTCTGTAGTGGGTTGCTTGGAACGCAGGGAGGTGGCACGTGGACTCAGAACCCTGGCGGTGGAAGGGGAGGTAGGCCTAGGATCTAAGCTGAGGCCTGAGGTTGGTGTGGGGAAGGAATGAGGAAGAGAACTTGGAGTCTTAAATGAATGAAGGCCCTGTGAGTTCACGCGAAGTGGGGTAACAATGTCTCCGTGTTACGGTAGATGGTTTGAAGAATTCCAGTGCTCTACTTCAGGCTAAGAGGACCTGTGACAGACAGCAAGGTGGACAAATCATTATTTGGATAGAGAGTGGTTTCCAGGGATCTTCTCAACCAACCTGTGAGATTAGAACAGAGAAGATTCTGGCTTCTGGCCAGTTTCATACAGGATATATTATTAAGAAGTAATCTTGCTGTGTGAGTATGCACTCACTCTCCTTGCCTTTAAGATACCTTATTTCTAGAAGGTTTGGCCCTCTTGCAGGTCACTTCCTTCCCACCCTACTTATGCATACTTTGGACCTCTTATCTCCCCTGGGCTTATAGCAGTCCTTTGTGTGGTATCCTCTGCTTAGGTAGGGATCTAGCTTTCTTCCACTGCAACCAGACCTGCCCCAGCCTGGGGCAGGTTCTGAACGTGTTGTATTGCTTGTATGGTAAATACTGGGTCTGCTTCCCTTAGCCATTTCAGTCTGGCTAGAGTAACATAGCCATTACCCAATTAGTGCCACACATCTGAGCATTTTGAATAGCTGGGTAAGACATGAAGACATTCAAAGGGTCACTAAGCAGCTAAGTAGGTAATCCTGGTGTGATACAGCATCCTTGCTTGTGTTCTTGAGAGTAGCACTGCCAGATTATATTAGTCCACTTTTTGGAAGTAGGGGGTGGTACTGGGGTTTGAACTCAGGGCCTTGTGCGGGGTAGGGAGACTAGGGTCTTATATTTTGTTGTTTTTTGTCAGTCCTAGGGCTTGAACTCAGGGCCTAGGCACTGTCCCTGAGCTTGTTTTTGCTCAAGGCTAGTACTCTACCACTTGTACTTCTAGCTTTTTGTTGTTTATGTTTTACTAAGGAATTGAATGAACCCAGGGCTTCATGCATGCTAGGCAAGGACTGTACCGCTAAGCTATATTCTCAGCCCTAGGGTCTTACATTTTTATCAAGGCCAGCCTGGATGGTGATCCTTCTGTTTAAGCCTTTCATGTAGGTGGGATGACAAGTGTGATCCACCACATGTAGCTTACTGGTTGAGATGGATCTTGTGAGCTTTTTGCCCAGGCTGGCCTAAAACCTTGATCCTTCAGATCTCTTGCCTCCTGTGTTTACATTTTAAAGATGAGGATGTTGAGGCTAGTGTATTAGGTGGCTTGCCCCAACTAATAACCAGTGTCTGTTTATTATTGCCTGGTGTCAGGCCTCTGCTCAGAAATTCCTTGGACATGGGGGCAGCATCAGACAGGGAAAATGGAGGGAGAAACATACAGCCATGATAGATACTAGTTTGATAGGTACTTAAAGAGAAACTAAATAATATTTTCAACTGTTGGGGGACTCCCAAAGATGGGGTGTGCTGTAGGCCTCCTGGTCCTTGTTAGATAGTTTCCACCCAGAAAAGATACTTTGTGTGGCTACCAAGAGTTACACCCATGTTTACATTGTAGCCTTAGAGAGGAACTTGCTGAACTCAAGTATTTCTTTGCAAAAGGAAAAGGGTAGAAAGTGTGTGTGTATGTGAGTGTGAGTGTGTGTGTGTATGTAAATGAGCAATCCAGGAAAGAAATACAGGAAACTTTTCAGAAGGAAGTAGCATTCTATGCAATCTCTGTCACAAGAGAAATTTTGAAATGTGTGTGCAAGAGTGTATATGTCCAAAAAATACTTGAGACATGGCCAGTGTCTGGTTCCCTTCTGTTCATTTTGAGGTGGGCTGCAGTCACAGCTGAGGGGTGCGCACTGCAGTGTCCACTCTTCTGAGGGAGAACTTATAATCTGGTGGTGAAGCAGGACTTTGGAACAGTCTTTGCTGGTCACTGCTGAACTGGTTCACTCAGTCAGTGAAGATCCAGGATATTGGTTTCAGGCTGGGTGATGTCCTATCTCAACAGCTTTCCCAGTCTTGTCTCTATGTGCTGTGAATCTCCCCAGGCTTAAGATGAGCACACTGGTTTCTGTGTCAGAAGCTGGGCCTGGAGGTGGATGGACAGAGTCTTCACAGAGGCCTTTTGTTGAGACAGTGCCCATGATGGCCAGAGTGTCTCTGAGTCTTCTTCCTCTGCATGCTGAGGGCACTATGACAAGGGCCCAGCACACATCCAAGCTTGAGAAAAGGAAATCCCAGTGGCCTTGTAAGAAGTGGCCAGGATTTCTCATTTCTTACCAATCAGGGCCAGACCATGTTATCCAAATGGTGCTCTATCATCTTATGACATCACCCCACTCACACCTGATTCAAAGGAGAAGGTGCCTTGTGCTTTCAGCAGGTCTCCCAGGACTTCAGAATCATAGCTTTGAGGAGGGTACCTGAAAGGCTACTAGATGCCCAGGCCTGGCTGGTATACACAAGGAGATGAGGATTAAACCAGCATTTTGTTTTGTTTTGTTTTGTTTTGTTTGGTGCCAGTCCTGAGGCTTGAACTCAGGGTTTGAGCACTGTCCCTGGGCTGCTTTTGCTCAAGGCTAGCACTCCACCACTTGAGCCACAGCACCACTTCTAGCTTTTTCTATTTTTGTGGTACTGAGAAATCAAATCCAGGCCTTCATGCATGCTAGGCAAGCACTCTACCACTAAGCCACATTCCCAGCCCATCTAAACCAGCTGTGTTATAAGCAGCTGTACCCTTTGTCAATAAAAGACCTACCCATCCTGCCTCATTTTCTCCATCTTTAAAGGAGAGGTTAGCCAGGTGATGGTGGCTCAGTTCCTCAGGAGACTGAGATCCAAGGATCACAGTTTGAAGCCATGCTCGGCAAGAAAATCTGAGAGATGCATCACCAGTTAACTGCCTAAATGCTGGAAGTGGAACTATGGCTCAAGTGGTATGGCACCAGCCTTGAGCAAAAATGCTCAAGGAGGCTGGGAAGGTGGCTCAGTGGTGCTTGCCTTGCATACATAAGGCCCTGGGTTTGATTCCTCAGCACCACATAAGCAGAGAAAGCCAGAATTGGTGATGTGGCTCAAGTGATAGACCACTAACCTTGAGCTGAAGAGCTGAGGGACAGCACCCAGGCCTAGAGTTCAAGCCCCACGACTGACAAAAAAAAGGGCTCAAGGATAGTGCCTAGGGCCCGACACCCAGGACTAGCACAAAAATAAATAGATCCATAGCAAAGTAGTTACTTTGTTGTGGCAGTTTTTAGTATAACAAAATGTCTGAGGTAAACTAGCTTTATAAAGACAAAAAGGTTTGTTTATAGTTTTAGTTTCTAAAAGTCCAAACAGCACAGTATATGTTCTCTTGAAGAACCAGTTAGCCTTCCAAGGAACTGGGTCCCTTAGGAGTGAGGCAGAGTGAGGAAGCCCTAGGACCCACCACCTACTGTGTTTAATATCTCGTTACAGTAGTGATGTGGCCTTGAAGTGACCAGAATTGCATTGCATCCCTGGTACCCAGTGCTGGCTGAGCGCTCTGGCTCCTGTCCCTCCTGACACTGGCTGAAGCAAGAACAGAGCCATTGAGATTGCTGCAGCAGCATTACTCAACTCCATGTGAAGACACCTGGTTGCCCTGGGATGGCTTTTTTCCCCCCTAAGTGACCTCTGAACTAAGCAAGGCTAATGGTCAGTGATTCTTTCTTAAAGCATTGGGGCAAGGTTCAGCTCCCTGGCAAGGCTCTGACAAGAGTATCCTCTTGAATTCTCATGAACTTCAGCTCTGATTCCTGTTGCAGCTCTGCTTCTGGACTTGACATATTTCAAAAGGCCTATTGTCACCAGAGTCTGGTGGTCTGTGCCTGCATGTCCAGAGCTGAGCTCTTAGGCAGATTGTACTTTTGCCTTCTTGGTGGCAGGGTAGAGTGAATGTGTCTGTTTGACCCAGCTCCCACAGAAAACCTTGCTCAGAAATCAGTTGCATTCATAGACTGGATATAATCTCTGAGGGTTACACAACTGGTCAGAGAAGTGCAGACACCTGAGAACTTCCTCTCCTTTTACAGCTTTATGGAGGTATAATTTGCATATTGTAACATTCTGAGGTTTAAGATTCATTTACAGTAGTTGGAAGTAAATTAGTAAATTTATCATATCTGATTTTAGAATATTTTATTATCCCTGAAAGATCCCTCCTGCACATTCTGTAATTCCCTCCTGTAGGTAGGAGGCTATCTAGGGGTAACATGAACTAGAATTTCCATTTCTTTTTCTTTTCCTTTTTCCCTCCCTCCTTCCCTTTCCTTACTTCTTTCTTTCCTTCCTCCCTCCCTTCCTTCCTTTCTTTCTTTTCTCTCTCCTTCCTTCCTTTCTCTTTTCTCCTTCCTTTCTGTCTCTCTCTCTTCTTTCTTTCTTTTTTTTTGGGGGGTCCAGGCCCCCAAAGGCCCTGAACTCCGGGCCTTTAGCTCAAGGCTAGTGCTCTACCACTTGAGCCACGGCGCCACTTCCAGCTTTTTCTGCTTATGTGATGCTGAAGAATCGAACCCAGGGCCTCATGCATGCAAGGCAAGCACTCTACCACTGAGCCACCTTCCCAGCCCCTCCATTAATTTTTTTTTTTCCAGTCGGTCATGGGGCTTGAACTCTTCAGCTCAAGGCTAGTGCTCTACCACTTGAGGTACAGCACCACTTCCGGTTTTCTGGTGGTTTATTAGAGATAAGAGTTTCATGGACTTTCTTGCCGGGGATGGCTTTGAACTGCAATCCTCAGATCTCAGCCTCCTGAGTAGCTAGGATTTCAGGCGTGAGCTACTGACGCCCAGCTCCTCCATTTCTTTTTTTATGGCTAAATATTCCTTTGTTGGAATATCCTACATTTTGCTTATCTATTCCTTGGTTTTCCTTCACTTTTTCCCCCCTCAGTCTTTTGCTTTTGTCTTAGCTGTGCTGCTGGCAGACACTGGTTCCTTGAGCAAGATCCTTGCTTTCTGTGGACCTTAGGGGGCCATCCTCAAAATGAGATTAGACTTAATCTTTGGTACTAATAGGAGTGAATAATAGATGAACAAATAGCAATGCTTACATGATGAACTTTATTCTTTTTTTTTTTTTTTGGTCGGTCGTGAGGCTTAACTCTGGGCTTGGGCACTGTCCCTGTGCTCTTCAGCTCAAGGCGAGCGCTCTACTGCTTGAGCCACAGCGCCACTTCTGGTTTTCTAGTGGTTTTTATTGGAGATAGTCTCACAGACTTTCTTGCCTGGGCTGGCTGAACCATGATCCTCAGATCTCAGCCTCCTGAGTAGCTAGGATTACAGGTGTGAACCACCAGCGCCTGGCTATGAACTTTATTCTTTACACTTACATTACCCTGTCAAGTCAGCTTCTATTATCCATTTTAGAGAATACTGAAGCTCAAAGGTCACAGGATTAGGATATATCATTTCTTCTTTTGTACACTCAGTATGTGTGCGATGTTGCTAAGGCTCTTATATCAGTCATTTAATGTCAAATGGTGGCAAGTGTTAAATCAGGTAGTGTGTAGTTAAAGTGGGCTTCACAGAGATGGTCACATGAGGCAAAGATCTGAAGAAACTTTTTTTTTTTGTCAGTACTGAGGCTTGATCTCAGGGCCTATGCACTTGAACTCAGTTTTTTTGTGGGTTTTTTGGTTGTTGTTGTTGTTTTGTTTTCCCCAGGCTAGTGCTCTACCACTTGAGCCACATTCTACTTCGGGCTTTTTGTTGGTTAACTGGATATGAGTCTAATAGACTTCCCTGGGCTGGCTTTATCCTCAGTTCTCAGCCTTTTGAGTAGCATAATTACAGGTATATGCTACTAGTGTCCAGATGAAGAAACAATCTTATGTTTAGTGTCAGAAAGAAGTTCATTCTGAGTAGGAGCTGACTAGTGGTTTGAACAGTGTCTACTCCAGCATCCTGGATTTTCTTCCAAATATTTTCTTAGGTAAGAACAGACATAGAGTACGTACATACATTGTAAGCAATTGTTCTCTATGGAACAGGCTGAAGAATTAGTTCTTTGTAGTCTCTTTCTCATAGAACACCTCTGGATGTTGTGTATGTGTATTATTTGTGTATGGATACATATGCACCATTCCTGAGGCTTGTTCTCAGGGTATGGATGCTGACCCTGAGCTTTTATTCTCAAGGCTAACATTTTCCCCCTTGAGCCACAGCTTTGCTTCTAGCTTTTTGGTGGGCTTTCCTGCCTGGGCTGGCTTTGAACCTCAGTCCTCAGTCCTCAACCTCTCATTCTCCAGAGTAGTAACTAGGATTACAGGCATGAGCCACCTATGCCTGGCAGAACACATGAATTTTTATTGTCATTCCATCATGTATTTTTTTTTTTTTTTGGGTCCGGTCGTGGGGCCTGAACTCTGGCCCTGGGCGCTGTCCCTCAGCTCTTCAGCTCAAGGCTAGCGCTGTACCACTTGAGCCACAGCACCACTTCCAGCTTTTTTCTTTTTGCTTATGTGGTGCTGAGGAATTGAACCCAGGGTCTCATGCATGCAACGCAAGCTCCCTACCACTGAGCCACCTTCCCAGCCCCCTCCATCGTGTATTTTATAGTGTGTGCAAATAACTTTATGGGCTGGGAATGTGGCTTAGTGGTAGTGCCTCATATACATGAAGCCCTGATTTCCATTCCTCAGTACCACATAAGCAGAAAAAGCCAAAAGTGGTACTGTGGCTCAAGTGGTAGAGTGCTAACCTTGAGCAAAAGAAGCTCAGGGAAGCCTGGTACTAGTGGCTCACTCCTATAATCTAAGCTGAGAATCATGTCAAAGCCAGCCCAGGCAGGCAAGTCTGTGAGACTCTTATCTCCAATAAACCACCAGAAAACTGGAAGTGGCGTTGTGGGTCAAGTGGTGGAACAAAATAGCCTTGAGCTGAAGAAATAAATACAATAATAATAATAATGACTATATGTTTGTGAACAGTAGGGTCTTCTCTATTATCTCTGCATCTCTTTTTTTTTCATGATATATTTGTGAGATAATATAATAAGTCCATGTTTGGTGTATGATGTGTGAGTCTCTCATTCTCACTGTTGAATATACTGTTACATGTGATTATTGAAGTGACTATTCTGTTGATCAACATGTGGGAACAGCCCGGTTGGTTTTCCAGGAAACACTGTATGTATATTATGTCTGTGATCCTCCCAGTGAAGTTGCTGGATCTTAGTGAATGTGCATCTTCAGCACATTTTTATTCTTTGGTGCCAGTACCAAGGCTTGAATTCTGCCTCATGCTCTCGGTCAGCTTTCTTATTCATAGCTGGCATAATCTCTCTTTACTTCGGTCATGGGGCTTGAACTCTGGGACTGGGCCCTGTCCCTGAGCTTTTTTGCTCAAGGCTAAGGCTCTACCATTTTGAGCCACAGTGCCACTTCTGGTTTTCTAGTGGTTAATTAGAGTCTCATAGACTTTCCTGCCTGGGCTGGCTTTGAACTGCAATCCTTAGATCTCAGCTGCTGAGTAGCTAGGATTACAAGTATGAATCATTGGTGCCTGGCTAATACCTCTTGAGTCATGCCTCCTGTCCGTCTTTGGTATTTAATTAGCAAGAGCTCATTATTCCTTTTTGCCTACTCATGATTGGAGTGCCTCATGTTCCCAGACTATGGAGTAGTTGGAGACATTTTGTGGTTGGTCTTCTTGCTGATGAATGTGGGCATTGGTGACCTGGGTACTTGAACCCATGGGTTTTCAAATCAACTGCTTTTCCATTTCCTCCATGTTCCCTATTTCAGGGCCAGGGCAGACCTCTCTCACATGCAGAAAACACTTGTGTCCCATCATTACTCCCTGGGGTCCCTCCTAGTGGTTGTGTGGTAGTGTCAGTCACTCTGGGGTCACTAGACATGGTCAGGGTGGGCAGAGCCCCTGCTCCTGTTTTACTTTCTCTTCAGAGAAGTTGGGCCCAGAATCTTTCTTCCATGCTGTGGTTTCAAACAGGGCTTCTTGAGAGTGGGCTACTCTTGGAGAGGGGAAGAGCCAAGGTTGGCACTGAGAGTGGGGGATTAGGGTCCATCCCAGGCAGGAAAGGGTTTCTTGTTTATGTGTCCTCACCTCCCTCTTTCAGGTTTTAGTGTCTTTCCCCCATGACCAGGAGTTCATAGAAATGGTTAAGTATAAGACAATTGTGTGCTGGGAATGTGGGTACTAAACCAGCATGGGACAGCTCTCTGGATTCCTCTACTAATGTGTCTGTGCTGGGAGTGACTCACCCCTAACCTGGTGGGGACCCCTAGAGGGGAGGAGGGGGCTGCTGTGAGCCCCATGTGTTGCATGTGCCCTTGCATTGGGCTTGGCGTTGGGCATGTTTTAGTGTTTGGTACCTCAAATACAGTGTCAGGGCTGAGCCGTGCTGCATGTGTGGGCGGCTGAGCTCCTAACAGAACTGTGGACCACAGGGCTCCAGGAGTTGTAGCATGTCTCATGAATCAAGCCCGTGCTTGGAGACTGTAGTCTCATCTCTAGGATGGAATCCTTGCACGAGGTAGTGTCAAGTTCCTTTTATCAGGAGCCATTCAGTTATCAAAACAAGAATTTAAAATTCCCCCTTTGTCCTGCCACTCTAGGTTCTTGATTTTGTCAACCCTCATCTAAGGAAGTGTAAAGGGTAAATTGTAGCCTTTGTAAAACATGAGGTTTTGTGCTTTTAAAATTCTGCACAAAAGCATGGTTCTTACTTACTTACTCTAGCCTTCAAAATGTCCATTTTAACAGCTGCCAAATAGCCAAATGATGTCTTTGGAAACTCTAAAACTTACCTCTGAGCTTTAGTCTATGCACAGATGGCCAGCTTCTTGAAAAGAACAGCATGCCTTCACAAGCAGGCAAACCTGGTTTCTCTGTTTGGCTGTGGCTCATTTATCAGTACCAGGGCTCCTTAGCTGAGTCCTTAGGTTCCTGCTAGGAACTACTACTCTATAGCTCCCCACCCTCATCATCCTATGTTGATTTTGAGCTGAATCTGCTATACTTGATCTCTCCTCCCCTTCCTTTCTTACTCTGGTCCAGCCTTAGAGTTTTCCAGGGGCCTTTACTGAGGGTCCAGGGTAGTGCTCTTGAAAGGTATGACAGCCCCTTGTATCCACTAAATGGCCAAACTCCCAAGCTACCAGTAGTAATCTTGAGACCCTGTGCCACCCTCCCAGGTAACAGGAGATAAGCCAGACCTGTGTGAGTCTCCTTTAGTCTGGCATCCCTAAGTCCCCATATACAGGCCCAGGAGTGCTGAAGGTTCCAGGTCAAGAGCCATGACGCATGTGTCTTCTTTCCTGGGCCACAGCCATCCCACATCATGCTGCAGTGCCGCTGAGATCATGGCTGTCCTCTTCTTCCACACCATGCGCTACAAGGCCCTGGATCCCCGGAACCCTCACAACGATCGCTTTGTACTCTCCAAGGTAAGAGTCCTGCTGCCACATAGCCTTTGCTTGGAGCCAGGTGTCATGTGGGTTCAAGAATGGTGAGTGGTCTCAGGAGACTTAACTCCCAGTCTAAGCCCAGGCCTGGCCTACCACTCAAAGAAGCCTCCTCTACTTGCTCATCCTGATCCCTTCTTTGTTGTCTGACTCTGTGCCAACCCACCTAGCAAGCTAAGAACATATGGTATTCCAATTGGCTACCCTTCCATGGAGCCACGTCCATGAATGAGGTTCTAACCCAGAAAAGAATAATAGAGGACAGTAGAAACTTTGTGTCTTTCTGGCCAGGTGTCTCACTCCGTCTGAGTATTGATAGGCAGAACTCAAATTCAGATTTGGGTTACTTGGGGGCTTCCCACTGGTGTGTTCCCCCAGGAGTGGTGATCCTGTAGCCGGATTTGTTTTTTTAATTTTCCAGTCATGGCGCCTGAACTCTGGGTCTGGGCGCTGTCCCTCAGCTCTTCAGCTCAAGGCTAGCGCTCTACCACTGGAGCCACAGCACCACTTCTGGCCTTTTCTGTTTATGTGGTGCTGAGGAATCGAACCCAGGGCCTCATGCTTGCAAAGCATGCACTCTACCGCTGAGCTACCTTCCCAGCCCCCTGTAGCCGGATTTGGGATGGGATTCTTTGTCTTTCTTCTGATAACAGTTACAGCTACAAACCATGCACCAATTGCTTAAGATCTACCTGTCCTCAGGCCTGGCTCAGCAGCCACTGGTCTTGGATTAGGCTGTAGTAGGAGTTATAAGTCTGTCCAAGTATCTCATATGCCAGGATTAGGGCAGACGACTGCCTGCTATGGTTTTTGGCCTCATCTAGACACACAGCTGTGCGCCCTGCACCTGTTATAATGTCTGCCTGGCCTCAGCTGTGGGAACTTTGGGCTGGAAACCAAGAGGCTAGAGAGGCATGAAAGGGGAGAATTGGCCTTCACTTGCTTCCTTCTCTGAAATGAATACCCTGTCTTGCCAGCTTATCCAGGCTCTGGGGCCCAGCATGCAGCAGGAATAGCCCCAGGTATTGGTTCTCCATTTGACCACCTTTGCTGACTTCCCTGCAGGGCCACGCAGCTCCTATCCTATATGCAGTCTGGGCTGAAGCTGGCTTTCTGCCTGAGGCAGAACTGCTGAACCTGAGGAAGATCAGCTCTGACTTGGATGGGCACCCTGTCCCTGTAAGTGCACCTATCAGCCAGGAACCTCCTAGGCCCTTGCCTCCACTTCCTCTTCCCAGTCCATGAGGGAGGGAAACGGCATCCACAGAAAAGCTAGAAAGACAGAAGAAGGGGCTGAGATGAGGAAGGAAAGATGTGAATATTTAGGTTACATTGTATGCACCCCATGCTATACACAGGGTGAGGCCTCAGCTTCAACTTGAGGAAGGCCCCTCCAAGCTTCCCTTCCCAACTGGGCTGCCCAGCTCAGGAACAGATATAGTTGGAAAAGAGTAACTGGGGAATTAATAAGGAGATAGCAGTAGTTCCCAGGAAGCAACCTAGCTTGCTCTTCAAGGTGTCAGCTAGCCTCCATTCAAATATTGGAAGTAACGAGTTACCACAAAACCACCACCAGGGTCTAGGTCCGCACCAAGGCCAAACATTCTACATTAATATTGGGTAGACTGTTTATAGGTGATACAATTTGGGGCTTAGAGAGTTTTAGTCTCCAATTTGAGGTCACATGATTTGCTGGAGGGTAGAGCTAGGAATTGAACCCATACACACAGTTACTTTGCTCTGAGAATGAGAAGTCACATTCTGGGAAAAGGCCTTCTGCAGAGAAGGGGCTCAACAAGTCTGGGAGGGGGTCGGGGAGGGTATGGCTGCCCTGGCTGGTAAGGGCAGGATCCTAGGTTGAGTTACACTACTCTCTCTTCTCTCCATGAATAACTGTGGTTCTCTGTTATGACAGAAACAAGCTTTCACTGATGTGGCCACTGGCTCCCTGGGCCAGGGGCTTGGGGCCGCTTGTGGGATGGCCTACACAGGCAAATACTTCGACAAAGCCAGGTAACACCCTACTCCTTACCCTAACCATCAGTAATTTTGAGAGGGGTTCTTGGTGGCCCACCCTTACTCTCTGCCCTCAGCCACCCCTATACTGCCTCCTGCCTGGCTAGGGCTGAGTAGCATATGTACACGTCCTGTACAAGACCTGCTGAGGATGGCATGGATAGCCCTTTTTTCAGTTAAGGAAGTATACCCAGCGAAGAGACCTGCCCAGTGCCTCTCACTAGCAACTGGCTGGCCCTTGAGTGCCTGTTGCTACCACATGCTTTCTAGCCAGAGTGCTTTGGCTGGGTAGCTCCTGCCTTACCCCCTTAAGCCCAGTGCCTGGATCCCAGAAATCTCAGAAGGATCTGCCTCCCCACCCTATGTCTAAATAGGTACCAGGAGCCCAGGCTACCTAACCTTTATCTTCAGAAAGGGCTAGGCTATGTATTCTAGAGTGTTCTATAGTCTTCAGGTGATCTCATATCAGCAGAGAAAAGACAGCCATCAGATAGACTAACCCTGTAGAGAGTAGGTGAGGAGCCTGGCTTGGCAGGGTTTTGTGGGTTTTTTTATTTGTTTGGTTTTTTTTAAGATTTCTATTAGCATACATTAGCTGGACAAGGGGAGTTTGTTTCACTGTGCATTTTTATCATATGGACAACATATCCCATCACTGTCCTCTATCTCCCTTATTTCTCCCCACTTATTAAAATAATTTCAACAAGTTTCATTGTCTGTTTTCACATGTGCACATAAAGAACTTTGACCATATTCATCCTCTCCATTCCTTGTCCCATTGATACCCACTCTCCAGTAGCTCCAGTCTGGCTAGGCAGGTTTGCTGCTTAGCATCAGGTGGTTTTTAGGAAAGTACCCACTGTCCTCAGGACACATTTCAGCCACAAGGTGACCTGCTGTGGCCACATTTGGCCTGAAGGACAGAGGCTACAGTACCTTTAAGAAGAATCATTCACAAGAATAGTTCCTTACTCACTTTTCCATGCTTGGTGCCCATGTGCTGTCAGGTTTCATCTTGATAAGCCCCTTAGGGATGGGGATGGGTGTGAGGAGTTAACCTCCTGTGGATGAGGAAACCAGGAAAGATAGTTGCCTCGATCCTCTGGTGAGTGGTAGGAAGAGGCAGAGGACACATCTAAGGAGACCCTGGGCTGATTTCTGAGGGAAGCCTAGGGCAGGGCTCTTCCTAGGGGAGTAAAACTGATGGGGCTTAGTCTGATGGGAGGACTGAAGGGCCCATCCCTGCCTCCGGGCTCCCGACTTCCCATTCCCTACAGAGAAGGGCCATAGCCAGCTGTGATGGGACTGATGGGTAAAGGGTCCTATAGGAAGCCTGACCATATGACATACTGTGGGGAATATTTTTCTGCGTGTAGGTCCCGCCTCCCAGCAAGGACTCCTGACACAGCTCTTTAGGAGACTCAGAGCCCCTCAAGCCAGAGTCACCTAGCAGCAGAGCTTGGCACAGGCTCAGCTACATCAGAGGTGATTCACCGTGAAGAGAAGAGAGAGTCACAAAGAATGGGATGTGTGTTTAAGAATATTTTGTTGGGCCTTAGAACAGAGACATGAGTTAATTATTTCTTACAGTTGCTTGAAATAATTCCCTCTGAGAAATCATTTCCTGACCCCATCACAATAGAAAAGGCCAGTACAGGGAGTAGAGATTTGGCAGGTTCCCAGAGGCCAGGGTAGTATGGAGCCAGGGTTGAGTAGGCCCTCAGACTGTACCTGAGGGAGGGGGTCAGGGCACCAAGGGATTATCAGACTTGGCCAGGCACTGAGAGCTGGCATCCTGATAAAGCAGATCCAGCTTCTGGCACTGTTTCTTGCTGTCTCCTTTGGAAGATAAAAAAGCATATTAAAACAAATGGGCTTTTTATTTATTCTTCTCCCTAATTTAAATGTAACAATATGTTTCCTCCATGCAATCATCTGTAGCCCCCAGCTCTAAATCTTGACTATTCAGGCAATACCACCTCAGGTTAGCTCACGTTTCTATATCACCATCCCCTTTTCCTGTTCACAGTCCCTTTCCCAGGATTGTAGGACCTCAGGATGCCTACCTGGCCCTAATAGGCTTCCTTGTCCCTGCTCTTAAGGCCCAGAGCTATGCTGTCCTCCACTTGGCTTCAGTCAGCTTCCCTGGAATTGAGTCAGGCTCCTGAGGTTGTGTTCCCAGAGAAAGCTTCAGGATCTCAGACCCTGCTAACCTGAAGGAGGAAGGAGACAGCTTAGAGACAGGATCCAGTTCCAGAAAAGCCTAGGGAAAAATGCTTCTCTAAGTTATGGTTCCTGTGGCCTGGCTTGGTGGAGGCCTCAGGAAATATCCACCAAAAAGCTGAACATGAAGCAGTGGCTCAAGTGGTAGAGCCTTGAGCAAAAGACGCAAAAAGCTCAGCACCCAGCCCCTGAGTTCAAGCCCTAGGACCGGCACTAGGCAAAGGGAGGGTGCAGGAAGCTCCCTGTCACCGGGGCCTGCCGAAGTGCTGAGTCATGCTGACAGCGCTGGCTGGCCTGCCCAGCCTCTTGTGCAGTGTCTTGGTTCTGCTGCAAGAAGACAAGCAGGAGGGCAGCTGGAGCCACACAGCTGAGCACTGGGCAGGCTAAAAGGCAGTGCCCTGAGCAATCTGGGCTACTATCAGAAGTGTTAAGTCTTGGTTCAGCTATTTCCCAACAGTGTGACCTTCAGACAAGTCCCTTGATCATTCTGAGTCAGTTAGAGAATAACAACTGAACTCATCTGAAAGAGGAAGTTATTCAGCACAAGTCTCGGTACCAGTCATGTCCCCGGTTCCTGGGTGCCCTGAGTGACCTGTGAAGGATTGGTTACTCTTTATCATCCCTATCCCCTCATCTCAGGAGTAGAGGCAGGGTCTCTGAACTCATTCCCTCACTTCTAGCCTTACCCCTTCTACACCCTCCCCTGAGGCCAGGAAGCTAATGTTCTCTGAGTAAGCATCCCAGGTTTCATGCTCATTTGCCTTGGCACACTGCCTTTGAGAAGACCAGGCTTGCCTTTTGTCAATGAGAAGAGATCCTGGGGAAGAAAGGGCCAGGTGCAGCACCAGTCTTAAGGTGCTTGGGAAGAGCTTACCTATGAAGCACCCTGACCCCATACTAGTATGTCTTCCACTGCCCTTGGTTATGCCCATTTTCCCCTAGGTGGTCTGTCCTGTGGCCCACCCAGCAAGTTCTGGGACTCCTCTAATCTGATGGGGGGGGGAGCTTTACCCAGAGTGGGTAAGTTACCCCAGCATTCCCATCATCTGTCCACAGCTACAGGGTCTATTGCATGCTGGGAGATGGGGAGCTGTCAGAGGGCTCAGTGTGGGAAGCCATGGCCTTTGCTAGCATTTACAAACTGGACAACCTTGTTGCCATTCTTGACATCAACCGCCTGGGCCAGAGTGACCCTGCCCCACTGCAACACCAAGTGGACATCTACCAGAAGCGCTGTGAGGCTTTTGGGTAAGTCAAGCTAAAGTTGGGAGGTTAAACCCCAGCTAACAGTTTCCCTTCCATAGCATTTTCCCACGTAATTCCAAATCTGGACATTTGGACTTCATTCATTGTTCAAGCGACCACTATGACTTTGTGGGCTAAGGCTCAGTCATAAGCAAGTTTATTTGCCTAAGTCCTGGCCTTATTACTAATTTGCTTTATGACCTTGGCAAGTTACTCTTTCAGCGTCTCCATTGCTTTTCTGTACAACAGGGCATTAGCTACCTTATTGGGCTGTGAACTTAAATGTATTCATTCAGCACAATGCCTACAAAGAGCAAGCATATGGGACTGGGAATGTGGCTTAGTGGTACAGTGCTTGCCTAGCATGCATGAAGCCCTGGGTTCGATTACTTAGTACCACATACACAGAAAAAGGCAGAAGTAGCACTGTGGCTCAGGTGGTAGAGGGCTAGCCTTGAGCAAAAGAAGCTCAGGGACAGTCCCCAGAGTTCAAGCTCCAGGACTAGCAAAAAAGCAAGCATATGGTGTGTTTGCTGCTGTCTTTATTACTACTAATACGCCTGCTCCATAAAAGCAATGCATAAAGAGGTCGCCCTGACCCAGCCCCTTGCCGTGCATTGAATAGTGTGGTTCATTTTATTTTTATTTTTTAATCAGATATAGGGCTTGAATTTAGTGCCTGGACACTGTCCCTGAACATTTTCACTCAAGGCTAGAGTCTACCACTTTGAGCCACAGCTCCACTTCCAGTTTGGGGCGGGGGCAGGGGGAGGGGAGGAGGTTAATTGGAGTTCATGGACTTTCCTGCCTGGGCTGGCTTTCAACCGTGATCCTCAGCTCTCAGCCTCCTAAATAGCTAGGATTAAAGGCGTGAGCCACCAATGTGTGGTGCATGGTTTATTTTATAAAGGTTTCCAGTATCTGGAAGGATCAAATGAGTCATTCATATATACACATTGAGCCAGGATGTTCAAGAATCAGAAAACAGACCCTACCAAGTCCCCAAAACAGCTCTCAGTAGGAAATTAACCTATCAGGAAGGAAATTTGTTAAGAGGCAAGTTAGGAAGTAAAATAATGTGAAAAAGGAAGGGAAAGCCCAAATTGGAGACAGGAGCACCTTAGGTGTTCCAGCTTGGGCTCCAACTGTGGGATACAGGCAGGGCTGGTGCCAGGCCTTTCCTTGGGGGTTCTTCAGGGCACTTTGGCACCTGGTCACTTCCAACTTCTGCCACCTCTGTCACCAGCTGGCACACCATCATTGTGGATGGACACAGTGTGGAGGAGCTGTGCAAGGCCTTTGGCCAAGCCAAGCACCAGCCAACAGCCATCATTGCCAAGACCTTCAAGGGCCGTGGGATCACAGGTATGTGCCCTGTGACTGAGGGTTGGGCCATGTCATGTCACTTTGAGCCCTTTGTGCCTGGGGAAGTACCAGCCCTATCTCCTCCCTGTATATACTGAGCTCCAAGGAAGGGTTGCAAGAAATGCTGAGAAATGCTGAATTCTATGAAGTGATTCTGGTCTGTGTGGCTAAGCCAAGATTTGAGCCCAGATCAGCCTGGTCTTAGTTGAATGGCATGTGCTGGCAGAAGGAAGGAAAAGGCGGGGGGGAGGGGAAGGAAGGGGGGACGGGATGGGGGGGGGGGTGTCTTAAACAGAGCCTGTGAGTAAAAACATTGAGTAGTTCCTGCATCACACCCCAGCTGATGTTTTGCTAGCTCCAGCCACCTACTGCATTTGGAAGGTCTGGGTTCTCCTTTGGCATGTGTGGTGGGTACTCTCAGTAAGTAAGTAAGTGCTTGGTAAATGCCTGTGTGAGCTTTGATGATGTTTCTGCTCCAGGCTTGAGAGTGAAGCAGACATCTGATTCCCAGAGGCTCTTGCCCATTTTAATGATAAGGAAATGACTATAAGTAGTCATTTATAGAATGACTGTAATCAAAAAGATAAAGAACATGCTAATAAGGATCCAG
The DNA here is from genome assembly GCF_019054845.1 of Dipodomys spectabilis. NCBI lineage: Eukaryota > Metazoa > Chordata > Mammalia > Rodentia > Heteromyidae > Dipodomys > Dipodomys spectabilis. The sequence goes on from NW_024870731.1 coordinate 5,748,139, forward strand.
ACCAAAGGGAACCCTCACATATTGTTGGTGGGAATATAAATTAGTGCAACTGCTATTGAAAACAATATGTAATGTTCAAGGCCCTCGGTTCATCCCCAGCACTACATCAAAGGAGAAAATCAAAGAAAATAGTGTGAAGCTTCCTCAAAAATTAAAAGTGGTAGAGTGCCTGCTTAGCAAGTGTGAGATATTGACTTCAAACACAATAATGCCAAACACAAAGAAACTAAAAGTAGAACTGCTATATAGTCCACTGGTCTCACTATAACATATATCCAAAAAGATGAAATCAGCATATTGGAAGAGATAACCACACTGGTGTCTGTATTGTAGTACTATCTCAATAGCCATTTAGAGGTCAGCCCAGTTATGAACTCAGGGCCTGGGGATTGTCCCTTAGTTTTTTGCTTGAAGTTAGCACTCTACCACTTGCCCCAACTCCACTCTCAGCTTTTTGCTGGTTAATTGGAGATAAGAGTCACAGATATTTTTCCTGCTGGGACTGACTTGGAACTATGATCTTCAGGGCTCAACTTCCTGAGAACCCAGATACCTATTGATGGTTGGACTTGGTGGTACATGCCTTAATCCCAACTACTCAGGAGGTGGAGGTTTAGAAGATGGAGGTCTGAGGCCAGCATCAGGCAAAAACATAGGACCCTATCTGTAAAATCTCTTTAGGCATGACTCAAGTAGTAGATGGTAGCAGAGCAAATCCTGCAGTTCAAATCCTCCCAGTACTGCCAAAAATTTTTTTAAAAATATTATTATTGCCAGTACTAGAGCTTGAGATTAGGGTTATTCTCACTCAAAGCAGTACTCTACCACTTGAGCTATACCTTTACTTCTGGATTCGTGTTAGTTAATTGGACATTAGAGTCTCCTAGATTTTTTTTGCCCAAGTTGGCTTTGGACCTTGATCTTTAGATCTTAGCTTATTGAGTAGCCATAATTAAAAGCTTATTTTAAACTATATACAAAAAGATGACAGTACGCAAAAGAAAATGTACTTATTTCTGGATGTATGTAAAGGTAACCCCTCTGTATATTACCTCTAAAATAACAATAACTTGGAAAAAATAAACTATATACATATTTTTTAAAAAATAGTGGTCAGAGAACTGCCCAGGGACAGTGAAGGCCTGGTACTATAAGGACCTGATTCTAGCCCTGGGTCAGCTTCTCTATGCCAGCCAGCCTGGGATAGGGTAGCAGTCCCCTTGCCTGCCTGCATGTATGTGGGTAGATGAGGATGAAGGTACTATGCTGGGAGCCTTTTAGGGGCAGGTAGATATCAAGGTAAGAGCACTGGGATGTTGTGGTCTCATTGCTGCTACCTGGCAACCCCCTAGATTACCCAGTTTCTGAAGGCTCGTAAAAACATCAGTCTGTTGTAGGCTGCAGTAACATCTGAGGTAACCTCAGAGAGAGTTAAGTCTTTCTGGTTCCCATACATGAAGGCTCTGAGGCAGAGACATACATAGTTGCTTGCAGACTCCACTCTGCCATTTACAGGTACATCAGGTGACCTGGTAATGCTCACTCTATTCTGACTGTAAGCTTCCCCTTCTCATTGAAAGGCTCCCTCACAGCCATTCACAAGCAGCCAGAGGTTTCCAAAAGCAGACCTAGGACCTAGGGTGGATTAACAGTGGCAAAGGGGAAGAGGCTGTGTCCCTTGCCACACACATCTGCCTATTGGTATTCCCTCTCCTTACCATTCAGCGAAGGAGGACCAGGCAGTATCAATATAATTCTCTTCTGTATACCCTCTTTTTCTGTCTGAGAGTGTCTGCCTTACCTGTCCCTCTGTCCTCCTATGCTGTACCTGCAGGGATAGAAGATAAAGAGGCGTGGCATGGGAAACCTCTTCCCAAAAACATGGCTGAACAAATCATCCAGGAAATCTTTAGCCAGGTCCAGAGCAAAAAGAAGATCTTGGCCACTCCCCCACAGGAGGATGCTCCCTCAGTGGACATTGCCAACATCCGCATGCCTACCCCTCCCAGCTACAAAGTTGGGGACAAGGTATGTAGTTAAACATTTTCTGGTGATGGTATGGCTGAGGGTGAGGCAGTCCTGGTTCTCTGGTTTCCTACAGCTAACATGTATCTTCTAGAAAGTTGGGAAAGGAGGTGGGCACCAGTGCCTCATGCCTGTAATCCTAGCTACTCAGGAGGCTGAGATCTGAGATTATCTTCAATTAATCCCTCAAAAACGGGAAGTGGCACTGTGGCTCAAGTGGTAAAGCACCACCAGCCATGAGCACAAAGAGGCTCAGGGACAGTATCCAAGCTCTGAGTTCAAACCCCACAACCAACCAAAAAAAAAAAATTGGGAAAGATATCAATTAGGCAACATGAGTTAAACTAAGGATCCCTATTTCCTGTCAATTGCCTTGAGCACAGCCAGCTCTGGAATGTGCAGAGTTGACAAGGAACTTGTTCATAGTCATACAGATAGCTACTGGCAGAAATAAGAACAAAGAGGTCAGATGAGACCAAGGGTCCTGCACCAGGGCCTTCCCCTGAGTGAGCCTATCAACCAGCAAAATGCTGGAAGTAGAGGTATGGCTTAAATGAAAGCACCGTTCATGAATGAAAATGCTGAGCAAGAATATGAGGCCAGCCAGGTGCTGGTGACTCACTCCTGTAATTCTAGCCACTCAGAAGGCTGAGATCTGAGGATTGCAGTTCAAAGCCAGCCTGGGCAGGAAAGTCCATGTGAGACTTACCTCTAATAAACCACTCAGAAAACTGGAAGTGGTGCTGTGGCTCAAGTGGTAGGGTGCTAGCCTTGAGCTGAAGAGAAGCCATGATCAAGCCTCAGTACTGGTGCACACGCGCACGCACACACACACACACAATTTTCTAGAAGACCTGTTACTTGGTCTTCCTTTTTTCTGACTCCCCACTCTTACCCTTCTCCCTAAAAACTTTAGAAGCCTAAGAGGCAGGCAGGACTCTAGGACATATCCCTATACATAATATGCCCCAGTGGCACTTAGAGCTTCCTGCTCTCTTTCCTACAGATAGCCACTCGCAAGGCCTATGGACAGGCCCTGGCCAAGCTGGGCCATGCCAGTGACCGCATCATTGCCCTGGATGGAGACACCAAGAATTCTACCTTCTCAGAGATCTTCAAAAAGGAGCACCCAGACCGCTTTATTGAGTGCTACATTGCTGAGCAGAACATGGTGGGTACCAGGAATGGTCTGTAGTCTGAGTCCTCTTGTCCTTTGGGCAGCCATATTGACCATGTAGGCCAGCCAAGGGAGACCATAAGACCTACTAGGATCTTACATAGACCTTTGACCTTCAGTAGCTACAGTTCACGGCGGTTAAGTCCAGATATGCTGTGGTGAATAGGTGTGTATAAGAGGGGAGGGTGCACATAGGAAGAACTCTATGTAGAAATGATGAGAAAGGGACCTACTGAGGTCAAAGAAGGCAATTCAACGAAGAGGCTGAAATGTAATGGACTTAGCAGCTAATTGGCTGCTGAGCCTATGTGTATAGACTCTTACTTCAGACACTATGAGGGATGCATATATGAAAAAAAGATGTTTTGCCCTGTTTTTAGCATAACCCATCCTGGCCAGGAGCCTAGTCTTGCAGGCCCTTAAGGACAGGGAGCTTCTACCTTCTGGAAGCCACTAATATGCCCACAGTTCTTTCTCTAGCAGAACCTAAAGTTGTCTGTCAAACTACCAAGTCCAGACTACACTGGCAGGGTGGAGGGGCTAGAGTGGCCCCCAGTGTAGGGAAAGAGACTAATGTGAGCTGACAGGTTTAGAAACTGAGGGAGAACATAGTTTGTATCATCCATAGTGCTTCTGAGTGAGGGGTTAGGGCCTGCACCTCAGATGGCATGAGGCCACTGCCCTCTGATCTGGGAGGAAAGGGGCAGAGGACCTCAGGGTCTCTGCAGAGAGAGGCCTTGAGGCTAGCAAGGACTCCAGAAACCTTAGTGAGATGATTTGCTTGTTAGAAAAACAGCTCCAAAGAAAAAGTTTAAGAGAACTTTTGAAATTATTATTTCAAGTAGTAGAAGCATGGGATTGGAATGAAACTGCAGAGTCCAGGGTATACAAGAAGTACTTTGTAAGATTAATGTGCTAGTATTACAGAACCTTCCACTCTAAAGAAGGTGGCCTAAGGAGGTGTCCTCGGCTTCCTGCCAGCCTCTGACTGCCTCATAGGGACTAACATACCTTGCTTGCCCCCCAGGTGAGCATCGCTGTAGGCTGTGCCACGCGCAACAGGACAGTGCCCTTCTGCAGCACATTTGCAGCCTTCTTTACCCGGGCCTTTGACCAGATTCGCATGGCAGCCATTTCTGAGAGCAATATCAACCTCTGTGGCTCTCACTGTGGCGTGTCCATCGGTGAGTTTAGCTAGGAACCTTGCTCATGTAACTTGACTTTAAATCAGAAAGAGGAGATGGGGGATTGGACGAGGATCCAGGATAGGGGAATCCATGGATGGGGATCTTATTTCAACTTCTCCTTTCCTATACCACAGGAGAAGATGGGCCCTCACAGATGGCCCTAGAAGATCTGGCAATGTTCCGGTCAATCCCCATGTCAACTGTCTTTTACCCAAGTGATGGAGTTGCTACTGAGAAGGCAGTGGAATTAGCAGCCAATACAAAGGTTGGTCGGGAGGGCTATTTTTTCTCTTCCTAGAAGCGGTTTGTCCCTAAAGAGACCAAAGAGGGGGCCAGCTACAGAGACACTGAAAACACAGGGCTGGTCATATGCTGCCCTAGAGAGTTGCTCATTGACATTGCTCCTGCTGTCTGTAGCTTAAAGAAGTTAGACAAAGAAAAACAACACACAATAAGATGGTATTAGTAGCTCATGCCTGTTATCCTAGCTATACAGGAAGCTGAAATCTGAGAGCTCTTGGTTCAGAGCCAGCCTGAGCAGAATAATCCTCAAGATTTAGCTCCATTTAATCAGCAAAACCAAAACTAGACTGAAGATATGGCTCAAGTGGTAGAGCACCAGTCATGAGTGAAAAAAATAAGGTGTAAGGCCCTGAGTTCAGTCCCTGGTATCAGCACAACACACACACTTACACATACACTTGCTGCTAATCTTTTCTCTGCCAGGTTGGCATTTTATGTCTATACAGTCATGTCTATTGTCCCTTCTTTAGTTGGATTCTCCAAGACAGAAAAAGATGAGCTGAGCCAGCCACATAATCCAGATCAAGAGCTGCCCTCTGGTAGACCTCTTCCTCTGCCTGAGGCTAGGGTCCTGCTGATATATTCTGGAAAAGTACCCCCACCCAGAAGCCAGTCTACCTGATGCTTCTGGGGCTGGCAAAGCCATGAAAGGTTCTCAGGTGTGCTTAAGGAGGTGCAAGCTTCTCCAGAGAGAGGGCCTAACTTACCTATCTTACCTACCCCTCACTTCCTACCCCTTTTCCCTTTGGGGTTGATGGGCTATGAGATTTGCACATGGAGGGTTGACTTCTTTAGAAAGACAATATCCCCTGAGATCTGAGGAGCTGCACCTGTGTTCTTTAGTTTTATCTGTTTTGATCCCAGGGCATCTGCTTCATCCGGACCAGCCGCCCAGAAAATGCCATTATCTACAATAACAATGAGGACTTCCAGGTTGGACAAGCTAAGGTCAGTGTGTTCTTACCCAGTAAGACCCCTTAGAGCAAGCCAAACCCACCCTGCTGCCACTCCTAGCAGTCAGGTTCCACCCTGGCCTCACTGGCCTGTCACCCCCAGGTGGTTCTGAAGAACAAGGATGATCAAGTGACTGTGATTGGAGCTGGAGTGACCCTACACGAGGCCTTGGCTGCTGCTGAGCTGCTGAAGAAAGGTGAGGTGAAAGGGACCTGAAGAGACAGTCTCATCTAGTTACATGATGATGGCACTAACTAAAAGCCTCTTGTGAATGCTAAGTGTGGGGCTGCACTGGGCACAGTCCTGGTCCAGTGGCACTAGTATACTGATCGGATCAGAGGCACTGGAGCCTGCTGGTGGGACTGGAAACACAACTCAACTGAGCACTAGTTAATTAAGTTATTCACTATCAGCAAGCCTGTTTCCCATTTGTAAACTGGCACTTTTCCCACGGAGCTGTTGTGATGATAAAGTTAGCGAGACTTAGTATTTATTGTCGTTATTATTGTGACTGTGCAGATATTAGTTAATGATATTATGAGGAGGGGGTGGGTATTAGGCTGTCCTGCAATGGAATCACCAAACAGATGTCACTACACCGATGTCAGTCATGTTGAGCACCAAAAAGTGGAGGGTTGGCATGGCATCCTTAGTAAGTTGACCTCAGAGTAATAGGAATCAACTAGCAAAAGTTGGAGCAAAGAGGGGCTTGGGAAAGCTTGACGGAGACTATAGCAGGACAGAACTGGAGGAACCAGGGAAGCCCAGCCCTACCAATTGGGTCCAGGTAGCAGACTTTTGGCAGGGCGTGTTAGACTTAGATCTTTCCTTCTGGAGTGGTTTTATAAGGTCCTCACCAGATACTGCTCCCCTTCCTGTCATTCCATAAGCCTTTGCCTTCAGACAGCTGGTACCTTCCCTGTGGCTCTTCCTTGATATTCAAAGAGAACAATTGGTTCTTCCCAGGATAGAAACAGGCTGCAGGCTAGACTCTCAGTGCAAACCCTTAGAAAACACATTTCCACCATTGGGCCATTGAAGATCCATTGCTAATAAGGCACCCTACAATACTTAGCCCTCCCTTCAGCCATGCCCATGCCTTCTTCCCTCACAGAGAAGATCAACATCCGTGTGCTTGACCCCTTCACCATCAAGCCCCTGGACCAAAAGCTCATTCTTGAAAGTGCTCGAGCTACCAAGGGCAGGATCCTCACAGTGGAAGATCACTACTATGAAGGTAATAGGGGCTGTGCTGGACTGGAGGCTGGAGCAGAGCCAGAGTCCAAGGGCATTCCTCCAGGGATACAGTCCACCTTTTTCTCTCAGCAGTGGGGTTGGAATTCTCGCTGGTTTTCTGATTGGCAGGAGCCCATAGAGCCGAGCCAGCAGCTGCCAGTTATCTAGATTCCCAAGCCGAGTCTGAAGCCTGTTAGTAGGCCAAGTCCCATCTGCTCCCAGACAGCTCTAAGTTTTCTGGGCCACAGCTGTCCTCCTGGGGCTCAGATAAAGAAGGTGGTTATACAAACTCAAACAGGAAAAGCAATATTGAATTTATCTTTAATGAGTCCTTCACAAGCATCTACCAAGTACTCACCATTCATTCCTTTGAGAGGTTCCTGGGGTAGAGACAGACTTAGACTAAGATGAAGCGCAGAAAGTGCACTGTGTACTGTGATCGGTTAGAGATGACTGCTCTGGCTAGAGGATAGAGCATATGCAATCTTAGCCATCCTTATCTCAGGGAATAAATTCAGACTAGGGGCAGAGGCCTCCTCATCAGACTCAACCTCCTTTCCTTTGCCCAGGTGGCATAGGTGAGGCTGTGTCCACTGCAGTAATGGGAGAGCCTGGAGTCACTGTCACCCGGCTGGCTGTTGGCCAAGTACCAAGAAGTGGGAAGCCAGCTGAGCTGCTGAAGATGTTCGGTATTGACAAGGACGCCATTGTGCAAGCTGTGAGGGGCCTTGTTACCAAGGCCTAGGGAAGGGCACAGGTATTGGGGGGAAGGGGTCCTGCACATTCCTGGTTCTGGCAAAGGTGCTCAAAGATGTACTGAGAGGAGAGGTAAATATATGTTTTGAGAAAAATGAATGGTTTCAAGGTCTTTTTCTTTGCTGTGGATGATTCTGGCAAGAAGGGTGGAGGGGAATTGGGAAGGCTGGTGTGTGCCTGGTTTGGGGCCAGGACTAGATATCTCAAAGCTTCACCTCCCCTTGTTCAGCTTCTGTTCTCCACTCTCAGAACTGCTGCTACTTCCCAAGCACAGCCAGGTGACACTTCATGTTCCTGTAATCCAGTCTCTCAAATGAAGCAGGAGGATCATGAGTTTGAGTCCAACCTGGGCTACATAATGATACTCAGTTTCAAAAAAAAGTAGGAGTGAGAAACCAGCCTCTTCATTTTTCATGCCCTGTGGCCCCCACAAAGGAATTATATGTCAGCTCCTAAAGAAAAGACCACAATTATTTCTTAGAAGTTCTGCTTCCAAATACAGATACTTGAAGCTCCAACCTATGGATTTTGTAGGAGGCAATTGAGTTCATAGCAGCCCAGATGTGCTAAGTTCAGTTTTCCCCATACTCTAACTTGAGAATACCATTCTGGGTATTGGAACTTGAGGTTTAAGAAAAAAAGAAGTTAGTCATTGGTGGCTCACACCTGTAAACCTAGCCTCCTGAGATCTAAGGATCATGGTTCAAACCTAGCCTGGGCAGGAAAGTCTATGAGACACTTACCTTCAGTAAACTATTCAGAAAAAGCCAGAAATGGCACTGTGATTCAAGTGATGGAGCAGTAGTCTTGAGAAAAAGAAGCTTAGGGACAGTGCTCAGGCCCTGAATTCAAGCCACAGGACCAGAGGAAAATAAAAGGAGCTGAAATTAAGCAGGCTACTAACCACTCCAACCAGGTCTGCCCAGGAGCAACACTTTGTTTCCAACACAAGCAAAAACTTTCCCTAGATTAAGGTTTGACTATGAAGTGTACTCCATGGGCTCCTGTATTGAAGGCTTAGTCCCCAAATGATGGAACTATTTTGAAGGTGTGGAAACTTTCAGGGGTGTGGCCTAGACAGTCACTGAGGGCTCTATCTTGTCCTGGTGGCTTCCTATCTACTATTGCCTCCAGCAATGTTCCTGCCATGATCTGCCTTACCACAGGCCAGAATCAACATCCAGGCACCACTCTGAAACAACAGAAATAAATCTTCCTTTAAATTGTTAGTGTCAGGTACTTTGCCACAATGAGAAGCACTTAACATCCTATCTCCCCCCAAAAATGTGTTTCTGCTTCAATCTCTGTCACAGTTAACTCACCAAAGATGTTATTAGTCCACCAAGTCATTCATGATGTAGTTTTGTGTTCCCTTCAGAAACCAGACTTGAATTATATATCACCCTGCACCAGAATCAACTCCAAATGGATCAAAGACCTCGAAATAAAAGCAGACACCCTGAAAACATTACAGGAAGGAATAGGAGAAACTCTAGGGCTCCTTGGCACAGGCTGAAATTTTCTTAACGAAGACCCAGAAACACAACAAATCAAAGAAAGTTTGGACAAATGGGATTGCATGAAACTGCAGAGCTTCTGCATGGCAAAGGACATAGCTAGCAAGATCAATAGGAAGCCCACAGATTGGGAGAAGATCTTCACTAGCCATACAACAAACAAGGGACTCATATCTAAAATATATTTAGAACTCAAAAAATAAAATCCCCCAACAGCAAATCCTCAAAGGAACAACTGCCCAATAAATAAGTGGGCTAAAGACTAAAAGAGAAACTTCTCTGAAGAGGAAATAAGAATGGCCAATAGACACATGAAGAAATACTCAACTTCTCTAATAACAACAGATGCTGCAGGGGATGTGGACAGGAGGGAATGCTACTGCATTGTTGGTGGGAGTGTAAACTTGTTCAACCACTTTGGAAAGCAGTATGGAGGGTTCTCAAAAGACTCCACATAGAACTCCCCTATGACCCAGCAATCCTACTTTTTGGGCATTTACCCAAATATCACAAACAAGGCCACACTAAAGCTGCCAGCACAACTATGTTTATTGCAGCATTATTTACCATAGCTAAGACATGGAACCAATTCAGATGCCCCTCTGGATGAATGGATCAAGAAAATGTGGTATATATACACAATGGAATTCTATGCCACCATCACAAAGAATGACATTGCCCCATTTGTTAGGAAATGGAAAGACTTGGAAAAGATTATATTAAGCAAACTAAGTCAGGCCCAAAGAAACATAGGTCTCATGGTTTCCCTTATTTGCTATAACTAGTATATGTCTAGGACAAGTAGAAAAGGTCAATATGTACATATCACCATGTAAGATGATGTTAAGCGAAATGAACCCCAAGATAGGGACACAAGTGTTTTTTTCTTTCTTGCTATTGTTTTTAATGTATTTATAATGTACTATGTGATTTTTTTTTTTGTTTCTTTGGTATGTTCTTCCCTCATGGTATAACCCCTGTTTTCACTGTATTTGATGTTGGTGCCCTGCATCTTGTATATACATTTTTCTAATTGGGGGAGGGGAAGGGAAGTAACAAAATGCTGAAATAAGAATACAAGTTGACCCATTGTAACAATGAAATATACAAGACACTATGTTGAAAACGAACTTTACAACTTTGGTGTGGGGGTGGGGGGAGAGGGGAGTTGGGGAGGTGGAGAGGGAAGGGATGGTAGGGGGAAAACAAAGGAGGGGGTAACAATGCTCAATAGGAAATGTACTCATTACCTTACTAATGTAACTGTAACCCCTCTGTATGGTTTTTACAATTAAAAAAACAAGAAAATAGACTTGAATACTCAGTTAATGTTTTTCACATGTGTTTTCACTAGAGTTGTTTTTATTTTTTTTTATTTTTTTTTTTTTTGTTGGTTGTGGGGCTTGAACTCTGGGCTTGGGCGCTCTCCCTGCGCTCTTCAGCTCAAGGAGAGCGCTCTACTGCTGAGCCACAGTGCCACTTCTCATTTTCTAGTGGTTTATTGGAGATAAGAGTCTCACAGACTTTCCTGCCCGGGCTGGCTTTGAACTGTGATCCTCAGATCTCAGCCTCCTGAGTAGCTACTGGCGCAAGGCTCGCTAGAGTTTTAATATACTTTAAATACTAGAAGTTTCTATCCTTACTCCTGCATATCCAAAAGGCTGAAAAACAGTTTAGAGCTGGACAACAAGCTTTAACCCTTGAGGAAGTTATTGGAGATGTGCAGAAGCAGTGCACATGCTGCAACCCAGGTCCACCAGGGTAGGGGGTGAAGAGCTTTGAAGTTAAGATCTTGTCACAATTTTCTTGATCTTAAGAACTCAGGCCTTCACAGTTTCCCTGTCTCCTAGTTTCCTTTTTTTGTTGTTGTTGTTTTTGTTTTTTTGTCGGTCATGGGGCTTGAACTCTGGGCCTGGGCGCTGTCCCTCAGCTCTACAGCTCAAGGCGAGCGCTCTACCACATGAGCTACAGTGCCAGTTTTCTAGTGGTTTTATTGGAGGTAAGAGTCTCACAGACTTTTCCTGCCCGGGCTGGCTTTGAACCGTGATCCTCAGATCTCAACTTTCTGAGTAGCTAGGATTTCAGGCGTGAACCACCAGCGCCCGGCTCTGTCTCCTATTTTTCAAGGCTCATGTTGCATCGTTTTCTCTGTGGTAGTGGCCCCTGTGGCTGGGGACCTGGGTGCCACCTGCAGTACAGAGAAGGTAGCTCCAGGGCTATCGCAGGGCCTCCTGGTATGCACATAGTACTGGCATGTTGGATGAAGAAGAATCAGACCATTCTTCAGCTTCTGTGAGACTTAGCAGGTCTGCTTCCAAAAAGCACTAGGGCTCATGGACTTTTACCTCCTAAATGATCCATTCTCTGAAGAAGCTGCCTTTATATTGAAGGTCCTGCAGACTGCTCAATCTCAGTTGAGGAGGGCATGAGGATTAAGAGAGATTATTATAGATTGTGAGCCAAAATTATCTGGGGTTAAGTCACTGAATAGTCAGTTGGCTTAACTTAGGTATCTGACCGAACATTCTTGTCACTATCCAATTTTTCTGTGAATGTATCATTAGGTTTAGCAGACCTTCAGCTCCACCAACCCTAAAGCTAAGGATGCTATAAGATGACATCTAAAACCTGGAGGAGGGATTTCTCCACTTTGCTGTAGTCCCCATACCTGAGGCTCCCACCAATATACTTGTTAAGTGTATTGCTTTCCTGCTTTCTTTTTGTTGGTGGTGGTGGTGTAGGGCCTGGGCGCTCTCCACTCTTCAGCTCAGGGATAGTGCACTATCTCTTGAGCCACAGCACCACTTCTGGCTTTTTTTTCTGCTTATGTGGTGCTGAGGAATTGAACCCAGTGCCTCATGCATGCAAGGCAAGCGCTCTACCACTGAGCCACCTTCCCAGCCCCTCCTGCTTTCTTTTTCTTGTGACTAAAAATTCACGTAACTGATCTCTTCCATGGTGGCACATTCAAGTAACTTGAATTCCTGTCATTCATACTTGCCTCAGAATGGTCTTTCCTTTAAAGCAGAGTCATTATTTCAAGTTAGTAATCCCTAATGAGCTGCCTTCTGCCTTCATTCTGTCCTGATCCAGACCTCTATCATCCCTCCCTCCAATACAGGGGTAGTCAGTGACCTCTCAGCTGCCTCAACCTCTGCCCATCTGTCTAGTTCATCCTCTACATGGCAGCCCAAGCAAAAGTCCTAAAAGCTAACACAATTGCTCTTCTGCTTGAAATATCCCCCTCTCCCATCGCTATAGCATGAAGCCCAGCCATTGGCCAAGGCGTGGCCTCCTTCCCCTCTAGCTTCATCTGGAACCATCTCATCCTCTTCAGGCCTCAGCCTGACCACTCTCCTCCACTTCCTCTTTTGCCTCCTACCCTGCTCCAGTCTGAGTTGGCATCTAAACCCTTAGGGCTGGGAAAGCAAAAGTCAGTTTGGCAACAGGAAGAAAAGAGGAACCAAAAAGGATATGGAGCTTAATGGTAGGGAAGGAGGCTCTGCAAAAGACTTCTGGGAGAGGAGGGCATTTAAGCCAAGTCCTCAGGTATAGATGGGGTTATGACTGACAGTGAGCTATGAGAGAAATAGGGAAGGGAGTATGGGTGCCATTTCAGGAGTCATCTATTTGTGCAAAAGTAAACATCATGTTTGAGTAGAGGGAGGTGAACTGGGGCTGGGAGATGGGGCTTTGATTGCCAGAATAGAAACCCCAATATAAGGGAATCAGATGCCAAGGGGGGGTGGATGCAGGCAACTCCCTCACCTATCAAAAGGGTCTCTGTTTCCTCATTGACTCATACCCCCTACCTTACAGAGTCAGACCCTTTATATCTTAAGTAGTATTTAGGCCAGGCCTCCAGGTATTAGACACACTGCTGGGGTGAGGCAATGGGCAGACAGAGACATGAGCCCAGGGTCCTGGTTAACTACATAGATCCCACACCAACAACTTGAGATCCCATGCAAGCCTTGTCCTCTTTGGTACTTGTATTATCAAGAAGGAAGAGAAACGGGCTGGGAAGATGGCTCAGTGGTAGAGTGCTTGCCTTGCATGCCTGAGGCCTTGGGTTCGATTCCTCAGCACCACATAAGCAAAAAGAAAAAAAGCCGGAAGTGGCGCTGTGGCTCAAGTGGTAGAGCGCTAGCTTTGAGCTGAAGAGCTGAGGGACAGCGCCCAGGCCCAGAGTTAAGGCCCCACAACCGGAGTAAAAAAATATATATATAAAAAAAAGGAAGAGAAACAATCCCAGGCATCTAATGAGAGCCAGAAAGTGCCTGTCAGAAATATCTCTGAAGATTCCTGTTTTATATTTAAGATACACATAAATTTTGCTTTTTGGTCAGGGAGGCACACATTTGTAAATCTATCACTCAGGAAACTGAAGCAGAATAGTGAGTTGGAGGCAGGCCTGGGCTACATAGTGAGAACCTGTCTAAACATTCTTCAGACTTTGAACTATATAAAATTAAGGAAAGTCCGTGAGACTCATCTCCAATAAACCAATAAAACTGGAAGTGGTGCTGTGGCTCAAGTGGTAGAGCTCTTGCCTTGAGCTCAAAAGCTGAGGGACAGCACCCAGGCCTAGAGTTCAAGCCCCATGACTGACAAGAAAAAAAAAGAAAATTGAAAACTAACTTCCTAGTTTTGTGGTGGTTAATTGGAGATAAGAGTTTCACAGACATTCCTGCCCAGGTTGGCTTCAAACCGTGATCCTCAGATCTTAATCTCCTAGGTATATAAGATTACAAGTATGAGCCACCAGCGCCTATCTACAAAAATATTGTTAACTTGCTGGGCGTCAGTGGCTCATGCCTATAATCCTAGCTACTCAGGAGGCTGAGATCTGAGGATCCTTGTTCAAAGCCAGCCCAGTCAGGAAAATCTATGAGACTCTTACCTTCAATAAGCCATTCAGGAAACTGGAAGTGATGCTGTGGCTCAAGTGGTAGAGCACTAGCCTTGAGCTGAAGATCTGAGGGACAGCAACCAGGCCCAGAGTTCAGGCCCCACAACCTACCAAAAAAATAAAAATATTTTTAACTTCATAGGTACCTCCTTTATCCAGACTTGCTAATTTAAATAAACATAAAGATCATTTTCAATTTTAAATTTACATTTAAAAAGCCACCCATCAATAAGCACAGAAAAAGATAATCAGCATTACTACTTAGGGATATGCAAATCAAAATCACAAGAAGAAATAACCATTAAGACAGCTATAGTAAAAAAAAATAACAATAATAAATGAAAACAAGAGGAGCAGGGTGCCAGTGGCTCATACCTGTAATCCTAGCTACACAGGAGGCTGAGATCCGAAGTTCACATTTGGAAGCCAGCCCAAGCAGGATAGTCTGAGGCTCTTATCTCCAATTAACAACCAAAAAGCTGGACATAGAACTGTGCCTCAAGAGGTAGAATGCTACCCCAGAGCAAAAAAGCTCAGGGACAGCACCTAAGTTCAAGTCCCACGACACACACACAAATATTGAATTAGGAATTAAATTCTAGGACTGGGGATTTGACTCAAGAAGTAATGCACTTGCCTTGTAAGCACAAGGGGCTGAATTTAATACCCAGTCCTAGGGTGGGGGCAGGGTAGATATACTAAATGAATTAAGAGCAAAGACTCCCAATTATTTACAATGGGAAGGAGCATCAAGCTTGATGGATGAATGGATGAACAAAACATAACCATACACAACAGAACAGAACTCAACTTTGAAAAAGAGGTGAATTTTGATACATGCTACAACACAGTTAACCTTCTTAGACCTGCACTTATTTCTGAGTGCAACAAATCAGATACAAAAATACAAATTCTGCCAGGCACCAGTGTTTTATGCCTGTAACCTTAGCTATTCAGGAAGCTGAGAGCTGAAGATTGCAGCTCAAAGCCAGCCTGGACAGAAAAGTCCCTGTGAAACTCTTATCTCCAATTAACCACTCAAAAAATGGAAGTGGCACTATGGTTCTAAGTGGTAGAGTGCTAGCCTTGAGCAAAAGAGTTCAGGGACAGAGCCCAGACCCTTAGTTCAAGCCCTATGACCAAAAAAAAAAAGGACAAACTCTATCTCATTCCATTTATATGAGGTTCCTACAACAGTCAAAGTTCTAGAGCCAGAAAGAGAATTGCTTTGTCAAGGTCTGCAGGTGGGAAGACTAGAGAGAAATTGTGTACTGTGTACAGAGTTTTGTTTGAGAAGATATTCTGGAGATGAGGTGAAATTTTACTTACGGCACCTAAATTATACACCTAGAAATGCATTAAATGATAAATTGTGTATTTGTACCTTTACCATAACAAGAAATTCATTTAAAACAATTCATCTGGAACTTGAAACGTACTTATTCATTTGGTTTTTTGTTTGTTTGCTTGCCAGTCCTGGAGCTGCCTCTCTGTGCTCAAGGCTAGTACTCTACCACTTGAGCCACAACACCATTTCTGGCTTTTTTCTGTGTATGTGGTGCTGAGAAATTGAACCAGGGCTTCATGAATGCTAGGCAAGCACTCTACCGCTTAGGCACATTCCCAGCTCCTTTTTCATTTGTTTTTCTGACACCGAATCTTACTATATAGACAGATGTGGACATAGACGATATATAAATATAGATGATATAGATGTACACGGCCTAGACTAGCCTTGAACTTGTAATCCTGTCTCAGTTTCCCAGTTGCTGGGATGACAGGCACGTGCCATCATGCTTCAACCTTTTTCTTTTTCATCAATACTAGGGCTTGAACTCAGCCTATGCACTGTCCCTGAGCTTTTTTGCTCCAAGGCTAGCGCTCTACCATTTGAGCCATAGCTCCACTTCTGGCATTTTGTGGTTAACTGGAGATGAGAGTTCCATGGGCTTGTCCTGCCTGAGCTGGCTTCAAACTGCAATTCTTAGATATCAGCCTTCTGATAGCTAGGATTACAGGAATGAGCTACCAGCACCCAGCTGACTTGACCTATTTTTACAGAGGTGTTACAATTACATAAGTAACGAGTGTATTTCCTTGAACAGTATTACCCACTCCCTTGTTTTCTTCTGCTTCCCCCCACCCCAAGTTGTAAAGTTCATTTCCAAAGTAGCATTTTGTGAGTATTGAGTATTGCTGTTGCATTGGTTCACCCTTTGCTCTTTGTCTCGTCATTTCTGATTCCCCTTCACTTCCCCAAATCAGAAAAACTTACATACAAGTGGCAATAACAGTGACAACAGGGAGTAAACCAAAGGAACCAGCCTATTTTTGGTTTTCTAGTACTTGAACTCAGGGTCTTGCACATTTGCTCACAGCTGGGGCTTTACCACTTAATCCACACTTCTATTTCCAGTCTTTTGCTGGTTAATTGGAAATAAGGGTCTCTGATTTATCTGCCCAGGATGATTTGAAGCACAATCTTTAGATCTCAGCCTCCTAAGTAGCAAGGATTACAGGCATGAGCCATTGGCATCTATTTATTATTATTATTGTTACAGCCTGAGCTGTCCTTAAACTCACAACCCTTCTACCTCCACCTCCCAAACAGCTGTGATTACAGGTATATCTACCATGTCCAACTCAGAATGGAGATGTTTATATTTTATCAGATCCCGAGTCCAAGATAAAGCCTGGCTGCAGCTTTCTTCAGTATAGACAAGATAGGCTGAAATTCTGAAACAAGAATGTACTAAACCAAGGAAATAAATTCATAGAATATCTGAAGTGTAATATAAATGTTTTCCTAAACCTCCCCAACCAAACTATTGTCTCTTTTTACATCTCTTACACATCCAACAAACCTGCCTGCAAGCCCTAAATTCATCCTCTTACACCCATCTCTGGCATTGGTAAATCTAGATAGTTTGGTAGTGAGAAACAACTTCCTGCATTCCGCTGCTTTATCCCCTCTCCGTCTTCTCCCTCTCCCCACCTCTCTTTCCCTCTTTTCCTCAGCTTTTCCCTTGCAGTTTCAAACACAGTTAAAGTGGAAGAGGCAGGAGAAATTCAAATATTTTAAAAAGATACTTAATATTTTAATTAGAAGTTGCCAACAGATAAGCAAAATAAGATGCCCAGTACCTATGGCTCACACCTGTAACCCTAGCTACGCAAGAGGCTGAGGTCTGAGGATTGCAGTTCAAAGCCAGCCCAGGCAGGAAGTCATGAGACTTATCGCCAACTAATTGCCATAAAACCAGAAGTGGAACTATAGCTCAAAGTGGTAGAGTGCTAGCCTTGAGCAAAAAAAAAAGCTCAGGAACAGCACCCAGGCCCTGAGTTCAAGCCTCAAGACCATAAAAAAAAGTAAAAAAGATGCAATCTCTTAAGTAAATATTTCTCAATGCTCATTCTTCAGAGGGTTTCAATGGAGATGATCTTTCTGTAGTTGTAGCTGGAATACTTCTTGCTCTCCCTCGTGTGTTTATTACCTCCTTTGAGGGTGATTTGTTATACCCTGGGAGATCCTTAAAGCCTGAGTATCTGGGTCAGCTTTATTTTCTTCCAAAGCCAAGGATGTTGTTGAACACAGAGTAGGTATTCTGTGAATAACTTCTCCATAAAGTGGATAACAGGATAAGCAGTAGTGTTGTGCCACTAGATAAACCTGAAAAGACTGTGAGAGCAGTTGAGAAGGTTTCATGCACAGATTCACTGCTGAGATTTCCTGCCTTTTGTTTTTTGCATGCAGATAGCTTTACTGCCTTGTATATAGTCATAGACTTCTGTGTGTGCGTGCATGCATGCGTGTGTGTGTGTGTGTGTGTGTGTGAGAGAGAGAGAGAGAGAGAGAGAGAGAGAGAGAGAGAGAGAGATGGCTTGAGAGCATATGGACTATCCCTGAATTTTCTCACTGAAGGCTAGCACTCTACCACTTTGAGCCACATTGCCACTTCTGGTTTTCTGGTGGTTAATTGGAGATGAGTCTAATGGACTTTCCTGTCTGGGCTGGCTTTGAACCAAAATCCTTAGATCTCAGCCTCCTAAGTAGCTAGGATCACAGGTGTGAACCACCAGAGCCTGGCTCCTCATGGACTTCTATAATGGGATAGAAGTCATCCTTTGACTCCTGGAGCTATTAGCCTTCCTCTACAGGCAAAGACCAGATGCCTCTTCCATTTATTAGAGGTCTAACACCTTCTTTGTTCCTTTTTTTTTTTTTTTTTGGGCCCGGTCGTGGGCCTGAACTGTGGGCCTGGGCGCTGTCTCTCAGCTCTTCAGCTCAAGGCTAGTGCTCTACCACTTGAGCCACAGCACCACATCTGGCTTTTTCCCTTTTTGCTTATGTGGTGCTGGGGAATCGAACCCTCAGCCTCAGGCATGCAAGGCAAGCGCTCTACCACTGAGCCACCTCCCCAGCCCTCTTTGTTCCTTTTGTATTCCCATCTGGAATAATTTTTCTTTGGCCTGAAGGCTTTTTCTTTTAACAATGTTTATAAATTCTAGAGATTAATTGTTTCAGTTTTGTATGACTGAAATTTTTCTATGATACTTTTTTCGAAGTACTAGAATTTGAACTCAGGGCCTTGTACTTGCTAGGTAGTGCTCTATCATTTGAGCTCTTCCATTTTACCTTATTTTTTCAGCTAAGACTCTCATTTTTGTCTAGACAGGTTTCAGACTGATCCTCCTTCTGACAACCTGCAGTGTGTCTAGAACTCATGCCATCATGCCCCATGCCCCAGTTTATTTGCTTAGTCTCTCTCTCTCTCTCTCTCTCTCTCTCTCTCTCTCTCTCTCTCTCTCTCTCTCTCTCTCTTTGCCTAAGCAAAAAGTCTGACAGATTAATCCTCCCAATACCTTCCTCCCAATAGCTGGGATTAGAGGTATGAGCCATTGTACTTGGCTTTTCCAGCTTCTTTTAAGATTTTCATTTTGTGTGTTTTGATATAGTTTTTACTTGGGTTTATTGTGCTTGGAGCTCTTTGAGCTTGTTGGAGTACAAATTTTACAGTTTTCAACAAATTAAGAATGTGTTCTGGGGCTGGGAATGTGGCTTAGTGGTAGAGCGCTTGCCTAGCATGCATGAAGCCCTGGGTTCAATTTCTCAGTACCCCATAAACAGAAGAAACCAGAAGTAATGTTGTGGCTCAAGTGGTAGAGTGCCAGCCTTGAGCAAAAGAAGCTCAGGGATAGTGCCCAGGCCCTGAGTTCAACCCCAGGACTGGAAAAAAAAAATGTTTTACCATATTTCCTCAAACAGTTTTTCTATCTCATTCCTTTTTTCCCCACTGATACCAATTTCACATAATTAGATAGCTTGAAATTGCACCCTAACTGTAATGTGCTGGGGTCTTTTTGAGAATCAAATCCCCAGCTCTTTGCACATGATAAACAAAATGCTCTACCATTGAGCTCCACTCCTGTCCATATTCATTTTTTTAAAAAATTATATCTATTTATTTCTTCTTGGATAGTTTCTATTGCTGTGTTTTCAAGTTTACTAATCAATACATCTGCAATGTCTAATGTGCTGGTAATCCCATTGAGCATAGTTATTAAGACAACAGTTTTCATCTATAGAAATGTAATTTGGGCTTTTTAAATATGTCACCTGCCTGGTGCTGATAGTTCTTGCCTCTAATTCTAGCTACTCAGGAGGCTGAGGATCATAGTTCTAAGCTAGGCTGGGCAGACAAATCCACAAGACTCTTATCTCCAATTAACTAGCAAAAACAATAGAGCTGGTGGCATGGCTCAAGTAGTAGAGAGAAAAAGGCAAGTGATGTGAGGCCCTGAATTCAAGCCCTATTACCAGCACATATGTGTGTATATATATATATCATATATATACACATATATATGTAAACACACACATATTTATATTCAATTTCATTTAGTCATCTGTTGTGTTTTTTTTTTTTTGAGACAGAATCTTGCTATGTTGCCTAGCCTGATCTGGAACTTCCTATGTAGCCCTCAAACTTGTAATCCTCCTCTCTCTGCTTCCCAAGTTTTAGGATTTTAGGTATGTATTTACCACCATACTCAACATGCTTGGTAATTTTTTGTTTTTGTTCCAGTCCTGGGGCTTGAACTCAGGGCCTGGGTGCTGTCTCCCTACCACTTGAGCCACAATGCCACTTCCAGCTTTTTGGTGATGAATTGGAGATAAGAGTCTCATGAACTTTCCTGCTCAGGTTGGCTTTGATCTTGATCATCAGATCTCAGCCTCCTGAGTAGCTAGGGTTATTAGTGGATGTTATACATTGTCAATTTTACCTTAAATTGTATTCTATGCATATTTTCAGGCTTTGTTGAGGAATGTGCTTCACTTCTTTAGAAATCAGTTGATTTTCTTGGGTCTGCTTATAGGAACAGACATTGTTCTCAAACTTGTGTGAATTCTGAGAATATTCCTTCTGCTCCATTCAGATGGTTCTTTCCTCCGGGATGGGATAGTTCCTCATTCTTCAAGGCTCTCTTGTCCCCAGAAGAACTTCCTGTGAACTCTACCTTGACCTCCCTGGATGTTCAATTTCATGTTCCCATTTTGGGAAGTCCACTAGGACTGGGCTTCATGTATTCATCTTTGGAAGTCCATACAGGCTAGGTAGGCCCAGCTTCCCAGTCTTTGTCTGGCAGCCTTGAGACCATATATAGTCTGCAAAGCTGGGCAGTCACAGGACTCACTACTCTTGAGATGACTATCTTTTGTTGTCTGGTCTCCAGTGTCTTGGACACTGCTGTTTCATCCATTTTGTCAAGATTTTATATTTTAGTGTTGGTACTAAGGTTTGAACTCAGGTCTTTGAACTTGCTAAGCAGGCATTCTACCACCTTGCCATTACCTTTTTCTGCTAGTTCTTTTCTTTTCTTTTTTTTTTCTTTTTGTTGGTTGTGTGGCTTGAACTCTGGCACCGTCCCTGCACTCGTCAGCTTTTCTGGTGGTTTATTGGAGATAAGAGTCTCACGGACTTTTCTGCCCAGTCTGGTTTTGAACCAGGATCCTCAGATCTCAGCCTCCTGAGTAGCTAGGATTACAGGCATGAACCACTGATGCCTGGCCTGCTAGTTATTTTCAAGATATGGTCTCCCTTCATTCCTGGGCCAGCTTGGACTGTGATCTTCCTATTTATATTTACTCTTGTAGCACACACCACCATGCCCAGCCATTGACTAAGATTGAGTCTCTTGAATTTTTATGCTCAGGATGACCTCAAACCACAATCTTATGAGCTCTGCTTTCTCAAGCAGTTAGGATTACATCCATGCTCAATCTTTGTCAGATTTTTTTTTTCAGTTGTTGGGCTTGAACTCTGGGCCTGAGCGCTGTCCCTCAGCTCTTCAGCTCAAGGCAAGTGCTCTACCATTTGAGCCACAGCACCACTTCTGGTTTTTTGGAGTGGTTTATTGAAGATAAGAGTCTCCGATTATAGGCATGAGCCACCGGCACCCAGCTCTATGTTAGATTTTTAAGTTGTATTTTTTTGTCCAGATAGGAAAGTAAATACAGCTTCTTCCCCCTCTTACCTCCCCTCCTTCTCCTCCTTCCCCGCCTCCCCCGCCACCTGACCCTTGTTTCTTATTTATTTTTGGGTCCGGTCGTGGGGCCTGAACTCTGGGCCTGGGCACTGTCCCTCAGCTCTTCAGCTCAAGGCTAACACTCTACCACTTGAGCCACAGCACCACTTCCGGCTTTTTTCTTTTTATGTGGTGCTGAGGAATCGAACCCAGGGCCTCATGCATGCAAGGCAAGCGCTCTACCACTGAGCCACCTTTCCAGCCCATGACCCTGGCTTCTTTTTCCCAGCTTAGTTTTGAAGTAAGGAAACTGGGCTTATGCACCAACTTGATAATTGGTTCTTGATTTCCCCTGATTGTTTCACTAGATGGCTTGCTTTTATTTAACATTTCTATTAGGTTTAAGTGTCCTATATATAACACTTTTGTTAGGTTTGATTCCACCCACCTTGGGTGGCCTTGGCCTATATAAACTTTGTGCTAGCTGCATTAGGGGCTGCTGGTCTTTGAGGCAAGGGTCCACCAGCAGACCTCCAGCTCTCCAATAAAGACTCACAATTTGGCCTCTGAAGTGGTGGCTTCTATTTCTCGTGACAGTTTTCTTACAACAGTTTAAAGCAGAATTCTATACCCTTTATTTGGATAGATAAAATTGTGGTAAGTTTATATGGCAGCCTGCCATATAACCATGGAAAGGAATGCACTTAACCTGTCATAAAAGACCACATGTTTTACAATTCCACTTATCTAAAATATTCTAAATAGGCAAATCTCTATAGAGACAGAAAGTACATTAGTGGTTGTGTAGGGCTGGGAGTACAGGGGAAGCAGAGATGATGGCTAAAGGGTATGGCTTTTCTGGTGATGGAAGTATTCTGAAATTTAGCCACCTACAATGTCTCAAGCCTGTAATTCTAGCTACTTGGGAGATAATTGTAGATTGTGGTTTAAGGCCAGTCCAGGGAAAAAAAAATTCTCAAAACCCCATTATCAACAAATGGCTGGCTGAAGTGGTGTGTGCTTCTTATTCCAACTATAAACAGAACAGATGGCAGTAGTGGTTTGTATCTGACACAGGGAAGCACAAGGAGGAGGCTTACAGCCCAGGCTGGCCTAAGCTTTAAAAAATGCTTAGGACTGGGAGTGTAGCTCAGGTAGTAGAGCATCTGTCTAGCAATCATGAGGACCTGAGTTCAAATCCCAGTACTGCCAAAAAAAAAAAAAGGGGGGGGGGAAATCTTGCCAGGGTGACAAGTAGCTTATACCTGTAATCCTAGCTATTCGCAAGGTTGAGTTCTGAGAATTGTGATTCAAACCCAGCCCTGTAGGAAAGCCCATGAGACTCTTATCTCCAATTAACTACCAAGAGCCAGAAGTGGAGCTGTGGCTCAAGTGGTAGAATGCTAGCCTTGCGCACAAAAGCTCAGAGACAACACCTAAGCCCTGAGTTCAAGTCTTAGGACCAGTACATAAAGTTTAAACACTTTCCATCTCGGGGCTGGGAAGGTAGCTCAGTGGTAGAGCACTTGCCTTGCATGCCTGAGGCGCTGGGTTCGATTCCTCAGCACCACATAAGCAAAAAGAAAAAAAAGCCGGAAGTGGTGCTGTGGCTCAAGTGGTAGAGTGCTAGCCTTGAGCTGAAGAGCTGAGGGACAGTGCCCAGGCCCAGAGTTCAGGCCCCACGACCGGACCAAAAAAAAAAACACATTCCATCTCTTGAAGCTTATTTTTTTTGCTTCCTGCAGAAAAACTAACGATTTCTACCACCCCTGAGTGCTACCTCTCTCTCCTCCAGCCTCTACAAGCCCAGTTTGCAGTGGGGAGAGGGATCGCTTAGGGGGCACAGAGCAGCCCTGCCCTGTACTCTCTGTCTGTCCTTAACCCCTGTCCTTATCTGGTGGCAGCTGCCACCAGATCCAGTCAGCAGGGCTGCCACCAGCTATAGACCACAGCAACTACCTCCCACCACACCAGGACCAGGAGCTCCATTAAATCCATCCTTTCCCCCAGTCAGGCCCCAGCACACACACAGGGCACATGGAGGGGTGGGGGAGGGGGCGTGCTGCTGCTTGGGGACAGAGCATCTTCCTTGGGTCCTGAACCTGACCCTTGTCCAGCATCCTCCCCAGCAGACCCTGCGCCCTCCCCCATCCCACATCTTCCCCAGGCCTCCTCGCTCCCTGCTCCCCAACCCTACACTGGCCCTGGCGGCTTCCCCTAGCTAGGACTGCGCTTCTCACCCAGCCTCTCGCCTACTCTTTCTTTTTTAACTTCTCACAACTGTGAAATAGCTCGTCTCTAAAGAAAATCACATAGAACAAAAAGTACCGTGTAACAAATCATAAAAAGGGACACCTGGGTGACCAGCCATCAGGTCAAGAGTCAGTCCGCCTACCTGGTCTTTAAAAACCACTTTAATCATGATGAGCCCTCTTGAACATACAGACAAGCACAAGACTAAAATAAGCATCTACAGAATTTCCATCACACTCTCCCCTCCAGGAAATGCTTGGCCTGCTCAGAACATCCCACCCTATTTGGGATTGGCCTCTAGTTTAGGAAAGTGCTTTACCCCTAAGCCCCAACTTCAATCCTATCAGTCTTTCTTTCACATAGGGTCTCCCTGTGAAGTTTGTCCCCCCACTAGTGAGTTGACTAGATGGTAATCTCTTACTCTTCCCTCTTGGGAGCATTTAAATTGTGCTGGGGATTGAACTTGACTCACAGGCTCTACCACTGAGCCACAGGATCAAAAACCAAGCAAGCAAGCAAACAAAAATAATCACAGGGCCCAGGCCCTGAGTTCAAGCCCCAGGATCAGCACTAAATAAATAAGCAAATAACACATTACTGACGAAAGTCAAACTCTTGCGTTGTCCTCATTCTTCCAGACCTCTCCCTTACCCTCCTGGCCTGGCTCCAACTGCCTGAGTGTCTGTGTCCTTGACTCCAGGCAGCTAGGTGCTGCATTGTTTCAGGCTTCAGAAAAGACATGAAGGTAAGTAGACCTTCCCTTCCTTCTGCTTCTGGGGAAGGAGGGCTTACCTGGGAGCTTCCTGGAGCCATGGGAGTGGGAAAGCCAGTATTGTACCCCAGGACTTCAGCTTTCATTCATCATCTGTCACCAGCTGATGATTCTGCTTTTTCCTAATTGGTCCTTTGTTGTTGTTGTTGTTGTTACCAACAATTTGGCAGTCAGCCCTCTCACCTGTGATGTTCTGGACACTACCACCAAGATTAAGGTTGCTTTCATTGTGAGAGTATGGTGCCAAGGGGAATTTGTATTTCCACTGTTGCTGGACCCCACTGCCTCTCACCAACATCATTCAGCTTTAAAACTTTTTGCCATTCTCACTTTGGGACCTACTTATTCTTTGCATGTCCAGAATAGTTGTTCCCTTTTCCAGGAGACCTTCCTTGTGGTAGCTGCTGGCCACCCACAGAGAGCCAGCACCTCTGCTGTAGGCCCACAGTCCCTGTAGACTCCCTGGTCTCCACACTATTTCCTCCTGTAATTGCCTGCTTCACACCTGCCTTCCCTGGAGACAACAAGGCCTGCCCTTCCATCCTGCAGAGCTCCACAAGCACCAAGCAATGTAAATGCTCACAGAGGGAATTAATGAGGCCAGCTTTCGTTTCTGGGTCAAAGCCCTCAGCCTTTGGATCAAGAGGCATCAGTGTTGGCCAGCCATATTGTTTCACATCTATAATCTCAGCTTTTCAAGAGATAGAGATCTGGAGGCTCATGGTGCAAAGTCAGTCCAGGCGGAAAGTTGGCAAGACCCCCAACACCAAGAAGCCAAGTGATCCTAGTTATATGGGGGGTAGAGCTAGAAGGATTAAGGTTCAAGGCTTGCCCTAGGCAAAAATGAAAAACCCTACTAAAATATAATTAAAAGAGCAAAAAGGCTGGAGGCATGGAGAGTGTCTGTGCAGCAGGTATGAGGCCCCAAGTTCAAGCCTCAATAGACTCAGGATCCTACCAGCAGGGCCACATTTGGAGGCCTCCAGGCTCTCCTCCCTCACCCCACCCCATGCCCTTTGCCTCTGGAATATGTGGGGAAGGTCACTGGTGGAGTTTCGGGGGGCGGGGGGAGGACTGGGAAGGTGGCTTAGTGGTAGAGTGCTTGCCTTGCATGCATGAGGCCCTGGGTTCGACTCCTCAGCACTACATAAGCAGAAAGGCTGGATGTGGTGCTGTGGCTCAAGTGACAGTGCTAGCCTTGAGCTGAAGAGCTGAGGGACAGCGCCCAGTTCAGGCCCATGGCTGATTAGAAAGAAAGAAAAGAAAAGAAAGAAGTTTCTGTGTGGGCTGTAGTGGAATAGGGCAGTGGAGGGGCCATGCTACAGGCATTACTTGCTCTTTCTGCAAATGCTACTGCCATTTTCAGCAAAGTTCTGTGACAGTGGTAATTAGCACCCTTCATATCATGTTATTTTAACTTGTGCCAAGAACTGGGGCATTTGACATTCAAATTTTCTTTTTCATAATTTAAAGCCACATGAAACCCTCTTGCTATTTGTATCAACCTCAGGCACTTAGTTTCCTCCTGTTGAGCTGGCTGGTGGCAGAGAGGGAGTGAAGAATTCCACTTCAGGGCCTGGAACCCACTCCTGAGGTACAAGCCAGGACTCTTAACTCCATTCCCATGCTGGGAAAATTGTGCCTGCTTTTGGTAGGACTCCTGGGCTAAGCCTAGGAGCAGCCATGCATCCCATTTAAGCATTGTTACTGGGCCAAAAGAGCACAAGGAGCTATAAAATGCTCTTGGAGTTAAGAATTCTTCCATCTCTGCAGTAAGGATGAGTTCCAGGTCGCCATAAGAGCTTTCCACTCCTGGGCCACATAACTACCACCTACAGTAAAAGTACTTCTATGTGCACCCTGCAGATGAGGAAACTGAGGCTCAGGAGGTCCTTTTCCTACTGTGACAAAATGCCTGAGACAATCCACTTAAAAGGAAGAAAGAATTATTTGGGCTCAATGCTTTCAAGGCAGAGGTTATTAGTCAACTTGGGCCCTGTTACTTTAAGCCAGTGGTAACAGAATACCAGTATAAGGACACCTGTCCACTTTGCAGTGAAGAAGCCAAAAGACAGGGAGGACCCTAGTTCCAATGTCTCCTTCAAGGGTGTACCCCCAGTCCCCTCACTTTCTTCCATTAAACCCGCTTCATAAAGATTCCATCCCCTCCCTATAGGAGCATAGGCTGATGAGCAAATCTTTAACACAAGTATCTGGGTGAGGTGGTGCATACCTAGTCCCAACATTCAGGAGGATCTTAAGCTTGAGGCCAGCCTGGGCTACATAGTGAGATCATTGCTACTCTTCACTTCTTGGTAATTTGGGGCTGTGTCAACTCCAAGGACATGGGTGTTTGAAGAAGATTCAGGATCCAAACTATAACACCTAGGAACTAGCTCAAGGCCACTCAGTTGGGGCAGAAGGGTATAGATTCTACTCCAGATCCTACTCCAAGTCTGTGTCCTATCAACATTCTTGTCCATTAGCCCTGTTGGCACATGCCAGGTGGAGGTACATTGTGGGTCATCATGAACAGGAGTATTTGAGAGCGAGCTCCTGATGTACCTGAGACAGCTTTAGAAAAGTGTTTAGGCCAAGCACTGGTGGCTCCCAACTGTAATCCTAGCTGGTCAGAAGGCTGCAATCTGAGGATCAAGGTTGGAAACCAGCCTGGGCAGGAAAGACTTATTTCCAATTAACCACCTCAAAACTAGAAGTGGAGCTGTGGCTCAAAGTGGTAGAGCAAAAAAAAATCTCAGGGACAACACCCAGGCCCTGAGTTCAAGCCCCATGACTGACCAAAAAAAAAAAAATTATATATATATATATATATATATTACAATTATATATATATTTAGCTGGATGCCGGTGGCTCATGAGATCAGAGGATTGAAGTTCAAACCAGCCTGGGCAGGAAAAGTCCGTGAGACTCTTATCTCCAAAAAATCCACCAGAAAACCGGAAGTGGCACTGTGGCTCAAATGGTAGAGCACTAGCCTTGAGCTGAAGAGCTGAGGGACAGTGCCCAGGCCCAGAGTTCAGGCCCCACAACCAACAATAACAAAAAAAAAAAAAAAGGAAAGAAAGAAAACAAAAAGGAAAGAAAAGAAAAAGAAGGTGTGCTTAATTTTTTTTTTTTGGTTGGGGGGGGGGCTTGAACTCTGGATCTGCCCACTGTCCCTCAGGTCTTCAGCTCAAAGCTAGCACTCTACTACTTGAGCCATAGCGCCATTTCTGGCTTTGCTGCCTATGTGGTGCTGAGGAACCGAACTCAGGGCCTCACGCATGCAAGGCAAGCATTCTACCACTGAGCCAGCTCAAGCATATCTTATTTTCAAAAAGAGTATTCAAGAACAATTAAGCTAACAAGTTAGTTCAATGCAAGCATATTTTGTGAAGTGTTATTTTTAACTTATTACTGATGCAAAGGTCTCTAACAGGCTGAAATGATTCTGAATCCATGATTTAAAGCCCAGGAAGTAGCTTGGAAAGGCCTTGCAGTACTGTTGCCTGTGAGTTCCTAATGGACTGGGGCTTGTTTCAGATACCTTGCTCCTGAAATAGGGCCCAAGGCTTGGCTAGGGCAGTGGGTCTCTGCCACTCACCATCTGGAGGGCATCAACTGTGAGGGCACTGAGCTGTGGTCATCAACTGTTGTGAATGCCACAGGCAGGACTGATCATCAGCCCTGTTTTCTAAGTTCTTTATCTGGGCTTCCTCCCTGTATCAGATCAGGGGGAGAGAAGATAATGAGGGGCAAGATAGTAGAGGAAGAACTCAACACTTCTAGTTTACTCCATGACCTGTGGTCATTCAGCTGCATTTACTGACCACAGCTGGCTGCGAGCTGGCCTCACTGTGAGCCTGCAGAGGGCAGAAAGGAGTGGAGCCCCACTTCTGCCCTGTGGGAAGACCTCTGTGGGAGACCTATCTGCTGCTTGTTCCCTTTGAAAGTCTGCCTCCCTGTATTTCTGCAACTGCTTTACAGTGCAACCCTATTCCCCTCCCTGCCCCCCCCTTCACATCTGGCCTTAGTTACTCCCCACTGTGAATCCAGAGAGCTGCCCACTAGAGATTCATAATCTCCAAGGAACCTTCCAGCTCTAAGTCATCATGCCTGTGCTCCTTCTAGCTACCCTCTGCTCCCCTTACTGCTAGCCTGCTCACCTTTACTCTTCCTGAGGCCTTTGAGAACCAGGAGGGAGGGCATCACATTCTCGCTGACAGTTGCTGAACAAGCCCAAGAGATTATGAGACAGGGCACATTTCTTTAGAAAACATGACAAGGGAGCTGGGCTTAATGATGTGTTCCTGGACCGCAGCACTTAGGAGGCTTGAGATAGGAAAATTGAACGTTTAAGGACAGTTTGGGCTATATAGCAAAACCTTACCAAAGGAAAGAAGGAAGAGAAAGAGAAAGCAAGAGGAGGAGGGAAGAAAGAGGAAGGGAAAGTGGAAGAGGGAGAGGGGAGGAGAGAACAGGAAAAGAAAGAAGGGGAAGAAAAAAGAAATGACAGCCATGTAAGCCCAGTGCCAATGGCTCACACCTGTAATCCTAGCTACTCAGGAGACTGAGATCTGAGGATTATGGTTTGAAGCCAGCCAGGACAGGAAAGTCCATGAGACTCTTCAATTAACCACCAGAAAACCAGAAGTGGAGCTCAAAGTGGTAAAGCTCTAGCCTTGAGCAAAAAAGCTCAAGGACAGTGTCCAGACCCTGAGTTCAAGCCCCATAACTGCCAAAATAAAAGACAGACATGGGCACAGATCCACCTCACAGATGCTGAGGAAGGCCTCCAGACCTCAGCCATATGGCAAATTCCTTAACCTCCCAGAGCTTTCTCAGCATTGATAAAATAGGAAGTTTCCACACTGGGCTGTTGTGAGGGTTAATTACAGGCCACCATGCCGGGAAAGCATTAAGCACAATGCCATGCATAGAATACCACGCATCGAATACATGCATAGAATACGAGTGACAGCACTAAGACCAGTCAAAAACTCCTGGCACACAGCAGACACCTGTCCCACCAGGCAATATAAGCCTTCAGGAAGAGAGTTCAGCAAGCCTCCCCACAGCACACGTGCGCCTACCACCAGGTGACATCAGTAGACAGCTTAACTCCAACTCCACTCAGAGAAGGAAAATGGAAAGTACCTTCTCAAGGGACCTTGACCTTTGTACAGCATTTCCTGCAGGCAGAGCAGTAAATGTCAGGACCTTCAGAGAACGTATTTCCCAGCAGGCAGAGAAATAGGAGAAACGGGGCCTTCTAGGGCTACTTGTAAAACTTGAATTGAGCATTGATTGAGCTGAAGGTCTAGCTGTGGGGTGGTAAATTCACATGACAAGATCCAGCAAATTCCCCACCTGATTCAGGCCTGACTCCTCACTTGGGAAACCTTTGTCCTCATCCTCCTTTGCTTCTCTTTAGCCCTCTAAGGAAATAAAGGATCAGGGTGGGTGGTCAGAACTCAAGAAATCAACACCGGTTCTCTAGCCTCTGTGCCCTCATAGGACAGCCATCTGAGGTCACCTTGCTGCACACATGGTACAGGAGGGGGCAGAAGTTCCACCCAGGTTGGAGGGGCAGATGCATAGGGAAATGCAGGCCACAGCAACTAGCCTGGTAGAATTGCGTCCTAGAATCCTCCTACCCCTCCCACTCTGGTAAATGTGATATGTCCCTATTTTCTATGATTAGAACCCTTTGAAAACAGAAAAACCCCAACTCATGCCAGTTATTCACACGTTAATAAGGAATACATGGGAGAAAATGTGGCTGCCACATTGGAGTGGAGGCAGCCCAGAGAATTTGTGACCAGGAAAAGTGTTCTGTGTCTCTGAAAAATGGTTACCTATCATCTTCTCGTTGGTATATTTCCCCAGGGTCTAAGGAAGACCCCACATGGTCTCCATCTCAAAGCCAGTGCCCCTTTGGACAGGGTCATCTCCTTCAGTCTGCATCCTCCACAATGTTTATAAGCCAAGTGCCACCAGAGGGCGCTGTAGCCAAACTGGGTTGCAGCCTATGCACAAATGTTTCCCAGTTTAATCAGGAAGACAGGACAAAATGCAGTTCCCTGACTTCATCATCCAACTGTCTCTCCATCCTTGGGCCTCAAGAGAGCTTTCAAAATGATGATTCCTGAGCCTCCTCCAGAGAACACCAAGTAATTAGACCAAAGAACCTGGGTGTTGGGTTCCAGTGTGCAATCAGGGTTGAGTCTGCTGGTCAGAAATTGGCATGACAGACATGTGCCTTTATGTATCAAACACTGAATTTGAAAGCCACTTGGAGTATGGACAGCCTGGACATCCATCCATCCATCCATCCATCCATCCATCCATCCATCCACCCATCCATTCATCCATGTACTCACTCATTCATCTCTACAGTACTATCCTGTGATTCCATACCTTGAATGCCCTCAGAGGCTGATACATGGAATCACAGGGTGAATTCACACACTACCGTATTCTCTTGCTTGCTCTTCTTGCTGATCTTTCTCCATGCCAGGAAAGTATTTATCTCCAACTTCTGGGCCCTCTCCTTGCCTTTTGTGTTTTGTTAGTCATGGGGCTTTGAACTCTGGGCCTGGGCACTGTCCCTCAGCTCTTCAGCTCAAGGCAAGCACCTACCACTTGAACCACAGCGCCACTTCCGGTTCTGGTGGTTTATTGGAGATAAGAGTCTCAAGGACTTTCTTGCCCAGGCTGGCTTTGAACCGCTATCCTCAAGTCTCAGCCTCCTGAGTAGCTAGGATTACAGGCATGAGCCACCAGTGCTCGGCTTTTTGTTTGTTTTCCCAAGTAGTGGTGGCATCCTGGTGCCCCCCCCCCCCAGGGTGGCTCTGCCCAAAGGAGGATTGCTAGGTTTCAGAGTTGTGTGTTAGCTGCCCACCTGCAGACTAGCCCAGTGGGCTCCAGGAGTCCATTGTGGAGCAGACAGGCCCACTGTCTTGAACATCTTCATTTCAATGGGAGGATGGGGTCACAATGGCTTCTGTTGACTAAGCACCTACTGTGCTTGGCCCAGGCTATGTGGCATCATGATCACCCCCATTTTACAGCAGAGGATATGAGGTTCTGGAGGGTCATAAGAGACATGTGTGATTTGAACCCAGGAGTATCTGATGCCAGAGCTGTGTTCCTGTCTACATGCCCTGCTGTACCTGTTACTCTGCCCTGCATTGAGCGGGGACATTTGCTCCATCTGGCCCTTCATGGGGTCCACATGTGCTGCTTGTATACCCTCTTGGCAGGTTGGGGGAGACAGTCTGCTGGCTTCAAGGCCCCTAGATCTCAGTGAAAGTGTGGCTCAGGGCCCAGCCATGAGAAGCATTTCCTGGGGCTGCTGGGCCAGCGCTGGCACCCACCCAATGGCTGGGAAGGAGTCTGGAGTTGTGCAGCCTGCTAGCAGCTTAACTGTGTCCCAGTGAGCTGCTTCCCATGGGGAATCAAGCATGCTCTGTGAACCCCATAGGCCTTGTCCTGTGTTGTGCTGGCATCAGCATTGGCTCTAGTTCTGGATCCCCCAGAACTAGTGGTCCCATTTAGACACGAGGGGACTGAGGCCTGGTATGACATGGTGTGTGGGTAACAGAGTGGAACTTAAAACCCCAGGCTACAATTCCAGGCACCACATTTTTCTTAGGCACCACTTTCTGCCTCAGGCTGATAAGCCACTCATTCCCCCATTCTACCCAGGAGGAAATAGGGATCAGAATGCAGGACTCTGCCTGGGAGCCGCAGGATGGTAGGAGGCACCAAATGCAAACCCAGCTCAGTTTTCTGTTCTAAAGCCACTTTGAATGGACTGAAGGGGGTCCTTTCAGCCTGCACATGTTGTGGAAGAGGAAGGGGACAAAGAACCCTAGGCGCCTCCTTTGGTTGCCATAATCCTGGTATTTCCCAGTAGGAGCCATGCCCTGCTGCCTGTGAGCCCAAGCGGATAAGGTCCTCCGTGCTGCCCAGGATGGTCCAACACAGGCAGAGTCAGAGTCAGGAATGTTTCCTGGGTAGATACAGGGAAAACAGGGAGGGAAGTTTGACTTCTATCCCTGCAGCCCCCTCCCCTGGCCAATCCCAGTCCACCCTGCCCTCCCCAGCTGTGGAAATTTGTATCTCAACCCAGAAGAATGAACTGCAGGCAGTCAGCTGCTTGGCTGCCAGGATCAGCCAATAATCACCGCCCACTTCCGGAGCTGGGCCCCTGAGGAGGGACCAGAAGGGCTGAGGGAGGGCCCTGCTTAGTAGACCTATGCCCCAGATAAAAGGCAGGACCAGTAAGGGGGTGTGGGGGGGAGACAAAAGGCAAGAAATGGAAAGTGGATAGAGTGGGGGAATGGGTGTGGGGGGTCGGCGTGCAGAGCAGAAGGGCCCAGCACTGCCTGGGGGGAGGGGCGGGGGGGGGGGCTGGTTCACCCAATGGCCACTAACAGCGGTGTGCTTTGTTTCTTGATCCTCAGGTTCTTTAGTATAAAGGTGATATACAGAAGGGCTACAGTTGGATAAATCAGGTAGTGAGTACATTTCTCTTTGGACAATCTCACCCCTTCCTTTGTTCTCTCCCAGTTTCCTGAGCTCCTTTCACCCTACATTGTCTGCACATTAGCACCTGTCTCCCACCTCCCAGGTGCCCAGCATTTTCTCACCATAGTCTTCCTTGATGCCTACCTCCCCTTCCCTAGGTGGGGGCCAGGGCTCCTGAGAAATGATTGTAGAACTTAGACATAGACTCCTTTTGGCAAGAACAAATGTAAACAGTAATGAGAGGTGGAATTTCATCTGTCAGCTCCTCGCCTTGTTCCCATTCTGTGGTTAAGGACATAGAAGCTTAAGACAACTCACTGACATGTCTATGTCCAATGGCTACTCTGGAATTTTGAGTACAGATATGCTTGACAACTGAGTAACGTTTCCTTCCTCTCCACTGTCTTCCTATCTGGTCTGGGTTGCCTCTAAACTTTTTCAATTTATTTTATTTTTGTGCCAGTACTGGGACTTGAACTCAGGGGCTGGGTGCTGTCACTTAGCTTTTTTGCTTCAGTCTGGGGCTCTACCACTTGCCAGTGATGCCTAGCTTTATTGAATTTTTGAGGCAGAGTGACCCTCCTGCACCACTACACCCAACTAAAATGATTGAACTTGTGTGTGTGTAAGGTACTGTGGATGGAACTGAGGATCTCAGTGTGTCAGGCAAGTGCTCTACCACTGAGCCATACCCTTAACCCTAAGCCTTTGCTTATGCTGTCTAGCCTGGCCTTGCATCTCTCTGCACTTCCAAACTGGCCCTCCCATAACGAGAAATGCAGGACTCCTCCAGCCACTCAGAAAAGCCTCTCCTTTAGGCCTGGTAGCCCTGAGACGAGAGGAAATTCCTAAATACAAATACATTTGCGTGAAGACCCAGCAGTCTGGGTCTATAGATAACAGCGCTGTTAGCTCCCAGAACAGGGCTGCCAGAAGTGAGAAGAGTTGCCACCAGCATCCTGGGACAGAAATATCCTGTAGCCAGGTTGGTACCATTCAGTGTTTATTTGGACACACAAATCAAGGAGCCTGGTGGTTCAAACAGCATGCTTTTTCCTTTTGATCATGTAGGTACATATACATTTTTAAAAAGAACACATCACCAGCTTCTACATGTTTTGTCTCTACTGAGCAATATATACAGCCTATTATATATGTGCATATATAATATACATACATATATATATATATTTTCAATAGATAACTACATTCAAGTAATGACACACAGGATTTACAGTTTCCCACTGAGGGAAAGAGGGAACATAAATTCTCACACACAGTTCACAGAGGAAGTACCATGAGCCCAGGCAGCAGGAGCTGAGCTCTCTGGGGACCAGAGGACAGCAGCAGAAGTCACAACAATCACCCTGCTGCTTCTTGTGGGCAGTGCTGGGTGCAAATGTGGGTGGGCAGCTTGCTCTACCCCGAGGCTTGGAAGCCATGTCTGGGAGGAGGCTCACTTGTCCAGGACCTGCTCAAATACGGGATTCATGAAGGAGAAGCCAGCAAAGGCTGTCTGGTCCATGGAGTCAATGAGGTTCTTGTCGCTATAGGAGAGGCGTGGCTTCTCATTCAGGAACTCCTGGTCAAAGTTGCTATAGTCTCCCAGAGACTTCTGCGAGCAGAAGGCAGGGGTGAGTAAGCAGGACCCAAGGGGTAGCCCACCAAAGGGCTTCTGTGTTTCCCAGGACTGCCTTGAAATTTGTAGGACTGGGCCAGAGCAGCCTTTTTTCCTTTCTTTTAACTCAGGGCCTTATCCTTTCTAGGTAGTGCTCTACCACCTACTAAGCCATGCCCCTAGCCCTATGCTGTACATTTTTAGGGGATCTAGAATATTTGCCTAGAGCTGGCCTTGGATGAGGACTTTCTTATTTATGCCTCCCATCGCCCTCATAGCTGGGATTATAGGAAGATAATATCACACCCAGCGTGGTCTTTAGACCGGGTCTTGCTAACTATTTTTTCAGGAATGAGCCCGGAACTTGGGTCCTCTCTCTGCCTTCCAAGGAGCTGGAAAAACAGGCCACCATATCCAGCTGATAAATGCAGTCTTTCCTGAAAAGACTTTCCTTTCCAGTAAAGGAGCCTCTCCACAATCTTGAGAGCAGTCCTTTCAACAGGCAGCTAGCATTTGCCTCAGGGGATGAGGAAAGCTGAGCTTTCAACGTGAGCAAGGCTGGCAAAATACAACTCATGGGCTACATCTCACCTGCCACCTGTTTGTGTGGGGCCTTTAAGCTAAGACTGGCGTTTATATTTTCAAATGGCTAGGAAATATATTTTTAAAAATACTATTTGATGGCATATGAAAATGAAGTGATATTCAAATTGTGGTGCCCATAAATCAAGTTTTATGAGTGCACAATGGTGCCCATTAGCTGACACACTATAAATGCTCTGGGACACACTAGCCTGCAAAGCCCCAGATACTGACTTTTGGGCTATATATAGGAAAAGTTACCAATTTCTAGTTCCTGAAGACATTATATGATGATCTCTCCAGGCCAAACTGAGCAGGTACAATCCTTTGGGATTGTATAGTTTGTTTTTTTTTTCCGGTCGTGGGGCCTGAACTCTGGGCCTGGGCGCTGTCCCTCAGCTCTTCAGCTCAAGGCTAGCACTCTACCACTTGAGCCACAGCGCCACTTCCGGCTTTTTTCTTTTTGCTTATGTGGTGCTGGGGAATTGAACCTAGGGCCTCAGGCATGCAAGGCAAGTGCTCTACCACTGAGCCACCTTCCCAGCCCTGTATAGTTGGTTTTTTTCCAATTATTATTATACTTTTAATGGTGCTGGGGATGGAACCCAGGACTTCATGCATGCCAGACAAGCACCCTACCACTGAGTTACATCCCAGACCATAGTACTGTTTTGATGAATTTTGAGCCAACATTTTAAAACTGGACAATGCAACATAAAAATCTAGATTTCTGACTTCTTTTGAAAACAAGATGGAAGATTGGACTCACTTCCTTCTAATGTCTGATTTTGCTCCATGGTCCTGAGGTTTACATGACTACAAACCTAGCACTCCAAAGCTGAGGCAGGAGGCTTTCAAATTTGAGGCCAGCTTGGGTAGAGAGGGAGAGAGAGGGGGACGGGGGGAGAGAGAGAGAGAGAGAGAGAGAGAGAGAGAGAGAGAGGAGAGACTTTGTAGTTGGAAATAATAAGTTCTCCATTCAGGGCTGACCAGGGCAAAAGAGGAGGACAAACTAAAAGCTAAAGGACTAAAGGCAGCTTAAGTAGAATGCTTGCCTAGCAAGCACAAGACTCTTGAGTTCAATCCCAGTGTCAAATTGAAAGAAAGAAAGAAAGAAAGAAAGAAAGAAAGAAAGAAAGAAAGAAAGAAAGAAAGAAGAACGATAAAGATAAAGCAGCTGGGTCTCTGTGATCCCAGTTCCTCCTCTGACCTGACTCCCTTTTTCGTACTTCCCTTCCTGCACCAGGCCACACTGTTCCTACCGGGCGGCCCTGTACTGTACCCCATGTTTGTGCTCTGAGGCTGCAGAGCACTCTCCCCATCAGGGATCTTAAACCTGGAGGATTCTGAGCTGGTCCAGCGTCAGGGTAGCACACAGCCTGCGTTCAGACCCTTGCTCCTGAGAGACTGGTTTCTTTCTCCACACTAAGAAGCACAAGGCAGGTGTTATGTCAGTAGCACTGCCAGTATTGGTGGAAGGCCTGTATCAGAGCAGTTTAAAAGGGCTCTCAGCATCAAGAGTGGACCTGCTAGGAAGTGGGCCCAGGCTGGCTGTAGCTCAGTGGTAGAGAGCATTTACCTAGCATGCTGGAATCATCAGGTTTGATCTCTAGTAGTAGAGAAAAAAAATCTACAAATAAAGCCCTGGTTCTAGTCCTCCCCCACTGTACTCTCTGGCCAAGGTAGAGGGGATCTAATTTCTCTAAACCTCTGTTTCTTTATCTGCAAGGCAGTATCCTAATAGGGACCTAGCAATTCCAGTATTTACTTGAAAATGGACAGGATGGATGGATATAGGGAGGAAGAGAGAGAGAGAGGGAGAGACAGACAGACAAACAGACAGACAGACAGACAGACAGAAAGTGAGGCCTCAACTCTGGTGTCCCAGGCATAGTCCCCTGACACAGCCAATGCTAGGAAATATATGTTAGCTGACAGCTAAGCTAGGTATGGTGGTGCAGGCCTATAGTTCCAGCTACTCAGAAGACTGAGGGAGGTTTACTTGAGGCCAAGGGCAACACAGTGAGGCCTCTTCTCACATACATACATATGCGCACACACACACACACACACACACACACACACGCATAAATATATACATATATAAAAATGGCTAGATGTAGTTTCCAGTGTTGGTTGAATAAATGGATGAGGAATGAGAGGACAAGAATACAAGGACAGAGGCTGCCACATGAGACCAGGGAAGCTGGTTTGCTGAAAGGGAGATTAGGAGAGTATTTGAATGACTCAGGAGAGAGACAGGGCAAAGGAGGCAGGCCCATTACAGAAGGCAGTTCTGGGGTGGAATCACATACCACTTTGGGCCTGAAGGGTGGCTCCACTTTCCGTTTCTCCAGTAGAGTCCAATTGATGGTCTTGAAGAAGGAGTGCATTTTGATATTTCCTGTCATCCCCAGCCTCTTGACTGGGTCCCTTTCAAACAGCTGCAAACCAGCAGGGCTTTGGTTAATCCTCAAGGTCATAGGAAATTGGAGCTTCAACTAATTGCCAGCAGGCCCAGGGGCCTAGAGAATTCTGAGACTGGGATCTCTGGCCTCTAAGGTACTCCAGAAACCACAGCCCTGGCCTGGGACATCCGGGACTCCAGGGAGTAAAAGCAACACTACTGAGATTCACTCTGCCTGGCACAGGACCCCTAGCATCTTAGGTTTATGTGTACTTGTACCTACTCTGAGGCAGGTTCTCTCCACCCCAGTTTGCAGACAGAAAGGTAGACTCAGAATAGGAGGATAAGTGACTTACCCACAGCTACCGGCTGTGCAGGCAGAACCAGGACTTAGGCTCACATCTGTCTTCTGAGCCCTTAAGTCACCATTCAAGGCTAATTCCATGTCCCAGACCCAAACAGGAGTGCCCAGGGACACTGAGACAGGGCAAGACCCCTATTATGTGGGGACTGGGGCCTCAGTGAAGCTGCTGCTCCACAGTAAAGTAGCTGCTGCCCTCCTATGGTCCAACACCAGCCAGGGACCCCCACCTTCTCCATGATGTCCTTGGACTCCTTGGTGATCCATCGGGGATAATAGGGCGTGTCCACACGGATAGACTCGAAGAGTTCGTCCTCATCATCCCCATGGAAGGGGGACTGACCAATGAGCATCTCGTAGAGGAGAACCCCAAAGGACCACCAGTCCACAGAGAATGTATATTTCAGGCCCTGCAAGATCTGAGGGGTGGGGTGGGTAAGCAGTTGTTGCTGCTGATGGGACTATTCTGAGCATGAGCCACATCTGGGCCTCTTTACCTTGGTGGTGCTGTTTCTGTTTCTAGTTTCACACTATTGAGGCAAGGTGTCTGGTTAGGCTGGGGCTGGAGGGTTCTTGCTCACCTCAGGTGCAATGTAGTCAGGGGTGCCACAGAAGGTGCTGGCCTGGTTCTCCCCAAATATATTCTCCTTGCACATCCCAAAGTCAGCAATCTTGATGTGGCCATCTCGGTCCAGCATCACATTATCCAGCTTGAGGTCTCTGAGAAGAGAGTGAAGGACAAGAGCCGTCAGGGGCCAATTTTTCATCTCCCCAACCTGCCCTGAGTCCATTTTCAGCCCTAAATGCAGGACTTTCCCCAAGAGCACAAAGAAATGAAGTGTGTGTGTGTGTGTGTGTGTGTGTGTGTGTGTGTGTGTGTGTGAGGGAGTGTGTGTGTGAGGGGGTAAGCAAGAGGAAGAGAAAGAGATGTTACAAACTTGCTTCTTGCTACCTACTGATCCAAATGCCACCTACTGATCCAAATGCTGGACACACAACATCTTACTGCCCAAAACTCAAAATGAGGCTCACCAGAGATGATGTTATTTGCTCTGGACCACCTAGCTGATCAGCAGACAGAAGGGACTACTGGTTCAGGTGTATCTGACTTCACAAGGGAAGGACTATGTTATGTCCTGTGTCATAAGTTGTTTCAGTAGGTAATTCATACATATGGAAATAAGTAATGAGCAAACAGGGCAGCTTATCCACCACTAAGCTCTAACGCCAGACATTCCCCAGAGAGAACCAGCTGTGGGCAAACATATAGCAACATGCACTTTACCCCCACCTCTCAAAACCTGAATGCCAAGATTGATTCTCTACCTTCCTTTTTCCTTTTGAGACAGGGTCTCACTACACATAGCCCAGGTTGGCTTTGAAACTGAGATCCTGCCTCAGACTCTAGATGCTGCAATTATAGATGTGTGACACCACACCTGGCCCGTGAGTTGGTTTTTTACTTGTCAGCATGACATCATCTAACATCATTACAGAGTGTACCCTTTACCTTTCTGATAGATGTGTAGTTGGGCTGTGAGGTTGGGACCATAATTTACTGGATGAACATCCATGGAACCAGTCCCTATTGGTGGAAGCTTAATTGAAAACCTGGGGCTTCAGGGAAGGATCCTGTACCTGTTAGTGATACTCTTCCCCCTTGCCAATGGCACTTAGTGTGGGCAATAAGTTCCCAGGCCCTAGAGCTGCACAAACCTCAGGTGAGAGGCCACAAGAACTCACTCGAGTGAGGTGTAGGCAAATACCTAGCTACAGACTCCAAGGAGTGAAGGAGCCTGGCTGGCCAGGCCTCCTCAGACCCTGTCAGATGATAAGAAGGGGCTGGTGCTGGCCCTCCCGAGAGTCCTCTCCCCCAGCACTTGTACCTGTAAATGATCCCTTTGCTGTGTAGAAACTGCAACCCACAGATGATCTCAGCTGCATAAAACCTGGGCAAAAAAAAAAAAGACGGTGCTTTAGGATTTTTGCCCACCAATCCTTCCCTCCACCCCCAGGGGTAAGAAATACTGTAAATAATGCCACGGACAGCCTGGGCTCGACCAAGCACGTCTTGTATGAGGCAAGTGAGGGATGGCAGGGCAGGCAAAAAGTTTTAAGGCAAAGTATCAGATAAGCAAATTCTGTATCAGAAGAGTGTGTGACTCATATAGATGTAGGTATGATACATACACATATAGTCAGCCTGAAGGGCATGCAAATGGAGAAAATGGTAATCAAGGTAAACAAGGACCATTATTTTTGTTTTGTTTTGTTTTGGGTCCAGTCGTGGGGCCTGAACTCTGGGCCTGGGTGCCGTCCCTCAGCTCTTCAGCTCAAGGCTAGCACTCTACCACTTGAGCCACAGCGCCACTTCCGGCTTTTTTCTTTTTGCTTATGTGGTGCTGAGGAATCGAACCCAGGGCCTCAGGCACTCAAGGCAAGCGCTCTACCACTGAGCCACCTTCCCAGCCCAGGACCACTATTTTTTTGTGCTTAAAATTTTTTTTATTGTCTTTAAATGGCTGTACAAAGAAGTTCCCATTCTATAAAACTGTATATGAATACAAAGTGTCTGATAACATTGTCACCCATCATAGGCAGGACCACTATTTATGAGGCTGCTTTATGAGGCCCTAGGAGGGGACAGGAGCCAGCATGTCCGCTCTGTCCCCTCTATGAAAGCTCATTCATGACCCATAGCTTTTCACATAGCATGGACAGCCCAGGCCCCCCAAGTCTCCCCAGTTCCAGCTCTAGCCTAGCTTGGCTTTTCCAGAAAAGGGAAGAAGGAATATAGAGTAGACTGGCATTGTATCACCGCTCTGAGCCAATGCCCCTCCCCACACAGAGCCCTCACGTACGTGGCACGGTAGAGGTCGAAGCGGCCTTTGTCCTGGATGTGGTACATCAGGTCCCCCCCATTGAGGAACTCCATCACAAAGAACAGGTGATCCTGGATGGGGCAGAGTGGTGAGCAAAGGCAGAGAGTTAAGGCAGGAGGCTCCCTTGCTGGGAGCTATCAAGGCCCAACAGGAAGCAGAGGGGAAAGGCTTTGGGCTAAGGAGGACAGCTCTGCACTGGGAGATGTGGGTGGGGAAGACATGGCTCTGCTCAGGTAGGAAGACAGGGTTGTGGCATGTATTGGCTATAGCTGTGGGAGGCCAGAGACCTTAGTCTGGAAGGTGCAGATGAGATGCGTGAGAAAGGGATTCTCCCAGGCGAGTGCCAGCACCCGCTTCTCCACCATGGTGCACTCCACATCGTCATCGATCAGTACCACGTCCTTCTTGAGATACTTGATAGCATAGTACTGTCCTTTGCCCTTCAGCTCTGCAAGAAGCACCTGAGGAGGAGTAATGGGGTTGCTGGACAAAGGTCCCCGCCCCATCCACAGATGCCCAGCCTCTACCATCCAACCAGGAAAAAGCCAGAGTATGGTGGGAAGCAGGTGACCCCAGGATCTGAGCCCTGGTCCCTCCAGCTCAGGGCACACAGAGCCTCTCACCTTGCCAAAGCTGCCTTTGCCCAGGACCTTGTGGAAGGTGAAGTTCTCGATGCTACACTTGGTGCTGCCCTCCCAGATCTTGCCATAGGTCCCATTGTTGTCTGCCAGAGAGATGGTATCACGACTAAGGCCTCAGTTGGCATGGATCCCTCCCCATAAGGTCCAAGGCTGGGTTGGGATAAGGGATCTTGGGAGAGGAAAAAGGCTCACTGCCCACCTTTTTCCAAACTCACGCGATAGTGAGAAGGAGGCCAGGCCCTTTCCTGTGGCCTGGTAGGAACTGGGAGCTTTAATGGGCATATTATACCCAATTTCACCTGGGGTATCGTCCTCAGAGAGTCCTGGCTTCTTCTGGAAACCCTGATATATTCCAACATGCTCTGGCAACCCTGAATCCAGCTTTCGGGAGGATCTCTAGGGAAGGAGTAATGTAAGGAGCAGACAGATGGTCAGACCATTGAAGAACTCCCAGACCTGAGAAAGGACCTCTCAATTCTAACTCTCCCTTCAATACCAATGGGGACACCAGGAGCAGAGCTCAGGCCCCCCAGGTATGTATGCATCCCCAGCCATCTCCAATGCACAGGGACACTTCTGTAGTCTCAAGGGCATGAACTACAAACAAGCCTTGTAAACTGATCCCCATCTTCCTAAAAATTTACTCATTCAATTTTTGTGTCCTTCATTTCTGAGTGAATATAGATTTTTATTTTATTTTATTTTTTTGTCGGTCATGGGGCTGAACTCTGGGCCTGGGCACTGTTCCCTTTTTATTTTTGGTGGAGTAGGGATTGAACTCAGTGTCTCTAGTATGTGAAGCAAACAGTTCTACTATTTGAGCCAAACCCTCAGCCCTTTTGTTTGTATGGATCTTGACATAGGGTCTCACTGTTAGTTCCCTGAGTTGACTTTAAACTCATGATCTTCTTGCCTCTGCCTCCCAAGTAACTGAAATTATGGGTGTATGCCACTGCTGCTGACTTGACTCTCAAATTTTACCCTAAAGTTCTGCAACATTCCTAGAACTATGCATGTGGGCACATGCACATACACAGAAAACCTTACTTTGAAGTATCCTTCATGCTTGAATGATTCATATGAGAACAAACTCCCCTCCCTCTGTTGCCTAAAGGATTGTCCAATCAGATCTTCCAAAAGCAGGGTCTGTGTATATGTTCTTCCCAATAGGGCTCCCCAGTAGGAACCAGTAGGAAGTACTGTGTGCTCTGTATACCCTTTTGACCCCCTACCCTGTGTCCAGGATTCCATAGCACCTGCTCACCTGGGAGACTTGATTCAAGGCCTCAGCCAAGAGCTTCTGGTTGATGCCACAGAGGTTGGCCACCTTCTCTCGGCATTTGTG
Organism: Dipodomys spectabilis; assembly: GCF_019054845.1. Classification (NCBI taxonomy): domain Eukaryota; kingdom Metazoa; phylum Chordata; class Mammalia; order Rodentia; family Heteromyidae; genus Dipodomys; species Dipodomys spectabilis. The sequence goes on from NW_024870731.1 coordinate 5,791,130, forward strand.
GTGTACATTCATGCCACAGTCTGGTATAAAGGAGAAGCAGGGTTCAACTCAGGGCAGGGGGGGGGGAATGGAAGAAAGGAGGACTTTGGTGGGGGCTTCTGGGTTTCCTGTCATTAGGGGAAAAAAACCTGAAGCCACCATTAGCATTTCACACCATTTATGATTAAAGACAACAAAAGTCAGGCACCAATGGCTCATGCCTATAATCCTAGCTACTCAGGAGAGACTGAGAGCTTAAGATTAAGGTTTGGAACAAGCCTGGCAGGAAAGTCGGTGCAACTCTTACACATCTAATAAGACAGCAAAATCTGGAAGTGGAGCTGTGGCTGAAGCAGTAGAGTGCCAGCCTTAAAGCAAAAAAGTTCAGAGACAGTGCCCAGGCGTTGAGTTCAAGCCCCAGTACTGACACAAAAACAACAAAAAATAATATATAAAGGAAACAAAGAAAAAAGATTTAAAAAGCAGTAGAGCTGGGCGCCAGGGCTCACAGCTACAATCCTAGCTACTCAGGAGACTGAGATCTGAGGATTGCGGTTCAAAGCCAGCTGGGGCAAGAAAGTCTGTGAGACTCTTATTCCAATAAATACTCAGAAAAAGCCAGAAGTGGTACTATGGCTCAAGTGGTAGAGCACTAGCCTTGAGCACAAAGAAGCTCAGAAACCCAGGGACAGAGTCCAGGCCCAGAGTTCAAGCCCCAGGACTGGCAAAAAAGTAGTCAGAAGATATGGAACAAATTATAAACACTAAAGATTGGGACACACGAGACAAGTGGCTTTTGTTCAGGGTTTCTAGTTTCTTTGTAAGTGAAACATGGGATAAAGGCAAGACAGAAGCAGCATATGCTGAGTGCCAGCTAGTACATGACAAGCCCTAGTTAAGTGGTTCTGCCCACTATGTACTTCACTTGACACTGAAGTACATAGTACAGAGAAGGGACACACAGCAGACAAATGAGAGTCAGTCAGGACAATGTGGAGCAGTCATTGAGGCCCCATCCACATGACATCCAGGAATGAGGTATAGTCAGATGAGATTCAGGCTAGAGTAAGCTAAGGGTGGGGATGGGGGGATGGGCGCTGAAGACAACAAGAGAGTTCTGGGGCTTATGGAGCTCAGGTGGACAGTCCAGGAGCTAGATGATACACACCTTCACACTTTAGCCCCTGCTTCACCAGCCCCCACAGCAAGCTGCCGCAGTGGTCACAGAAGGTAGGGCTCATGTAGTTGTAAACCTTGAACCGGTGCGGCATGTCAATGTTGAAGCGTTCTTTCTGGAACTGGAAGGAAGAGGTATCAAGTCAAAGGTCACATGCAAGCTCCAGCCCTTTCCTCAACCGCAACTCTCCCCGCATCCCACAAATTGCAACATGCCCAAGAGGACTCCACCAAGACTTAAAAAATATGGAGGCCTAAGGTGCCTAGGATGAAAGCAAAGAAAGATGAAGGAAAAGAGAAGTAAAAGTAAAGAGGGAATGAGGGACCAGATTCCTCCCACCCAGCCAAGCCCCCGGACCCCCCAGGCCCTGCCCTGGGCCTAGCTCACAATGGTGTCCCGGCTGTTGGCCGCCGTGCCGGTGCACCGGCCGATGATCTTGTCAATGCATTTCTTGTGGATGGCAGCGTTGCATTCTTGAAGAGGCAAAGACCCAGGAGCAGGAGGGGGTGGCATTGGGAAGGGCAGAGCCTGTGAGCTGGCACCACTGGTCCAGTCCAGCCCTCTACACAAAGCCAGTCTTCTCCTTCACCACCCACACCCTCACTCCACATCAGCCTTGCCCAGGACTTGATTCTTCCCTCTCCCCCTCCCCCACCACCCCAGCTCTCACAGGAGGGGCCAAGAGAGCAGGGGGTGGGGCAATTAGGGAAGGCTACTGGAGTCCTAGTGAGTAGGAGGTGGGCAGAAATGAGGGAGGCATTCCAACTGGGGGCAAGATGGCCCTTATTTCCCTCTTCTATGTCCCAGGACAGCTCCTAAGTTTTCTCACACATGTAGTACACATCAATACCCCAACACAAACACCTGTACATATATAATATACTTACATACAAAGCATGTGTAATCATATACAAAGCATGTGTGATCATAACAGACTTCTAACATTGAGTGCTTACCACATGCATTTATAGCTTTAAATATTTTACACCACTGAATCTTCACAATGAATCTATTATCCCTAGTTTATAGATAAGGAGGAAATTAAAGCACAGAAAGACTAAGGAACTTGCCTAAGGCCCCATAGCTAGGAAGTGGTAGAGCAGCTATGCTCAGAACATCAGCCTGCAGAGCCTGCTGCGTGTGCCACCAAGGGAAAGGGCAGGCTCACCCAGTGCATAAACACCCATCTCCTCCCCATGCAGCTAGGGGAGTGATGGTAAAGGTTTCACATCATCTCTGGGGCTGGTTTCTGTGCAGATACTCTACCACAGCTATTTTAGGCTACTAACCTGACAACCTGCATGCAGAGCTGGGAAGAGAAGCACAAAAATGAACTGGCTTTGGTGAACTGCAGCAAGCCTGTCCTGGCACTCACTGACAGGGGCTACCATACCCCCTCCACCCCCACGGAAGCAGCTGCATGCACACAGACACACAGAGCTTCTATCTAGATATACCATCCCGACCAGCAGACACAAGCACTGGCCGTGGAAGCACACCCATGCAAAAACGCAGCTTTGGAGATACTTACGCCTGCACTTGTAGCCTTGTTTGTTGAGGCCCCTAAAAGGCAAATTCCCAGAAGCATGAGTGAGAGGTGCCAGATTGGCCTTCTCTTCCCTGTATCACCCCCAGCAAACATAGCTGGTCTTACCAGACAAACTCTTTGCACACAGAACAGAAGGTGGGCTGCCCAAAGAAGGTAGCGATAAACTCATGGTTCTTAATATAGTGGATTTTGGCCTGCTTGATGGCTCCACGGCGGTTCATGGTAGGAAACTTGGCCTCTTCCTCACTACGCATAGACTGTTTGCAATCTAGGAACCATGGTATGGGAAAGTCAGTTCCAGTGTTCAGAAGGGGAAGCCCCCAGCAATTCATCCTAGAATGGCCCTGAGAGGGGCTACTATCCTAGACCTCAGTGCAGGCTCAGTTCTCTGATCCATCAGATAGGCCTGTCCCCATCCAGGTGGGCACCTTACCCCCGTCCTCCAGGAAGTACTGCACAGACATCAGCACCTTGGCTTGGGGCTGCAGGTCCAGCTGTAGGGGTGGAAAGTGGAGGGATGATGACAAGTCAGCGAACATGAAGAGGACTCAGAACCTGCCCCCATGACTGACTCCTGAGGTCAAGGGGGCCTCTAAAGCTTGGCTAGACACCTGACTGCCCAGTGTGGGCAAGGCCCCGCCCAAGCCCCGCCCCACCTGTACCTTAGGTATTATTACATTTGGGGAAGTGAAAGGCTCTAGCCCACACCCGGCCAGGCCACATGGCCTAAGAACAGTCAGAGAGGGAAACTCCCTACTTTACCCTCTGCTACCTCATAGTAAGGAGCTCAGAATAGTGCCACTACCCCCACGTGCACGTGCATACATAGAGACACTGGGCCTAACACACTCATGGCGGTATTCTCTGGTAGTTTCCTTGAGGGCTTACATAGACTACACAGTTGAGAGGGCTGGACCATATCCTCTATTCCCTCACCAACCCCAGGACCCATACTTAAGGATAGTTATCTTCTCCTGTGGGAGTAGAAACTGAGCCCAAAACCAGACCTGTACTCTGGTCTGGCCAAGACTCAGAGCAACTCCATGTCAACCTCTCTCCCATCTTAACCCCTTCACCCCTCACACTGGAGGCTGGCCAGCGCTTCTGATGATTGCAAGGCCTTTTCCAGTGTAGACATCTTAGTTGTAAGAGCTCATATGTAAACCAGGGGGGATTCTAATATTGCTGGCTTCCTGTGGTCACCACAGCTGCATGTGGGCACTGGCGTGTGCAGTCCCAGATTCAGCATGTTCCATCTTCTTGCCCCTAAAGTATGTGATGTTGGCTGGGCGCAGGTGGCTCATGCCAATAATCCTAGCTATTCGGGATCTGAGATCTGAGGTTTAAGATTTGAAGTCAGCCAAGTTAGGAAAGTCTGTGAGAATCTTATCTCCAATTAACCAACAAAAAACCAGAAATGGACTTGTGGCTCAAGTGGGAGAGCACCAGACTCAGGTGAAAAAAATCCAAGGGAGAGTGTCATAACTTCAAACCCAGTACCAGCAGAAAAAATAAAATAAAATAAAAAAATAAAAATAAAATAATAAAGTAAAATGAACATGGTATTGTTCTCTCCACCTGCCTAGGCCTGGAATAGCCTCCAAGATTCCAAATAGAAGGGAAACAATGGGCACTTCTGAAAAGGGGGGCCGGTTGCCTGGTGTTGAGATAAACAGTTAAAAAACCTTTTTTTTTTTTTTTGGCTATATACATGTACTGCCTTTTCAAAATTAACAGGGAAAAAATAGTCCGCCAAATAAGGAAGGCTTGCTTTAGAACGTAGTATGCGTCAACTTTTCCAATGAGCCCTGATCTCGGGTGCTTATTTCATGTGAGGTGAGGATTTGCAGTATTTTCTCCTTGTACAGAAGTAATGACAGAGGCTCAGAGGAGCTGGTAAATCACGAAGCCAGGACTGCGGCCCAGAATGCATCGGTCACAGAGTTACAGTGGGGCCCTTGCATCTGTTCTCTCTTGAAAAGCCCATACATACAACCCCTCGCACATGCACGACCCTGGCTCATGAGCCTCTCACCCAGAACTCGGCCTTGCCGTTGTTCTTCTTGCAGCGCTCAGCCAGCACCGACACACCCACGGTCACCTCAGATACCGGGTCCTCAGCTGCCCGCATCAGCACAATCTGGATGACACGGCCTTCATAGATGTGGGCATCAAACGTCGACTTCCACTCAGGATACATGGTTGGCTTCTTCTGTACCAGTGTCTTCCCTCGCTCTGCAATGGGGCCAGGCAGGCCAGGTCAGGCTTGCCTTTCTAGCCTTCAGTCTAGTATCATCTGCCTGCTTCTCCTGACCCATGGGTCTGAATGTTCCTGAGGGTCTCTCAGAATACTGAACTGCCTGTGCTGGTAGGGTATCCTGGCAGTTCTCACTATAGGCCTTTGTTCCTGCTGTTCCCTCTCCCGTGACCCTTTTGCTCCAGTTCCACTTAAATGTCTCTTTCCCTTATGCATTCACTTAGTGGATACATGGTAAAGGCTGCCCTTTACTAGCCACAGCCACAGTAGTAAAGGCAAAGAACACAGCGAGTCCTCCTGGAACCCAGAAAGACAAACCAGTTTATCTCTCAAATAACTTCTAAGTCTCAGTTGTAATGAGACTAAAGAGGGAACGGTCAGTGGTTCTAAACCCATCTTCTATCCTATGTCCTATCCAGTGGCCTGAATCAGCCTAAGAGTCAAAAAAGGCTTTCTGGAGGGACAACTCACCTGCTACCTAAGGAGTGAGCAGGGACTGGCCAGGAGTGAACAGAAGGGAGTGAGGGCAGGTGCACTCCCTCCAGGAAGTTTTCCTGACCCTAGTCTGGCCTAGTGACCTCCCTGGGCTTCCTGACAAGACTCATTACTAGTAACCTGTCCAGTTCCCCTGCCTGACCATGAACCCCATGAGGACAGGACTAAACTAGTCCTGTAGCACAGCAATGACTTCAGTGCCCAGGTGTGGAACAACCAATAAAACCAGAAACTCGGGAGGGGCTCAATTTAGCCAACATCTGAGGCTCTGTAGGGTGGGCATAGAGGTGGACAGGCAGGGAGTGAAGGACAAGGAAGAAAAAGGATCTCTAAAAGGATCCTAGAGAAGTAGGGAAGGCACCCCCCCCCCCCCCAGGCCCTCCTGCCAAACCCCACACCTCTCTCCAGGGCCCAGCCTCCAGCCCTACCTGTGCTGAGTGCCTCTTTCATCTTCACAGCACAGAAGGGCTGGCTTGCCTCGTCCTCAATCTGCAGGGAGCCCAGCTCATAGGAGTTGAAGGAGATACGCAGGAATGGTGCCATGGTGAGGCCTGCAGCAGGGCTGTGTACAAGTGAAGTCAGATAGCAGAACAGGAGAAGTCCAACCACCGTGGGAGGCACAGAGGTACTACCCTATCCCTGGGGGCTCTCTCTCATCATTGGATTTGTCCCATATAATGTGTAAAAATATGCTAGACTTATAGCAGGGTGTTGGTGGCTCATGCCTGTGATCCTAGCTACTACTCAGGAAGCCAGTCCAGGCAGGAAAATCCATGAGACTCTTATCTACAATTAGCCAGCAAGAAGCCAGAGGTAGAGGAGTGGGTTACATGGTAGAGTGCCAGCCTTTAACACAAAAGCCAAGATAGAGTGAAAGGTCCTGAGTTCAAGCCCTTGTACACACACATACACAAAAAAACATGCACTAGGGGCTGGGAAGGTGGCTCAGTGGTAGAGCGCTTGCCTTGCATGCATGAGGTCCTGGGTTCGATTCCTCAGCACCACATAAACAAAAAGAAAAAAGCCAGAAGTGGTGCTGTGGCTCAAGTGGTAGAGTGCTAGCCTTGAGCTGAAGAGCTGAGGGACAGCGCCCAGGCCTAGAGTTCAGGCTCCATGACCGGACCCCCCCCCCCCAAAAAAAAACAAAAAACAAAAAACATGCACTAGAGATTTAGGTACTCATGTTAAAAACTGGTGAGCTTCATGTTTTTAAGTCTGGATCTATGGCATCCCTGGTAAAACAGGAGGACGTAACATCAGCAGACACTGGGCTGTCTTATCTACCTCAGCCAGGATATTCTCTCCACTCCTCTCCAAAACCTGGGCCCTAGAACATCTGAGTCTTGACCCCAAAACATTCCTTTGAGAAGCCACTCATTGACTTTTTTAGCAGCAAATTGCTAAAAGAGTGTTGGGCTTCCATGCGCAGTACCAGCAATTATCCATCAAGAGGGGCAGGAAGGTCTTTTCCTCCCTTGGTCCATGCCACCCTGTTATAACAACCCTGTCATAACCTGCTTATAACAAACACGCAGACAAAATAGGCTCAACATACACCCCCACTTCATCAATCCAAGAGACCCATTCTTCAGGGGAAACTGAAACTCTGGTTGAGCCAGAACCAAAAGCCAGGATTCCACTAACTTAGACTCTGTCTATATCAATGTGCCTAACCTTTCTAAATTCAAGCCTCTTGGGGTCATGTGACTTCTGCTTGCTTGGAAGGGGGTCTTTCTTTTCAAACTCATTTTCCCCCAAATGTTTCGATGCTGAAGGTAATCAAGTCAGCTTCCACACTACCTCTTCTTTACTGTTCTCTAAGGTGAAGATTGCTACTGGTGACCTCAAAGGTCAGTTGTGGAGGACAGGTATGTGTAAGCCCATACATGCACACCTATACTCTGACAGACACTGGCTCTAGGCCCAAGCCCTCACACCAGGGTGCCCTATAACTGATGACAAATGAATGTTCCTTGCTGTTCATGCATACACACAATACTCTGACCATAGCCTGCAGGGCAGACACAGGCACACATCCTCTTCCCACACACCTGTGCACACACACTATAGCTTTCCAGCCCTGAAATGGTTCTCTCCAGCTCCTCTACATGCAGCTAGAGCAGCAGCCAGGCCTGCTGGGAGCTTCCAGCCCAGATGAGCTCACAGGAAACATTGATCTCAGCATGCGGCCCAGCCCTGGCCAGCCCAGCTAGTCCTCTGAGGCTTATAGATACATCAGTGAGGAGGCATCAGGCAGGACAGATCCCCCACTGCTCTCATCCAGGCTTGGCTCCTACTTAGTGAAAGGAAGAGTTGGTTTGCAAACTTACACCTGAGCCTGGTCCACAAAAGTTCTAGCCTCCGACCAGAAGTGGGTAAGTGCTAGGTGTCAGACCAGTCACCCACAGCCGCTCATTGAGCAAGGAGGCAGGGCTAGTGATAGTCTGTCATGGGCTCTAGCCTGTTGGGCTTGAGGAAGTGTAGGAGAGTGATGGGTCTATATGAGTGTGACAATGCAGAAGTGTGTGTGCCTGTGGTGCCATAAGAGTGGGTGGCATGAGGTACAAGAGCTGTTAATAGTAGAGGATAAAACAAATGGCCTGGGTCTGGCCTTCAGCATTTGTAGGAATCTTGGTCAGTGTCCCAACCCCGCTGCTAAAAAGGACATTTTACTCCTCCTTCTGTCTTTCTTGGCCTCAAGGCCCAAAGCTCTGTACCTCATGAATGCTCACTGCAGTGAGAAATATTAAGCAAGGTCCCCACAGGGCACACTTGCCACAGCCTGGGCCAGACCTCAGCATCCACGGCGTGGCCTCATGCCTCTCAACGGGACAACCTGGAGACACAGCTGGGACAATGAGCAGGACAAGGGGCAGAGAAGAAGAATGAGGTGCAGGACATGTACTTCTGAGGAAAAAGAACTAGAGCTGTCCAGGCAGCAAGAAAACGGCCAAGCTATCTGGGTACAGCATTCAGAATACCTTGGCTGTGAGACCTGAGGTCTCTTGGTCTCCCTGTGCCTCAGTAATCCCATCTTCCAGTTCAGGCCCTTGGTTCAGGGTTGTCATGTTGATTAGAACCAATGTCAACCTAAAAGCCTCAGGAGGGTCCGCTTGTCCTCATCCCCTTAACTGACAGTGCCCATCTTTCACCTATGCACCCCCTTATAGTCTACAAAGTATACTCGTACTCCCCACTGCATTCCTTCTACCTGACCACCAGCCTGCGGTCAGTTCTGGTTTTCCCACTTCTCAGACAAGGAAACCAAGTCTATAGGAACACACAGCAGCTTATCCTGGAACACCAGATACTTCATGCTCCTCCTCCTCTTACGGCCTAGGCAAGGCCCTAAGGTCCCTTAGCTTCCCTTGACCCAAGGTTGGCTAGCAGGAGCTATACGGTCACTTCCCAGGGCAACATAAAGGATGGTCAGAGATGCCCTAGGAGGGTGAAGCAGGGCCCCGCCTGCCCCACAGGCAGCCCTTCAGGCCTGCCTTCTGTCTTACACTCAGAATAGCAGCTGCTTGTAGTTAGAAGCCACTGGAGGGAAAACCACAACCACAACAGGGCCAGGCTTCAGCCCTAAACCTGCAGCCAGGCCACAGTGCCATGAGCACAGGGGATCCGTGGTCTTCATGGGCTGTTAGGGGCTACCCAGCAGTAACCCTAGGGTCAGATCACCTAGCCCAAACTGCCTAGGACTAAAGGTGAGACAAAGACTCTAGCCTGTTGCAGCTAACCTCTGGCCCTTAATCATACTATTTAGACCTCAGGATGGAGACAGACAACATGAGCTGGCATCTGCCTCCCACTGTATGACTCTGAGCGAGAGCGAGGTCCTCTGGGGCCTACTACACACTGGACAAAGCTTAACCTGAGCAGTGGAGGAAAGGCAAGGGGTGAGGGGTGAGGCAGCAGCACAAAAGCAAGGTATGCCCCTATTTATAGCCCCCATACAAATAGGCCCAGACTTACAAGTCCCCAAGGAAGGCTTAGCCCCAGTCTCGTTGCTACTTGCAGGTCCAGGGTGATGGCAGGATAAACCCCTCACAGCCCTCCACGGGGACCAGCCAGGCCTTTCTCACTGTCTGGGGTTCCTAGATACTATGATCTTGCTACTCTACCTAGCAGCAGAAGCAACCCTGTGAGGCAGAGAATACTAAACTCAGTCAAACAGCCTATGTGTGAATCTCAGCTCTCACACTTCTGAAAAGGGCTGGCCTTTCCTGAGCCATCAATGTACCAGATTAGCCTTGTATTATGTTAGCTCATATTTTGCCTTATAACGTCTGGAGGTGGGAAATTGAGGCTTACTTGCCCAAGGGCACACTGCCAATAACCAGTAGAAAGATTTGAACCCAGGCCTGTCTAATGTTGCAGCTCATGTTCTTTTACACCGTATCAGGAAGAAGAGATGAAAGGGGAGAAGGAAATAGAGAAGGAGACGGGGAAATGTGCTAGGAACAGCATGTAAAAATCCATACACGAAAACAGAGAAACAGGTAAGCGTGCCAGGTCTCTTGTACCTGACTAGTCTATTCACCCACCTGCATCTCCCTCCACTCTGAGGGGGGTCTCAGGACTGTCCTTAGGATCCTCCTCTCCTTCTGCACATTAAAAGCAGTACTGACTCCTGAGTTGCTGTCTTCTCTCCTGCCTAGTACTATCTTGAACTAACCTCCAGTTCCCAAAACCTGGGTAACTGTTGCTGGAGACCGGCAAGTGGAATGGCACTAGGTAGGCCAGAGCAGGCAGGTGACCTCCTCTGGGGCAAACAGAAACCTGTTCCTAGCTAGCCGTGGGCAGTGGACAAGGCCAGTCTCGAGATGACAAATGTGACTGTACTATTAGACCTCCCAGAGTGGCCCCTAGAGCAGATCTTCACGTATGCTGTTAGGCAGATGGGAAGTTGCAGATTCCTGCACATAACGGTGTGAACCAGCAAGGAAGGCTGGCCACCATCAGGAGCAGAAATGTACTTGCTGATTTTTTTTTTTCCTAAATCCTGTGTAACGTCTTTGACACAATTATTTCAAAAGCTAAAAATGAAACCCATCAGGTAAAAATGTCTCCAAGAAATGGACCTTCAGGGACTGACATTATACAGTGAGAAAAACTAAAGCCAAAGATCTGCTTCCAGGTCCCTCATCACTCAGCTCTAGCCTTATTACCTCTATTTAGTTCCTCCTTAGTACTCAGTTCTTCCTAGCAGGCTACAAGGTGATACCTAAGGCGCAGAAGAGTAAACAAGGGCTGGGTATGGACAAGATAAGTCTTGGTCAGGCTTCTGGGGGAGAGCCTGTGAGCAGGTTCAGTTAGAGATCAGCCACAGTTCCTAGTGGAATGTAGTCAGTTTCCTTTGAATAGTATGCTAGGAAGCAGGAGGATGCCCTCATGCCATCTCATGCAGCTCTTTCCCATACATACCAATCTAACTCTGAACAAACCCTTGCTACCTATGGAAGACACCACCTGATGCCAAACAAAACTGGATAGAGAGAGAAGCAGAGTGAAGCTCTCTTAGGGGGGCAGCCCAGCCTGGTACACAGGCCTTAAGGGAAGAATAAAGGAGGGAAGAATAGATCCATAAGTCTAGTCAGGAGACAAAATGGAGTGAGAGGTGGTATGACCAGCAAGAGGGAGCAGAGCGAGCCCTGACAGTTATGAAAGGACAGGGAGCAGACATGGAGAACTGCCAGGCTGGGCAGGCAAGTGGGAATAGCTTGGCTAGGAGGCTGGCCTCCCAGATGGCTTTCTCAAGAAGGCTACAGAGGTTGCACAACCCAAGAAATGAGAGTAGCAGGAGGAAAAGATGTAGAGGAGCAGCAAGCCCCTTCTGAGGCCCTCCCCAGGTCCCAGAATGGGCATGCTTCCCATATTGGTTTTTCCCTAGGAAAACCCTGTGCTGGCCTGGGACTCCTCAATGCTCTGCTACCTCAAACAGACCAACCACTGCCCATATAGTCTGCTTGGACTTTCCAGAGCTCTATTACTCCTCCCCTTCCCTGGCATTCAGTCTCAACCATTACCACCTTTGGAGATGATATTCTACCCACAGAGTGGAACTCTTCAGCTCCCATTGCCCTTGGAGAAAGCCCAGACCTCAACCTAGGCATCCCATACCCTGGCCCTTACCTGTTTTTACCTCAAGCCCCACTCTAGCTACTCTATGCCTTACTTTCCAGCCTTCCATGGCACTAGTTCCTTCGGCCAGAATATCCTTGAGTCCTCATAGGTATTTCCAGTCAGTTTGAAAGGTCAGGCCTGAATTTTTCTCCTCCCCAGGAAGCCAGGGGCTTCACTACCGATCTGTGTTGGTATCTGGCTACATAGCTGACTCTCAAAAATTCCACTACCAAGGGTTAGGGGCATGGTTAAAGTAGTAAAGCACTTTTCTTGGAATGCATGAGGCCCTGGATTTGATCCTCAGCACCTCAAAACAACAACAAAAAACCCCCCAGATTTTACCTCATGTGGTGATGTACATCAGAAACCAGCACTCAGAAGGCTAAGGCAGGCAGATGGTAAGTGAAAGCAGTCTGGGCAAAATAAGAGAAATTGAGGAAGAAAGAGGAGACAGAGACAGAGACAGACAGAGGCAGAGATGAGGAGGGACAGGGAGAGAGTGGGGAGGAGGGAGGGAAGGAAGAAAGGAAGGAAGGGAGGGAGTGAGGGAGGGAGGGAAGGAAAAGACAGAGTAAAAAGAGGGAGTAAAAAAAGAGAGAGGTTCGAGCCGGGCGCTGGTGGCTCACGCCTGTAATCCTAGCTACTCAGGAGGCTGAGATCTGAGGATCGTGGTTCAAAGCCAGCACGGGCAGGAGAGACTGTGAGACTCCTATCTCCAATAAACCACCAGAAAACCGGAAGTGGCGCTGTAGCTCAAGTGGTAGAGCGCTCGCCTTGAGCTGAAGAGCTGAGGGACAGCGCCCAGGCCCAGAGTTCAAGCCCCGCGACCCACCAAAAAAAAAAAAAAAAAGAGAGGTTCTATTGGAACCTGGAACCCAGTAGAAATCAGAGATGGGTCATCAGGGTGGTACACTCATACCCTAAAAAAATTGGAATGTGTTATCCTAAGACTAGAATGAAAGCTGGGGTCCTCTTCCCAAGAAAATATACACCTGGTGACACAATTATGCACACAGTGGGGTGCCTTAAGCCCAGCTAGTGAATATCACAGTGACAAGACTGATGGAATGCACAGACTGATGGGGAATAGCCATAGAAATACGTGATTAAATGTGTGATTACAGAGCATGTAAGACCAGCTCTTGCTCAGGCAATGAGAACAGGGGGTGAGAGGGCCAGGCTAGGATGAGGGTGGAGAAATCCACTTTCTGGGGAAGTTGGGTACCTGAGGGATCCTCAGGGAAGTCATAGCCTACCCTGCCAGAGAGTCTGCGAAGATCACGGGGGCAGGACTAGGCACCAGAGAGCTGCTAACAATTGTTTCACACCACCCCTACCTGCACATGTGGGGCAGGACTTCCTGAGGTCATAGCTTATACAAGGCATAGGCTTCAAGTCACCCAACTGGCCCTCGGGTTGGGGATCCCTCGGGGCTCAGCCAGAGGAAAGGCTCCAGATACCCCTGAGAGAGGAACAAAGGCCTCTTCATGGCAGGAGCCTGAGAGAGCTGGTGCTGCTGAAGACAAGGGGACCTCTGTTAAGAGTCAGGGTGGGGGTTATCTGAACCTTTTCAAGAATAATCATAGACATGGTGCGCACACACAGGCCTACAACCAATCCAAACACCGTGGAATATGGGGAACCACTCGAAGTTGGACATACAGGCATACACACATTATGACAACTCAGTGGCACAACACACACACACAGAAACATCTTTTCCCTTGTTAGCTCTCTCATGTCAACAAACATGCAGGCCCACAAAGACCACACCCAACCACATATACACATATGGCCACAGCCATAATGCTCACACAGGTAAAGGCACATTCAAGGCAGACAGAGATGATTACAGGAGCCTGGAAGACCTCATATACCTGACTAAAATCTGGCACCCAAATGTAGTTTTTTTCTACAGCAATGCCCTGGAGCACAATGGCTAGGGAGGGGAAAAGATGGGAAAGGCAGCTAGAAATCACACAAGAATAGGCCTAGCCTCTGAAGGAGGTCCAGAGTCCAAAGTGTGTAAAGGAAGGAGTGGGCAGGTCTGGCATATCTCTGGGCAAGCCTCTGCCTGGCTATCTTGTGAACCCCGAGGGAAAGTTAATAACAGCTAAGGCCAAGGTCACAGGTAGCGGTCACAGGTTAGGCATATAGAAGGAAAGGAGTACTACAACTTCTGCTGGTGGGGACACCCCATATATGTCTCCATGAGCTCCAGGTTCACTAGGCAGAAAATGACAGAGCCAGGGAGAGAGAGGAAATAAGTCACCAGCTGCCTTCCCCTTCCCTGCCCAAGTGGCATGCAGAGAGCTGAAGGGTAGTTACATGTGGAAAGTGCTTCTCTATCAGTTTCTAATAGCACTTCTCTCTCCCACAGAGGGTGCCTAGGAGTTTCCTAACTGTTCACAATAGTAAACAACTGTTTTGTGTTTGAAAAAAGGCAAGGGCTGGGAAGGTGGCTCAGTGGTAGAGCGCTTGCCTTGCATGCCTGAGGCCCTGGGTTTGATTCCTCAGCACCACATAAGCAAAAAGAAAAAAACTGGAAGTGGGGCTGTGGCTCAAGTGGTAGAGCGCTAGCCTTGAGCTGAAGAGCTGAGGGACAGCGCCCAGGCCCAGAGTTCAGGCCCCGTGACCGGACCTCCCCCCCCCCAAAAAAACAAAAAAAAAACGAAAAAAGGCAAAAAGCCCCTAAGTGTTTCGCAGTTCAACCATCTCTCAGAGATGGACAGGGCCAAGATGATGCCTTCTCACTTTCTTTCAAGATCTTGAGAAAGCTAGGAGAGGCAGGACATTCCCAAATGGTATGCTATCCTCCCAGGAGGCAGGGTGGGGGGTGGGAGGGGGAGAGCTAGTGAGCTTGGGCCTGAGTGGGTTGAATAGGTCTAGTTCCAATCTGTTGCCCTGAGAACTTGGCCAAGCCTTTACTGTGTCATCTGTAATATGGGGCCAATGTTGCCCACGCACCATACACAGGTCCTGGCACATAAGTCAGGACACCAACAGAAGCCATCATCATCATCTTTATCACTACTGCCATTCCCAAACCTGGCCCTCTCCCCACTCACCCACTACCCATCTGGTAATCTTTAGAGCTTCCTTAGGTAGTGGGAAGAGACACTCGTCAGCCACTCTGTGTGGGGTACTCTGTTCTGCCTGTTGCTGCAGGAAGGATCCCAGCTGGATCAGCCAAGTCAGCCTAACTCTATCAGCAAAGCCCAGGTTCACAGCTGTCCCTCTCAGTTTTTCCCTGTCTTAAAAATGGAGAGTCCTAAGCTTTCTCAACTTCTGATACTCAAAGACACCCCCACCCCCACCAAGAACACCCCCCCCCCACACACACACACAGCTTCCTTCCCCAGAGTCCAGCAGCCCACATCATGCAGACATCTGATCCAACCTTGGACATTCACTGCTCTACAGGCCTGTTTACCCAACATGGCCAAAGACATGATCCAAAGCTTCCGGGGCTGTTGTGAAAACAGCAGCTCAGCCACCACAAGCCTCTCTCCTGGCACACACACAGAGACCTTCGAGGGACAGCCCTCCCATCCTATACCTGGGGTCTCCCAAGCTTCCCCACTGAAGATCTGCTAAGCTCTCTCCTGCCCTAATACTTTTGACTCTCAGGTGTTTCTTCCATCCCAGACCCTCCTGAACTCCAGGCTTCTGGCTCTACCTGTCTTCCTACCTCACCACATGAATGATTCTAGAAGTTTTCAAATCTGCCCACAGCAGCCTACTGATGTTCCCCTTCCAAATGTCTTCATCTGCTAGGAGCGCCCACGCTTAGGCAGTCGTCAGGCCAGACACCTGGGGCCAGTTTTCCGCCTCCCTGCCTTCCCCACACAGCACACTATTGAGTCTGCTTCTGTAGTGAGCCTCCAGACCTCTCCTCCTCCACGCTCAGCGCTGTTCTGTCCACCCCCGCCCCCAGGCACCTGCCTACTGCTCTCCAGCCTCCATTCTGCTGCCCCCTCCCTCTTAAGACAGTAAAACAGACCTTACTGCCCCTGCCTAAGCCCCCAGTATTTCCCATTAGTCATGGAAAAAGCCCTACAACTTGCCCTCAGCATCTGTCCTCCCCTCACTCCTGTGTCCTAGCCACAAGGAGCCCTTTTCAGTTTCCTGAACCGCCAAGTTCCTTCCCACCAAGGAGCCTTTGTGCTTGCTTCTGTCTTTCTGTCCCCCAACCCTTGCAGTGGCCCCTTTCCATTATTCACAACAGAGGCTCAGAGCAGCCCAGTCTATTGCTCAAGGGTACACAGCCAGGAAAAATTAAACCAGGGTCTGTCTGATACCTGCAGAGATCCTTCCCCTACGCCCTCACTCATATTCATAGCCAGGCCCCTGAATATCTCAAGCCCTCCAGCCCTGCCTGCTATAAGAACACCTTTAACACTCTTTAACCACTCTTAAACACCAGAGACCTCCCATATCAAAGGTCAGAGCTCAGCCCCATCCTCACTGGGCTAGGAAGGCTTCTATTAACAGCTATCAAGGATATACCATAGATGTGGAGACTCCCACACTTTTCCAGTCCCCATCAGTCCCAGATGCCTGACCATTTCCCCAGCTCAAAGGCAGACTTCAGGGGTACGATTGGTAGAAGGACTCACCAATCACCCCTCATTTCCCAACCAATTCTCAAAGCCCAACATCCTATGGGGCAGGAGGAGGGAGAGGGGGTAGAGCAAGGAGAAGCTGAGAGAGCACAGAGCAGGTAGCAGGCAGCTGCACACTGCGTTTCCCTTTCCTGCATCCATTTGTCACGAGATCTATTTTCCTCCCTTTGAAAGAGAATGAGGGGGAGATAAACAGGAGGTAATGGGCACAGCTGCTCCCTCTAGAGCTCTTTCCTCAGAGAACACGGAATCTATGAGCCAACGGTGCCCTTTCCATCCCCGGCATTGTTACTGAAGGCAGAATTAGGAGGCGCAAGCAGAGAAGCCAGAGACCTGACTTTCCAGCTCAACTCCACAGCCACCTGCTCTTGTGACACTAGGTCCGTCTCTAGTCCATTACACAACAATGATGCATTATCATCACCATTTGCTGGTTCTTGATCAGTTAGTACGAACCAGACACTAAGTGTTTTACATGATTGTAGTTTCTATTTTCTGAACCTTGATGGTATGCCAAGTATGGTGCTAGCTACTTTGCGTACATTGCTGTTTCCCCAATAACCTTATAAAGATGGGTATTATCATGATCTAATTTGTCAGATGGCAAAACTGAGGCCCTGAGTGTCAAAGCCATTTGTCCTGGTTCATTCATGCAGCAGCTTAGCACCACTTAATCGCTGAGATTCAACCCAGTCATTGCCACTCTCCAGAGGCTATGCCTATTAGAGTTCATGCTCTGGAATTTCAGCTTACAAGTTCAGCCCCAGGGAGAAGCAAGCATTAAGGGGGGGGCTGCTGAGGACTTCATGGCCTTGGCTCCGTCGTTCTCCTGGAGCCCCTGACAAGTCTGGACAGCTCTGGCATGGAAAGCCTGGTCAGTTGGCCTAACCCACAGGCCAGACACTGCTCCCCTTGGGAGGCAGGGTTGGGGTGGGGTAAGCCACAGGCAGAGACTGGTCAGTCCCACTCCGAAACCACTTCCTGGGCAGCCTAGAGGAAGTGAGCCTCCAGAAATGCCTTGGACAAATGAGACTCTCCCCTGGGCCCAGGCCTTGGAAAGTAAATCCTAAGAGAAAAATATCCTTTCTGCCTCTCAGACTTCAGAGTACTGCAACCCCACTCTTTACAGAGAGAGAGAGAGAGAGAGACAGACAGACAGACAGACTCCCCTCCCCCCACATACACACAGATGTACTGGGGGAAAAGGAGCTATAAGACCCCCTATTGCCTGTGAGCACCCTGGCCCCATGACCAAACAGCCCACTTACTTCCTCCTCTGTGGCAGCAGCCACAAACGGCCTGGAGCAGCTGACAGCCCCTCCCCCACACCCATGCCCCAGATCTCCCAAAGCCAAACCCCTCCTTAGCCTGGTAGACTGAGCTAGGTAGGAAGAGTAGCTGTTAGATGCCTGGCAGAACTCACCTTCCAGTGTGGTCCACCCCCTTTTGAATCCCTGGGATCACAGCTGTATCTGGAACCTCAGTGTCAAATGCCAGACTGTGATCCTAACCAGGGCCCCCCATCCAGGCCTGGCATGGGACCCTGTGATGTGTGTGAGTAGTCATGTGAGTGTCTGGTGACCAAGGTAATTGTTTGTGTATGTGTCTGGGTGTACCCACTGAGGTAGATGAGAATACCTGTATCCACATGCAGGCATTGTGTGTATAGGGTACAGTACAGCCTGGCTTTCTGCACTCCTGAGTGAGCACATGTACATCTCTGCCAGCCAGCCAGCCAGCCAGCCAGCCAAGTGATGTTTGAGAGTTTAAAGTAGGTAGGTTCCAAAGCTAACTGAACTCTTTAGGGAATGAGGTTGAGTGATGGGAGGGAATGGCTAGTCTACCTCAAGCAGAAGAGATACCCAAGCTAAGGACACTTCCTTCCCACCCTACCAGGTTTTGGCTAAGATGAGTAAGCAGAAGACCCAATGAAAACCCTGTCCTTGTTCTTCTCCCAGAGGAACAGAAGTAGGAGAGCCTGGACTTTCTTCCTTACTCAGAGTCAGTCCCAAGGGAGCCTATCCTGCTTGGGTGTGCTCGGAGACACAGAACGCCTACTGTGCTAGATAACTGACCAGCACTGGCTTGTGGAAGGAGACCACCTTCACCATTCCCACGCCCATCACTCACTAGGTTCCAGTGCACGTGTGCCCTTCCCTCCCCTCACACATACTAGAGCTCTAAATCCTTAACGTATTATGCACGGGGCTGTTTTCTTTCCCTCTTATTTTGTGTTTTGTTTTGTTTTTGGTGGTGAAGTCCAGATGAACGTCAGTTTCCTTGTGTGATTAAGGACAGTTTGAGGCAGATGCAAGGGGCCATGGAAAACCCATGCCACTTTCTAACTAACCAAAAAAGTATCACCATTCCTATCCTCACCACCGGTGGGCCCTAGTCCCTAGTCTTCTGGCCAAAGCTTTCCCTGGACCATAACCAGGTTCCAGGCAGCAAGCCTCTGAAAGACAATCTAAATGGCCATCTTGGCTCCCAGTGCCACACTCAAATCAAGAATTCTGCATGCCACCCCCCCCCCCCTCCAATTCCCATCCAGTCCCACAGAAGAAGTAGAGGAGCTCAAAGAAGAGGACTACCTGCTTAAGAGGACCCAGTCCTACCTGGGGTTCCCAGCTCCTTCCAGTCCTTGGTCCTGGTGATTCCTGCTGTCACTGGTGTCACTGAACAATCACCAGTAGAAGCTCCCTGAACCTCACTTCGGCCAATTCCCAGCAGAACTGTAGGGACAGGAGAAAACAGCTAAACCAGGAGGCACAACCAAATAGCCCCTTAATCCATCAACATGGCTGACAGGCCTGGCTTAGCCTTGCCTGACTCTTGTAACTGGAGTCCTTCTTGCCTTTCTCTTCTGTGAACAGGGTACTAAGACCAGATTTTTAGGGGTACTGTTTATGTGTGTATACCATGTTAGGGACTGAAACACTGTGTCCCTGTCCTTGGAACATTTCCAGCCTAGAGAGGAGGCCAGCAGACACAGAAAAAAAGCTATTCTTGACCCTCTTTGTTTTTGAGAGGCTGCCTTTAGGGTCGGTCCTAGGGTACAATCAGGCACCACTGTGGGTAATTCTTCAGAGACTCTATTTTTGATGGGCAAAATATTCGTTCTGGCTCACCCAATGTAGTGTCCTGACAGCTCCTGTGCTAGACCTATACTGAAGGAAACAAATGAATAGTGATGCTTTTTCATAGCTTACTTTGTATTTTACAGTTCATAGGATCTTTACTATTGTGCCCATTATACAACTGAAAAAAAAAAAATAGAGTCCTAAAGATAGCCTGGAAGGGAGGAACGGCAGAAGCAAGAAGGTACGTAGGTCTCATGGCTAAAAGGCCTGGGAAGTTCTTCTGCAGTCCAGGCCAGGTCTTGGCAAAAGACCTCCTTCTTCAAGTAGGAGCTCCTCTTCCATCTGGAGAACCCCATCACCACTCCCTGGGGCCAGAGGCATCCTCAAACTTTTATCTTTTTGTCAGTGCTTTAAATTATTTCTAATTTTAATTTAAACTCCAATTAGCTGTGCCAGCTAAATGATGTCAGTGCCCTTAGTCCCAGCTCTCTATCACCCCCACACTGCTACATAGACTTGGGGCTGCTGGGGGAGGGGGCTGTCAGGTTGTCATTAGGGCTGAACAGGGCTGAGTCCTGGAGCTCTTTGAACATAATCCTCTCCCACAAGCTGCTTGCTGATCATGGGGGTGGACAGAGCAACAGACACATTGTGGGCAGGAAATGGGACTAGGGACTATCTAGGCCTTCATCAATCCAAGCTTCCAAGAGAATGGGGACACACAGCTGGGATTGGTCAGCAAATAAAGAGTTTGAATATGCTGCACTGTTGTGGATCAAGGATTCACAAAGTACCTTTAACATCGGACCTCTAGAACCTCACAATTCTTTCCATTCCACAGACAAGGAAACTCAGTCACAGAGAGGCTTGCCTTGGGTCTCATGCTCTTAAAAGGTATGGCAAGTATTTGAGCCTATGTCTTTCTTGGTCCAGAGCCTGAGATCTTGGTCACAATACTACAAACCCCAGGACTTGCCTGAGCTTTCTCCCATCTCCTCAGGACCCACAGCTGGCCTTGTGAATCCAGAATGCATATCCACAACCTCACATTCCCCCACCAGCTCACACACACACTGGGACTCTCACCTTCCCTCTTGGCACTGCCACACAGACCTTCCTGCCACTGACACCCAGTCACTCTCAGTTCCCCACAATCACAGTCACTCCCAAAGCATACACTTGCAGTTTCATATAGTCCCCTACCAGTCATGTGTTCCCACCATAGCTACCATACATTCTCATTGCCAGTGTTACCTCCAGCATAGTCCTGTCACATACCAGAGCCTTCATCGCATTCTACAGCCAGATACTGCCACTCCACGTCTCTATCTCTCTGTCTTTCACTCTCATTCAGTCTCTCTCATTCTGTCTCTTTCTCTTTCTCTGTCTCTCTCTCTCTCTCTCTCTCTGTCACACACACACACACACACACACACACACAGCTGCCCTCTGCTGGCCTGGCCACCACACCCCAGACTAGACCACAGCAGGAAGGAACAAGGAAACCTAAAGGACCGGTTCCCTCATTCTGGACCAGGTCAGTCTGGTCATAGCAGCTCAAAGGGAGGATGAGGGACAGGTAGAAAAAGGGGAAGAATCAAACATGAATGTGCACACAGGAGCCTAGTAGACAGGCAACCAAACACTCAGGGGCTCCCACAATTAATGGACTTAATGTCTTCATGGCCAGGTGATCATCATGATACACTCAGTATGCAACCCAGGACCTTTCAGATACAAGGGGATATACACCCATGGGCAGGCAAAGACACACAGAGAGAAGTCTAGTGACAAAACACCAAGACACATGGGATATAGTTGCAAAAGACACATACCAGACATATGCACACAGGTAAGTCACATTCACACAGGATGCACATTCACAGGGAAAGTCCCCAGTGACAAAGAACACACAACACACTCACCTACATGCCTAGATACAGGCAACACAGCAGAAGGAAACAGGGTAGGTGTATACAGGGTAGATGCCAGAGAAGGGAATCTTCACTCTTTCTAAACCCTCCCGACCAGGTTTAAGTGGGGTCCTCAATGGGGAGCACAGGGGTCCCCTCAGCACAGGAGGGGAGTTCGAAGTGAGAGCAGTTGTGCTCCCTCTCCACCACGGACCGCCCAGGGTGCCCCCATCGCTATCTCCTCCCTTCCCCTTGCTGGGCCCCTAAAAGGACGGATCTGGAGAGGACAGGGCAGAGGCAACACTCGGCTACCGGGGAAGGGGCTCAAAGGGGCAGGACGGAGAGTGTGTGTGTTGGGGGGGTGGGGGGGGGGATGGTGGCGTCTGGAGCCACGCCCAGCTCAAAGACAGATGGAGAAGACTCTGAGACTGAAAGATGAGAAAGAGCAAGGAGGAGGCGCCGAGCGAGTCTGCCCTGGGACCCGGGGACCGGAGGCAAGAGCGGCGGGCGGCCTAGCCTTGGCCCCACGGCAGAGAGGAGCGGTGGCTGGGCTGGCAGGGGGAGGCAGGCGTGAGCTGGGGACGCGGCTCCGGGGGCGCAGGATCGAGGGGGCGGCGGGGCGAGTGGGGGTGGGGCGGCAGAGCACCGGAGGGCGAGGGGCACACAGACCCGGAGAGGCGGACCTGGGGACCCAGACGGGGAAGACAGGCAGATGGACGGACAGACGGACCATCCGAGGGGCAGGGGGCACGTAGGAGGGTGGCGGGCCGGGAGCGGACGAAGGGGAGGGTCTTGGCCCCCACCGTCGAATAGGAGGACAGACGGACCCGGGTCCCGAGGAACTGGCGGGTCTGGGCGCGCGGCGGGACTCTAGCTGGCCGCAGCTCAGTCTCTCAGTTTCGGAAACGGGAACCGGAGCGGGAAGGGGGAAGGAAGGGACGCAGCGCGCTCGAAGCAGCCCCGAGCCCGCTCCCGGGCCCGGTTCTCACTCACCTCCCGAGGCCAGGCCAGGCGCCCGTGGTCCCGGGGCTGGCTCCCGAGCTGCCCCCACCCCCGCCGGCGCGCACGCGGACGAAGAACGGTGCGGGCCTCCCTGGGACGAGCTCGGCGCCGCTGGGTCCGGCCCGGGTCTCACCACCGAGGGCAGATGGCGGGGGTCGCTCGGGCAGCCCCAGCGGCCGCCGACTCTCACTCCGGCGCCACTGTACGCGGAAGTGCGAGGGGGCGGGGCGGCGCGACCTCACCCAGGTGCCGGCCTCGGCCCCGCCCCCGCCCCCGAGCGGGACCCGCCCCACAGGCTCCCGCCCCTGAGGCCACGCCCCCGGGAGCCACGCCCCCGACATCTGGAAGCCTGGGGTCGGGCGAGTGTCTCTGCCCGTCTGTGCGGATCCCACGGTCCGCTGACCTCTCAGCCCTCTCTGGAACTTTAGTCCTCCCTCCCCACCGTCCAACAACGATGCGCAAACCAGCGCTTAAAGAAGACCCCATTTTACAGAGGAGGACGCTGAGGCTGGAAGGACACTTCCACACTGGAATCTACGAGACTCCTTGTGGGGTTCCCCGGCACCCCACGCCCAGGCCTGGGACTCCCCACTGGCAAGTTGGCCCAACTGGCCTGACCGCACTCCTTCTCTTCCTGTTGGTTGAAGCGTGGACGCGCCGGGCTCCTATGCCCGCAGCCAGGCCTGCAGGTCCCAGCCCTGCCCCAAAGACGGAGCTGGGAAGACTCCAGGGCTGAGGTTCTAATTGGTTTGCCGCTGCGTGGCCAGTCAGGCAGTTCTGGAAAGCTGTCTCTACCGCATTTCCCAGTCTTCTTCTTTCCTGCCCCACTCCTGTCCTCTTCAAGAGTTCCCAACCCCCCGATAAGCTCCTAAACTTCCTTTCTAAAGGTTTGGAACCATAATTCATTCATTCATTCGTTCATCAAATATCCCCTGGACTCAAAGCCTGAACCACAGATTGCATTCCCTGCCACCAGAACTTAGAAAGCCAAGCTGTTGCCTCATAATTACTCAAAATGGCACTGCCCAAGATACAATCAATCAATCAATGAAAAAAAGAAGGTCCTAGTTCTCTGACCTTGTGGGGGACCACCTAAATAGCACGAAGGTCAAGAGAACAGACAAGACACTTGGTGGCCAGAAACAGACATAGAATTTTGGTTTTCTCAAGTAGCAGTGAGAATGTAGGGAGGCAGTTACAGTTGGGCAGGTGACAGACTAAAAGAGGCTTCTGTACCGGTGGGGCAGAGGGAGGGGCAGCAGAGAAGAGCAGAAGTTAGGACAGACAGGATGGAGAGCAGGAGGGCTGCCATGTGGCTAGGGTTGGGAAAGATGGGTGGGTAGAAATGGTCAGACCAGGTGAATTTCAAAGCTGTGGAGGTCCTAGGTGGAGGGTTCTTCCAGGGTGGAGGGTCCTGGCATAGATGTGCATCCCAAAATCCTATTGTAAGTATATATTGTGGATCCAGTGGGTCAAAGAAAAGCACAGTGATTTTCTGTAGGAAGAGGGAAAACTCCAAAAGGAAGCTCACTGGACTCCAAAGGGCTAAGACTGCTCAGGCCATGCTCTGGAAAATGCAGACGAGACATGCCCATGGGCTTCTCTCAAATGGCCCCAGAGAGGACAGGCCTGTGTGAGGTCTAGGGAATCCAGGTCAAATTTGGCTGGAGCCATTGTATCCCAGAGGTGCTTCTGGGTATTCCACTAAGTGTGTCAGGGTAGGGTCCAGATGAGCTGGCCTTTGGGTCGCCAAAACCAACCTAATAAGAGCATGCTAAGGTCTGGAAACAAACTGGCTGTGTCACAAGCTAACCATATGACCCTTGGCAGATCACTGACCACACCTCTCTTAGCCTGAGACTTCACCCCTAAAAAGGACTAAGTGAGGCGATATTTACAGAGCTTCATCAAAGGTGGACACCTGGTAAGGGCTTGGTCCACATTGGCCTGGGTTACTCATGGTCATAATGCCAGGTCACAAGGCTATCAGCCTTAAAAGAGTATTTGAAATTCTCTCATGACATGTATATCCCCAAGCTCATATCAGTAACACATGTGTATAGACAATGAAACAACTGTGACTACAACTGGACAGATCTAACCAGGGCTGTTCCTGTGTGGACTTTCTGGATGGTTTGTCCAAGGAGAGGAAGTTGACCCCTGCCATCCTACCACATCCAAAGGACACAAACATGATGAGTCCCAAGACCTCTAAATAGGAAGTGTAAGACTCAGCCAAGCAACCTGGGAAAGGCCTAGTCCACCTTTTGTCCCTGAGGCTGACCCAGCTGAAGGCAGGACAGGGTCCTCCATCTGATTTCTGTCAAGTTTTGGTCTTTGTCCTGGACACTGTTTCTTGTTCTATTTCTCTTGGTCCTTGAAGCTTTTCTTCTAGAGCTATCTTTATAAAACCCAGATAACTGGCTTGACCAAGGGAGAACAGGCTCATGTTTCTGGGGCAGAAGGCACAGGAATGCAGGGATGAGGCACTTGGGCAACTGCTGGGAACAGCAGAGCCTAGAAGGGTGCTATTGGAGGTAGCTGTGGTGGGAAGGGTACTTGGGCATGCAGGTTACCAGTACTGTCACAATCAGGGATTTCAGCCTCAGTCACCAAGTAATGACAGACTTAGAAGGCCATGACCTTTTGGGCAGTGTCACAGACAGGGAAGGGTCATGCTAGGGTGTTGAAGGACTATGCCCTGGACTTGTGATTACTATGTCCCAGGAGCTCATATCTGTGACATGAATATGCTAATAATAATGACCTCAGGAGTTGATAAAACTTGTGTTGATGCCCATGCCAAACACAAAGTTAGCAAGGCTAAGCTAATCTCTAGGTTCTCTCCCTAACTTTATGTTTTGGGTGTAACTTGAGAGAAGTCCTTGGGGAGACAGAGCAAATTATTGGAGGGAATGGAGCATAGGGCTCTCCTACAGCTGTCATGGGTGCAGCCCTGGCCTGCCCCAGAGCCCTGCACCTCTGACAGGACGGCTCCTGCCAACTTGTGTCTCCTTTGGGGGGCTCCTCAGTCTCCATCCACAAAGGAGTGGCGAGGAAGAGAAGTGTTGGTGCTGGAGATGATCACCATGACAGCTAAAGAGAGACCGAAGGAGGCCCTCCTCACCTTTCCTTACTCTCCTGTTCTTAGGTCAGCTCTGCTTTGTCAGATCTCACAACACCAGCCGAAGTGGGAAGAGCAGAAACATCTGGGAGGACCCGGAGCCTCACTGGCCAACGGGTCAAGCTCCACCACGGGTGCCTCAGTCTCTCAAGGAATCCAGTTTCGCCCATTGAAACTGGGATGAGGGCGCGCCTCTTCGACTTGGGGGGAGAATCGAAAGACACGTAGGCACCCCCACGGTCCCCGCGCCGCACACGCCCTCTTTTCGTACCTCACAGCCGGGCTCTCACCCGGGTTCAGCCCGGTGCACCGCCTCCAAGCCCGCGGGCACGGTTCCCCAGTACCCGTACCAACCCCGCCCGAGACTCGGAGCGGGCCCCGCCCCAGGGAAGTCCCGCGGAGCCGGGGCGGAGCCGGGGCGGAGCCGCCCGCAGGCCACGTGACACCGGCTGGACTATAAAGGACGCGGCTCTATTCCCGGGTCCGCAGCCACCTGGCGGCTGTGGAGGCGCAGCTACCTCTCCGCATGGCTGCCCTTCCCCTGCCCTCCTGGGCGCGGAGATGGGAGCACATTCGTTTCACGGACGGCGCCGAGGGTGAGGGTCACCCTCTAGCTGGGAAACGGGACTGTGAGGGCCACGCGCTGGACGGGATGAGAGGTGGAGAATGAGTCACAGAAACTTAGAAAAAGGGACGGGGCTGGGTGGCTCAAGGCCCCTAATCTCAGTTACTTGAGAGGCCCAGAGGGGATGGATCACATTGGAGGCCAGGCCTGGAAAGAAGTTAGAGACTCTATCTCAACCAGTGGCTGGGCATTTGTCCTCCCAGCTAGTCATGAAGCATAGCTAGCATGTTCATGTCACAGGCTGATCCAGAAGAAAATGTGAGAGTCTGTCCCAAAAATAAAAAAAGCAGGGCTGGGAAGGTGGCTCAGTGGTAGAGCGCTTGCCTTGCATGCATGAGGCCCTGGGTTCGATTCCTCAGCACCACATAAGCATAAAAGAAAAAAAAAAAAGCCGGAAGTGGCGCTGTGGCTCAAGTGGTAGAGCGCTAGCCTTGAGCTGAAGAGCTGAGGGACAGCGCCCAGGCCCTGAGTTCAGGCCCCACGACTGGACAAAAAAATAATAATAATAATAACAAAAGCAAATAGGGAAGATAACAATTTCACAGATCATTTAATCTCTCCAGACAGACCTGCCTTCCACACTACTACTGCATGTTAGAAATTGTTTGTTTGGGGCTGGGAAGGTGGCTCAGTGGTAGAGCGCTTGCCTTGCAATGCATGAGGCCCTGGGTTCGATTCCTTAGCACCACATAAGAAAAAAGAAAAAAAAAGCCAGAAGTGGTGCTGTGGCTCAGGTGGTAGAGTGCTAGCCTTGAGCTGAAGAGCTGAGGGACAGCGCCCAGGCCCAGAGTTCAGGCCCCACAACCGGACCCAAAAAAAAGAAATTGTTTGTTTGTTTGTTTATTTTTGGTGCCATTATTGGGGCTTGTACTCAGGGCCTTGTGCTCTTGCTTCAGTTTTTCACTCAAGTTTGGCACTCTTGATCCTTGAGCCATAGCGCCACTTTTAGCTTTTTTTTTTTTGTCAGTCATGGGGCTTGAACTCAGGGCCTAGATGCTGTCCCTGAGCTCTTTTGCTCAAGGTTAGTACTGTACCATTTTTGAACTACAGCTCCACTTTTTCTGTGGTTAATTGGACATAAGCGTCTCACAGGATTGTCTTGCTTGGACTGGCTTTGAACTGCAATCTGCACATCTCAGTCTCTTGAATAGCTAGGCTTACAAGCATGAGCCACCATCTCCTGGCTTCCAGCTTATTTAGGGGGTGGGGGGCTCAGTATTTGGAGATAAGATTTATCTGTTCAGGATGGCTTCAAACCTGGATCCTCAAATCTCAGCTTCCTGAGTAGCTAGTATTACAGGTATGAGCCTCCAGCTCCCAGCAAATATTGTTGTTTTTCTTTCTTGCCAGTCCTGAGGCTTGAACTCAAGGCCTGGTCACTGTCCCGAGCTTCTTTTGCACTCTACCACTTGAGCCACAGCACTACTTCCAGCTTTTTCTATGTGGTACTGAGGAATCGAACCAAGGGTTTCATACATGCTAGGCAAGCACTCTACCACTGAGCCACATTCCCAACCCCACAAAAGTTGTTCTTGATGGCATAGTCAAGATTAGCTTTATGAAGTTGGCTGTGTATCCCTCAGACACAGAGCAGAGCATCCTAAGGTCCATTCATCTTTGCCTTGAAACTAGGAAGGAGAACTGTGGCCCCTAACAGACTCCACCCAGGTTTCACCAATATCTCTTGGCAAGGCTGTGAGCAGCAGGTAGCACCCAGAAGAAGTGGTTTAACCAGTTGGACCAGCAGAGCCTGAGCAAGGCTCAGGCATAGCCAGCAGCCTCCACCCAAGTCCTCTGGAGGTAGGAGAAGCCCTGAGGGCACCAGGACACTTATGCTCAACCCCCATTTCACCTTCACAACTACCCAGCAAGACTTGACCTTGCTCAGGCTGTGATTTGCCCCTGGAATGCCTTTTCATCAAGCTTTTAGCCTCTAACAAGGTCCCATGCAATGGCCTTTCTGCAGGGAGTCTCTACCTCCTATAAGCCCAGCCACTCCAGGCTGCTCAGGGCCTGTCCTGAAGAAGGGTACAGAGGCAGAGACTCCAAGCCAGAAAGAGCTAACCTGCAGCTTCCATATTGACTGGTTATGTGCAGCAAGTGCCAGACCTCTCAGCCTCCGTTTTCTTATCAGTAAATTCCCCATGCCTTTGGGGATGCCCGAAAGCTAGATTAAAATGTAGGATGCAGAGGAACCAGCCCCGTGACCAATACTAGAAACAGTCAGCTGGACTGATCATGTTCATCTTCCTGACCATGAACTTCCCTGGCAGAGACATGTGCCCTCCAACAATGCCAGTAGCTGGTAGTGAACAGAGATTAACAGGGAGGAACCTCCTCAGGAGGATGAGTCTCAACCTCAGGAAGCTGCCCACCCCACTGCTTTCACATGCCTGGGGCCTGCCTTTGCCCACAGGCTTCTGTGGGTATAGGCTGTGGCCATGTTGGCTGTGATGGCTAGGCAGGTCAGGCCACTGGCCAGGAAGAATGGTGAGCCCTTGGGGCCACAAACAGCCAGTTCCCAAGTCAGTCCCTTGGGTTTGTGAGTACAAAGCAATCATCCAAAGGAAGTAGAGGATGGTGTAGGGATAAAAATGTAATATCTGGGATAGAATTTGGGGTCTGGGGGACAGAACCTAAACTCTCATGTAGGTTCTGTATGGGGAGAGAACTGAGCCAACATTTGACATTTGGCCACACCAGACATCCCAAGATGGGCTCTGAAACTGAGGTCTTTACCAGTACCAAGCCCAGGATCACAGGAATCTCCAAATGCAAAGGAGATCTGGAATTGCATCTGAGGGAATTGTGAAAGCAATGAAAGGCTTTCAACCTACTTTCAGGTTTCATAGCCTGGATACCTGGGAAATTCCTGCAGATGTCTTCTGTAGGTCCTTCATGTTGTCAGAGTAATCCTGCTGGTCTTGCTGGCTAAAGTGAAAGAATGGCTTCCCTGTGTAGGGGCTGCTCCTAAGCTTGGGGTACCTCTTTTGAGACTGGAAGGTTAAGGAGGGATTTTTTTTTCCATTCAAGGATGGTGGTTTACCACTTGAGCAAGAGCTCCATTTCTGGCTTTTTGGTTAATTTCCTGCCTGGGCTGTAAATTTCAAAGCCTTCTGACTAGCTAGGATACAAGTATGAGCCACCAGTGCCCTGCCATGTGCTAGGTGTTTGTTTGTTGTTGTTGTTTTTTGTGTGTGGGGCTTGAACTCTGGGCTTGTGTGCTGTCCCTCAGCTCTTCAGCTCAAGGCGAGCACTTTACCACTTGAGCCACAGTGCCACTTCCAGTTTTCTGGTGGTCACAGACTTTCCTGCCTGGGCTGGCTTTGAACCGCTGTCCTCAGATCTCAACCATCTGAGTAGCTAGGATTACAGTTGTGAGCCACAGGCACCCAGTTTTAAGAGGCCATAGTGAGATTATTCTGTGGAACCTGACTTTGGGTTCAAGTGTGTGTGCTGAGGTACCAACTGGTGTATATGCACAGGGAAACCAGCAGGGAAAGGAGTAACAGAGGTATACTGTAGTCCTTCCTGTTCTTCAGGTTCTCTTTCCACATCAGCCATTGGAATCCTCCCACAGGCTCCAAAAACACATCTATCTCTCATACTTTTCTTTTTTTGGTGCCAGTTCTAGGGTTTGAACTCAGGGCCTGGGTACTATTCCTGAACGTCTTTTGCTCCAGACTAGTGATCTACCATTTGAGCCACAGCTCTACTTATGACTTTTTTTTTTTTTTTGGTGGTGGTTAATTGGAGATAAGAGTCTCACAGACTTTCCTTCCTTGGACTTGTTTTGAACTGTGATCCTCAGATCTCAGTTTCCGGAGTAGCTAGAATTCTAGGCATGAACCACCAGCACCCAGCTTGTCTTAAAAAAGGCAGGTGGGAGCTGCTGTGGGGGTGCTGCATGGCTATGCATGACTTATCATAGTTGAGAGGAAGGCAACATGAACTTTTATCCCCTCAGGCACAAGCTTTGCTCCAAGATAGAGGGTGTGTGGGAAAAGATCATGCTTGCATTGGGCAGTCTTCTGCTTCTGTCCCCATGATGGTCCCCAGCAATTCCCCAGCTTCCTTCCTCAGCCTCCTTATTTGACTTTGCCACCCATTTATTTATTTATTTATTGTCCCACTGCTACCTGGTTTATTTACCAGGGTCTGTCTCTTGTCTGGCCATCTGCAGTCCCATCTACCCAGGATTCCTCTTCTCTATCCCAGAAGCCCTCCCTCTCCACAGCAGCCACACAAAACTCCTAAAGTATCAAGGACTCCTCACTACTCAGCCCTGAGGCTGACCCTGGATCTTTCACAAGTGGGGCCAAGTCCTGTCCTGCCTATGTGACTCATCCCCTGCTTCCTCCCCAACCAGCCTTCAAACCCTAGAAAAAGTAGCTCCATCAGTAACTCCAAGACACAATATCTCACCTCTGGGCTTTTGCTGTTCCCTCTGCTTGGCACACCACACCTAGATAGCACCTCTGTCTCCATGAGTCCTAGCTTAGATATACATCCTCAAGGGAGCCTACTCTACACTAACTCAGAGTAAAATACATCCTCCATCCGAAGGGCAGTTGAAGAGCTCATCTCAATCTACCACTTGATCCATCCCTACCCAACTGCCAACCCCTAGCCTGAGCCCTAGATGTCTGAGGAAGAGAGAGGAGAGCTAGCTAATTGCTGTCTAATTGCTTATTCCCATGGTAAAACAGCTATTCTCAACCACCCCACAGACGAGGAACTGAGGCTTGGATAAAGGTCATACAGGTTGTGGCAGGAGACTGAGGCACTTGTATTTGTCCACAGGTGATACCAAGTGACCCTGCCTCTTCCATGCACAAAGGATGGATACCATAACGGAGTTTGGCTCTACTGCTTAATGGTTCAGACAGAGGCAAGGCTAGGACAACTTCTCAGGAAACTGGAACAAGGACTGACATTCTGTAAAAGCTTCTGGGGGAACAGATGGCCACCTGAATTTTAGCCCCTGGTCCTGCTAGAAGATAAGATGGATTCCAATAAGATTTAGGAAGTCAGGTACCTGTTTTTCTCTTCCTATATGGGTCCTGGGCTGGAACTTCCCTCTTGCCACACGCCTAAATGGTTGCCCTTCAGGGTCCTGGCTTCTCCTCCCTATGCCTGAGGGGTCCTCAGCCCACAGGGCAGTTCAGGCCCCAGAACCAGAGATTCTCAAGAGTTAGGATATGTTAGTGAAAGGGCTTAGTCTTACGGGTTGTGTTAAAGGGGAGTGGCCAAGATCAGGAACCTCTTAGGGCCCTGGGGGAGAGTTGTGTGATCTTGGACAAGTTACCTTCCTTTCCCAGCTATAAATTCTTTTTTTTTTTTTTTTTTTGGGTCCAGTCATGGGGCCTGAACTCTGGGCCTGGGCGCTCTCCCTCAGCTCTTCAGCTCAAGGCTAGCGCTCTACCACTTGGGCCACAGTGCCACTTCCGGCTTTTTTCTTTTTGCTTATGTGGTGCTGAGGAATCGAACCCAGGGCCTCAGGCATGCAAGGCAAGCACTCTACCACTGAGCCACCTTCCCAGCCCCCCCAGCTATAAATTCTTTATCTGTAAAATCATTATTAGTAGCTCATCTTAAGACTTGGAGATCAGATAACAGGAGGTATAAACTGGTACCTGAATCAGAATGAGCACTCCATAAATAAGTGGTATCTCTAGCTCCTCCGAAAACTGAGATCTGACCATCACTGTTTGAAGCCAGCCTGGGCAGGGAAATTGTTAATCTATCTCCAACTTGCCACCAAAAAGTTAGGAGGAGAGTTGTGGTTCAAGTGGTAAAGCGCCAGCCTTGAGCAGAAAAAGCTAAGGGCCAGGGCCCAGTCCCCGAGTTCAAGCCTCAGTACTGGCACAAAAATAAAAAAGCAGGACAGGGAAGCTCATATGGGCTGAAGGAGCCTGTATTGTCTAAGGCTCTTGAAACTTAATGCAAACCATGTATTCTAAGGTTCCATCAGGGCCTACTGAATGGGGAGACTAGGATCATAAGAGGCAAAGCAACTGACCAGCAACAAATTCCAATAGAGCCAAGAATGTAACTTAAAGTCATTGTTCTTTCCATCCTGCAATCACTTAACAAGCACCCACTGTGTGCCAGGACTTGTGCTAAGACTGACCAAGCTGGGCAGGCTCTGTGGAAAAATGATGCCCTTGGAGCCAGTCCAGGAAGAACCAGAAGGAATTATTTAGGAAGTCACTACAGGCAGAAGAAACAGGGCGGGAAGAAGAGGGAGGCCTGCAGAGGTATAAGGGTAACAAACTTGCTGCATTCATAGCTGATTCTAGGGAACAGGAAAGTTGCCTAAGAGGCTTGTGTAGGCTTCACAGGGGACTGGTTATTGTTGGCAGGCACCCAGGGACCATATGGGGAGAAGCATACTCAGTGGCCTAAGCTACTCTGCAGGAGCCTGGCCCTGTACTGAGGATAATGAGAAACAAGGCTATGGAAAAGGGTTTTCCAAGCAGAAACTAGAAGGAACGAGACCTGGAAGGAAGACAACTTAAGCAAAAGAAACATGTCTGATGGCATGTGTAAGTGTACTAGGCACTTTGAACAAGTGCATTATGATGACGTGTCATGCTTCCTGTGTCTTACGGGGCCAACAGGATTGGGGACCAAGTACCCTGCCCCACAGGCAATGTCCATGCCCAAAACTCAGGACCCAGTATCTCTACCTGCCCACATATCCTTCCTAGTCACAAGAAGTGCCCGAGGCTGACTACAACCTGCTCCAGGAGCATAACAGGTACCCACACAAATGGCAACATGTGTATGAGACCAGAGAGCCTTTTCCACAGTCTTTGCCCTTCTGACCTATGCTCAGAGAGCTTGGCTGGCTCATCCCTTAATGATAGTCTACTGGGACTCTGGAAGTAGACTGTGTGTGACTCATGGAGGAAGATGTGAGTATGTATATGTGATGGGAGAGTTCTTAGACCACCTTGAAGACCTTCACTGTCAATCTTTCTTTCCTTCACTATCAATCCACCCTTCTTCCCTCCCTTTCTCCTTCCTTTCCTTCCTCATTCCATCACTTTTTCCTTCATTTTCAATCCTTTCTTTCTTTCCTCCCTCCCTCCCTCTCTCCTTCTCTTCCTTCCTTCCTTCTTTTTTTTCCATCTCTCTTTCCTGTAGTTCTGGGGATCAAACCAGGGCCCCATGTATGCATACTAGGCAAGCATCTAGGTTTCAGGGAAACCAACAACACACAGTCAACCTATATTGAATGCTGTCTTGGCACAGGGATGCCACCACAGGAAAGCTGATTTGCACTGAATACCTAACTGCATATCCTACCCACACAGAGTGGGCTACCATGGAGCTACAGCCTTAGTCTACTGTCAATTCTAGAATGGTGCTCATGGGTCTCTGAATTCCCAGGTGCCATTGTTCTGGCAGTTGGGATTAGATCTTGTATGCCTGTCACCTCCTTCAGTGTCATGTCCTCTCCTCCCTTGTCATTCTCCATTGCTACCACACACACACACACACACACACACACACACACACACACACACACACACACACAGCTCTGTGTGGATTTGATATACAGTTACGTATTTAGTGCAGACCAGCTTTCCTATGGTAGCGTCCCTGTACAACACAATATATGTTGACCTTCTGTTTGTTGTTTTCCCCTGAACTTTGGATAAGGCTGGGGAGAACTGGCTCTGGAAGCCCTCTGGAATCTGCAGATACCTGAGCTCTGCCAGGAGTCAGATGCTGCAGGCAAGTACATGCAAGAGAGCAGAGAGCAATAATATGTGATTAAGTAGCTCAGGGCAGGCTCACCTGTACCAATGCCCATATGGGTCCATTAGCACTGGTTCTGCAAGGAATTCTTGCCTCTATCCAGAGCCTCATTCCTGGGGTCTCCACCTCTTTTGCTGCTTTAGGATGAGGGAGTTTTAAATGGAAAGTCACTATCTTCCTCCCCCCCCCCCCCATTGGCACTCTGGCCATGGTTGATAGGTGAATGTACAAGGATGAATATGGGTATGGATTCTTACCTTAGTATGCCAGGTACAAGTTAGCAAGGATTTGTGACCTCAGACATGGCTAAGACTCAGGAGCTGCCTTTGAGGTGTCCTTATCCCATGACACTTCAGTGCAACTTAAACCAACATCTGTATGGCTCAGGGGAGAAAGGAAAGGGACAGAGTGGAAGAAGACTAGAGTGGAGACCCCACTAGTGGAAATCCCATGCTAGAGAAGCATGCTCCACACTGTTCTCCATAGCAGCCTCCCCCAGGCATGGGCAAAAGCAGTCTGTGCAGACTTGGACCTTGCACTTAAAGATCAGCTTCCTGAGCTGGGTACTGGTGGCTCATTCCTGTAATCCTCGCTACTCAGGAGACTGAGATCTGAGGATCGAGGTTCAAAGCCAGCTCGGGCAGGAATGTCCATGAGACTCTTATCTCCAACTAACCACCAGAAAACCAGAAGTAGCACTGTGGCTCAAGTAGCAGAGTGCTCACCTTGAGCTGAAGAGCTTAGAGACAGCACTCAGGCCCAGATTTCAAGACCCACAACCAACAACAACAACAACAAAAAGATCAGCTTGCTTAGAAATGTGCCTTCCTAAAGAAATCAGACTTTGGGGCTGGGAAGGTAGCTCAGTGGTAGAGCGCTTACCTTGCATGCATGAGGCCCTGGGTTCGATTCCTCAGCACCACATAAGCAAAAAGAAAAAAGCCGGAAGTGGTGCTGTGGCTCAAGTGGTAGAGCGCTAGCCTTGAGCTGAAGAGCTGAGGGACAGCGCCCAGGCCCAGAGTATAGGCCCCACGACTGGACCCCTTCTCCCCCCCCCAAAAAAAGAAATCAGACTTTGTCCCTATCTGACAGCAGTCAGCTGGCATGAGGCTGCCCCAGGACACTGTCTGGACATCAAAATAAAACCCAAAAATTACTGTCCCCACCCAGTATTGCAGAGCTCTGCTGAAAGGTAATTATAGGTGACCTAGAATGGTCAGCTCTGCCCACAGCTCAGAGCTCAGGGAACTCAGGGCTACAGGAGTGCAGGGAGCCTTGCCTTCTCTCTCTGATTCTTTCCTAGCCCTTCAGGGTCAGACCATCCCAAACCCCCAAGCCTAGAGCCTCCACCAGTCCACATGCCTGCTAATCCTGGCAGGGGTTCCCTAGTATTTGTACAGAATCTAGGCTCTATAGAGGATATGGAGAACATGAGCTAGGTCTCAAATTAGAATCTTAGTAAGAACTAGTTCCAGCCCCCGTATATCAATGGTTCACTACCTACAATGCCCATCGAATGGGCAATGTTGTAGGCACTATTTATCCCATTTTTGTCAGAGAGGAAACCAAGGCCCAAGAAGGCTAAATAAAGTTTGCATATTAACAGAGCAGGGAAATGCCCAAAGTGGGTCTTAGACCCCCAACTTGCTCTGAATTTCAGGACAGAGTTCTAGGCCAGTGACAGGAGTATGCATGAAATTGGCCTGGATGAGACAAGTAAGTGACTGCAGCTGGCAGGGAGAGACTGTGTTTTTTCCCTTGTGTTTTCTCTTGGTTGTAAAGACTTGTGAAGGCCTGTCTGTGTGGCAGTATGGGCTGCTGTCTGGGGGAGAAAATAAACTGGAGGAAATAAGGGCATGCTATGCCCTTTCCCTGGAACCCACCTCCTACCTGTCTTTCCTCTGAATAAGAACCCTACTCCCTCACTTGGGATCACCATTCAGGATCTCTTTGTGCTCCTTGCATTGTCCTGGATCCAGCAGAGGTGCCTGAGTCTACTAGGAATAGAAAACTTGAGCCCTGCTTCCTGAAATACAGGAATGCACTGGCTGGGCCCCTGCCAAGATTTATCTCTGGAATTTGCCTTGGAAAACTCCTAGTCCCCACTGACTTGTGAGGTCCAAGGGTCTTAGTCCACATTGCCAAGAACTTCTCATGGGCATCTAATTAACTTCTAGATTGCTATCTGTCATTCTGTCCCACTTTCTTCTCTTGTTCTCTTTTTGGATCTTGTAGATGCTATAGTACTGAAAAGACTATGTGTTCATGTTTTTCTTCTCTACAGTTAATGGTATCTCCAGATGAGCTCTGCCCAGACCTCATTTCTAATCAACAAGGATTCCATAAATCTTTACTGAGTCACTGCTCTGTGCTGAAGCCTGAGATGTGGAAGAGGGGTTAGCACAATAGCTCACTTCTGTGCTTGAAGCAGACATTGCTAACTGATCACCAGATTTCTCAGAATCTTTCTCAATACAGTTCCAGGGGCTGTTGGCAACCAGCTGGAACTTTCACATCAGTAGACATCCATTTATTCTCCCTTCTGCACTCCACCTGCTGCTGAGGATTGAGGCCAGGATCAGGCCAGGGCTTCTTGTGCAATGCTGTCCTTGTCCTGGCCCACCTCACACTGCCTGTGCCCTGATTTCTTTGTCCTCATTCTCAATACCTAACACAGGACGGGGGGAGGGGGGGGGCCCGCGGAGAGACAAATAGGATCATGTATCTTCTTGTCTCAGGTTCCTATTGCAAGGCTGCAATAGCCTGGTTAGGTTCTCAGCTCTAAAATAGTGCAATGCCACCAGGCAGCTTCCACAACCATCTCCATGTCTTTATCTGGAGCTCTCCTAGATGTAAGTCTGTGCAGAGTTGCTCTGGATTCCAGAATTCAAAAGACCCCTGGTCCAGACTTCTGTTCCTGAGCTGCTCACTGTTCAAGGTGCTCACTACTCATGAGGTAGAGAACGAGACCCAACTTTCTTTGTCTTTTCCAACCACTCAGACAAGTATATTAACACTCGCTGGGTACCAGAGTCCATGAGCTGTGATAAGGATCACCTCCCTGAACAAAAACAGAGGGTCCCTGACTCAAGATGCTTGAGGTCTGCAGGGGAAAGAGACAAATTCTCCCTCCTTCTCTCTTTCTCTCTTACTCTCCCTTTCCTTCTCCCTCTCCTTCTTCTTCCCCCCTCTTTGGTGTCAGTACTAGGGCTTGAACTCAAGGCTTAGAGCTTCCACTCAGGGCCTAGGTGCTATCCCTTAGCTTTTTTTCCCTTAAGGCTAGGGCTCTTGAACCACAGTTTACTTCTAGCTTTTTGGTGGTTAACTGGAGCTAAGAGTCTCACAGACTTTCTTGCTTGGGCTAGCTTTGAACTATGATTCTCAGATCTCAGTCTTTTGATTAGCTAGGACAATAGGCATGAGCCACTGGTGTCTGGCTCCCAGATAGAGATTCATGAGAAAGTATTAAGAGTTGGGTGAGGTGGGTTGAGCTCAATCCCAATCTTGCCCCTGCCACTTTAGCTTTAATTTTCTTTCCTATGAAATAAAAACAAACAAAATAATACTTGGTCTCCCATATTTACTTAAAAGTTAAACAAGGCTGGGGATATAGCTCAGTGGTAGAGCCTTGTACAAGATCCTGGGCATAATCTCTACTGCCAGAAAAAAAAGACTAATCCTTCCCTATTATTTATTGAGCACCTAGTATACACTAACCTCTTTACTTGGCTTCCAGGAGATGATTGCTGTCTTGGAGAACTGACAAGACTATCATCATAACAGTAAAAAATGACCACATGGAGTGAAAGTCTAGATGGAAACATCCACAGACCATGAAAGCCAAAGACCCTGAACCCACTGAGATTTCAAAAAAGGCTTTCTGCACAAGTAACTCCTGAAAGAGTGGGAAAAGGGCAGCAAAGAGAGTAAATGTACAACACTGAGTTACAGCATTTATTTAAATACAAGGCAGCAGAAATGTACAGGCTATCTTAGGTACTAGATGTGGGACAGGTGAACTGGATCATGGCATGTCCAAAGAGCTTCATTATTTACTGTCTTAGTTATAAATTATTTACACTAGCTTCCTGATGATTTATAATGTTTGTTGTCCTAGTGCTGGGCTCCTGGCAGGTAAATCATATGCCTTGCAGCTCTATCCTGGGAGGAGTCCCAGGATATTAGCAGAAGGAGGACTGTGATCCAGAAGATCAAACCTTTAAGCAGTTCTGAGCTCTTCCAACAAGACTTGAGCCCCACAGCCTTGAAATCTCCACCCTCCCCACTCCCACCCCACCCCCACCCCCGCAGACCACAGAGAGAGAGAGAACCAGGAATCCAGGAGTAAAAGGAAGAGGCAGAAGCAGAACCAACAGTTCTCTGGTGCTCCCTGGCTGTGTGACCTTGCACAGCATTCTGGGTATTTTGTTTCTCCCTGTTAAAAGGGGGCTAACAATAGAACAGTGTTTTGAAGTATAGATTGAGATCACAGGGCACAGAGTCTGAACTCAGTTACATCACAAGCAGTTTGAAATTCCTGTGTGTTTCATGAGATGTTTGCCAAGTGCAATTTTAGGACAGCCTGTCTGTTGTAGCACACCTCATCTCTTAAAGAACGTCTCTGAAGTGTTAGTGTGAGCTCTAGTGTGTTTAAACTACTCAGGTTGGAAGTTGTCAGTCGGTAGAACTCTTGGAAGGGTCTAACTTGGCTCCTGGAGGAGGGAGACAGACCAGTGATCTCTCATGGTCTGCATCTCTCTTAGCGTCTCTTTATAACATCTTTCTAGAAACTAGTCCTTTCTAGATCCATTTTTTTAAGAAAGGAAGAAAGGAGGAGACTTTACAGTGGGAGGGGTGTGGGGTACCCTCAAGTGGACACCTAGGACCACCCAGGCCAGGAAGTACCTCTTGTTGCTCTGAGGGAAAAGGGCCCCTGAGGGCCTGGAACTCTTTTTTTTTTTTTGGCCAGTCCTGGAGCTTGAACTCAGGGCCTGGGCTCTGTCCCTGAGCTTCTTTTGCTCAAGGCTAGCACTCTACCATTGAGCCACAGTGCTACTTCTGGCTTTTTCTGTTTAGGTGGTACTGAGGAATTGAACCCAGAGCTTCATGCAGGCTAGGCAAGGACTCTACCACTAAGCCACATTCCCAGCCAGGCCTGGAACTCTATGTACAGCTGGAATAATTGGCTCTGAAAGAAAGGCTGCACTCATGGCTGTGGGCTCATAAAGACTTTACAGCAGGCCCAGGCCCAGGCTCTAACCTGGACCAGCAGGATGGAGATGTCAGGTAAGCAAGGATAGTGATGCCACCAGATTGCTACGTGGAACTTTCCCAGTGCGTGCTCTATATGGGTGAGAAGCCAGCTAACACACAGGGTCTTCTTTCAAGGTCCTTTGCACCACATCACTAATCCATTCACGATCCACTGAACAGGTTGCACATAGAGGCCAGAGATAAGAAGGATCATAAGACAACACAGAATCAGAATTGGGATCAGAACAGATGGAAATCTGTGGATTCAGCAAGCAAGGTCCTTAGGGACCATTTGGTCTAATCCCTCGGCATGGTACCCAGAAAGGAAACAACCCATCCTGGGCCTGTTCTTCTCATACCATTCCACATCCTTTCTTTGCTCTGATCTTTGCCTATGCTGAAGGGGCCCCAACCTTTGTTCCCACGTTCTAACAGGAGAAGAGAAGTCATTCTAGATATTTCAAATAGAAAGAGTTGAATGTAGGGAATTTGTTAAGAAATAGAAGATGTACAGGAAATAGACAGTAAAGAGAGTAGGATTAGGGGAAGCTGCCACCCTAAGGGACAAAGAGAGGAAGGAAAGACTTGCACAAGCTCCCCCTGGAAATCTTACGACATTAGTCAGATGGATTTTCCCCACCATGTTTCTCAACCAGTGTTTGTGGCAGGAACTTCTCAACTGAGTGTACTCCTTTAGCTGCAGTTCTGGATGCACAACTGGCTATAAAGCCTGCCCTTTAAGGAATGCCCTGGGAACCCAGGAAATTGACATCTCAATCCTACTATCTAGATTCCAAACAGTATCAGTCATTCAATCTTGAAGCTTTCTTTTCTTTTTTCCTTTTTTTTTTTGTTATTCATGGGGCTTGAACTAGGGGTCTGGGCACTGTCCCAGAGCTCTTTTGCTCAAGGCTATTAAAGCTAACTTTCAACTCACCAATGGAATGGACCCGCAGATCTTTACTAAGCATCTACATGGTGCCAGACACTGATATGAAATCTTGATTTTACTTGACTCCACACCTAAGAAATGGATGTTACTATATACCCCCATTTTACAGACAGAGAAACTGAGGCTCTGAAGGAAAAAGTTACCTTAAGATCAGAGCTGTTTTATTTTAAGTTTGTTTCTTCCACAGCTGTGAGGCACAGACCTGGAGAACCTTTAGCATTTACCATTTGGACATTTGAAGTTTCAAGTATTTGATAGTAACCTCAAAGGTGGCATTTTTCTGTCATTTGTAGCATTGCTAAGGCATGAATTTGAGCCCCGTACAGGCTAAGGTTGGAAGAGAATCATTGATTTTGAGGTTTGAATGAGGTGAAGCAGACTGATTTCATGGCCAGTACCCCCTTGGGAAGGCATACGGGCCAGTCAGGCTCTGTGGCCAGGTTACCTGATCTCCTATAGTCATGTGACCTTTAGCTAGTTCTTTTACCTCCTTAGCTGTAAGATGAGCAGCACAAGTCTGACCTTGAAGGGTTCTTGTGAAAACCTATCTTACACATAAAGGTCCTATCACTCCACATAGTAGGTGCTGTTAGGACAATGATACTGATCCATGCCCATGTAAATAGAGGTATAATTGAAGGTTTCCTGGCAGGTCATGAGGCTTGAGTTAGAAGGAGCTCCATGGGCAGTTAGGATGATTCCAAGGGGCAATGTGTCCAGGAAGGCTAATTTAGTCAGTGAGGCATGAAGGTCAGGCAGGGAGGCTCAAGAATTATGCTTGGGAACTCTGATCTTTGGGTCACAGACTTGGGTGCAAATGGCAGTTCTGCCCCTTCCTGGTGGAGTGACCTTATGTAAATCATTTCCATAAGATTTACTTTTTGCCGGATCCGGGTGGCTCATGCATATAATTCTAGCATAATTCTAGTGTAATTCTCAGAAGGCTGAGATCTGAGGAAAGTGATTTGATGCCAGTCCAGGCAGGAGTCTGTGAGACTTTTTTTTTTTTTTGCCGGTCCTGGGGATTGAACTCTGGGCCTAGTTGCTGTCCCTTGTCCCCAAGGCTTGTGCTCTACCATTTGAACCACAGCACTGCTTCTGGCTTTTTCTGTAATTAACTGGAGATAAGAGTCTTATAGCTCGGCTGGGAAGGTGGCTCAGTGGTAGAGCGCTTGCCTTGCATGCCTGAGGCCCTAGGTTCAATTCCTCAGCACCATAAACAACAACAACAAAAAAAGCCGGAAGTGGCACTGTGGCTCAAGTGGTAGAGAGCTAGCCTTGAGCTGAAGAGCTGAGGGACAGCGCCCAGGCCCAGAGTACAGGCCCCACAACCGGACCCCCCCCAAAAAAAAAAAGGAGTCTTATAGCTTTCCCTGCTCTGTCCAGCTTGAACCATGATCCTGATTTCAGCCTCCTGAGTAACTAGAATTATAGACATAAGGCACAAGAGTCTGGCTCTGTGAGACTCTTTAGCTAAGCATAAAAAAATTCCACAGTGGATCTATATTCAAGTGATAGTGTTTTGAGCACCAAAGCTTAGGGACAGAGCCCAGGTTTTGAGTCTAAGCCCCAGGACCACCCCCCCCCCCCCCACACGACTCATTTTTCTTATTTATAAAGTAGGGGGTAAGCTCAGTGCCCATTTCTTAAATTACATTGAGGACATTAAATGCAACAATACTTCTAAAACATTTCAAATATATCTGACACATGCTAATTACTTAAATAATGTCAGTAGTTACTATTATTTAGTACCTATGGTCACTGCGATTTCCATAAAGACTGGACCAGAGCTTCAGGGCATGAATAGAGGGTGAGAGTTCTGCCATTACCTTACTACTGAGTAATTACTACTGAGAAATTCCTGGACCCTAGCAGCATCAGGCTACTTGCCCTTCAGCTTTGTTTTTAATTTGAAGAATTCCTAGCCTGGTGCCCGTGGCTCATGCCTGCAATCCTAGCTACTCAGGAGGCTGAGATCTGAGAATCATGGTTTGAAGCCAGCCTGGGTAAGAAAGTCCATGAGACAATTATTAAAAAAAAAAAAAACCACCAGAAAAATTACTGGTGCTGTGGCTCAAGTGGTAGAGTGGTAGCCTTGAGTGGACGAGCGTAGGGACAGCGCCCAGACCCAGAGTTCAAGACCCACAACCAACAACAAAAAGAAGAAGGAGGAGGAGGAGGAGGAAGAATTCTTGCCCACAGAAAAGAAATTTCCTCCATTACTTCACATCAGAGTGGAATCTGGGGCATGGCCAAGGTCTCTTGACCTTGGAGCTGATTGCTCCATCTGCCCCTATTAAGACACCTCGTTGGACTCCTTCAGCTCCATTATCACCCTGCAGAGACACTTTCTGGCTTCCTAACTGAAATAGTCCTGGGACTGGACTGCCTTTTTGACTTTGAGACACTTAGGATCTGCAATTATCATCATGATCATTGTTATAAGTTTACTCTCTACTTCCATACACCAGAAGGAAAGCTCCTAGAGGTAAGGTCGTTTTTTTGTTTTGTTTTGTTTTGTTTTTATGTTAGAGCTTCATTTAGGGCCTAGCTCTTAGTAGGCATTCATAAACAACTGCTAAATGAGCAAATGGTTAGCAGGGAGGCAAAAGTGTTGGGGCAGGGGGAGGGGGGGCTGAGGGGGCTGGGAAGGTAGCTCAGTGATAGAGTGCTTGCCTTGCATGCATAAGGCCCTGGGTTCAATTCCTCAGCACCACATAAACAGAGAAAGCCAGAAGTGGTGCTGTGGCTCAAATGTTAGAGTGCTAGCCTTGAGCTGAAGAGCTGAGGGACAGTGCCCAGGCCCAGAGTTCAAGCCCCATGACCCACACACACACACAAAAAAAGTGTTTGTTGGTAGGAGGCCCAAAGACATTGGTGAGAATGCAGAAGGCCTCAATTCCAATACTACCTTTGCCCTTAATCTACCCTATCAATGGGTAGACTGAGATCTTGGCCTCAATCTGTCCATTGATACCAAGAAATCTTTGGGGAGATGGGCTTTAACACCCTTATCGTCCCAGCATTCTGTGCCTCCTGCATTCCAGAATTCTACCAAGCTGTAACTCTAGTGGAACTCGTAGCCACTGCGTAACAGGAAGGTCCCATGACAGTAGAAGCAGCTAGTATTTCACACTTTTTTTTTTGCCAGTCTTGGGACTTGAACTCAGGGCAATTACCCAGAGCTTTTTTTGTCAAGACTAGCACTCTACCACTTGAACCATAGCACTACAGCTGGCCTTTTCTGTTTATGTGGTACTGAGGAATTGAACCTAGGGCTTCATGCATGCTAGGCAAACATTCTACCTCTAAGCCACCTTCTCAGACCCCCACTGGTTATTTTTAAGGTAGGGTCTAGCTCCTACCAGAGATGTGTCTGAATTGCAATCCCCTACTTTGAACTTCCCATCATTGCTAGGATCTCAGGTGTACATCACTGCTTCCAGTTTCTCTCCAGTGAAGATGGATCTCAAAGACTTCTGCTTGGACTATCCTGGATCCATGATCCTCTAAATATTACCCTCTCATGTATCTTGGGATGATTGTCATGTGCCACTGTGCCCACTTGTGGGTTGGGAAGGGGTCTTGTGAGCTTTTTTGCCCAGGCTGATCTGTAACTGTGGTCCTCCTACTCTTAACTTCCAATGTAGCTAGGATTACAGGTATGAGCCTGTAATGAGCACCTGGTTAATTTATCCTTTATATATGAGACCTGCTCATTTTTGTGTGTTTGTATGTATATTTGGCACATGTATTTATGATTACTAGCCTAAGACCAACAAATTCCCTCAATTAGATACAGAGGCCAAACAACGTTCTCTCTCTCTCTCTCTCTCTCTCTCTCTCTCTCTCTCTCTGTCTCTGTCTCTGTCTCTGTCTCTCTCTCTCTCAGTATCAGAGTTGGAATTAGGGTTGCTTGTTATGCAAGTGTACTACCTGCTAAGCCACAACTCCAACCCTTTTTGTTTTGGTAATTTTTTTAAAATTTTATTTTATTGTAAAGATGTTGTACAGAGGGGTTACAGTTACATGAGTAAGGTAATGACTACATTTCTTGTCGAGTGTTTTGGTAATTTTTCAGGTAGAGTTTCACATTTTTCACACACTTGGCCTGAACCCAGTCTTCCCATCTATGCCTTTTGCATTGCTGGCATTACAAGGAAATTGCCACTATGTCCAGCTTGTTGGTTTAGATTGGGTCTTGCTACCTTCTTGCCCGGACTGGCTTTGAACCACTATCCTCCCATTCTCTGCCTCTTGAGTAGCTGGTTTTACAAGAATGATGCACTGTGCCTGGCTTAAGCAAAGGGTGCTCTCTCTCTCTCTCTCTCTCTCTCTGTATGTTGATGCTGGGACCTGAACTCAGAGCCTCATGCTCTCACTTGGCTTTTTTTTTTTTTGG
Organism: Dipodomys spectabilis; assembly: GCF_019054845.1. Classification (NCBI taxonomy): domain Eukaryota; kingdom Metazoa; phylum Chordata; class Mammalia; order Rodentia; family Heteromyidae; genus Dipodomys; species Dipodomys spectabilis. The sequence continues at coordinate 5,835,462 of NW_024870731.1, forward strand.
GTCCGGTCGTGGGGCCTGAACTCTGGGCCTGGGCGCTGTCCCTCAGCTCTTCAGCTCAAGGCTAGAGCTCTACCACTTGAGCCACAGCGCCACTTCCGGCTTTTTTCTTTTTGCTTATGTGGTGCTGAGGAATCGAACCCAGGGCCTCGAGCATGCAAGGCAAGCGCTCTACCACTGAGCCACCTTCCCAGCCCCATCACTTGGCTTTTTTGCTCAAGGCTGGCATTCTACCATTTGAGCCATGTCTCCACTTCTGGCTTTTTGCTGGTTAATTGGAGATAAGAGTCTCACAGATTTTTCTGCCTGAACTATCTTCAGACTGGGATACTCAGATTTCAACCTCCTAAGTAGCTTGTATTACAGATGTAAGCCTCCAGTGCTGGTCAGGAAAAGCTTTTAAAGCAATCATTACTTACATATAAGGTAATAATTTGGTCATCTCGTTCTAAGTATAAGCAGTGATTGGCAACTTTAGATTTATTGATTAAAAATATACCTTTTGGGCTAGGAATGTGGCTTAGTGGTAGAGTGCTTACTTACATGCAGCCCTAGGTTTGATTCCTCAATACCACATGAACAGAAAAAGCCAGGAGTGGTGCAGTGGTTCAAGTGGTAGAGTGCTAGTCTTGAGCAAAAGAAGCTCAGGGACAGTGCCCAGGTCCTGAGTTCAAGCCCTAGGAGATATATATATATATATATATATATATATATATATATAAAACTTTGGGGCAGAAATCATTGCACTTGGTGCTTAGTGAAAATGTTATGAATTATTATATATACAAGATATCAGTTCTTTATTAGATTCAAAAGTTATCTGTCAAATAAACAATAATTTTTCCATCTTAAAAAAAGGTCAGGCTGGGAGCTGGTGGCTTACTCCTGTAATCCTAGCTACTCAGGAGGCTGAGATCTGAGGATCACAGTTCAAAGCCAGCTTGGGCAGGAAACTCCGTGAGATTCTTATCTCCAATAAACCACTAGAAAACCAGAAGTGGTGCTATGGCTCAAGTGGTAGAGTGCTCACCTTGAGCTGAAGAGTTCTGGGAAAGCACCCAGGTCCAGAGTTCAAGCCCCATGACTGACCAAAAAAAAAAAAAAAGGTTAGGTGCTGGTGGCTCATGTTGTAATCCTAGCTACTCAGGATGTGGAGATCTAAGGAATGCAGTTTGAAGCCAGCTCAAGAAGGAAAGTCTTTTATCTCCAATTAGCCAGCAAAAAGTCAGAAGTGAAGTTGTGCTCAAGTGGTAGAGTGATAGCCTTAAGAAAAAAGCTGGTGGATAGTGTCCTGTATTGGTTTGGTATGAAAGAAAGAAAGAGAGAGAGAGAGAGAGAGAGGGAGGGAGGGAGGGAGGGAGGAAGGAAGGAAGGTAGAAAGGAAAGAAAGAAAGAGAAAAAGGAAGGAAGAAGGAAAGAAAGAAAAGAAAGAAAGAAAGAAAGAGAGAGAGAGGGAGGGAGGGAGGGAGGGAGGGAGGAAGGAAGGAAGGAAGGAAGGTAGAAAGGAAAGAAAGAAGGAAAGAAAGGAAGAGAGAAAAAGGAAGGAAGAAGGAAAGAAAGAAAAGAAAGAAAGAAAAAGAAAGAAAGAAAAAAAAAAGAAAAGAAAACACTAGCAGATCTATTTTGAAACATTTCTCAGATTGGCTGTGCTTGAGCCATGAGTGACTAAGCCCCAAGAATTCTCACTTCCCTTGGGGCTACCTCCTTTACCACATGACTTGGAGCACAAATCACATAGTACCACACCACATACAAGAACACACATATTCATACACACAAGTTCATATGCACTCAGACTCAATCAACATACACATGCTATAGCATGTGCATGCAGACAACTCACATATATTTGCTTACATATACTCACATGCACAGGTAAATACAAATATATACACCATATACATTCTCACATAAAACTCACTGTTACACTCTCATAAATGTATGCACATTAACATATATATATATATATATATATATACAGTCCACATAGTCATACACATTTTCACTCATACATATCCACATGCTAATTTGCATCCACTCACTGTGCTTACATACACATATTCACATTTGTATTTGCTGATACACTTTCACCTTACCCACAAATGCACTGTTTCACATACATGCTTTCATACCCAATCTGCATGCACATACTCATATAGGCACATATTGTCATACATATATCCACATATATGTTTGCCTTCCACATATTCAGTCATGCAGACATGCACAAACTCATTCAGTCTCTCACACACATTTCATGCACACTCCTTTCTATGTAAACCCAAACCCCACCCATCAGCTGCTCATCTACCCCAGTTGCGCAGTCCTGGCCTTTCTGATGTCTTTTCTGTTCTCTTTTTCCTTCTGGTTCTATTTATTTTATTAGCCATAATGAGCATATTTGGAGAGGGTTCTATTTTCACCCTATCTGGAAACATATTTCCCCTTGGCCAAGAACTTGGCAGATTAGTGAGAAGACTTTTAGCTGCCATGATGTGGGCTGGGAGGGCTGAGGCTATGCCAGGAGGGAGAATAAAAAGCCACAGAAGCAGGAGGGCTTTCTTTCCAGGATGACCTGGCAGCCTGAGCTGGAGCGATTGCCTCTGAAATTCTTTGTGGGTAGCTCTGACCTCAGGGCAGCTGTTCCTTACAGAGTAGGAAGTGCTCCCAACTCCTAATTACCTCTATTTTCTATAAGGCAATATAACATTTATGGGTCATCTCAGATATGTCTTCTATCTAGTGAGCATTTCCTCTGCTCCAATGCATGCATCACTTCATTTCAACTTCATAATCACCTGGACAGATTGTGCCATTAATCTCCCATTGCATAGCTAAGAAAACTTAGGCTCATAGAGGTCAAGAGACATACATAAGCATGCAGCAGTAGGGACAGTGCAGACCCCTTCTGTCTTCCTATTATACCATTCCAAGCAGTCTATTGTCCCCTGCACTCACCCTGCAGAGATGCCTGGAGAAGACTGGGGTTGTGTGACTGGTCCTTGGGCTGGTGATGGTGGGTTTAAACTGAGTTTCAAGGCTGAGAATGTGGCTTAGTGGTAGATTGCTTGCCTAGCCTGCATGAAGCCCTGGGTTTGAGTCCTCAGTACCAGATAAACAGAAAAGGCTGGAAGTGGCACTGTGGCTCAAGTGGTAGAGCACTAGCCTTGTGCACAGAGAGGCTCAGGGTAAGTGCCCAGGCCCTGAGTTCCAGCCCCAGGACTGGTAAAATAAGGTAAAATAAAATAAAATGAGACTAAAGGTACATACCTACAAGGTTCTTGTTCTGTTGGTAGCCTGGATAATTGACACACCCAGTCAGCTTCTAGCTGCTAGGTCTTGATCAGAGTAGTGTCTGATGAGACCAGGCAGGCCTTGGGGGAGGGAGGATTGCACATAGGGCCTCTGAAACCCGAGGTTCCTGTCCAGTCCACATATCCTCCATTTTTGGAGTAGTGTCCTTCCTATGTAGATCCCTGGGGGCAGAATAGCACAAGTCTTCATGTTCCAAGCAGGGCCCTGGTTTTTGTGTAGTTTCCCAATCTCTGATATATTGGCATATTGTAGGTTCTCAGTAAATGTCAGCTAAAATCAGACATTTTAAATGGGCTAAAGGTTTAAATTAACATGTCTCTAAAAAGTGGCCAATAAGAGCATGAAAATATGTTCAAAATCACTAGTCATTAAGGACAGGCAAATCAGAACCACATTAAAATACCACTTCATATACACCAGGATATCTATGACAGGAATATGGGAACTAAGTATTGACAAAGATGTGGAGAAACTGGACCCTTTATACATTGTGAAGTAGGAATTGGAACTGGTATAGCCACTATGGAAAACAGTTTGGTAGTTCCCCAAACTTGTAACAAAGAGTTACCACAAGACCTAGTAATTCTACTCCTAGAGAACTGAAAGCATATGTACACACAAAAACCTCCACCCAAGTGTTCATAGCAGTATTATTCATAACTCTCAAAAAGTGGAAACAGCACAAATGTCCATCAAATGAGGAACAGATAAAGCAAGTAGTATAAGACTATTCAGTCATATAAAGAATGAAGTACATTCCTCAGCATGGGTGGCCTACAAAAACATTATGCTAGGTGAAGGAATCCAGATAGGAAAGACCACATCTGTGTTTCCATACATGAAATGTTCAGAATAGGCAAACTCAAAGAGATACAAACTAGATTAGAAGAAGTTGCCAGGAACTGGGAAGAAGGGGAACCTGGATGAATATGATTTTTTTTTTTTTTGGACAGTCCTGGAGCTTGAATTTAGGGACTGGGCACTGTCACTGAGCTTCTTTTGCTCAAGGCTAACACTCTACCACTTGAGCCACAGTACCACTTCTGGCTTTTTCTGTTTCAATGGTACTGAGGAATTGAATCCAGGGCTTCATGCATGCTAGGCAAGCACTCTACCATTAAGCCACATTCCCAGCCCAAATACAATTCTTTCTTTCTTCTTTTTCTCTTTTTTTTGGTTGGTTGGTTGGTTGTGGGGCTTGAACTCTGGGCCTGGGTGCTGTCCCTCAGCTCTTCAGCTCAAGGCTAGTGCTCTACCACTTGAGCCACAGCATCACTTCCAGTTTTTTCTGTTTATGTGGTGCTGAGGAATTGAACCCAGGGCCTCATGCATGCTAGGCAAGCACTCTACCATTAAGCCACATTCCCAGCCCAAATACAATTCTTTCTTTCTTCTTTTTCTCTTTTTTTTTGGTTGGTTGGTTGGTTGTGGGGCTTGAACTCTGGGCCTGGGTGCTGTCCCTCAGCTCTTCAGCTCAAGGCTAGTGCTCTACCTCTTGAGCCACAGCGTCACTTCCAGTTTTTTCTGTTTATGTGGTGCTGAGGAATTGAACCCAGGGCCTCATGCATGCTAGGCAAGCACTCTACCACTGAGCATCTTTCTCAGCCCCACAAATACAATTCTTAATGATGCAACTGTTCTGGAATTCGATATTGGTGATGGTTGTACAATCCTATGATATTCTAAGCCCACAGAATTGTACACCTTATTCTATCTTTCTATCTATCTATCTATCTATCTATCTATCTATATCTATCTATCTATCTATCTATCTATCTATCTATCTATCTATCTATCTATCTGTCTATCTTTATGCTGGTACTAGTTTTGAATTCCTGTTCTTGCTTAGCTCTTTTAGCTCAAAGCTTGAGCCACACTTTCACTTTTGATTTTTTGCTGGTTAACTGGAGATAAGACTCAGATTTCTTTGCCCAGATTAGCTGGCTTCAAATTTTGATCCTCAGATCTCACCCTCCTGAGTAGCTAGAATTCTAGGTTATGAGACTGGTGCCTGGCTCTAAATTGTACAGTTTTTTTTATTGTTTTAGTCAGTCATGGGGCTTGAACTCTGGGTCTGGGCACTGTCCCTCAGCTCTTAAGTTCAAGGCAAGTGCTCTACCCCTTGAGCCACAGCGCCACTTCCGGGTTTCTGGTGGTTTACTTGAGATAAGAGTCTCACAGACTTTCTTGCCCCCAATAGCTTTGAACCTCGATCCTCAGATCTCAGCATCCTGAATAGCTAGGATTACAGGCATGAGTCACTGGCACCCAGCTTAAATTGTACACTTTAAAAAAGTGTACATGTCAATAAAAAGTATATATGTCAATAAGATATTTAAATGATTTGAGGGAGGAAGGAAGGAAGGAAGGAAAAAAAGGAAGGAAAAAAGGAAGGAAGGAGAAGGTCTTTGAAAAGAATCTATTTGGGGGCTGGGAAGGTGGCTCAGTAGTAGAGTGCTTGCTTTGCATGCATAAGGCCCTGGGTTTGATTCCTCAGCACCACATAAGCAGAAAAAAGTTGGAAGTGGCTCTGTGGTTCAAATGATAGAGCACTAGCCTTGAGCTGAAGAGCTGAGGGACAGTGCCCAGGGCCAGAGTTCAGGCCCCACGACTGGACCCAAAACGAAGAAGAAGAAGGAGAAGGAGGAGGAGGAGGAGGAGGAGAAGAAGAAGAAGAAGAAGAAGAAGAATCTATTTGAGAATGGGAGATAGAAGTCCAAAAATATGAAATGTTTTTCCAAGGTCACAGGGAGAAATGTTGTTAGCCCTGCAGATGGAAATATGATGAAATGGTTCTAACAGCTTGTATTTATTGCATATATTCATACTATGTGCCTAACAGTGTGGAAGCTTCCATATGCACCATCCCACTTAATTCTCACTACAACCCACATGAAGTTCTTATTACCATCTCTATTCTACAGCTAAGAAAACAAGGAGCTGGGAGCTGGTGGTTCACACTTGTAGATCTAGCTACTCAGGAAGTTGAGATCTGAGGATCATAGCTGCTAGCCCGTCTGGGCAGGAAAATCCATAAGACTCCTATCTCCAATTAATTATCAAAAAAGCTGGAAGTGGAGCTATAGCTTAAGTGGTAGAGTGCTAATTTTGAGGTAGGGGGAAGCTAAGAGGCGGCACCCAGGCCCTGCGTTCAAGCCCCAGGACAGGCAGAAGCAACAAAAACAACACAACAAAAACCCTCATAGAGGGCTGGGATGTAGCTCAGTGGCAAAGCGCTTGCCTAGCAAGTGCAACGTCCTGGGTTCGATCCCCAGTACCAAAAAAGAAAAGACAAAAAAAATACAGTTAAAAAAAAAACCCTCATAGACAGTAACACAAACAAGGGCTAGGAGAGGCTAAATGACTTGCCCAAGAAGCTTTTGAATTTAGATCAATCCATCTCCAAAGATAACAAAAATGGTTCTGCCTGACCTGGTTGGTTGGTTGTTTTTTTTTGTTGTTGTTGTTCGGTTTTTTGTTTTGTCAGTCATGAGGCTTGAACTCTGGGCCTGGGTGCTATCCCTCAGCTTTTCAGCTCAAGGCAAGCACTCTACCACTTGAGCCACAGCACCACTTCTGGTTTTCTGGTGGTTAATTGGAGTCTCACGTACTTTCTTGCCCAAGCTGGCTTTGAACTGTGATCCTCAGATCTCAGCCTCCTGAGTAATTAGGATTAAAGGTGTGAGCCACCAGTGCCTGGCGACCTGGTTGTTTTTACATGAGGGATTCTATTTATACGCCTTCAATGGGAGAAGAAAGACCAGAATCTCAGGGGCTATTGGAGCAGAGCTGACAGGAGAGGTATCATGGTTCCAGGCTCCACACTAGTCTCTTGAGGGGCACAGATTTGTGAGTAACTTTCTAGAATCTGGTCCAGGAGCATCTGGGGCCACTCTCCAAGCTGAACTGTTGCTCTAAGAGGCAGGATATACAACATGTGCTCAGTTTGGTGGCCTCAGCTGGCTCTGACTCAAATTCTTTGGGTTGTTGGATAAACAAGGACTACTTCATTTCACCTCTGTGTGACCTTTCTATGTGTGTAGCCATGGGTCCTGAAAGCCAGGCCCCAGGGACAGTTCCTTCCCGCTCAATGTATGAGAAGATCTGAGTGTCTATGCCAGGTCCATGCCAGCTGTGAATATGCCAGGGACATTTCCTCATCAGGAGCTTTTTTTTTTTTTCGGTCGGTCATGGTGCTTAAACTCTGGGCTTGGGCACTGTCCCTGCGTTCTTCAGCTCAAGGCGAGTGCTCTAACGCTTGAGCCACAGTGCCTCTTCTGGTTTTCTAGTGGTTTATTGGAGATAAGAGTCTCATGGACTTTCCTTCCTGGGTTGGCTTTGAACCATGATCCTCAGATCTCAGCCTCCTGAGTAGCCAGGATTACAGGCGTGAGCCACCGGTGCCAGGCTATCAGGAGTTTTTTTTAATAGCTGAAAAGCAGTTTGTAGGAAATGGCAAAGGAGGAACTACTTAGGTCCTAGAGTTGGTTGCCAGTCCCAGCTCTGCTACTTTTGGAATGCATAACTCAAGCAGGTCACTAAACCTCTCTGAGTTTAAATTTCCTAATCTATAAATGGGGATAATAGCTCATAAGATTAGATTTTATTATGAGATTGATGAGATTGGTGAGAAGATTCACTAAGGTGCTACAAGAAGAACTTGAAGCCTGGCACTGAGCAAAGGCTACAATACTAGCCATTATTACAGTTATGGGGATTATGGATTCCAGTCTGAAGCTGATCTCCAGATCAGAATATGCTGTAATTACTTAGCTTTTTTTAACTTTTAATTTTTTGTGCTTGAACTTTGGGCCTGGATGTGGTCCTTTAGCTTTTTTGCTCAAACTTGGCTCTTCCACTTGAGCCACAGCTCTACTTCTGGATTTTTGGTAAAAATAAGACTCTCCCAGACTTCCTTGCTTGGGCTAGCTTTAGAACTGTGATTTTCAAATCTCAGCCTCATGAGTAGCTAGTATTACAGGTGTGAGCCACAGGCTCCTGTCATTTTGGAGGATAGGCAGGGTCTCATTATGGTGCCCAAGTTGGCATTAAACTCATGGTGTAGCCCAGGCTCACATGGAACTAACTGAAGGTCCTCCTGTCCTGGGATTAAAGGTAACATACTGCCAACATTTTATATACTTGCAGGCATACACACTCCCACACCCTCAAGTGTTTATCTCCAGGTTTCCACATCTGTATGCATGTGACCTTGCATTCATGCTATCACATCTATACATGTAAATAAGCAAGCATGCCCATTTATTGGCAGGTACATAAGTACCTGTATAAACTATCTGGAAGCATAACTGACCTACATAATCTTCCCTACATAACACATGCAGGTGCACAAGAACAAATGCACATAAATTTGTAGTTAGTCACATGTTTGTGTCCACTCCTGAAGACTTGCTGGTCTCAGGACCCCACGATTGGCACTGGCCACAGACTGGTGTGTAGAACAACTTTGGCACCTGAGGGCAGCCACGGCCAACTCTGAGGTCCTTCCCCAGGCCCAGCAAGTTCCCTCCTCTGAGTTTCACTGCATTTGTTCATTTGCCTCACATGTCTCTGGGTTTGACCAAGCCTCCTTGCCCTTTAAAGGTCACCTGAAAAACATCCCTAATGCACCAGCTAGAAAGAACTGTTTCCTAATCTTTAAGACCCTTTGGATGTTTTTTTTTGCCAGTCCTGGGACTTGAACTCAGGGCACTGTCCTTGAGCTTCTTTTTGCTCAAGCCTGGCACTCTACCACTTGATCCACAGCACCACTTTTGATTTTATTTTGAGGGGTCCAGTCGTGGGGCCTGAACTCTGGGCCTGGGCGCTGTCCCACAGCTCTTTAGCTCAAGGCTAGCGCTCTACCACTTGAGCCATAGAGCCACTTCCGGCTTTTTTCTTTTTGCTTATGTAGTGCTGGGGAATCGAACCCAGGGCCTCAGGCATGCAAGGCAAGCGCTCTGCCACTGAGCCACCTTCCCAGCCCACTTTTGACTTTTTCTGTTTATGTGGTACTGAGGAATTGAATCCAGGGCTTCATACATGCTAGGCAAGCACTCTACCACTAAATCACATTCCCAGCCCCCTTAGAAAGTTTTTAACCACTTCAGCCTACCTAGTGTAATGTGTTCTCCCCAAGAGGCACTCTGAGCCCCCAGAGGGAAGTGGTTGAGGCTCATTCACTCGTGCCCTTTGCATTCTTAGCGCAGAGCACTAGTGCTGGAGTGCAGCAGATCGAAACAAATTGTGCTGATGTGTAGACATCACAAGCTACTCTTCCTGATGCATAGACCAATCCAGAGGAACCAGGCAAAGTTAAGAAACTTGTAGCTTCTTATTCAGCTGCTCAGTCCACCACATAGATAGACCCCCGGATCCATGGCCTGTCCTGTGCAAGCTTCCTAAGCACAGAACTCACCCAATGACCTCATTACTTAGGCACTGCTTCTAAATCTTGACGCCATGACCACTGGCTCCCAGAACCAAAACTCCTTGAGAGCTAAACAGGCTTGCGGACAATCTCAGGACTTTCTTCACCTGCTTTGGACAATCAGATGCTTCCAGCTCATAGATGCAGGCAGCTTTCCAAAGGTGCCTGAAGACTCATTTTCAGTTAGTTTTCCAGAGGCTCACTCAGGTTTTCGGAATCAGAACAGCTGAGGTGAAACCCAGGGACCAGAGTAACAATGAACACTTTGGTTTAATCCTGGTTAAAGGATTGAGAGTCACACTGCCCAGTTCACACTTTGGCACTGCCATTTACAAGCCCCTAGGCAACATCCTTCACCTTACTGAGCCTCTATTTCCTAGTCTATAATCTGGGGGTGACAATAAGGTCATGAAAGTGACCTTGTACATTCAGCTACTGTGGAGTATTAGGATCTCAGACACCTTCTCTGGGACTTTAGAGAGGTACTTTCTTGGAAGTCCTCTGGGTAGCACACAACCTTGGCTTAGAAGGCTTGGACTCAGAATGCCATATCACCTAGCGACTACTATGTGGGAACATGCCCAGCTCTCCAGATGAGGTCTTCTGCCGAGCTTGTTCAAGGTTCCACCCTGACTTCTGCCTACTGACAGCTTCCCATTCTGCCCTACTTTCCTGGGAGCTTAATTGGCTTGGCACTAGCTCTGGTAATTCTCTCTTGTTTTGTAATAAAATAGGTTGTTCAGATCAGCTTTTTCTACCAGGGAGGCCACCTGGCACAGAGAGACAAGAAGCAGGGAGGAAGGTGGAGGAAATAGCTCCTTGAGAATACCAATTTCAGTCTGGTATGCTCAAGGGGTCATTTGTTCCTCAAACTAGATGATCCTCAGGAAGGATCCCTTAATTCTTCCTTCTCTGGTTCATCATTTATTTATTTTAATAAATGATTTTCATTCATTCAGTATTGTTTACTCTATGCCATGAGATCAGGCTCAGTGACCTCCAGGGATTGGTAAACTTTATCTGCAAAGAACCAGTTAGTAAATAGTTTTAGCTTTGTGGGTCTATATAGTCAGCTATTATAGAAGAAAGTAGTTGTGGACAACATGTATGAGTGGGTGTGGTTGGATTCTAATAAACTCTTCATAGACATTGAACTTTGAATTTCATATATTTTTCATACCACCAAGTATTTATTCTTTGGAGCCAAGTGAGCACTGATGGCTCATGCCTGTAATCCTAGCCACTCAGGAGGCTCAGATCTGAGGATCAGGGTTCAAAGCCAGCCCAGGCAGTAAAGTCCACAAGACTCTAATCTCCGGTTAATCACAGAAAAAGCCAGAAGTGGCTCAAGTGTGTAGAGCACTAGCCTTGAGCAAAAAGGAGCTCACACACACACACACACACACACACACACACACATACATTCTTTGGAAGTTTTTTTTTCAACCACTTAGACAAGTAAGGCCATACAAAACAGGAAACAGTCAGTGGGGCCATGACTTGCCAGCCAGAGCTGAACAGGTAAGGTCAGGATGTTCTATGCCTTATTTGTGCTAATCTTTTTTTTTTTTTTGTTGGTCGTGGGGCTTGAACTCTGGGCCTGGGCGCTGTCCCTCAGCTCTTCAGCTCAAGGCGAGCGCTCCACCACTTGAGCTACAGCACCACTTCGGGTTTTCCGGTGGTTTATTGGAGATAGGAGTCTCACGGTCTCTCCTGCCCGGGCTGGCTTTGAACTGCGATCCTCAGATCTCAGCCTCCTGAGTTGTGCTAATATTTTTAACCAAAGTCTTCACCTTTGGAGAAGCTCAGTGAGTAGGGGATGTCCCAGCCTATTAAAGCTCAACCACACAGCCCTCCCAGATTCTACTCTCTCATTGACACTCGTGTTAGATATGGAGACTCTCAGGACTCCTTTAGGACAAGACCAGAAGCTTGTGTGCACATGCCAGTATTGGGGCTTGAATTTAGGGTCTGGATAGTGTTCCACCTCTTTTTCACCCAAGTTTGGCACTATGAGAAGCTGTTTTGAAGGCAGGAGTCAGAAAGAATCTGCATCCAGGACCATCCTTAGGTGAATGGTGTTGGAGTGAATGACTTAAAATTCCTATGCATCCGTTTCCTCATCCAGAGTACCTCATAGGCTGTTGAATGAAGGAACACACACATACACACAAGCATGTACAATGCTCAGACAAAGGTCTGATATGGAGTCAGTAGTCAGGGCTTGTGGATTCTTTTCACAATTCCTTCTCCCCAACCAAACCCAGAACCCAGAAAGACTCTAGGCCCAAAATGTCCTGGCTGGGGCTAGCGGGTCAGAAAGTATCTGCAGGAGGAGGCTGGAGGAGGTCGACTGAAATTCCTGGCCCAGTATCTCCCAGCTGCTGAAAGCCAGGATCTGCGGATCTCGGTTAAAAGCCAACCCATGAGATTATTTTTTGCTGGTTATAGGGCTTGAACTCTGTGTCTGGGCACTGTCCCTCAGTTCTCCAGCTCAAGGCGAATGTTTTATCACTTGAGCTACAGCACAACTTCTGGTTTTCTGGTGGTTTATTGGAGATAAGAATTTCACAGCTTTTCCTGCCTGGGCTGGCTTTGAACCATGATCCTTAGATCTCAGCCTCCTGAGTAGCTAGGATTACAGGGTGAGCCACTGGTTCTGGCCCATTAGATTCTTTTTTTTTTTTTTTTGGGTCCGGTCATGGGCCTGAACTCTGGGCCTGGGCGCTGTCCCTCAGCTCTTCAGCTCAAGGCTAGCGCTCTACCACTTGAGCCACAGCACCACTTCCGGCTTTTTTCTTTTTGCTTATGTGGTGCTGAGGAATCGAACCCAGGGCCTCATGCATGCAAGGCAAGCGCTCTACCACTGAGCCACCTTCCCAGCCCCCATGAGATTCTTATCTCCAATAAACTACTCAAAAAGCCAGAAGTGGTGTTGTGGCTCAAGTGGTAGAGGGCTCACCTTGAGCACAAAGAGCCCCAGGGACAGTGCACAGTCCCTGAATTCATGCCCCAGGACCAGCTCCCGCCCCCCCCCCCACCCCCCCTACCCCCCCCCCAAAAGTATATAGATAAGATTTTGTCTGACTCTACTCCAGAGATGAGGCTGGCTTGGGATGAAGGGAATGGGAGCCCACCATTCCTGTCAGTTCATGGTCCATGAAGTGGCTAGGCTGCCCAGATCAAGGCTATGAGTATTTCAGTCATTACAACAAATACCTCAGTTTGCCAGAGCTTTCTCTACTCTGCAAATACACTGTTTCTCCCTACCCCCTCTTTCCCACCGCTGCTGGTGCCCAGCTTCCTCCATCTCCCAGAGCAATATCACTCCCTCCCCTTAAAGAGCCTGTATTATCTTATCTGATTTCATTCTTTCATAGCACTTATACCTATGTGGAATTTTATTATTTGTCCTTGGAGTTCCTTTCAGTCTCTTCTGCTAGAATTCAAGTTTCTTTTTCTTTCTTTCTTTTTTGGCCTGTCGTGGGGCTTGAACTCTGGGCTTGGGCGCTGTCCCTGCGCTCTTAAGCTCAAAGCTAGCGCTTGAGTAACAGCACCACTTCCAGTTTTCTAGTGGTTTATTGGAGATAAGAGTCTCACGGAGTTTCCTGCCCAGGCTAGCTTTGAACCATGCTCCTCAGATCTCAGCCTCCTGAGTAGCTAGGATTATAGGCGTGAGCCACTGGCGCCCGGCTGAATTCAAGTTTCTTGAGAGCCAGATTTGTCTGCTATAATCCTTACAACTACCCTAACCAGATGACTCTCCCTCCCCTCCCCTCCTCTCTCTTGTACAGGCTGGTCTAGAATTCACGATACTGCTACTTCAGGCTCTCAGATTACAGGTGTGAACCACCACACTCGGCTAACACCGACTTTTAACACTAGTCACAGTACTTAACTTATTTGGGACAGTGAGAGACAATAAAGTAACTCCAATCAAAAAGAGAAGAGCCTGAGGCGCAGGCGCGCTGGTTCTCCCAACACAAAGGGACGTTTTTTTTCCGCTCTGGCCCCCGCATCCTCAAAGTCACCAATCAGAGAGCTAGTCTGTCCGTGACGCAATCTTCCCGCGACGAAGCAGATGGTTGCAGCGTTTCCGTGTGACGGAGTCTAGGGGCCGCGGCTATGGGCAGCCGGGAGGTGCTGGGCCAGGCTGCTCGGCTGGCCTCCTCCGGCCTCCTCTTGCAGGTACTTTCTGACCCGCCAGCCCCAGCCAGGACATTTTGGGAGGCAGCCCTGAGGGCACGTCCCGAGAGCCCCCCCACATGCTGTGGAGTCCGGGGGGGCCCCCCACCCCGGCTGTGAAATCTGGTTGGCAGAAGACAGTGGCGGTGGTGAGGGGATGTCTGGGCCTGGGAGCCCGCGTTCAGTCTTGGCTGAGTGGCAGTAAACACGCCTTTCGTTTTCTGAACTTTCTATTTCCCATTTGGCTGTAGGAGAGAATTCGGTCTGGTGGTCTAGGCAAGGGCATTTCGTGCACAAGAACATGGTATTTTTTAAGGCAAGGGGTTCATTTTCTTCTTATTCCACCCCCGACCTTCAAACACCTTCCTTCAGATGGACTCCCACTGAGTTTAGAGAGACCCTATGGCATAATTAAAAACAGAGATCTGGGTTCAGGCAGCATTGGAACCAAGTGTGGTGACCCAAGCCTAATTACTTCACCTGAAGAGCCTCAGATTCTTTCATTTTTTAAATTGTTATTACAAAGGTGGTATACAAGAGGTCTTGATAGAATGAGGGTAATAATAATAGTATCTAGGATTGATTGAAATTATTTGGATAAATGCACTTAATGTAATGTACACTTAATAAACTTTTGGCTGCATCCTGTGTGCCCTTGGACAAGCCTGTGATTCCTAATTTTTGTCATCTGCCAGATATGATACATGCCGGCCATCTAAAGGTTATCTAAAAAATTCTTGCAGCCTAGGAGTTGGTTATCCAAATGAAGTGGCCATTTTTTCCTGTCTTACTCTTCAGCTAATTAACTACTCGACACAAGTTCTAAATCTACCCTGTTCATTACCTTAAAGAGGCACACTGATGTTAGAAGAAAGAACTAGAAGACTTGGTCTCTAATTTCGGCCTTGTCACTTGCTAACCTTCCCCTGAGAAAATTGCTTGACTTCTCTGAACATTAGGTTCTTCATCTTCAGTTAGAAAAATGATGCAAATCAGAATCATTAGGAAGATTAGATTAAATCATCCCTGTTAGGTGCCTGGCACACTACATATATATGTTAGCATTTTTTTCTATTAGGGTAATTTTTAAATGGTCAGTGTAGGGATGAAATGATATCTGCATAAAACAAAATAGTGTCTTGCACACTGTATGTACTTAATGTTAGTAAGTCCTCACATAACCTTGTTTATCCTAGTTGTTTGTTTTTTTATTCTACAGCATAAGTATCTAGTTTCAATGCTTTTATCCACAATGCTGATTTTCTACCTTTAACAATCCCTTACTACTAGAGTAGCTTCAGAAGAAGAGAACAAATGCACAGTTGCTCATTCCTATGATCCTAGCTACTTAGGAGGCTGAGATCTAAGGATCTTAGTTTGGAGCCAGCCTGAGCAGACAAATCAAGACTCATCTCCAGTTATCAAGCAAAAAAGCCCAAACTGAAAGTTTGACTCAAGTGGTAGATCAACTGTGAGTAACAGTATAAGTTCCTAAGTTCAAGCCTCAGTACTGATGGCCTACTTGTTATCTCAAGCAGGGTCAGCTTGCTTGCAGGTCATTTTTGAATCTCTCATGTTTCCTTTGCATTTCCTAGTTGTTTTTTAGGGTCAAATTGTTAATAAATGTGAAAAATCTTAAACTGTAAAGTCCTTTATGCAAGCAAATGGAGGCTTTGTTGCTAGGCTTGGGGCAAATATGTAGCCTAAGCAACTTCAGCTTCATTTAGCTCTAACCTTTATTCAGACCAATTAGTCAATTAGGAAATATGCAGATAGCCTGTGACCTTAAGTGGACAATGATACCTTTTTTTTTTTTTTTTTGTCGGTTGTGGGGCTTGAACTCTGGGCCTGGGTGCTGTCCCTCAGCTCTTCAGCTCAAGGCAAGCACTCTACCACTTGAGCAACAGCACAACTTCTGGTTTTTTGGTGGTTAATTGGAGATAAGAATCTCATGGACTTTGCTGCCCAGGCTGGCTTTGAACTATAATCCTCAGATCTCAGCCTCCTGAGTAGCTATGATTACAGGCGTGAGCCACCAGTGCCCGGCTTAATAATACCTTTTAAGTAAATACAAATGTGTGAGTATGGATAGATTTTTTGAAAATAGCCATACAATTTAGATTTCTTTCGTGGTTATTAGTTGTTTTTGTGCTGGTACTGAACTCAGGACCTCATGCTTTTGTTCAGCTTTTTTACTTATGGCTGGTGCTCTAACTACTTGAGCTTGTGACTTTTTGTTGGTTAATAGGAGATAATAGTCTCATGGATTTGTCTGCCTGAGATGGCTTCAGAGATCTTTAGCTCTCAGCCTCCTGAGAGCTAGGGTTGTAGACATGAACCATCAGCACTCAGCAAGGTTTCTTTTTTTAAATTTTTTGGTCCGGTCGTGGGGCCTGAACTCTGGGCCTGGGCGCTGTCCCTCAGCTCTTCAGCTCAAGGCTAACGCTCTACTACTTGAGCCACAGTTCCACTTCCGGCTTTTCTCTTTTTGCGTATGTGGTGCTGAGGAATCGAACCCAGGGCCTCAGGCATAAAGGCAAGCGCTCTACCACTGAGCCACCTTCCCAGCCCCAGTATAAGTATTAATGTCTTCCATTTATACGTGTTTTTTCCAAACAAATTTTCACCTTTGTTTTTTTGTGGGTCATGGGACTTGAACTCAGGGCCTGTACTGTCCCTGAGTCTCTTTGGGCTCAAAGCTAGCACTTTACTACTTTGACCCAAAGCAACACTTCTGGTTTTCTAGTGGTTAGTT
The DNA here is from genome assembly GCF_019054845.1 of Dipodomys spectabilis. NCBI lineage: Eukaryota > Metazoa > Chordata > Mammalia > Rodentia > Heteromyidae > Dipodomys > Dipodomys spectabilis. The sequence goes on from NW_024870731.1 coordinate 5,852,144, forward strand.
GAAGATGAGAGTCTCCAGGACTTTTGTGCCTGGGCTGCTTCAAACCATGATCCTTGGATCTCAGACTCCTGAGTGGCTAAGATTACACACACCAGCACTCAGTTCACCTTATTTAATCCTGTAATCAATCCTATGAGATAGATAACTTCCTTGGACAGAGGAAGAAATTGAGGCTTATAACAATTAGAAGATGATAGGTCTCAGAGATAAAGCGTCAGTTGAGATTCTCAACTAAGTACTTTCTCTGGTAAGGACTCCATAAATTGGTTCCAAGCCTCTGGCACTGAGTACAGAATTTGGTGTATAAATATATACCTGCATGTTTCTGAGAAGAGCTGACTCCGTAAAGATTAAGATGATGACAATCTTGGCATTGGAAAACTTCCATTCTGTGACACTATGGGGACAGTTCACTGGCCAAGAAGTTTTTAGACTGTAGTAATCATTTGACACATTCAATGAATCTTCCAAGTATGGCTGCTCACAGATAGTCCTGAGAGTGCTTGACATAGAAGTGATTCAACATTTGCTTTTGGGATGCCATGTGGAGTCAGTGAGACTTGCATTTTGTCTAGCACCTTCATTTGGCACCCCCATTTCCTTGTAGCCTTCTTGTTCTCTTGTAGACACATGGGAAGACATTTTTGTTCAAAAATTTTAAAAATTAATTATGTATATATATTTTGTTGTTGTTGTTGATCATGAAGCTTGAACTCTGGGCTTAGGTGCAGTCCTGGGGGCTTAGGTGCAGTCCCTGAGCTCTTCAGCTCAAGGCAAACACTCTACCACTTGAGCCACAGAGCCACTTCTGGTATTCTGGTGGTTAATTAGACATAAGAGTCTCATGGACTTTTCCTGCCTGGGCTGGCTTTGAACTTTGATCTTCATATCTCAGCCTCCTGAGTAACTAGGATTACAGGAATGAGCCACTGGTGTCCAGCTAATCAAATTTTTTTTGTAGGTTACGGGGCCTGAACTCGGCCTCCGCTCTGTCCCTCAGCTCTTCAGTTCAAGGCCAGCACTCTACCACTTGAGCCACAGTACCACTTCTGGCTTTTTCTGTTTATGTGGTGCTGAGGAATCAAACCCAGGTCCTCATGCATACAAGGCAAGCACTCTACCACTGAACCACCTTCGCAGCCCCTCAAATTTTTTAATTGTAATAAAGGTGATATATAGCTGGGTGCCAGGATCACAGTTTGAAGCCACCTAGGCAGCAAAGTCCGGGAGATTCTTATCTCCAATTAACCACCAAAAAACCAGAAGTGGTGCTATGGTTCAAGTGGTAGAGCGCTTGCCTTGAGTTGAAGAGCTGAAGGATAGTGCCCAAGCCCAGAGTTCAAGCCCCACGACAGAAAAAAAAAAAAGTGATGTACAGAGGGGTTATATAAGTCAAGTAAAAAAGTATCTTCCTTTCTTTTCCTTTTTCTTTCATTATTATTATTATTTTATTTTATTTTTTTTGTGGGTTGTGGGCCTGAACTCTGGGCCTGGGCGCTGTCCCTCAGCTCTTCAGCTCAAGGCTAGTGCTCTACCACTTGAGCCACAGCGCCACTTCCAGCTTTTTCTGTTTATATGGTGCTGAGGAATCAAACCCAGGGCCTCATGCATGCAAGGCAAGCACTCTACCACTGAGCCACCTTCCCAGCCCTTTTTTTTTTTTTTTTTTTTTTTTGCGGGTCCTGGGGCTTGAACTCTAGGCCTATGCACTGTCCCTGAGCCTCTTTGTGCTCAAGGCTAGTACTCTACCACTTGAGGCACAGTGCCACTTTTGGCTTTTTCTTAGTTTATTGGAGATAAGAGTGTCTGGGACTTTCCTTCCTGGTCTGGCTTCAGCCTCATCAGTTGCTAGGATTAAAGGCATGAGCCACTGGCACCCAGATAAGAGTTCTTTTTTTTTTTTTTTAAAGAAGGAAAGAGATTCTTTTTTGATTATTGTTTGTTGGCGGGTCCGTGGGGCTTGGCTCTGGGCCTAGGCGCTGTCCCTCAGCTCTTCAGCTCAAGGCTAGCATTCTGCCACTTGAGCCATAGTGCCCACTTCTGTTTTGTTTCTTTTTGTTGTTGTTGTTGTTGTTTATGTGGTGCTAAGGAATCAAACCCTGGGCCTCATGCATGTGAGGCAAGCACTCTACCACTGAGCCACCTTACCAGCCCCAAGAGTTCATTTCTTTTTGGACAATGTCACCCCTTCCCTCGCTCTCTCCCAGGATATTTTTCTTGAATTGACAAATTTGAACATCTCAAGATATTCTCAGTCAAATGACATGGCTGGACTCTCATTTTCTATTATTATTGTAGTTATTTAGAAGGTATGTCAACTCTCTGGAAAGGAGCAAATATTAATGAAGAAATGTAGCATTTTCTATTCTGATTGAGAAAAGCAAATTTCAAAGCGATTAATATAAATTTAAAATCCCTATAAATTGCCAGGAAGAGTCTGCTATAACCCGCAGGCTCTCCTTGCAGTGCTTATTTCTAAGCAGACTAGAGGGTTTTGACTAGGGTGCTGGGAAATATGAATCACCAATACAATTTGTGTGTACATGTGCCAGTCCTGGGGCTTGAACTCAGGGCCTTGAGCTTTTTTTGCTTAAGGCTAGTGCCCTATCACTTGAACCACAGCTTCACTTCCAGTTTTTTTGGAGGTTAATTGGATAAGAGTCTCACAGACTTTCCTGTCTGGGTTGGCTTTAAACCTCAATCTGCAGATCTCAGCCTCATGAGATTATAAACATGAACCACCAGTGCCATCTTTTCAACTTGTTCTGCCTTCTGGAGTGATTGACTTTGAACCTAAAGAAACTCATTGAATCTATGGAAGGCACTCTGTTAGTAAATTAGGGAAACCCCAAGGGCCACCCTTGGTTCTTTGACTGCTCCATAGAATAGAGACTCCAAGGAGTAAAATTTCAGAACAAAGACAAACAAGTTGAGCATCTTACCGAAGAGTATGTAGCATAGCTTCTGTGTGTTGTTACATCACATTAAGAAGAACAGCCATGGTCCTCATTTCAACTCAGTAAGCACTCCTAACATAATTTATTCTTTTGTGTTTTTTTTCTTCTGTAGGTATTGTTTCGATTAATCACCTTTGTCTTGAATGCATTTATTCTTCGCTTTCTCTCAAAGGAAATTGTTGGTGTAGTAAATGTAAGGTAAGAGGGTATGCACTATGGCACTGTTGACAGCTTACATCCCTAATTATATATTTTTTTCAGTATGCTTTTTTTCTTTTTAAAGAGATGTACACCTTTATCAGAGCAGAATGTTTCTGCAGTGAGCAGAGCAAGGGTTTGCAGAGGTTGAGGGATGAGCCGCAGTATTGCTTTTAATGGACCCATGAATTGTTTTCCATTAGCAGCTTCCAAATGCACATTTTTCTGCCAGGTCTTCCGGTTCTCGTGCTCTTAGAACCGAAAAGGAAAGTGGGAGTAATTCACTGAAAACCCCTTCTCAGGTATATTCATGTGTTCTTGTCCTGCTGGCAGCAAAGGAAGCAGGATTTCTGTAGCCTGTGAAGATGTACTTTTTAATTACAGGGTTGGAACAGCTACCTTCCTTTCTTCAGTGATTTTATAGTTGGGATACAGTAACTGGGATCAGAACTTGAGTCCTTGTCATTTCATTAGTTACTCGGTAGCTTTTGGAAAGCTGACTTAGTCGTTTAGATTTGGCTTGTTTTTCCCCTCTCTTCTGTTGAAGGACACCCACACATATTTTTGTATTTACAAATGACACAAAAGTATATGAGATGATGTGAGTGCTTGTCCTGGTAAATAAGACAGTATGTTCTAGACAGCATTTCATGTCTGGTATTTACCAAACACATGCCCTTGGTTTTATTCTCAGAGCCTAGTGGAAGTTCTTAAAACTTATTGACAAAAGAATTATCTAGGAGCTGGGCTGGGAAGTTGGCTTAGTGGTAGAGCGCTTGCCTTGCATGCATGAGGCCCTGGGTTCGATTCCTCAGCACCACATAAGCAGAAAAAAAAAAGCTGGAAGTGGCGCTGTGGCTCAATTGGTAGAGTGCTAGCCTTGAGCTGAAGAGCTGAGGGGCAGCGCCCAGGCCCAGGGTTCAGGTCCCACGACTGGACCAAAAAAAATAAAATAAAATAAAATAATTATCTAGGAGCTATGTACTATGAAGGGCTCAGGAAGAGTCTGGGAATCTGTATTTTTACAAGCTTCTCAGGTGATTTGTGTGTGTGTAGGGTGGGTACTGGGGCTTGAACTTGGGCCTCACACTCTCATTTAATGAAGCATTTTTTTTGCTCATAGCTGGTGCTCTATCACTTGAACCACACCTCCAGACTCAGCTTTTTGTTGGGTAATTAGAGATAAAAGTCTCTTGGATATTCTGTCTAGACTGGCTCTGAGCTATGATCCTGAGATCTCAGCCTTCTGAGTAACTAGAATTACAGGTTTGAGTCTATAAATCAGCTGATTCTGAAGCAGAGACCATACTTTGAGAAATACTATTTTAAAAGTCAGAAAGAAAAGGGTCTCCACAATTAGCATTAAGATATAGTTCCATCTATTCATTTGTACTGTTGGGCACATGAAGCACTGGCACTAAGGATGAGCCATAGACACTTCAGGGACTGTAACTGAGCCATTCCCACTCCAGCTTAGTCTGGACTGTTGCCTGTTGAGGCAAGGAAGCCTCAGTTGCTACTGAGGTGCTTACCCAGACACCATCCACCTTAGAGGTTCCAAAGAAAACCTTGCTGAGCTGGATTGTAGCAACCTCTGTGATGGCTACTAGCCTTATTGTCTTTACTGTGATTCTTTTGGCCAGCACTTCCATGTAATAGGGCTTTAGTTTCTTTAGTGACTTGATTTAGTGTGAACAGAAGGTTCCCATGCTAGGTGGAGAGATAGGCTTTTTCCTTTTCTCCTTCCTTTTTTTTTGGGGGGGTACTGGTCCTGAGGCTTGCACTCAGGGCCTAGGTGCTGTCCCTGAGCTTTTTTGCTCAAGGCTAACACTACCACTTGAGCCACAGCTCTATTTCCAACTTTCTTAGTTAGTAATTAGAGATAAGAGTCTCACTGGCTTTCATGCCTAGGCTGCCTTTAAATCTCAGTCCTTAGATCTCAGCCTCTTGAATAGCTAGGATTATAGGCATGAGCCCCTGGAGCCCAGCTCCTTTTCTTTTTATTTATTTATTTGTTTGTTTATTTATTTTTGCCAGTCCTGATGCTTGAACTCAGGGCCTGGGCACTGTCTCTGAGCTTCTTTTACTCAAGGCTAGCACTCTACCCCTTGAGCCACAGTGCCACTTCTGGCCTATGTTTATGTGGTACTGAGGAATACTTTATGCATGCTAGGCAAGCACTCTACCACTAAGCCACATTCCCAGCCCATCCTTTTCTTTTTATAGTCAGCATCACACCTCTGCCCATAGTCACTAAGCCTGCAGGTCCTTGGGTTCGCTGCAGCAGTTTTCTGTCTGCTGGAAGTACACACATTCAGGTGTGCTTTATTTGGTTTCTAATTCTTGTACATGGATGAGACATTAGGGAATCGTCTAAGAGTTATTATCCTTTATCTTACCACCAGAAGTTTGTGACTAAGGCCCTTTCTCATCCTTGTTGCTGGAAAAATTCAGGAGTTCTCTCTGTAAAAACAAAACAAAATGAATTCCTTACTGATTTCTGCTCTTTTCTTTACAGACTAACACTGCTTTACTCAACCACCATCTTCCTAGCCAGAGAAGCCTTCCGCAGAGCTTGTCTGAGCAGGGGCACCCAGCAGGACTGGAGCCAGACTCTCAATCTTTTGTGGCTAACGTGAGTTGTGCTTTGGAAAGAGACATATTTCAGAAAGGCAACTGTAGTGAGTGAAACAGCAGCACCTTTCTAAAACCGAATTGTTTCCAAGTTCCATCTTATAATGGGTTGCTGGGAGATGAGTGTCTGGGTAAGAAGCAGAGTGTGTTGGAAGAGCTTCTTGGTTCAGTTTCTCTGGATGTCCAGGAGCTGAGAGGAGGTTCTGGCTGGAGGTTCTGGCTAGAGGTTTCTAGACTTGATATTAGCCTCTATGAAGACTTTTTTTTTTTTTTGTCAGTCATGGGGCTTGAACTCTGGGCTTGGGTGCTATCCCTCAGCTCTTCAGCTCAAGGCGAGTGCTCTACCACTTGAGCCATAGCACCACTTCTGGTTTCCTAGTGGTTTATTGGAGATGAGAGTCTCACAGACTTTCCTGCCTGGGCGGGCTTTGAACTGTGATCCTCAGCCTCCTGAGTAGTTAGGATTACAGGCGTGAGCCACTGGCGCCCAGCTATGGAGCTATTTTTGCTGTTCCTGGTCATTGATCTGGGTCCAACCTGTGCTATCTTTCTTATTCCTAATGTTTTTGCCCCAATGTGTTTTTGAACTTTTAATAACCACTTGGTATTTTTTTTTTGTTTTTTAAGGATTTCATTACATCTTCAATTTTATTTTATGTGATTTCAGTTCTGAGCTTTTAGAATATTTTTGAACACCAAGCATACTGGCTAACAATGGTAATGGTTTTTCAGTAGCTAGATCCTCACAGGGAAGGCTGGCAGTTGAGGTTGTTTCCCAATGCTGTCCTTGCATAACATTTCATTGCCTCACAGAATGACTGTCATAAGGCTGGTAGGTGTTCATTTTATTAGAGGGCTGTTGACTACCCAGTAATATGTAAGTGCTCTGTTACACACATGAAAGTATGTTGTGCCATGGACTATTGGGCATTTGGCTCCCAAGATCACCTGTATAGTTTCCTGTCAATCATTCTAGCACAAACAGGCATTTTCTTTTTGGTTATTTCCTTACTGAGTTAGTATAACCCAGTCAGAATATAGGAATATAGAGTTAGTTAGGATAGAGCTCTTCTTCTGTTCTTGACTAATTCATGACCTTGGTCAAATTGCTTAGTACCTATAATTCTCAGTTTTTTTATCTCCTAAATAGGATAATGGCCAAGGAGCATTGTGAGGTGTCAGTGAGTTAAATGTTTGAATCATAGTGACCGGCATGTAGGTTGTGCCCATATTCTACTAACAGCTTCTTATGTGGTAATTGCTTTTATCATGACTAATTTTTTTCTGTTTAATATTACTATTTTAGTGTATATTATACTTATTTTAAAATCTATTAAACATTTTTTTCAATATTCTAGAATTCCCTTGGGTGTATTTTGGTCCTTATTCCTGGGCTGGATCTGGTTGCACTTACTTGAAGTGCCTGATCCAAATGTGGTTCCCCACTATGGAACTGGAGTGGTGCTGTTTGGTCTGTCAGCCGTGGTGGAACTTCTAGGAGAGCCCTTCTGGGTTTTGGCACAAGCACATATGTTTATCAAGCTCAAGGTGAGTGTACTTTCTGTGAATAGAAAATGTAAAACATAGCTGGGTGCCGGTGGCTCACGCCTGTAATCCTAGCTACTCAGGGGGCTGAGATCTGAAGATTGCAGTTCAAAGCCAGCCCAGGCACAAAAGTCCATGAGACTCTTATCTCCAATAAACCTCTCAGAAAACCAGAAGTGGCTCTGTGGCTCAAGTGGTAGAATGCTCACCTTGAGCTGAAGAGTTGAGGGACAGTGCCCAGGCCCAGAGTTCAAGCCCCACAACTGGCCAAAAAAAAAGAAAGAAAGAAAAAGAAAATGTAAAGCATAAGGGAAAACGACGTGTTTGTTTTAAAAATGTTTTTATAGGTAATAATTATTTTTTCAGACATTGATCTACTTGGGAAAAGGTAACATGTTCAATTAAATTCAGTCATCAGATGGGCTGAACTAAAATTTATCTCTGCTAAATAGGGTATGATTTTGTTCACCTGTAATCCTAGCTTTTGGGACAATGAGGCAGGAGGATCATAAGTTGGAGGCAGCCTGGATTACATACAGAGTTTGAGACTAGCCTGGACTACATAGCAAGACCTTATCTCAGAAAACCAAAGGATCCTATTTAGTTGAATATTAACATTGACTTTTGTCAATATATTAATTAAGCTTGGTGCCAGTCGCTCATGCTTATAAGCATAACTTCTCAGGACTCTCAGATCAGGAGGATCGCTGTTTTAGGCCAACCTGGGCAAAAAAGTGCTCAAGATCTCATATGAACATTAAAAGCTGAGCAGGATGACACACTTGTCATACTAGTTATGATGGGAAGCATAAATAGGGGTGTCACTATCTAGGCCAAAAGCATGACCTTATGTCAAAAATAACCAGAGGAAAAAGAGGCTAGAGGCTGCTCAAGTGGTAGAGTGCTAACCTAGTAATTGCAAAATCTTGAGTTCAGACACCATACCACCAAAATCAGACCATCATTTAATATATACAAAAGAATATCTAACATATATATGAACCTACCACCCAGTCAGTCTAAGAAGTAGAGCATTACTAATGCTTATGTCCAGTGTTGCTCCACACTCATGTAACCACCACCCTGGATTTTCTGCTTGTCATTCTTTTGTGTCTTTACTTTTTGATAAAGTCAGTAGAGTGTACCTTTGCTCTGGATTTTCTGTTTGTTATTCCTTTGCATCTTTACTTTCTGATAATGTCTGTAAAGTGTATCTTTACCACATGTTTGCAGGTAATTGCTGAGAGCCTGTCAGTTATCCTCAGGAGTATCCTGACAGCTTTGCTTGTGATATGGTTGCCACACTGGGGGCTGCACATTTTCTCTGTGGCCCAGGTAAGAGTCATGGCTTTTAATTTTACATAATCTGTATTTCTCTGTTTTTTAAGCTTGTTCCCATTACTAAGTGTGTCACATTCTCAGTATTTATGGCCATGAGGAAGGCTAGGAAGTCCAGAAGGCTGTTTCTCTGGCCATCATATCCATCCTACTCCACATATTGACACCACTGGTGTCTTTAAGGGCCATGCCCTTGTCCACATTGTCAAGCATCAAAATGTGGTGTTTTTAAAAAAAAATTTTGTGTTTTGGGGAATTTTTTTAAACTATAATTTTTTGTCTTTTCTTTCTTGGTACTGGAGATTGAACCTAGAGTGTTATACTTGCTAGGCAAGTGCTTTCCTACTGAACTACATCCCAGCTTGCATCAAAAGCTTTAAGACATTCTCTGGACAGTCCTGTACCATAATGATCATGAATTGTCTGACAGTCTATAGAAGAGGAAAACCAAAAATAAAACCATAAAAACAACAAGAAGGGGGTGGGGTGGGAACAAAATTGCATGTGTATTATTTTCCTTGAATTTCAATCAGTTTGCAGAATAGGAGGAAATTCTGGCAAGCCCATTTTAAACTTAGATTGAAATCTTACATAATTCAGAGAAAACAAAGCAAATCAGAACAGGTACATTTCAGTTTTAGCAATTTTGGTTTCAATTTCATCTTATATTCTAGTTCATATTTCTACTTCTAATAAAAATATAACTAGAGTACAAGTACTATTTTTTAAAATGGCACCTAAGATCAGATGTTTACTAGAACATCTTATGATACAAAGCAGGGTTGCTTGTGTGTGTGTGTGTGTGTGTGTGTGTGTGTGTGTGTGTGTGTGTGTGTGTGGTCATAGGGCTTGAACTCTGGGTCTGGGCACTGTTCCTCAGTTCTTCAGCTCAAGGTAAGCGCTCTACCACTTGAGTCATAGCACTACTTATGGTTTTCTGATGGTTAATTGGAGATAAGAGTCTTTCCTGCCTGGGCTGGCTTTGAACTGTAACCTTCAGATCTCAGCCTCCTGAGTAGCTAGGATATAGGCATGAGACACTGACTTTTTTTTTTTGCCAGTCCTGGGGTTTGAACTCAGGACCTGGGCACTGTCCCTGACATTCTTTTGCTCAAGGCTAGCACTCTACCACTTGAGCCACAGTGCCACTTCTGGCTTTTTCTGTTTATGTGGTACTGAGGAATCAAACCTAGAGCTTCATGAATGCTAGGCAAGCACTCTATCACTAAGCTACATTTCCAGCCCACACAGCAATTTTTAAGCTTGGTTGTTTGTGCCAAGGTTTCATAGGCAGCCTAAGCTGGCTTCAAACTTGAGATCCTTCTGCCTCAATTTACCAACTTACAGGAATTACAGATGTTTACCAATATGCTTGGTTCCCGTTTGTCAGGTTTATTAATATGAAGAAAATAAATTAAGATTCTACTTAGTAATGATTCATGTAAATTTTTTTCATGTCCTAGGTAAAAATTATAGATAGTTTTATAAAACACAGAAAAGCTAGATTTAGAATAAAAAAAAATAGAATGAGAATTGCTTGTAAAAGCAGTCTGGCTGGATGCTGGTAGCTACATCTGTGATCCTAGCTACTCAGGTGGCTGAGATCTGAGGATCGAGGTTCAAAGCCAGCCTGGGCATAAAAGTCCCTGTGAGATTCCTGTCTCCAATTACTCACTCAAAAACCAGAAGTGGCACCATGGCTCAAGTGGTAGATCACTAGCCTTGAGCACAAAGAACCTCAGGGACAGCACCCAGGCCTTGAGTTTAAGCCCCACAACCAAAAAAAAAAAAGGCAATCCGTATACAATTGTATCTTTTAGAGAAGTTATGTTTGGTTACTTCTTGCCACATTTTATTGGATCTAGAATTACAGTTCTCATCATTTATCATTGTTTTTATGAACTCTCTGTAGTAAGATAGAAGGTTGGCTTTCCTAGGGAAGAGCCAAGTTGGGTGCTTATGTTAAGAGTTTTTTTATTGTCATATTTCCTACCTGGATTATTATAGTTCAGCAAGGCTAATTCTGAATTTATTTGCTAAGACTTCTGAGAGCTCTTCTCTGTGACAATCACTGTCAGTGTCAGTATGAGAACTCTAAGAGCCATCAACACCTCATAGCAGCTGGTGAGCCCCAGTTTGGGCAATGGGATTCTCCTTTGTCAAACTTGATTCCAAGTTCCTCCTTAAACTGGCCCTTGTGTCAAATAAAAGGCACTTTCCAGAATAATAAAGAACTCCTATAATCAACAAAAAAGATAAACCACTCAATTAAAAAATGACAGAAAGAGTTGAGTAAACCTTTTTCCAAAGAAGATATACAAATAAGTGATCAGTAAGCATATGAAAAAATACTCAACATAGGTAGTTATTAGGAAAATGTAGATGGAAACATTTCAAACCATTACGATGGCTGTCATTATTATTATTGTTATTGTTATTGGGGTTTATTTTTGGTTGGTTGTAAGGCTTGAACTCAGGGCCTGTGCCTTGTTCCTGGCTCTTCAGCTCAATGCTAGTGCTCCACCACCTTGAGCTACAGCTCCACTTCTGGTTTTCTGGTGGTTAATTAGAGATAAGAGTCTCATAAACTTCCTGCCCAGGCAGGCTTTGAACTGATCCTCAGATCTCAGCCTCCTGAGTAGGTAGTATTATAGGCATGAGCCACCAGCACCTGGCTTGTCTGTCTGTCTGTCTGTCTGTCTGTCTGTCTGTCTGCCTTCCCTTCCTTCCTTGCTTCCTTGCTTGCTTCCTTCCTTGCTTGCTTCCTTGCTTGCTTCCTTCCTTCCTTCCTTTCCTCCTTCCTTCCTTCCTTTCTTTCTTGGCACATCTGTAACCCTGGCTATTCATAAGTCAGTTTGAGGCCATTCCAGGAAAAAAGTTCAGAAGGCTCTATCTCATCTAATATGGGAAATGTAAATGGAATGTAAATACAAATAGAAGAAAGTGGTCCAGGCTACCCTGGGCAAAGTTGAGACCCTTTTGAAAAAAAAAGAAAGCAAAAAAGCTAGGGTATTGTTCAAGTGGCAGATTGCTGACTAGCAAGTGCAAGACTGAGTTCAGACCCCAATACTGGGGGAATAAAAGTAGAAAATAATAAGTATTGGTAAGGTTGTAGAGAAATTGGGCCTTTAATACACTTGTGGAAGGTATTGAAAATGGTCCAGGCTGCTATGGAAAACAGTGACAGTTCCTCAAAAAGTTAAGCAGAAATCATATGACCCACAATCCAATCGCAAGTATTTATAGTTAAGAGAATGAAAACAAGTCTTCAGCAAAAACTTATACTCCAATATTCTTAGCAGCACTATTTAATTAATTAATTAATTAATCTTTTTTGGGTCCGGTCATGGGGCCTAAACTCTGGGCCTGAGTGCTGTCCCTCATCTCTTCAGCTCAAGGCTAGCACTCACCACTTGAGCCACAGCGCCACTTCCGGCTTTTTTCTTTTTGCTTATGTGGTGCTGAGGAGTCAAACCCAGGACCTCATGCATGCAAGGCAAGCACTCTACCACTGAGCCACTTTCCCAGCCCCAGCACTATTTTTTTAATGGCCAGAAGGTCGAAACAACCCAAATATCCATCAACTAATAAATAAAAATGATAAAAAACTGTACATCCTGGGCTAGGAAGGTGGCTCAGTGGTAGAGTGCTTACCTTACATGCATGAGGCTCTGGGTTCGATTCCTTAAGCACCACATAAGCAGAAAAAGCTAGAAGTGGCACTGTGTCTCAAGTGGTAAAGTGCTTGCCTTGAGCTGAAGAGCTGAGGGACAGCGCCCAGGCCCAGAGTTCAGGCCCCACGACTGATAAAACAAAAAATTGTATATCCATATAGTAGCATAGTATTCATCCATAAAAGTGAAATAAAGAGTGACACTGTCCAAAAGCAAATCTACTTTTTGCCTGACTTACGTAACTGCAATCCTTTTGTATATCACCTTTATAATAACACTTAAGGTGAAATACAATATATACTACAACATATATGAAATTCAAATACTAAATGAAAGAAATCAGACACAAAAGGCCATGTGCTATATGATTTCATTAAAATTCAATGTCTAGTTCAGGCAAGTATAGAGAGCAGATTAGTAATTGCTAAGGGATATAGGAATGTGCAGAAATGAGCACAGTTTTTTGGGGGATGATGAAATATTCTTGAATTATTCTGTACAACATGGTGGATGTACTAAAAGCCATAGATCTTACAATAAATAGTTAAAATGGTTCTATTCTGTGAAGTTTTTCTTAATAAAAGAATGGGGAGCCGGGCGCTGGTGGCTCACACCTGTAATCCTAGCTACTCAGGAGGCTGAGATCTGAGGATCGCGGTTCAAAGCCAGCCCGGGCAGGAGAGACCGTGAGACTCCTATCTCCAATAAACCACCAGAAAACCGGAAGTGGCGCTGTAGCTCAAGTGGTGGAGCGCTCGCCTTGAGCTGAAGAGCTGAGGGACAGCGCCCAGGCCCAGAGTTCAAGCCCCACGACCGACAAAAAAAAAAAAAAAAAAAGAATGGGGAAGGGCTGGGAAGGTAGCTCAGTGGTAGAGCACTTGCCTTGTATGCATGAGGCCCTGGGTTCGATTCCTCAGCACCACATAAACAGGAAAAATAAAAGCCAGAAGTGGCACTGTGGCTTAAGTGGTAGAGTGCTAGCCTTGAGCTGAAGAGCTGAGGGACAGCACCCAGGCCCAGAGTTCAGGCCCCACAACCGGACACCCCCCCCCAAAAAAAAAAAAAAAAAAAGCATGGGGAAGGTTCACATGAGTGAAATACCCTGCCACAAGATTGCCTGTTACTGTTTCCCCAAAGCTTTGGTCAGCAGGAAAGTGAGAAGAGGCAGAGACAGACATTTATTACCCAGAACATTGGCTTTTAAGGGCTAGAGACTAGAAACTGAAAGAAGGCTGGTGGTTGGTAGGCTCAGACCTCAGGTATAAGTAAGAGTAAAGAGCAGAGAAGCCTAAAACTATCAAACTTAAACTCTTTCTCCTTGCCATGTGCTTCTTTTTGTTTTTGTTTTTTTGGTCTGTCATAGGGCTTGAACTCTGGGCCTGGGCACTGTCCTTGCGCTCTTCAGCTCAAGACGAGTGCTCTACCACTTGAGCCAAAGTGCCAATTCCGTTTTTTGTTTTTTGTTTTTTTAGTGGTTTATTGGAGATAAGAGTCTCACGAGTTTCCTGCCCAGGCTGGCTTTGAACCATGATCCTTAGATATCAGCCTCCTGAGTAGCTAGGATTACAGGCATGAGCCACTGGCGCCCGGCCTCCAAGTGCTTTTTGACAGGAACATCCTTGATGTGGCTAGATTGAAATCAAGCCAAGAAGGTTCTCTGTTCTTGAGCTAGTATGTGCTCAGGAGGGAAAGAGGATTGAAGAAAGCTTGTGTAAAGAAGTTTTTTTGGATACTTCTGTCCATCTTTTGAACAAAAACCTGGCTATTGCTCCTGGCTAGAAGCCACTCTTTATCCAGGATAGGTAGAGGGAGAGGTAGGTTCCTTCGTACCACACCCTTTCCTCCTCTGTTTGTTAGCTGTCACCCTGCTTATGTACTGAGTAGAGAGTAGAGACCCAGCAGCTCAATAATGCTTTGTAATAAAAAATGTGATGGATTTCTGGGTTTGTAGAAAATCCATAGTCTTAGATGATATTAAGTTTCTTGCTTAAAAACACAGGACACCTGAATCTTCAGTGTACTGGGTAGGTAGGTGAGAGAGCTATTTCTTTGACCAAATACTAATGTTAGGAGAGTTTATCTGACATTGTGGATTGAGCTCTAGTGGCTGTTTGTCCATGGAATTTATGTTCTCCCAGTTAAATGAAGTGTTTGCTTGGGGATGCTGAAGTTGAGCTGAGTCTGAGTGAATGGCATTCTTATCCAGAGGGTGAGGCTCTGCACAATAGAAAGAGTAGCTAATTAAGGCAGTTCTATTTCTTGATTGGTCAGATTTATAGGCATATCATAATTACACCTATATTAAAGCAATTTAATTTCCTATTTTTTCCAGATTTTCTATACTACAGTCTTGGTGCTCTGCTATGTTATTTATTTCACAAACTTACTGAGTTCCCCAGAATCAACCAAGCAACAAACTCTTCCTGTCTCCAGAATAACAGATCTGTTACCCAATATTACAAGAAGTAGAGTGAGTAATGCTCTTTTTTGTCTCTTACCATTTTAATCACAGATGATAGTTATCCTTGACAGATAGAAATTTCAAATGCTTTATTGATGTAATAGGAATGATAGTTTTATAGCTCATATTTATTGAGTTTTTGCTGTATGCTAGGTCAGAGTTTCCAACTATTAGCACTGGTGACATTTTGGTTGGACAAATCTTTGTTGTAAAGACTGCCATATGTTCTGTAGAATGCTTAGCAGCACCCCTGGCTTCTACCCACCAGATGCCATAGCAATCCCTTCCCTAGTATAATACTCAGAAACATCTCCAGACACTGTCAAATGTCCCTAGGGGCAAAATTGCTCCCAGTTGAGAAGCACTGTGCTAGGCCTTATTCTGAATGCTTTACATATTTTAATGTTTACAAAAATTCTGAGAAGTTGACATTGGCACTATTTTTATTTTAAGGTTGAGGAGCTATGGCTTAACCAATAGTACTTGCCCAAGATGAAGGTTATAGCAAGAACCAGAGCCTAGAGGGGCTCCCATGCCTGTAGAGTACAGACTAGCCTCTGTTCTGCTCTTTTTTTCCCCCCCCTCTTGGGTTGACTTCTGGCATAGGCAATGTCCAGAACTCTAAGAAAGCAAGGATGGCCTCTGCCTTCCCTTCTTCCCCTGCCCATTGGTTTGATTGCTCCTTTTTTTTTTGTGGGGGGTATCCAGTCGTGGGGCCTGAATTCTGGGCCTGGGCACTGTCCCTCAGCTCTTCAGCTCAAGACTCACACTCTACCACTTGAGCCACAGCGCCACTTCTGGCTTTTTTCTTTTTGCTTATGTGGTGCTGAGGAATCGAACCCAGGGCCTCATGCATGCAAGGCAAGCGCTCTACCACTGAGCCACCTTCCCAGCCCCTCCTTTTTTTTTTTTGAAAAATTTTTGCCAAATAGCCTAGACTAATCTCAACTTTGCTAAGTAGCCCAGGCTGGCCTTGAACTCTTGATCCTCCTACTTTCTACTTCAGCCTTCTGAGTGCCACCATACCCAGCTCCCCCTGGTTTCTTTAGGTGTGAGGCCAGTTTCATGAAGTTCACATTCCCATCCAAACTGCTGAGGGTGTTAGATGCTATATTTTGATGTGTGGGAATGAAGTACAATCTGTTTTTCTACCCCACTCCTTCACTCTTGGGTTATTTGCCTTGTATTTCCTAGCTATAGTAGAGTTAGTACTGCTGTCCACAGTTTGAACCACATGTAGGATGATATACTCTTCCACTCAAGGGCTCTAAACTGCTCCATGTTGTGCACAATCCCTTTTCTCTATACTTTTGTATTGGATGTTTAATTTTTCTGTAGAAAAGCACATATCAGACTTCTCCTTGTTCCTCTTTTGTGATTACTTGAAAAAGTAGCCAAGGGGCTGGGAAGGTGGCTCAGTGGTAGAGTGCTTGCCTTGCATGCATGAGGCCCTGGGTTTGATTCCTCAACACCACATAAGCAGAAAAAGCCGGAAGTGGGGCTAACGCTCAAGTGGTAGAGTATTAGCCTCCAGCTGAAGAGCTGAGGGACAGCGCCCAGGCCCAGAGTTCAGGCCCCACGACCGACCAAAAAAAAAAAAAAAAGTAGCCAATTATGTAGGATGTAAGTCTCAGAATTTATGGAACCTTGTCATATAGCTTTTCAAAAAAAACCAAAAACTAGATGTTGTATGTCAGAGCCAGCTATGTTCTCAGTTTTAAATGAACAGTTTTCAGTTCTGATCATCTGGCTTTCACCTAAATTAACATGAGTTTTGGATATGATTATGCCTCATCTGAAGTCTTAGATGTTTTAGACTCCTGGTCACTTTTGCCTAAAGCTTCTGCTCGCTGCTCATAGTACAGGTCTGAGTACAGAAAAGTCCCTCTTCCCCTGAGGACTCAGAGTGTTCACCTTCATCAGGTTTGACCAGATTTTCATATTGAGCCATCATCTGTGCTCCAGCATTTTTTTTTTTTTTTGGGTCCGGTCATGGGGCCTGAACTCTGGGCCTGGGCGCTGTCCCTCTGCTCTTCAGCTCAAGGCTAGCGCTCTACCATTTGAGCCACAGCACCACTTCCGGCTTTTTTCTTTTTGCTTATGTGGTGCTGAGGAATCGAACCCAGGGCCTTGAGCATGCAAGGCAAGCACTCTACCACTGAGCCACCTTCCCAGCCCTGTGCTCCAGCATTTTAACTGTTAATGTGAATAAAGAAGAGAAGATAGTGAAAGATCTGATCTATCAAGTATTTGTTAAACCCTTCCATGGGCTCAGATTTCTGAGTCTAGGTCCAACTCTTCCCCACACCCCCCAGTACTAAGGTTTAAATTCAGGGCCTTGTGATTGCTAGGTAAGTACTCTACCATTTGAGCCATACCCTCAACTTTTTAATTTACTTTGTATATGGTATACTTTTGTTCAGGTCTGCCTCAGATTTATCCTCTAACTTTGTCTCCTGGATAACTGGTATTAAAGACATGCACCACTATGTCCAGCAGAGGCTCGATTTCTTTATCTGTCAGGTTTTCTGAAGGCTGTTAAGAGAGCCTGATAAGATAGGTTATATAAGATACTTAATGCTGTGGCCTGGCACAAGTGAGTGTCTCTTAAGTATGAATCAGTCTTGTCACCATCAATATATTGCTGCTCTGAGAAAAGTGTTGGCTCTGTTAGAGCATATCAGTAATGCCAACACTGATGGCTTGTATGAGGGCTCAGCAGTTTAATCTGTCAGCCTACCTGAAAGTACCCTGCATGCTCTCCTGGAGCAGATTTCTTGATCCTGAGATGGTTTTCCTCATGTTGTTGCTACTTGGCACACAGTTATGCAAAAGAGGTCATTCCCAGGCCTTAGGAACTTCCAAGGACTCCAGACCTCAGAGATGTGTTTTTTTTTTTTTTTTTTTTGCCAGTCCTGAGGCTTGAATTCAGGGCCTGGGCACTGTCCTGAGCTTTTTGTTCAAGGCTAGTACTCGACACTTGAGCCACAGTGCCACTTCTGGCCCTTTTTGTTTATGTGGTACTGAGGGCTTGAACCCAGGGCTTCGTGCACGCTAGGCAAGCCACATTCTACTAAGTCACATTCCCAGACCTATGCTAATATTTAAATAAAGCTAAGGACTTTGGCACAACAAACATATATTCAAAGAGTTTCTATGTTGAATACTATGCTAGATACCTTGAATGTGGTCCTTGTCCTCACAACTTGCATTGAGGTGAGGAGATTAGATGTGTGTCTAGCTAACTACACTATAAGACAGTGCATGTAACTAGGGTTGTTGGAACAGAAGCAACTGGAAAGGATTGATGAATTTCATTTGGGAGTATTAGAGATGAATTTGTGCAACAAGTTGTTTTTGAGCTTGACACACAGGTGAGCAGAAGTGAAAATGTGTATATGGTAGCATCTGTGATCACAGGAAGGAAAAAAATTGCTTTGTCTATGATTAAAAAAAAAAAGCATCACAGTACTAGCTGGGTACTGGTAGCTAATCTGAGCTACTTGGGAATCTGGAGGGCCACAGTTTGAAGCCATTCCAGGGAAAAAAGTCTGCATCCTAGTTAACTAGCAAAAAACTGAGCTGAAGGCATGGTTTAAGAGGTAGAATGCAAGGGTTGAGTAAGAGAGCCAAGTGAATATGATTTCCTGAGTTCAAGACTGTGTATGTTTCAAAACAAAACTAAACAAAAACACACTATAATCTCCCTCACTATATTAGAATTGAGAATATATAGATTATTGAGGTACTTAGGTTGTCTGGATAGGAACAGAGAAAACAAAAGGTGGGCAGAAGGGTATTAAGGTAACTAAACTTGGTCTCCTAAGTTAGGGTCAGGTAGTAGTGGCCTCAGTTCTGTGGAATTTGGGCTTAATTCAGGAGCAGTGGCTCCACTTCTGGCTTTTTGGTAGTTAATTGGAAATAAGAGTCTCGTGGACTTTCCTGCCTGGACTGGCTTCAAACCAGAATCCTCAAATCTCAGCCTCCTGAGGAACTAGGATTATAGGCATGAGCCCTGATACCTAGCTAATGGAACATTTTAAATAGTGCCATGATCAGCTTATATGATGGAGCTTTCTATCTGTTATAGATGTAGGGTTTCATTTTCTTATTTGTTCTCATTTTAGCTCCATGAGATAAGGCTTATTATCCTTTTTTTTTTGGGATCCGGTCGTGGGGCCTGAACTCTGGGCCTGGGCACTGTCCCTTCAGCTCTTCAGCTCAAGGCTAGTGCTCTACCACTTGAGCCACAGCACCACTTCTGGCTTTTTTCTTTTTGCTTATGTGGTGCTGAGGAATCGAACCCAGGGCCTTTTGCAGACGAGAAAACCAAGGCTTAGAAAGTTAGCTGTCTTGCCCATAATCTTTGGGTTAAGTCGAAGACTACAATTTGAGCTTCATTTTTCAAGCTTGACTCTAAAGCCTGAACCTACAATAAGGATGGTCTAGAGATAAAGAAATGAAAAAGTTCTGTAGGCTGCAGTGGCAGTTGTACTGGTGAGAAGAGACAGAACATTGAGGAAAATGGAAATGGGAGGATAGATAAACTAGGGTAGAATCAATGGTCTGGAGTGACTGGAGCAGGAGGAGGAAGGGGAGAGGAAAGATACATGTGTAGGAGGGCAGAGGCAGGACCACAGCGTCTGGCTCTCTGGTGACTCTTGTCAGTATGGGAAGAATGCTATTGATTAGATCACTGTGAGTCAGTGCAGAGTGAGAAGTGGAAGAGTCACTCAGGTTGAAGTAGGATGAGTTATCTGTGTTCTGATTCAGACCTTTCACCAAGTTTTTTTTTTTGCATTTATTTATTTATTTGTTTATTTATTTATTATTGTAAAGGTGATGTACAGAGGGGTTCCAGTGTGATGAGTACATTTCTTTTCGAACAGTGTTACCCCCTCCTTCGTTTTTTTTCCCACTTTCCCTCCCCCGACTCACCTTCCCCCCCCAAATTGTAAAGTTCATTTCTAACATAGTATGCTGTTGCATTGGTTCACCCTTTGTCCCACTATTTCTGTGATTCCTCTTTCTTCCCCAAATCAGATAAACTTACACATAAGACAAAGGGTACTGAAATAAAAAAAGTAACAACAGGGAATAAGTCAGAGGAAAAACTTTAAGCAGTACACTAAACCAACAACAACAAACCAGAGTGTTTCCATATCTTGGACCTCATTTCAATTAGCATTATTTTATATGTTTATATGTACATAGCTATTTTTTTGGGTCCAGTAGTGGGGCCGGAACTCTGGGCCTGGCCGCTGTCCCTCAGCTCTTCAGCTCAAGGCTAGCGCTCTACCACTTGAGCCACAGTGCCACTTCCGGCTTTTTCTTTTTTGCTTATGTGGTGCTGAGGAATTGAACCCAAGGCCTCAGGCATGCAAGGCAAGCGCTCTACCACTGAGCCACCTTCCCAGCCCCTGTACATAGCCATTGAGCTATTGCTTTCACCAAGTTTTTGCCTTTTTTTTTTTTGTCAGTCATGGGGCTTGGGTCCCTCAGCTCTTCAGCTCAAGGCCAGTGCTCTACCACTTGAGCCACAGCGCCACTTCCAGTTTTCTAGTGGTTTATTGGAGATAAGAGTCTCAGGGACTTTCCTGTCCGGGTTGGCTTTGAACCATGATCTTCAGATCTCAGCCTCCTGAGTAGCTAGGATTACAGGCGTGAGCCACCAGCACCCGGCATTTTTTGTCTTCTAAGCCTCAGTTTCCTCATCAACACAGTGACACTGTGTGTACTATCATGTTAAGTGATCCCAGAGAAGTTCACGTCTGTTTAGACAAGCTCAGTAGTATCAACTCAGCTTTAAATAGATCTTACTCACCATCCCAAATGATAAATCCATTGTGAAGAAAATGGTAACAGTCCACAGAGATTACTTCCTCTTTTCTAAAACTTAGCAAACACCCTTGAGAAGAACCCCAGTTTCAAATTGGACTTCCTGCCACTGTGGCTTTAATAAGCACTTTGGCAATAGTAAGCAGTATGGCTGTTCCTTCTCAACTATGGACACTTTTACACTGAAGTTATTAGGAGAAAGGATTCTTGAACATGAGCTTTCAGATTAGATTCACTGTGTATTTCACTCTCCCCAAGCTCTTTAAAGAGCTTAGTCATATGCCCACACCTATTCACAGCCTCCTGGCAAGCAGGATGCAGAAAAGCCTCTTGGAAAAAGCTGTCACTTTTTGTTTCCTTTTTGCAGAATGGGTACTGCTGCAGGGGCCACCCTGGTGTATGGATAGGAAGTAGGAAGTAATGTGAGAGAGAAAGACCCTTGTTTTCAGAAGTGCTCTAGGCTGGCCCTGTCCTGAATGCTAGCAAGATGCCGGGCAGAACCAGTGACAAAGGATGAGTGATCTACAGTGCCGCCTAGTGGTGTTAAGGTCTCTGGTGCCCTTTGTTCTGTTTTTAAACATCTTGAGTCCCAGTTTCCTTAATGAAAATTTATTTAAGGCTAAAACTGCTCTGACATCTGCTCCAGGTTTAGTGATGCCCTGTAGGCAGTACATTTTGAGATAACTCAGGCTTGTCTTCTCTTTCTCTTTCTCTTGGTTAATTGTGGGGTTTGATATCTGGGCCTGGGCGCTGTCCCTGAGCTCTTCAGCTCAAGGTCAGCTCACTACCACTTGAGCCATAGTGCTACTTCCAGTTTTCTGGTGGTTAATTGGTGATAAGAGTCTCACAGGAAGTGGCACTGTGGCTCAAGTGCCTTGAGCTGAAGAGCTGAGGGACAGTGCTCAAGCCCAGAGTTCAAGCCCCATAACCGACAAAAAAGGAAAAAAAAAAAAGAGTCTTTCCTGCCTGGGCTGGCTTTGAACTGTGATCCTCAGGATCACAGGTAACTAGGATTACAGGCTGAGCCACTGGTGCCCAACTCACACTTGTCTTCTCATTGTCAAAGTTTTGGAAACCCAGCAGTAAAGAATATGGACTGAAAGACCCTTGTTTTCAGAAGTGCTCTAGACTTGCCCTGTCTTGAATGATAGCCACCAGCTATATGTGAATATAAACATTTAGAGTCAGGCACTGTGGCTCAAGGCCTGTAATCCTAGCTACTCAGGAAGCTGAGATCTGAGGATCTAGGGTCAAAGCCAACCCAGGGAGGAAAGTCCTGTACGACTCTTACTTCCAATTAACCACCAGAAAACTGGAAGTGGCATTGTGGCTCAAGTGGTAAAGCACTTGCCTTGAGTTGAAGAACTGAGGGCCAGCGCTCAGGCCCAGAGTTCAAGCCCCATAACCAACAACAACAACAGAAAAAAAAAAAACATTTAGAGCATGGCTGATATGAATTGAGATGAACTAAGTGCAAGTTACACATTGGATTTCAAATACTTGGTCTAAAAAATACACTTCTCATAATTTTTCATATTTATTACATGTTGACAGAATATTTTAGGTTCAGTAAAAGATAATTAACTGAAGGTAGTTATATCCTATAATCCCAGCACTTTGGAGGCTGAGACAGGAAGATTGCAAGTTTGAGGCCTGCCAGAGCCTAGGGAAGCCTTAACTACTTAATGATACGTTGTCTCAAAAAAAAAATTAAAATTATTTTCATGTTTCTTTTTTTTTGTTTGTTTGTTTACTGTGGCTGCTAGAAACTTAATGCTACATTTCTACTCTATAGCATTGCTCTACACAGATGGGCTTTTGGTGAGGAGCAAGGGCCCATGTGACCAGGGTAGATTCTAAGGCTGCTCTTGGGCCTTCTTCTATAGCTGAGGCTGGCCTTTTGGAGAGGTGAAATGAACTTGGCTTTTGTAGTTCACTTCTCACCACCCAAAGAGCCTCTTGAAATCCTACACCCAAATTACTTCAGATAGGCAATTCTTTACAAAACGCATGCATCCTAAGCATTAGGGCTCTACCATCTAGACTGTACTTCTGAGATCCAAAATGCCTTGTGATAGAGGAGTGGCCCCTAGTGGGCACTGGTTGAGATCAGCTAGGTTTCATAGTCCTCCATTTTGTGATCAGCTCTCTGTTTTGAGGCCACCCATTTCTTATAGGTTAACCGCTGTCCTACCTTCATGCTTGCTTTCTTATCCACTTTATACTTAGGATGTAGGCAGTTTGGTACCATTTGGGACTTTCAGAAATGCTGCATAAACTTTGATTTTACCTCTGTCTGTTGTACCAATTCTGATTTGCTTATCTGACTTGGAGAGGCTGTTTCTTTTTTCATTATACAAGCATACCTTATATACTTTGTGTAAAAGATAGTAGACTATAGTATTAAGATGTGATATACCGGGCTGGGCGCTGGTGGCTCACATCTGTAATCCTAGCTATTCAGGAGGCTGAGATTTGAGGATCGCAGTTCAAAGACAGCCCAGGCAGGAAAGTCCATGAAACTCCTTTCTCCAATTAACCACCAGAAAACTGGAAGTGGAGCTGTGACTCAAGTGCTAGAGCACTTGCCTTGAGCTGAAGAGCTCAGGGACAGTGCCCAGGCCCAGAGTTCAAGCACCAAGACCAATAACAAGAACAAAAAGATGTGATATACCTATAGTAGAATTTGTCCTTCAGCTTCAGAGGTTGTGTTTTTTGTTGTAACTAGAAAGGACCTGACTGTGATCTGTATGTTCTAGATCTGGTCACTGAACTGTCTGAACCCCTCTAGGAGGGATAACAGCAGTTCTTTAGGGGTTTCTATGTATCAATCTTAAGTGTGCTGAAGACTGTTCTTTAAATTGTGGAAGCTTTCTGTTACTATAACAAATACCTGAGATAATCAGATTATAAAGAGAAAAAGGTATATTTTGGATCATGGTTTTGGAAATTTCAATTCGTGATCAGTTGATATCAATGCTTTGGGTCCATGGCAAGCAATACAGAAATGTGTAGCAGAACCAAACAGTTTACCTCATGCCTGAGAAAGGACAGAAAGAAGAAGCAAAGTCCCCTTCAAGGGCACATCCCTAATGACCTAAACACTTCCCATTAGATTCTATTTCTTAACAGTTCTGCCTCTGAGTAACCCTTCACTAAGGGACCAAGCTTTCAACACATAGCCTTTGGGGGATATTTAAGATCCAAACTAAGCTAGACACTAATGGCTCATACCTGAGCTACTCAAAAGGCTGAGATCTGGAGGATAAAGTTTAAAGTCAACCCAAGCAGGCAAGTTTTTAACTCCATCTCCAAAATACTCAGGAGGCCAAGTTGAAGGTATGGCTCAAATGGAGTGTCAGCTGAGCAAGCAAGTTGAGCAAGAAAAAAAAAAAAAAAAGGCCAGGTGCTGGTGGTTAATACTTAGCTACTGAGTACTGAGGAGGCTAAGATCTAAGGATCACAATTTGAAGCCAGCCAGGGAAGAAAAAGACCCTGTGAGACTCTTATCTCTAACCACTCAAAACCCGGAAGTGGAGCTGTGGCTCAAAGTGGTAGAGTATTAGCCTTGAGCAATGAGCTCAGGGGCAGTACCCAGGCTCGAAGTTCAAGCCCCATAACTGACCAAAAAAAAAAATAGAACCACACCAAATAAATTATTTCCCAGAAGTTTTGGATGCCTCTGTATGCCTAGCATTAAGTAAAAATTCAGTGGGGACTATCTAAGTTGGGGTTTAGGACCCAAATGATTTTGCTTCTCTTGAGCATTGTATTCTTAGCCTTGAAATGCCTGGAATTTTTCTTTGTCTCTTGTTTTCTCTTCTGTATAGGCTTTTGTGAATTGGCAAGAAGCTAAACTGACTTGGAGTTTTTTCAAACAATCTTTCTTGAAACAGATTTTGACAGAAGGTAAGTAAAAGGTCACTGTGAACAGTCAGAAGATAAGTGAATACATATCCCAGGACTTCTGATTAACTTGATCGAGACTGCCTGTTTGGAGCCCCGTTGGCATAGAACTCTTGGGGAAAAAATGGAGGGAGAAACCAATATTTGTTTAGTTTTATGCTTTATTTGAGATGTCTAATTGCTCCATAGCCTTATAAAATATATTTTTCCTCTTTGGAGTGTAAGGAGAGTGATAGAAGGGATAAGATTGATGGGATGCATTGTATGCATGTATGGAAATGTCCCAATGACCCCCTATTTGTACCACAAAGTTATGCTAATAAAAAGTCTTTAAGAGAAAAGGTACTTTTTCCTTCAGTATAGATGAAGGAAATAAGGGTGTTTCTTCAGGGTCCAACAGTAATGAGGAACAGCTTAATCGGAATCCAAGTCTGGATTAGTCAGCTTTCTGTTGCTATGACAAAATACCTGAGATAATCAACTTAAAAGGAAGGAATGTTTATTTTGATTCATTGTTTTGGCAGAGGTTTCAGTCTCTGGTTTCTTGGCCTGGCTGCTTTAGGCCTATGGCAGCAGTTTTTCATCGTTCAGGCAAATAGTAGAAGAGGCATGTTCTCCTCATGGTATCTGGGAAACTGGAAAGGGACTTGCGTTCCAGTATCCCCTTCCAGGTTATGCCCAGTGACCTAACTTCCTTGTACTAAGTCTCAACTCCTAAAGGTTCCACCACCTCCTGATAGTACCATGGACAGGGGATCAAACCTTCAACACACTGGCCTTTGGGGGACACTTCAGACCCAAACTGATAGCAAGATACTACTGTAAGACCTTATAGTGTATAATTTTAGTACATTTATTATAAAAGTATTATATGAATTACCCCAGAAAAGGAAAATAGAGATTTACCCATAATCTCATTATCTTATCCTTTTTTGTTCCTTTGACTTTGGTGCCACTCCTGGGGTTTAAATTCAGGGCCTGGGTGCTATCCCTGAGCTTTTTGCTGAAGGCTACTCTACTACTTGAGGCATAGCCCACTTCCAGCTTTTTGTTGATTAATTGGAGATAAGAGTCTCACAGACTTTCCTGTCTGGGCTAGCTTTGAACTTCAGATCCAAACTATAGCAAAGTAACTGTAAGACCTCATGGTATATAATTTTAGTATATTTATTATAAAAGTATTATATTAGTTACAAAAAATGGAAAATAGAGATTTATCCATAATATCATCCCATCCTAACTTTTTTTATGAATCCTGGGGCTTAAATTCTGGGCCTGAGTCCTTGCTGTCCCTGAGCTTTCTTGCTCTTTACCACTTGAGCCACAGCTCCACTTCTGGCATTTTGGGTTAATTGGAAATAAGAGTCTCATGGACTTTCCTGTCTGTTCTGCCTTCGAATGACCTGCAGTCCTCACATCTCAGCCTCCTGAATAGCTAGGATTAGAGGACCAGCAAAGAGTGGAAGTACATCTTCTATATTTGGCTGGTTGATTTTGGTTTATTGAAATTGAGTCTTTTTATATAGCCTAGGATGGTCTGGAAATCATTAGTCTCAAATTTGCAATCCTTCTGCTTCTGCTTTTCAAGTACTAGGATAACAGGCATGGACTACCATATCTGGCTTGTTATTTAATGCCATTATAAAAATTCTAAAAATGGGCTGGGAAGGTAGCTCAGTGGTAGAGCGCTTGCCTTGCATGCTTGAGGCCCTGGATTCAATTCTTCAGCACCACATAAGCAGAAAAAAAAAAAAGCCGGAAGTGGGCTGGGAAGGTGGCTCAGTGGTAGAGCTCTTGCCTTGCATGCTCGAGGCCCTGGGTTTGATTCCTCAGCACCACATAAGCAAAAAGTAAAAAGCCGGAAGTGGCACTGTGGCTCAAGTGGTAGAGCGCTAGCCTTGAGCTAAAGAGCTGAGGGACAGTGCCCAGGCCCAGAGTTCAGGACCCACGACCGGACCCAAAAAAAAAAAGCCGGAAGTGGCACTGTGGCTCAAGTGGTAGAGTGATAGCCTTGAGCTGAAAAGTTCAGGGACAGCACCCAGGCCCAGAGTTCAGGCCCCATGTCCAGACGCCTCCCCCCCCAAAAATTCCAGAAAATAGAAAACTGTCTTTTTCTATAATCCTAGCATTCTAACACAACCACCTTTATTATCTTATTTTCCCCCATTTAAAATTTTTATTATATCTCCAAAGGGAAGTAACTCCTCTTGTGCCTCATTTTTCCTACCTATGAGCTGAGGGAGAGACCAGAAGATATCTAGGAGCTCTCTAAGTCTTGAGAGTGCATGCTTCTAGCCTGAGCTTTTGCCAGTATAAAAATGAAACTGCTGCTGGGCGCTGGTGGCTCATGCCTGTAATCCTGGCTACTCAGGAGGCTGAGATCTGAGGATCGAGGTTCAAAGCCAGCCTGGGCAGGAAAGTCCATGAAATTCTTATCTCCAATAAGCCACCAGAAAAAGAAGTAGCATTGTGGCTCAAGTGGTAGAGTGCTAGCCTTGAGCTGAAGAGCTGAGGGACAGCACCCAGGGCCAGAGTTCAAGGCCCACAACTGACCATACCACCACCCCCCAAAAAAAAAAAAAAAAAACTGCTCAGGGGACTTTTGGGTCAAAAGCATTGGAAGAACTGAGTGAAGGTACGGAGCTATAAGTTCCTTCAGAAACAGTGAGTATGCCATTGTCTACTGTCCCCCTGCTAGACCTGACAGAGGGTAAACATTCAGCAAATATTTGTTGATGAGTAAGACAAGCAACAGTAGAAGGTAACTAATTAAATTGTGTATTTGATGGTTAATATTTTTGGGAAAAGAGAATCATCCTTTCCCTCTAATGTGTTAGAGAAGTTTTAGTAAGGTTGAGGAACAGATCAATCAAAATAGGACTCAACTAGTTGTCTGGATTGCAGTTGCCAGACATATGTTTTTGACAGCACTAGAGCTTCCTGGACTTAGTCTGAAGACATAGCTGGTACTTTTTCTACAATTGGCCCTCCTAGCCTGTTGTCTGACTTTGTAGTGTCTGGGAAATAAGTAAGTGGCCTAACCAGGATTCCCAGATTGTTCATATCTTTAAAAGCTGTAGCTCAAAAAGAAAAAAGTTGAAATCACTTTGTCGTAACAAAATAATACAGTGCTCTTTCCTTCTGCCCCCACATTTCCTGCATGCTGTGTGACAAGTGCTAAAATAGAGGTGAAAACAAGCCATGGCCTCAAGGAGCTCATTCTGTTATCAAAGTCACAGACATTGTGTGGCTGTTTCAGAAATATGGGGCTGTACTTGGAAATGTTTTGTTGTTGTTGTTGGTTATAGGGCTTGAACTCAGGGCCTGGGCATTGTCCCTGAGCCTCTTTGTGCTAGCCTCAAGGCTAGTGGTCTTCCACTTGAGCCACAGCTCTACTTCTGGTTTTTGAATGGTTTATTGGAGATTCTTATCTCAAGGGACTTTTTTGCTGGGCCTGGCTTTGAACCTCGATCCTCAGATCTCAGCCTCCTGAATAGCTAGGATTACAGGAGTGAGCCACCAACTCCTGGATTAGTACTTGGAAATGTTAGCTCAGTCACCAAAAGTCCCTTAGGCCCTCCCTCATTTCCTGGAGCTCTACTAAGTAACCTAAGAGGGACAGAATGATTGAGAGGACTCTCGTACCCTCAGGGAGTTTATAGTTGTGAAGAGAAGGCCTATTTTGATAGAGTTTTTCTTCTACACAAATGTCATTTTAGATGTGAGGATGCCACCATCAGGCCCAGCCTGACTCAGAGCAGCTGAAAGGTCAAACCCAGGTAGGGGAGGGTATAACAAAGAATGATAGCATGATGGGGTTAAGATTGTTGAAGGAAGGTCAAAAGATAGCTATATATAAAAGCCCTCAAATGCAAATGATGGAGACTGGACTTTTTGCAAACACTAATGAGCCATTTGAAGGTAGGAAAGCAAGATTAACAGTAGTGCTTTGGAATCCAGGGGATTGCCTCCAGAGCTAATCCAGATATTAGAATCTTAAGAATGCTCAAGTCCCTCATGTAAAGGAACAGTAATATTAGATGTGTAATGTTGGCTGGGTGTAGGAGGCTTACATCTGTAATCCTAGCTATTCAAGAGACTGAGATCTGAGGATTGCAATTTGAAGCTAGCTTGGGCAGAAATGTCCATGAGACTCTTATTTCCAGTTAACCACAAAAAGCCAAAAATAGAGCTGTGGTTCAAGTTGGTAGAACACCAGCCTTGAGTAAAAAAGCTAAGGACAGTGCCCTGGCCCTGAGTTCAAGCCCTAGTACAAATACCTCCTCCTCCCAAACATGTGTGTGTGTGTAATATTTGTATATAACCTAGGCACATTCTTCTGTATATTTAAAATCATTTCTAGATTGCGTTGTGTGTATGTGGGGAGGGTGCTAGGGCTTGAACTCAGGACCTCCTGCACTCTTGGCTTTTAAAAATTTGTTATTGTTATTATAAAGGTGATATGCAGAGGCGTTACGTTTACATAAGCCAGGTAAAGAGTACATTTCTTTTTCTTTCTTTCTTTCTTTTTTTTTTTTTGTCGGTCATGGGGCTTGAACTTGCCCTGGGCACTGTCCTTCAGCTCTTCAGCTCAAGGCAAGCGCTCTACCACTTGAGCCACAGTGCCACTTCTGGTTTTCTGGTGGCTTATTAGAGATAAGAGTTTCATGGACTTTCCTGCCCAGGCTGGCTTTGAACCTCGATCCTCAGATCTCAGCCTCCTGAGTAGCTAGGGTTACAGGCGTGAGCCACTGGCACCCAGCTAAGAGTGTATTTCTTTTTGGACAATGTCACCCCTTCCCTTGCCCTCTCCCAATTTTTCTCTCCTATCCTCATCCACAGGTTATATAGTTCATATTCAACATAGTGTCTAGTGAGTATCACTGGTGCATTTTGTTCCTCCATGTCCCTCCTTACCCTCCCCAAAACAGATAAAAGAACAAACAAGACAAAAAGAAAAAACAAAAATGACAACAACGAAAAAGCTTCCTGCTTCCATTTCCTGGAGTTTATTCTATAAATATTATTTTCTATGATCAGATGCAATAGACATTGTACCTTTGCATTCCTAAGAGTATCCTCCTTTGTCTCACTGTATGTGAATCATGTCCCAGTATTTTAGATCTATCTTCGGCATAGGAGAGAAAACATGTGCTGTTTGTGTCTCTGAGCTTGGTTTATCTTACTCTCTTGGCTTATTTGCTCACACCTGACATTTTGTCACTTAGCTGCACCTCCAGTATGGCTACTCTGGAGGCTGAGATCTGAGAATAGAGTTTCAGAGGCAGCCTATGGCAAACCATGAGACTCCTCTTCACTTAGCCAGCAAAAAGCTAGAACTGAAGGTGTGGCTCAAGAGTGCCAGCTGTGATTAGAGAAAACCCAACCTAGGAATAAGAAGCTCTAGTATTGACACCAAAAGAAAAGGTGTGGGGTGGGGGGGACCTTGAGACAATCATTTTTATGGCTAACATTTTCATAATCTCCCCATGCCTATTTATTTTTTTGTGCTGGTTCTAGGTCTTGAACTCAGGGCCTGGGTGCTGTCCCTAAGCTTTTTTGCTCAAGGGTATCACTCTACCACTTTGAGTCACAATTCCACTTTTCGTGGTTAATTGGAGATGAGTCCCACAAATTTTCCTGTCTGAGTTGGCTTCCAGCTGAGATCCTCAGATCTCAACCTCCTGAGTAACCAGGATTATAGACATGAGCCACTGGTGCCTGGCTTCTCATATTTTGTTTCAGCTTGTTAGGTTGTGTTGTTTTGTTTTTTCACTTAAATGGTTTGGACACTTCCTTTGAAAGTATTTGTCCGGGGCTGGGAAGGTGGCTCAGTGGTAGAGCGCTTGCCTTGAATGCATGAGGCCCTAGGTTCGATTCCCCAGCACCACATAAGCAAAAAGAAAAAAATCTGGAAGTGGCGCTGTGGCTCAAGTGCTAGAGCGCTAGCCTTGAGCTGAAGAGCTGAGGGCAGCGCCCAAGCCCAGAGTTCAGGCCCCACAACCGGACCCCCCCCCCCCCAAAAAAAAAAAAAATTGTCTTCTGAAGCCCTTGGGAAGCTGAGGCAGGAAAATCCTAAGTTTGAGGCTATATAGGGAGACTCTATTTTCAAAAAAACCCCAAAAAACCTAAGAGAAAGAACTTACCTGCTAGAAAAGTTGATAGATGATAAGAGAAAAGGAAACAAAAAATTAATATGCATTTAAATTGCTATTTTGCTTTTCTGTTTTTAGGTGAGCGTTATGTGATGACATTTTTGAATGTATTAAATTTTGGTGATCAAGGTAAGATGAAATTCTGTAGCATTTTTATTAAACATGAATACTATTAATAGATACTTCTTAGTATTTTTCCTGTAGCTTGATACATTTAATGAAAAATTAAAGGTGATAAGAAGCAAAGATTGTTTAAAAATGAATCCTGAAGATTGTAAATTGTAGGTCTTGGTAAATATATGCAGCACACTAACTGCTCTCTCTCATGTGACATGAGAAACAGGTTTTTGCTGACATCATCTGCTCTCTGTTTTGCTTTCAGTAGAACCCTGGTGCTGATTTTGGGGTGGGGGGCGGGGGGGACAGGAGTGTTCTAGATGAGAAGAAAAGGAAACTTAAGAGTCACAAAGATTGGCCTAAATTTGTATACCTAGATTGATCACACTTTTTTCTTTATTTATTTTTAATATTATGCCAAAGCAATAGAAGTTTTAAAAAGCAACTTTGCTTTGAGGACTTTCATTGTTTTTTAAATGTACTAGTGATGGAAATTTCTTTTATTGTGACTATCAATGTTAGTATCCTGGTTGTGGTATTTTACTATACTTCTGCAGCATGTTTCCATTTAGGGAAAGTGGGTGAATGGTTACTGGGATCAATATTACCTCTTCTGTTTGTAAACCTGTAGTTAGCTCAAAGTTTGAATGTTGTTTAATTAAAGATTGAATTAGAAAAATGATTTTATGATAGTACTGTGAAAGTTAAAATTGAAAAACTGATGTGATCATTTTTTTTGTTTTGTAGGAGTGTATGACATAGTCAATAATCTTGGATCTCTTGTGGCCAGGTTAATATTCCAGCCAATAGAGGAGAGTTTTTATATATTCTTTGCTAAAGTAGTGGAGAGGGAAAAGGATGCCATACTTCAGAAGCAGGTAATCTTGGTTCTCATGTCATTAAATCTCATTTAAAGTTCCTGTAGCATTGATCAAGGTGCACTGTACTCATAAACTGCTTTGTTAAATGGCAACTGCTTTGTATAGCTACTTAAAGATAAAAAAAACCCTCTATAACTGCAAGGCAACCAAACAGAAATGTGGAACAGTCTATTTCTCTCTTTTGGGTGCAGGTTGTGGGACTTAAATTGTGGGCCTGGGTGCTGTTTCTCAGCTTTTGTGTGCAAAGTTAGTGCTCTACTAATTGAGCCACAACTCCACTTCCAGCTTTTTTTGGCAGTTAATTGGAGATAAGAGTCTCACAGGCTTTCCTGCTTTGGATGGCTTTGAACCATGATCCTTAGATCTCAGCCTCCTGAGTAGCTAGGATTACAGGGTGGCCACAGGCACTGGACAGTTTCTCTTCTTTTTAATCTGAATTTTCTTGTAGATTTTATCCTTCTATCACATTCAGACTGATGGCAGGATTTACAGCTCACTTCTGTCTTATGGCCCTTACCCTCAGCCCTGTCAAAGCTCTTCTCTCCTCAGTGTAGCTCAAATACCTTCTATGGCATAGTCCTAGGTATAAGAATGAGGTAGCCGCTCTTGTCCTCAGATTCTCAAGAACCAAAGACTGTTGAGGTTGGAGCACGGGTAACTTAGGGCATGGTGAAGAAACAATGTGGTATCCAGGCTTTACTCAGCATACCAATTAAACTTTAGACTGTGACATGCCCTGGGCTACATTCTGATTCTGGGAATCCATGTACTCTTAACAGGTCAGCACAGAAGAGATTTTATTTGAGGAGTATTTGCTTATAGAAAAATTTATTTTTTAAAACTACTGAAAATGTCTCACTTAGAATTAAAAGCAAACTATGCCTATCTTGTACATGTTTTAGAAGATGTTTTGAAAAATATAGTTTATGCATAATATCTCAAGATGAGCTAATCTGGTTCACAATCTGATTTAGAATTATTTTTCTGCCGGGCGCTGGTGTCTCACACCTGTAATCCTAGCTATTCAGGAGGCTGAGATCTGAGGATTATGGTTCAAAGCAGCCCAGGCAGGAAACTCCATGAGACTCTTATCTCCAATAAACCACTAGAAAACCGGAAATGGCGCAATAGCTCAAGTGGTAGAGCGCTCGCCTTGAGCTGAAGAGTGCAGGGACAGTGCCCAAGCCCAGCGTTCAAGCCCCACAACCGACCCTCCCCCCCAAAAAAAATTTATTTTCCTAAGTGTACATTGACAGTACCATCAGAATCTTGATATGTTTTCAAGAGAAGCACAAAAGCTCACTAGTATAGATGAAAATGTGCTGCCTACTTAAGAATAAGTATCAAAGTGGGCAGTATTTGAAATAATAGATCCTAAATGAGATGAAAACTAAGCCTTCCCTTTTCCACCTACAGAGTCATTTGCTAATTCTCATAAAATCAGTGAGGCCCTTAGTTGAAAAAGTGAGCTGTAAAATAGTTTAGAGAGGAGGCCAGAGATGAGGGTGTTCTTCAGCTTTATGATTTATTTATTCAACTTTCTTCTCTTACATCTTGGTTCAGGAGGATGTTGCTGTGGCTGCTACAGTTTTGGAGTTCCTGCTAAAGTTGGCTCTGCTAACCGGTCTGACCATCACTGTTTTTGGCTTTGCTTATTCTCAGTTGGCTCTGGATATCTATGGAGGGGCCATGCTTAGCTCAGGAACAGGTATGCCCTAGAGTTTTGCTGGATTTAATCTAATTTCCAAATAGAAATAGAAGTGTCTCATGAAATTCAAGAAAACATGCACTCTTAATTGACTAATGTATTGGTGCAAGGCAACTGTCAGTAGAGGGGTCTTTGGGATTGTTCCCTCATACAAGCTAATATATATATAGGGTGTGGTCAGGGGCTTGCACCAAGTCCATCAATTACTTCCCCAACATCACCTGAAGACATTGTCATGAAACCTCCCTACTATTGGCTTTCTTCTCAGTCAGACCTAAGCACTTGCCTATGTTCCCTCTGGCTTGAAGGACCAGCGTTTAATGAGCCTCTGCTTGGTCCTAAACACATTTGAATATAGTAAATGCTACATCAATCTCAAGACCTGATGCATGAAAGTCTCTGAAGGATAACCCAGCATCATTTGCAGAGAATAAAATTGATCTCAGCAAATAAAATTGTATATGTAATAATATATTAGTGGTTTTTAAAGGAGAAAAGTATTGAATGAATCTGACATTGAAATACGTGGTTCCTAGGTTGCTGCGAATCTCAAAGCACTTGCTAGTCTTTGGAGATTTCACCAGTTTGAAGATGTGTAGGACTGAAAGCTGACAGTCTGCTTGCAGTGTTTTGCCTTGTGTTTAGCAATTCCTCAGGTTCAGGTCACTAGACAGGAACCTGGAAGATTCTTTCTGTTATCCATCTCAATATAAAGAGTTTTGTCGCTGCCATTTTACAATGGCATATTTTAACCACTCTCACGAGGCTCAGTCTTTTGGAATTAGTTGTAGCAGGGAGATCCAGGTTTTCACATTAGAGCAAAGGCTATTAAGTTTGAGGAAAAATCTACTGTGCAGTCAATAAAGTGGTTTGCAACTTGTGGTGGGGTTTGTGTTGTGAGAAGTATATTTTCATAAGGCAAATAGGAAGCCATTAATGAGTTTATGTGCAGAGATTAGAAAACAATCACAAAGAAACACCCTCTAAAGCAACCACAGGATGTTGCCAAGAGAGGCTCTCCCTTCACAATTAGTTCTGAGTGCTCAAACTGTCATAGCAATCTTTTGCATGCCAACTTAAAAAGTTGGCATTTCACTTGCTGGCCCTATGAGCCGTTAGTTCTTCAGCAAGAAATCTGAACATTTATATCTGTATTTTTGTTTTTAGCTCATTGTTTTAATCAATGCCAAGGAATGCCAGGAATCCTGCAGTGAGCATGCAGTTTGCCCCTTGCTACCAGCAGGTCCCATGATCCAGGTTCTTGTGTTCTTTGTGACTTGGCCGAACTGAGGATACATATGTGCCTTCTATTTGTACTTTAGACTCTGCATGGATTGTTTCTTTATAGGACCCATTTTGCTGCGGTGCTATTGTGTCTATGTTCTTCTGCTTGCCATCAATGGAGTGACTGAGTGTTTCACATTTGCTGCCATGAGCAAAGAGGAAGTTGACAGGTAGGTAATCTAGAAGGTACACTTGTAATCAGGGCCTTTGTCCAAAATAAAGTAACTTTCCACTTTTCAGAGCATTCCTTTAGCTGTGGCTCTCAAAGGCCATATTAAATCACTAGGATGTACCTCCTTGGGACCACTAATGCCTTACCCCAATTCAGCTAGTACTTCCATGGAAGGCTGGGAGGAAGCAAATTTTATTTGCTTCACTATTAAAGGGAACAATATCAACCCTGATGTGTCCTGTTTGTCCATGTGTTAGAGTCAGCATAGAACAAGTTAGACTATCATTCTTTTTTCTTTTCCCAGTTTCCTAGGAATAGCCCTTAGCTCTAAGGGATTATCAAAGAGCTTGTTCAAAATGCAGATTCCTTGTCCTGAGAAACTGATTATAAGTCTGAGATCTCAGTGATTCTGTGATACTTCTCAGAGAAAGACTCAAATGCACATATACATTTTGCCACAATTTTTTCTCATCTTTTGATCCCAGATCAGGACCCCTACCCTGGTAACTTGACCAGTGTTTTTTAACGCTAGTTCTGATCAACATCCCCATGGAACTTGTTAGAAATGAAGATTCTTGTCCATTCTACTTCCACTATTCTATCCTATTATACTAGTAGAATCAACAGGCCCTTGAGCTGTGTGTGTTTTTCTTTTTCTTTCTTTCTTTTTTTTTTTTGTCAGTCGTGGGGCTTGAACTCTGGGCCTGGGCACTGTCTCTCAGCTCTTCAGCTCAAGGCTAGCACTCTACCATTTGAGCCACAGCACCACTTCCAATTTTCTGAGTGGTTTATTGGAGATAATAGTCTCATGGCCTTTCCTGCCTAGGCTGACTTTGAACAGTGGTCCTCAGATCTCAACCTTCTTAGCAGCTAGGATTACAGGTGTGAGCCACCACACCCGGCTTCATGTGTGTTTTTAAAAAATTCCTTAACTGAGCTGGGAAGTTGGCTCAGTAGTAGAGTGCTTGCTTCGCATGCATGAGGCCCTGGGTTCAATTCCTCAGCACCACATAAGCAGAAAAAAGCTGGAAGTGGTGCTGTGGCTCAAGTGGTAGGGTACTAACCTTGAGCTGAAGAGCTGAGAGACAGCACCTGGGCCCAGAGTTCAGCCCCCAGGACCAACCAAAAAAAAAAAAGTTCCTTAACTGTTATGTTGCTCACACCTGTAATCCTACCTGAGATCTGAGGATCATAGTTTGGAGCCAGTTGGAGCAGGAAAGTCCATGAGACTCTTATTTCCAATTAATCATCAAAAAGCTGACAGTGGAACTGTGGCTCAAGTGATAGGGTGCTAGTCTTGAGCAAAAAAAGCTTAAGGACAGCACCCAAACCCTGAGTTCAAGCCTCTGGACCAGCACACCCTCAGAAAAATCTCAAATATTCTAAGGTGAATTCCTGGCTAAGTACTTTTGGCTCATACCCAGGATTATCTATATCTTATGTTCTAAATGCCAGCAGTAACCATACAGTATCATTACTACTGGATGAGGTTGAGGAAAAGAATAAAAATAATTGGGGGAAAAAAAAGTCATCTACAGTGGTGCATGCCTGTTATCCCAGCTACGGAAGAGGTGGAGGGCAGGAGGATGGAGAGGTCAAGGCTAGTCCAGACAAAGTTACCAAGACCTTATAATACAAAATATAAACAAAAATGTTAGAGATGAGGCTCAAGTGGTAAAACACTTGTCTAGCCTGAGAGTGGCACTGTATTCATTCCCCATAATAAATAAATAAATAAATAAGATGATAATGAAGATAGAATTGAAGGTGAATATAGTGGATGAGTGGCCCTCAAAATTCATCTTCCCCTTGAGCCTGGGTTCTTGGGGACTTTTGTAATGTGTCTCTAACGTCTGCGCTGTTGAGAACCTTCAG
The DNA here is from genome assembly GCF_019054845.1 of Dipodomys spectabilis. NCBI lineage: Eukaryota > Metazoa > Chordata > Mammalia > Rodentia > Heteromyidae > Dipodomys > Dipodomys spectabilis. The sequence continues at coordinate 5,888,887 of NW_024870731.1, forward strand.
CGGCCTGGTTTTAGAGGCAGAGGGTCCTTCTCCTTTCTCAGAGCAGCCTAGCTTCCCATCTTGGGCTGCCTCATGTAGAAGCCACATAGTAGTTGAGAGCTAGGGTGTAACCAGAGTGCTTCTCGGACTAATGATATTCTCCTGGAAAGTTCTGATTCTCTACCACTACCCCAAGCCAAGCTAAAATTAGCATTTTAGAAAGCTTGAGCCAGGAAATCTATTTATTGCCAGATGAAGGTGATTCTGATTCTACTGCTGAAGAACAGCAGCTTTCACAGTCAACACTCACTTCAGCACTGTAACCCATTATACAGAAATTAAATTCACAAAGCAGAAACTATACCAGTTGTACACTGAAGATACAGTATTGATCATTTTTATTGTATTTTGACTTTCAAAAATTCTACCTTGTGGTCTACTGAATTGATGTCCCATCCTATTAGTAGGCCAGTACTCATAGTTTTAAAAAATAGTGATCTAGACATACTTTTTACCTTAGATATATTTATAGCTATAGGACTGCTTTGAACTGAGCATGATGAAAACTTTAGTATGCAGGAGGCTGAGGCAAGAGAATTGGGAATTCTAGAATGCCTGGCCTGCATCTTGACTTCCATACCAGCCTGCATTGGCCTTAATTCAAAAAACCAAACAAGTAAAAAAATAAACTCCTTTGAGCCTATCCTTGTTTCCCATGGATGAAAAAGTCTGCTTAACTTAGAAAATACCATGTTTTTCTCAAGACATTGTAATAAACTGACACGTTGAATTGTAACCCTATTATGCAAGTACCTAAAGACAATAAAATTACATTAAAAGAAAAAAGAAAATATCTATACAACTCATGGGTAAAGATGAGAGGGAGGGACTGGGAGAGAGTGAGGGAACAGAAGATACTGTAAGAAAGGAAACGTACTCATTACCTGACTCACGTAATTGTAATCCCTTTGTACATCACTCTATAATAGCAATAAAGTAAATTAATTTTTTAAAAATAGAAAATACCATGTTATCTCTTGAAAGCTGCTTCTGCTAGTAAATAGCTTAAAAAATAGGATTTATGCCTGGGGGCATGGCTTAGTGCCTGCCTAGAATGCTCAAGGCCCTGAATTCAACCTTTACAGTACTGAGAAAAAAACAATATACAAACATACATACATTTTAAAGCATGTTGAGTGGTGTGTGTGTGTGTGTGTACTGTGTATAATTTAAATAACTTAAAGCATGACTTGTGATGGAGTAGAACAAGCTTGTACTAGGAGTCTACCATTGAGGAGTTATTTTGGCTTCCACACACCCCCACCCCCAGCTTTGATTCAGAATCTCTTAATTAGTGGAAATTGGCCTGGAACTTACTATGTAGCCCAGGCTGGCCTTGAACTTGCAGTCCTCCTGCATCAGCCTCCTTTGTGCTGTAATTGCAAGTGTACACTACCATGACCAGCTAGGAGTCTTGTCACTTTGAAGGGAATTTTATTGTTGTAACTTCAGCAGTAGTGTAGAGCAGGGGTGAGTTAACAGTAAACCCATTTAAATTTTTTTTTAAAAAATCTGGCAACCAAGTCATGAAAATTATGAAATTATGTACAGTAGCTAATCTTCTTTCCTTTCATATTGCATTGAGCCAAAAGAAACACATTTTTCTGGGAAGTGCTGGGATTTGAACTCAGAGTTGCTTGCTTGCTTGGCAGTCACTGCATCCCTTTAGCTACTCCCCCAGTCCCTTTTTCAATTTTTCTTTTCTTTCCTTTTTTCCCTTTTTTTTTTTAATGCTGGTCCTGGGACTTGAACTTGGGGCCTGGGAACTGTCCCTGAACTTTTTTTGCTCAAATCTAGCACTCTACCACTTGAGCCACAGCTCCACTTCCAGATTTTTGATGATTAATTAGAGATAAGAATCTCACAGACTTTTCTGCTTGGACTGACTTCAAACTGCAATCCTCAGATCTCAGCTTCCTGAATAGCTAGTATTATAGGCTTGAACCACTGACACAGGGCTTGAAAAACCTTCCTTATGGAGGTATGTCCTCTTGTACTGGTGCTCATTAATAGAGATGTTCTATTGACATGCAAATAAATTCCTCTGGAATTCTGGATAAAATCATACCTCCCCAGTTAGAATATAGAATAGAGGGTGGGCATTCTTACCATGCACTTTGATAAATTGTATTTCCACAGCACGTTGACCTTGGTCAGCCCAAGTGCATTCAGGAAACCCAGCTTTCTTATTGTCCCTCATGTGCAGAACCTCGATGGTAGCTTCAGAGGCTACCCAACCTAGTGGACCCAGCATGGGACCTAAAAGGTTTCATTCCATAACCACTATATAGTTAGAGAATACTTGCTATGAGCTAAGCAGAAACCACATACTGGCAAGTTTAATTCCTGGCTGTCCCACAGGACTTTTGGAGGACCATGGTAGTTACTTTATGTTGGCTAAGAATTGATTCTTTCCTTTGTAGAGAACCTGAGCTGAGTAAGTTTTGATGTGCTGCTTTGGAATCAGAAGTGAAAGGAGTAGTATAACCATTCAGCTCCAGAATCCAAAGACCCCTAGAGGTGTAGAGAGCTGAAGAAGGATGGCTGAGAGTCTGGAAAGAACCAGAGGGGATCCAGACTGTTCATATTTCATTCTGGAGGATGGTCACTTATTTTGAATGAGATCCACTTAAGTTCCTGGGGTACTTATGTGAGGTGCTGAAGCTTAGGAGTCAAGAGTCAAGTTTAAATGTTGGCTTACTTCCTGGATAGGTTCCTCAGCCTCTCTGTGCTACTTTTCTTGTCCCAAACTCTGCAGCACAGGAGTCATGTATATCCATTACTCTGAGTGACTCTAGCTCTCCTCATAGTGCTGCTTACAGAGTGGGCTTCCAGTATATGACTGTTACCCAGGTTACAGTCTTGTACCTCATGTCAGGAACTGGGACTAAGCAGGATTACAAAGTGTCAGTAATAAACTATTATCCTTAAAAAAGTAAATATCTTAAGTGGTTAGTTTTCTTATTCCTCTCTTCAGGGATGAAAGGAACAGTGCCACATTAACTATGTAATATTCCATGTTATGAAAGCCTACATTTTCATAAAACCTAGCTCTTGGCTTCCAAGAGCAGAAGGATTATGAATTCAAGGCCAGCATGGGCTGCATAGCAAGACCTCTCTCAAAAATTTAAGGGCTGGGCTGGGAAGGTGGCTCAGTGGTAGAGTGCTTGCCTTGCATGCAAGAGTCCCTGGGTTCGATTCCTCAGCACCACATAAGCAAAAAGAAAAAAGCCGGAAGTGGCGCTGTGGCTCATGTGGTAGAGCACTAGCCTTGAACTGAAGAGCTGAGGGACAGCGCCTAGGCCCAGAGTTCAGGCCCCACGACCGGACACAAAAAAATAAAATAAAAAAATAAAAAAAATTTAAGGGCTGAGCCTGGCACTGGTAATAAGTTACCTGGGGGCTGAAATTAGAAGATCTGAGTTTGAGGCCAGCCTGGGCAGTAAAGTTTGCAAAAATCCTTTTCAGTCCATAGTAGGGCATAGTGGCATATGCCTGTCAAACAAAGCTACATAGGAGGTTGAAATTGGGAAAATGTGCTAGATCAGCCTGGACAGAAAAATCAGAGAGACTCTGTCTCCAAGGAGGGATGATCCTAGGAGTCTCATGGACTTTCTAGCCTGGTCTGGCTTTGAACTGTAATCCTCAAATTTCTGCTTCCTGAGTTGCTAGGATTATAGGTGTGAGCCACTGGCACTTGGCTTCATACCTCCACTTTTGACTTTTGGTGGTTAATTGGAGATAATCTCACAGATTTTCCTGCCTGGGCTGACTTTGAACGATGACCCATAGATCTCAGCATCCTGAATAGCTACGATTATGGTCGTGAGCTACTAGCACCTGGTGGTAAATAAGTAGTATGCATAAGGCTCTGAGTTCAGTCCTCAGGACTAGGAAAAAACAAACCAAAACTAAAAAAACCAACCTTAAATTGTGGGAACTCAGGTTCTTTCGCTGAGTTGAATTCACACTCACTTTTTTGCAACAGTCTTATCTTGGAGCAAAGTACCCACTGACCTTGTTTGCTTGTTTTCCTCTCTCCAGATATAATTTCACAATGCTGGCACTGTCCTCTTCATTCCTAGTGTTATCCTATCTCCTGACCCGCTGGTGTGGCAGTGTGGGCTTCATTTTGGCCAACTGCTTTAATATGAGCATTCGGATCACACAGAGTCTTCGTTTCATCCATCGCTACTATCAGAAGAGTCCCCACAGGCCCTTGGCTGGCCTGCGTGTGTCACCCGTACTTCTTGGGGTATTTTCCCTCAGTGCTGTGATTACCAGTATTTCAGAGGTAAGATTAACTGCAGCTCAAATTCTTCTGTGGGCTACCCACTATTCTTCCCTCTAGGTTTCCCTTTCCCACAACACCTGAACAATTGGATGAGTATTTGCCTCCTCCCACCCTTCCTCAGGCTTCTGAGGTAGCATCTCATGATAGACATGGCAAAAGATCGTCACTGGTGGGAAGAGAGCAGACACATCTTATTTAGCTTGGAAGCTTCCCTGGCTTGTCCCAAAGAAAGGGGGTATAGACGGAGGAATTGGCAGTGACTGTGATTTCTTTCCCCAGGTGTTCCTCTGTTGTGAGCAAGGCTGGCCCGCCAGGCTGACACACATTGTTGTGGGGGCCTTCTGTTTAGGAGTGACTCTTGGGACAGCATTCCTCACAGAGACCAAGCTGATCCACTTTCTCAGGACTCAGTTGGGTGTGTCCAGAGTCACTGACAAAATGACATGACTTCAGAGATGCCTTGACACCTGTGGTACTTGGACCCACTGTGGGGTGGGTCTTAAATGGAACACATTGCTGTGCAAAAGCCCTGCTTTGGGGTCTACAGAATGAAAGCCACCCAAGAAGTGAGAAGCCCGCATGAAACACTGCCCTTTGACACCTTCCACCCAAAGGAGGACTGTGCTTTCTAAGATGAAGACCAAAAAGCCCTTTTAAATCAGTTTTTTCATCATTTTATTCTAATCAGCATTTTTCATTTTTATTTGTGTATTAATTCCTGTGGATGTGATTGATCTTTGCAGGAACATGCTTTTTATAACCTATATCTTAGATATTAATAGTTAATGGTGATTTGGCCAAAAAGAGAGATGAGTTATTTACCCTTCACAAGAATGTTTCATTTCTTCTGTTTAAGAAGTTAGGAGATGGGCTGGGAAGGTAGCTTAGTGGTAGAGCGCTTGCCTTGCATGCATGAGGCCCTGGGTTCAATTCCTCAGTACCACATAAGCAAAAAGAAAAAAGCTGGAAGTGGCACTGTGGCTCAAGTGACAGAGCGCTAGCCTTGAGCTGAAGAGCTGAGGGACAGCACCCAGGCCCAGAGTTCAGGCCCCACTACCGGACCCAAAAAAAAAGAAAAATAAAAGAAGTTAGGAGAGTTGTGGCTTTCCCTGGGTCACTGCTATGGTCTGAGAGAAAGAAGAAAAAAAGAGAGAAAGAAAAAAAAAATGTTTCTCTGCAAGAAATCCAAGAAATGATGTTTTTTCCTAAGGCCAGTTCATGCCTTCCTCCGCATGGGGCCTCTGATTGGTTGATTTGAGAGTGAATAAGAGCTAGCTGATGGGGTTTTGATAGTAACTAATCCAGTGTGAGCTACTTTGTCTCCCAGAGAGGAAGGCTGCTTCATAGCTTTCTGCAATTTCACACATGGAAATTATACAACTGATGACTGAAATTACATGTATATCCTTTTTTATCCTCAGAATAAAATAGAATAAATTGCATAGAGCAAGTATCAGTGAGTCAAACATTTTAGCTGGTCCATCTATTTTAGCAGGAGGCAGTAGAACTGAATTCCAGCCTTGGAGCAAAAGTGGCAGGCCTGGGCATTGGGTTACCCTGAGCCAGGCTCCTTACATCTGCACCTGCAGGCAATGTCAAACATTATTTTGGGTTGTAAAGTTTTTCTATTTTCAATAATGTGGAGTTCCCTTTTGGATATGTCTACTCTTTGGAGCTACATGCACAACCTATATCAATAGTTAAGAAACTTCTGACCCAATGCCCCCACATCTTCCATATTTACCCCCAGAGAAACAGCCAATTGAGGCCACTAGTATCATGTATAAAATGAATACACTTAAGCCAGGCACTGGTGACTAACACCCATAATCCTAGCTTCTCAGGAGGTTGAGACCTAAAGGATCATGGTTCAAAGTCAGCTTAGACAGAAAAGCCCACAAGAGTCTATTGTCAACCAGCAAAATATCAGGTTAGAGGTGTGGCTTAAGTGGTAGAGCACCAGCTATGGGCAAAAAAAGTACGAGGCCCTGAGTTCAGGTTCTGGAACCAGCACAAACACATAAAATAAAAACCCATGCATTTAAATCCATATGTACCTGGCACTGGTGACTCATGCCTGTAATTCTAAGGAGGCAGAGATCTGAGGATCACATTTCGAAGCCAGCCTGGGCAGGAAATCCATAAGACTTCTCTATTAACCACCAAAAAAGCCAAAAGTGGAGCTGTGGCTCAAGTGGCAGAGTGCTAGTCTTGAAATAGTCCAGGAATAGGGCTTAGGTCCTGAGTTCAAGCCCCAGGACTGGCACAAAAATAAAAAATTTAAAAACCCCACATGCCTGGAGCTAGTACCAAGAGCTATACCAAGACTGAAGTCAGTCACCTTGATACGCTGTTGTTGTTTTATCATACTAGGTAGAGGTTGAACATAGGACTTTGTACATTTCACAAAGTACATGTTTACAAGCACTGGAGGATCAAAGTTCAGAACCATCATGGGCAGAAAAATCTGTGACTCCATCTCTAGTTAACAGGCAAAATGCCAGACTGGAGTTATGGGTCAAGTGATAAAGCAACAGCCATGGTCAAGAAAGCTGAGCAAAAATACAAGGCCCTGAGGTCAATCCTTGCCACATTATTAGCACAACAGGGGAGAGGAAAGGAAAGCAGAGGGGAAGAGAAGGGAGAAAAAGTGATGGGGGAGAGGGGAGAAGGGAGAGGAGTGAAAAGAGGAGAGGAGAGATGAGAAGAGAGAAAAAGAGAGGAAAGAAGAGAGGTGAGAACCCACTCCACACCTTCAGAATCTAGGGCCAGAGCTCAGTTTTTTGGCAAGCCACATGTGTGATGCCACCAAGCTCATCCCAGCCCATCATCCTCCTTAGTGGCAGACCCAGCACCATTCATGCCTAAACCTATGGTCTATGTTCTTTGTTCCAGGAATAAAAAGCCTTGCGATTGACAAGGTCTTTGGTACCAAGACTGAGAGCGAGGCTCTGCAGTAGACACAGCTTCTTCTCTCATATCTCTCTGTGCTGTCCACTGGGTGCTAGTGTTAGGGCCTGCTCCCAGCTCGCTGGGACTGCCCATGACTCCTTCCTATATCCTGCTTCCCTGCTTCCAGAAAAAATGTTGTGGCCATATGTTTTCCTCTTGTTAACACAATCCTACTTCTGCGCTATCAGCACTTGGTCCCAGGCCCTTCACAGTTCACTGCTGTCCCCCCCCCCCCCGCCCCCCCCACCTGTTCTGACCTCCCTGAAGTCAAGTGGACCTGACCATAGTCTCTAGTACTTTACTTTGCTACCCTCCTTTGCTCCCAAACACACCTGTTGCCTTAGGGCTACTGCACACATGACTAGATTTTGAGGGGATTCCCACTTTGGGCTTTAGTATACTTGGTAGCACTGAGGCTACTTCCCTGTGGAAACAGGTTTCTAAGGTGTATCCTTTTACCAAAAGGAGAAGGCTTTGGTTGTTTGAATAACAGTATTGCTGGCTTTTTGTGCTCTGGCTACATATAACTATTAACCACTTAGACTTGGCCTTAGACCTGCAGGATGCTTCTATGTTACTTAATATTCATTCTATAGTGATTCCTGGCTCTGAAGGTGCTGTCTGCGCTGCTTCTTAGCCTACTGAAAATGTGGCTTGCCCTTCCTTCCCTCCCTTCCTCCCTTCCTTCCTTCCTCCCTCCATCTATTTGTCTATACTTCTCTCCCTCTCCCCACCTCTGTCTGGGGGGTGGGCATCCTGAGGCTTGAACTTAGGTCTGGGTACTGTCCCCAAGGTAGGTTTGTATTTTGCTCAAGGCTAGCACTCTGGCACATGAGCCACAGCTCCACTTTTAGCTTTTTGCTAGTTAAGAGATAAGAGTCTTATAGACTTTTCCTGCTCAGACTAGCTTTGAACTGCAGTTCTCAGATCTCAGCTACCTGAGCAGCTAGGATTATAGTTGTGAGCCACTGGCACTCAGCTGTTCTTTATCTTTTCCTTCCTTCCTTCCTTCCTTCCTTCCTTCCTTCCTTCCTTCCTTCCTTCCTTTCTTTCTTTCTTTCTTTCTTTCTTTCTTTCTTTCTTTCTTTCTTTCTTTTTTGCCAGTCCTGGGGCTTGAACTCCTGGGGTTGAACACTTTCCCTAACTTCTTTTTTTTTTTGGGGGGGGGGTCCAGTCGTGGGGCCTGAACTCTGGGCCTGGGTGCTGTCCCTCAGCTCTTCAGCTCAAGGTTAGGGCTCTACCACTTGAGCCACAGCACCACTTCCGGCTTTTTTCTTATGTGGTGCTGAGGAATCGAACCCAGGGCCTCGAGCATGCAAGGCAAGTGCTCTACCACTGAGCCACCTTCCCAGCCCCTTTCCCTAGCTTCTTTTGCTCAAGGCTAGCACTCTACCACTTGAACCACAGTGCCACTTTCAGCTTTTTCTGTTTATGTGGTACTGAGGAATTGAACCCAAGACTCATGCATGCTAGGCAAGCACTCTACCACATTCCCAGCCCTTTTCTTTATCTTTAATTAAGTATTCCTGTTGCAGGTTTCATGTCAGTCCTCTGGTTTGGAAAGGAATAATTTTTTGTTTGTTTGTTTTTTTGGTTGGTCATGGGGCTTGATCTGGGCCTGGGTGCTATCCCTGAGCTCATCAGCTCAAGGCAAGTGCTCTACCACTTGAACCACAGCACCACTTCCAGTTTTCTGGTGGTTAATTGAACTTTCTTGCCTAGAATGTATGAATCCCTAGATTTGATCTCCAGCTCTGATTCATTTATACAAAGACGAACAATAACCTATCAGGCATTTTTCCCTTGATGTTGAGGAAGAGACAGGAGCTGGAAGCATCCAGAACCTGAAAACAAGCCCAGGTGAGAAAATAGTGCTCTGTGTGCTCTGTGTAACCTCTGGGCTATATGGGATTCTATTTCAGCAAGAAAATCAAGGACAGCTTGATCCATGACCAAGTCTTCAAAGAGCTAACTGGGAAATGGACTGTGCCTGGAGTGGGAACTAGAGAAAGAGTAAGAACAAGAGAAACCTTTCAGATCCTTACAAACCCCTGTTCTTTGAGGAAGCCAGGTAGTGGTGTCTAGGTAAAGAGATTAAGCCATGAAGAGAGTGCCCAGGAGTTCAGTCTTGAGAACCTTTGTACCAATCACAGCAGTCCCAAAGTAGCTTAGGATGCCAATTCCATGAGGTTCTCAGTTGCCCTAGGAGAGAATTCTAGAAGCCTAGAGGGCTATAAGTACCTGTCAGGAAGGAGCAGATTTGAAAAGAAGATGGAGCTGATGCACAGGTATCAGGGATCCTGTAGAAATTTCTCCAAGAGAATGAGACAGTCCTGGGAAGAGCAATGGAACTCAAACACTACTCTAACGTACAGCTTTCCTTTGGTCAATAGTCCATGACTATGCAGGAATGGACTGAGACTCATATATTTAATTTAGAAATAAGATTTCTGAGCCACCACACATGCCCATGACAAATTGATTGTTTTACTGTTATCTACCATACCCCAGTAATTAGCCCTTAATGTTTTAAACATTTCATGTGCTAACTACTTTCAAAGATAGCAATAAGAGTACTTCACTTGAAGAATTAGGAGAGAGAAGACTCATTGCATTGTCAGTCAGTCCCTAAGGCTCAATAGGGCCTTATCAGTGCCCTATTGAGTCATCATTCATTTTTAATCAGAACTGCCTGGGTCTATCCGTGCAAAGTAGGGGAAACAGATTCTTAATATAGTTGAGCTTCCTTTAGGGACCTAATGAAGAAGTCTTATAGATACTTCTGTATTGTCCTAAAGATGAATGAGGAGTTATTAGTTATCCCGCTTCAAATGTAGTTGTTCTTTTTTTTCTTTTCTTTTGTTGATTGTTGGGCTTGAATTTAGGGCCTGGGCTCTGTCCCTGAGCTCTTTTGCTTAAGGCTAGTACTCTACCACTCTGAGCCACAGCTCCACTTCTAGTTTTTGAGTGGTTAATTGGAGATAAGAGTCACACAGGGACTTTCCTGCCATGGCTGGCTTTGAACCTCGATCCTCAAATCTTAGCCTCCTGAGTAGCTAGGTTACAGGTGTGAGCTGCTGGTGCCTGGCTTGTAGTTGTTCTGTGTCTGCTACTTCCCCACCTTTCTTGGGAAGTGTTTGGTGAGATGTAGGAAGTTGATCCTTTCCTTTGAGTAATAGTCATCAGCAGCAGCAGACTAGTGTGCCTAGAATTATCCCTATTTCTGCTGGTTCCTGCATACTTACTTTTGGAGACCATATCTCTCAGCTTGTGAAAACTATCTGTACTCTGGCACACACTGAACTATTGTTGGCTATTTGATGCAGTTCTTACTCTCTTCACATATTTAAAAATCATTTTTGAAGCATAGTTTGAATTTTGGAACTGATAAATTTTGTGATAGTTGCTGTTCCATTGCTGTTTTGTTCTGTTGCTAGGACAAAATACCTGAGATAACCTGAGTTATCTGAGGGAAGTATTTCTTTTGGCCATGGATGTTCAGTTCTGAAGCTTTAGGCTTGTTACAAGGCAGAATACCATGGTGAGGAATATGTGGTAGAACGGAGCTGGTCACTATGGTGCCCAGAAAACAGAGTAGCTAAGATTATAGGCATAATCCTGCTGGCTGAGTACATTTCTTTTTTGGACAATGTCACTCTCTCCCAGGGCCAGGTGGATCTTGAGAGGTTGCCTCCTTGTGAGTCTGGCAGAGGCTAGACTCTGGGGCCCTTCCTGGCCCTCTTCCTACCTGAACACTTAGATATTTCTTACCTCCTCTGCAGCCCAGACAGTTGGCAAGTTGTCATCTGTGGTCAGGCTAGTGGACAATGAGAGGAGGAGGACTTAGAGCTAAGTACTGCCCTCCCAAGTTGTACTCTGGGTCCCTCTGTTGTTGAAGATGTGTCCAGCCTCCTCCTCATCCCCATAATCAACCCTCTTTGCTTCTAAATGTAAAGCTCCTAAAGAAGAAATGTAATTCTTGCTAGTTATTGTAGATTATAGGTCATAAATGAGCTAGTACCTGAGTCATCTTGGCGTGAGCTAAGTTCCCTGGCCTAAACACCTGTTACTGAGTAGAAGATGAACAGAGTGACATGGTATATGGATAAAATCATGCATCTGTAACAGAATGGCTGCCTTGTGAAGGGATCCTATAGACTACCATTTACTTGTCACATTTTGCAACCTCTACTAAAGGTACCTCCAAAGTTATGACCCTGTTGACTATTGTCACAATGTTTCTCTGGCCTGACAATGCCTTTGACAGAGGCCATCTGGGTTCACTGTGCTCAAGAGAAAAGAGACCTGAAAATTTAACTATTTCTGGACATTTCCTCCTGCCAGTCTCTTAACATTGAATCTCATCTACACCACTTCATCACTAGTCTGGATTTCTAAACAGGCTCAGATGCTGTCAGCGCAGTCAGTGAGCAGTGACTAATTAAAACACGACTGCATTAGTCATGTTGGAGGTGACAACCGAGAGCATGTTTCTGGTCATGTCTGGGAGATCCTGACACTTTCTAATTATGTGGAACTAATGGCATGAGGCTTCCATGCAGGAGAAGGGAAAGTTGGAAGGAAAGCATGGCTCACTGTGGACAGCATTAGTTTGTTCCAGGCTCACCTAAGCTTCATCCCTTGATGCTTTTTATTGACAATCATGAACCATGAGTGAGATTGTTTGCCTGTAGTCCTGGAGGCAGAGGCAAGATTATGGGTTCAGGGCCAGCTTGGGTTTATATAGTAAGACCCTGTCTTGGGGAAAAACGGCAAGCACATCATGAGCAGTGACACTGAGGTGAACAGCATTAGGGTTATAGGGAACTCCTTTGAAAGCCTTTCTATTCTGAGAATTGTGAGCCAACTCCCAGAAGGGAAACTCAGGAGTCTCAGGTGAAAACTACAGACACCCCAGGCTCAGCAAATACTGGTTTGGCCTGACCCAGGTTATTTATGGAGAACCACAAAAGACTCGAACAAATACAACATTGTAGCAAGAAAAAAAAAAGTTTTCCTCCACATCATCCCAACCAAACTAAAGTTGCTAACATAGTTTTCCTTGCTTTTCTAGGGCTTTAACATAATTTTATGAACAGATTAACATAGTACTTTTGTTTTTTCGCCAGTCCTGGGACTTGAATTCTGTGCTTGGGCACTGTCCCTGCACTTCATGTGCTCAAGGCTAGCATTCTCACAGACTTCCCTGCCCCAGCTGGCTTCAAAGCATGATCCTCAGATCTTAGCCTCCTGTAGCTAGGATTACAGGCCTGAGCCATTGGCTTCCTGCACATAGTACATTTTTATGTTTCTAAATTAGATAATGAAAGCTGGGCGCTGGTGGCTCACGCCTGTAATCCTAGCTACTCAGGAGGCTGAGATCTGAGGATTGCGGTTCAAAGCCAGCCCGGGCAAGAGAGACTGTGAGACTCCTATCTCCAATAAACCACCAGAAAACCGGAAGTGGCGCTGTAGCTCAAGTGGTAGAGTGCTCGCCTTGAGCTGAAGAGCTGAGGGACAACGCCCAGGCCCAGAGTTCAAGCCCCACGACCGATAAAATAAAATAAATAAATTAGATAATGAAGATTGTTCTTTATCCCACATAGCTTCTGAGGTCCCTAAGTGACATCTTTCTAATGATAAGAGAATGTTCTTGCAAGTATGCAGATGTCACACCGTGGAGGGGAGGGAAATAGAAAGGGCCAGACTGCTTACATTTATTTCTTTTTCTTTCTTTCTTGTCTTTTTTTTTTGAGTTTTTTTTTTTAGAGTTCAAGCCTAGAGCTTGAACTCTAGGCTTTGGCATTGTTCCTGAGCTCCTTTTGCTCAAGACTAGAGCTCTACCCACTTCAGCCACAGTGCCACTCCCAGCTTTTTCTGTGATTAATTGGAGGTTAGAGTCTCAAGGACTTTTCTGCCTGGACTGGCTTTGGACCTTGATCCTCAGATCTCTACCTCCTAAGTAGCTAGGATTACAGGCATGAGCCACCAGTGCCTGGCTCCATTTGTTTCTTTTGTAATAGAGAAATCATGTAGTGTTCTGGCTGTAAATAGCACCCTTACTCATGATGCCTAAGTATACTAGCAAGTCTTATTTTTGCTTTCACCTGGATCTCCCTGCAGCAAACCTGTGAATACAGGGACAGAGATGGGCTCTAGGTGGAAGGTCCTAGAAGTGTCCTGCCTTCTAGTTCCTTCCATTTACAGCAACATGGGAGAAATCTGTCTTTTGATGTATAGCTAGAGGTTTCATTTTATGGGAGGAGTTGGTAAGTGGATGTTGTTTTCCAGTGACAATTCTGTTTTGTTACATGCCATTGTTTATGCCTTACCTGGCTGTCCTTCTCTATAACTTGGTGACCTTGAACAGGTCTCCCTCATTTCATTAGCTATAGAGTATGTGCCAGGTGTGTATGAAGACATTCAGGTGTGTTAGATGTGAAATTTCTACAGCAGATCCTGTTAGCTACATGTTACAGGTGAGGAAACCCAGATATGAAGAAGTGGCCATGCAGTTAGGAAGAAAATAGCAGAACTGCAGTCCACCCTGACCCTATGTGATCCCAGGCGTGCTGTCCCCTGCTCCTCAAAGGCTTACTGTGGCTGAGCTATCAAAGACAGAAGAGAGGAAACTACAAAAATTCAGCAGCTTTTCACTGTTACATAAAAGCTTAACTGGTAAACCTTTTGAAAACTACACATGCCAGCTATCAGTGGCTCACACATATAATCCTAGCTGCTCAGGAGGCTGAGAACCAATGATTGCAGTTGAATGCCAGCCTTGAGCAAATAAAGCTAAGGGACAGTGCCCAGGCCTTGAGTTTAAGCCTCAATAATGACACACACACACACACACAAAAAAAAAAACTAAGCACATTATTTTTACATGGATTAAGTTTCCTTCAGCCCTGTCATCACAGTAGATACCTAGCCCAGGGCACATTTTGTTGATGAACCCATGTTCCAATCACCTGTCTGATGTCTGACCTGGCTCTTAGGTACCCTCTACATCTCCAGAAGGAACCACTGTACTGCCTCTGCTCCTCATAACCCTGCCCAGCTGGAGAATTTTGGTCAGACCCAGTGGCTCTGTGCTCTTACCTTCCACCTTCTTTGCCCACCATGGTCCCCTTCCTTCTGAAAGCCCTGGGATTTTTCTCCCTTGAGAACTAGGAGATGGAAGCATCCTCGAAAGGCACTTTGAGGCACGCCTCAGACATGGCCCACTCTTTCGCAACACTGACTCTTCAAGCTAGACCCTGGATTCCCCAAGCTTCAGTTTACTCACCTAAAATGGGCAAGGACTAAATGAGAGAATGTAGGGAAAACACTGTGTAAGGGTGCCTACCTCTAGCTTAGTGGAGTTCAGTGAATGAAATTCTAAATCTATCCAACATAGTTGTAGAGGGACGATGGTCCCTGGCAATGTTAATGTCATCCCTATTGCCTCTCTGCCCCACCTCCCAAATCCGCAGAAGCAACATGTATTCAGGTTGAGATCTTTTTCTTTGGAAACATTTATTTCCTTTTCTTTGAAAGCAAAGCTGCAGGTGAAGAGGAAATGACACCAAGACCTCAAAGAACACAGCCTGCTTCTTTGTTTTATCTCCCTATGGATCTAGCTGGTCACAGCTGATCAGTCCTTATCTTACCCAAAAGTAGTACTGGATGGAAAGGAGCCTGCCCAGGTCAGACTGAGTAAGTGCCAGCTACACAGAGCCTAGGACTTGAGATTAAGTACCTAGGCAATGGTCAGTATTAAATGTGGCCTCATAGCCTGTTACTAGGCCACTGCAGAACTAGGAAACCCTGCTGAGTAACAAGTCAGTAACTAAGACTCAGGTTCACAGCTGTCTCAGCCACACACGGGTGGTGCAGCAGGCTCAGCTGCTGAGGCTGAATGGCTTCCACAAATAATTGCTTCCCCAGAAACAATTCCTCTGGGTGTCAAGAAAGTCATTGATGCCCCAGCTCTCCTCTCAGAGGGTATGATTATCCAGACTGGCTAGCTGGGGAACTAGGGAACAAAACCCATCTTGTAAACAGAGGAAATGGAACAGATAAGGCAGGGTCTGTGCACTTTCACTCCTTCCTCAGGAGTGAGGCGGCCTCTGCAGACAAGTGGCATTGGAAAGAGCCCTCTCACAGGTCTGGCTTCTCTATTCAAAGGCATGGGTGCATCCCTTTAGGCTTAAACCTCCTTTTGGGTTTATTTATGGGTGCTTGTGGGGAGGGGGTTCTGAGCCATCTGGCCTTGGGTGGAGTCCAAGGACTTGACAGGGTCACCCTAAGCTTGGGTCTGCTGTAGGCTTTGGCACAGACAGATCTGAATGTGGATCAGGAGCCCAGATCTGCTGTTTCTTTACTCCATAACCCAAACTTGGACAGTTGTAACTTCTCAAGCTTCAGTGTACTATCTTAATCCTATCTGCTTTTATTTATTTTTAATGTTTCTTTCAATCAAAGTAATAACATAAATCTTGAAAGTCAAACAATACGGTAAGGCTGCTCTCCAGAAACAGCAAGTTCTACTCATTCCACCAAGATCCTCGGTGTTTGTTTTATTTATGGAAGGACTGGGGCTTGAACTCAAGGCCTAACACTTTTGCCTGGCATTTTTACACAAGAATGATGCTCTACTACTTAAGCCACATCTCTACTTCTGGGCTCTTTGATGGTTACTTTGAGATTAAAATTTCATAGATTTGTCTGCCAGGCTGGCTCTGAACAACAAATGTCAGATTTCAGCGTCCTGAGTAGCATGGATTATAGACATGAGTCACTGGTGCCCAGCTAAACCCCTCAATTCTTAATCTACTGCTTCCAGTTCTCTTGATTGTGTCTGCTATTTTCTCCATATTTCTCAATAATTATGTTGCCATTTTAACACTGCCTTCTATTATGAAAAATTGTCTTTATAGTCACCTCATATACACCCTCTCCGTCCTTCTTGTATCAGTGTCACATTGTTAGATGTTTGAAACTACTATATGTAAACAGTGTTCTTTGCTAAGCCAAAAATAATATTGTCTCCTTTCTGAGAATTCTTTACATTTCCTTAAGTTATAATGGTCTCAGTTTTTCATTCACCTTTTTATTTTTTATTTTTTTGTCTTTTATGCTCTTCTTTACAAAGTCCTGAACCTGACAAAACACCATAAGCTCTTCTCAAAATGTCTAAGCCCATCCATTATTATGTATTTTGTGTTTTGGGGGGACTTTGCTCCAGGAGCCCCTTACTTTCTTGCTCTACTCCTCTGGCCCCAACAGTGAAGGTACTGAGCTTTAGAGACATTGAAGGTTGGAGGTGCAGGCCAGGCCAAAAGATGTAGTTAAAGTCAGCCTCTGACCCAAGGATGCTACAACTCAATAGGGCAACAGACATTTAAATAGTACTGAAGTGCTGGCCCTGACTGCAGAAAGCAGAGGCAGGTCTCTATTATTTTGAGAGAACCTTCCTATTGAGTGGTCCCACAGCTCATTCTCAGCCACTATCCCAGGCAGATCTGAGAATGAGCTGGTCCTAACTTTGGCCTAACAACTAGATCCATGCTTTTTAAAGACCACTCCTGGCTGCTTTAAGCTATATCCAACTGTCAAAATAAAGCATACCTCTCAGGGTCACCAGCACTGGCTCATCCTTGACAGGGCTGCTGTTTGCCACTGTCCCCCATCTCCTCCATTCAGGGGGATGAGCTACGGGCCTGCTCCCACTGAGCCCCACATTGTAGGTCAGAGGAGACTAAAGACAGCAGTGAGGAACACATGAAAATTAAGATGATGCCAGGGAACCTAGGTCCAAGGGCCGAGTACTTCAAGTCCACACATAGGCAACTTACCAGCCTTGGTGACCCAAACTTTTAAAGGTAACATGCATTCCCAAATTGAACAGAGAGATCCTCCTGAATTGAGAGTCAAAATAATTCTACCTATGCTTCACATGCCCAAGTGGCTGGTGCATTAAAAGGCCTCTGATGACCTGTTTTACTTTTAGGACCCACTTACACAGCAGCTGTGCATGAGGTTGCCATGCCACCAAGAACTGTCCAGGAAATAGGGTGAGGGTACAGAGCACATCTCTTCTGCCACAGCCAGCAAGAGACACAGCAAAAGTGTCAGAAACACTTGGGAGATGGAAGATGCATAAATCTCATAAGGCCACATGCTTTCTACACAGATAACCCACCAGAATTTAATCTGCAACTCAGATTCAATTGGCCAAGGAAGAAGAAAATGTGTGGTTGCCATAGCAACACAAAATTGCCCAAGATCTGGTTGGTCTCTAGGGAAGGGAAGCAAGCTGAGCCTCAATCTCCCTGGTAGAGATGTTAGAATAAGAGATCAGGCTGGACATAACCTGCACTGAATTGGGTGCATTCTTTCCACCACTCCAGCTCAGGTTGAAGGTGAGTCATACAGTGCAATGCAAAACAGCCTGACCAGCTCAGGTCCCTTACTCAAGCCATGGGACCAGATTGCTCAAGCATGGCAAATTCTAGAGACAGTCCCTGCTGAGGACCAGTTCTTCCTTTTGAGGGCTAACCCCTCTCCAGAGCAGCGCAGACTTAGAGTATGCTTTTCTTCCTGCCTGCTAATCTTAGTGTTCATAGTACAGCTTCTGCTTGTGGCCTGGCCAGGAATGTGAACATGGCCTGGAACACTCCTTGAGTCCAGTTTGAAGGATCAAGGGACCTAAACCCTCACCCAGAGTGCCAAATGATGTGTCAGGGCTAGAGATGTGGCTCAAGCAGTAGAGTGTTTGTCTAACACTCACAAGGCTCATAGTTCAAATCCCACTTCCACAAAAACAGCCTGGCACCAATGGTTCATTCCTATAATCTTAGCTACTCAGGATGCTGAGATCTGGAGGATCATGGTTCAAAGCCAGCCTAGGCCAAAAGTCCACAAGATACTATTCAATTAACCAGAAAAATTCCAGACTGGAAGAATAGCTCATGTGGTAGAGTACTAGTTGTGAGTGAAAAAGCCAAGTAATGGCAAGCTCTTGAGTTCAAGCCCTAGTACTAGTGCACACATGTATACACACACACACACACACACACACACACACACAAAGCTGATGCAGGCATAGGTGGCAATATATGGTGGAACAGAGAATTACCAGAATGGGGAAGGAGTTAAGCATCAGGAAATTTTTCTGCCCCCAAGCCCACCTTATTGTTTTACCCCAAGAACTGATGCTCTGGGGCCCCCAGCCCCACCCACCCCCAAGCCTCTGAGGCCAACCCAACCAGCCAAGACTTCGATGTCTAGTTATCCTCCATGGGGCCTGATAATAGGTAGAGCTCTGCAGACACCTAAAACATGAATGATGAATGGTTGACTAGGGTTCTAATGTCTGGGAACAGAAGAAATGAAAAGGTCAGGTTTTTAGGGAGGAAAATGCAGTAGGCCTAGGTTTGAGGAATCTTAAGTGTGACAGGTGGTGTTTGTGAGGTTCTGGCCTATCAGAACTAGGACAACTCCCATCTTCCTTGGGGAAGCACTGGGCCCCTTAGCAAATGTGACCCTATCACCTGATCCAGAGAGACAAGAGACCCCAGGGCCCATCTCCCAGAGCCCAGATCATCTGGCCCACCATGGGGCTACCACCCTGGGACTCACAGCCCTTACTGCTTTTGCTACCCAATCTGTGGGCTCTCTCCCATGTGTCCAATTAGTGCTAATTGAAAGCAAACTGTGTGCATGGGAGAGGGGCGGGCCTGGAGCGCTGATGTTCTTGTCAGATCTTTGAGGCATCTAGCTTCCTGGGACAGGTTCTTCCCCATCAGGTATGGGGTCTCCCATAGGGCTGGTGAGCTGAGATCCATGTACAGGCAGACCTTTGCTCTCCAAAAGGCATAGGTTGCACTGGCGACCTCCTACCCTGAGCAGAGCATCTCAGTCACCCTGAAATTCTCACCTGACAAAAAGCCATGGCTCTTCACCAGTCTCTAGGACCAAAGGCAGAGGATGCTCAGGGCGTAGTGAGAGAGATAGAAAGGGCCTGGAGTCTCTGAACCCTTCGCTGACCTTCAGTCCCAGCACTTCCACAGAGCCTTCAGAATAGAGATGGGGTATGCAGAGGCAAAGCACCTTTTGTGTCAAGGCCAGGCCAAGGTTCTGGATCCTGTAATACCCTCCTCTCCTACAGGCTATGGTCATGATTTGATGACAGAGGCTGTGATGATGGCACATCGTGAGCATGTGGAAGAAAGCCCCATCCTAGCCTGGACAGAGGTATACGCCCCACTCCTTTGTCTGTCTGTCTGTCTGTCTGTCTGTCTGTCTCTCTCTCTCTCTCTCTCGTCCTTGTCCTTGTCCTTGTCTCAGGCACTGTCAAATCTCTCTCTTAGGGGACTGAGACCCTGTGACCCATCTTAGGACCACCTAGGGCCTCAGCTGGAAAGCTCACATATGGAAGCTGGTCTCTCAAGTCTCAAAAGCACTCACAGGTTGAGACCCCAGGTGCCAGCTCTTAGGACCAGCCTCATTTTCAACTCCTGAGAAATGGGCTTGTTCCTATGCAGCAGGTACCCCCAGAGTGGGCTACTCAGGAGTACAGAAGCCCTGAAAACAGAGGCTTGGCTGACTGTAGCCACTAGAGGGCAGGACCCTCCTGTGTGTTTCCTCCAGAGGGCTGGCAAGCCAATGAACAGGGCAGATGGGACACAGCAGTCCTGATGGGCTCTGGATGCAGTCGCTGCAGGCTGCAAACAAGGAGGCTGAAGCTAGGAGGCTGGCCAGAAGTCCATCTGGACAATAAGCCTCCAAATAATTCCCTCAATCTTTAGGCTTGCCCCTCCTGGAATTCTATCCCTGAACCTTGGGACCTGAGCCCATTGAAGAACCAGCTAGCAATTATTTTCCCTCCCTCCCTCTCTCCCTCCCTCCCTCCCTTCCTTCCTTTCTTCTTTCCTTCCTTCTTTGCCAATAATGGGGCTTGAAATCAGGGCCTTTAGTCTTGCTTGGCTCTTTTGTTCAAAGCTGGTGCTCTACCACTTGATTCACACTTCGGGTTTCTTTCTTGTCACTCGTGGGGCTTGAACTCGAGGCCTGGGCACTGTCCCTGTGCTCTTCAGCTCAAGGCGAGTGCTCTACCGCTTGAGCCACAACACCACTTCCGGTTTTCTAGTGGTTTATTGGAGATAAGAGTCTCATGGAGTTTCCTGCCTGGGTTGGCTTTGAACTGTGATCCTCAGATCTCAGCCTCCTGAGTAGCTGGGATTATAGGCCGAGCCACCAGCGCCCAGCAAAATGACTATGGATTTTTATTTTTATTTTTGTGGTTGTGGGCCTTGAACTCGGCCTGGGTGCTGTCCCTCAGCTCTTCAGCTCAAGGTTAGTGCTCTACCACTTGAGCCACAGCTCCACTTCCCTGGAGATTAAGTTTTGTGGACTTTCCTGCTGGCTTCAAACTGCAATCCTCAGTTCTCAGGCTCCAAAGCAGCTAGGATTACAGATGTGAGCCATGAGTGCCCCATCAGTCTCCCCTTTTTTAGGACACTGGTGCTAGAGGAACAATGAGAAGAGCAGATTCTCCAGCTACCTCCAGGTACAGTGAGGAAACTGAGGCACACCTTGCTGAACGCTATGAGTTAGGTCCAGGTAGACATATCTTGCAGATTGGCCATGAGCCAGGCACGCACACTCAGCTCTTTAGAATCACTACTGCTAGATTGTCTTACTTTTTTGTTTGGTGGTTGGTTTTAGCTTTTTGAGACAGGATCTTGCTCTGAATTCCAGGCTGTCCTCAAACTGATCATACTTCTGCTCCAGCCTCCAAAGCAACTGCTAGAATTGCATACATGTGCCACCATGCCTGGCTGAGACTGTCTTGTTTTTGTAATGAGGCAACACTTAAAGAGACTATCATGGCTGAAATCACACTACCAGGGTGGTCCAGGATTCTAGCCAATACAGGCCAAGCCTGTGTTTGAGCTCCCATGGTGTATTATCACACATGCAGAGATACTCTCCTGTGTCACCCACTGAGCAAATAGTGGATGACTAAGTGAACATGGATATGTGTGCACCCGTGTTCCCAGGGAGCTCTGGCTGTTTCAGCAGGGGCAATGCTGTAACTTTTGTCCCTCATCGGGACCCAGCTAGGGAGAGCCTCATGCTCTGTGCAAGAGGAGCTGTGTAATGAGCCTACAATCTATGCCATGACAATCCTCAGTTAAGACTGGTGCAATGCTGGCACTAAAACCAGGAGAAAGGTGCCTATTAAGGGCACCAGTGGCAATCTGTTAGGCTTTCTCATGCTCCAGCTGTGAGCATTAGGACCTTCTTTTTTGTTTGTTTGTTTTTTGTTGGTCGTGGGGCTTGAACTCTGGGCCTGGGTGCTGTCCCTAAGCTCTTCAATTCAAGGTGAGCACTCTACCACTTGAGCTACAGCACCACTTCCATTACGACCTTCTCTGAACCCTGGGTTTGGTCTTACTCCTCTAACTAGGCTTGAGATTTGTGTGTGTGTGCATGTGCTGGTTGGGGTTTGAACTCTGGGCCTGGGCACTGCCCCTGAACTTTTTTGCTCAAGACTGATATTCTCCCACTTGAACCACAGCTCCATCTCTGGCTTTTTGATGGTTAATTGGAGTTACAAGTCTCACAGACTTTTCTGCTCAGGCTGGCTTTGAACTACAATCCTCAGATTTCAGCCTCCTGAATAGTTCAGATGATAGGCATGAGTCATTGGTACCTGGAGTCAGAGGTGAGTGCTTCTGGTTCAGGCAAAGTCCTGATACTGCTATGTTTCATATCCCTAATGAGGTTTGGCCAGTTTGAGACCTATTTCTTCTGTCCCCAAATTGTCAGGAACCAATAAAGAATAATGTTGGGTTTTGAATTGTGAGTCTAAACTGAGCTATGGCTTGTATGACTGACTTGCATGGAGACCTCGGCTTGGCTGAAGATTGGGATGGGGGATAGGGTAAGGAGCCTTTCAAAAGCTGGGGTTTGGGGACATCAGTGCCATGGCCAGAACTTTCTTCCCACATGGGCCCTGCTTCAACCACAAAGGTTAGACTCAGTGGTGTGCAGGTCAGATAAACTTCTGTATCTTACTGTTGTTGAAAAGACTGTTCTTTTTCTTTTGTGTGTACATGTGTCAGTCCTGGGCTTGAACTTAGCGCCTTGGGCACTGTCCCTGAGCTTTTTCATTCAAGTCTATTGCTCTACCACTTGAGGCACAGCACCACTCAGAACTTTGCTATTGTTTGAGTAGCTCTGTGCTGAGACCTATGAGCATCAGGCATCCCTGTAAGAATGGCTGTACAAGCAGACCCAGGTAAGGCATATGGGCAGAACCTTATCCTCCAGCCAAACATCTAGAGAACAAACCCTTTCAGCTACAAAATATATGCTCCATTTGTACAGGGTTTTTCTTTCTTTCTTTCTTTCTTTCTTTTTATTTTAGGTCTGAGACTGGGACTCAAACTTGATACCTGCCATTTTTGTTCATTGGCTAGCACTCTACCAACTAAGCCAAGCCTCCAACCACTTTTTAAATTTTTATTTTATTTATTTTTTATTTTGTCACTTATGGGGCCTGAACTCTGGGCCTGGGCACTGTCCCTCAGTTCTTCAGCTCAAGGCTAACACTCTATCATATCATATCATATCTATCATATCTATCGTATCATATCTATCATATCATATGTAGCCATAGTGCCACTTCTGGCTTTTTCTGTTTATGTGGTGCTGAGGAATTGAACCCAGGACCTCATGCATGCAAGGCAAGCACTCTACCATTGAGCCAACTTCCCAGCCCCCATTTTTTAAGACAGCCCCTGTGATCATAGAGACTACTGTGTCTATTTTCAGATGGAGACACTCAGGCTCAAGCCTAACTATCCTTTTTCTATTTTTTTAGTGCCAGTCCTGGAGTTTGAACTTGAGGCCTGGGTGATGTCCCTGAGGTTTATTGCTCAAGGCTAGTGCTCTATCACTTGAGCCACGGCTCCATTTCTAGATGTTTTGGTGGTAAATTAGATATAAGAGTATCATGGAATTTCCTGCCTGAGCTGGCTTTGAACCATGGTCCTCAGATCTCAACCTTCTGAGTAGCTAGGATTACAGGCATAAGCTTCCAAAACCTGGCTCCTCACCATCCTTTTGCCACCAGCTTCTTCATTTTTCCCCTTGGCTTTAGTCTTCTCTTTTTCTTCCTGCTTTCCACGTTCAAAAAAATTTTTTTAGGTTATTCATCTATAAGAATAGCTACTTAGGTGTCTGAAACTGGGAGAGTTGTGGTTTGAGGACAGTTTGAGCAGCAAAGTTCACAAGACTTTTTCTCAAGGAAGAACAGGATGGCAGATAGCTATCCTAACATAGGCATATATATAGTCCCTTGGCACATGACTAGATTAAGAATTGACACTCTCAGGCTGGGAAGGTGGCTCAGTGGTAAGAGTGCTTGCCTTCCATGCATGAGGCTCTGGATTCAATTCCTCAGCACTACATAAGCAGAAAAAGCTGAAAGTGGCACTGTGGCTCAAATGGTAGAGTGCTAGCCTTGAGCTGAAGAGCTGAGGGACAGGGCCCAGGCCCCACAACCAAAAAAACAAAAACAAAAAAAACCTGACACCTTGTCTCAAAAGTAAGCATCTAGCCAAACACTGGTGGCTCACATCTATAATCCTGGCTACTCAGGAGGCTGAGATATGAGGATCACAGTTCAAATTTAGCCCAGGCAGAAAAGTCTGTGAGACTCATCTCGAATTAACTACCAAATAACCAGAAGTGGTACTGTGGCTCAAAGTGGTAGAGTGCTAGCCTTGAGCAAAAGATCTCAGAAACAGCACCCAGGTCCCAAGTTCAAGATCCATAATGGACAAAAAAGCAGCAAAATCAGAATCAGATGAATGGCTCAGTAGTAAAATCACTTTCCTAGCAGGTAAAGTGTGAGGACTTGAGTTTAAACCCCAATACTACCCAAAAGAGTATTTAAATTTTTTTAAATGATTTAATTGTATAGAAAATATATAAATACATCCTCACTTCAAAAATGTAATTTAAAGGTGGATATAGTGGCTCAAGTCTGAAATCCTAGCTACTCAGAAAGTAAAGATTAGGGGGAAAATGGTTCAAGTCCAGCCCATGCAAAAAAAAAAATTCATGAGACATCCCCCTGACCCCTTCACCCCCCCATTTCACTCTGTAAATATCTTGTCACCTGTTATTCCAACTATGTGGCAAGAAAATAGGAGAATCTTTGTCCAGGTTGGCCCTGACATAAATGCAAATAATGAAAGGTAAAAGCAGTAGTGTGTGTCTATTATCTTTGCTAAATGGCGGTTAACTATCCTGACTTAGGCAGATAGTACTCAGGCACATGACTGGGAAGAATCAAGATTCTCTCTCAAAAAAAGCAAGCACAAAGCCCTGACTTGATACCCTGGCACTGTAAAACAAACAAGCAAAGTATAATTAAAGCTGGTGATGGTGTTCTATGCATGGATTGCAGCTTCTCAGGAATTTGAGGCAGAAAGGTTGCTTGAACCTAGGAGTTTGAGGTCAGCCTGGATCACAGAAGGAGTTTCTATCTCAAAAAATAAAAGAAAGAAGAAAGAAAGAAAGAAAACAAAAAAGGAGGGGCTGGGAAGGTGGCTCAGTGGTAGAGCGCTTGCCTTGCAAGCTTGAGGCCCTGGGTTCGATTCCTCAGTACCACATAAGCAAAAAGAAGCCAGAAGTGACGCTGTGGCTCAAGTGGTAGAGTGCTTGCCTTGAGCTGAAGAGCTGAGGGACAGTGCCCAGGCCCAGAGTTCAGGCCCCACAACCGGACCCTCCCCCCCAAAAAAAGAAAACAAAAAAGGAATAAAATGAAATCACCCCTCACCCTTGGCCTTGGCCAGCTTTCTATGAGCTCAGAATTCACAAAGGTTAGCAATTTGGTTTCTCTTAATAAAACAAGACTAATAATACTTGTACTACCCAAACTGCAAGTTTATTATGTTTCAAAAAAAAAAGCATTTTACTAAGCATTTAAGACATAACTGGTTTCTCAAATACCAGGTAAAATTTAAATTGTTGCGTGTCTTTTTATTTATTTTTTTATTTTATTTTATTTTTTTGGGGGGTCCGGTCGTGGGGCCTGAACTCTGGGCCTGGGCGCTGTCCCTCAGCTCTTCAGCTCAAGGCTAGCGCTCTACCACTTGGGCCACAGTGCCACTTCCGACTTTTTTCTTTTTGCTTATGTGGTACTAAGGAATCGAACCCAGGGCCTCATGCATGCAAGGCAAGCGCTCTACCACTGAGCCACCTTCCCAGCCCCTCATTGCGTGTCTTTTAGAGTATGTGCCTGGCTCTGCTGAAGATCCTATCCCATAGGCAACAAACCCTGTGATGATGCTGAATACCCACCCCCATACTTCCTGCCTTTGTCCCCTCATTTCTGCTCCTTTAAAAACTTAAATCTCAATTTTCAGAACTTATTTTTCTTTTCCCCACCAATCCCAATTAGATTGGCGTTGAATGGGGGCAGGTGGAGAGATATCCAACCCCAACTCCCAGATTCCAGATTTAGAGTCCTTGCAGACTCTGCTCGCCTGTGGGGAGAATGGTAAATGTTCTCTCCATCCACATACAGCACCTTCAAACCAGCCATTTCTTCTTCCCTCCTTCTCAGTCTTTGTAAAAAATGCCATGCCTATTTTTGTACTGATAACCCAAAAGATTAATCTAGACCCTTCCTGGACATCCGTTTCCAATGTGGTGCAGTTATAGATTAGCCAGAGGTCACCATGGGACAGGTCCCTGCTCGGGGGCTCTCTATGGGAGGAGCTAGGAAATAGAATTTTTAGGCAAAATGGCAGACACTGATTCATTCTCTAAACAGGCCTGTAGCTGTCCTAAGAGAGGGACTCCTCATACTTCATTGCACTAACATTTTGCCAAACCACATCTCCCTTCTGGGTGAGTCTCCTTTATTACTTAATACTTAGGAGTTTGCTTGAGTCTTTTTTGTTTGTTAGGTTTTTTTTTTTTTGTGGTACTAGGGTTTAAATTCAGGCCTTCATTCTTGATAAACCAACCAAATAAACAGATCTGTTTTTCCACTGGTTATTTTATTTTATTTTTTGTTGGGGCTTGAACTCAGAGCCTAGATGTTGTCTCGAGCTCTTTTGTTCAAGGCTACCACTTTGAGCCACTGCTCCACTTCTAGTTTTCTGGTGGTTGATTAGACATAAGAGTCTCATGGATTTTCCTACTTGGGCTGGCTTTGAACCATGATCCTCAGCTCTCAGCCCCCAGAGTAGCTAGAATTACAGGCATGATCCACTGGCCTTTGGATTCTGACACTGGGGGGAAAAAAATCCCGGAGTCTGGAAGTTAATGTATGTGCCTTCCCTCCCCCTCCCCACTTCAGGGCATCACATGGCCCCTTTAGCTATAATCTGCTAAAACTCTAATAGGAGGTGTATTTATGAGTTGCTATAAAAGACGCTGGTATACTGGTGATAAAAGCCTCCCAAATTGCTGTAAACCTGCTATTTACTTGTTTATGACCTCATTCACCAGCCAGTGGATTAGATTGGTTTGTCCTGACTGCATCAGAAAGCAGGCATAGTTCCCGGCCATGGTCCTGCAGGGTATGAGAGAGCTGGTACAGGTCTGCTGTCTGCTTCTCCCATAGCCATCCCTTCCCAGAGCCTCCTTGTAGCCTTAGCTTGCTTACCCTCAACGATTTTTATATAGACTTATTCTGTGTATCCATGACCCTAAGCAGGATTGTCACACTGGGAAGGCTCTTCATGCCCCTTTCCTGCCAATGTTTCCTACTCTAGAAGTAGAGGCCACCATCCGACTTCACAGAGATGTTTTGTCCTAGAATATCATCTAAATATCATCATGCCAATTGTTCTTTTTTGCATCTGGCTTCTTTTGGTCAGCATCATGTTGAAGTTTATCTGTTCTGCTTGTCTAATGCATGTTCATTCCTGTAATCCTTGGTAGTTTTAGAATTTGTATGACTAGGAAGCCCACTCTGGTTGATCTAGTTCCCTATCAACAGACGTTTGAATTGTTTCCTGTGTTGGGCTATTATGAACAAAGCTACTCTGAATATTCCTGTGCAAGTGTTTGTGTGCATTCATTTTTATTTTTGTACCAGTCCTGGGCTTGAACTCAGGGTTAGGTGCTGTCTCTGAGCTTTTTTCTCAAGGTTAGCATTCCAGCTAAGATTACCTAGCTATGTGTACTCATTGTATGTATGTGTGTGTGTGTGTGTGTGTGTGTGTGTGTGTGTGTGTGTGTGTTTGTGTGTGCGCGCATGCTGAGGCTGGGACATGGGCAATGCCTTGTAACATTTTCTGTTCAAGGATGGTGCTCCTCACTTGAACCACAGTTCCATTTATGCTGGTTAATTTGAGATATGAGTTACATGAACTTTTCTGCTTAGGCCGGCTTCAAACTACAATCCTTTGATCTCAGCTTCCTCAGTAGCTAGGATTAGAGGTGTGAGCCACCAGAGCCTGGGTCTACTCATGTGTTTTACTTTCTCTTGTGTAAATACTTAAGAGTAGTAGCTATGTCCCAGGGTATATGTGTATATTTAACTTGTAAGAAACTATCAACAGCAATGTGTAAGAACGCCACTTATTCCTTATCTTTAGAATGAATCTGCCCCAGACCCTCTGTTGCCTCAAAGAGTTCATCCATTATCCTACCTGGAGATAGCCCTGTCTACTGAGATGGTGACCCAGAGTCCTGCTGCAAGGGAGTGATCTGGCAGATATGGGAAGATGCGAGAAGAGAAACTTGCCTTTGTTGAATCCCAGTTACTTGTCACACACCACCATGATGTACTTCTGAGTGCTGGAGTCTTGCCAGGAGTGATAGATAAAATATCTGTTGCTTGCAAAGAGTCTTGCTTCTACTTGTCAAAGCTGCCTATCTCTAGCAACCTCTCCCAGGTCACCATATTGTATCTATCACAAGACCCATCACCAAAGTACTGACAAGCGTTTGTAAAGTTTCCATTCCCCACACTAGCCAGAGCAAGGCCCATAGAGAGAAGAGACTTTGCCCCTCTGGTTCTAAGCAGAACTGGACAATGATTCATCTGCTCTGCTCCTAGCTTAGGAGAGGAAAATCAGGTCTCCCCCCTCAGAGGTCTTTTCTGTGCTTATTAAAACTGCCCCGGGGAGGCCTGGGATAATCAGATATTTTATCTGAGAGACTATGTCACAAATCTATGGATAGCAACAGCCCAATTGGTTCAGGCCCACAATAAGCATCAATGAAAAGAGGGAAAAAAAGCTAGAAGGCTTTTTAAAAAATATTGACAAGCCTGTTGATAGCTGGAGCCCAAATCTTTTTTCTTTTTTGGAGCCCAAATCTTGTAGTGGAAAAAAAACTCTAGATATTTTGGAGTTCAGTGTCCTGGTTTCAAACAACAATATGTTACTAGCCAAACTGTAAGGAGACAATAACTGGAATCAGGAAATAAGTGACTGCCTCAGGATTTTACTCCAGACCTGATAGAATGACTAGGTAAGGCCAGTGGGAAATGGAAACTGAAGGCCTTAGGAGTAATTCTCATCAGGAATGAAGGTCATATACCTGAGGAAATATAAAATAATAGATGAAAGAATTAGGATTCAATTGGCCATGCTTCACTTTCTACAAAGCTATTGGATAAAGCAAGGTCTGTTAGCATTTCCCCTGTTTTTGTCTGTACTAGACAAAAATTTGTTTCATTCCAAATCAGCCCAGAACGCAAGTTGGAGGCCTAGAAGTTGCTCTAGTTAATTATGGAGAATTATAGTTTTACCACGCATTAAATGTCTCTGCTTGTGTTTTAAGGGTTCCACACCAATATCTTAACTTATATGTAAGCAAACAATGAGAAAAAAATGGTTGAGTGAGAAGAAACAGGGAATGGGATAGAGGTCATAGGATAGGCGAGGAATAGTTCTCCACTCATGGCAGAAGAAGGGTATGAAGAGAAGTCCCAGGTGAGCAGAGGGATATTGACACATGGCCTTGAAGAGGGGCTGGGAGGGCCAATGCTTACCTCTTCCTTTCTGTTCTTCTCTCCTAGGTGGGCTCACCCTGCCAAGTCCTTCCTAAGAACCTGGTGATACCTTTTTCACCAATCTCTCACCCCAAACTTACAAAGGTCATAATGGTTTTGGAGGATGTTTCATGCCTAAACTAGCTCTGATCTCTACTCTTTTCCTGATTTTGCTAGGCTGAAGGCAGACAGAGGAGCCCAGGGCCTACATAGATTGAGTGTCCTGCTCTCAAGTGTAAGCCCTCAGCTCACTTTGACCTCCAGAACTGACTTCTATTGGGCATCTGCTTACTTTTATTATTAATTAATTAATTAATTGTTTTTACTTTTTGGTGGTACTGGGGTTTGAGCTCACACTTGCAGACATAATTTCAACACACAACACGCTTGCAGACAAGTGCACTACCACTTGATCCATGCCCTCATCTCTTTATTGCTTTAACTATTTTTCATATAAGTTTTTATGTTTTTGTGGGGAGCTGGCCTCAGACTATGATCCCCTTCACCTAAGTTTTCCCACCTAACTGAACTGACAGGTGTGAACCACCACACCTATATTATTGATTAAGATAGGGTCTTGTTTTTTGCCCACACTGGCCTTGACAGTGATCCTTCCTGAGTAGCTGGGATTACAGGCGTAAACCACTGTGCCTGATTTTAATGATACATTTCTCAGAACTTGTCCCAGTGATTAAATGATTTATTTTAGGATGATCCAAGGGCTTCATGAAAGCTAGACAAGTACTCTACTCCTGAGCTAAACCCTCTTACCCCCTCAACCTTTTTCAATTTTAAAAATTTGAGATGGGTCTTACTAGATTACTCAAGCTGGCCACCAAGATGTAATCCTCCTGCTTCAGCCTCCTAAGTAGCTAGGATTGCAGTCATACCATTGTGGCTAGCTGTGTGTGATTTTTGATAAGACATTTCTTACATATAAATAGTAATATTGTATAATTATGAATTACATTTTATTATACCACTTTTACTTTATTACTAATATATTTAACACATCGTATAGTTGCTGTTAACTAATGATAATGAAAATATATTCACAAAAAGATTTGTACATTAATGCCTATCATTTGGATACTTGAGTTGCCCAAACTGAAATATCCAAAGTATTTATCAACAAAGGAATAGAGAGGGGCTTGTGGAGTGGCTCAGTGGTAGAACACCTGCCTAGCACGTTCAAAGCCCTGAGTTCAAACCCTGATACTGCCAGAAACAAACAAAACAAAGAACAAAGGAATGGGTAAACAAATTGCAGTCTCGTCATGCAATGGAATATTACTTATTCAACAATAAAAAGGAATGAGCTACCCATAAAACTGTGGAGGGATCCTACAATCATTATGTTTCATGAGCCAAGACAGACAAAAAAGAGTACCTATTGTCTTAAAAAAGAAAAAAGCCGGAGCTGGGAAGGTGCTCAGTGGTAGAGCGCTTGCCTTGCATGCATGAGGCCCTGGGTTCGATTCCTCAGCACCACATAAACAAAAAGAAAAAAAAGCTGGAAGTGGCGCTGTGGCTCAAGTGATAGAGCGCTAGCCTTGAGCTGAAGAGCTGAGGGACAGTGCCCAGGCCCAGAGTTCAGGCTCCACGACCGGACCCCCCCCCAAAAAAAAAGAAAAGAAAAAGAAAAGCCTAGAAATATGCAAACTAACATGTGGGGAGGGAAAACAGACCAGAGGGGGATGGATGAAATAGACACACAAAAAACCTTTTTCTTTATTGTGTGTGACTATAGTGGAGGTTGAACTTACAGCCTTGTGCTTGCTAGACAGGTACTTTACCATTTAAGCCACAAATCCAGCCCAGACACAGAAAAACTTTGTATATTTGAACAGAAATAGGAAAACACTTGTCGTCTTGACAGTAGCAGTGGTCTCATGGATATATTCACATGCCAACAGTAAAATTGTTTACATATGTGTAACTTACTTTGCTTCAATTAGATTTTAGTAATGTAGAAAGAGACATTTTTCATTAAAAATACTATTAATATTGTTTTTTTAAATATTGTTAATAGCCAGATGCCAGTGGTTCATGCTTATAATCCTAGCTATTCAGGAGGCTGAGATCCAAAGGATTGTAGTTTGCAACCAGCTTTGACAGTAAAGTGTGTGAGACTCCATCTTCCAAATAAACAGCAAAAAGCAGGGTTGGAGATATGACCCAAGTAGAAAAGCAGCAGCTAAGCAAGGATAATTTCCTAAGTTCAAATCCTTGTAGTAGCAAAAGAAAAATTATTAATACTGTTATGATAGTTTTCCTTAATGTCATTTGATATATTTTGTGAGGGGCAAAATAAAAGTATAAGTCATATCCTATTTTGTTTCTTAAAAAAAAAATTTGCATTTTGGGCTGGATGTATGGCTCAAGTGTGCAAAAAGCCAGGAAATCTTGAGGCCCTGAGTTTAAACTCTAGTACATGGAAAGAAAACAAGCTGAGTGCTGGTGGCTCATACCTGTAATCCTAGTTACTGAGGAGGCTGAGATCTGAGGATTGCAGTTCAAAGCCAGCCCAGGCAGGAAAGTCTGTGAGACTCTTATCTTCAATTAACCACCAGAAAACCGGAAGTGGTACTGTGGCTCAAAATGGTAGAGCACTAGCCTTAAGCTGAAGAGGCCCAGAGTTCAAGCACCATGACCGACCAAAAAAAAAAAAAAAAGAAAGAAAAAGAAAAGAAAGAAAGAAAGAAGGAAAACAAGCAACAAATAAATATGCAGCCAAGGGGCTGGGAAGGTGGCTCAGTGGTAGAGTGCTTGCCTTGCATGCCTGAGGCCCTGGGTTCAATTCCTCAGCACCACATAAGCAAAAAGAAAAAAGCCGGAAGTGGCGCTGTGGCTCAAGTGATAGAGCGCTAGCCTTGAGCTGAAGAGCTGAGGGACAGCACCCAGGTCCAGAGTTCAGGCCCCACAACCGGACCCAAAAATAAATAAATAAATAAATAAATATGCAGCCAAAATATTTCTTTTTTTTTGGGGGGGGGGTCTGGTCATGGGGCCTGAACTCTGGGCCTGGGCACTGTCCCTCAGCTCTTCAGCTCAAGGCTAGCACTCTACCACTGGAGCCACAGCGCCACTTCTGGCTTTTTTCTTTTTGCTTATGTGGTGCTGAGGAATTGAACCCAGGGCCTCATGCATGCGAGGCAAGCGCTCTACCACTGAGCCACCTTCCCAGCCCCAAAATATTTCTTTAAAATTTGTTTTTTTATAATGTATGTGGTATGTTACTAGACTATTCTGTGTATGTTAAATAGCATGACATAAACATAGATAAACTATTAGAGAATGATTGCTTAAAACTTCATTGATATGTGAACTATAATTCAAAGACAAATGCAAACAATAGTGTTTTGTAATCATAATTCTCTGGGTATTCTGTAAGATTGAAAAACTATCGACCTGAAATAAACTGAGTAACTTAAAGATAATAAAGAAAGCTGAGGATGTAGTAGCTCAGAGGTAGAACCCAAGGCCCTGGGTTCAATTTTCAAAGACACACACACATGAATACTCTTCTAATATATTTGACAATGTGAATGAATTTCAAAGTAGACACGAAAGGGGCACTATTCTATGGTGACTTTTTTGTTTTATTATTTTTTAATTTACTTTAATGTTAATACAGAGGTGATGTACCCAGGGATTACAAGTACACGAGTCAGGTAATGAGTACATTTCCTTTCATAAATTGTCTTCTGTTCTTTCACTCTCTCCAGTCCCTCCTTCCCATCTCCACTCATGAGTTGTATAGTTCATTTTCATCCGTGTCTAGTGAGATCCACTGGTTCATTTTCCCCCTTTTCCCCTCAAATTCTGTACCCTTCCCTCAACCTTTGAAGATGTACACTTGAATACACCATACATAAAATAAAGAAGAGCTGGGCACCGGTGGCTCACACCTGTAATCCTAGCTACTCAGGAGGCTGAGATCTGAGGATCATGGTTCAAAGCCAGCCCAGGCAGGAAAGTCCATGAGACTCTTTTTTTTTTTTTTAATTTAAAAAAAAATTTTTTTTTGGGTCCGGTCGTGGGGCCTGAATTGGCTGTCTTTCTAGTTTAGTAATTATGTCCTTAGCTGTGCAGAAACTTTTTATTTTGATGTAGTCCCACTTATCAAGTTTCTCTTCTATCTAATGTGCCCCTGGGACTCTATTCAAGAAATTTCTACCTATAAGTTCTAATGTCTCTCCCACTCTCTCTTGTAGTAGTTTCAAAGTTTCAGGTCTGATGTTGAGATTTTTGATCCACTTTGAATTGACATTAGTGCATGTGACAAACAGGGATTCACTTAGTTTTCTGAATATGGATGCCCAGTTTTCCCAACACAACTGTTGAAGAGGTTATTTTTTTTCCCACTGTAAGTCTTTGGGTCCTTTATCAAATATCAGATAACTCTAAGTGTATGGTTTTATTTCTGAGCCTTTCGGTCTATTCCATTGATCTTCAGGTCTATTTTTTGTGCCAATATCAAGCTGTTTTGTTGGTTTGTATGTTTGTTGTTGTTGGTTTTTGCCAATCCTGGGGCTTGTACTCAGAGTCTGGGCACTGTCTCTGAGCTTCTTTTGCTCAAGGCTAGCACTCTACCACTTGAGTAACAGCATCACTTCCAGCTTTTTCTGTTTATGTGGTAGTGAGGAATCAAACCCAAGGATTCATGCATGCTAGGCACTACCACTAAGATACATTCCCAGCCCCCAAGCTGTTTTTGTTATTAGAGCTCTATAGTAGAGTTTGAGGCCCGGTATTGTGATGTCAACCCACATTGCTTTTTTTTTTTTTTTTTTTTTTTGCCTCAAATTGCTTTGGCTATTTTTTTATTTTTGTCGGTCATGGGGCTTGAACTCTGGGCCTAGGCACTGTCCTTGCGCTCTACCACTTGAGCCACAGCACCACTTCCAGTTTCTAGTGCTTTATTGGAGATAAGAGTATCACAGACTTTCTTTCCCACCTGGGCTGGCTTTGAACTGCAATCCTCAGATCTCAGCCTCCTGAGTAGCTAGGATTACAGGTATGAGCCACTGGCGCCAGGAACTTTGGCTATTTTTTAAATTTTTATTTTATTGTAAAGATGCTGTACAGAGGGGTTACAGTTTCATGAGTAAGGTAAAGAGCACATTTCTTGTCAAGCATTGTTACCCCCTTCTTTGTTTTTTTCCTACTGTCCCTTCCTTCCCCCCTCTCTCTTCCCCACCCCCAAAGTTGTAAAGTTCATTTCCAACATAGTGTCTTGTGAGTCTCATTGTTGTAATGGGTCATACTATGTCTTTGTTTCAGCATTTTGTTATTCCCCTTCACTTCCCCAAATTAGAAAACTGTATATATAAGATGCAAGTTACCCAAACCAAATACAATAACAACAGGGATATACCATAGGAGGAAGAATATATAAAAGAAACAACTACTGCACGGTTGGTGGGAGTGTAACTTGTTCAACCACTTTGGAAAGCAGTATAGAGGAAGACCACATGTCGAGCTCCCCTATGACCCAATAATCCCACTTCTGGGCATTTATCCTAATGATCACAAACAAGGTCACACTAAAGCTACCAGCACAACTATGCTTATCACAGCATTATTCACCATAGCTAAGATAATGGAACCAATTCAGATGCCCCTCAGTAGATGAATGTATCAAGAAAATGTGGTGTATATATACAATGGAATTTTATGCTTCCATCAGAAAGAATGACACCGCCCCATTTGTTAGGAAATGGAAAGTCTTCAAACGATATACACATATGACCATATAAGATGATGCTAAATGAAATGAGCCTCAAGATATGGACACAAAAGGTTTTTCTTTTTTGTCAGTCTTGGGGCTGGAACTCTGGCCTGGGCACTGTCCCTCAGCTCTTCAGCTCAAGGCTAGCACTCTACCACTTGAGCTACAGTGCCATTTCTGGTTTTCTCGTGGTTTATTGGAGATAAGAGTTTCACTGACTTTTTTGCCTAGGCTGGCTTTCAACTGTGATCCTCAGATCTCAGCCTCCTGAGTAGCTAGGATTACAGGCGTGAGCCTCTGGCACCCGGCTGTTGTTGTTTTTAATGTACTATGTGATTTTTTTTGGCTTTGGCTATTTTAGGCTTTTTGTTGTTCCATATGAATTTTTGGATTGTTTTTGCTAACTTGGCAAAGAATGCCATTGGAATTTTGATGGGGTTTGCACCGATTTGTGTATACGATGAAGCTTTTAAAAATAGCTAATGTTCATCTATGAAACTGGAAATCAGATGAGCCACTGGTTTGTAGGTTGTGTGTCACTGGAAGGGATCTCATGGTACTTTCTGGAATGACAGAGCACTGCCTGTACATGAGTGCACTTTTGTGTCAATAATGAGGTTTGAACTCAGAGCCTTGTGCTTCCTAGGTAGGTGCTCTACTGCGGAGGCACACCTCTCTAGCCCATTCTTTTGTTTTTGACATGGATTCTCAAGATTGCTCTGGCTGTTCCTGGGCTTGTCAGCCTTATAAGTAATGGGGACTACAAGTGTTCATCATTATGCCCAGCAACATTTTGCATTTTAATTGTAGTGGTGGCAGTTATAAGGGATATGGCTCTGTCAGCACTCAGAGCTGTATGTACATGAAATTGTATGTAAATTGTATCTAAAAAATGTTGTGAAAATCTTGACTGTGCTAGTCGAGGCACCATATGGTGTTTTAACACAAAGACTACCAATTCTATAGTCTCTACCAATCGCTATATACATTTCTTATACAATTTCATTGAGACATTATTCAGACACAATAAGTTTATTTATCCTTTTTTGTGATACTGGAGATTGAATTCAGGATTTTGCACTTGCTAGGCAAAGTGCTCAATCACTTGAACCATATCTCAAGTCTTTTTGCCTTTATTTTTTAACAGAGTTTTATACTAATTTTTTGCCCAGGCTGGCCTCAAACTGTTTCTACCTCCCAAATAGCAATGATTCCAGTCATGTGCTATCATGCCGGGTCTATTTATTTATGTTTTTGATGACTGTGATCTTAATTTAATCTTATATATTATTTATCTATTGATTTAGTAGCACTAGGGATTAAACTCCAGGCCTAGCTATTATCAGTTGAACAATATCCAGTCCTGTTTTTTTTGTTGTTGGTCATAGGGCTTGAACTCAGGGCCTGAGAGCTGTCTGAGCTTTTTCCCCTCATGGCTAGCACTCTACCACTTTGAGCCACAGTTAACTGGAGATAAGAGTCTCATGGACTTTCCTGCCCCAGCTGGCATAAAATTGCAATTCTCAGATCTCAGTCTTCTGAATAGCTAGGCATGAGCCACCAGAGCCTGTCTACCAATTCTGTTTTTATTTACTTATTTTTGTTCCAGTCCTGAGGCTTGAACTCAGGGCCTGGTCACTGTCTGTGAACTTTTTTGCTCAAGGCTAGTGCTCTGTCACTTGAGCTATGGTTCACTTCCTGCTTTTTTTTTTTGGTGATTAATTGGAGGTAAGAATCTCAAAGACTTTACTGCCCAGGCTGGCTTTGAACAGTGATCCTCAGGTCTCAGCCTTCTGAGTAAGTTAGGATTACAGGTGTGAGCCACTGGCATTTAGCCTATTTTTATTTTTTGTGACACAGGGTCTTTCTGAGTTGCCCTTGCTGGCCTTGAACTCTAGAAATCATCCTGTCATAGCCTCCCTAATAGATGGGACTACAGATGTACATCACTGCACTGGCTTAAGTAACCTTTATAAAGTGAATAATTCCATGGGAGTTATTATATTTACAAAGTTTTTCAGCTATTACCCCTGTCTAGTTTTAGAACATTTTTTTTGGGGGGGGGGGTCTGGTCGTGGAGTCTGAACTCTGGGCCTGGGCACTGTCCCTCAGCTCTTCAGCCCAAGGCTAGTACTCTACCACTTGAGCCACAGTGCCATTTCTGGCTTTTTTTCTGCTTATGTGGTGCTGAGGAATCGAACCTAGGACCTCATGCATGCGAGGCACGCACTCTACCACTGAGCCAACTTCCCAGCCCATAGTTTTAGAACATTTTTATCACTCCAGAAAGAAACCCCTCTCCAAAGGCCTGCTTTCCTATTTTTTCTATATGCTGCTAAATGTTCTTGGTTTGCTGTTTGGCACCATGAACTTTTTTATGTGCTGATACTGGGATTTGAACTCAGGGCCTAATGATCTTTTTTTTGGGTGGGGGGGCTCTCAGCTAACACTCTACCATTTGAGCCACCCTTCCAATCCAGCTTTTTTAACTGGTTAATTGGAGATAAAGACTCTTGGACTTTCCTGTCTGGGATGATTTTGAACTGTGATCTCAGATCTCAACTTCCTGAGTAGCTAGGATTCTAGGTATAAATCACCAGCACCCAGCTATCTGTGAATTCTTATTAGCAGTTGAGATGTTAAATGTGAAAAAAAGGTTTAAGAAAAGTGCATGCAAAACTATAAAGTTGGGAACTTCACACCTCTTTACTTTTCTCCCCTGATTCCTCAACTGGGAAGAGAGCTAATAAGGAGGCAGAGAGGGGCTCTCTAGGGACGGAGGATAGAAAATGGTGTTAGGAGAATGTCCTAAGGTGATTGAGGAGTTGGGGGTGGGAAGAAGCAAGCTAATTATCTTAGGAAGACAGTGAAGGAAGTGGAATGATCTTGGGAAACTTCCAGGTAGAAGCACTTTGAGGTCATGCCTCTTATTCTCCCTTCCCTTCTTTTCCTTTTCCTCTTCTTCCTCCTTCTTTCTTCTTCTTCAGTGTCGAAGATTGAAACCAGAATTTTCCATATCTTGCTCTACCACTAAGCTATGCCTTCAGCCCTCAGGTAAATTCTTATGATTATGTTGTATTTTACAGTTTAATAAGAGTAATTATAGCTGGGCACCAGTGGCTCATGCCTGTAATCCCAGCTACTCAGGAGGCTGAGAGCTGAGGATCATTGTTTGAAGCCAGCTGGGGGAGAAAAGTCTCTGTGAGACTCTTATCTCCAATCAACCACTCAAAACCAGAAGTAGAGCTGTGTGCCAAACTGGTAGAGCACTAGCCTTGAGCAAGCAAGAGCTCAGGGACAGAGCCCAGGCCCTAAGTTCAAGCCCCGTGACTGCCGCCCACCCCCCCCCCCCCAAAAAAAAAAAAAAAAAAAAAGAATGATTGTAACTATTTTGTCTTTGGATTCTCAGGACATAGCAAGATAGGTAGCTTCATGCCTGTTTCATAAAGATGAGGAAACAGCTCACGGATGTGTAGGCTCCTACAAAAGTCCCACAGGTTTCTGAGAGAAGCAGTGACTAAATCTGAACTTAACCTCCAAGCTGTCTACCACCAAGCCATTGTTTTTTCCCTCACAACAAGGTATAGGCAAGAGCTTTGTCTGGGAAGCTGGGGAGGCTACAGATGTCAAGACACAAAGATGGAGCAGAGTAGATGTAGGGAGAACTCATAATAGCAGTCCCTGCTCCTAGGGCAGTAGGGTCAGCATAACCAGCTGGGCCTCAGTGGAGAGTGCCATAGGGTAAACAGTAGAGAAAGACTGGAGTCAACAGGAGGCTTGATTTCTGTTTTTTGTTTTGTTTTTTGCCAGTCTCGAGGCTTGAACTTAGGGCCTGAGCACTGTCCCTGAGTTTCTTTTTGCTTAAGGCTAACGCTCTAACACTTGAGCCACAGCACTACTTCTGGCTTTTTCTGTGGATGCGGTACTGAAGACTCGTACCCAGGGTTTCATGCATGGTAGGCAAGCACTCTACTACTAAGCCACATTCCCAGCCCTCTGTCTGACAGATTTATAGTAGTTGAATAAACTAAAAAATAACACATGTCCTGGTTGGGAAAATGAAATGTCATTTGTTCTGTTAAAATTAGTTCCTAGATTAATGTAACTTTGTATCAACTTCAATATATTTTTGGAACTAAAATATAATTAACAATAGGTATTTAATAATAAGTATTTACTAAGCACTTATTAAGTGCCAGACATTGAGCTTGTGAGGCATGTGTTACTTTTATCCCCATTACATAGTCTGTAAGGCCTAGAGAGGTAAGTAACGTACCCATTTCACAGGGCTGCTAAATGTTGCACCAGGATATATGGTCTCTCCTCAAAGCCACGCTGTTAACTGTTATGTGAGTAATTATTCTGGAATGTGCCTGGACACATAATCCAGTGTAGAGGGCAAGTGATCCTTTGAAAAACGAAGACCTCGAGTGGGAATTAAGCCTAGTCAGATGTGAGATGTGTCAGATGTGGTCAAAGGACCAATATTAATATCCACATAGTATTTGCTCAAACCAAAGTCTATGGAAGGAAATGGGGAATTCAGACATATACCAATCCAAAGTATAAGCCTAGTATAAACAGCTAGAGTAAGGGAAGAATTCTTTTTTTTTTTTTTTTTTTGTCGGTTGTGGGGCCTGAACTCTGGACCTGGGTGCTTTCCCTGAGCTCTTCAGCTCAAGGCTAGCACTCTACCACTTGAGCTACAGCACCACTTCTGGCTTTTTCTGCTTATGTGGTGCTGAGGAATCAAACCCAGGGCCTCATGCATGCAAGGCAAGCGTTCTACCACTAAGCCACCTTCCCAGCCCCTAAGGTAAGAATTCTTTAGTAAACTGTATAAGAAATAGCAACTGGTGACAGGTGGTGAGTTAAATTCACATGTTACTACAAACTAAAGCAAAATAAAACAGTCATCAAATAATTAAGTAGGAGATCAAACTGTATGGACTAGCAGAAAATAGGCTATCATATGGGTGGAAGAATGCTCACTTTAGTCACCATTAGGCAATGAAAAAAAATGTTCAAAGTTAGAAGTTCAATTCCTCAACAAATGAATGGATATGAATGGACCATTTATTAGAGGGGGAATACTGACAGTAAATACACGGAAAATCATTTTAAAAAATGCGGAGTAAGGTAATCTTTACTAGCAGACATTGATAATATAGGGGAGAAAAGGTGTCACTCATTGTTTGGAATGTGCACAGAACTATCTACACTTGTTTCTTGGAGGTGGAAGGATAATTGGGGCAGCTCTTTTTGGTAAGTCATGGCATTGAAGGCAAAATCACTTATTCTTAGCCGTCCACCTGGAAGCTTTTCCACTCTCAAAAATTCATCCCAGTACAAAAATCGAAGATATATTACCAAACAATCACAAAGAAACAAAATGTACTAGGTTTCTAAGTGAATGATCAAGATAGCAGCACACTTTCAAATGATAATGTGAACAAAAGAAAAACTTAAGTCAAAGTAGCAAATGAATGAAAACATGCGGCTGCAACAGAGTGAAGATATGTATCTATATGGACTGTCTCATGCCTGAAAAGTGATATTGTGTAACAATAACGTATACTTTATTATTTTAACATTTTTCTTCCTATCTCTGGTTATCATACTGTCTTTTTAGTGGTGCTTACAGAAAAAGAAAAAAAAAATCTAGATTCAAACCCAGCCCGTAGCATGATTTAGAGCAAATTTGTCTGTAAAGTGGGATATTTCCCGGGGGGGGGGGGCTGAAAGCAGGCACAGTGTTGATTTCCTAGACTTTCTAGTGGACGCTCCTCTTGCCTCTGGAATTTAGTCGAGCATTCATGGCACCGGCGTGTTGTGCCCCTGTATCCTTGTCCCATGGGCACCTGCGCTTTCGAGGGAAGGGATGAGCATGGGAAATGTAACCACCCATGGGCATCTCAGGCGGTGGGGTTGTCCCAGTCACCTTCGAGCATGAATTTCTCATTCTAGTCGGGCTCTGAATCCTCCCGCCGGCATTCGGAGGCACCTCGGTGCAGGAACACTCAGCTATAGGAGGCGCCACCCGCGGAAGCCTGCAGGCATCTCGATGCCCACAAAGGGCCCTGGGTTGGACTCCGCAGACAGAGGACACAAGGGTGTCTCTTTAGGTCTCCGCACGCAGCAGATCCTCGACGTGAGGTAGGCAGGCGGGCGCAGCCCCTTTGGACAGCAGCGTGCGCCCAGCTGGGATCTGGCCACTGTTGTGCTCTTTTCTCGCGAATACCACGTAGCCCATTGGGTCAGGTGCGGGCGACACGAGCGCTTCGCCGGCCAGCCAGGACCGACCTCGGGGACTCCACTGGGTTCCCGCCGCTCGGTCCACAATCTGAGCAGAGGGCCTTCCCCGAGTCGGAGCCGGACAGGGACCGGCGCGAGGTCTCCGGAGAGCGTGCCTCCATGACTCGCAGGTCCACACCAGGCCACAGAGCCGTCGGGGACCCGACGTCCCTCGTTTGAAACCTGCACCGCCGCCCCGGGGGTGTTCTGGGCGAGGTACGGCTTGGGAACGAGCGGAGAGGGATGGCACTGGACTCGCAGTCTGCAATAGCGCTGACGCCTCGCCTCCTGCGCTGCCCCAGCTCGGCAGGGGGACGCGGGGAGGTCGGGCCGGGGGGATGCCACGCGTGGCGCGAGGGGCGCAGGCTGCCGGGAGGACCGCTGAGCTGGGGGTGGGGGGGGCCGCGGGCGCATGCGCCCTGAGCCCGTGCCATATTGGAATGAGTCGGAGCGCGGAGCGCCGCCGCCGCCGCCGCCTCCGCCGGAGCGCGGGTGGAGGGGGGCGGGGAGAGCTGCCGGCCGACCCGCTCCGCCGAGCCCAGCAGGAAGAAGGGCGCGAGCCGGCGAGCGCGAGCGGCGAGGGCGGAAAAAGCACCCGCGCGAGCCAGCGAAAAGAAGGAAAGAAAGAAAGAAAAGGAACGCGAGAAGGGGGAAAAAGAGCGATCGAGCAAGCGAGCGCGCGCGCGAAAACTCCCGGCAGGTAAAAAAGCCGGGCCGCCGGCTGGGCCTTCCCGCGCGGCGGCCTGAAGGGGCGGCGGCGGCGGTGCCGGCGCCGGGGCGAGAGACGGCCGCGCGGCGCCCCCCACCCCCCCTCGAAGCGGCCGGGTAACTTTGCCAACGGAAAACCGCCGGGAGCTGGAGGGCAGCGGGCGCGCGGGCTGAGGCGCCAACGGGCGGCGGCGGCGGCGGCACGTTGGGGGCGGGGGCGAAATGGGGGGGTGGGGGAGCGCGGCGCTCGCGCGCGGCCCCGCGCGCCGGCCGGCAGGGCTGCAGGAACGCGCCGGGGCACCTCGCCGCCGCATTGAGCGGCGACTGTGGCCCCGGTCGGAGGCGGCGGGGGGGGGGGGGGTGCGGGGACGGCGCGCACCAGCCCCGGGGGGGGGGGTGCGTGAATGGAAAAGTGGCGGGGCGGAGGCATCGCGGGTGCCCAAGTTCCCTAGCGCGCTGGGCCCGCCGCGCGCCCCTCCCCGCGCGCACGCCGCGCTCCCGCCCGCCGAGCCCCCGCGGACCCGCCCCCCGGGCTCGCCCCGGGCGGGGCGCGAACCCGCAGCTTGGTTGGGCGCGCCGTCCGGGCGCCCGGTGGCAACTTCGGAGGGCCCAGGCGGCCACTGCGCAGTGGCGGAGCGTCCAGCGGCCGCCGCAACCGGTTGCTTCGGCTGCCGTTGTGTATTGAGCGGGCCTCCCGGGCTGCAGCTTTGCGTGCACTGATGCCCGGCCTCGGAGCCGACCTAGCCCCGGGTCTCGAGCCATTGGGCACGTCCGTGACCGTTTGGATTTCGGTTCTTGAAGTGTGGTTTTTTGGTCACTGAAAAAGAGGAGACGCAGAGAGGCGAGCGGAGTATCGTGGGGCTCGGCCTGCTCGTTGCCGAGTGGAAATGCCTTTCACGATCAGAAATAAATTCCCGCGGAAAGGATGTGTATGTGTTAAGTTTTTCCTAAGCGTTAGCTTCTCGCACGGGGTCTAAAACTAAGCCGTCAGCCTAGGTCACCTCCGGATCTTACTGTGCGCAAGAATGGAGTAGGACGCGCTGGTCACCAAATGGGCTTTTACTTGGTGAGGACTGTTCCCAGCGGGTCACACAAAACCGGGGGAGTAAATGGCCCCAAGGGATGTTTCCTGAGTCCTCCTTAGCAGAAATCTGTTTTTGAGATCCAAGTTGCCATCAAAGAGGTTTGAAAGAAAATGTGATAGCTTTTGCCAATATCTCTGACTTTTCTTGAGCCACCTTTTAAAAGATGTACTTTATTGCATCTAGAAAAATGCCCAGACTGCTACCTTCCTGTTTTGGTACTTTTGAAGTGTCTTAATGCTTACGCTTTGGGGCCGGTTAACTGGTGGCAGAGTGTTGAGTCTTTCGAAGCCCACAGGGAGATTGAGAGTTCAGACTTGTTTGTCATACCAGGAAAGTAACAATCTGGTGGAAACAGGAGCGGCCTAAAGTCAGGAAACACTTGTTACTAGGCTGTCACTGACCAGTGGCTACCCAGAGATGCAGATTTGATTCTCCATATTTACATATTGAGATAATCTTTCTGCGTGCTATTGGTTCAAAATTTGGCTTCTAAGATTGAAAAAATGTTTTGAAAGGTGCTCACAAAATGCACCTTTTTATTTTCTTATTTTTGACTTAACATTTGTAGTATGAGGGGATTTGTGATATAAACATGTACACTGTGTGCTTTGAACAAATTCACCTCCGTCATATTCCCTTTGCTCCCCTTCCTCCATCCCTCTCTCACTTTCTAAACTGTGATTGGTGGGTTTCTTATGTTGTATGTTACAATATGCATCTTTAGAGAAATTCAGTTAGAAAATAATCTTGGTGTCAACATCCAGGAAAATTTTATGTAATACATCTGAACAAAGACATTTTAAGAATATTGGAAAGTGGAGGTATGGCTCTGGTGTATAGTACCAGCTTTGAGTGAGAGCCAAATTCAGCCAAATTCAGGCATGACACCCTGAATTCAATCCCC
The DNA here is from genome assembly GCF_019054845.1 of Dipodomys spectabilis. Classification (NCBI taxonomy): domain Eukaryota; kingdom Metazoa; phylum Chordata; class Mammalia; order Rodentia; family Heteromyidae; genus Dipodomys; species Dipodomys spectabilis. The sequence goes on from NW_024870731.1 coordinate 5,932,918, forward strand.
AGTACTAGGACTACTTCTCCCCCATCCCCCAAATACATAGCAGTGTGATTAAGAAAACATGTATTTTTAAGTTGAGGTGTAATTTATGGTAAAGTCTTAGTACTCAGTACAGTTCAGTTCGGTGACATTTCACATATTCCCTGATAAACACACAGATGAAGTTTTAGAACATTTGTAGGCACCTGAAAGGCTCCCTTTTGTTCCTGCCCATTCAGGAAACACATTTTCCCTCCCTAAGGTGACCAGTATTCTGATTTCAGTATCACAGGACCTGGTGGGGGATGAAAAAGGAACAATATTAGCCAGGTGCCTGTGGCACATGCACATGCCTGTAATCCTAGCTACTCTCAGAAGGCTGAGATCTGAGGATTGTGGCTCGAAGTTAGCTTTCACAGGAAAGTCAAGAGACTTAGGTCCAACTAACCACCAAAAGCTTGAAGTGGAGCTGTGGTTTAATGGGTAGAGCATTAGCCTTGAGCAAAAAACTCAGAGACAGTGCCCGGCCTTGAGGTCAAGGCTCAGGATTGTCACCAAAAATGGGAACAATGAAGGGAACAATAATGTTGAAGGACAGCAGGTATATAAACTTGGAGTTATTATAGTCTTTTTAGCTATAATCTTGTGTGTTTATAATTATCCTAAGGCTTTTTATTTTCTAGATAACTTAGTATTCTGACTGATATCATAAACAGGTTATTTCTGAGCTGAGGTACTACTTTGTGTGTTTGGATCTGTGGTTTAGAGTCCTTATGTTCACAGCTGTATTATTGTCTTGCTACCCATTTTGGTTATATTTGTGGAAAGTAGGTTTAAAGGATGAATCACAAACTTTTCTAACAAGACAGAGTTTATCAGTAAACAAATCTGTTCCTTAAAGTTTAGAATTTGTTGAGGAAATCGATTTTTTTTAAAGTTCAGTGAATTAAAAATGTGGGTATAAAGCTTTACTGACCTTTTAAAATGACAGCATAATTGCTTTATTTATAAATGGAAGATATGCACTTGGTTTACCAAATCATAGCAAAAATTCAATGAATGCAAAAGCAAAAGATAACTAAAAATCATGTCTTCTTTTTGAAGATTATTTTTGCATCAGACTAATATTTAGGAAGATGAGTTTATTATGTATTGGAAGCAAATACTGTGTGATTTTGTTTTCTCTCTCTCTCTCTGTATGTGTGTGTGTGTGTATTGTGTGTGTCTTGTTTCTACTGCCAAAGAAGAGGAATTAGATATTATAAGTGAATTCTTACTTTATTAGCATCTAACAAATGACTGTGTTTTTTTACTGCAAAAACATCTGTGTGAGATGGAAAGTGGGACGGTCTCAGGCTTATGTTAAGGATGTGTCGGGTAACAGCCCGCACACATGTGCATAGGTTTTCTTTTGTGAAGTAATTTCACTGAGTAATTCTTTTTCTCAGCTAAGCAGCTAAATGATCAACCCACAGCTAAGCTGTATTTGGTTACTTCTCCCAAGGCCGTTAGCAAGTGAGTACTTGATGACTTGCTTATTGTTGAGGAAAATTTATTTATTAATTTAGAGATTGTAGATTTCTTGGCTTTTCATAATCGAGACTGTTTAATTAAAAAATTGTTAAAACCTGCTAGAGCCAGGTGGTGGTGGTTTATCTTGTAATCCTAGCTACTCATGGGGCTGAGATCTGAAGATTATGGTTTGAAACCAGCTGGGGTAGGAAAGTCCGTGAGACTTACCTCCAATAAACTACCGCCTCCCCACACCAAAAAAAAGGCCTGAAGTGGAGCTGTGGCTCAAGTGGTAGAGCACTAGCCTTGAGCACAAAAGCTCAGAGACAGCACTGAGGCCCTGAATTCAAAGCCCAGGACCCATCACACACACACCCACCCACCCACACACACACACAAAATTATTAAAACCTTCAGATGCCACTGAAGAGATATAAAATATATAGGGAAGATAATTTCCTCCTTTTGGAATTTGTAAGTTATGATTTTCCTTTAAAAAATATTTTGCCTGGGCTGGGAAGGTGGCTCAGTGGTAGAGTGCTTGCCTTGCAAGCCAGAGGCCCTGGGTTCGATTCCTCAGCACCACATAAGCAAAAAGAAAAAAGCCAAAGCTGTGGCTCAAAGCTGTGGCTCAAGCGGTAGAGTACTAGCCTTGAGCTGAAGAGCTGAGGGACAGCGCCCAGGCCGAGTTCAGACCCCACAACCGGACCCCCCCCAAAAAAATATATATGTATATATTTTGCCTGTGCACAATCTTACTGTATTTGTAGGGTACTTTCATTTTCACAGTGATAAGTAGTGTAGCAGTAGATGTCATTTGACTTTGAGGTCTGCTGAAAAGGAGAACTGTCAAAACCTAAACGTGTGTGTGTGTGTGTGTGTGTGTGTGTGTGTGTGTGTGTGTGTGTGTGTGTGTGTGTGTGTGTGTGTGTGACTTACGTTTGAATTCAGGGGCCTTTATTTGTCAGTCAGGTGCTTTCTACCTCTTGAGCCATACCTTTAGCCCTTAAGACTTTTTATTATAATTTCATGTTATGCTCACATTAAGTGAGTTGAATACAATATCAAAACACTATCATTTAGACAGATATATTGAATGCTAAAATTTTTATATTAAAAATTTACTTCTTGTTGGGCACCAGTAATCCAAGCTACTCAGGTGGCTGAAATCTGAGGATTGTGGTTCAAAGCCAGCCTGGGCAGAAAAGTCTGTGAGACTCTTTATCTTCAGTTAACTACCAGAAAAAAAAAAAGAAAGCTAGAAGGGAAACTGTGGCTCAAGTGGTAGAGCACTAGTCTTAAGAAAAAAAATAAAAAGGCTTAAGGTCAGGACCCAAGCCCTGAGTTCAAGCCCCAGTACCAGCATACACAAAAAAATTCTTACTGGGCACCAGTGGCTCACACTTGTAGTTCTAGGATTGTGGTTCCAAGCCACTCTGGGCAGGAAAATCTGTGGGACTCTTTATTTCCAATTAATCCTTCCACCCCCGCAAAAAAGGCAGTAAGTGGAGCTGTGACTCAAGTGGTAGAGTGCTATCTTTGAGTGGAAAAGCTCAGACAACACCCAGGCCCTGAGTTCAAGCTTTAGGACCAGTATGTGTGTGTGTGTACATACATACACACACATCTTATTTCTCCAAACTTTATTTTGTGGCATTGTTTAGTTGGCAACCAATATTTTAGAATATTAATGAATATTAAATGAGAATATTAAGTGAGAATATTAAGTGAGAATATTAAGTGAGAATAAAAGAACATGTAATCAGTAAATAGTACAGCTTTATTCGGTCAGGTTATTTTCTTTCAGTGAAAAGCATTTGTTAACTAAATAAGGTGTTTTATGTTTCAAAAACAATGTTTTTCTATGTACATAGTCGTTAAATTGGATGAGATGTCTGGGGATTTGGGTTACCTGGGAGATTTTGAACCATTAGACTATAGGGAGTGGGGTTTTGATAGGACCCTCCCTCCCTCCCTCCCTCCCTCCCTTCCTTCCTTCCTTCCTTCCTTCCGTCTGTCCATCTGTCGATTGTGGGGCTTAAACTCTGGGCCTTGGTGCTGTCCTTCAGCTTTTCAGCTCAATGCTAGCACTCTACCACTTGAGCTATAGCGCCACTTCCGGTTTTCTGATGGTTTATTGGAGATAAGAATCTCACAGTTTTTCCTGTCCAGTCTGGCTTTGAATCATGATCCTCAGATGTCAGCCTCCTGAGTAGCTAGGATTACAGGCATGAGCCACTGGCGGCTGGCTTCTTACCATTTCTTAAGTGATGAAAAATTACTAGAATAGGAAGAATGTGGTCAGGTTGCTGTAAATTCATGTTTAAACCAGGAAATAAGAGTCTCACAGACTTTCTTGCCTGGTCTGGTTTTGAACCATGATCCTAGCTACGATTTATAGGCATAAGCCACTGGTGCCTAGCTTGGAAGTAAGGAGTAATAGAAGTCATAAAATCTTGTACACTAGGATTTGTTTATCTCCTCTGGAGAGCACTGAAGGTGCTGAGGAGAGCCATGAGAGCCAGGCATACCTTTTCTTTAGACACAATTTAGGCATACTTTGGTATCAGAACTAAAGCAAGATGATGAAGAATATGAAACAGGGTAGAAGATAAACTGTAAAAGCTAAGTTTACTAGAGGCTGATGTCTCCTGCTTAAGGGCAGAACTTGTGAGTCTTAGGATCTTATCTTTCTGTGTGGTCACTGAGATTCAGTGTTGTCTTGAGTGAAAGGAGCCAGGCTTGAACTCATACCTATAATTCTAGCTGCTCAGGAGGCTGAGGTCTGAGCATCTGATGTGAAACAAACTCAGGCAGATAAATTCAAAATACTGTTATCTCCAGCTAACCAGCAAAAGGCTGGAAGGTGGAGCAAAGCTCAAGTGGTAGAGCTCCAGCCATGAATGAAAGAGCTGAGCAAGATCTTAAGGTCCAGAGTTCAAGCCCTAATACAAAAAAAAGTACAAGTTCAAATGTGTACATCAGACTTCAGGTATGGGAAGGGCATGATTAGTCATTCCAGCAGTTCTGATTAGTCGGGGTTATATAACCTTTCATTTTGTATTAATAGAAAACCAGTATTTAGAAAGGCTTATATAATAATGATGTAGTTTTATTAAATATAAGCGTCCAGTTATAAGGATCATAGGAATCGAGCAATTGTGTATACTTTCACAGTCGCTAAAGAGTGTACGTTTTTCTGTTTTATTATTGTTTCCTAATTTATTTATTTATTTATCTTTTGTTGGTCGTGGGGCTTGAACTCTGTCCCTCAGCTCTTCAGCTCAATGCTAGCACTCTACCACTTGAGCCACAGTGCCACTTCCGGCTTTTTCTGTTTACGTGGTACTAAAGAATCGAACTCAGGGCCTCACGCATGAGAGGCAAGCACTCTACCACTGAGCTACCTTCTCAGCCCTCTTTTTTTTTATTATTATTTTTAATGTCTGTGTTCGTCTAGTAAGTATGGGATTTGTTCTGGATGCTGTGTGCTGTGGCATGGCAGAGTGGGGGAGTGGGACTTAGGATGTCTTTTTAATCATCCTCCCTTTGTGGCAAAGGTGTCTTTGTCATGAAGCCTAATTTTTGTGGTGCCTTTAGTTACTGCTCAGATATTAAAGTCAGAATGGCTAGTTGTTTCTTAGACTTGCTAAAGCTGTTCTGAAAGTGCCAGTTTCTTTGGTAAGATGTTGCTGTCTGCTAGGAGAGTAGTACTATCACTGATACTTGTGGATTATAGTGAAGTATTTTGAAAATACAGTTTATAGAGTAGACTCGGGTTCTGATAAAAAAATGAATTTGAATTTCTAAGTAAATTAGAAGAGAAATATTTTTTCTTTCTTTTAAACAAAAGAAAAGTTTTTAATCAATGAAACAGAATGGGCCAGAGGTAGGTGGTCCTTACAGTTTTTATATTAAAACTTCTGGCCAGGTGCCAGTGGTTCGTACTGGTAATCTTTGCTACTTCAGAGACTGAGATCTGAGGACTGTGGTTCAAAGGTAGCCTGGGTAGGAAAGTCCATCAGACTCTTATTTCCAGTTACCCACCAGAAAACCAGAAGTGGCACTATGGCTTAAAGTGGTAGAGTTCTAGTCTTGAGCACAAGGGCTCAGGGACAGAGCCCAGCCTCTAAATTCAAGCCCCATGACGACAAAACACAAAACAACAAAACAACTTTTGAACAACTCATTGCTTCTAATGTAATTAATATTTATTACCTTCATTTTCTTTTCCTTTAAAGATTTGTTTTCTACTCCTTAATCAGGAGGTTATATATTTGTACTTCAAGTACATTGTTTATGTATTATCATTAATACAAGTAACACTGAGCTGGAGGCATGGCTCAGTGGTACAGCAATGGCCTGACAAGCATGAAGCTTTGAGTTCAAATCTAAGTTACACAAAAAAACAAAACAGCAACAAAACCCCCCAAAAACCTGAGCATAAAGTGACACAAAAATAATAAAAAATAATCAACTCATGCTGCCAGTTTAAAGCCAGCCCGAATAGGAAAGTCTGTGAGACTCTTTAACTCCAATTAACTGTCAAAAATTAAAAAAAAAAAAGCCAGAAATAGAACTGTGGCACAAGTTGTAGAGCACTAGCTTTGAGCAAAAAAGCTTAGGGACAGCATCTGTGCCCAAGTTCAAGCCCCAGGACTGGCACCAAAAAAACAAAACCAAACAAAAATGTCTTTCTCAGCCTTGCTTATTTTGCTTAACAAGATAATTTTCAGTTCCATCCATTTTCCTGAAAAGGACACATATACATTATTTGTATATGACACTTCTTTATCCATCAGTTGATTGGTACTTAGTCTGATTCCAAAGTTTAGCTATTGTGGCTAGTGCTACTATAAACATGGGCGTGCAGGTATCTCTGTTGTGTGCATACTTACATTCCTTTGGATATATGCTTAGGGATGCTACAGCAGGATCATATGGAAGTTCTATTTTTAGTCTTATTGAGGAACCTCAATACTGATTTCCATGGTTGCAGCACTGTATCATATTCCTGTGTATAAAACTTTCTTGCCCCTAACCTTCACCTTCAGCCTTTGTTGTTGTTTTCTTGATGATTGCCATTCTGATTGGGCTAAAATGGAATCTGAGTAATTCTATTAATACCAGTTGATTTTTATTTCCTGTTTAACCATGAATACTTTTAGTGTTATAGTTAAATTCTGAATATTGGGATTTTTTAAAGAAGCAAGCATTTTATCATATTATACTATTTATACCATCTTCTTTGCTTCCTTCCCTCCAGCCCCTCCCTCCTTCTCTCTCTTCTTCCCTTTCTTCCTTATTTCATTAGAACCAAGGCTGACCTTCAATTTGGGATCCTCCTGCTTCAACTTTTGGTGAGCTGGGATTATAATGGGATTATAGACATGTGCCACCACACCCAGCTTTCAGTATCTATTTTGATTAACATTTTTGTTTAGCAATTTTTTTCCCCTGGGCAGTGGGAGGGAGAGTGATAAAGGGGTTGAGATTAATTGGAATATATTGTAAACTTGTGGAAATGTATCAGTGTAACCCTTCTGTGTAACTAATGTAAGATAATTTTTAAAAAGCTAAAAACTTTCTTTCTTCATCTTCATTTTTTAAAGTCATAGAACTTTATAACACTTTTTCCCTGGTATCTTTATTTTATTTTATTTTATTTTTATTGTAAAGCTACTATACAGAGGGTTACAGTTACACGAGTGAGGTTATGAGTACACTTCCTCTTGAACATTGTTACCCCCTCCATTGTTTTCCCCCTACCATCCCCTCCCTCCCTCCCTTCCCCGAGGTTCTTTTTTTTTTTTTTTTGATTGTGATTAAATGATTACATAATTTCAAAGTCACAAGTTCATTCTAACTTCCCTGGAGCAAATTGTCTACCACAGTCTGTAATATATAACAGTGTTCACATGTTATATACCATATTTGTGATCAGCAGCATGAGGATATTTAGTAGTGGTTCAACCAGATGAGCGGGAGTTCTTTGTTTCTTAAGTCCTGTTAGTTTTGTCGTATCACCTAACCTTTTGGATTTAGCATCCACTTATGAGGGAGACCATGTACTGTTTGTCTCTTCGTTCTTGGCTTACCTCGCTCAACATGATTCCTTCTAGCTCCATCCATTTCCCTGCAAATGCCATTATTTTGTCATTTCTAATGGCTGCATAATATTCCATTGTGTATAGATACCACAATTTTTGGATCCATTCATCTGTGGTGGGGCACCTAGGTTGTTTCCATATCCTAGCTATTGCGAACAGTGCTGCAATAAACATGGAGGTGCACGTGTCCTTGTATATTGGTTCCTGTTGTTCAGGGTAGATGCCTAGAAGTGGTATGACTGGGTCGTAAGGGAGGTCAATCTTTAGCTTTCTAAGGACCCTCCAGACTGCTTTCCAAAGTGGTTGTATAAGTGTACATTCCCACCAGCAGTGTAATAGGGTTCCTCTTTCTCCACATCCCCTCCAGCATTTGTCGTTGGCTGATTTGTGGATGTGGGACATTCTGACTGGGGTAAGGTGGTATCTCAGGGTTGTCTTTATTTGCATTTCCTTCACCATTCCCTGGTATCTTTAGATGTTTGTTAAATATGTTTACATTAATAAAATCAAATTGAAGGACATTTTTTTTTGGGGGGTCTGGTTGTGGGGCCTGAACTCTGGGCCTGGGCGCTGTCCCTCAGCTCTACCACTTGAGCCACAGCGCCACTTCTGGCTTTTTTCTTTTTGCTTATGTGCTGCTCAGGAATCGAATCCAGGGCCTCATGCACGCAAGGCAAGCGCTCTACCAGAGCCACCTTCCCAGCCCCTCAAGTTGAAGGACAGTATGCCAATCATTTGCTTTACTTTTTGTGATAGAGATCATAAAGAGACAATGCAAAGTCTGGTGCTGTGTGGGCTTGGGATGAGGTAACTGTGCTGGGAATTGTCCCAGTGACTGATGAGAGCCTGTTATTTGTAGGTGCAGGAGTTTAAGGCTAAGCTTGAGGAACAAATATGTTGGATCCACTTGTCTCCCACTGTTTCATTGAATCTGTGCTCTCTCTGGGAATGCTGATAATAATTATGTCTAGATAAGGATCTGTAGACCCAGGGGAGGTGAATACAGGGGTGGTACAAGTTCCACAGGCACAAACTTTGCCTGTGTTCCTCCCTCCTCCCCATACTTCTTGGGAATGCGTAAGTTTTGGGAGATTTTGAAGCTATGAGGGAAAAGCACCATAATTTTTCACTGAGAAAATTATTGGCCAGGATGAATTTAGGAAATTTAGGAAATGTTTTAAATTCTAGAGTTTTTGTTAATTGGAGACAAAATAATATGTAAAAGTGTTTACTCATAAAAATAAAATTAGCGTCTCATATTAACATGAAATGTAGTTAGATTTTAGCTGTTGATTAGTGTATTTGAATCTTTTAAACTTTGGTTATATCGGTCACTTAAAAATTAGAATATTCAGGGCAGGGAAGGTGGCTCAGTGGTAGAGTGCTTGCCTTGCATGCATGAGGCCCTGAGTTCGATTCCTCAGCACCACATAAGCAGAAAAAGTCAGAAGTGGAGCTATGGCTCGAGTGGTACAGCACTAGTCTTGAGCTGAAGAGCTGAGGGACAGAGCCCCGGCCCAGAGTTCAGGCCCCATGACCGGCCAAAAAACCAAAACAACAACAACAAAAAAAATTAGAATATTCAGGCCTGGGAATGTGGCTTAGATAGCTAGAATAACATCTTTAGGAGATTTAACCTCATGAAAGAGTGCTCAGCTAGTATGCATGAGGCCCAGGATTTGATTCCTGATGCCACATAAACTCCCTCCCGCCCCCCCCCCCAAAAAAAAAAAAAAAAGAAATAAAAAAATTAGAATATTCAACCCAGGCTAACATGCATATAAGGCCCTGGGTTCAATTCCTGGTACCACATAAACAAAACAAATAAAATTAAAAAATAGAATATTCAACTAGGCACTGGAAGCTCACACCTATAATCTTAGCTATTCAGGAAACTAAGAACTGAGGATCTCGGTTCGAAGCCAACCTGGGCAGGAAAGACTGTGAGACCCTTATCTCCAAGCTGCAAGTGGAGCTGTGACTCAAAGTAGTAGAGCACTATCCTTGAGCTGAAGAGCTCAGGGACAGTGCCTAGTCTTTGAGTTCAAGCTCCATGACTGAGAAGAAAAAAAAATAGGAATATGTTCAAAAGCAAGTGGATCTTCCCTCCCTCCCTCCCTCCCTCCCTGCCTGCCTTCCTTCCTTCCCTCTCTCCCCACCCTCTCTCTCCCTCTTTCTCCCTATCTATCCCCCCTCCCTCCCTCCCTTCCTTCCTTCCTTTCCTTCCCTCCCTCCCTCCCTCCCTCCCTTCCTCCCCCCCCCTTCTTTGCATTACAGCAAGAAACTAAGTTACTGTAGTTATAAAGAAGGATGGTAGAAGGGGTTTCTTCATACTCCCAATCTCTTCATCCACCCATTTTATTTAATTCAAGTTGTGCCACACAGACTTTGGAAATATGGTCATGGCCAGGGACATGTTCTGAGAAATGTGTTGTTAGGCAGTCTTGTCATTGTGTGAACACAGTGTACACTTAAACTAAGATAGCTAGAATGGCAATCTTTAGGAGATTTAATCTCATGAGAGAACTTTTATAAGTGCCTGGTTATAGTTTAGAAAGATTGCTCTTAATAGACATTACTATTGCTTTCTTTTAAAATCATAGTCATACGCATAAATCTTCCTCTTAAAGTATTTAAAGCTGGATGCAGGTGACTTATCTCTGTAATCCTAGCTACTCAGGAGGCTGAGATCTGAGGATTGTGGCTTAATTGAAACCTCCTGGGCAAACAAATATACTCTTTATCTCCCATTAACAAAAAGCCAGAAATGGAGTTGTGACTTATGTGGTAGAGCACCAGCCTTGAAAAAGCTAGTAAGCAAGAGCATGAGGCCTTGAGTTCAAGTCCTAAAGGTTGCTTCTTTTTACTGATCGTTATTATTTCCAGTTCCTTTTGTATTTTATAGAAGGATTCTCTCTCTCTATATTCTATATATTAAGAAACAATATATTTCCCATGTATATTAAAAAATTCTCAAGTAGTATATTTTATACATTGTTTTACACATTGCTCTTTTTATTTAAAATACCTTAAAATCATCCAAGTATACATAATTTCCTTATTCTTTTAGTTACCGTTCATTGTATGGCTGCACCAGAACTTAGTTGATTATTTGTATTTTTTAAAGTTAATTCCAGGCTTTTTCTACTGCAAATAGTATCATGGATTAATATTAAGTAACTGAGAGTTTGCCAAGTGGGTATATACTTACAATCCTAGCTATTTAGGAGATGAAGGCAGGAGAACCACAAGTTTGAGGCTAGCTCAGGCAAAGTTAGTAAAACCCTATCTCAGAATAAAACAAAACCTCAAAACCAAAATAGGAAAGGGCTAGGATGTGGTTCAAGTGGTAGGGTGCTTGCCTAATATGTTCTCAGCCCTGGGTTCAGTCCTAGGACTGTTTAAAAAGAAAAGGATAATTTATTTTGCTTGGATTAAGAAAAGCTTGGCTGAGAATCCTAGCTATAATCCTAGCTACTTTGGAGGCAGAGACAGGAAGTTTATGAGACACCATTTTAGCCAGTAAAAAAAATTGGTTGTGGTACTGTATGGGAAGTATGAATAAGAGGATGGCAGTCCAGGCCAGCCTGGGCATAAATGAAAGACCTTATTGGAAAAATAAAGAAAACAATATAGGCTGAAGATGTGATTTAAGAGGCAGAGCTCCTGTCTAGGAAGCGCTAGGCCTGCCTTAGTTTAAACTGCAGTACTTCCAAACAAAACAAAAATGTAAGGAAACAAATGAGTCTTTTTGAGCCAGGCATGGTATCACTTATACTTTATCTCAGAGTGACAGTGTTTTATTCTGAGTTCATCATGTCTTTATGAAGATAGACTGTTTTATAGCCACTACACACCCACTAAGATGAAAAGATTGAGGGACTGTGTACAGTAGAGTAAGAGAAATTGTAGGTAAAGGCCTTTAACCCTCCCAGCTCTGCCCATGCTCACCCTCCTGTCCCCATATTGCTGAAGAGGTGTTTTAGGCTGAATCCTTAACTTACTCTTGGGAAACTGAAGCATCTAAAATTGTCATTAGATTGCCATGGTGTTGAGTGTTACAAGCTAATTTGCTTTGCATTTTAATTGGCTAACACCTGGATGTTTCTGTAGACTTTTTATAAACAGTTGACTTTTAAGCTGTATTACTTGGTAAGAAATTTTTAGTATGATGTTCCTGTTTTTATGCAGAATTTCTAAAGAAATTGAATTTGGGTTTTGAGGTGATCTGTGGTTGAACCTTGTGGTGTTATAGATCTTAATAGTTTAATTTCTTAATTATTATCCTTTGTTCAGAGAACTTTAGACTATCCCTCAGCATGTATTCATATTCCTTTGATACTGCCTTGTTTACTGCCATTTCCTTTAAAATGCTTTCCTAAAAACTGTTAGCTGTATGTTACTGTAACAAATACCCGAGATAATTAGAAGGAAAAGTTTATTTTAGTTTATTGCTTTAGTATATGGATGCACTCCTCTTTTTATTTTATTATTATTATTATTTGTAATACTGGAGTTTGAACTCAGAGCCTCACACTTGGTAGGTAGGCAGTCTACCACATGAACCACACCCGCAGCCTCCCCCCTTTTTACTTTAGTTATACTTTTATTGGTAAGGTCTGTACCCCATGCCTAGCTGGCCTAACAGGCCAATAATATTATGCCTGGCTTATTGTGATGAAGTCTTGCTAGCTTTCTACCTCAGCTGGCTTTGAATCACAATTCTCCCAATCTTTACCTCCTGAGTAGCTAAGATTAGAGATGTGAGCTATTGTACCTGTTAATTCCCTGTTTCTTTGGTTAAACTCATTATATTCTCACCTAGTATGAGTCCCATAAAATTTTTTATTGCGTGAAATTCAAGGACCAATTTCTGACTAAGGACTACGTAGAGTTCAGAATACATTCAGAACTTGCTCAGCATCTTTAGTCCACACATTGGTCTTAGCTGTCATTCCATCTTATTTGGACTATAGAAGGTGCCTCCTAGTTGTTTCTCTTACTTCCACCTTTGCTCCCTACAGACTTCTATTATAACTGAACCCTGTTATAGGTAAGTCAGATGATGTCAGAATCTAGTGCTGTTAAAACTTTGTTCATACAAGGCTCTCATGGCCTGTCTTCCCCACTGACTCCCAGAACTCTTTCTATTCTCTAGTTTGCTCATGATACTCCTTCCTTAGGGCTCTTGCGCTTACCATTCCCTCTTGCTAGAATACACTTTCTGTAGATGAGTACATTATTAGATTCCTCACTTCCTTGGGATCTTGTCCCAGAAATCACTTCAGGAGCTTGGGTATGAAATGTTTTAATCCTGCTCTCAAATTTCATATCCTTAATTTTTTTTCTCCTTAGTACTTACTAAATATTTTGCTTATTTATCCTATTGTTTATCCTGTTGCTTATTTATACCATCTTTGGGTGAAAAGGCTAAGCTAAGGGATAGCCTCCGTGCTCTGAGTTCAAGTCCCAGTACACACACACACACACGCACGCACGCACGCACGCACGCACGCACGCACACACACACACGATTTGTTCAATGAGTGGATGAATGAAATTTTCATAGCATCTTCTCTTCCCTTAGAATAAAAAGCTCCTTTGAAGAAACGCTCAACCTCTCTAGCAATAAAAGAAATGCAAATCAAAACAACATTGAGATACCACCTCACCCCAGTTAGAATGCCTGTAATCAAGAACTCTAATAACAACAGATGCTGGAGGGGATGTGGACAGAAGGGAACCCTACTGTATTGTTGGTAGGAGTGTAAACTTGTTCAACCACTTTGGAAAGTAGTATGGAAGCTCCTCAAAAGACTCCACATAGAGCTCCCCTATGACCCAGCAATCCCACTTTTGGGCATTTACCCAAAGGATCACAAACAATACCATACTAAAGCTATCAGCACAACTATGTGTATTGCAGCATTATTTACCATAGCTAAGATATAGAACCAACCCAGATGCCCCTCAGTAGATGAATGGATCAAAAAAAAATGTGGTATATATACACAATGGAATTGTATGCCTCCATTTGTTAGGAAATGGAAAGATGTGGGAAAAATTATATTAAGTGAAGTAAGCCAGGCCCAAAGAAACATAGGTCCCATGGTTTCCCCTTATTTGCAATAACTAGTATATATCTGAGACAAGCAGAAAAAGTCAGATAAGATGATGTTAAGCGAAATGAACCCCAAGATAAGGACACAAGTGGTTTTTTTCTTTCTTACTATTGTTTCTAACGTATTTATAAGGTACACATGATTTTTTGTTGTTGTTTTGTATGTCCCGCCCCCAAAGTATAACCCCTGTTTTCACCGTATTTGATGTTGGTATAATTTGGGGAGCGGAAGGGAAAAAACAAATTGTTTAAATAGGGATACAGGTTGACCCACTGAAACAATGAGATGTACAAGACGCTATGTTGAAAAATGAACTTTACAATTTAGGCAGGGTGTGGGGGGATTTAGTTGTGGAGATGGGAGGGAAGGTATGGTAGGGGAAAAACAAAGGAGGAGGCAACAATGCTCGCTAAGAAATGGACTCCTTTCCTTGCTCATGTGATTGTACCCCCTCTGTACAGTATTTCACAATAAAAAACTTATTAAAAAAAAGAATAAAAAGGGCTGGGAAGGTGGCTCAGTGGTAGAGCGCTTGCCTTGCATGCCTGAGGCCCTGGGTTCGATTCCTCAGAACCACATAAACAAAAAGAAAAAAGCCGGAAGTGGCGCTGTGGTTCAAGTGGTAGAGCACTAGCCTTGAGCTGAAGAGCTGAGGGGCAGCAGCCAGGCCCAGATTTCAGGCCCCACGACCGGACCCCCTCCCCCCCCCCCAAAAAAAGAAAAGAATAAAAAGCTCCTTGAGGACAAGGATTTGTTTATTTACTCGCAGTTTTAGAGGTGGTATTCTATCTGAATGGGAGGGTGTGGCAGACCAGAGCAGTGCATGCCACCTAGACTAGGAAGGAGAGGGAGGGGAACACCAGAGCTGAACTTTCCTTCCTTTTTATTCCAACTAGATGCCCTTGCCTATGGGATGGTGCCACCCATATTTCAGGGTAGATATTTCCCGCTCACCTAAACCTTTCTACAGACATCTAGAGATGCGCCTCATAAATCTCTTGGGTGATTCTAAATCCAGTCAAGGTGTTAGTCAAAACCAACCACCACAGACGATTTTTTTTTTTTTGTTTGTGTTGCTTGATATTACATCTGCAATACCTGGAACAGGGCCTGGCCTATATAGTACTTAGTAAAGATGTGTTGACATGGAGTGGAAGTGGCTCTTGCATATAATCCTAGCTATTCAGGAGGCTGAGATCTGAAGATCAAGGTTCAAAGTCAGCCTGAGTAAGTAAGCCCATGAGACTCTTTATCTCCAAATAACCACTAAAAAGCCCAAAGTGGAGCTGTAACTCAATTGGTAGTGCACTAACCTTGAGTGAAAAAGCTAAGGGACAGCACCAAGTACTGGCACACATGTGTGCACACACAAGTTCTCTGTCTGTCTCTGTCTTTCTCACTTGCTCTCTGTCTTACACACAGACACACACAATATTTGAGTGAATGAATTTTCATAGCATCCCACCTAATTTATGAATTATATAAGTTGTGAATTTGGTGGGGTATCAGCCCATGTCTAACCAGAATTTCATTCTGGTTGCTTCATTCAAGAAGAGATGTAATTGGTTACAAAAGCAGAGGCAGTAGAAACCAGAGCCCACAAACCCTATGGTGCTGCTGCAGTTTGTTGCTACCAAGCCTGTTCTTTTTTTGGGGTGGGTGGGTAGGGTGGGGACTGGGGCTTGAACTCAAAGCCTGGGTGCTATCCCTGGGCTATTTTGTTTTTCAAGGCTAGCACTCTACCACTTTGAGCCATAGCACAACTTCTGGTTTTTCTGGTGGTTAATTGGAGGTGAGTGTCACAGGCTTTCCTGCCTGGACTGGCTTTGAACCATGATTCTCAGATCTCATACTCTTGAGTAGTTAGTATTACAAGCATGAGCCACTAGCACACAGCTAAGCTCGTACCTTTTTAAAAATGTGTGTGTGTGTGTGTGTGTGTGTGTGTGTATGTATGTATGTGTGTGTTTTGTTTTGGAGACAAGGTCTCTATATGTTGCTCAGGCTGGCCTCAGACTCAGGATCCTTCTGCCTCAGTCTCCAGAATTACAGCTATAAACTACCGTATCTGTAAACTACTACATCCTACACTCTTGCTAGTGCACTGCTAGAGCTTGCTAGGAACACAACTCACAGGTTTAAAATGTAGATTTCAGGCCTGATGATTCAGGAGAGAGTCCACAAGAGTAGGTGTGGGCTAAGCACTAATACTGGACGGTGCAGTGGTATTTATTTTATTTTATTTGTAGAGAGAAATTTAGATGTAGGACAAATTAAGCTGACTAAATACCTCGGATAAAGTCTTAGATCATGGCTAAAACATAAAAAAGTTAAGGATTAAATTCCAATTTAGCCTGTCACATCTATGTGTTGATCTATAAAACTGAACTTAGCTTCCAGAAATGGTACACAGCAGGAAACTTAAGATCTTCCCTGTGGCTGTGATATCTTGGTGTGATTAGTACATGTTTCCTTGAATTCAGTAACTTTGTGTTAGGTCGAATCATGTCCCAGATTAGATATTTGGCACCTACAGAATGATACTAGTCTCTCCTGATCTGATTAGTCGTTGTTCAGGACTCTGCCATCATTTAAAGTTCTAAGATGTGACAGACTCGTGTGTATTCCTGATTTAGGGCTCCTTGTGTCTTCCCTAGCTTTCCACTCCCTCAGGATTCATTGCCAGTGTTAACTTGTTCCTCTTCCTTTCTCTTTTCACCATATAAATAAGGACAAAATCCAAACATACATTATTGCCAACTATATTCATGCCTAGTAAAGTCACTGTAATAGATGATGTGATTCTGTTATTAAGAAGCTGCTGCTGCTGCTGTTGCTGTTGTTGCTTCTTCTTCTTCCTCTTCCTCTTCCTCTTTCTTCTCCTCCTTCTTCTCTTTTTTCTTTCTTCCTTCTTCCTTTTTTCTTTTTCTTTTTTCTTCTTCTTTCTTCTTTTTGGAGCCAGTTCTGGGGCTTGAACTCAGGGCCTGGGCACTGTCTCTGAGCTTTTTTGTTTGAGGCTAGTACTCTACCACTTGAGCCACATCGTTTTAGTGCTTAATTGGAGATAAGAGTCTTATAGACTTTACTGCCTAGGCTGGCTTCCAACCTTTCAGCCTTCTGAGTAGCTTGAATTATAGGTGTGAGCCACTAGCGCCAGACCACTTTTTTCAATATAGAGATTTGAACTCAAGGACTTGTACTTGATAGGTAAGTGGTATGCCACTTGAGTATGCCTCAGGCTCTTTTGGTTTTATTTTATTTGTGTGTGTGTGTGTGTGTGTGTGTGTGTGTGTGTGTGTGTGTGTGTGTGTGTGTGTGTGTGTGTGTGTATGTGTGTGTGTGTGTGTGTGTGTGTGTGTGTTGGTTGGTCCTGGGGTTGAATTTAGGGCCTGAGCGCTGGTCCTGAGGTTTTTTCCCTCAAGGCTAGAGCACTACTACTTGAGCCATAACTCCACTTCCCGCTTTTTGGTGGTTAATTGGGGATAAGAGTTTCATGGAGTTTCCTGCCTGGATTGGCTTCAAACTGCAATCCTCAGAGTTCAGCCTTCTGAGTAGCTAGGATTATAGGTGTGAGCCAGTGGTGCTCATGGTTATTCTTTTAGATAGGTCTCACATTTTTTTTTTTTTTTAACCTGGAGTTGGTCTAGATTGTGACCTTGACTGCAGCCTCCTATCTAGCTGAGAGCTTAGAAATGTGCCACCATGATTGGCTTATTTATAGAGATGATATCTTTTGTGCTAGCTGACCTTGAACAACATTCCTCCTGATCTCTGCCTCCTGAGTAGCTGGGATTACAGGTATGAGCCATCACACCCAACTCCAATTTTTTATTATAAAATTTTTTTTATCATCCTGACCATTTTAAGTATATAGTTCAGCAGTATGAAATATATTTATGAAATATGTTTTGATCTGAATAGTGGTCACAACTACTATACATTTACATATTCCATGTTCATTTAATCTGTAAAGTTGAAGAGCTATCCCCATTAAACAATAAACTCCTAATTCTTTACTCCTGTTAACCCTAGCAACCACCATTTCAGTTTCTGTGATATCAGCCATCATTCTAGTTTCTCTATGATATCAACTACCTCATATTAAGTGCAATAATAATATTTGTCTTTTTATGACTGACTTATTAGCATAGTGCCCTCAGGTTCATCCATGTTTGGCATATGTTCATTTTTTAAGGCTCAATAATACTTCATTGTATATTTATACTAAATTTGCATTCTTATTCTGGACGGCAATGACTTTGTTTTCCAGATAGGAGAAAATAATGGAAATGATAAGAGTTAGTATGTCTTTTCTCTGTGTCTTCTGCCCTTTTCCTTACTTCCCTATATTAATTAATATTGATTCAGAATTCCAGGTTGGCTTTTTATTTTATTTCTTTTGGTTGTTGGTCGTGGGCTTGAACTCAGGGCCTGGGCATTGTCCCTGAGCTCATTTTTCTTTTCTTTTCTTTTTTTTTAGAGTGACTTACTAACCTTTATTTATTTATTTTGGGGGTCCGGTCATGGGGCCTGAACTCTGGGCCTGGGCACTGTCCCTCAGCTCTTTAGCTCAAGGCTAGTGCTCTACCACTTGAGCCACAGCTCCACTTCTGGCTTTTTTCTTTTTGCTTATGTGGTGCTGAGGAATTGAACCCAGGGCCTCAGGCATGCAAGGCAAGTGCTCTACCACTGAGCCACCTTCCTAGCCTCCTGAGCTCATTTTTCATGACACCTGTGTTCTGTTTTTTTTTTTTCTTTTGTTGGTTGTAGGGCTTGAACCCTGGGCCTGTCTGAGCACTGTCCCTCAGCTCTACAGCTCAAGGCTAGCGCTCTACCACTTGAGCTACAGTGCCACTTTGACACCTGTGTTCTGAAATAATATTGTATTACTTTTCTCAACACACTGAACATTTAACACTATAGATAAAAGAAACACAAGCATTATAGGAAGGCCCTCTGTCCTTTCTGACCTTAGCAACTTCTACTTTATTGGCAACAGTCTTAGTCGTGATCAGCAGAAGTTGGTCCTGGGCGATTTGTAGAGAGGTCATCTTTATCTTCATAGGCTGTTCCACACCAAATGCAGTACAGATGTTCTTCTCTTAAGTAACTAGTCAATATTTGTAATTTCTCCAGAACACTTAAATCTTCACTTCATCTTCATCCTGCCCTTCTTCTCTTCCTCCTCCTCAGTCTCCTCTTCAGGCCTCAACCAGTATCATTCTTCCCTGGGAACCTCAGTGTTCTGGCTATCCAACTGTTGACAGGCGTGCTGGCTTCTTTTAAGATTTCCTTCTAGCTTCATCTCATCCCGCTTATTTTAAAGTTGCATTCTTCTTGTATTCTTCAGCTTGGTTTTTCATGTGAATCTTTATTCTGTAGTGTTCTAATTTTTCCTCTGCTCTCTGTTTTAATAATGCCTCATGACCAAAGCCACTTTTCCCTGTTTTGACATGGAGAGGAAGTGGTTCAACAATACCATCTCCACTTTTGCCAAGAGCCTGACCATTTTTATATCCCATCTTCTGGAGGAAGGCAAACTCTTTGTTTTCACAGCCTAGTGCATTTCACAGCCCAGGATCACGTCTTTCTTGTTCTTCTTTTAAACTCTTCTATTTTTCAAATTAGCTTCCTGTTGCTTTTCTTCTTTTCGACTAGCTTCTCATATTTGCCTCAGCATAGGCAATCCTGGCCTGATATCTTCCTGTACATTAATGAAGGAATCAGACACACAGTCTTCTTCTGCCATGTTCAACTTCATATGGCAATTCCATCCACTTTGAGTAACTCAACTAGATAAGAACAATATCATTTTCCAGTTGGAGAAATTAAGGTTCCACAGAGTCTCACGGAGCGGAGCCAGGCGCCGGTGGCTCATGCCTGTAATCCTAGCTATTCAGGAGGCTGAGATCGGAGGATCATGGTTCAAAGCCAGCCTGGGCAAGGAAAAGTCTGGGAGACTCTTACCTCCAATAAACCACTAGAAAACCGGAAGTGTCGCTATGGCTCCAGTGGTAGAGCAGCTAGCATTGAGCTGAAGAGCTGAGGGACAGCATCCAGGCCCAGAGTTCAAGCTTCACGACTGACAAAAAAAAAAGTCTCATGGACTTTCCTGCCTGGGCTGGCTTTGAACCATTATCCTCAGATCTCAGCCTCTTAAGTAGTAGCTAGGATTATAGGCGTGAGCCACTGGCGCCCCGGTTATTGTTATTATTATACTGTTGTACAGAAGGATTATGAGTAAGCAATGAGTACATTCATTTTTTGGACAGTGTCGCTCCTTCCTTTATTTTCTTCCAGTTTCCTCCTCCTCCTTTCATCTCTGCCCACAAGATATGTAGTTCATTTTCCACAGTGTATGCTGTATAGCATGTTTGCATTTGTTTGCCCTTCCTCCCTTTTTGTGCCCTCACCTCTTTGCCCTGCTAAAAAACCAAAAGCAAAAATAACTGCCACCACTAACAATAATAACAAAAAGTCCATGCTCCAGATTGGTGCGTGCGTGCGTGCGTGCATGCGTGCGTGCGTGCGTGCGTGTGTGTGTGTGTGTGTGTGTGTTTACATACATGGTATTTGTGATTGATAGACGAAGAAGCTACCCTTTTCCCAGCTTGTTTTTTTTTTTTTTTTTTTTTTGATATTCCTAGGATTATCCTTCCGTGTCTTAAATGCCAAAAAGTAGCAAGGCAATATCTAACGGCTTTACTACAGGATGAAGGCGAAACTAAGGATAAAAATAATAGGGAAGTAGAAGAGAACCAGGTATGGTGGAACATGCTTATAATCTTAGCTACTAGGGAGTTGGAGAAAAGAGAATTGCAGCCGGGCGCCAGTGGCTTATTCATGCCTGTAATCCTAGCTACTCAGGAGGCTGAGATCTGAGGGTCACGGTTCAAAGCCAGCCCGGGCAGGAAAGTCTGTGAAACTTTTATCTCCAAAAAACCACCAGAAAACTGGAAGTGGCACTGAGGTTCAAGTGGTAGAGCGCTAGCCTTGAGCTGAAGAGCTGAGGGACAGCACCCAGGCCCAGAGTTCAAGGCCCATGACCGACCAAAAAAAAAAGAAAAAAGAAAAGAGAATTGCAAAGTTGAGGCCAGCTTGGTCAAAGGTAGCAATACTACCTCAACAATAAAATACAGCCAGCCCTAGGTGTCTCATGCCTGTAATCCTAGCTACTCAAGAGGCTGAGATTTGAGGATGGCAGTTGGAAGCCAGCCTGGGGAAGGAAAAGCCATGAGACTCTGACCTCCAGTTAACTAGCAAAAAAGCTAGAAGTGGAGATGTGGCTCAAGTGATAAAGTTCCAGCTTTGAGCAAAAAACCTAGGGGATAATGCCTACGTTCTGAGTTCAAGCCCTAGTACCACCAGTATAAAAACAAAATGAAATAAAATAAAATACAAACAAAAGGCTGTAAGTGTGGTTCAAGTGGTAGAACAGGAGGCCCCAGATACAATCCTCAGTATAGAAGAAGAGGATGAAAAGGACAAAGAGGACAAAGGAGGATGAAGAGGAGGAGGACAAAGAGAAGGAGAAGAAAGAGAAAGTGGAAAAAAAAGAAAGAAAGAAAAAAAATGGGCTAGAAATGGTGATTCAGGCCTGTAGTCTTTACTCTTAGCAGAGGCCTAAGAGTTCAAGGTCAGCCTGGGCAACTTAGTGAGATCTCCTTAGAAAAAAAGAAAAGAGGGAAGAAATCTTATATTTGTGATCACATTTACAGACAAAATTGTGCCTTCACTTACTTTTCCTTTAATTCACATCCTTTTCTGAGAAACTGAAATTCTAAGTCCTTTTAATGTTAAAAAGTATCTAAAGGGGGCTGGAAGGTGGCTCAGTGGTAGAGTGCTTGCCTTGCATGCATGAGGCCCTGGGTTTGATTCCTCAGCACCACATAAGCAGAAAAAAGCTGGAAGTGGCGCTGTGGCTCAAATGGTAGGGCGCTAGCCTTGAGCTGAAGAGCTGAGGGAGAGCGCCCAGGCCGAGTTCAGGCCCCACGACGGACAAAAAAACAAAACAAGACAAAAAAACCCCCCAAAAACCCAAAGTATCTAAAATATCTTCAAGGAATAAGTTATCATGTTTTTAAGGAACAATTTATCTTCAGGTACCTGGTATGTAATTCATCAAATTAGTTTGAATTTCTGTAATACTGATTCCACTTGAGTATGATCATGATCATGCATTTTGAGGTCAGTTCAGGCAAAAAGTTAAGGAGACCCCATCTCTATTAATAAACAGGGTATGGTGGCATGCATCTGTGATTCCATCTATGCAGGAGGCCATGGGTGGAGGATCAAAGTCTAAGACCAGCCCTTGGCAAAACGAAAGACCCTATCTGAAGAATAACTAAAAAGCAAAAAGGTCTGGGTGTGTGATTCAAAGAGGCTGTGCACCTGTCTAGCAAGTGTGAGGTTCAGAATTCACAACTGCCCAAACAAACTCTTCACACCTTTAAGGGTTGTTATAATTACAGAACCATAGGTGGAAACATGTACATTACAGCTATGTTCTCCTTGTCCTCTTTTTTCCTCTCTCTCATCTTTGATTTGTCCCTTCTGCGATTTGATGGCACTGTTTTTACTACCCCTAAAAACCAAAAGCTTATATTGCAGAAAGATAGGCAGTAAGCAAGTAAGAAAATAAATAAAATGTAGTAATTGTGGTAAGTACTAAGCACCAAATCTGAGTGATATGGAGAATAGGATGTGCTCAGTAGAATGATTAGAAAAAAATCTTAGTATTTTGTTGACTTTGGGACTAAGACATGAAGGGCAAGAAGTACTTATGTGAAGGGCACTGTGGGTGAGGAGATAGCATTTGCTAAGGTCTCAAGGTTGGAGTCTGTGGGTGTAAGTGGGAAGAAGATGGGAGTGTTAAGTAGGGACCAGATCTTATTGGGCGTTGTAGATTTTGTAGGAGTTTGGAGTTTGCAATTTAAGAAGCCTTCTAAATGATGTTTTTATGCTATGCAAAGTATGGAAAGAAAGACAATTTGGAGCCACTGCAGTTGTCAGGGTGGCTTAGACTAGGATGATGGCAGTGAAAATGGAGAGAAGCAATAAATTTCTAGGCAGTATGATGATGTAGACTTAGTAAGACTCAGTAATGGATGGAGTAAGAGTATATGGGAGCCATGGATGAAGGGTCTCAGGGTTGGCTTGTTTGATTGTATGGTACTGAGATGGGAAATCCTGCGAAGAGTTAAGAGTTGATGTTGGAAGCAGAATTAAGAGTTCAGTTTTGGTTGCTTATGTAGCATTAAAATGGAGATTCCAAATAAGTAGCTGATCCTGAATTTGGAATGCAGGGAATAAGTCCCTATAATCACTGATAATATTTATAGCCATGATTTTGTATGACATTACCTAGAAAGAGAATGTCAAATGGGCTGAATGTGTAGCTGCTTAGCAAGTGGGACCAAATTCAAACCTCAAGACCACCCAAACAAAAGAAAAACTCCCATACAGACAGAAAACAAGAGAATGTCAAATGTGTATGGGTGAAAAAACAAACTCAGTACTAAAACCTGTGGAATTCTAATTAGAATTGGTATTATTCTGGAGCAGGCAGAAAAGAAGCCTAATGATTGCCTATGAGGAAGAAAGACAATCTGGAGAGTAGAGTCCCAGTAGAGGAAAGGAAAAAGTGTTTGGAGGAGCTGCAGTTTACAGTATGCATAGCTGTGTTGTGTGAGGGTCATCATCAGGAAACCATTGGATTTGATGGTTAGAAGGCCATCGGTGACCTGAACAAGAGCAGTGCCAGACGGAGGAGGAAGTGAGGAAGTGGTTTATGTAGCCAAGGTGCTGAGATGATCTCTCTCCTCCCCTGTCTCCTATTTCCTCTCCTTCTTCCCTCTCTCCTCTCCCTTTCCCTTCTCCCTTTTGGCAGTACTGGGATTTGGAATCAGGGTATCATTCTGAGCCACACTCTGGGCAGTTTTGCCTTAGTTATTTTTCAGGTAGTCTGTGGTTTTTGCCTGGTGCTGGCCTCAGACCTGCCTAGCTCCTTCTGAATAGCCAGGATCACAGATGTGCACTACTACTGCTCAACTTAGTGGTTTTTTTTTTTTTTTTTGGCGGTTGTCGGGCTTGAACTCTGGGCCTGGGCGCTGTCCCTCAGCTCTTCAGCTCAGGGCGAGCGCTCTAACACTTGAGCTACAGCGCCACTTCCGGTTTTCTAGTGGTTTATTGGAGATAGGAGTCTCATGGTCTCTCCTGCCCGGGCTGGCTTTGAACCACGATCCTCAGATCTCAGCCTCCTGAGTAGCTAGGATTACAGGCGTGAGCCACCGGCGCCCGGCTTCAACTTAGTGTTTGTAATAGGGTCTTGCTAACATTTTGCCTGAGCTGGCTTTGATCTGTGATCCTCTTGATTTCTGCCTTCTAAGTAGTTGTAATTATGTGAGTCACTGTACCCAGACCAGCGATGAGACATCTTAATGTGAAGAGAAAGCTGAGAAATGGAGAAGTAATTGGAGAGCATGAGGGGTCAAGGGAGGGTTTATTATAGAGGTGGCAGTATTAGAGCATGCTTGTGTGCTGCCTTTGCTGACAAATGCAGTGAAGTGAGATGCATTGCAGAGGAATAACTGCAAGCACTGCTTTATAAAATAAGAAAGGGAAAGGGTAATGTCTATGAGTTATACTCACTTTGTAAAGGTATTAACATTTGGAATATTTACATTTTTTTAAAAAGTGAAGGTTATAACTTGCAGGAGAAGGGAAGAGGTCTAGGGACTTCTTTTTCATGAAGTTCTTTCTAGATGAATTGTATATTTTCCAAAATTGCTCCTCAAGTTCAGCATTGTTGCACATCTGTGCAACAGGTTGCATTCTTGTCACTTTCCTATTAGATGTGTAGTCATATAGACTAGACATGGGAGGCTACTTAAAAAGAAGTTGAATGGGGTTGGGAAGGTGGCTCAGTGGTAGAGTGCTTGCCTTGCATGCATGAGGCCCTGGGTTCGATTCCTCAGCACCACATAAGCAAAAAGAAAAAAGCCAGAAGTGGTGCTGTGGCTCCAGTGATAGTGCGCTAGCCTTGAGCTGAAGAGCTGAGGGACAGTGCCCAAGCCCAGAGTTCAGGCCCCACAACCGGACCCAAAAAAAAAAAAAAAAAAGAAGTTGAATAACCAGTCCCCAAGAAGGTAGGGGCTTTGTTTTGGCCATCATTTTATCCCCATGGCCTAGGATAGTGTCAGACAGGTAGTAAACACAAGAAATATTTCTTGAGTGAATAAATAAATGAACTGTGAAAATAAAATAAACTTCACTGTTTTAATGGACCTGAAAAGCAAAATCCCGGTAATTATCTAGAAATAAAGTATTAATATGGTGTGATATGAAATGGATCTAGTCTTTTATAACTCAAGTAGATTTCTGAACCTTGATTTCTTTGTAAGATGGGAATAGTAATAATGTATTTTGTAAAATTATTATTTGCATAATGCATATAGTACTTAGTGTAGTTAAGTCCTCACAAAAAGGATATTATTTGTTTTGCTTAGTGGTTAGTAGTTATAGGTATTATAGTTAGATCTAGTTTTCAATAATCAGTTCTCCACAGGAAAAACAAAATTGAATCTGATTTCAAGTATATTAAAAAAATGAGTGTAAAAGGCAAAACTAGAAAACTTTTAGATGGTAATTTAAGAGATCTTTGTGACATCGGGATGGAGAAGAATTTCTTGTTTGTGTATGTGTGCAAATGCTGGGGGTTGAATTCAGGACCTAAGTGCTGTTAGCTTTTTTGCTTAAGGCTGGCACTCTACCATTTGAGCCACAGCTGTGCTTTTAACTTTTTGGTGGTTAATTAGAGATGACTCTCACAGATTTTCCTGCCTGGATTGGTTTGGATTTGATCCTCAAATCTCAGCCTCCAGAGTAGTTAAGATTACAGGTGTGAGCCACCAGCACCTGGCATGATTTTCTTTTTTGTGTCATCTTTGTTCTCTGCTCTGCTTTTTTCTTGGGTTTTTCTTTTTCTTTTTTTTTGTTGGTCATGAGGCCTGAACTCTGGGCCTTGGCTCTGTTCCTCAGCTCAAGGCTACTACTTGAGCCACAGTGCCACTTCTGGCTTTTTCTGCTTATGTGGTGCTGAGGAATCAAACCCAGGGCCTCATGAATGCAAGGGAAGTACTCTACTACTGAGCTACCTTCCCAGCCCTGTTCTTGGGTTTTTCTAAGTTGTAGCTCCTAGTAGTATGCTAGTGAGCTTCTAAATCAACCTGGTTTATATTATATCATCTCATGGCAGTCTGATTTGCAGCTGCTTCTAGGCTTCCTCACCTGGTGTCCTACTCCAGCCCAAGTCTATATAAGTCGATGGAGTATACCAGTCGTTGACACTTAACCCTCAGTTCTTAACTACTAATCTGGTATTAGCCATACTACCACTATTTATTTTCACACGCTAGAACTGGGAGTGTCATCTTTCATTTTTCATTCATTTCCTACTATGATGGTTCCTTTGTTGTTCTACTCCCAGCCCTTAGTCCAGCACTTTTCCCCTAGCCAGATTCTCTTTTAACTGCATATCAATTAATGAACAAATAAGCCTTAGATTTCAGTAGAACTCCTCAAATCTTTGCTGTTGCTTTTGTGTGTG
This sequence comes from Dipodomys spectabilis, assembly GCF_019054845.1. Classification (NCBI taxonomy): domain Eukaryota; kingdom Metazoa; phylum Chordata; class Mammalia; order Rodentia; family Heteromyidae; genus Dipodomys; species Dipodomys spectabilis. The sequence goes on from NW_024870731.1 coordinate 5,959,245, forward strand.
GCATGACTTCTTTATCATATGTATTCTTCTGTGTGGCATTGTTATTCTTTATAGTAACAGACTGATCCCTCTGGCTGCCTTGTTGTAAGATAAATCATACCGGAAGCCACATTTTAAAATATAGAATATTGGAGTCTTTATCAAACAGTTATCAGGCCGCAGGTAGCCAGTTGTTATGAAGGCCTGCAGCACGCAGATACACATAACACAGCTGGGGAACATGCTAAAGAGGAAAGAAATAACAAAAACAATACCAACAAGCCAATTCAGCTCCAATGGAGAGCTGAACTGGGACGCCATGATTACTGGAGATGAGCCAGGAGACAGGAGACAGGACACGATCACAGAGACACCCATGGCATGGCCTCTGGCGGCTAGGCTGGTCTGGGCCTAAATAGGTAGGCACAGGGGGCAGATCCTTAGGAAATTCCTAGTCCCAGGCACACTGGACTGACATTTTCAGTAACCTATCAGCCAAGTGTCCACCGATCCGGGCACACCCATCACCTGAGAGGCAGGTGATAGGCAGGGGATTTTCTGTCCCCCAGCATGAAGACAAGTTGCCAGACCCTACAATCCACCATGTGGCCAATATAGCACCGGCCAGACCTGACCTCCTTACTTCAATACAAGCATACATTCCACTCTGTCCCCTACCAGCATTGATACCAGCCTCATGCCTGCCTTAGTGCCTTTTGCATTCTCCTTGCCTTTTTTAATTTTAATTTTTGGTTGGTTGTGGGGCTTGAACACAGGGCTTGGGCTCTGTCCTGGAACTCCTGCTCAAGGCTAGCTAGCACTCCCCACCACTTGGAGCCACAACTCCACTTCTGGTTTTGGAGTTGTTAATTGGAAATAAGCATCTCACAGGGACTTTTCTGCCTGGGCCACCTTTGAACCTTGATCCTCAGATCTCAGCCTCCTAACTAGCTAGGATTACAGGTGTGAGCCACCAGCGCTGGCATGCTTGCCCATCTATGAGTGAGCATTCTCTAGTCTTTTCTCTATCTCTCCAAAATTCTGTCCTTCAAGCTGAAAGAATTCATGCTTTACTTTTGAAATTGTTTGTAGTTACTTTGATCTATAATTAACTTTCTTTTCTGTACAGCTAATTTTAAAATTTTGTGCATTTCAGAATTTCCCCTAGTGAGTGAGTCCTTAACTATAAAATCACTTAGGGTAAGACTGAGCTTTATATTGTTTCCCCATTCCTAGCTAAGGTAATATCAGAAACAAAGAAGTTCCTAGTAGTGAATGTAGGCAAGTTGCTGGAAGATGGTTCAGAAACATTGTAAACATGTTGAATTCTAATTGTGTTAGCAAACACTAGAACACAGTACCAGGTGTGGTAACGTACACCTGAAATCTCAGGACTTGGGGGCGCTGAGACAGGAATATTATGAGTTGAGGTCAATCTGGGCTGCATAGTGAGACCCTGTTTCAAACATTTTTTAGGGCTGGAGGCTTGTGATAGAGTGTTTGTCTAGCAAGTACAGGGCTCTGAGTTCAAACACCATTACTGCCCCAAAATTGTATACTTATAACTTTATTATTACCTATTAAGCTTGACGCTCTGAGTTCAATTCTTAGTACTGTCCCTCATGTGTGTGTGTGTGTGTGTGTGTGTGTGTGTAATTTTTTCAGTTATGGGGCTTGAACTCTGAGCCTAGGTGCTGTCCCTAAGCTCTTCAGCTCAAGGCTAGTGCTCTACCACAGTGCCATAGCGCCACTTCCAGTTTTCTGGTAGGTTTATTTGAGATAAGAGTCTCACGGACTTCCCTGCAGGGGCTGGCTTTGAACCTCAATCCTCAAATCTCAGCCTCCTGAGTAGCTAGGAATGCAGGCATGAGCCACCGGTGTCCAGCAGTGTGTAATTTCTTAAAAAGAGGTGGGATAGTTCCGTGGTAGATTGATTGTGTAGCATGTGAAGAGCCTACGTTTGAACCTCAGCACTGCCCCCTCCTCTTGAAAGGCAGAGAGAGAATCAGAAGGCAGGCTTGAAGATAAAGATATAAGAAGATAGATGTTTTTAAGGACAATGGTCTTTTCCTAATATGGTTTTATCTTTCATCTAGTGTCATTTCATTGGTGTGGTATAAAAAAATCATAAAATTAAAATCTAGCAAGAGAGATTTGAGCAAATTACTCCTTTAAATATCTTGTTTTATGTTAAGTGCTAAATATAGAAGATACTCATTTGCTACTTCTTTAGTCAGCTACTGTAAAACAGATAAGATTAACAGAGAAGAGGCTATAAATAAAATGCTACAGACATACTAATTCTTGGAAAATAGTATTTTTGTACAAATTAAGTACGTGGCGTTTTATTTTGGAACATGACCCCACACTTAATTCTCTGTGCCTTTTCCCCACCTTGTGTTAAGAAAATGTATCTAGCTTTTTCTCTGTTATTCATTCTTATTTCCTGTAACCATCTCTGGAAGAGAAAGGGCATACCAGCCTCACGGAGAGTTAAATCAGGTGTCATGAGCTGTTTTCCCTAGTTGGTAGCATGGTACAGTATCAGTCCAGCTCTTCTTTCTTGGTGTCTTTGCTTCCCTTTGTCCTTCCCTGTGTTAGACAGTTTAGGGCGTCTAGTACTGCCTGTACTTCCTGCTGAAGCACTGAGAGCTAGCATCTTTCTCACTGTTCTCACTTTACCCAAGGAGTCTGCTTGCCTGCTTGTTGTTGAAAAAGTGAGAGTCAATTTGACTTTTACTTGTGCTTCTAATATTTAAGACATTCTGTCCTTTTCTTTTTTTAACCTAGCTCTCATTTATTAAAGTAGCTGTATGCAGGAGTTGCCATTTAACAAAGCAGTTTATAAATACAATGTTTATTGATCTCAATGTCATCCCTTTCAACATTCTTCCCATATCTCCCAACTCACCCTGTCCCTCACTTTCTTAATTTCATGAGGTATACATTAAATTTTTATCTACATTTTCCCTGTTCTCTCTTTTTTAAAACATAGGTACATTGGATATTAGTACTGTATTTATCCACCCTCCCTTTTTTACATTTTTAATTACATATTTTTATTGTAAAGACACTGTACAGAAGGGTTACAGTTACATGAGTAAGGTAATGAGTACATTTCCTATCGAGCATTTTTACCTCCTTTGTTTTTCCCCTACCATTTCTTCCCTCCCCACTTCCCCAACTCCTCTCTGCTCCCCCTCCCCCAAGTTGTAAAGTTCGTTTTCACCATAGTATCATGTACATCTCATTGTTACAATGGGTCAACCTGTATCCTTATTTCAGCATTTTGTTATTTCCCTTTCCCTCTCGAAATTAGAAAAATGTACAAACAAGATGCAGGGCACCAGAATCAAATACAGTGAATACAAAGATTAAACCATGGGGGAAGAACATACAAAAGAAACAAAAAAATCACACTGTACAGTATAAATACATTAAAAACAACAGCAAGAAAGATAAAACCTCTGTCCCTAACTTGGGGTTCATTTCCCTTAGCATCATCTTATATTTGTATATAGCTTCTGATCTTTTCTGCTTGTCCTAGACATGTACTAGTTATTACAGATAAGGGAAACCTTGGTACCTATATTTCTTTGGGCCTGGCTTATTTCATGTAATATAATTTTTTCCAAGTCTTCTATTTCCTAACAAATGGGGCGGTATCATTCTTTCTGATGGAAGCATAGAATTCCATTATATATGTGTGTGTACACACACACACACACACACACACACACACACACACACACACATTTTCTTGATCCATTCATCTACTGAGGGGCATCTGGGTTGGTTCCATATCTTAGCTATGGTAAATAATGCTGCAATAAACAGTTGTGCTGGTAGCCTTAGTATGGCCTTGTTTGTGATCATTTGGGTAAATGCCCAGAAGTGGGATTGCTGGAACCTCCATACTGCTTTGCAAAATGGGTGAACAAGTTTACAATCCCACCAGCAATGCAGTAGGGTTCCCTGCTGTCCACATCCCCTCCAGCATCTGTTGTTTAATCAGAGTTCTTGATTATAGCCATTCTAACTGGGGTGAGGTGGAATCTCAGTGTTGTTTTGATTTGCATTTCTTTTATGGCTAGAGAAGTTGAGTATTTCTTCATGTGCCTATTGGCCATTCTTATTTCCACTTCAGAGAAATTTCTCTTTAAGTCTTTAGTCCACTTATTAATTGGGCAGTTGTTTCCTTGAGGATTTGTTGTTGGGGGATTTAATTTTTTGAGTTCTAAGTATATTTTAGATATGAGACCCTTGTCCATTGTATGGCTAGTGAAGATCTTCTCCCAATCCGTGGGCTTTCTATTGATCTTGCCACGTCCTTAGCCACGCAGAAGCTCTGCAGTTTCATGTAATCCCATTTATCCAACCTTTCTTTGACTTGTTGTGTTTCTGGGTCTTTATTAAGAAAATTCTGCCTGTGCCAAGGAGTCCTAGAGTTTCTCCTATTCCTTCCTGTAATGTTTCAGGGTATCTGCTTTGACTTTGAGGTCTTCGATCCATTTGGAGTTGATTCTGGTGCAGGCTGATACATAAGGATCTAGCTTTAGTTTTCTATAGGCGTTTAACCAATTTTGCCAGCACCATTTGCTGAAGAAGCTGTCTTTCTTCCATTTTATTTTTTTAGCTCCCTTATCAAAGATTAGGTCTGTGGGTTCATTTCTGTCACCCACCCTTCCTTTCTCCAGTAGTCTTCCACTCTGTCTTTTTCTTATGGTTGCCTGTTCTTGTCTCCTCTCCTAGTTTGAGGCAAAGGAATAATGCTTTATCTTTGTAGCTGCTATAAAGTAGTATAGAACTGAGTAAATAGAAATCAAGTGAAGAAGTATAGAAGCCAGGTAAAATTTTTTTGAATGAGTAAGTGATTCACGTTTAGAAGCCAAATATAGTAATATTGTAAGGAATTCTGTTATCTAGCACCAAACCTTTAATTTCCTATATTACCTTAAATTTGTAGCTATTAACAGCCAAAACTAGAGGTATTTTCTTTTCTCTCCAGTACTGTGGATTGAACCCAGGGTCTTGTGCATGCTAGACAAACAAGCTGTATATCCCAACTCCAAAAACATGGCTCTTAGGCTTTGTAGTGTTGGTGTACCCCTTACATAGCTCAGAAAGTCTTTTCCAAGTAATGGTTTTATTTATTTATTTTTTTTCAGGGTTTAATTCCTTTATTTTATTTTATTTTTTTATTTTATTTGTGAACATACTGTACAGAGGGGTTACAATTACATGGGCAGGATAATGCGTACATTTCTTACCAAGCATTGCAGCCTCCTCCTTTGTTTATCCATCACATCCCTTCCCAGCCTCCCCCCTCCCCCCCATCCAAGTAATGGTTTTAAATATATAAAATTAAAACATATAGGATTAAAAAGGAAAACAGTTAACTATATTCTGCAAGTGTAATGTGAAAGTATGTGCTTTTCTGTGTTAAAATTGCAGTTACTGATAATGTTACCTATACTTATACTTGAAGAAAATCTTCACTATCAATTACAGATAAAAACCTTTTGCTTATCAGTATTCTCAGACTTCTACTAAATTCTCTTTGTAGACCCCTAGGACTCCAAGTTAAAATTTTCTTCTAGGGCTGGGAATGTGGCTAGCAGTAGAGTGCTTGCCTAGCATGTATGAGGCCCTGGGTTTTATTCCTCAGTACTACATAAGCAGAAAAAGTCAGAAGTGGCTCCATGGCTCAAGTGTTAGAGTGCTAGCTGTAAACAAAAAATGCTCAGGAACAGTGCCCAAGCCCTGAGTTCAAGCCCCAGGACTGGCAAAAAAACAAAAACAAAAAAACACTTTTCTTCTATGCAGTAGGAATAAGTTAAATTAGTTAAGGCAGGAAGACATTTTAGGAAATTTTCCTTTTTTCACTATTGTTGATTTTTAATAAACAAGTCTGAGATAACGGAGTGGGTAAGATTATTGTAAATTGCTGAGGATGCTGATGGACAAAGACCTTGGAGTTAAACAATTTCTGTTTTATAGTGATAACATTTTGTGAACTCTGAAAGTAAGGAAGTAATTACTTGAGTGCATAGGGTATAGAGAAACTTTAAATGTGTGTATAGTGGTTTTCTTAATCATGGATAGAAATAAATGAGATACCATTTATGGGAAATTTATGAAATTTTGAGTTGGACTTGAATTTTGAGTATGTTTCTTAATTTTGATTGAGCTGTTTCTTAAAATTATTTTAAGAATCCAAAAAACTTATTATAATATTTGCTTTAGAGTTTTAAAGATGAAATGAGAGCATGTCTAAGTGTTTGGAGCCAAAACCTATGTTGTTTTCTCTGTAATGAGAGATGCTTCACCTTGCCCTGTTTAGTCCAGGGTCTTGGAGCTGTTTCCTTATCTTGAAGAGAGGATGTTAGAGTGAAAGATCATTAATATCCCTTTTATCTGAGAAGCTGTTTGATATTAGGAGGCCTACTCCTTAGATATAAGCCTAAAATAGGCTGCTAAAAGTGACACAGAACTGGTTTTGAGCATTTATTACACACAAGGCATTCTCAAATAGACATTATTTCATCTTTACAGATATTCTGTAAAAACAGAAGTTTTCCTATTTTATGGGGTAGGGTGTTGAAAACCCAGAAGTGTAAACAATTTTCTCAAATTATTGAAATTTATATGTAATGAACTAGAGTTTAAGACAGTATTTCTGTATGTAAAGCCTGTTTTTTTCTTTTTAAAACTTGTTACACAACACTATTTCACAACTACTTCTTAGTGACCAAACAGTAGACTCATTAAGTATACTTTTTTTGAGGGAGTGGATTTGAGACAGGTCTCACTATAATCCTCAAATTCATAATCTACTTGCCTCAGATTTTTGAGTGCCAGGGTTATAGATGTAAACCATCATGCTCAATTTAAGTATACTTCTCTCTTTTGGAGATACTGAGTTTTGAATTCAGAGCTTCATGATCTACGATTGAGTCATGTTTCCAGCTCTTTTTTTCAGTGGTTATTTTTGAGAGAGGATCTCACTTCCTGCTTAGGCATATGCCTAGATCATGATCTATTTTAAGCTTCTCATTGTAGTTGGGATGAAAGTGTGTACCACGCCATATTGGTCTGGCACAATGATCTATGGCACTGACATCTATGCAGCTGGGATGAAAAGCATGGACCATTGTGCCCAGCTATTGGGCTGGCCTCAAACTGCTCTCTTCTTGATCTCAGCCTCCTAAGTAGCTAGGTTTTTTGTTTTTGTTTTGTTGTTTTGCCAGTCCTGGGGCTTGAATTCAGGGCCTGGGCACTGTCCTTGAGCTTCTTTTTGCTCAAGGTTCGCACTTAACCACTTGAGCCACAGCTCCACATTGGGCTCTATTTTTTTTTTAAATCGTGAAAATACTGTACAGAGGGGTTCCAATTACATGGGCAAGATAATGAGTACATTTCTTATCAAGCATTGTTGCCTCTTCCTTTGTTTCCCCTTCCAATCCCCGCCCCGTCTCCCCCCCCCCCCCCCCCCCCCCCCCCCCCCGCAAAGTTGTAAGTTCATTTTTCGACATAATGACTTGTACATGTCATTGTTGCAGTGGGTCCACTTGTATCCCTATTTAAACGATTTATTTTTTCCCTTCCCCTCCACAAATTATACCAACATCAAATACAGTGAAAGCAGGGGTTATGGCTCTTTCTATTTATGTGGTATTGAGGATTCGAACCCAGAGCTTCCTGCTAGGCAGGCACTCTACCACTAAGCCATATTCCCCAGTCCCAGCTAGTTTTTATGACCAGAATATTCCTATTGGAACGATGTCTGTGTTAATATTGCATCTATAACTTTTATTTTGAAGTTATGTTTATCATTAAAAAAATTAAAAAGCCTGGAGCTGGTACCTGTGATCCTAGTTGTTCAGGAGGCTGAGATCTGAGGATTGTGATTTAATATGTGAGATAAGCCTTCTTTTGTACCAAAGTTCCATCCCTTTCTGTCAATCTTGTGAGAATTATTTTTCTGAAAAATTCCTTTTTTGGCCAGGTGGCTTGGATCTTGTTGATTAAATTTTATTTACATACTGTTCCTGCTGCCCTTTAATTAATACATCCTCTTATAGGTGAATTGAATTTTAGTTATGTCCTGTTCCTGTTAATTAAGACATCCTGTTCCTGGGAATGAAGCTACATCTTCCTGCAGATTGTGAACCTAAGTTTGGCCAATCAGAGTAGAGGGACAGGTTCTTGCTGCATTAGGGATGAAAAGGAAGCAGCCTGTCTGTTTGCTGGATTTTGGTTGATGGCGCCTTTCCAAATTCTTTTTGATTTGGTGTCCTTGGAACGCTCCAACATCCCATGATATATGTAACAAAGCTAGCCTGGGAAGAAAAGTCTGAAAGATCATTTCAGAAAAAAAAAAAAAAAAACACAAAAAAACAAAAACTAGACTAGAGGCCTGGCTCAACTAGTAGAGTATCAACTGAGAGCAAAAAAAGCCAGGCAAGTGTGAGAGGTCCTGAGTTCAACCTCAGTATTGACACTAAATAAAAATTTAAAAATTGAAATGGTTGAGTGTGGTGGCTCATTTCTAATTCTAGCTAGTAATCCTGGCTTAAATTGGCAAGATTAAGGTTTGTGGTCAGCTCAGGCAAAAAGTTCATGAGACCCTATCTCAATCAGTAAAACCAACTGAGTGCAGTAGGGTTTACCTGTCACTCTGTGTGGGAATCATAAATAGGATCGAAGTTCAGGTAGGTTTGGGCATGAGTAGAAGACAGTTTGAAAAGCATTGAAACAAAAAGCATGGTTTAAGTTATAAAACACCTGCCTAGCAAGTTTAGGACTCCTTGAAATTCAGTCACTTTAAAAAGTTACAAGTGTGGTAGAGAAAACTTTTTCCCCTTCCCCAAAAGTTTTGATAGTAAGTTGTCTACCTGATGCTCTATCATTCTGCAGTACCCTAGTGGCATTTCCAATAGTAAGGAATTCTTGTACATAAGTACAAAATAACTATCAAAGCCAGGAAATTAATATTGTCACATTATTACCATTCAATACTCCTCAGACTCCTGTAATAACCTGTGAGCAAGAAAATCCACGGAGGCACAGTTAAAGGTGACAAAGAGTTTTATTAGTTGGTCTGCAATCCTGTCATAGGTTACTCAGAACTAGGAGCAGCTCCAACCTCCTAGGGGACAAGTCTCTTTCTCCCTTTTTTTCCTCCTTCCTTCAAGTCTTGCCTCTCTGCTGTCCATAGACCTTTCCATAGGCCTCTCTACCTCTTCATAAACCTTTTGGCTCTCTGCAGGCCTCTCTGCTCTGCACAGGCCTTGGCCCTGTTCAGACCTCTCCTCAGGCCTTTCCATAGGCCTCTCGGCCCTGCACAGGCTTCTCCACCAGCTTGGGGCCCCTCGGGTCTCTTTGTTGGCCCGGGCCTTTCTACCAGCTGGGGGTTTCCTGGGCCTCTCCTGCGGCCCCAGCTTCTCCTTGGGTCTCTCTGCTGGCTTGGGCCTTTCCTGGGCCATTCTGCCAGTCTGGACCCAAGGAGAGCCCAGGCACTGCTCCGCTCTGCTTCAGGAGGCACCTCTCTTGCCGTGTCTCTTGCCCTGTCTCCCTTTCTCCATCTCCTAGCCGGAACCCCCTCCTCTCTATATCTGGTGGCCCACCCCCCAAGCTATCCTTTGTCTCCCCGCCCCTAGCGGCCTGGCGTGAGTGGCAGTGACCTCCGCATGGGGCAGGACTTCCCGTCCCCCTCAGGTTCTCACTATACCCCATTACCTCGGGTAAGAGAAAACATGTGATTTCAGAATCATGTGCTTTGTATTTAGTTGTCAAAGTCTTTTTCTTTCTTTTGAGTTTCATAGTCTTAGTGGTTGGACATTATAGGTCAGTTATTTAGTAGAAGGATCCCATTTGGGTTTGTCATTTCCACTTGAGTAAACTCTGATAACATATCTTTGTTAGGAATATCATAGAAATAATGTTATGTCTCAGACTGGTGATAAGACAATTTCATTCTCTTCTCTTTCTGATGAGGTGCTGCTTAAGGTGATGTCTGGCAGGTTTCTTTGCTGCTAAATTATTTTCAATTTGTAATTAGTATTTCATGGATAAGTACTTCCAAACTGTAGATTTATACCATCCTTCATCAAACTTTTTAATTTATTGACTTACTTTATATCAACATAAACTCATGGTTTCCGATTTTGCTTTCATTCTACTGATGTGTAAATCATCTCAGATTTGTTTTGAGGGAGCCTCTTGAAGCTCTTTTTTGTTCTTGACGTAGCTTCATAATTCTTTGAGTATTTTCTTGCTTCTTTCTTTCTCAGTTTTGCCTATATCACAGTTGTTTGCTTTAGCATAGATTGTATTCTGCAAGGAGCTAGCTAGAATATTTTTGAAAATATGATTATCAGATGTTAACCTTTTGGGAGCTCCTTAATCTGATATATCACTTTGAGTGACTTTATGATTCAATGTAAAGGTGACAAGCTGCCTAAAACCGGTGTGTATGTGTGTGCGCGTGTACTTGCACACACACGAGTGCGCATGCATGCATGTTGCCTTGCTCCTATGTCAGGAGAAAAGAGGTCTTATCTAGAAAGTGCCAGGAACAGATACTAAAGTCTTTCTATTGTCAGAACAATCATTTAAAACAAAACATACACAAAAACAAAAACTACTTTTGGCTGAACAAGCATTTCAGTGTCACTGAAATAGGAGTAGGAAGATGGGTGTGCTTTTACCTAACCATTGTGTATTCAGTGTGTGTCCAGTGTAGTCTGGTGTGGTCTGGTAGTGAACAAGGCTTTTTAGTGAGGCAGTGGGAATTCAAAGGCAAACAGAAACCAGCAGAGTTCCTGCATCTTTCATGGCACTTATACTGCAGTCTAGTGGTTGTGACATACAGTAGATAAAAGGAAACAGGGAATGCTGGTCATTAAAGGAAATGTCCTGAGCTGCAATTCCCTACTTGTGAAATGTGACAAATGTTCTACTTTACAAATTGTTCTGTGGGAAAAAAGATCATTTAAGGAAAAATGTAAACTTCAGAGGTTTGTAAACTATAACAGTGTTATGAAATGAAGTATTTTTCTCCCATTGTTCAGTATTTAGGTCTATTTTCAGTGCTACATAATCATTTTGTTATTCTCCTTCCCCTCCCCAAATTAGACAAATGTATATATAAGATACAGGGCACCAGAATCAAGTACTGTGACAACAGGGGATACACCATAGGGGGAAGAACATTTTGTTCCAGTCCTGGGCCTTGAATTTAGGGTCTAGGTGCTGTCACTAAGCTTTTGTGCTCAAAGCTAGTGTACTACGACTTTGTGTACTACGACTTTGAGCACGGCATTAGTTAATTGGAGTTAAGAGTAGTTAATTGGAGATAAGAGTCTCACAGACTTTCCTGCCAGGGTGGCTTTAAACCTTGATTTCCAGATCTCAGCCACCTAAGTAACTAGGATTACACATGGGAACCATTGATACCATGCTGCATTGTTTTCTTAAGTCAGGCTGTTTGCCTGCCTACCTGTCTATCTGTCTCCCGGTCTCTTTCTTTGACTTTGGTACAAGTACTGGGGCTTATCAGGACTGATTGCTCTCTCTTGGCTTTTTTGCTCAAGGCTGGCTAGCATTCCACCACCACTTGAGCCACAGTTCCACTTCTAGCTTTTTGCTGGTTAACTGGGGATAAGAGTCTCGGATTTTTCTGCCTAGGCTGGCTCAAAGTGCAATACTCATATCTCAGCCTCCTGAGTGGCTAGGATTACAAGCATGATCCTTTGGCACCCAGCTTTTTTGTTGCTATTGTTGTTAAACTTTCATTGAAGCATACTTTGTATTGTAGGCAAAGCCTTTGAGTTTTAGTAAATTTACACAAATGTGTAACATTACATAGTTTTAGAACATTTCCATTGCTCCTCAAAATGTGACCATTTACCAGTAGCCCCAGTACCAATCTGCTTTTTTTCTCCACAGTTTGTCTTTTCTAAAAATTTTATATGGGGACTGAGAAGGTGGCTCAGTGGTAGAGTGCTTGCCTTGCATACATGAGGCCCTCGGTTCGATTCCTCAGCACCACATAAGCAGAAAAAGCCGGAAGTGGGGCTGAGGCTCAAGTGGTAGAGCGTTGGTCTACAGCTGTAGAGCTGGAGGACAGCGCCCAGGCCCAGAGTTCAGGCCCCACAACCGACAAAAAAAAAAATAAAAAAAAAAAAATTTTATATGAACACAGCTCATTCAGTATGTATTCTTTTGCATCTGCCATATTTCAATAAATATGACGTTTTTGAGATTCATCATTGTTGCATGTCAGTAGTTTATTTTTATTGCTGAGAACGATTCCATTAAATTGATGTGCCATTTGGCCTGGGCAGGTGGCTCAGCGGTAGAGTGCTTGCCTTGCATACATGAGGCCCTGGGTTCAATTCCTCAGTACCACATAAGCAAAAAGAAAAAAGCTGGAAGTGGAGCTGTGGCTCTAAGTGGTGGAATGCTGGCCTTGAGCTGAAGAGCTGAGGGACAGCGCCCAGGCCTAGAGGTCAGGCCCATGACCAGACCCCCCCCCCCCAAAAAAAAAATTGATGTGCCATATGTTGCTTATCCAGTTACTAGTTGATGGACATTTGGGTTTCCATTTCATAGCAGTGAACTCTTATATAAAAATAAGAATTTCTAGCTAGGTGCCAGTGACTCACGCCTGTAATCCTAGCTACTCAGGAGGCTGAGATCTGAGGATCGTGGTTCAAAGCCAGCTTGGGCAGGAAAGTCTGTGAAACTCTTATCTCCAATAAACCACTAGAAAACCGGAAGTGGTGCTGTGACTCAAGCGGTAGAGCACTTGCCTTGAGCTGAAGAGCACAGGGACAGCGCACAAGCCCAGAGTTCAAGCCCTACAGCTGAACAAAAAAAAAAAAAAATTTCTGGAATATATGGTAATTTTTAAGAAATTTGTAGTTTCTTTTCCAAAGTGATTCTAGCACTTTACATTAGTTATTTTAATGTCATATTTCCCTTTTTAAATTATATTTTTATTATCTTTAATTGTACAAAGGAGTTGCCAATACATCTTGATGTATGTCACCCCTCCCATTATTCTCCCCTATCCTCACCTCAATTTTCTAGGATGTGCATTGATTTCTTTTGTTAAGTTTTTTTTAATTGTGAAAATACCATACAGAGGGGTTACAATTACATGAGCAAGGTAATGAGTACATTTCTTTTTTTTTTTTTTTGGGTCCAGTCGTGGGGCCTGAACTCTGGGCCTGGGCGCTGTCCCTCAGCTCTTCAGCTCAAGGCTAGCTCTCTACCACTTGAGTCACAGTGCCACTTCCGGCTTTTTTCTTTTTGCTTATGTGGTGCTGAGGAATCGAACCCAGGGCCTCATGCATGCAAGGCAAGCGCTCTACTACTGAGCCACCTTCCCAGCCCCTGTGCATTGATTTTTATGACTACATTCTTCCCTGCCCTTCCTCCCTTCATTCGTATGCCCCCATTCCCTTGACTCCATCTCTCACTTTTAAATAACCATTTCCTGGTATTTATTTTGTTGGACTGTGAGTTGGTCTTTCTAAGGAGTTACCCTGAATTCTCCCCTGAATTTACCATATTTTAGTCAATGCATTTGTGTATACATGCATACCATCTGGAATCTGGAATCACTTATACCTTTATAAATTAATTCTGGCTTCCATACATGAGAGAAAATATGTATTCTTTGTCTCTCTGAGCCTGGTTTATTTCACTAAACATGATTTTTTCCAGGTCCTTCCAGGTCCTCCCCCCCCTTTTTTTTCAGTATCATTCTTTCTCATGGATGAGTAAAATTCTATTTTGTGTGTGTGTGTGTGCACGCGTGTGCATGCATGTATATATTATATACATCTTGGCTTTGGGGCTAGTGCTGTAATGAACATGATTGTGCAAGTGGCTTTACTGTATCCTAGTTTGTGATCTTTTTGATAAATGCCCAAGAGTGGAATTGCTGAATCACAGGAGTAGTTATATGTTTAGTTTTATGAGGAACCTCCATACTGCTTTCCAGGGTGGTTGAACAAGTTTACATTCCTACCAACAGTATACTAGGGTTCCTTTTCACCTACATCTGAACCATCATCCTTATTGTTTATATTCTTGATGATGGTCGTTCTGACAGGAGTGAGATTCTCTACTTTTCTAACTAGTAAGTCATTTCAGAATTGGGAAGGTTCAATAATTAGTATTTTTGGCACCCTTCTAAATTAAAGGATGATTATGAGAGATAATGCTAATTGAGAGCCAGATGGCCCAACTAGATGGCCCAGCCATCCCAATCAGTTTTAGTCAGCTAACTCCCTTGGTAGTCTTACCATCTCACTGAGAGAGACTAAGCCGTGGCCCATACAGCATCCATGAACAGATGCCAAATCCTTTTGGGGAAGTATTCTTCCAGGGGCTCCCAAAATGCTTGCTGACCAGCTTTTGGAGAGAGATTCTTGAATTCTAATTGGAATGTTGGTTTATTTTCTTTCATGTTGTAGAGTATGCTGATCTACCTGTGATTGTCCTTTGTTTTTCCTTCTGACAAATTCTGTGTTTTCATTAGATTGTTAGTTAAATTTAAGGTAACATTGAAAGAACAGTTTTTTCTCCATTTTTATTTCAACAATTTGCTTATTAAGATCTTAGTCTAAAAGTCTGATTAGCTACACAGATTTACGCTTGATATATTTTGCCTAATGACAGAAATATCCTATCTTAAGGTTTTAGTTTTCCTATGTTCTGTTTTGAATAACAGATAATCTGGATTACGTTTCAGAGGATGAGTCAGAAGGATAAGGAATGTCAGGATCTGTTTTAGAATGAATAGTTGGGCAAACTGTTAGCTCTCCTTAGCTGTGTAAAGGACTTGTGTGAATGAAGACACAGACTTATTCTGAGTGGGAAGCACCAGTGGGGAGAAGTCATGGGTTTAGGGACAGTGTAAAGATAGTTTTACTTTGGTGGAACTTCTCAGAAGTAGAATAGATTGTCCCACAAGGCTACAAGGTAGCTGTGGGACTTTTCTGTCACTGTGATGTTAGAATATAGAATGGACAACCTTTTTCTCAGGGATAGGTTGTATCTTAAACTGTGCTGCTAAAACAAAATACCTGAAAATGGGTAATTTACAACCTATTTTCTCACTGTTCTGTAGACTGAGAGATCTAAAAGTAAGACCTTAGCAAGTTTGACTTAGTAAGGCTCCATTTCTCATTGGTGGTGCCTTGTTACCATGTCCTCACATAGCATAAGGTGAAAGGGAAAGAAGGCAAGGGTAGAGCAGCAAAGGCCTTTTCTTTTCTTTTTTTAAAAATAATGGTTATAATCCATTTATGGGGAGATAGACTTTGTAATTTAATTCCTTCCTAAAATGCCCTATCTTTTAAGATGGTCATTGGGATTACTCTGTGTGCACATGCATTTTGCTGACCCTCAACTTTTTTGTGCAAGGTCAGTGCTCTACCATTGAGCCACAGCTCCACTTCTCATTTTTTTTTTTGTTCCTGAAGACTTAGTTTGCGTTCTAAATAATTTATGCTTTTTATTCTCTCTCCTTCCTTCCTTCCTTCCTTCCTTCCTTCCTTCCTTCCTTCCTTCCTTCCTTCCTTCCTTCCTTCCTTCCTTCCTTCCTTTCCTTCCTTCTTTCCTCCCTCCCTCCCTCCTCTTTCTCTCTCCCTTCCTTCCTTTCTCCCTTCCTTCCTTCCTCCCTTCCCCCCTCCCTCCCTCCCTCCCTCTCTCTCTCTCTCTCTCTCTCTTTTTACAAAAACAAACTTTCATTTTGTCCAAGGCTTGGGAGGGGTTCAAGGGTAGTTGGTTAAGAAGGCACCCTAGTGGCTGAAAGGGAGAGGCTGAGGCAGCAACCATGATGTGAAGCAAAGAAAGGAGCCGCTCAAAAGCTGCTCAGGTCTGTGGCCTGAGGGTGTTTGAGGGTGGCATGTTGGACAGACACTTGCCCAGCCCAGTTGGGGGAGACACTAGATAGTTAGGAGGTCACCTTTTATCTTCATAAACATTGCCTTTTCATCTCGAAAACTAATTTTCTAAGAAGCCAGAGTTGAGTGACTATGAGGCAGAGCTTCAGGCATGAAGGTCCAAAATGACTTGGTTTAGGTTTTTCTCCATGGCTAGTGCAGCTTCCATGACAATCCAGGGTTTTACTTTACTGATCTTGAGGTTTCTCCACATAGTGGAACAGCACAGGTCACCACTCAGTTTTGCATCTTCTTTGCCAACTCTAGGAAGAAGTGGCCTACACCTTCCAGAGCCATGTTGTCAGGACTGAAGTAGCCCAGAGAGATGCAGGAAGCCTGCAGTTCAAATTGACCAGGTGGTTGATGGTAGCCCTGCCTCAGTGGAGTAAGTGACAACTCTTGGAGGTCATGGTTAGTTGTCCATACCCAGCTAACCATAAAGACAAAAACAAACAAAAGAACCCAAAAACTGCTGACTGGTCCTTGAATCAGGAGCTGGTTGAGAAGATTCAGGTGTTGTGACAGAAGAGGAGATTTGAAGACAGTTGATGTTTTGATGGAAAGAGACAGTCATAGGTCTGTTCTGCCAAACACTGGAGAGACAGATTTGTGGGACCTCTGGGCATGCTGTCCCTAATTTATTCTTTTTGAAATAACTGAACTTGCTCATTATTCACTTGCTCAGTATGCTTCTTAGGATGTGACCTTGCCCTAATGGTTCTGGGTTTTTTTGTGTGTGTGTGTGTGTGTTTTTTTCCTTTTTTTGCCAGTCCTGGAGCTTGAACTCAGGGCCTGAGCACTGTCCTGAGCTTCCTTTTGCTCAAGGCTAGCTCTCTACCACTTGAGCCACAGTGCCACTTTGGCTTTTTCTATTTATTTGGTACTGAGGAATCAAACCCAGGGCTTCATTCATGCAAGGCAAGCACTCTACCACGGAGCCACCTTCCCAGCCCTGTTTTTTGTTTTTTTTGATAGATGCTTACCATTACAGATTTTCCAGGGATACAAAGGGGCACGCACCAGCATTACCTTCCTGTTAGGGGTGTCTTTTTTTCTTCCTTTCTTTCGTTCTTTCTTTCTCTCTCTCTCTCTCTCCCTTTCTTTCTTTCTTTCATTTTTGGTCGGTCGTGGGGCTTGAACTCTGGGCCTGGGCGCTGTCCCTCAGCTCAAGGCTAGCACTCTACCACTTGAGCCACAGCGCCACTTCCAGTTTTTTGAGTGGTTTATTGGACATAAGAGTTTCACAGATTTTTCCTGCCTGTGCTGGCTTTGAACCATGATCCTCAGATCTCAGCCTCCTGAGTAGCTAGGATTTATAGGCGTGAGCCACCGGCGCTCAGGAGGGGGTCTTCTTTTTTGTGTGCTGTTACTAGGGCCTTGAGTTCTTGCTTGTCTTTTTCTGCTCATGGCTGGTGCTTTACCATCTGAGCCACGCATTTAGTTCCATAGTTTCATTAACCCCACTGCTGAAGATAAGTCTCCTGGGTTTGTTCGCTAGACTGTTAGAGTACCTTCTTAATTACTGTTTTTGTTTTGTTTAATCTGATCATCTATGTAGATACCTGAAATGATTTTGAAGGTTAGAAACCTTTTCAAAGGGCCTCAGAATTTGCAATTAGAAATCTTCATTTAGAGCCTTAAACTCTTAAAAGATTGCAGTGTATCAGTTGTATAGCACATGTCTACAGTTGAGGAATTTTAAAGATCTGACACAAAGTTTTAAAAAATGCCTGAATGTTTAATATAACGAAAAAAATAGGTCCACCCCCCCCCCCAAGTACAGCACATTTTATCGGTAGTTCAGGAATCTTTAAAATCAGACAGCTTTTAAAAAATGCTTGTGTGCTTAATGTAACACCCCACCCCCATTCCACCAGCTTCCTTGAGAGTTAGTTTGCTGAAAGATTTGCCAAAAGTACAACAGCTTCCCTTCAGCTCTCTTTTCTTGAGGCCTCTGGGATAAAGTTGAGCTTGCTTCTTGTTTCCTTGGGACAAAGGCTTTGTTTTTGCACTTTCCTGCTGAGTCTGTTTTTTGTGGACAGTTTATTACACTGATTCTTTTGGCTGTTCTCTAAACTCAGTTTTAGAGAATTAATAAGAAAATACACTACAATTTAAGAAGTGTGTACTTTACTAGAAGTTGGAAGGATATTTGGTAGATGCAAAAGTGGACATCTCAGATCCTTAAGTGCTGAGTATCATCTTTGAAAGATGAATGCTTCATTCATTCATTCATTCTAGTAAGAGGTTCTTTAAATCTAGTGTTCTTTTAGGGTTTAGTATGCTGTAAACTTTTGCGTATATTAATTGCTTAAAAGAATTAAGATAACTATAAGATGGCACTGTTGTAACATCTCCATTTTACAGATGAGGATGCTGAGGCATAGATTTATTTCTTCATTTGCCCAAATTCTCCAAGTAGGCTGGGTCTTGAGGTTTCAATCTAGGCAGTCAGACTTTTGAGACCCTTTTCTTAGATTAGATTGTTCAGTTACTTTTGATACAGTATTGATTATGGTATTGATTTTTCTCCCATTTATGAGAGCTGTTAACCACTTAATTTTTAAAATTAAATTTTCTGCTTGATAGTTTAGTCTAGATTGTTTTGTAAAATGTGTAATGCTGGCTTTCTTAGCTGAAGAAACATAGTTGCATGGAAACAAGGGTTTTGACACATTTCTAGTATTTTAATAAACGCAATATTAGATATCAGCAATTTGTATGGTGATGGATTTCACATAAAATACCATTTTCTTTACTAGAAAATATGGCTAATTATTTTGATTTCTGGTGACACTAGGGTTTAAACTCAGTACCTCCCACTTACTAGGTGGGCATTGTACAACTGTACAAGCTTATTCCTTATCAGATAAGAAAACTGAGGTAGTACATGGTAGACTGCAAAATTAAGCTGAGTTTTATTTTTATCACTAGTCAACTCTTATTTATTTATTTTTATTTATTTATTTATTTTTTGGGTCTGGTCGGGGGGCCTGAACTCTGGGCCTGGGCGCTGTCCCTCAGCTCTTCAGCTCAAGGCTAGCGCTCTATTACTTGAGCCACAGCCACCACTTCTGGCTTTTTCTGCTTATGTGGTGCTGAGGACTCGAACCCAGGGCCTCATGCATGCAAGGCAAGCACTTTACCACTGAGCCACCTTCTCAGCCCAACCTGTATTCTTATTTCAGCATTTTGTTATTTCCCTTCCC
Source organism: Dipodomys spectabilis (assembly GCF_019054845.1). Classification (NCBI taxonomy): domain Eukaryota; kingdom Metazoa; phylum Chordata; class Mammalia; order Rodentia; family Heteromyidae; genus Dipodomys; species Dipodomys spectabilis. Next base: position 5,978,398 of record NW_024870731.1, read on the forward strand.
CTCCCCAAATTAGAAAAATGTATATACAAGATTCAGGGCACCAGAATCAAATACAGTGAATACAGGAGTTATACCATGGAGGAAGAACATACAAAAGAAACAAACAAAAAAATCACGTAGTACATTAAAAAAAAAACCCCAAAACAGTGACAAAGGAGAAATCTCTTGTGTTCCTATCTTGGGGTTCATTTCACTTAGCATCTTTTTTTTTATTAATAAGTTTTGTATGTGAATGTGTATGTGTGTGTAAATACCATACAGAGGGGTTACAATTACATGAGCAAGGAATCTTAGCCTCATCTTATGTGCTCACATGTACATAGCTTTTGAGCTTTTCTGCTTTTCTGGTAAGATTATCCTAGATGTTATACTAGTTATTGCAAATATGGGAAACCGTGGGACTAGATCTTCACTAGCCTAATACAACAGACAAGGGCCTCATATCTAAGATATAGATATATATCTTAGAACTCAAACAAGTAAATTCCCCAATAACAAATCCTCAAAAGAAACAACCACCCTATTAACAAGTGGGCTAAAGACTTAAACAGAGACTTCTTTGAAGAGGAAATAAGAATGGCCAATAGGCACAGGAAGAAATGCTCAACTTCTCTAGCCATAAAAGAAATGCAAATCAAAACAACAGTGAGATTCCACCTCACCCCAGTTAGAATGGCAATAATCAAGAAATCTAATAACAACAGATGCTGGAGGGGATGTGGACAGAAGGGAACCCTACTGCATTGTTGGTGGGAGTGTAAACTTGTTCAACCACTTTGGAAAGCAGTATGGAGGTTCCTCAAGACTCCACATAGAGCTCCCCTATGACCCCTCAATCCCATTTTTGAGCATTTACCCAAACACGGCCATACTAAGTTAGCTACCAGCACAACTATGTTTATCACAGCATTATTCACCATAGCTAAGATATGGAACCAACCCAGATGCCCCTCAGTAGATGAATGGATCAAGAAAATGTGGTGTATGTGTGTACACACACACACACACACACACACACACACACACACACACACACACACACACACACACACACACACACACACACACACACACACACACACACACACACACACACACACACACACACACACACACACGAATTCTGTGCTTCCACCAGAAAGAACGACACTGCCTCATTTGTTTAGGAAATCTAAAGATTTGGGGAAAAAATCATATTAAGTAAGCCAGACCCAAAGAAACATATATGACCTTTAAAAAATTTGTTTTTCTATTAGGTATAATCTTTCTTTTATTGTATTTTTATTTTATTTATTTATTTTTGGGTCTGGTCGTGGGGCCTGAACTCTGGGCCTGGGCGCTGTCCCTTAGCTCTTCAGCTCAAGGCTAGCGCTCTACCACTTGAGCCACAGCGCCACTTCTGGCTTTTTTTTTTTCTGCTTATGTGGTGCTGAGGAATCGAACCCAGGGCCTCATGCATGCAAGGCAAGCGCTCTACCACTGAACCACCTTCCCAGCCCTGTATTTTTAAGTGTTGTTTGTTATTATGGCTACTGATATTTTGCTAAACATAGTTGAAATAGTGTATAGCTTGTTTTCTAGTCTATACCTTGTTTTTTTAAAAAGTTGGTTATGGTTCTTTTGGCCAACTGAAAGTTTTAAATGTTTATTAAATCACACATATTCATGCAAGTAGGCATCTGTGCTTGTAAATATGCAGTTGACTATTCACTAAAATAATAAAGCTCTTATGAAGAAAAACATGTGTAATCCTAGCACATAGGAGGCTGAGGCAGAAGGATCAAGAATTTGAGGATAGGTTGGGCAATATAGCAAGATCCAGTCTCAAAAAAAATCCATAAATTTATGAAATACTAAATAAGATGAGCAAGGCCTATTCAATGAGATATTACTTAAGTGAATAAATTTTTTATTGTTATCATAAAGATGACATATAAAAGGGTTACAGTGTTACATAGTTAAGTAAAGAGTACATTTTTGCTGGGTGGTCATGCTTGTAATCCTAGCTACTCTGGAGGCTGAGATCTGAGGATTATTGCGATTCAAAGCCAGCCTGGGCAGGAAAGTCCATGAGAGTCTTCTCTTCAATAAACCACCAGAAAACCTGAAGTGGCACTGTGGCTCAAGTGGCTTTGAGCTGAGCCCTACTGGTCAAAAGAAAAAAAAAATATGTTTCTTTTTGGACAATATCCCTTCCCTTACTCTCCCAGTTTTTCCCTTCTGTCCTCATCCACAAGTTGTATAGTTCATTTTCAACATAGTGTCTAGTAAGTATCACTGCTACATTTGTTCACTCTTTGTCCCTCCATTAATGAATAACTCTTAATGTGTTCTGGTCACAAGACTTACTGTAATAACACAGTCAACAATAAATAAATGAGGACAGGTAAATAATATGAGTAGGAAGTAAATGAATTACATTTCCGTGTAGTAAGTCCCTGGATATTTTGCTGTTCTTTCATCACTGCATAAAAAGGCAGCAGACTAGCAATAAATAACAAAAGTCTTCGTCAATTTATTTCTCATGATCCTATTGTGATGAATCAGTTACTCATTGGCTACAATCAAAGTGATGATATAAGGCTGAAAAATCATCATCACAGTCCTAGCTTTCAGCTATATCTCCCACCTCATGGTTTTTGGCTCTGATGATTCCTTTATACGTTAATAATAATAATTATTATTATTAATTTAGTTACTTTTTCTTGTCCTGGGGTTTGAACTCTGAGTCTGGGCACTGTCTCTGACCTCCTTTTGTTCAAGGCTAGCGCTCTACCACTTGAACCTCAGCACCACTTCTGGTTTTTTCTGTGATTAATTGGAAATAAGAATCTCATGGGCTTTCCTGCCCAGGCTGGCTTTGAAGCACAGATCCTCAGATCTCAGCTTCCCAAGAGCTAGGATTACAGGCGTGAGCTACCAGTGCCTGGCTTTTTAGTTGGCTCTCTGAACAAAATACTGTAAGGTAGTCCACGTAAGCAGCAGATGACACCTTCATCTACTGCAGTGAACCCATAGATATTTATTAGTATTGGCTTTTCCCTCCCATCAAAACCATGTTGAACTACCAAGACTTAATATATGGAGATGATCTAAAAAATCAGTGCCAGACATTTGACCTGTCTACCTTCCATGACAGTTAACATTAACTCAGTCATTTATTAACTAGCCAGTTTTATCCTAAGTATTCTTCATAGATATTTTACTATCATTCTAGTAGTCCTGAGAGGTAGATGAGGTAGATACAGCACAATTATTGTCCTTTTACAAATGATGTGGTTGGCACAGTGGTCACCTGTCATATAGCCAAGGAAACAATGGACATGGGCTTTAAAAAGTTAATATATACTCTTCATTTACTTGATTCAGTGATACAAATATGTTATAAAAGTTTTACTAATTAAGCCAGGTGCCATGGGCACACACCTGTAATCCTAGCTACTTGGAATGGTGACTTGGGAAGCTTGTTGTATGAGGCCACCTTGAACAGAAAATGTCATGAAATTCCATGTCAGTAGAAGAATCAGGGCATGGAGGTACATGCCTGTAATCAACTATGATGGGAAACATAAAATAAGTGAATTGGGGGTCTAGGCATCCTCCTGGACAAGAAGCATCATCAGTTCAAGACCATCTCAAAATTACTGAGACAAAAGGGGTTGAGGGCATGGTTCAATCTGCCTAGCAAGCCATAAAGACCCTGTGTTCAAACCCTCGGACACACACAAAAGTTTTGTAATAATTTATAAGATGAAAAAGTAATATATCATTAAATTTTTTGTTTTTCTCATCGCTAATGGGAATTTATTGTGTTTTGTATGTTGAGATATTTTCACCTATGTTGTCTTTGAATTTTATTTATTGTTATCCTTGCCCATGCAAAGATAACAATATTTTTAGAAATACAGATTTGATAATTTCCTTTCTTTTCCTTAAAAAAATTTTTTTTATTGTAAAGATACTATACAGAGGGGTTACAGTTACATGAGCAAGGTAATGAGTACATTTCCTATCAAGCACTGTTACTCCCTCTTTTGTTTTTCTCCTACCATCCTTTTCCTTCCCACCTCCCCAATTCCTCCCTCCTCCCCCCAAAGTTGTAAAGCTTGTTTTCAGCATAATGTCTTGTACATCTCATTGTTACAATGGGTCATCCTGTATCCTTATTTCAGCATTTTATTTCCCTTTCCCTCCCCAAATTAGAAAAATGTATATATAAGATTCAGGACACCAGAATCAAATACAGTAAAAATAGGGGTTATCCATGGGGGGAAGAACATACAAAAGAAACAAAAAAAATCACATACTACATTATAAGTGTAAGCATTATGCCCACCTTTGGTCCTCAAGTCCACCCAGACCTGAGCTCCTCCCAGCCCTGGAGTTCCAGCCCTACAGCTGGCCCCTCCCTCTCTCTGCCCAGACCCACCTGAACTCCCATCTACCCCCGGACTCCCCTGCTACCTGGATAGGGCCAGGCACCATGTGCTCCCTCTTGGGGGAAATATGGCTCCTCTAATAAATCTTATAATAATCTTTCTCCTGTGCCTGCCTGCCTCTGCGTGGTCTCCTGGGATAGATGTGATGGATCTACAATAAGTACATTAAAAACAACAGCAAGAAAGATAAAACCTCTTGTGTCCCTATCTTGGGGTTTATTTTGCTTAGCATCATCTTATATGGTCATATGTACCTACTTTTTGACCTTTTCTGCTTGTCCTAGACATGTACTAGTTATTGCAGATAAGGGAAACCATGGGACCTATGTTTCTTTGGGCCTGGCTTACTTCACTTAATATGATTTTTTTCAGGTCTTTCCATTTCCTAACAAGTGGAGCAGTGTCATTCTTTCTGATGGAGTGTAGAATTCCATTTTGTGTGTGTGTGTGTGTGTGTGTGTGTGTGTGTGTGTGTGTGTGTGTGTGTGTGTGTGTGTGTGTGTGTGTGTACACATACACCACATTTTCTTGATCCATTCATCTACTGAGGGGCATCTGGGTTGGTTCCATATCTTAGCTATGGTGAATAATGCTGTGACAAACATAGTTGTGCTGGTAGCTAACTTAGTATGGCTGTGTTTGTGATCATTTGGGTAAATGCCCAAAAATGGAATTGAGGGGTCATAGGGGAGCTCTATGTGGAGTCTTTTGAGGAACCTCCATACTTCTTTGCAAAGTGGTTGAACAAGTTTACACTCCCACCAACAGTGCAGTATGCTTCCCTTTTTGCCACATCCCCTCCAGCATCTGTTGTTATTAGATTTCTTGATTATAGCCATTCTAACTGGGGTGAGGTGGAATCTCACTGTTGTTTTGATTTGCATTTCTTTTATGGCTAGAGAAGTTGAGCATTTCTTCCTGTGCCTATTGGCCATTCTTATTTCCTCTTCAGAGAAGTCTCTGTTTAAGTCTTTAGCCCACTTGTTAATGGAGCAGTTGTTTCTTTTGAGGATTTGTTGTTGGGGGATTTATCCTTCCCTTTCTCAGCACTGACAACAATGTTAGTGTTGGTGGCTTATACCTGTAATCCTACCTACCTGAGAGTGTGGTTTGAGGCCAGCATAGACAGAAAAAGTTTTTAAGATTCCATCTCAATGGAAAGAAGCTGGGTGTGTTTTTATCTCAGTTAAGATGGCAAGCCTAAAATAGGAGGATCTATGAATGGTCCATGTACATGCCTGGGCAGGCAGTAAGATGCTATCTCTGAAATAATAGGCACCAATAAGGACTGTGAACATGGTTCAAAGGTATAGTATGGCCGGGTGCTGGTGGCTCACGCCTTCAATCCTACTCAGGAGTCTGAGATCTGAGGATCACAGTTCAAAGCCGCCAGCCTGGACTGGAAAGTCCATGAGTCTCTTATCTCTAAAAAACTACCAGAAAACCGGAAGTGGCACTGTGGCTCAAGTGGTAGAGCATTCACCTTGAGCTAAAGAGCTGAGGGACAGCACCCTGGCCCAGAGTTCAAGCCCCAAGACTGCCAAAAATAAAAAAAGCTTGAGTGCCTGCCTGGCAATTATGAGGCCCCGAGTTTAAAACCCAGAACAAAAAGAAAGAAAATAACTCCTAGTTTCTTCCAGTTGAGAGGCAGTATAATAGTGTTTGAGGATATAAAGTAGAGAACAGTTTGCTAGGTTTAAAACTTGATATGGTCTAGCTATCGGTCCTGGGGCAGGTACAGAATTATTTTTGTGCTCACTGGGTGGAGTTTTTGGGAAATAGTAAATGGACTTATATGTTTAAGAGCTTAGAACAGCGCCCAGCACATTGTAAGTCCTCAGTAAATAATAGTCCCTTTTACTTCTTTCCCTGCCTAGTCTTGTGCCACTTATACTGTTGGTGAACACAATGACCTTCTCTCCATTTCTCACTTTCCAACAATATATGTGACTGTTCCCTATGCCTGGGTTACTATTCCCTTTCTCCTCCTTTTGCCTAACTGTTGTTTCTTCTTATACTCAGCTTAAATGTAATTTTTTTTTCAGGAATATGGTCAGTGACTTCTCAATTTAGGTTAGATCTGACTTTATATTTTTGTCTTAGCATCTAATACTTTTCCTTCATCACTCTTTAAATAATTGTTTTAAAATAAGTTGCCCAATTCCCCAGTTGAACATAATAAGCCTCATGAAAGCAGGAGCAGTCCTCTCATGTTACCTCCAATTCCTTAAATAGTGAATGGTAATTAGATGGTATTGATAAGTATGAAGGTAATGAAATGAATTAGTAGATGAAGTATTGCTGTTCAAATGCTTGGGGTAGAAAATTAAACCATGGGATGGTAACTTGGCTTTAAATATCAGTCTGTTTTTTATTGAGCTCTTTATATGAGAAAGTGTAGGTTTGATTGCTTATAATGTATGATATATTTGGGAGGACCAGCATTTATTTAAATTGGAAAGTGACAGTTCTGATAGCTATTAAAGGCTGAAAGGGTCTTTACCTCATTTTATTTGCTATGATAATATATGAGCATAGCTAGAATAGAATGAATATGGTAAAAATAGATTGTTGAAAATAGAGCAAATGAAACCTATTGAATCTGTATTAGGAAGGGAGAAGGGAGGTAAGGAGGATATAGAAGGGAGAAGATTTATTGGAATACATTGTGTACATGTCACAGTAATATCAGTAAAATCCATCCCTGTGTATTTCATGTTTACTATATCCATATTTACATCCAAAACTGTTGTGCTTCAGGTAGCTGATATCTTTGTAAGGAATATATTAAAACCTTGACAAACTTTAAATTAATGATTGAAGCTGTTTATGAGAACCATTTACCGAGGAATGCAGTAGCACTCAAATCTCTTAAAAGATGTAGAGTTTAATTTTGTAGAATGTCACTCTCAAAGCTACTCTATAAAGTGCCTATCCTACTTTTATAGTTTTCTTGGTTTATTGCCCTTACAGTTAGTTCATGATCATGCCTCCCTATAGCAAATCCTTTTCAATTTACTCTTTGTAATTTATCAAGCATGAATAAAAATATTGTTGTTATTTTGCTTGGGTACAAAACAAGAATAAATAGATTAATCCATTCTGCAATGTGAGTGAACCTCAAAATCATGCCCAGTGAGCTGGGCACCAGTGGCTCATGCCTGAAAAGCTGGAAGTGGAACTGTGACTCAAGTGATAGAGTTGAGCTAAAATGCTCAAGGACAGTGCACAAGCCTGAGTTCAAGCTTCAGAACTGGTACCTCTCTCTCCCCCTGCAAAATCATGCCCAATGAAAGAAACCAGTAGAAAAGAACACATATTATTCCATTTATTTGAAATGTTCAGACAAAGTAGATTAGTGGTGTTTACACTCAGGGATGAATCTGAGGAGGAGCTGCCACATGAATATGATGCTTTTCAGGAGAACTGATATATTCCGAAATCAGTTTGATGGTGATTACATGCTATGTAAATTTACTATTAGATTTATATTTATTGTATATTATATATTGTATTAATATTATATATTATTAGATTATTAGATTTATATTTAAAATAGGAAATTTTGGTATGTGAATTATGTTTCAACCAAGTTATTTAAGAATGAGTGCAAGCTGGGTGCCAGTGGCTCATGCCTGTAATCCTAGCTATTCAGGAGGCTGAGATCTGAGGATCCACGTTCAAAGCCAGCCCCGGCAGGAAAGACCCATGAGACGCTTATCACCAATAAGCTACCAGAAAACCTGAAGTGGAGCCATGGCTCAAGTAGTAGAGAGCTAGCTTTGAGCTGAAGAGCTGAGGGACAGTGCCCAGACCCAGAGTTCAAGCACCACGACAGACAAAAGAAAAAAAAGAATGAGTGCAGAGCTTATTTTGGAACGATTCTATTTATAATTGAAGAACAATATATTGATAAGTTTAGTTCTGCATAATATTCTATAGAAAGGAAATGGAAAACTAGATAAAGATATGATATTTTGAATTTTATTTAGTTGGTAAGACAGAGATTTGAAAGGTAACCCTATCCTTGGAACTGATTAGGAATGGGAATTTTATGGAAAGGAATCAAGGTACAAAATATAGTAATTTTAATTTTAGAGGGTAGGATTCATATCCATATTGATTTGTTGTAATCTTTAAATATCTTATCAAAGCTTTTGATAGCTTCCCTCTCTCCTTCCCTCTCCACTTCTTTCTACATGCACCAGCACACACAGAAGTTTCTGTTTAAAAAAAGTTGTTAGTTCCTCCCCTCCCCCCGCAGTAATCTTTTTTTTTCCTCTTTAAATCTGTCAACCAACCCTGTCAAATGCCATGTTGAGATTCAGGCTATCGTGTATTCTTTTTGTCTTTTTAGCACTTTGATTTGGACCTTGAATGCCCACTGGACAAACGCTTGAAAATTGCAAGTTACCTGGAGACCATAGCAGAACCACAAAGCCTTTCCTTTGTATGGGGAGGAAGTATCCCATGTGCTGTGGAGATGAGCGGGGAGCAGCAGCCTGATGCAGGTATTGGTACTGATGAACATAATTTATTCTATAGGGTGCAGAATTATATTACTTGTCTTCATTGTATCATCTGACTTTCTACCACTTAAGTTCTTCCAAGTCATTAATTGTTTTTCATTGCCATCTCCTGACACTTGACAAATACTACTAGTACTATGAAATACTACTAATAATGCTTGCTTAAAAAATAATTTTTATGAACAAACTTTAAAATTTTAATTTTGATGGTTCCTTTTTTTATGGTACTGGGATTTGAATTTAGGGCTTCATGTTTGTAAGGCAGACCCTCTGCCATTTGCTTTAGTTATTTTTTATATATGATCTTGCATTTTTTTCTCCCAGACTGGCCTCAGACTATGCTCTTTTGCCTCTCAGATAGCTAGAATAGACAGGTGGGTAACCACCATACCCAGCGTGTTGTTTTTTTTTTTTAAACATTAAAATGTGATCTCAGCCGGCGCTGGTGGCTCACGCCTGTAATCCTAGCTACTCAGGAGGCTGAGATCTGAGGATCGAGGTTCAAAGCCAGCCCGGGCAGGAGAGACCGTGAGACTCCTATCTCCAATAAACCACCAGAAAACTGGAAGTGGCTCTGTAGCTCAAGTGGTAGAGCGCTCGCCTTGAGCTGAAGAGCTGAGGGACAGCGCCCTGGCCCAGAGTTCAAGCCCCATGACCAACTTAAAAAAAAAAAAATGTGATCTCACTTTTTGCCTGGACTACCCTCAAGTTGAATTCTCCCAATTTCCTTGTGAGTATCTCAGGTTTATTATTCATTTTGATTTATTTTGAAATAATTTGTGGGTTTGAGGAAGCTATGAAGATAACATTGATAGTTTCTACAGTCCCTCCACTTACTTTATCCCATTCCTCATACAATAGTAAAACAATATAAAATCCAGTTGATATTGCTATAAAATATACTTCCATGTAGACTCTTGTAACTGCCTATCAAGATACAAAACTATTATATTGTCGTGAAGGTTTCCTATGCCTATTCTTTCTTCCTAACTTCTTTAACCTCAGCCAATTATTCATCTATTCTCTATCCTTATAATTTTAACATTTATAAAATCAGTATATTACCATTGTGATTTTTTGCTCATTTGTTTCAAAATAATAGCCCTGCCATGCACTGGAGACTCAGGGTCTGTAATCCTAGCTACTTAAGAGGCTGAGATCTGGAGCTTTGAGGCCAGCCTGGGTAGGATAGTTTAAGAGACTCCATCTCAAACTTACTAGAAAAAAGCGAAGATAGGCATAGCTCAAGTGACAGAGCACCAACTTCGTGAGCAAGCTGAACAAGCCTGAGTTGAAACCCTAAGGCTACAAAAAAAGAGAGAAAAGAATAGCCTTAAAATAGGTTGAAGTCTTAATTTGTCATTACTTTTTATTGCTAATAGTATTTCATGCATGTATTCTAGTATATTAACTACTTACCTATACATTTTGGCATTTTCTAGTTATGGCTAAAATAAGTAGATATGAATAATCACATATTTTTTGAGAGTTTCTTTTTTAAAATTACGACTATGATTTTTAGGTGGATAAATGCCACAAAGTATTTTTAGGTTATAGAGTTAATAAAGAGATTATCAGGCTACTTTTCAGAGTGGTTGTACCATTATTATCAGTGGCAGACATATAATAGCTCTGCATTCTTACTGCTATTTGATTTTTGTGCTCATCATGGCGCTTGAACTCCGAGTGTGAGTGATGTCCCTGAGCTTTTGTGCTTAAGGCTAACACTCTTCTATTTGAGGTACAGCGCTACTTTCAGCTTTTGGTGGTTAATTGGAAATAGAAGTCTTACAGACTTTCCTGCTCAGGCTCACTTCCAATTGTGATTCTCAGGCCTCGTCCTCCTGAGTAGATTGGATTGCAAGTATGAGCCACCAGCACTTAGCTTAAAAATGTCATTTTTATGTAAGACATTCTGCTAGCAGGACAGTAACAGCTCATCATGCTCTTAATTTGTACTTTCCTAATGACCCTAATGTTGAACATCTTTTTATGTGTGTATTTGGTATCCCTATATTCTCTTCAGTGAAATAGCTCTTCATATTTTTGGCTCATTCTTAATTAGTTGGTTTTATTTTTTTAACAAGGATTTTTTTTCTAAATTGTAGTATTTTTAATGTCTTATCTGCAAAGATAATTACTTGTTACTCTAGATGTTACATAGTAACATTTTATTTGAGTCACGCATGGACACTTTACCTGCTACTATATTTCTTTATCCTGTTAATTATAATACAGTTGTGTTAAATATTTTTTCTAAATATTGTAAGAACCATTTCAGACACGTTAACATTGTTGCTTTAACTACTGAACATAATTTTTAAAAGGAAATATATTTTTCAATATTTTTACTTTTCTCATTGTCATTTATTCTTGCCTGATATGCTAGGATTGTTTTCTTTTGTCCTTTGCCTTTTGCTTTCAGTATATACATATATATATATATATATATACTACTTGAGCCACAGTGCCACTTCTGGCTTTTTCTGCTTATGTGGTGCTCAGGAATCAAACCCAGGACCTCAGGTATGCAAGGCAAGCACTTTACCACTGAGCCAGCCCTAGTTCTTAGTGTTTTGAGACAAGGTCTTGCTATGTAGCCCAGGTTAACCTTGAACTGGTGATCCTTCCATCTTTATATCCTGAGTACTAGGATTAGAGGCATATACCAGAATGCCCAGCCCTCATTCTTTATTGGATATTTTTGCTGGATATAGAATTTTGGGTTGAAAGTTCTTTTTCTTTCAGTTCTTGAGAAGTGTTGTGCCATATCCTGGGCTCCATTGAGACATTTGCTGTCATGAGACTTTTCATCTTCTCAGAATGAGACTCTTGCCACTGGTTTAGGAGAGATGTTGTTTCTTTTATTTCTTTCAAGATCTTTTTTTTGGGGGGGGGGGACTTTTAGTTTTCAGAAGTTTAAAGCCTGGTGTTTCTTTTCATGGCTTTCCATGGTTTTATCATGTTTAAGCTTTTCTCAGCTTCTTGAAACTATAAGCCTTATGTGTTTTGCCAAATTGAGAAGTTTTTCAGTTACTTTTTCCTTGAATACTTTTTTATTTATTTTTTGTTGGTCTTGGGACTTGAATTCTGGGTGTGAGCGCTGTCCTTCAGCTCTTCAGCTCAAGGCTAGCGCATTTCCACTTGAGCCATAGCATCGCTTCCAGTTTTTTGGTGATTTATTGGAGATAAGAGTCTCATGGACTTTCTTGCCCAGGGTGGCTTTGAACCGCTGTCCTCAGATCTCAGCTTCCTGAATAGCTAGGATTATACGCATGAGCCACCAGTGTCTGGCCTTAAATGCTTTTCAGCCCTCCTTACTCTCTCTTCTAAACCTGGAACATGAATGGAACTGGGTTAGCTCTTTTAATATCCATAAGTTTTTGAGGCTCTTTATTTTTTAAAGGTGTTTCTTCTTGGTTGTTTGGGTATATTTTTATTATCTTGTTCTCAATTTACTTCTTCTATTTAGTTCATTTATTCTAATATTGAGCTTGTACATAAGAGTTGTTAACATTTTAATTTTTTTTGTTATTTTCAGTCCTAAAATTTACTATTGAAATGACAAGGAGAAGCATAATTTCTCTAGCTAAAAATGCCACCCTCACTATCAAACAAGGCTCAACAGCTTAGTTTGAACAGATACTCTAGTTCTTTGCCTTTATTAAGTCGGTAATTTTGAAATGCTCATCCTATATAATTTTTTTTTTTTTTTTTTGGTCAGTTGTCAGGCTTGAACTGAAGGCCTGGATGGTATCCCTGAGCTCTTTTTTCTCGAGGCTAGTATTCTACCCTTTGAGTCATAGCACCACTTCTGGTTTTAGAGTAGTTAATTGGAGATTAGTCTCACAGGGACTGTTCTGCCTGGGCTGGCTTCAAACTATGATCCTTAGATCTCAGCTTCCTGAGTAGCTAGGATTAGAGCTATGAGCGAGCCACTGATGCCCAGATCCTATATCCTTTTTAGCCAGTATTTTTTTTTTTTGGGGGGGGGGTCCAGTCGTGGGGCCTGAACTCTGGGCCTGGACGCTGTCCCTCAGCTCTTCAGCTTTTTTTTTTTTTTCTGCTTATGTGGTGCTGAGGAATAGAACCCAGGGCCTCAAGCATGCAAGGCAAGCGCTCTACCACTGAGCCACCTTTCCAGCCCTTTAGCCAGTATTTTTACTGCTTTTGTAGGAAAATAAATTTACTTTGCCATTTCAGAAGTTTGTTTTGTTTCAGCCTTATTATTAACTTTTGGATTACCTGTGTGTGTATTTGAATCTATTGCTATTGTTTATTTGATGATCAAATTGATCATTCTGGACCAGTGAGAATTCTTTCAGATGGCATCCTGTGTTCTTTTGATGAGATACCATCCATCTTTGATATCAGTCCTTTTTCTGGCACGCTAAGATTCCTTGGTATCTCCTGTATATATATTGCTCCTAACTTAGAACTTGCCATTTCTCTGTTTTTTTTTAAAGCCTTTCTTTTCTTTGTAACTTAAAAAAAAGATAAATAAACACCTATTTTTTTCTTTTGTCATACTGGATTTTGAACTCAGGGCTTTATACTTGCTAAGCAAGCATTCTATCATTTGAGCCAACCTCCAGCCTTTTTACTTTTAGATTATTTTTCACTTTTGTCTAGGGCCAGCCTCAGTCTATGATCCTCCTACATATGACCTCCCATGTAGCTGAGCTGACAGGTATGCACCATCATTCCCAGTGTGTTGATCAAGATAGATGTCTCTATTTATTTAGTCAGTTTGTCAGTTGTGGGGCTTGAACTTGGGCCTGGACGCTGTCCCTCAGTGCTTCAGCTCAAGGCTAGCAGTCTACTGCTTGAGCCACAGCACCTCTTCTGGTTTTCTGGTGGTTTATTGGAGATAAGAATCTCATGAACTTTCCTGCCTGGGCTGGCATTGAATCGTGATCTGCAGATCTCAGCCTGAGTAGCTAGGATTACAGGCATGAGCCACTGGTGCCTGGATTCTCTTAACTTTTTATTTAGGCTGGTTTTAAAGCATGCCCTCCCTATCTCTGCCTTTTAAGAATCAGGGATTATAAGCATGAGCCACCATGTCTGGTAAAAATACATATATTTTGAAGAGAAAAACTCATGGTTTCATACTAATATTTACTAATAGTATATTAATATTAGTAAATATATATATTTATTTAATTTAAAATTGCACGACTTTTACTTCCTTGATTTTATGCTTTATATTGTCCTTTGGAATTTTTTTTCCTAATGATGTTAATATTATTTCTTATTTGCTTTGATACTATAGTAGTCCTGCAGTTGTTTGAAAATTATGCAAGCATTCTATCAATAAAATAGTAGTCTGCAGTTTAAATTTTCTTGTTGACTCTTGCCTTCGAAATGTTTCCCTGAAGTTTGCTGTCAGAGAGAGAGAGAAAAGAGGGGGGGAGAGAGAGAAAAGTGAGATGGGAGAGAGGGAGAAAGAGAAAGAGAGAGGGGGAGGGAGTGAGGGAGAGCGAGAGGGAGGGAGCGAGAAAGCAGGTTCATATGTTCATAGTACTGGAGATTGAACCTTGGTTATTATCTTGCTCTACCACTTGGGCCACACACCCAAATATGGTGCTAAAGTTTGAACTCATGTTGTTGTGCTTGCTAGACTTGTGCTCAACCACTTGAGCCATGCTTCCAACCCTGTTTTTTGTTTTGTTTTTGTATCAGTACTGAGGCTTGAATACAGAGCCTTAGCACTGTCCCTTAGTCTTTTTTTTTTTTTCTTTTTGGTCGGTTATGGGGCTTGAACTCTGGGCCTGGGCATTGTCCCTCAGCTCCTTCAGCTCAAGGTTAGCCCTCTACTACTTGAGCCACAGATCCACTTCCGTTTTTCTGGTGGTTAATTGGAGTCACTTCGACTTTCCTGCCAGGGCTGGCTTTGAACTGCAATCCTCAGATCTCAGCCTCCTGAGTAGCTATGATTACTGGAATGAGCCACTGGCACCTGGCTGTCCCTTAGTCTTTTAGCTGGTACTCAACCACTTGAGCCACAGTTCTACTTCCAGCTTTTTGGTGGCTAATTGGAGATAAGTATTTCATGGACTTTCCTCCCAGGCTGAATTCAACCTCAATTCTCAGATCTCAGCCTCCTGAGTAGCTAGGATTACAGGTGTCAACCACTGACACCAGGCTCTTTGGTTGTTTTTGAGGTAAGGTCCTTCTTTCTAAAGCCCAGGCAACTGATTTATAATGGAGTTGCAATCCACTACTTTAGGCTTATCTTCTTACTAGGATCATAGGTTCATGCCACTGCGTTCAGCTTCCTTCCATGGAGAAGGAGACTCTTGAACATTTTTGTTAGGGCTGGCCTAGAACTGCAGTCTTCTCATTCTCAGCCTCCAAAGCAGCTAAGATTACATCATGAGTCACTATTGCCCCGCTTCCCCTTTTCTTTTCTTTCTTTTTTTTTCTTTTCTTTCTCTTTTCTTTTGTTTTCTTTCCTTTCCTTTTCCCTCCCTCCCTCCCTCCCTCCCTCCCTCCCTCCCTCCCTCCCTCCCTCCCTTCCTTCCTCCCTCCTTCCCTTCCTCCCTCTCTTCCTTCCTGGACATAAGAGTCTCACAGACTTAACATAAGAGTCTCGGTGGCTCAGTGGTAGAGTGCTTACCTTGCATGCATGAGGCTCTGGGTTCAATTCCTCAGCACCACATAAGCAAAAAAGAAAAACCCGGAAGTGGCGCTGTGGCTCAAGTGGCAGGGTGCTAGCCTTGAGTTGAAGAGCTGAGGGACAGCGCCCAGGCCCAGAGTTCAGGCCCCACAATTGGACCCCAAAAAAAAAGAAAAAAAGAGTCTCACAGACTTTCCTGCCCGGCGTAGTTTTGAATCGTGATTCTCAGATCTCAGCCTCCTGAGTAGCTAGGATTACAGGCCTGAGCCACTGGTGCCCAGCTCAGAGATAAGCATCTTAATGGACTTTTCTGTCAGGGCTGGCTTCAAACCACAATCCTCAGTGCTCAACCTCTTGAGTAGCTAAGATTACAGGCATGAGTCAATGGTGCCCATTTTGTATTTTCTTTTGAGATAGGGTTTTGTTAATTTTGTATGAGGTGTCCATGAACTCTTGAGCTTCTTCTACCTCCTAAGAATGGGATGGGTGAAGAAGGGAGGGAGGGAGGAAAGGGAGAGTGATAGAGAAATTTTTTAGAGGGGTGGGGAGGCTTATACTCAGGGCTTGGGTACTGTTCCTAGGCAATTTTGCTCAAGGCCACAGCGCCACTTCTGGCTTTCTGCTGGTTAATTGGAGATAAGAGTCTCACAGACTTTCCTGCCTGGCCTGGCTTTGAACCACAATCCTCAGATCTCAGCTAGGAGTAGCTAGAATGACAGACATAAAGAATTATATTTTTACATGGTTTAAAGGAATACCGTTCTGAGTTTGGTTTTAGATTTGCAACTATTAGGCTCTTTTGTTTAAGTTCATTTGCACTTTCTTGAATTTTTTTTCTTTCAATTATATATTTTGTAGTATTGGGGTTTGAACTTAAGGCCTCATGCTTAATAGGCAAGTGCTTTAGCACTTAACCCATGCTTCCAGGTCATTGTCATAATCATCTTCTTTACTTTTAAGAAAAGTTCTCGCTTTTTTTTTTTTTTTAATCTGGGGCTTTCTTTAAACTGTGTGTAGCTATGATCACAATGCCAGCTCATTGGTTGAGATGGCATCTCTCTAACTTTTTGCTCAGGCTAGCCTCAAATCATATTCCATCTGATCTCTGTCTCCAGAGTAGCTGGAATTATAGGCAGACAGGAGCCCCCTTTCTTGGCTCTTCTTTGTTTTTTGTTTTTTATTTTTAATTTTTGGATACAAGGTCTCATGCATCCCAAACTGGCCTGCAACTCATTATATAGCCCAGGCTGGCCTCAAACTTGGAGTTTTCCTGACTTACCCTTCCAAGTACTGAGATTTTAAATTATGTGAAATATCTACATACTTTCAAAGTCAAATTTAGATAACAAGATTTTTACTTTTACCCTGATATCATTAATCAATCTTATTTCTCCTCCACCTATGCAACCACTTTCCTTACTTTCTAATTTATTCTTCGTGTGTGTGTGTGTGTGTGTGTGTGTGTGTGTGTGTGTACACACATATTCAGACTCATCTATTTCTCCCATGGTATACAAAAAAGTAGAGGTAAGCTGTTCTTGGGGTTGGTGTCATTGCTAAGTGTAGAGCATCAGCCAATGAGCAAAGTGGCTTAGTGGTAGAGTGCTTGCCTAGCATGCATGAAGCCCTGGGTTCAGTTCCTCAGTACTACATAAACAGAAAAAGCCAGAAGTGGTACTGTGGCTAAAGTGATAGAGTGCTAGCCTTGAACAAGCTCAGGGACAATGCCCAGTTCAAGTCTCAGGACTGGTAAAAAACAAAAAACAAAAAAACAAATCTCGGAATGAGACCAAAAAACTGTTCTGGGCTGGGTACCTGTGGCACATACCTGTAATCCTAGACACTTCAGGGGGCTGAGTTCTGACGCTCATCGTTTAAAGTACCCAGGCCTTTAATTCAAGCCCCTTCACTACACACACACACACACACACACACACACACACACAATTCTTTACTATGGTTTCATTTAATGTATTTTGGAGACTGTTCTACTTGAGTATATAGAGATCATTTTCATTGCTTTTTACGGCTATGCCAAACTAAAATGTCTTGATTTTAAAGTACAGACTCATTGGATATACTATGTATTTAATCAGGTCATTATTGATGGACATTGGGATTATTTCCAGTTGTGGTACTGCAAACAGTGCTGTAATGAATAGCTTTGTACATATGTCTTTTTGTATTTTTGCTAGCATATCTTTGGGATAGATTCCTATAAGTGAGATTGCTGCATCAAAAGGTAAGAATATATTTAATTTTATTGAATATTGCCTAGTTTTCTTCTACAGGAGTTGTTATTATGCTTTACTTGTCATATCACAGCTTTTATGGAATACATCGTCAGACTTTGAAAAGTTTTCCAGTCTGAACCTGCACACAGTGGCACAGGCCTATAACCCTAGCTTCTTCAGGAGGCAGAGGTGGGGGATCATGGGATATTGAGGCCAGCCTGAGAATACGTTTTTTAATATTCCATTTTAGCCAAGTCTGAGGCAATTGCCTGTTATATTAGTTACAGAAGAAGCCCAACAACTGGATATAGTGGCATGTATTTGTCATTGCTGGCAACACGGAAAAGCATTAGTAGGAAGATCACAGCCTAGGAATAAAGCAAGACTCTGTATCAAAAATAACCAATACAAAAAAAGCCTTATGTGGTAGAGTACCTGCTGAGCAAGTAAAAAGCCCTGAGTCTGAGTTCTACCTCAAGTACTGCAGAAAAATAAAGAAAAAAAAAGATATATGAAAGGGTTCTCAGACATATGTTTCATATAGTTGTAATTTGCATGCCTCTTAAAATTAGAAAAAATTGTACATATTTTCATAAAGAGTTTCTTTTTAACTATTCCATATATTTGTTCATCAGTCTTCTTTTGTCTCAGTTTTGGTAGTTTTTGATATATGAAAGAATTTAGTTGACTAATCCAACAGGTTTATTGTTGCTTTTTATTTATTTGACAGTACTGGGATTTGAATTCAGAGCATTGTACTTACTCAGCAGGCACTCTACTGCTTGAACCTCCAGCCCTTTGTGCTTTAGTTATTTTTTGAGGTAGTATCTTTTTTTTTTGTTGGTAGTGGGGCTTGAATTCTGGGCCTGAGCACTGTCCCTCAGCTCTTCAGCTCAAGGCTAGTGCTCTACCACTTGAGCTACACCGCCACTTCCAGTATCTTTCTTTTTGTCCAGATTAGCCTAAGATTCTCTGTTTATACTTCTTGCCATAGCTGAAATGATAGATGTGTAGATGCCACTATGGCCAGCTTTTTCTGATGAGATGGGGTGTCATGAGCTTTTTGTCTCTCATGGCATTGGATAATGGGTCTGGTTCTCTTTCTCTGAATAGCTAGGATTATAAGCATAAGCCACTACTACTGGCTACTGCTACTACTATTATCATTATTATTATTATCACTATCTGAATAGCATAATGATTAAGGGACTGAAGTACTTACTCAGGACTATGAATACTCAGCCTGGTTATGTTTAGTAGTGGAAGTTGGCCTAAAGTTCCAAGGTTATTCTCAAAGCAGTCTTTGTCACTTGTTTTTCTAATGAAAAATCTCACATACATAAAAACATATGAAAAAATAACAGAGATGTACTTGCTGTGAATATTTAATCGGTGTTAACATTGTTAATATTTGTTGTGATTTCTTACTGTATCAAAGTAGATGCAATATAAATTTTGTCATATTGTTAAATGTTAACAATTAATTTTGCTCTAGCTATATATGCTGGTACTGGGGTTTGAACTCAGGGCCTTGTACTCTCGCTTATTTTTTTCTTTCCTTTTTTTTTTGTTCGAGACTGCTGTACATCTCTTTTTACATCTTTACAAGTGAGAACTCTGTGTGAATTAAACGATAGCTCTCCATTCTCCTTTTCCCGCCCTCCTATTTTCTGTCTTTATAAATTTGACTACTCTAGGCATCTCATGTAAATGGCATCATATATAGTATTATGTGGCTGGCTTATTTATTTCAATTAGCATTACGTTCTTAAAGTTCAAGGTGCAGCATGTACAGGATTTCCTCTTTTTGTTGTTGTTGTTGTTTTTGGGCCCGGTCGTGGGGCCTGAACTCTGGGCCTGGGCACTGTCCCTCAGCTCTTCAGCTTAAGGCTAGCACTCTACCACTTGAGCCACAGTGCCACTTCCGGCTTTTTTCTTTTTGCTTATGTGGTGCTGAGGAATCGAACCCAGGGCCTCAGGCATGCAAGGCAAGCACTCTACCGCTGAGCCACCTTCCCAGCCCCAGGATTTCCTCTTTTTAAGGTTAAATAGTATTCCATTGTGTATATGTACAACATTTTGCATATCCATTCTTCTGTGGATAAGACCTTTTGACTATTGTAAGTACTGCTGTGAACAACACTCAAGTATTAATATATTTTTGCTCCTCCTTTCATTTCTTTTGGCTTTTTATGAGAAGTGTCTGTTAAAAATTTTTGTTCTGAAAAAAAATTTAGGTCACTATAATTTTCTATAGTGACTTTTTAATTTTATATTCCTGCTAATGGTGCACAGGTATAATTTTTCCAAGTACTCAACCAATACTTGTCATTTTCTGTTTCTTTGATAATAGTTGTCCTAATGTGTGTGAGATGGTATTTGTTTATAGTTTAGATATAGTTGTATGGTCAGTAGTGTTTTCAATATATATATATATATTGAGACAGGATGTGACTATCTAGACCAGGCTAGTCTTATACTTTACATTCTCCTGCCTCCAGCTCCTGAGAGCTGGAACTACAGGCCTGTATCACCATGCTCCATGATATATTTCCATTTTTAAAAAAGAAAAAACCAATAAAGTTTCTTGTATTTCCCTTCTAATTTATTTTCTTTTTGTTATCCCTAAGGTATCATTGTTGAAGTTCATGTATATTCTTTCTATTCCTGTTTTCTTGCTCTTACTAATATGCATATAATTATAAAATTATTCTGCTGTTTTGTTCTGAAGCATAAATTGTTTCTAGCTTCATTTTCTGTTCTGCATTTGCCCTTTCTACTTAGTGTGGGTGTGTTTGAAACATATCTATATCAATACTAGTTCATTCATTTCAGCTATTATGTGGCAGTATTCTGTGGAGGTATTGCCACAACTTCTTCTACTGTTTGCTATCAGTCTGTTACAGTGCTGTTGTGACTATCCCTGTATTTACTTTCTTGTGTTTATGTGAAGCATGTGTTTGCCTAGGGTACAACTGTTTATTGAGAACTAGCTTTGTATCCAGCATTGTGCTAGGAAGAGGGATATATTAGTAAATAAGGAAACATTCTCTTAAGCAGTTTATATGAAATCTGTTATTGAATAATAGAGTATGTAAATCTTTGTCTACTTAATGAATGTTGTTTACTGTATACCACCTGAGTCCAGATGACAAAGATGTTGGAATTACCAAAACAAAATTCCTGTCTTCTCAGAGTTTTGACCCAAAAGGAAGATAAACATATATGGTGCCAGGCACTGGTGACTCACACTAGTAATCCAGCTATTCAGGAGGCTGAGATCTGAGGATTGCAATTCAGTCAACCTGGGCATGAAGTCCATGAGACTCTTATCTCCAATTAAACACCAAAAGCCATTAGAGGAGCTGTGGCTCAACTGGTAGAAAACTGGCCGTAAGCAAAAAAGCTCCGGACTAGCTCCCAACCTTGAGTTGAAGTTCTGGGAGCAATTCATGCACAGGGGCACACACGCATGCATGCAGGCACACATGCGTGTGCACGTGTATGCATACACACACACAGAAAGAAACAAAAAATATGGTATACTGGTAAAATAGGAATGAATGCCATGAAGAAAATGGAAGTAGAGACCCATTTAGAATGGGTAGGTATGGGAGGCTTTTCTGAAGAAGCAGTATTTGAGAAGAGACTTTAATGAAAGAGGTGTGATCCTAATTAACTGATAAGCCTCTGAGCAGAAGGAAGAGCAAATGTGGAGACCTTGGAGAAAGAACATGATTAGCTGGGCATGGTGGTACACATTTGTAATCCCAGCTTCTATTGAGGCAGAAGTAGCAAAATTACAGGCCAAGGAAGGCCTGTGGAAAAGCTTGAGACCTTTTTTGAAAAGCAAATGGAGGGGCTGGGAAGGTGGCTCAGTGGTAGAGTGCTTGCCTTGCATGCTCGAGGCCCTAGGTTCGATTCCTCAGCACCACATAAGCAAAAAGAAAAAAGCCGGAAGTGGCGCTGTGGCTCAAGTGGTAGAGTGCTAGCCTTGAGCTGAAGAGCTGTGGGACAGCGTCCAGGCCCAGAGTTCAGGCCCCACTACCGGACCCCCCCCCCCCAAAAAAAAAGCAAATGGAAAAACAAAAGGATTGAGGGTATGGCTCAAGACAGTGCTTGTCAGGCTTGTATGAGGCTCTTTGTTCAATCCCCAATACTACAAAAAAAAAAAAAAAGAATTGCAAGAAACTGGATGTGGGATGTGGTGGTAGGTAGATGCCTAATAATCCCAGTTCCTTGTAATCCTAACACTTTGGAGGTAGAGACAAGAGGATTAAGGCTAGCATGGTCTGGACTCTTTACTTCAATACATAGTGAGACCTTGTCTTAAAATAAAACATAGCAAACAAAATGGTGGGAAACTCGCTGTTATCTGAATACAGTGAGTAGCAAGTCTAATTGGTGAAAGAGGAGGCAGATGGCCAAGAGAGTCAGATCACATAGGGCTTTTAAGTCTAGAGATTTTTTTAAGACCTTATTTAACTAGATTGAAAATAAGTGCTACTGTATTTAGGCTTTGACATAGAGATAATACTAGAAATGTGAGAAGTGATTAAGTTTGCCATATATTTTAAGGATAGTACCTATAGAAGCTTTCTTTATGAACTGGATATAACAGTGAAAAATGGAAATAAAAACAAGGATGACTTTATCTTTTTTTGGATTGAGATAAAATATTGACTAGTACTTTTACTCAGTTGGAATATACTCAGAATCAGATTGAATTTTTTTGTTTGAAATATCTATTAAGAAAACTAAATGGTTGAATTTTTACACTTCCATTAGCTGGATATGATCCATTTGGATGAACTTCACAGTTATTGACTTGCCACCAAGACAGGTAGATAAAGTGCTATTTTGCATCAATAACCAGTACTTTAAGATCACCTACTTGTAAACAGCAGAAAAAAAAGTACAAAAAGCCAAGATTCGATTAATTCTTTGGTTTAAAATCAGTTAACTTGTATTGAAGAACGTTCTGTAACTAATTTCTTTCTTAATTTATTTAGTTGGGATTCTCACCTGTTTCATTTTGTATTGAATTCCAGATACTGGATCTGGTATGGAAGAAGTGGAATTAAGCTGGGAAGATTATCTAGAAGAGACAGGGTCCACAGCAGTTCCCTATGGGTCTTTTAAACATGTAAGTGATAGTTATGTTTGTTTTACTGGTTATATCTCTTTTAATTATTATGTTGTTTAATACTTTAAAATGATTTTAAGTTGGAGCATTTGAAAAAATTTGAATTACTCTTCCTTTTTCCTCTTGTTGCTACCTGTGTTGAGAAAAATGAGCTATACTATAATTTTTTTCTTTACTCAATTATCATTATCTTTTTTAAAAAAATAACTTTTTAAACTTCAAATGGTTGTACCAAGGGGGTTTGAGTTTGACGTGTGTCTGTGTGTTCAGTGCTTCTTGATTAGAGTGACCCCTCCCATCATTCTCCCTCATCCAACTCTGACTCTTTTCATGTTTCCCACTTCCTTCATCACATGCACATATTGAATATTCTAACTATACTTGTCCCTCATTCCCTTTTTTCATTCACCTATCTCTTTCCCACTAGTGTGCCCACATTCAAACAATTTAAACAAGTGAATATCAAAGAACTTAAACAAAAGCCTAAACTTCTTTTTTTTTTGTACATTTTCTGCTCCATAGTACAGTAATTCTCTTTTTGAGTAATTATGAATATGTCCTTATTTTGGTGAAAAAGCTTCAGAAATTGAAAAATTGTTTATATCTTTGCCCTTATTATTGTAGGTTCCCCCCTCCCCTATCCCTTAGTACTGAGCCTTAAACTCTGGGCTTTAGGATCTTGCTCATGGCTAGTGCTCTACCACTAAAGCCATACATCCAGCCCAGGAGTTTGGTAGTGGAGATGAGTCTCAGAGTTTTTTCCCCTGGCTAACTTTGAACCACAGTTGTGGTTCCTTCTAAGTAGCTAGGATTATAGGCATGAGTCATCTGGCTCAGCTCCTTTATGGTTTTCTTTTTCTTTTTCCTTTCCTTTTCTTCTCTTGTATTGTAAGGGTGATATACAGAGGGTTACAGTTATATAAGTAAGATAATGAGTATATTTCTTGTCAAATATTGTTACTTCTCCCTTGTTTTCTCCCACTTTCCCTCCCCCAACCCCTGACTTCCCTCCTCCCCAAGTTGTGAAGTTCATTTCCAATCTAGTGTCTTGTGAGTATTGCTGTTGCATTGATTCACCCTTTATCATTAGTCTCACTATTTTTTTATTCCCTTTCCCCTCACCAAATCAGATAAACATATATACAAGACACAGGGTATCAAAAATAAAAAAGCAGTGGCAACAATGTATAAACTAAAGGAAAAAAAAACAAAACATGAAGGAAAAAGAAAACCTTCACATAGTACATTAAAAAAATAAATAAATAAAAACTCTTTTGTTTCCATATCTTGGAGTTCATTTTGATTAGTATCATTTTATATGGTGATATGTACTATTTTGATCCTCTGCTAGTACTATTCTAGGCATATATGATTTTTTTCTGAGTCTTTCCATTTCCTTACAAATGGGGCAATGTCATTCTTTCTGATGGAAGGGATCAAAGACCTCGAGGTAAGAGCAGATACTCTGAAATTAGATCAGGAAGGGATATGGGATACACTAGGGTTCTTTGGCAAGATAGAAAATTCATTGTCAATTTCTGGTGAGGGTCCTTTTCTTAGTTTGCAGATGGCTGCTTTTTTTTTGCTGTGTTTGCACATATGACTAGGGTGGGGAAAGTGTGTGTACACAATAAGTACACATTTGCATCTGCACAAGTATCTCTAGTATCTCTTCTTATAAAGGTACGAATTATGTCATACTGAGTTCTCCCTATTATCTTATTAATCTGATTAACTCTGCTGTGATCTGAATGTTGTACTCTTTACTACCCCTCAGATTCAAACATTAAAACCTAATCCCCAATGAAAAAGTGTGGCACTTGGGAAATGTTTAGATTTTGAGACCTTTACTCTTCTGAATTGCCTTAGTACCTTTATAAAAGGGACATGAGTTTGCTTTTTCCTTCTGCTGTGAAGACATAGCAAGAATGTACCACTTCTGAAGCAGTAGTCCTCATCAGATATTGAATTGCTGGTGCTTTTATGTATGGATTGCCTAGCTACCAGAATTGTAAATGAGGGGCTAGGAATGTGACTTAGTGGTAGAGTGCTTACCTAGCATGCATGAAGCCCTGGGTTCAATTCCTCAGTACCACATAAACAGAAAAAGCCAGAAGTAGTACTGTGGCTCAAGTGGTAGAGTGCTAATTTTGAGCAAAAAAGCCCATAGACAGTGCCCAGGTCCTGCCTGAGTTCAAGCCCCAGGACTGGAAAAAAAAGTGATAAATTTCTGTTTATTAATTACTCAATCTAAGGTATTTTGTTATAGTAGTCTGATGAGACTGAGGCATTCTCTATAAAGATTCTGTCTCCAAATATATTAGAGGTTGGAGTTGGGAGGTTTTATAGTTCCTTTAGTCTAGGATTTGAGATGACACTAACACTCAATGTTTACTATGATTTTGTGAAGTTAGACCATGTTCTTTTTAGCTGTTGTCTGTACAAGCTAAAGACCTCACAATTTTCAGTTTATCTTTAATGTATAAACTCAAATCATATTAGTTACTCTGATTCTTAGTTCATTGTGTCTCTTTTAGGTTGAAATCTGAAGAATTGTACATCCCAGTTGAGTATTTTATCTTCATTGTGTTTGTTAATCTTCTAAAATTGTCTTAGTGTTCTTTTTTGAATAGAAAGGCACATTAGTAATTATCAACTATATTTGAGTTATTTTTAAATATTATTTCTATTCTGATAAATACCCAAACTTACACTAGTACTTACATGGGGAACAAATTCTCTTACTAAAACTATGCTTTTAAAGATATATAAAATAGATTCCACTGTTTCCTCTTTCAATCACAAAACAATAAGGAAAGTGAAAAACAAATGCATATGTTGTTTCCTTGTCAAGTTTAGGAAATATTTGTAAGCCTGAATCATATAGCATGTTCAAGGGCTGTCAGATATAGTAAAAGTCAAGCATGGGTATGAGAAGATTCTGAGAAAGAATGACTCTAGCTAGCATCTCTCAAGCAAAGCTAGTATGACTCAGGTCTTTGGGTGTATGAAGATGAATGTCTAGAATCCTGGCGAGGGTTTTGCTGAATTGTTTTGGGACACAGGAGAGAACACAGGGTTGAAGAAGGATAAACCGTACTAGTGTCTCATGCCTGAAATCCTAGCTAATTGGGAGGCGAAAAGCTGAAGGATTGTGATAGGAGTCCAGCTTGGGCATAAAAACTCAAGAGATATATTGTATTTATACACTGTTTTGTTAAATGTCAACTCCTAAGATAATAAAAAAAATAACTAGAAAAAATAACTGCTCAAGGTTCTGTGTTCAAATGCCACTCATTGCCTCCACCTCAAAAAAAAAAAAAAAAAAGAGGGAAGGAAGGAGGGGGGGGGAGGAGAGAGAGAGGGAGAGGGGAGTGCATATTTGGGAGGAAAGCTTTTCTTATGGCACATTCTGGTTTGAAGGAGTAGCACTCACTTAGAAAAAGTATTAAACCTTATCTGGATCTTCTTGAACAAAAACTTTAATACTGCTGCTATCAGCTCCTCTATCTCTACAGTTGAGGGTGAGTTAGGATTACTGAGAAGTCCTCACTCCATTACTCAGGAACAGAACCTAAGCCTGGTTACATGCCCTGCACAGCCAAGTTAGAAAGTGCTGTCTAACAGCAGCCTGTTGTAGGGGGAAAACCCAGCTTGCAGAATGTCACACAGAAAAGGCCTGAGTCTGAGGGTGGAGCAGCAGACATTGACAAAGAAGGCTCTCTAGCAGGTAGGACTGTACGCTAAAATACTAGATGTTGCTGCAGCAATTTAAAGCCTGAGGTGCCCTGTGACTAACCACAGCAACAGAACCTCCAACTCTGGCTCTTTTTTTTTTTTTTTTTTCTGGTTGTGAGGCTTGAACTCTGGGCCTGGGAGCTGTCCCTGAGCTGTTCAGCTCAAGGCTAGTGCTCTACCACTTGAGCCACAGCACCACTTCCAGCTTTTTTTGCTTATGTGGTGCTGAGGAATGGAACCCAGGGTAAGCACTCTATCACTGAGCCACCTTCCCAGCCTGCGCCCACCCCCTTTTTTTTTGTTGGTCGTGGGGCCTGAACTCTGGGCCTGGGCTTTTCCCCTCAGCTCAAGGCTAATGCTCTACCACTTGTCTAGCTCATTCTTTTTTTGGGGGGGAGTGAAGGGGGGGTCCGGACGTGGGTCTGAACTCTGGGCCTGGGCGCTGTCCCTCAGCTCTTCAGCTCAAGGCTAGCACTCTACCACTTGAGCCACAGCGCCACTTCCAGCTTTTTTTTTCTGCTTATGTGGTGCTGAGGAATTGAACCCAGGGCCTCATTCATTCAAGGCAAGTGCTCTACCACTGAGCTACCTTCCCAGCCCTAGCTCATTCTTTTTTTTTTTTTTTTTTTGGTCCAGTTGTGGAGCCTGAACTCTGGGCCTGAGCACTGTCCCTCAGCTCTTCAGCTCAAGGCTATTGCCCTACCACTTGAGCCACAGTGCCACTTCTGGCTTTTTTTTTTTTTTTTTTTGCTTATGTGGTGCTGAGGAATTGAACCCAGGGCCTCAGGCATGCAAGGCAAGCACTCTACCACTGAGCCACCTTCCCAGCCCCCCTAGCTCATTCTTGACTAGAAAAACTGAGCCTTCTTTTCAAACTAAAGGCCTAAGAGCAAACTTGCCCATTTTCATAATTAATACTAATTATCTGGTTGACTGTTCTGAACCTTATAAGACACAAAAAAGAAGATAAAACAACAAACTGCCAAGAAACGGTCAACAGAAGCACTCAGAAGACCCAGTTGTTAGAACTTGTTTGTTAGAGACTTTAAAATAACTATGTTTAATATATGTAAGTGGAAAGGAGTTTCAGCAGAGACAGAAACCGTTTGAAATGAAAAATGTAGATCATAATTGATCTTAGGCTTATTAGTAGACTTAACTACGAAAATAATCAGTGGACTTGAAGACAAGTCAGTATTGCCCAGATTGAAACATGCAGAAAAGAGTAGAAAAACCATGACAGAATCCCCAACAATCATGGGGTAAAATAGAGAATCACATCATATTTTTAAGTTAGAATCAGAGGGAGACAGGAAACTAAAATGTCAGGTAATTTTTCTAATGGAATGCACACCACAGATCTAAGAAGCACAGGGAACACAAATCAGAATCAATACTAAACAGACAAAACCAAGAAAGGTCATACTCAAACTACTGAAAATCAAAGAGAAAGAGAATCTTGAAAAAAGTTGGGGAGAAAAAAAGATTACAGGCAGGGGAACAAAGAATTACAGCAAAATTTCTATCAGAAACTGAATAACCCAGAATACAATGGAGTAAAATTTTGAAAGAAAATAAATCTTTCCACCTAGGAGTGTATAACCAGCAAAAACTCCACCCAGAAGTAAAGGAGAAATAAAGACTTTCCTCAGGAAAAAAATTTTGCTGTTTATTATTTTTTTTCTTTTTTTGTTGGTTGTAGGGCTTGAACTCTGGGCCTGGGCTCTGTCCCTGACCTCTTCAGCTCAAGGTGACTGCTTTGCCACCTGAGCCACAGTGACATTTTCAGTTTTCTGGTGATTGATTGGAAATAAGAGTCTCATGGGCTTTCTTACCTGGGCTGGCTTTGAATGGTGATCCTCAACCCTCAGCCTCCTGAATAGCTAGAATTACAGGCGTGAGTCACTGGCGCCCGGCACTTGCTAAGTTTTATTACTAGGAAATCTGTGCTTATAGAAAATATTTTTAGAAGTTCTTTAAGACAAGGGAATTTAGAACAGACTTTTGTCTCTACAAACAAATTGTAAAATGATGGAAAAGAATATAAATATAAGTAGATATCTAAACTTTTTTTCTTAATTTTAGTATATACAAAAGTAGTTATTGTACGTATAACTACAATACAGAGAATGAGGGAGCACTTGGGAGTGTATGATTGGAAGATCATTGTATAATATGTAAAGTGATAAAATGCTACTTTTGAGTAGACTACAGTTAGTAAATATGTACATTGAAAACCTTTTAGGAGCCACCAAATTAAAAAATTATTTTGTTAAAATATATGTATACGTTTACCATTTAAATAGGGGAAAATTTTAAGTGTACAGTTGAGTGACATTAAGTAAATTCAGTGTTATGTAACTGTAGAACTTCTAAATTGACCTAAACAGAAGAAACTCAGTACACAACCGAAGGGTAATTTCACATTTTCTCCTTTTTACTGGTCCTTGGAAATTTTTATCCATTCTCTGTGTATTTAAGATAAAAATAGTGGATAGTGGTCCATTTTGTCTCTTATTTCACTTAGCACAATGCTCATATATACCATTATGCTTTCCTAAACAGTTTTTGTTTTTAGCAGTTGTCCTGGAGTTTTTAATAGAGTGTTACAAGTAATTCATCTTCTTTCAAGACTTTCTCACTTCACAGGTAGTAAAGATGTATTACAACAAACATCCTCAGTTCTTCCATGAATCCTTTATGACATGCCATCATTTGTACATTTATAAGCCATCATATTTATGAGCTATAATCAACACATTTTATTAGTTAGTTCAATTAAGAATTAAGAAAAGTAAAGATTTAATTTTACCTTTTTATTTCTTCTCTAATTTTCTTCCTATTTTATGTTGGTCCAGGTTTCTGACCTATATTGTTTCCTACCTTTCTAAAGAATTTCTTTTTTGGGCTGTGAAGGTGGCTCAGTGGTAAAGCGCTTGCCTTGCATGCATGAGGCCCTGGGTTCGATTCCTCAGCACCACATAAGGCAGAAAAAGCCGGAAGTGACATATTGGCTCAAGTGGTAGAGTGGTAGCCTTGAGCTGAAGAACTGAGGGACAGCGCCCAGGCCCAACGTTCAGGACCCACAACTGGTCAAAAATAAATAAATAAATAATTTCTTTTTGGGGTTATTGGAGTTTGAACTTAGGGCTTTGTCTAGGCAGGCATTCTATCACTTGAGCTACATTCCCAACCTATCTTCCAATATATCTTGCAAGGTAGTTCCACAGGTCACAACATCTCTCAATTTTTGTTTGTCTGAGGAAATACTTACTTCTTTTCCACTTTTTTTTTCCTTTGGCCATTTCTGGGACTTGCACTTAGGGTCAGTGTGCTATCCCTGAGATTCTTTTCGCTCAAGGCTATGGTTCTACCACTTGAGCCAGAGCTCTACTTCCAGCTTTTTGGGGAGTAGTTTTTTGGAGATAAGGGTCTCACAGACTTTTGTGCCTGGACTGACTTTGAACCACTATTCTCAGATTTCAGCCTTCTGACTAGCTAGGATTACAGGCCTGAGCCACCTGGGCCCTACTCTCTTTTACTTTTAAGGATAATTTTGCTTGATATAGAATTCTAGTTTGGTAGTTTTTACTTTAAGTACTTTTAAGTATTTTACTCAACACTCTTTTTGCTTGCATAGTTTTTGAGAAAGGAACAAGAAAGAAAGAGCATTAGAGAAAGGAGCAAAAAGATAAAATATTTAATTGTTCTTACTTTTAATTGAACTAACAGATAACCAGATAACAGTTTAGGATAATAATTGTAGAAATGTATTATTATTTATAAATGACATGAGATATAAATGAGAACAGGAGAAAAATATGCAGAGATAGGGGAGAAGATTTAGAATAATTTTATTATCATAAGGTACTCATACTGCCCACGAGGTGGTATAGTGTTATTTCAAAGATGATCTTGAATATGCAAGTGCAGAGACTCTCTGCATACTTTGAATAAGTATATTGCAGACTCTAGGGCAGCCATTAAAATTTTTAAAAATAATTGATGTAAGAAAGAATATAAAATGGATAATTTAATACATCCTTTTAAAACCACAAGGAGGTAGGTGCTGGTGTCTCATGCCTGTAATTCAGAGCACAGTGGAATTAAGCTAGAAATCAGTAGTAGAATGATAAGTGTAACATCTCCAAATATTTGGAGATTAAGCAGCATACTTCTAAATAATACATGAGTCATGAAAGAACTCTAAAGAGAAATTTTAGTTATTTTGTTTTTGTTTTTGTCGGTCGTGGGGCTTGAACTCTGGGCCTGGGCGCTGTCCCTCAGCTCTTCAGCTCAAGGCGAGCGCTCTACCACTTGAGCTACAGAGCCACTTTTAGTTATTTTGAACTAAATGAAAATATAATAACATAAAAACATGAAGTGTCTAGGAATAAATGTAATGAAATGGAGTTTGCAACGAACTTCAAGCCATTATTAAGGTTAAAGACATGAGCTGGGCACCAGTGGCTCATACCTATTAGTCCTAGCTACTCAGGAGACTTAAGATTTGAATGTCTTGTTTTGAAGCCAGCCCAGGTAGACAAATCCTTGAGACTCTTGCCTTCAATTAGCCAGCAAAAACAAAAGAAAACAGAATTGGAGGTGTGGTTCAAGCCATGAGTGAAAAAGCCAAATGAGAACACAAGGCCCTAAGGGAGATCTGGGAGGGAAGGGATAGTGGGACAACAAGGGAAGGAGTAACAATGATCGACAAGTAATGTTCTCATTGCCTTACTCATGTAACTGTAACCCCTCTGTACAGCATCTTTTACAATAAAATAAAAAATAAAAATGGGCCTGGGCCCATCAAAGAAAAATCACAATTAGACACCATTCAAATAAACATGGTAAGCAAGAAATGGAATCTACATAATCTCAAAGCTTCTTCCTATAAGATTCTTCTAGTACTGGGATTTGAACTCAAGATTTAATGCTTTCATTTGGTGTTTTCCCTCAAGGTTGTTGTTTTACCACTTGAGCCGTACCACCCCTTCTAGATTTTTTGGTGGTTAATTAAAGATAAGAGTCTCACAGATTTTCCTTCCCAGGCTGGCTTCAAGCCAGTATTCTCATATCTGAGCTTCCTGAGTAACTAGGATTATAGGAGTAAGCCACTGTTGCCCAGCTCACAGCTACTACTTTAACTGATCAAAGTTAACTCTAGAATATCCTGGTTTGAAGCCAGCCTGATGTATTTTTCTACTCTTCCTTTCTTTTCATTTTCTTCCTCTTCCTCTTCCACTTTCTTCTCTTTTCTATTCTCTCCTCATTGATATTTATTTAAGTTAATGATTTATAATCTCCTGCTCTCATTTTATTATTCTGTTCTAAGTGTGGTTGTTTGAGAGGATTTATTGCCTACTGTTTCCATTCAGCATACCCTCCCAACCCAATCATATCAATCATATATATATATATATATATATGTAATATATATTATATTTTTTCCTTTCTTGTATCACAAAACATTCCAAAGCTCTTGATATATTTTCCCTTCCCCGTAATTATAGTCATTTCTCAATGAAGCTCTTATTTTTTTAATTGATGAATGGTACTTATTAATCTATTTTTGTTCCTTCATATATTTATTAAGAGCATGATTTCTCAGTATAGAAAGCATATCTTTTTCCTTTTTCAAAAAGGGGTTTAGCTGGGTGTTGGTGGCTTATACCTGTAATCCTAGCTATTCAGGAAGCTGAGATCTGAGGATCATGGTTTGAAGCCAACCCAGCCAGCAATGTCTGTGAGACTCTTATCTCTAATAAACTACTCAGAAAAAACTGGAAGTTGCACTGTGACTCAAGTGGTCAAGGACTTTTAAGCAAAAAGAGGCCCAGGCATAGCGCTCAGGCCCTGAGTTCAAGACCCGTGAACGGCAAAAAAAAAAAAAAAAAAAAAAAAAAGTGGGGTTTCAGTTCAATATGGAGTTTATGTGTATAATGCATCTTGATCAGTGTCATCTCTTACATCAGATTCTTCCATTTCTCCTAACCCCAACCATCCCTTAAATTACATGGAGCCGTTTTTTTTCTTGGCAAAGGTACAGAAACCGACATGTGATATAAGTCATATACATTAAAATTATGACTGTATTTGCCCATATTTTCTCTCTCCATTCATCTTCCCTCCCTCTTTTTTTAATTTGCCCTACCCCTGACAAAATGTGTTTCAGCTTTATAGTATTCATTTTGTTAAACTGTAAGTTACTTGTTCAAAGAATTGTATCTTTGGCATCTTCCCCTGCATGTACCATTCTTTGGTCAATTTGTGTATGTACAAGGACATGTATGTGTTTTCATACATGTTTATAATTTAGTTCTAACTTTCACATGTGAAAGAAATATGCAACCAAGATAACATGAAAGTTATGGCTTCTTTTGGCCCTCTATTCTCGTTTCATATAGTTTTTGTTGAGTGATCTAGAAATCACTCTTAAAGCAATATGTTGAAGGTGGTTAAAATGTAGGCTATTTAGTAATGTAACAGAAAAAACATTTCTATAATCATGAGAGACTGCTTTGGTAAGAATGCTAAGTTCCTTCATTGTCATAGGCAAGAAAGCAGCATTGAAATTTATTTTGTTTAATCAAAGAAAGACTGGATAAATGGGATTGCATCAAACTGAAGAGTTTCTGCATGGCAAAGGACATAGCTAAGCAATAAATAGAAAGTCTACATGCATCAGAAAGCTATGTATTAGACCAGGGCCTCATATCTAAAATACATTCAGAGCTCAAAAAATTAAACCCCCTGCCGGGCACTGGTGGCTCACACCTGTAATCCTAACTATTCAGGAGGCTGAGATCTGAGGATTACAGTTCAAAGCCAGCTGGGGCTGGAAAGTCTGCAAGACTCTTATCTCCAATAAATCACCAGAAAACCAGAAGGAGTGCTGTGCTGAAGTGGTAGAGCATTAGCCTTGAGCTGAAGAGCTGAGGGTCAGTGCCTAGGCCCAGAGTTCCAGCCCCATGATCGACCAAAAAACAAAAAACTAACTCCCAAAAGCAAACCTTCAAATAAATAAATAAGTAGGATAAAAATGTAAAGAGAAACTTGTCAGAAGAAGAAACAAGAGTGGCCAATAGACACGTAAAGAAGTGTGCAACATCTCGGGTCATAAAAGCAATGCAAATCAAAACAACATTGAGATTCCACTTCACCCTGGTAAGTTGGCCATTATCAAGAAAAATAACAATGACTGATGCTAGCTGGAGTGTGGCCAAAAGGGAACACTACTACCCTGTAGATGGGAATGTAAACTTGTTCAACCACTCTGAAAAGCAATGTGGAGGTTCCTCAAAAGACTAAACATAGAGTTTCCCTGTGACCTAGCAAGCCCACTCCTGGGCACTTATCCACTAGACCACAAACAAGACCACACTAAAGGCACCAGCTTAACCATATTCATTGCAGCATTGTTTACCATAGCCAAGATATGGAATCAATCTGGATACCCTTGGTGGATGCATGGATCAAGAAAATGAAGTATATATACACAATGGTATTGCTTCAATCAGAAAGAATGACATTGCTGCATTCATAGGAGAATAGAAAGACTTGGAAAAAATTATATTAAGTGAAGTAAGCCAGTTCCAAAGAAACATAGGTTGCCTGGTTTTTGTGGTAATTAGAATGTTCCTATAGAGCTACAAGTAAACACAAATGGATGGCAAAAGACAAAAAATTACACGTGTATAGGACTCTTAAATATTCACACAGTGAGACCAAAGCTGGATTATTTTAGGAGAGGATCACAGAGGTTTAATAGCTATGTGCATATGACCATATGTAATGATGGTTCTTGACATGAACTCCAAGAGATGGAAACAAGAGGTTTGTTACTTTTTTTTTCTCCTTTGTCACTGTTTTTAATTTCTGTACCTTTTGTCTTATATGTGAGTTTATGTGTTTTGGGGAGGGTAAAGGGGAGCACAGAAACGGTGGGACAAAGGTGAACAAATGCAGCAGTGATACTCACTAGACACTGTGTTGAAATGAGCTATAGAGCTTATAGGGGAAGAAGATAGGGAGGGAAAAAGCTGGAAGACAATGAGGGAAGAGGCAGCGTTGTTCAAAAAGAAATGTACTCGTCTGGGAATGTGGACTAGTGGTAGAGTGCTTACCTAGCATGCATGAAGCCCTAGATTCAATTCCTTAGTACCACATAAACAGAAAAAGTGGGAAGTGGCACTGTGTTTCAAGTGGTAGAGTGCTAGCCTTGAGCAAAAATAGCTCAGGGACAGTGCCCAGGCCATGTGTTCAAGTCCCAGGATAGGAAAAAAAAAGAAAGAAAGGGAGGGAAGGAAGGAAGGAAAGAGGGGAGGGATGGAGGGAGGAAAGGAAACAAGGAAGGAAGGAAGGAAGTAATCCATTTGCAGTAATAGCCTCAAAAACAAAATGCCTAGGAATAAACCTAGCCAAAGATAAAAGATCTTTGTTGTGAAAACTATAAAAAGCTGAAGAAAGAAATCAGAGGACACTAGGAAATAGAAAGACCTTCCATGCTCATGGATAGGTAGAATCAATATTGTGAAAATGGCCACACTGCCAAAAATGATACACAATTCAATGCAATTCCCATCCAAATCCCAATAATGTTCTTTACTGAGATACAGAAAGCAACCCAAAAATTCATATGGAACAACAAAAGACCTATAATACCCAAAACAGTTCTAGGCAAAAAATAAAAGCAGTTTGGGAGGTATCATAATACCAGACTTCAAACTCTACTACAGAACCATAATAATAAAAACTACTAGGTATTGGCACAAAAATAGATGGGAAGATCAATGGAACAGATCGGAAGACCCAGAAATAAAACCATACACTTACAGTTATCTGATATTTGATAAGGGACACAAAGACATTCAATGGAGAAAAAATAGCCTCTTCTACAGTTGGTGTTGGGAAAACTGGGCATCCAGGATCCCTGTTTGTCACTGTGCACTAATATCAATTCGAAGTGGATGAGATCTCAATGTCAGACCCAAAACTTTGAAACTACTACAAGAAAGAGTAGGAGAGACATTAGAGCTTATAGAATAGAGCTTACAGGTAGAAACTTCTTGAATGGGATCCCAGGGGCACAGCAGATAGGAGAGAAACAAGTAGGACTGCATCAAAATAAAAAGTTTCTGTTCAGCTAAGGACATAGTTACTAAACTAGAAAGATAGCCAACAAGATCTTTACCAACAACGTATTAGACAAAGGCCTAATACCCAATTTATACAAGGAGGTCAAGAAACGACCCCCCCCCCCCACCTTAACAACAAATCCTCAAAGAAACAACTGCCCAATAAATAAGTGGGCTAAAGACTTAAAGAGAAACTTCTCTGAAGAAGAAAGAAGGATGGCCAATAGACACATGACGAAATGCTCAACCTCCCTAGCCATAAAAGAAATGCAAATCAAAACAACATTAAGGTACCACCTCACCCCAGTTAGAATGGCAAAAATCAAGAACTCTAATAACAACAGATGCTGGAGGGGATGTGGACAGAAGGGAACCTTACTTCATTGTTGGTGGGAATGTAAACTTGTTCAACCACTTTGGAAAGTAGTATGGAGGTTCCTCAGAAGACTCCACATAGAGCTCCCCTATAACCCAGCAATCCCACTTTTGGGCATTTACCCAAATGTTTACAAACAAGACCACACTAAAGCTACCAGCACAACTATGTTTATTGCAGCATTATTTACTATAGCAAAGATATGGAACCAACCCAGATGCCCCATGCCCCTCAGTAAATGAAAGAAAATGTGGTATATATACACAATGGAATTCTATGCCTCCATCAGAAAGAATGACATTGCCCCATTTGTTAGGAAATGGAAAGACTTGGAAAAAATTATATTAAGTGAAGTAAGCCAAGCCCAAAGAAACATAGGTCCCATGGTTTCCCTTATTTGCAATATCTAGTATATGTATGAGTCAAGCAGAAAAGGTCAGATAAGGTGATGTTAGGAAAATGAACCCTAAGATCTGTATTCAAATGTTTTTTTTCCTTTCATGCGTTTGTTTCTAACGCATTTATAAGATTATTTCTTTGTCGCTTTGTATGTCCCTTCCCCACAGTATAACCCCTGCTTTCACTGTATTTGATGTGGGTATAATTTGTGGAGGGGAAGGGGACAAACAAGTCGTTTAAATAAGGATACAGGTGGACCCGTTGCAACAATGAGAGAAGTACAAGTTGTCATGTCAAAAACGAACTTTACAACTTTGGTGGGGGGGGGGATTGAATTGGGGGGGAGGCTGGGAAGGGATGGGAAGGGGAAACAAAGGAGGAGGCTATGATGCTTGATAAGAAATGTACTCATTATCTTGCCCATGTAATTGTAACCCCTCTGTACAGTATTTTCACAATGAAAAAATAAATAAAAATTAAAAAAAAGAAACGACCCCCCCATCCCAACCTAATAAACCAGTCATTAAATGGGCAATGGAGCTAAGGAGAGGTAAGATTGGCAAAGAAACACATGAGGAGCTGCCCATCATCCCTGTCCATAAAGGAAATGCAAATCAAAACAACTGAGATTCTATCTCACCCCATTTAGATTGTCCAACATTGTGAATTTGAACCACTACAAATGTTGGTGGGGATGTGAAGAAAAAGGAACTCTACTGCACTGTTAGTAGTGATGTAAGCTAGTACAGCCACTCTTGACAGCAGTCTGGTGGTTCTTCAAAAAACTAAACATAGGGCTGGGAAGGTGGCTCAGTGGTAGAGGCTTGCCTTGCATGCCTGAGGCCCTGGGTTCCATTCCTCAGCACCACACAAGCAAAAAGAAAAAACCCGGAAGTGGCGCTGTGGCTCAAGTAGTAGAGCGCTAGCCTTAGAGCTGAAGAGCTGAGGGACAGCGCCCAGGCTCAGAGTTCAGGCCCCACGACTGGACCCCCCCACCAAAAAAAAAAAAAAAACCTAAACATAGACCTTCTCTATGACCCAGCTGTACCATTCCTGGGCATCTACCCTGAACATGATGAGCCGGGATACAATAAAGACACCTGCACATCCATGTTCATTGCCACACAATTCACAATAACCAAGATATGGAAACAACCTAGATGTTCCACAATAGATGAATGGATAAAAAAAAATATGGTTACCTGTGGACAATGGAATTTTACGCAGCCATTAGAAAAAATAAAATAATGTCATTTGCAGGGAAATGGATGGAATTAGAACACATCATGTTAAGTGACGTAAGCCAAGATCAGAGAGACAAATGGTACCTGTTTTCTCTGGTATGCAAAAATTAGATCTAGAATGCACTGGGATATAATAAATTATACAGGATTCTAGATATTTCACAGTGAGACCAAAAGAGGATGCTCTTAGGAGAGAAACGCAGAAGTGTAATGCCTAAGTGACTATTCATGTTTATATAAAATAATATACATATTGAAATAAACTCCAAGATTTGGGAACAATAGATCTCTCAAATTTTTAGTTTTCGATGATTTTATCTTCTTTACCTTATGTATGTATGGTGTATTCAAGTGTTTATCTTTGGAAGGGCGTGGGGAAGGATATAGGACTGGAGGGGCAAAACTGCAGCAGGTGAAAAACTGCAGCAGTGAATTTTGCTAGACATTGATGAAAGTAAACTATACAACTTGTGGGTAGAGAGAGGAAGGAGAGACTGGGAGAGGGTGAGGGAATGGAGACACTGTAGGAAAGGAAATGTACTCATTACTTGACTCATGTAATTGTAATCCCTCTGTACATAACAGTAACATAAATTAATAAAGAAATGTACTCATTACCTGACTTCTGTAACTGTACTTCACGTTTACAATAAACATTAAAAAAAAAAAAAGAAAAAAATGTTTTGTGTGGATCACTCCTATGAGTTAGAACTGGAATTTCTCAGATTTCCCTTGAGGAGATTTTATTACTTTAGAATTCCTAAGTCCTAAAAAAGAACATTGGGTAGAGAAATACTCATCTAAGACAAGTGTCTCAGGCCTAATATAATTTATCTCTTCAGGTGGACACACGTTTACAAAATGGATTTGCTCCTGGGATGAAACTGGAGGTGGCTGTGAAAAGAGATCCTGAAACCTACTGGGTTGCCACCATCATCACCGCCTGTGAACAGTTGCTTCTCCTTCGTTATGATGGCTATGGGGAAGACCGGAGAGCAGACTTCTGGTGTGACATCAGGAAGGCTGGTCTCTACCCCATTGGGTGGTGTGAGCAGAATAAAAAGACCCTTGAAGCCCCAGAAGGTAAAGGAAATACTTCTTGTTCAGGCATGATGATTACTGTAAGCACATTTGGATTGCCCATGGCCCATATGTTTACTGAGCTTTTTTAGGTTAACATTTTGAATATAAAAAAGAATGCACATTTCCCAGTATGTGGAAAGCATACGTTTTTTCCCCCTTTGAAATTATTTTTTTCTGTAAAGAGTCAGATTTTTATCAGCTGTTTTTCATCTTGTAAGACTGTACATCTGGCCAAATTAGTGTACTGTTGACTCTCTCTTTTTATTGTCTTTTCTCCATTTGTCCCTAAGCAATGGGAATTGGTAACTATGAACTCTTAAAATGAACCAAATGCTGCTTCAAATCAGCAGAGTGTTCTCCATAGAAATGAAGCAAGAAATGAGGCAGAAGAAAAGGGTAAGGTAAAGTGGGGAAGGAAGGAGAGATTGAAGATTCAAGAAAATATCAGATGTTTCTAATTTCATTTTCCTTTTAACTTTTATTGGTGGACCTGGGGTTTGGACTCAGGTCCTTAGCCTTCTAAGGAGGTGCTCTGCCATTTTAGCCATGTCTCTAGTCTTATTTTTCAAATAGGGTCTTGCCTTTTGCCTTGGCTATTCTGAACTGTGATCCTATGGGATGACATGTGAGTGCCACCATGCTTAGCTTTTATATTGGTTGAGATGGAGGTTGTGCAAATTTTTTGCCCAGGCTCGCCTCAAACTTCAGTTCTTCTAATCTCCATCTCCTGAGTAGCTATGATTATAGTTATGAGCTTCTACAACTGGCATCTTTTAACTTGTTATTTTGATATAAGTTCAGTTTTACAGGAATATTTTAAAGAATAGTGTAAAAAACTCTGGGGGCCCTTTTATCAAGTTTCCCCAAATGTTGATGCTTTGCTACATTTTCTTTACCCTTTCTTGCCCGCCCACACATTTTTTTTAATGGCTTGAGAATCAGTTTGTTAATTTTAATTTTATTGTCCAGGTGATATGCAGAGGAGTTACAGTTACATAAGTAAGGTAGTGAGTACATTTCTTGTTGAACTTGTTGCCCTCCCTTATTTTTCTCCCTCTTTCCCTCCCCCCATTCCTCCCCCAAGTTACACAAATCGTTTCCAACGCAGTGTCTTGTGAGTATCGCTGTTGCATTGGTTCCTTTGTCCTTTGTCTCTCACCATTTTGTTGTTCCCCTTCTCTTCCCTAATTCAGATAAACATATATACAATACCCAGGGTACCAAAACCAAATACAGTGACAGCAGGGGATAAACCATAGGAGGAAAAAACACAAAAGAAAAAAAATCATGTATTACATTAAAAACAACAACAAAGAAAAACCTCTTATGTCCATGTCTCAGAGTTCATTTTGCTTAGCATCCTCCTATATGGTCATATGTATATAGCAATAATTGAGCTAGAGTCAGTTTTAAACATGGTGCCTTTTTATTCATAAACATTTTAATGGACCTCTGAAAACAAGAACTGATGAATCTAATAAAATGTCAGAATCAGAAAAGTAAATTATTGGGGCTGGGAAGGTGGCTCAGTGGTCCAGTGCTTGCCTTGCAAGCATAAGGCTCTGGGTTCCTCAGTACCACATAAGCAGAAAAAAGCTGGAAGTGGCACTGTGGCTCAGGTGGTAGAACGCTAGCCTTGAGCTGAAGAGCTGAGGGACAGTGCCCAGGCCCAGAATTGAAAGAAAGGAAGGAAGGAAGGAAGGATGGAAGGAAGGAAGGGAGAGAGGGAGGGAGGAAGGGAGGGAGGGAGGGAAAGAAAGGAAAGAAAGAGAGTGAGAGAAGGAGGGAGGGAGGGAGGAAGAAAAGAAAGAAGGAAACAGAAAGAAAGGAAGGAAGGAAGGAAGGAAGGAAAGAAATAAAAGAAAATTATTATCTAATCTGCAAATCCTTTTCAGATTTTGCCAATTGATTGTCCCAATCAATACTTTTACAATGAAAGAAAATCCTGGAGTATGTATTACATTCAGTCGTTATGTCTCATATATACATTTCCTTTAATCTGGA
Organism: Dipodomys spectabilis; assembly: GCF_019054845.1. Classification (NCBI taxonomy): domain Eukaryota; kingdom Metazoa; phylum Chordata; class Mammalia; order Rodentia; family Heteromyidae; genus Dipodomys; species Dipodomys spectabilis. Next base: position 6,019,349 of record NW_024870731.1, read on the forward strand.
ACAGTTCCTTAAGTTATCTGTGTCTTTCATGACTTGAACATTTTAAAAGATACAGGCTAGTTTCCCCTGGTCTCAGGACTATTCCTTATGTCTGCTTTCTGTTTCTGGTGTAGGACCCTGAGTACTGGATCACGTAACATTTAATTGTTACATTTCTTTAGCTCTCTTAATCTTTTCTTGTCACTTGGTCTAAACATTTTTGAAGAGGAAAAGCTAGTTACCTGGTAGAATCTCCCTCAGTTTGTATTTGTCTTGTATTTCCTTATATTCAAATTGCTATTTTTGTTAAAAAAATAAATAAAAACGACATTGTATCTTACTACATCCTTTGAGGAGCTACATGATGTTGATTTTTCTTATGAGGTTAATATTAACTTTCATCACTTGATTAAATTGGTATGCGACAGGTTTTCCATGGTAAAAATATTCTTTTATCATTTTAAGTTAATATCTTATAGGAAAATACTTTAAGATTGTGAAAATATCCCATTGCTATTCAGACTTTTTTTAAAAGAGCATCCGTAGATAGGTTTTGCCAAAAAACAGTTTTTTACTCTAATGGATACCAAATGGTGTTCTCCTTCCTTCCTTCCTTCCTTCCTTCCTTCCTTCCTTCCTTCCTTCCTTCCTTCCTTCCTTCCTCCCTCCCTCCCTCCCTCCCTCCCTTTCTTTTCTTCCTTCTTTCTTTCCTTCCTTCTTTCTTTCTTTCTTTGTTGGTCATGGGGCTTGAACTGCCTGGGTACTGTTCCTCAGCTCTTCAGCTCAAGGCCAGCACTCTACCACTGGAGCCACAGTGCTCCTTCTGGTTTTCTGGTGGTTAATTGAAGATAAGAGTCTTACAGACTTTCCTGCCCAGTCTGGCTTTGAATGTAATCCTTAGTGCTCAACCTCCTGAGTAGCTAGGATTACCGGCATGAGCTACTGGCGCCCAGCATTTTTCTATATTTTTGAATACATATATTTATATAGATGTGTATATATATGTGTGTTTGTCTATGTGGACTTATGATTCTTACTTTATTCAATGGGTTAAAACCCTTCATTATCATTACTTTCTTTGACTGATGAAGCATGCCTAGATTGACAAGTGGATACCTTTTTAAACTGGCTGCTTTATCGTGTGTGTGTGTGTGTGTGTGTGTGTGTGTTTTACTTTCTAAAAAAAATAATACAAGAGGGAAATATAGAGAAAGGAAGTTACTGACCCACAATCTTATCTTGAGAGTATGGGAAAATACATTTTATTTAATCAATAACCACAGGAGCATTTTCATTGAATTACATAGAAGATTATTATAATGAAAGAAGTGAAGAGTAGAATAAAAATCTTCTCAAGAGAAATATAATCACACAGAAACAAACATTGAGTCAAATAAGAACATTTCAAAACAAACTAAAAGAGCTGATGTGGCTATACATACCTGTATTCTTAGCATTCAAGAGATAGAAACGAGAGAATCACAAACTCCAGAGTAGCCTGGGAGGCATAGTGAAATCCTGTCTCAAAAAAAAAGTAACAAACAAAATAAGCTAAAGTAGTAATAATGATAAAGAGATAAATAAAATTTATAAAAATCCAAAAACATGAGGTAATTGGAGAAAGGAAAGAGAAAAGGGAGATTTGAAAAAAGAAAATGTAGAACTTAAACAGGAAAAAAAATTAGATATGGAAACAGTAAAAACACAGGAAAAAAACAACAGCACAGACAATATTTGAGGAGAAAAAGATGAAAAACATTTTAAAATGCAACGCAAATGAAGAAACTAAAAGGACTTGAGAAAAATCGCAAAAATAGGTTAAAATCTTAAAATTCAATACACAGATTATACAAATGAGTTTGACATTTGGGAGATTTGCATGCATAGCTGTCATTTCATTCTCCTTAAATTCTATTAGCAATAGAGAATTTGTGTTACTTCTAAAGTATTTAACTCATATGTAGGCATCATATTAAAAAAGAAGTTTAAAATGATTTGCATGCATAAAATGTAGGTATCTGAATAAAACCCAAAGAAATGATACAAGCAAATGTTATTAACTATATTTTAAGTAAACTGAACTGAAATATAAGTCTATTTAAAATATGTCCATAAAAATCTCATGATTTTAAGAAGTCATATGAGAATCTGCCTGGGTGTGGTAGTGTGCATCTGTAACACTAGTTACTTGGAAGGATGAGGCAGGATGGTCACTTGCACTCAGGAGCACTTAGGACTTCAAGGTCAGCTGGGACTACCTAACAAGACCTATTTTAATGAGAAAAAAGTGTTCAAACTGCTGAAATTTTAAAATATTTTTATTAGGCAAAAATACCAAATTTCTTGACAAGAAAGGAAAGCACAGTGTCACGGGAGTTATTAACAATAGTGGTTTTATGCCAAAAGATAAACTTAAGAAATTCAATGAAAGTATTTGAGAGGATTTTATATCTAGTCAAGCCAAACTTTAGGAATAAAGGTTATATACAAACTGCTAGGAACATGAAAAGGATTGGAGGAAAACTGTTCTTCTGAACTTCTTTTAAGGAGCTTCAGAAAGCAAAATGAATTAATTGATACTAACATAAGAACTGATAAGGAGACATTTAAGTACATGTGTAGCTGGGAGCACTGATTAAACAATGGTATAAAAGAGACATAGTATGTTTCATACTTGCTTTGATTAATGTCACTTTAAAAATATGAAACATGGCCAGGCGCCAGTGGTTCACACCTCTAATTCTAGCTACGCATGAGGCTGAGATCTGAGGATCATGGTTCAAAGCCAGCCCAGGAAAAAAACTCCATGAGACTCTTATCTCCAATAACCCACTTGGAAAACTGGAAGTGGTGCTGTGGCTCAAGTGGTAGAGCGCTCACCTTGATCTGAAGAGCTCAGGGACAGCACCCAGGCCCAGAGTTCAGGCCCCAGGACCGACAAAAAAGAAAGAAAGAAAGGAAGAGAGAAAGAAAGAAAGAAAGAAAGAAAGAAAGAAAGAAAGAAAGAAAGAAAGGAAGAAAGGAAGGAAAGAAGGAAGAAAGAAAGAAAGAAAGGCAGGAAGGACAGAAAGACAACGAGGGAGAGCATATGAATAGTGGCATAAGCTCAGTTATTGCCTTAAAAATATCTATAGCTATGTAATTTAAGTAGTTACCCTTTAAGTGTTAACTGGGTGCAAAAAAGGATACTACCTGATATAAGATGCTGAAAGAGAAGGTGGGGAGGGGAAGAGAACTCCTATCCAAGTTCAGTATTGTTTAGAGAGAGAGAATTAAAAAAAAAAAAGTAACAAATAGGGAGGACTAGCCAGACCTGTGATCCTAGATGCTTGGGAGGTGAAAATTGGGAGGATCTTTGTTCAAGGTTACTCTGGGCAAAAAGTTAGTCACGCCCAAGCTCCATGCCTGTAATCTCAGCTCTATGGGAGGCATCGATAGAAAGATTACAGTGCAAGACCTGTCTAGGCAAAAAGCACAAGACTCTATCTGGAAAATCAACTAAAGCAAAAAAGTTCTGGGAGTATGGCTCAAATGGTAGACCACCTGCCTAGCAATCATGAATTCTCGAGTTCAAACCCCAGTACTATTAGAAAAAAGAAAAAACAAGAGTAAAATAAAATGTTGGGCAAGGGTATACAAACAAATAGAAAAAGAAAACAGAAGTTTCAAACCAGTTTTGTTATGTGACAGAGGCAGAATTCAGAGGGGGAAAACATTGCATAGAAACAAGAGTAGTTTATAACAATAAAAGTTATCGTCAAGAAGAAACAAGCCGAATCTACACACAACCAGAGCGTATTCTCTGGAAATGAGGAGAAAGAAAAGAACAATAAAGGTAATAAGGATAGATTTTGTGAATATCCTTTATTTTGTAGATTTGACTTTTGAATCATGTAGATATTTTATGTAACTATAAAACAGATGAAATCTTTGAAAAAGCAATTCCAAAAACTGAAAGAAAATGACAGGAAAACCACACAGAGAACAACTGTTTGGTTGAGTTCAAAAAAAGGTAATTTGAATCCTTAGTAGAGGTGAACTATGCCTTTTTTTTTGGTGATAGTTGATTATGTTAGTTTAAAGTTATTTGTTTATTGTGAAATAAAGCAGAATAATGTCTAATTGGGAGCTAGGCTCTATGGCACAATAGGAGGGAAATATAGACGTAGTTGTAAGTACATAGAAATATAGTCTTTCTGAATTGTGCTGAAAAAATCCTGATATGTTTATCTTTTCTAAAAGAAGATGCTGAAGAGCAAATTGATAGTTCTAGGCACTGAAACACCTAGAAATATTAACCAGTAGTGGCACACACTCCCAGCATCTTGGTTGTGATCTCTAAATATCAGTTTTATTGGAACAAATTGGTTGCTCTTCCTTCCTTTCTTCCTTCCTTTCTTTCTTTCTTTCTTTCTTTCCTTCTTTCTTTCTTTCCTTCTTTCCTTCCTTCCTTCCTTCCTTCCTTCCTTCCTTCCTTCCTTCCTTCCTTCCTTCCTTCCTTCCTTCCTTCCTTCCTTCCTTCCTTCCTTTCTTCCTTTCTTCCTTTCTTTTCATCAGTCATGGGGCTTGAACTCTGGGCCTGGGAGCTGTCCCTGAGCTCTTCAGATCAAGGTGAGCGCTCTACCACCTGAGCCACAGTGCCACTTCTGATTTTCTGGTGATTATTGGAGTTAAGAGTCTCACAGGCTTTCCTGCCCGGGCTGGCTTTGAACCATGATCCTCAGATCTCATCCTCCTAAGTAGCTAGGATTACAAGCATGAGCCACTGATGCCTGGCATGGTTGCTGTTTCTTGTCTGAGACAAGAAATGTATCCATGAGACTGAAGCATCTTGTCATACCCAAAAGAAACAGAGATACCAATGACTATATCATGTCAAAAGACCTTTAAAATCAAGCTGAAGAGACTTCCTCTAGTTAAAGATGAAATAATTTGAATATCAGTAATGACAATAGATACAGTGGTTTCTAATATAATGATTTAGCTTATTACTTTATAGTGAATATGTATATATGTATGTATGAATGTATATATGTATGTATGTATCTACATGTAAGTAAGTATTTGTTGGTTCTAGGACTTGAACTCAGAGCCTAGATAATGTCCCTGAGCTTTTTTGCTCAAGGCTAGTACTTTACCACTTGAGGTATAACTTCATTACCAGTTTATTGGGGATAAGGTTTTCCTGCCTATGCTGGCTTTGAACAGTGATCCTCAGAACTTCTAAGTAGCTAGGTTATAGGTGTGAGCCACCAGTTCCCAGCATAGTGAAATCTTTTAAACAGCCTCTCACTTAATAGCCTTTGCTGGATTCAAGGGAACTAATTGATTATTTAAAGAGCTGGTAGATTTAGAGAAAGAATAAAGAGAATAGTCTGTTATTTCTTTTTTTTATGAACTTTTGCTTTACAATAATAAGTTGCTGAAGAGAACACTTCTTCCTTCCCTCTCTTCACTTCCTCTCCTCCGTTCACTTCCTCCTCTTCTTCCTCACCTTCCCTCTCTCCCCTCCCTCTGTTCCCTTACTTTTCTTCCTTCCCTTCTTTCTCTCCCTTCCTCCTCTTTCTCCTTTCTTTTCTCCTCCTCTTTTGGTGGTACTGATAATTGACCTCAGGGCTTCGTGCTTGTTAGGCAAGTGGTTTATCATTTGAATCATGACCCCAACCTTTTTACATTTAGTTTGTATTTTAGATAGGGTTTGTGCTTTTGCCTGGGCTAAGGTGAGACCATGATCTTCTACAAATTCTTTTTTGAGTAGATTGGATTATAGGCAAATTTTTCTTCATAAGGATTTGTGTTTGTCAGTGAAGAAGGAATTAATATTACCAGTTTTAGCTACTGGTAAGCCTATATACAGAAGCTATAAATAGATGAACTATATTTATAGCTCATCTAATCATTAAAAGCTATTGTCACAGAAGTACAGACAACCAAACCTGATGTACTTTGTGTATATATGTGCTGGTAGACTGGTTCTTGAACTCAGGGCCTGGATGCTGTCTTTAGCTTTTGAGCAATGGAGGTAAGAGTCTCACAGTCTTTCCTGACTGGACTCTCTTTGAACTGTGATCCTCGGATCTCAGTCCACTCAGTAGCTAGGATTACAGGCATGAGCTACCAGTGATGAGCCTGATGTACTTCTGATGGAAGTATATAACTCCACTTGTAAAAATTTTCTTGTTTTCCCCTCCAAAAAGATCAAACTTGATTTTGATAAACTCTGGCTCTGAATACAGATTTATAGAAAATAGTAGGGGTTGTCATAAAGAAGCAGCCAATGAAACAGACTCTGAAAATTATAAGAAAGAGTTGAGTCAAGTACATACTGCAAGAAAAAGTGTAGGTGTATGGAGAAGAAGGTACCTACAAATGAATTTTTTGTTGGACCATGAAGGCAGGAACATGGGTGGGAACAGGACAAGGGACTTCTCCAAAGGTCTGCTCTGCTTTACATGCTTCAGATCATCAAGAAGATTTTGGAGAGACCAATCTGACATTCTGTTGGGCTAAGTGATGGGTGGTAACCCAGGTGACCCTTGCACACATACCTCCTGTATTATGGATTGGATTTGTGAAATCCTAACTGACATCTGGCTTAGGTGGGCTGAGTTCTTTGGCATCCATGTGGTCTGGGGGCCTTTGACATGTAAATGCTCAGCTCTGATTAGAGTACAAGTGAAATTTAGATCATCAGCCATTTGCCACATACTGATCTGATTTTGGATCCTAATATGATCACACATATTGAAGAAGCTATTTATAAGACAACTAAAGAAATGTGAACATGGACTAGACATTTGATATTAGGGAATTACTAACTTTTTAAAGGTGTCATACTCTGATAAGATAAAACATTAATTTCTTTTGTAAAATATATACTGAAATATTTATGGACAAAATTATACACCATTTAGAATTGTCTTTTTAGTAATGCTTGATTGGGTAAGAATGGAATGAAAGCATAAGCCAGGTGTTGGCAGATTGTTGTAAAAGGCCATTTGGTACAAATTTTAGCTTTGTAAGTCATGGTTGCTCAGTTCTGTCCTTTGTTGTATAGAAGTGGTAGAGACAGTAACAAACAACTAGCATGTCTATGTTGAACCTAGGGTATATGAGGATTCATTATACCTTTTCTGTGTGTGTGTGTGTGTGTGTGTGTGTGTGTGTGTGTGTGTGTGTGTGTGTGTGTGTGTGTGTGTGTGTGTATTTGCGCATGCTTGAGTGCTGATCCTGGGGCTTGATCTATGTTGAACCTAGGGTATATGAGGATTCATTATACCTTTTCTGTGTGTGTGTGTGTGTGTGTGTGTGTGTGTGTGTGTGTGTGTGTGTGTGTGTGTGTGTGTGTGTGTGTGTGTGTGTGTGTGTGTGTGTGTGTGTATTTGCGCATGCTTGAGTGCTGATCCTGGGGCTTGATCTCAAGGCTTGGACACTGTTCCTGAGCTTGTTTTTTTGGAGGGGGAGTAGAGCTAGTGCTCCATTGCTTGAGCCACAGCTTCACTTCTGGCTTTTTGGCGATTAATTGGAGATAAGAGTCTCTTGGACTTTCTTGCCCCATAGATCTCAGCTTCCTGAGTAGCTAGGAGTACAGGCATTAGCCACCAGCATCTGCCTTTTCTCTATTTTTAATGTGTTTGAAAATTTATTTAATAAAATAGACAACTTTTAGATAAGTTTTTTTATTAAGAATTGTTGGTATACAACTCATTCTATTTGTTTTGCATGCAGTACTTACTAAACTAAGTGAAAAGTGTCCATCTAAAGCAAGATTTTTGAAGTTTAGAACTTAGAGTGACAAACATATCTCTAAGCCATTTCCACATGTTTGATTTCTTTGTGTTTTGTGGGTGGAACACTGAGGAGCAGTCCTTTCTTCCTTCTGTAGGCATCAGAGACAAAGTGTCTGATTGGGATGCCTTTCTGCAGCAGACCTTGCTGGGAGCATGCAGTCCTCCAATTCCACTGCTAGAGGGCGTGAGTATTACTGTGTAAAAAACCAATGAGGGGGCTGGGAAGGTGGCTCAGTGGTAGAGTGCTTGCCCAGCATGCATGAGGCCCTGGGTTTGATTCCTCAGCACCACGTAAGCAGAAAAGCCAGAAGTGGTGCTGTGGCTCAAGTGGTAGAGCGCTATCCTTGAGCTGAAGAGCTGAGGGACAGCGCCCAGGCTCAGAGTTCAGGCCCCATGACTTGACAAACAACCAAACACACACACACACACATACACACACACAAAACAAAAACAGTGAGAAAAATCCTCAGAAGGAATTAATCACTTGCCAAATCAGTGTGGAAAACCCTCCAAAGGAATACAAGATTGGTTGCTATTGTAGTATTCTAATACAAATAAAAAGTACTAGAGTCATGGACATAGATATTGGAATGTTTCACTTAACCTTGGGTTGAAAAGTGGTAGCTTATTCCCATGTCTAAAAATCTTCTAAATTAGTTGCTGGCATGTTAAGATCCATTTTTCCTTACTTTTTTACAGGTAGAAAGTGGGTTTTTTTTGGGGTGGGGTGGGGAGGGAGCTTTCTGGAACTGAGCACGTATCCATTTTGCTTCAGGTGAGTTTTTAATATATATCTAGGTAGACAGCAAAAAAAATAATGTGGCTGAGTGCTATGTACATTAGATCCTTGGTAACAGGTAAGAAATAAAAAGCAAGCAAAATGTCATCAGAAGTAGATATTTTATTGCCTATTTATAATACAGAATATCAAAACAATTCAAAAGATAGGAAATTTTACATCATAGAAAGACATTTATGATGTTTATGGGAAGAACAAATTGAAAAACAGTATCCATTCTGGAAAAAAGAAAACAGGAAAGAAAGAGGCAGAAGTATACTGACTTGTGCATAGGAAAATAGTGTATGCCAAAATATTTTCTGTGGCACCTTCCTAGAAGTGGGATGGACATATTTGATGTTTTTCTTTAATGATCATATTTTTCTTTTGGTCAGTTGTAGGCCTTGAACTTAGGGCCTGGGTGCTATCCCTAAGCTCTTTTTGCTCAAGGATAGTGCTCTACCACTTTGAGCCACTTCCAGTTTTTTTTGGTGGCTAATTGGAAATAAGAGTCTCACAGGGGACTTTGCTGCCCAGGCTGGCTTTGAACCGCTATCCTCATATCTTGGCCTCCTGAGTAGCTAGAGCCATCAGTACCTGGCTTATATTTGCTTTTATAATCAGAGACAAGTAATGGTGATAGCTTAAAAGTTCTTACTAAGTGAAACTAAAGAAAACTAGATTTTTTTAGAATAAGCTTACTGGACTAGGTAGATTTTCTTGAATGTAAACATTTTTGTGTTACCTAGAAATAATACTGTAAGGGACTTGAATAATAGTACTCAGTGTCATTGGCTTTCAAATGAATAAACATGTGAAGACAGGTTTAAGATTATTTACAGGGGCTGGGAAGGTGGCTCAGTGGTAGAGCGCTTGCCTTGCATGCCTGAGGTCCTGGGTTCAATTCCTCAGCACCACATAAGCAAAAAGAAAAAAGCCGGAAGTGGTGCTGTGGCTCAAGTGGTAGAGCACTAGCCTTGAGCTGAAGAGCTGAGGGACAGTGCCCAGGTCCAGAGTTCAGGCCCCACAACCGGACCCAAAAAAAATAAAAAAAATAAATAAAAATAAAAAAATAAAGAGCCGGGCGCTGGTGGCTCACGCCTGTAATCCTAGCTACTCAGGAGGCTGAGATCTGAGGATCACGGTTCAAAGCCAGCCCGGGCAGGAGAGACCATGAGACTCCTATCTCCAATAAACCACCAGAAAACCGGAAGTGGCGCTGTAGCTCAAGTGGTAGAGCGCTCGCCTTGAGCTGAAGAGCTGAGGTACAGCGCCCAGGCCCAGAGTTCAAGCCCCACGACCAACAAAAAAAAAAAAAAAAGATTATTTACAACTTGACTTTTAAAATGTATTAGATTAATTTATTTTGTTTCACTTTTTCAATGTATAGCTCCGTAATGGAAGAAATCCTTTAGATCTCATTGCTCCAGGATCCAGGCTAGAATGCCAAGCTTTTCAGGACTCTTTAAGCACTTGGATTGTTACTGTAGTAGAAAACATCGGGGGACGGCTGAAGCTGCGCTATGAAGGACTTGAGAGTCCTGACAATTTGGAGCAATGGTTGTATTACTTGGATCCTTTTCTTCATCACATTGGTTGGGCTGCTCAACAGGGATATGAGCTTCAGCCCCCATCAGGTGAATAGAAATAACAGCATTTTTCTATTAACTGTTACATTATTGTTATATTGGTATTATTATTCTCTGTGAGCCTGAAAAATACATTTTTCTATATTTTGTGATAGCCTTTGTTCACATAATAGAGATATTACAACAGATTAATATGGGGTTGTTCAAGTAAATGTGTTATGCTTTTGATTTTATTCCAGCTATAATTTACTACACATACTGATATACTTCATAGACTTATCCTAACTCATACTATTACCAACACAAAGTAATAAAATTCCTTATGTAGCATTTAGATATATGTATGTAGCAAATTGAGTTCACAACAAATGTTGATTAAAGGAAATTCTAATATTAAATCAAATTGTTGTTTAAATCAATTTGCAGCTATTTTATGTTCCATTTGGGATGATTATTTTTATTGGGGGGGGGGGAGCTGGGGTTTTGGGCTTGGGGCTTTGCCCTTGCCTAGGCAGGAGGTCTACCATGATTCATATCCCCAGCCTTTTTTTTTTTTTTTTGGTGCCAGTATTGGGGCTTCAAATCAGAGCCTCGTGTTTACTGTTTTTTTGAGCCATGTCTCCAATTCCAGCTTTTTGCTGGTTAATTGGAGAGAAGAGTCTTGAGAATTTGTCAAGCCAGCCTGGCTTTGAACCTTAATTCTCAGATCTAAGTCTCCTGAGTAGCTAGGATTATAAGCAGGAACCATGGTGCTTGTTTACCCAAACCTTTTTGCTTACTAGTTTTCAAATTGTATCTTGAATAATATTTACCTCAGCTAATCAGGACCAGTATCCTCCTATTTAGTACTTCTGCTGTAGCTAGGATGTTTAGGCCCACATTACCGTGGCCAGCTGAATGATTATTGCTTTATGTACAAAGCAATTCTTCCAGTCTTAGGGTTTGTGGGGTGTGTGTGTGTGTGTGTGTGTGTGTGTGTGTTTGTGTGTGGTGTGTGTGTGTGTGTGTGTGTATGTATGTGTGTGTGTGGTGGAGCTTGAACTCAGGGCCTGGATACTGGTAGTACTCTGCCACTTTGAGCCACAGCTCCACTTCCAGTTTTCTGGCAGTTAAGAGTCTCACAGGAACTTTTTTTGTCCGTCTGGCTTCAAACTGTGATCCTCAGATCTCAGCCTCCTGAGTAGCTAGGATTACAGGTTTGAGCCACCAGCGCCCAGCCAGTCTTAGGCTTTTTTTCCACAAAATTTAACTGTCTAGGCGCCAAACTGAGATGTAAGTTGTTTTGTATGAGAATGGCATATGTGGCTTAACCTCTTGTTCCCAGTGGAAAGCCCATTTTTTTTATTATATGAATGCTTGCATAATAGTTAAAAATTGAATAGGTTTTCTTATTTTCAACTAAAGTGTGCTGTCTTGTCCTACTAAAGCTATCAGACATCTGAAAAATGAAGCTGAGTGGCAAGAGATTTTGACCAAAGTGAAAGAGGAGGAGAAAGAACCATTACCATCTTACTTATTTAAGGTAAGAACAAAAGCATATGATAGCAGTGTTCTCCTTACTGTAGAGAAAAGCAAGTTGAGGACATTAAAAACTAAAAAATAATACCTGGAAGTAGGAAAGTGCCATAACTGCTGCAAGAGGGTTTCAGGCTGGAGGGACAAGGACCCTTATTTTCTTCCATCAGTTGCCTGAATTCTCCCCGACTTTTCTTTCTTTTTCTTTTATTGTGAAAATGCCATACAGAGGGGTTACAATTACATGGGCAGGGGCTGGGAAGGTGGCTCAGTGGTAGAGTGCTTGCCTTGCATGCCTGAGGCCCTGGGTTCGATTCCTCAGCACCACATAAGCAAAAAGAAAAAAGCCGGAAGTGGTGCTGTGGCTCAAGTGGTAGAGTGCTAGCCTTGAGCTGAAGAGCTGAGGGACTGCGCCCAGGCCCCAGAGTTCAGGCCCCACGACTGGACCCAAAAAAAAACAAAAAACAATTACATGGGCATGGTAATGAGTACATTTCTTATCAAACATGATTGCTTCCTCCTTTGTTTCTCCTTCCCATCCTTTCCCCCCTCCCTCCCCCTTCACACCCCCTCCCACACTTTTCTTAAAGCAATTTGAATGTTTCCTGTTCTTAAGTACATAGAATAAACTTGTTATAAAATAAATTGAGTTTTTTTCCTCCAGATAGTCCTTATGTTCCAGAGAGGTAGAGTGGATTACTTTCTGTGTTATTTTTTTTTGTCCTGAATTGTTTCTTTTTTCTCCTGGGAAGATAATTACAGGATTTACCACAAGCTGGGCAGTTCCATTATTTAAGTAATTAGATTCAGCTACACATGAGTATAAAATTAATGTAAAAGCATGGTGTTTTTATTCCTTTTGATGTTTGCATTCTAGGACAAAAAAGTTATTGGTATTCATACATTCTCTGTAAATATGAAATTGGAAGCTGTGGACCCCTGGTCTCCTTTTGGGATCTCTCCTGCTACAGTTATTAAGGTAAAATGGGAGCAATTATCTTTTTAAGAGTCCACATCAGGGTGTATGGTTGAGGAGATTGTAGTGATTTCATCTTCAGACTCTACTAATCCAACTCATTTGTGAGGTCAGAACTGTATGTGTGCATATTTTTTATTATCAGTTTTCTGTGGCTCATTCCTTCTTCTGAGGTTGGTAGCGCTAACCAACCAAAGCAGTGAGCCTAGGCACCAGAGGAGTGAGACTTGGCACAAGTCTAACTGTATATAACTAGAAGAGGTTTGACTGGTATGCAGGTCAGGGTAACTGTAAAATATTGGAGACAGGCAGTATCATCACAGTCCAGTCAGATGCAGAGCTGGTTGAGATGAAGAATTATGTAGGGAACAGGCAATTAGTGTCACCAGATCTAGCCATGTACTACAATTCAGATTTTAATCTTTCAGTCAACTCACAAAAATAAGGCCTTTGTTTGGAGTAACTATAAAATTTGCACATCATTAAAGCCTAGTTACTGGGTTACTATGTTAGGAAAAGGATTCAGTTTTGAACTAGTGCAGAAGCCCATTTACTAAAAGTAGAACTCAGTAAAGTGTGAGTTTAGGAATAGTTGTTTGGGTGATGATTCATCTGACCTGTTCAGATTTAATTTTTCCTTGTCTGGTAGAAGGTTATTCCCAGAGCAAGGAGGAATTTTGAACTTTTAAGTTGGATCCTAACACTGTGGAATCTGGAGAGATGTAGAATATTGAGCCAGAGTTCATTAACTTCTCCATTTGGCATTTGAAATTGGTTAAGGATCTGAAAAGTTAGTATACTGACACCAAGTTGAAGCTAAATTTTGTCTGAAGCCTGAATACTTGGTTTGGAGCCAGGTTTGTTTCTTCCTGGCTGGGTAGCCAAAGCTAAGTTATTTTACCTTTCTTTAAACTCATTTTCCAGCTAGGCGTTCATGAATTACATCTGTAATCCTAGCTACTCAGTAGGCTGAGATCTGAATTTCATGGTTCAAAGCTAGCCTGGACGATAAAGTCCATTTGACCCCTCTGATCAGCAAAAAGCTGAAAGTGGAACTATGGCAGAGCTCCATCCTTGAATGAAAAAGCTGAGACAGTGCCCAGTTCCTGAATTCAAACCTCATTACACGCCTGCGCGCGCAAACACACACACACACACACACACACACACACAAAACACTTTCTTTATCTGTAAAATGGAGATAATGATATCTACCTTATTAAAGTATTAGGGAGATTAAAACTTAATTTATCACATGAAAAATATTTAATTAAAATAGTGCCTAACAGTTAAAGTTTATTGAAATTTTTAGTATAATACTTAGTATAATTATGAAGTTTTGTGACATGATTGGCTATGCCAAGGAAAACATATATTCACACATACACACAAATATAAAGCCACTCTCTGTTTTATCTGTTATTTGCATGTATAGGTTTTTGACGAGAAGTACTTTCTGGTGGAAATGGATGATTTACGGCCAGAGCATCATGAGCGGCGATCATTTGTGTGCCATGCCAATAGTCCTGGCATCTTCCCTGTGCAGTGGAGTCTGAAGAATGGTCTACACATCATTCCACCTCCAGGTGCAAATTCATGCATTGTTGTGTCCTTAAAATAATTGATTTACTTATGGGGGGGCGTGTTATGGAGTTTGAACTTAGGGCTTCACATTTATTAGGTAGATACTCTTCCACTTGGGCCTTCCAGCCCTTTTTTCTTTAGTTATTTTTTATATAAGGTCTTGTTTTTGCCTGGGTCTGGCTTAGACTATGACTTCTACCTCTGCACTATGCACAGCTGAGATTACAAGCTTGTTTTTGTTGTTGTTGTTGTTGTTGGTCAAGGGGCTTGAACTCTGGGCCTGGGCGCTGTCCCTGTACTCTTCAGCTCAAGGCAAGTGCTCTACCACTTGAGCCATAGCACCACTTCCGGTTTTCTGATGGTTAATTGGAGATAAGCGTCTCATGGGCTTTTCTGCCTGGGCTGGCTTTGAACCATGACCATCAGATCTCATCCTCCTGAGTAGCTAGGATTACAGGCATGAGCCACTAGTGCCTGGCTACAAGCTTGTTTTTTGAGATAGGCTCTTGTTAACTTTTTGCCTGGACTGGCCTTGAAACTTGATCCTCCTGTTTCTATCTGCCAAGTATATGGGATTACAGTTATGAAGCACCTCACCTAGCGAATTTTTTCTCTCTTTCTGAGACAGTGTTCTACTATATAGCCCAGTCTGGCTTGGAACTCTGTATGTAGTCCAATCTGACTGCAAACTCATGGTCCTCCTGCCTTATATCTTAAAGTGAGATGTATGTTTTTCTTTTTTTGCCAGTCCTGGGAATTGAACTCAGGTTCTGGGCACTGTCCCTGAGCTACTTTTGCTCAAGGTTAGCACTCTACCACTTGAGCCACAGTGCCACTTCTGGCTTTTCTGTTTATGTGGTGCTGAGGAATAGAACCCAGGACCTTATGCATATTAAGCAAGCCCTGTACTACTGAGCCACCTTCCCAGCCATAAATGAGATGTATGTTAAATGACATTGTCAAGTATTTTGTGATTTTGTTCCTAATATTTTGAGGACCTGAGGCAAGTATAAATGATGGTATAGATTTCAGATACTTACATATTTGAAAAGTTACAAGTCAAGCTAAGAAGCTGTTAAACAGTATATTCTGTTATCCTGAGTTGACAAATTTGTCTGTATAACCAGATAGAAAGCCAGTTTCAGGCCTGGATTCTGTGCTAGCTGCTCAGTCTGTTCTGTCTTGAGTCTCTGAGAGTTCACATAGGAGTGGGCAAGGAAGGACACAGAACATTTGGAGCTAGCTAACTGTTAGAAAGAGCAGGGCTAGAAAGTAGGTGATGGATAATTTTTAATGTCTGGACCTCATTAGTAAGGAATAGGACTCGGGCTCTAGGGAGCAAAGTATTAGCTCATTTCCCTGCTATTTGCAGGGAAAATGTAAAATGTCTGCAACCTTGTAAAATAGAATCTTTGGCCTTTTAAAAATCAAGACATTTAACTATGATTTAATTCATCATAATTGCATGAAAGTTTTAATGTTTTTAACAGCATCTTGAAAACATTCAATATTTATCTGATGTTTTATATAAGCAAAACAAATTGATAGGTTATCTGTGTATTCTTCATTGGTAGGTCTCTGGTTAGTTAAGTACGACTTTCATCACTGAAACACTGGTGTTGACAAGGGTTATATGTCTGAAGGCTCTCTATCCAGCCTTCATTCATCCAACAAGTGTTCATGTAATGTTTCTTATGAAGCAGACATTGAGCTGGTCATGAGGTAGATAAAATGAGTGTAACCTAGCCCTTTCAGGGGAAAAGTAGGAGAAGACACTCACAGAACTTCCCAGGTTCTCTGCCCGTGAGCAGAGCATAGGAGTACCTAATTAAAGAAATGATGCATTTGTGGACTGATAGATATGCCCATTTTCCTGTGGTAATCAGAGAAGGAAGGTATGGTATGGAAGGAGGGTGTTATATGAAAGAAGTTCTTTGTTTGAAAAGAAGGCTTCGTAGTTTTTTTTTATCCTGCATGCTATTTTCAGGTGAAAAGGAGAAAAGAATTTTATTAAAGATGTTGAAGTTGTTAGTATTGTTAGAGCCAAATCAGCTGTCTTTGTAACAAGAAGGAAAGTTTGTAGTTGAAAATGACAAAAAGTGTCCTATCAGGAAGTAAAGTGGGGACAAAGGACATGGAGCCTTTCTTGGTTAGGCAGGGAAGGTGATTTGTAGGGGCTGTCGATTGTAGGAGGATATAGTCTTGAGTAGCCTGCTCTGTTTCTGTGTAGTATTAAGCTCTCAGAGGCAGAGAGCAGTTCAGGCACAGTGAGCCACCCAGCTCCTTCCATACAGACGGTAGAGTCAGGCATTGTGTTGGAGATGACAGTTTCAAAAATCTTGGTGGAATGAAGTAGGGAATTAAGCTTTTTTTCTGGGATAAATTTATGACTCAGATTATAAGAGCATTGAAAGTTTTTAAAATTTTCTTGACTTGACACATAGTAATCATGTATTTCTGGGATACAAGATGGATTTCAGTATGCAAATAAATTCATAATGAATAGATCAGGGTAATTGGCATATCCTCAGACATACATTATTTCTTTGTGCTGAGAACATTAAAAATCTTTGCTTCTAGCTCTTTTGAATATCCAATTAATTGTTGTCAACCATAGTTACCCTGCTGTTATTAAATATTAGACTCATTCTTCCTGTCTGTGGTATAGATGTTGCCACTGTATATAGTTAACACTGTAACCAATAGCCATTGTCCTTATAGCCTCAGAGCATTGAGATTCTGGAGTTTATGAATCTGAAAATAGTGCTATACCACTATTAACTATGACATGTTTAAGGAAATGGCCTTATCAAAGAAAAAAAGTTCACTGAGAAAATAGTCCTATATTTCTTTCCTTTAGAGCCCATGTCCTACTAAAATTGACAATAAGATTTATTTCCAGAAATGACATCCAGTCATAACTGTCTTAAATTCTTTTGGTAAATTCCCAGCAACCTTTTTTCTTTTTGGCTGTCATGGGCTTGAACTCTGGGCCTGGGCCCTGTCCCTGAGCTCTTCAGCCCAAAGCAAGAGCTCTACCACTTGCACCACAGCACCACTTCCAGTCTTGTAGTTAATTGGAGATAAGAGTCTCGCAGACTTTCCTGCCCCGGCTGGCTTTGAACTGCCATCCTAGGTCTCAGCCTCCTTAGTAGCTAGGATTACAGGCATGAGCCACTGGCTCCTGGCAAGCAACTTCTTAAAAATAAAATATTGATTGAAGTAAGTGCCTCATTTGAACTTTAAAGGTTTAAACGCTATCTAAAGATTCTTCTTTTATTATCATAGTTTGACCAGAGTTGCTCTGGTTTATAAAATTAATCATGAGTTATTGAGTTTGATCCCACGTTCTGAAGAAAGTAGCTATGATTTGGATTTACAGGGTACTTTCCTCCCTTTCTAAAATGATCAACACACTCAAATCATTAGAAGTTGTCAGTAGATACTTGATAAAGTGGTAGAACCAGTAAGCATATGTTGTATAAATCATTGCTCTTTTGTTTCCATATAGGATATCCTAGCCAGGACTTCGACTGGGCCGACTACCTCAAACAGTGTGGTGCTGAAGCTGCTCCCCAGAGGTGCTTCCCTCTGGTGAGACCCCTTATGGCATTGCCTCAGGGAAGCAGGACTGTTGTCTTTCACCTGCTTGTCATGAAGTTACTTTCAAGCTCACCGTATCACTCAAACCAGATACTTAGTTGATTGTAATAAAATGTCCAAAGAAAAATACTTTTATTATAGAAGGTAGTTAGATGGTTTGCTAATTATGTTACTTAATTATAGATTTGTAGTTTCATATTTTCTTTTTGAAATGATGTGAATTTGAAGTGTTATGTCCTAATTTGATGGTTCAGTAATATGAAAAAATGTTGAAATATAAAGCAGAGAACAATTAAGCTTGCTTAAAAATAATTTCTATCCAAATAATACATATACATATTTTAAAAAGGAAAAAAAGCCGGGCACAGGGAGCTCACGCCTGTAATCCTAGCTACTCAGGAGGCTGAGATCTGAGGATCATGGTTCAAAGCCATTCCGGGCAGGAAAGGCCATGAGACTCTTATCTCCAATAAACCACCAGATAACCAGAAGTGGTGCGTGGCTCAAGTGGTAGAGTGCTAGCCTTGAGCTGAAGAGCTGAGGGACAGCGCTCAGGCCCAGAGTTCAAGCCCCACAACCGACACACACACACACACAAAAAGCAGCAAGTAATAAGTTTAGAATGTAGACCAATCCCTTTCCTTAGCTTCCCTTCCTAGAAGGCATCACATCCTATTCTTCTCTCTCTAGTTCTGGCATTCATAGTTCTTTCTAAAAATAATATGCTGTCATCTTTTGAGAAATATAGTATAATAATATAGTAAATGAGCACTTAGCTATTTTTCATTACCTTTCCCCCCTCCTACCCATCTCATGTTGAGTTTTTACATTGCTATGTGCATCCAAAAGTCACAGCTGAGCATGGCAGTATTTTATGATTATTTCCTTTTTCATTGGTCTTCATATTGCTGTTTTGTTTTCTTTTATTCCATTGGTAGACCTCCCCGCACCATGAAGTAGACTTTTGTTACTATGTTCATAAAGGCAGCAATAACATCAGGAAAACATCATTGCTATAATTTTGTTAGAGAAATCTTTTTTTCCCTAATAGTATTAAATCAAAACCAATACTATGTGCCTCAGTTGGGATGATTTGTGTGTGTGTGTGTTTTGTGTGTGTGATACTGGAATTTTGAACTTAGGGCCTTGCCCTTGACTAGGCAGGAACTCTCCCATGAACCACATCCCTAGCCTGTTTTTGTGTGTGTGTCTGTATATGAACACATGTACATGGACACAAATACAGACAGACAGCACGCGCGCGCGCGCGCACACACACACACACACACACACACACACACACACACACACACACACACACACACACACACACACACACACACACACACACACACACACACACACACACGGGCTTGAAATCCAGTCTATAGGCTCTTGCTCAGTTTTTTTCCCTCATAGCTGGCAAGCACTCTATCACTTGAGTCACACCTCCATTTCTGGCTTTTTGAAAGAGATAGAAGATTTGTCTGCTTAGGTTGGTTTCAAACCATGATCCTCAGATATCTGCTTCCTGAACAGCTAGGATTCTAGGTATAAGCCAATATTGCTCAGCTGTATAGATTTTTTGTCTTATTTTATTAATTTCCACTCTAATATATTTTGGGAGTGGGGAGGCTGTCAGTTGTGGGGCTTGAACTCAGGACTCAGGGCCTGGGCACTATCTGAGCTCTTTTGCTCAAAGCTAGCACTCTACCACTTTGAGTCACAGTTCCAGTTTTTGAGTGGTTAATTAGAGATAAGAGTTTCACAGGGGACTTTTCCACCCAGGCTGGCTTTAAACTGTGATTCTCAGATTTCAGCCTCCTGAGTAGCTAGGATTATAGGCGTGAGCCACCGGCACCCAGCTCTACCCTAATCTTTACTATTTCTTTCCATTGGGTAGTTTGAAGTTTGTTGTTTTTCTAGGGGCTTAAAGAATGTCATTAGGCTTTAGATGTGTGTGTGTGTGGGGGGGTGTATTAGTGTTGCCTTTGCTGTATCTCAAAGGTTGTGTTATCATTTTCATTAGATTCATATTTCTTCAATGACCCATTGGTCATTCAACAATGTTGTTTATAGCTGTGTGTTTAAATATTTTCTATAGTTTCTTTCGCTGAATTTCCCAGGGTGTTTCTTCAGTGACCTATAGATCATTCAACAGTGTATTTTTCATTCTTTATGTGTCTAATTTTTGTTCTTTTATTTTGTATTGAGTTTCAGTTTTATTTATTTTGATCTAGTACAATATAGAAAGATATTTTTGTTTTCTTATACTTGTCAAACTTGCTTTATGTCCTAAAATATGCTCTGTTTGGAGAAAGTTTATAGGCTGCTGAGAAAAATATACAGGCTAGATGAAATAGTCTTTAGATGTCTATTAAGTTCATTTTGTGTTAGGTGTAATATAATTATGATATTTATTTTTTAATAAGCTTTTTATTGTGAAAATACTATACAGAGGGGTTACAGTTACATGAGCAAGGTAATGAGTATATTTCTTATCAAGCATTGTTGGCTCCTCCTTTGTTTTTCCCCTACCATGAGATAGTCTCACAGACTTTCCTACCCAAGCTGGGTTTGAACTGTGTTCCTCAGATCTCAGCCTCCTGAATAGCTAGTATTTATAGGTGATAGGCCTCAGTACCTGGCTTGTGTAAAACCTTTTTAGGCTTGATGAAAAATTTAGATCCATTTAAAAAAATGCAATGTGTGTGTGGGGGGGTGTGTGTGTGTGTGGTGTGTGTGCTGGTACTGGGGTTTGAACTCAGGGTGCTTTTCCTTAGCTTTTTCTGCTCAAGGTTGGTGCTCTACCACTTGAGCCATACCTCTACTTATGGCTTTTTGGTAGTTAATTGGAGATAAAGAGTCTACTTAACTTTACTACCCAGGGTGGCTTTTCTGCCGGGGATGGCTTTGAATTCTAATCCTCAGACCACAGCCTCCTGATTTGCTAGGATTACAGGTGTGGGCCACCAGCCCCTGGCAGAACATCTTTTTTTTTTAAAAAAAAACACTATATTTACTAATTTTAGCTATATGTGCATATATAGTAATATTGTCAATATATAATGAAAAATTAACAAAATTACATAGAAAATTGATACAATTATCGCGGGAAACTCACAAGCATTTCCCCATATTTGGTATTAGAGGATTCTCTATACTTTTCAGAACAACATTTTAAGAAGATCAAAGTTCCAGGCCAGCTCAGGCAGAAAATACAGACAGACTTTATTGCAACAGAAGCTAGGTGTGGTGGCTTATGCTGTCATCTAGGCTACAGTGGGAAGCATAAAGTAAAATAATTGATGTCTGGGCATGAGCCCTGCAGGAAGTAGAACACTATCTCAAAAACAGTGAGTGTATAAAGGGCTAGAATTGTGGTTCATCAGTAGAACTTATACCTAAAAAGCATGAGGCCTTGAGTTCAAACCCTAGTATGGCAAAATAAATTATAAGCCAATAGTTTTAAAGCAGACCTAGGGATTAAGTAGTACTTGGAAAAAAGCACATAAGTTAATATATTAATCCAAGCAATGGATTTGACTCATTTATTTTCTAGTCAGTTTCTGAGCATGACTTTAAGGAGAACATGAAGCTTGAAGCAGTCAATCCTCTTCTTCCTGAAGAAGTGTGCATTGCCACCATTACTGCAGTAAGAGGCTCCTATCTATGGCTCCAGTTGGAGGGTAAGCAGCAGTGCCCCTGAGAAACTTCCTGTGGTCACTTTCCTTTGCTACTCCTGTTTACTTTTGTGGTTTGTTAACCTTACTGGACTAGCTAGTTAAATAGCAATCTTGTTTAAAGACTGAAAATACAGTATTCTAAACTAAAATTTTATTTTCTCATCCTCTAACTGGAATATTAGGAAATGAAAGAGTCCCCTATTTTCTTGAAGAATAATTAAAAAAGCGTTTTGTGTGAACAAAATAAATGAGTATGAACATTAATAGCTGGCTTATTGAAGAGATGATATTTTTGTTTTCCCAAACAAATAAAACCAAAAAGAATATAAAATAGAAATGATCTATTTTCTCAGGACAGTACTCAGTGGTGGGTTTGTAGATGGAAGGCTGTGAGTGCTTAGTGCTATACTCCATGTGCCTATTTTCCTTTTTATCCTGCTGCCAGAAGCTATATTCTTGACACAGTTCTTTCTGTTTCTGGTTTGTAGAATTGGTATTTAATGCAGATGTGAAGGACAGTATTAAATATAGGCTTTTGTGCAACCTCTTCTAAACAACTAGCCAAATCATTTTCTGATTTTTATACTACTTACCATATATAAAAAAGTATGTCTCCTGAGAAAGATATTTATCAAAACTCTTACATCTGAGTTACTGCAAAAGTAGACCATTGTTTAGAAAAATATTTGTGAAAGAGCTATTTAATGGTCTTAAAGTTTGTTTTTTCTTTTTTTTTTTTACTTATTTTTAAATCTTAACAGGTTCTAAAAAGCCTATACCTGAATGTATTGTGAGTGTGGAATCCATGGATATATTTCCTCTGGGCTGGTGTGAAACCAATGGCCATCCTCTAAGTACTCCTCGACGGGCACGAGGTATTTGTTTCTGGATTACAGGGTAGATTGTTAAATGATCTATTATATCTCATAGCAGTTAGTATGTCAGAAACAAAAAATAAAGTGGCATTCTCCTTATCTGTTTCTGCATAGGAAATTATTGCAAAAAGTAATAAACAACTCTTAAGTTTCTGTGGGAAGAGTGTATGGGCTCAACTTATTTGAATTCTATGAACCCAGCTTTCTCCTATACTGCATTGAAAGTACCAGTCAGGACAGGCATCAACTCAGGTGTTGGCTTGGGGAAGGTCTTACAGATTTAGTCAGATCTTAGTCCATTCTGTTTGCTATAAAAGAATACATAGATTGAATAATTTGTAAATAATAGAAATTATATTTCTATTTCCATTGGAATCTAGCAAGTCTTGAGACATTTTTCATTTCTGATGAGGTCCCATTTTATTGTTCATATATGAAGGCTTCTTGCTGCATCTTCATATTCTAAACTAGACTGTTAGCCAGGCATGGTAACTCAGCCTGTCATTCCAACTACTTGGGAGGCAAAGATAGGTGGACTATGTTCTAAGGCTACCTTGACAGAAAACGTTAGCAAGATCCTCTCAAATTAACAAGTCAGGCATGGTGAGTCATTCCTGTAATAGGAGAATTGTAGTCCAGGCTGGTCCAGGTAAAAATCACAAGACCCTAGCTGAAAAATAACTAAAACAAAATGTGCTGGGCAAATGAGAGTGTGGCTCAAGCAGAAGAGGCCCTGAATTCAAGTCTAATTCTGTGTTTTCCTTCATAATATAATTACTTTCCTTTCTTACTGAAACCTAATCAGGTTTCAGAAGAATTTTGAGAAGTACATATGTTCTGACAATAATAGCAGCAGAAATTTATTTTCATTGACTGTTGAAGTGAGGACCTTCGCTCTTTCTTAGCTGTTATCTGAAGGCTTCCCTTAGTTATTTCTCAAGTGGATCTCTCCATAGGACAGCTCACAGCATGGCAATTGGCTTTTATGAGAACGAGAAAGTGAAAGAACAAAAGAAATGAACAAGATGGAAGCAGTCTCTTAGCATCCTAATCTTGAAAGTAACTTCTTATCCTCTCCCCCATACTACTTTTTAAAAAATTATAATTAAGCAACTATACAAAGGGATTGCAATTTCATAAGTCAGATTATGAGTACAGTGCTTCCTGGTCAATGTCACCCTTCTATTGTTCTCCCCCATTTTCCCCCTTCCTTCCCTATCCTTACCTCCCATTTCTTTTAAAACAGTTTTATTAAAATATAATTAACATACTAGGAAATTTGCTCTTTTAAAATATGCAATTCAATAGTTTCAGTAGGCCTACCATGTTGTACAATTAAGAACATTTGTTGTAATTTAAGAACATTTTCTTCATCTCCAAAAGAGACTACAAAGCCATTAATAGCCAATCCCTCCTTTCCAGGCAATCATGAATCTAGTTTTTGTGTCCTTAGGTTTACCTCTGTGTTAGACCATTCATCTAAATGAAATCACACAAGGGGGAGATACTAATCAAGATGCATTGTATTCATAAACTGCTTTGATAAATGGCACCTCCTTTGTATAACTACTTAAAGGTAACAAAAAAAAACAAAAAACAAATAAGTGGAATCACATCGTGACTGCCTTGGTGTAACTTCAAGAATTCATCTGTATTATAGTACCTATCAGTATTTTATTACTTTATAAACTAATATTTCATTGTATGGATGTGCACAATTTGTCCACTTATCAGTTGATGAACATTTGGGTTGCTTCCAGTTGATTACTGTTATGGCCAATGTTTCTGTGAACATTAGTGTACTAATTCTTATGTAGACGTATGCTTTCATTTCTGTACTGAGGAGTAGAATAGTGAGCCATTGGCAATGCTGTGTTTATGCTTTTCCAGAGCAGTATGTTACATCACACCAGTGTTATATTATATCCATACCAGTAGCTATGAAGCTTCAGTTGCTATACACCCAGCATTTATTGTCTACTTATGGCTGTTTTGGTTTTGATAGCCATTTAAAGTGGTCTCATTTTAGTTTTGATTTGCATTTCCCAGAAGATTAGTGATGTTAAGCATGTTTTCATATGCCTTATTATCCATGAGTATATGTTCTATGGAAAAATGTGATCCTTTGCTTCTTTTTAAATTGGGTTACTTTTAATTATTGAGTTGTAGGGAATTATATTCTAAATATTAGTCTCCTATCAAATATATGGTTTATATTTTCTCCCATTTGTAGGTAGTCTTTCACTATTTTTACATGCTTTCAATTTTTTTATAGTCTACTTCAACTCTATTGCCTCTGCTTTTGATGTTATATTTAAGGAATTAGTGATAAACCAAATTGTGAGTATTTTCTTATATGTAAGAGTTTTGTTTTACCTCCTTAGATTTTTATCTGATTTAAGTTGATTTTTGTATATGATGTTTTCCTAGCACCTCATATTGAAGACTCTCCTTTCTCTTTTGAATGGTCTTGGCACTCTGGTTGAGTCAATTTTTCTTTTGGATACTTAGTTTTGTTTAGAATATACTCATAGGAATTTATTGACCCAGAGAGTCCTGGAAATAGTATATCTGCTTTTTGCATAAAGATCCCTACCCAGTTTAGGTTAGATATTCAGACACATAAGCCCTAATATGTAGTTTTTGCCAGTTATGCATACATAGAACTAGGTATTAAATATGCTGATAGAAGCTTAATATGTATATAATTTTCCTTAGTTAAATTTTTTCTTTGCTATTTTTTCTCTTTTAACAGTTCATAAACAAAGGAAAATTGCAGTGGTTCAACCAGAAAAACAGTAAGTAATGTAATAGAATATCTGAACAGTTGAAGTTTGAAAGAATGTACAAGGGGAAAAAAGAACTGTTTCAGAGTATAGTTCCTCATATTTTATTTTCCCAAATGTAAGCATAGTCTTTGCATTCAAATTTGATACTTTTTATACGTCTTCTTACAGTGTATGCATTTTCTAAAATTGCATTATATACAAAGGGGCAAAATACATTCTCAAAATGTTCCCTAAATTGAATTTTCTTTGGTATTCACAGCCTGAAGTCATTTGAAAGAAAGGAGATGAGTCCCCTTGTACTTGTGAAAGAAGAGAAAAAAACTATAAATTAGGAATTATTTAATTATGATATCCTGAGGTTAAAGATAGCTCTTAAAATGCTCTTCTGGGTACAAGTGATTTATGCCTATAACCGTAGATATTCAGGAGGCTGAGATCTGATGATAACAGGTCAAAGCGAGCCCAAGCAGGAATTCATGAGACTTGTATCTCCATGTAACCACCAGAAAGCCAGAGCTATAGCCATGGTTCAAATGGTAGAGCACCAGTTTGGGTGAAAAAGCTAAGGATAGTGTCTAGGCCCTGAGTTCTAATCACAGTCTAGCACAAAAAAAAAGAAAAGGAAAGAAAAAAGAGAAGAAGAAAAGACACACTCTAAAGAGTGGCTTTGTGCTGACCTGGCAACTCTTTCACATATAGCTTTTAAGAAGCAGTGAATTGGTGGTACCTGCAACTCTTAAAAATACAAAAGTCTCAGTGGGGCACCAGTGGCGCATGCCTGTAATCCTAGCTGTTCAGGAAGCTGAGATATGAGAATTGCAGTTTAAAGCCAGCCCAGGTAGGAAAGGTCATGGGACTCTTTATCTCCTATTAACATAACCACCAAAAGGCCAAGGGGAAGCTGTGGTTCAAGTGGTAGACTAGCCTTGAACACAAAAGTTCAGGGGCAGTATCCAGGCCCTAAGGACCAGCAAGGAGGGGGAGGTAGTTTTTAATGTATATATATGAGGTGTTGGTTTTTTTTTTTTGCCAATCATGGGGCTTGAACTCAAGGCCTGGTCACTGTCCCTGAGCTTCTTTTGCTCAAGCCTAGCACTCTACCACTTGAACCATAACACCACTTCTGGCTTTTTTTGCTTATGTGGTACTGAGGGATCGAATCCAGGATTTCAATCATGCTAGGCAAGCATTCTACCACTAAGCCATATTCCCAGCCCTACATTGGGTGTTTAAATCAATATTAATGGGATTTAACTACCATAACAAAATACTGAACTTGATGACTTAAACCACAGAAATTTCCTATATTCTGGAGGCTAGAAAAATAGATTTTATTTTATTTTATTTTATTTTATTTTATTTTATTTTTTTTTTTGGATCCAGTCGTGGGGCCTGAACTCTGGGCCTGGGCGCTGTCCCTTAGCTCTTCAGCTCAAGGCTAGCGCTTTACCACTTGAGCCACAGCGCCACTTCCAGCTTTTTTCTGCTTATGTGGTGCTGAGGAATCGAACCCAGGGCCTCATGCATGCGAGGCAAGCACTCTACCACTGAGCCATCTTCCCAGCCCGATTTTATTTTATTTTTAATTTTTACTTTTTTGTCGGTATGGGGTTCGAACTCTGTGTCTAGGCTCTGTCCCTGAGCTCTTAAGCTCAAGGTTAGCACTCTACCATTTGAGTCACAGAGCCACTTCCAGTTTTCTGGTGGTTAATTGGAGAAAAGAATCTCACAGACTTTTGCTGCCCGGGCTGGCTTTGAACCATGGTCCTCAGATCTCAGCCTCCTGAGTAGCAAGGATCACAGGCGTGAGCCACCGGCGCCTGGTTTATTTTATTTTTTAATTTTTTGTGTGTGGCACAATTGGGGTTTGAACTCAGCTTCTGCTTGCACGACAATCATTCTTATCACTTCAGCCCTCTACCCCTTTTTGCTTTAGGTATTTTTCAGGTAAGGTGTGTGTGTGTGTGTTGCACATGTGCACTAGTGTACTAGTCCTAGGGTTTGAACTCAGGGCCTGGGCACTGTCCCTGAGCTTTTCCACTTTAGGCTAGCACTCTACCACTTGAGCTACAGTTCCACTTCCAGCTTTTTTGGTGGTTAGAAATAAAACTACACTTTCTTTTGAATTTTGATTTTAGACCTCAGCCTCCCGAGGAGCTAGGATTACTGGAATAAGCCACCATAACCTTACAGGTTTTGTGTTTTTTACCAGGACCAATCTGGACAATGATCCTTCCACATAGCTTTAACTACAGCTTATTGGGTGATATGGGGTCTTGCTAACTTTTTGCTATGACTGGTCTTGAATCATATTCCTCTCAATATTCCCCTTCCAAGTAGCTGGGATTACAAGCATGAGCCACCATGCTCATCATGCCCAGCCCTAAAAGGCTAAGAAATCTTAAGATTGAAGTAATGGCCAGTTTGGTTTTGGTGAGGGCTCTCTTCTGGCTTATTGATTGCCACTCTCTGGCTATATCCTCATATAGCTATGATGTTCCCCCACACCCTTCCTCGGGATCCTTTTCACCCTCTTAGAAGATCAGCAATAGTATCAAATTCTATCCTTATGATCTCACTTCATCTTAATTAAATCCCAAAAGTTTGATCTCCAAATATATAAGAATGAGGGCTTTAACAAATGAATTTTGAGGAAACATAATTTCACCTATAGCAAATTCTATAACTACCTAATATATAGTTATGACTACCTTTGTAGTTATAAACTATAATTAATAGTAGAAGAAGAAAGAAAGGCCATAGGATTGTATAAAACGTGAGATAACAATAACAACAAAAAAGCTGCCCTTGGAGTTTTGATTTAGTTGTTATGACTAATCTAAAGCTTTAGTCAGGAAGCATTCTCAAAAATAATCTTTTTGTGAGAGGTTATTACATGAGGAATAAGTCTCTTAAGAGGCTTTTTTTTTTTTTTTTGCAGTGCTAATATTTGAACTCAAGGCCCTGGGCCTTGCTAGGTAGGGCATTCTACGACTTGAGCCATTCCTCCAGCCCTTTTTCCTTTAGCTACTTTTCTTTCTTTCTTTTTTTTTTTTTTTTGCTGCTGAGTGGCTTTAATGTTTTTTTAACACAACATCTAGGGAAGTTTATTTGTATGTCTCTAAATGGTACACTTTTCTTTGGAAAACAAGCCCTGTGGAGTTCCATCAAGTTGTATCAGCCTAACACATATTTCTAGAGGACTAGTACATGCAGCATTAACTACAAGGGATTGCTTTAGCTACTTTTCAGATAGGGTTTCAAATTTATGCTTGGACAGCTCAGTTCACAGTTCTCCTATTTACTTCCCACAGAGGTGGGATGTTAGGTACATGCCATCAACCCTAGCTTTTTATTGATTGAAATAGTCTCATGTACTCTTTGACTAGACTGTCCTAGAATTTCAAACCCCTGAGTAACTAGAATTACAAGTATGAGCCACTATGCCTGGCTTCTTTTTAAAGTAATTTACATAAGTGGCATTGGCGTTTGAACTCATGACCTCACACTTATTAAGGCAGGTGCATCCTCCCCCCCCACTCCCCAGAGTGACACCCTTGGTAGCTTTTTTGCTTTAGTTAATTTTTAGATAGACATTCACATTTTTGTTTGGGCAAACCTTATGATCTCATATCTGCCTCCTGAGAAGCTGTTATTACAGACAATGGATTACCACATACAGCTGTGGGGTTTTTGTTGTTGTTGTTGTCCATCATGGGGCTTAAACTTGGGGCCTGGGCACTGTCTCTGAGTTATTCAGCTCAAGGCAAGCACTCTACCACTTGAGCCCCAGTGCCACTTCTGGTTTTCTGGTAGGTAGCTGGACATAAGATTCTCATGGACTTTCCTGCATAGGCCGGCTTTGAATGGCAATCCTCAGATTTTAGCTTCCTGAGTAGCTAGGATTACAGGCGTGAGCCACCTGTCCATGGCAGCTGTGTTTTGTTTTGTTTTTTTAAATTTAATTTATTGTTATTATTAGAGGTGATATATAGAGGTCTTACATTTATATGTGTTAGGTAATAAGTACATTTCCTTTCATACAGTATCATCTTTTCCCTAATCCTCTCCCATTCCCTCCCCTCTGTCTTCACCTACAAGTTATATACATATTATGTGTGTGTGTGTGTGTGTGTGTGTGTGTAAATTTTGGAGTTAATAGAAAATTTAACATGAGTGTTTCTGTTGAAAAAATCATTCATTTGTTAAGAATTCCACAAGAGTTGGGCACTGGCGTTCACACCTATAATCTTAGCTACTCAGAAGGCTGAAATCTGAGCGTTGCAGTTTAAATCTAAGACTCATATCCTAGTTAATCAGCAAGAAAACAGAAGTGGAGATATGGTTCAAGTGGTAGAGTGCCAGTTATGAACATGACTTCAAATTCCAGTACCACCATAAAACAAAGCAAATTACAAAGAAAAAATGATCACATAAGAAATTTTATAATCTTAGAGTCGTAATCTTATAATTTCTTTCTTTTTTTTTTTTTTTGTCGGTCGTGGGGCTTGAACTCTGGGCTTGGGTGCTGTCCCTGCGCTTTTTAGCTCAAGGCAAGTGCTCTACCGTTTGAGCCACAGCGCCACTTCCTTTTACAATTTCTTATACACATGAATAAAAACATCACCTGAACATGTGATATTTTAGCACTGTTGATAGACTGCCTTTTGGCTCATTTATCCCTATGCATAATTTAAAAAGCAATTGCTGTTTTAAAAAATGTATGATGAAGGAAGGACTTTTCATTGTAGATTTCACAACCTGACACATTTGTTTTGTTCTTAGATTTGAAGGAAACTTTATACTTTTTTTGTCTTAGAGATGATCTCACTATTTTGCTTTGCTTACTTTACCTAGAGTCCTGTCTTCAAGGACTGTCCATGAGGGCCTGAAGAGTCAGGAACTGAACTCCACAGACTCAGGTATAAGCCTTTGTGATCTTATGGAAAAGAAGACCACCCTCAGTTGCTTTTAGTGGACTATTTTGAAAATAAGTTAAAGAATATATTTGACTTATTGAATATGACATCTTCATTAGAGAAACTTGATTCATGTGACAGTATAGTTTTAATTGTGCTTATTTACTTTTATAACATCTCAATACTGATATTTCTACACATTTCTAATTGAAACTGTTCTTTACTGACCACCATTTGTGTGCCAAGGGCTCCAAAAGTCAATATTATCGTCATTGACTTTAGATGAAGCTTTCTAGATAGTCTGCTTTTTTTTTTTTTTTTTTCCTCCTGGGGCTTGAACTCTGGGCCTGGGCTCTGTCCCTGGGCTTCTTTTGCTAAGTCTTGTGCTCTACCACTTGAGCCTTAGCACCACTTCTGGCTTTTTCTGAATAATTTATTGGGGATAAAACTTTCCTGCCTGGGTTGGTTTAGAACTGCGATCCTTAGATCTCAACCTCCTGAGTAGCTAGGATTACAGGCGTGAGCCACTGGTGCCAACCTAGTTCTTTTTCTTAATTAGAAGCTTTGAGATGTGTGGTTTATTTTTTTAAACCCTTTTTATAATGTACTTTATATATGAATAAAAATATATAAATTAAAAAATAAAGCGCTGGATTTGTGATTGTCTCTAATAAATGAGATTATCATTGGAGGTTAAGTACTCTTCCCTCCCCCTTTGCTGACTGTGTAATTAATGCATAGCATTTTGACTATGGATGTTGCATCACAGATTGGGCATTGAGGTGATAGTAATTGCCTAGGAGAGAAACGAGGGCTGAATGTGCTCATAATAGCTTCTGAGTAGAAGAGTCAGAAATAGAACTCAAATCTTTCTCTAAACATGAACTTTTTTCTCTCTTATTTGTTAATTTTTTTTTTATTAGTTTCTTTACCCAGAGTCTTGCTATGTACTCTAGACTGGCCTTGAACTTGGGATTCTCCTACTTCCACCTACCAAGTGGAACTACTTTTTGTTGTTTTAAATTTTATTCACTTTTTTTTCTGGTATTGAGATGGAACCCAGAGCCTCATGCATGTACTTGAGCTGTATCCTTACCCCAAATCTGAATTTTTAATT
This sequence comes from Dipodomys spectabilis, assembly GCF_019054845.1. NCBI lineage: Eukaryota > Metazoa > Chordata > Mammalia > Rodentia > Heteromyidae > Dipodomys > Dipodomys spectabilis. The sequence goes on from NW_024870731.1 coordinate 6,050,549, forward strand.
AAAGAGAGAATGTAAGAATTCTGTTAATGATGTACAGTATGCACACATCTTCTTTTTGCTTAAATACTCTGAAATACATGCTGATTAACTCCGGAGTTAATACAATGTTCTAGAGCCTTAAACTTCTATTGATAAAGTGGAAGATCTACTTGGTGAACCTGTGATTCCCAATTATTTCTTTTCTAGTTCTTTTTTTTTGTCGGTCGTGGGGCTTGAACTCTGGGCCTGGGCGCTGTCCCTCAGCTCTTCAGCTCAAGGCAAGCACTCTACCACTTGAGCTACAGCGCCACTTCCGGTTTTCTGGTGGTTTATTGGAGATCGGAGTCTCACAGTCTCTCCTACCCAGGCTGGCTTTGAACCGTGATCCTCAGATCTCAGCCTCCTGAGTAGCTAGGATTACAGGCGTGAGCCACCAGCGCCCGGCTTTCTTTTCTAGTTCTTTAAAATCAACTGTTGCAGAATGTTTCTGGGGATTACTGTTGGATATTTTCCAGAGTTACAATTTGGCTGCTAAACCCTTCCCAAAAAGGTGGCAACTCTGATGAGAGTTTAAGAACTCTCTCTCTGTAATTGTTAATGGGCTAAAAAGTTTGCTCTGGCCACATATCTAGGTTCTTTCGTGCTCTGTGGGTGTAAATAGACCTTGAGACCCTTTCAGTTACTTTTTTGAATGAATACTCTTTAAAGTAATGTTTTTTTTAAAAAAATCCCCATAGTAACTGACAAGTCACCTATTAAAGATTAAAAAAATCAGACAATAAAGCATCTTTATTTTTCTAAGCAGAAAATAGCTTCTAATTGCCCTTCAGTTTAGAACATTGTTGTATTAACCCCAGAGTTAGCATTCAGGATATTTGTTTGATTTCAACAGAATGATAAGCTCTGTAATCTAGTATAAGATTATTTCTAGAGCATGTTAAGTTTTAAAATGTGTAATTTCAGGGCTCAGTACTTGCTTAACATGCACAAAGCCCCGGATTTGATTCTGAACATCACATACATATACACTAGAATACGTGTATGCTTCCTCCCTTTCCTCCAGTAATTCAGCTCTGGAAACATGGGGTAGAGAATGACTGTTCTGAATATTTGTTTTTCTTAATTCCTAGTTATGATCAATGGAAAATATTGCTGTCCAAAGATATACTTCAATCACCGTTGCTTCTCAGGGCCATATCTTAACAAAGGAAGAATTGCTGAGCTGCCTCAATGTGTAGGACCTGGAAACTGTGTTCTGGTTCTTAGAGAGGTAAGGTTCTGACCTAAAGCACAGGAACTTAGAATTTCACAATAGTCTTCTACAGATAGAACAGGTATAGGTTTTCTCAAACATTACTAATTTTTCATGTAGAGTGCCTCCTTATCCATGGGAGATGCATTCCAAAACCTCAGTGGATGCATGAAAATATGTATAGTACCAAATCCTATATATACTATCTTGTCCTATACATATGTATTATATTAATCTGGTTTTTATGGTATAGTGAAATATTTAAGGCAAGCTGGTGTGAGGAAAAGAGGTTTATTTAGCTCATCGTTTTGGAATCTGAAAGTTCAACATCAGATGAGGTGGTCTGCCTCATTGGTAGATCTAACAGTTTGGTCTCTGGTGAAGGTCTTGTGGCTGTGTCATATTATTGTGCAACAGCATCTATGAGAAAGAAATGGCATTACCAAACAGATAACCAAAGAGACTGGAGTTCCACAGTCACTTCTGAGGTCATGTTCTCAGTTGGCCTAAGGACATCTCAGTGAACACCTCTCTCTGAACGTTCCCATTCCCCCCTATGTCTGTCACTCTGGGGACCAGTTTTCTGACACATTGGAGTTTTGAGGGACATATTCAAACTACAACCAAATCATAGAACTTCTGTCTAGTTTAAAAATAACTTCTAATAACAACACAAAACAATGAAAATAATACACTAATATGGTCTCAATATGTGCTGAATCCACCTTTCTAATTTTGATAGTGTGAGATTTAGGTATAATGCCTGCCTGATGAGACGAAGTGAGGTGAATGATATGGGCATTCTTGTGTAGCAGTAGGCTATTGTAAAGGTTACATGAACCATTAGTGCTGCAATACTACAACAGTAAATTTTATATCTAACACAGCTACTTAGCAAATAAAAGATGGGTACTATATACAGCATGAGTATGCTGGGCAAAATGATAAGTCATATTCTAGGCAAAAAAGTACAAGATTTCATCATCCTACTCAATGTGCAGTTTAACCCCTAGGTATTTCTTACAAATTAATTTATTATTTCTAGGATTTTTTTTCATTTATTATTTTTTGATTCCTGTGGGCCATTGATAACTGAAACTCTGAATGCAGTCACAGATAAGGGGAAGAAATTACTATACTGGGAACTGAATTGGGCATATTTTTTTCTACTTCCTAGGGAACATTCATCTAGGCAATTCTTTACTTAGCAGGTTCACCCCTATCAGTTTGAAAAGTGTTCTGTCAGAAACCTCACAAGAATTACAAGTGTGGCTGGGTGCTGGTGGTTCACACCTGTAACCCTAGTTACTCAGGAGGCTGAGATCTGAGGATCATGGTTCAAAGCCAGCCCGGGCAGCAAAAGTCGTGAGACTTTTATCTCCAATAAACCACTCAGAAGACCAGAAGTGGCACTGTGGCTCAAGTGGTAGAGCGCTTGCCTTGAGCTGAGGAGTTGAGAGACAGCTCCCAGGCCCAGAGTTCAAGCCCCACGATGGGTCAAAAAACAAAACAAAAACAAGTGTGAATCATGAGAATCTGAACATAGTGGTACATGCCAGTAATCTCAACTACTTAGAAGACAGATAGGATCATGAGTTTGAGGACAGCCCCGGGGAAAGGTAGTAAAACCCTTTCTCAGAAACAAAAGGGCTAGGAGCATAGTTCAAGTGGACACCAGGCCATGGATTCAATACCCAGTACCACACACCAAAAAAGAAAATGTGAACTTTGAACTGTGTGACATTAATTTGGGCTGTGACAAAACTATGAATATGAAAGAGTCATTATTTTAAGTGTCTCCCAAACAGTATGCTGTGCTGTAGGTAATGGATGTGAGGTCATATTGAACCTTTCAGCCTTCAGGATGTCAAGGCAGAGTCTAGAGGAGCCAGAGATACTAGACCAGACTCCTGTAGCTTCAACAAGGTCAAACTGTCTACACAGTGTCCCAAGTACAATTTTCTGTGTATGCCATGGCTGGAAAAGCATTTGGAAATACATGCTATTTTGAAATTTTTCCTGGCCACATATTAAGAGGATTAGTTATTATTTATTTGTAACTTTAAGGAACTTCCATATTTTTTGGTATTATTGTATTAACATTTCTTTACTAGTATGACTCGAGTTAGTCCCCAAGATGACCTTAACAAAAGGATGCCATAGTTAGAATGAACTTGTGACTTTGAAATTATGTAATCATTTAATCACAATCAAAAAAAAAAAAAAAAGAACCTCGGGGAAGGGAGGGAGGGAGGGGATGGTAGGGGGAAAACAATGGAGGGGGTAACAATGTTCAAGAGGAAGAGTACTCATAACCTCACTCATGTAACTGTAACCCTCTGTATAGTAGCTTTACAATAAAAAAATAAAATAAAAAAAAAAAAAACAAAAAACAAAAAAAAACAAAAGGATGCCATGATTCTAATGGTCTGCTTTTCTCCTCCCAACCCACATTTCTATTTTAAAATTGAGCTCAGGTCCTCACGTTACTTATCAATGCAGCCTATAAACCCAGTCGTGTTCTTCGGGAGCTTCAGCTGGATAAAGATTCTGTATGGCATGGATGTGGGGAAGTCTTAAAAGCCAAGTGAGTAGATTCCTCTGTCCTTTATTCTTTTTTTAGTCTTTTGCAGGTAAGAGAATCAATTCTACAGATAATATCAGAACATGTATGTTGTGGTGAAGGATTAGGCTATTTTTTCAATTTACATTCTGTCATACATCAATACATTTATGAAATATGTATACATGAAATATAAGAAATAGGGGCCAGGCACAATGGCTCCCACCTCTAATCTTAGCTCCTTGGGAAGCAGAGATCAGGAAAATCATAGTTTGAGCCCAGCCTGGGCAAAATCAGGGATCCTATCTTAAAAGAAATACTGAAGAAAGAAGGGATAGAGGTGTGGCCCAAGTGGTTCCCTAGGAATCAGGAAACCCTAAGTTGAAATCCTAGTACCATCAATAAATAAACAAATAAGAGAAATACGACTTCAAAAGACATAAAAATGCTAGGATATTTTTTTTTGGCTTGTTCTGGGTCTTGAACTTGGGGCCTAGACACTATCCCTGTGTTTTTATACAAGGCCAGCACTCTACCACTTGCCACAGTTCTACTTCCAGCTTTTTGGTGGTTAATTGTAGATAAATTCCTGAATTTTCCTTCTTGGGCTGACTTTGAACTGTGATCTTCAGATCTCAACCTCCTGAGTGTCGAGGATTATCAGCATGAGCTACTGGCACCTGGCATAGAACAATTTTTTAAATTAGATTTAAGAGACATAAAAATTACTCTTCAAAATGCTTTCTGACCTGATCCTTTTTATGGATAGATGGCAGGTTATACTGTCCTGGAATAACAGATACTCCAAAGACCACTACCAGAGTAAAGGATAAAAAAACACTTTTCTTTTTATAGTAGCTAGTGAAATTACTATTTGAAAACTTTCAGTGATCAGGTTGGGTCTCAAGGTGTGCTTCCAAGGCATCTACAGGCCCTGGGTTCAGTCCTCAGGACTAAAAAAGAAGATAAAAAGAAAACTGTAACTCCTCTGAACAACTAACAGTTTAACAAAATGGCGGGAGAGGGTAAAAGGGAAGAGGACAAATGCATGGAGAGAAAGGATGGGCGAATACAGCCCATGTACATAGGTGTAAATGGAATCACATAACTTGAGGGTATGGATGAAATTGGGAAGATGGCAGAAAATGAAAGGATGACACTGATCAAGATGCATTGTTCTCTATTTAATCATTTAATCTGACTTACTGAGTTGAAACCCTTTTGTACAACTACTTAAAGGACAATAAATTTTTTTTGCTCACCGAGGAACAGAAAGCAGGGGTTTAAGTTTGCTAATTTAAATAGTTTTTAATTGTCATAGTTTAGCCAGATTTAAGTACAAAATGTATAACTTACTATCAGAGTTTTCAAACTATGGACACACAGTTTGTGTGTATGTGTGCGTGCGTGTGCATGCCTGCATGCATACACATACAGGTACTAGGACTTGAACTCAGGGCTGGTTATCTAACTTGACTTTTTCTTTCAAGGCTTGGATTATAGATGTGATCCACTGGTGCACAGCTTGGGCATAGAATATTCTAAGAAGCAAAATATGTGTATATATATTTTTTGTTTTGTTTTGATTTTTTTGTCAGTTGTGGGGCTTGAACTCTGGCTTGGGCTCTGTCCCTTCACTCTTTAGCTCAAGGTGAGTGCTTTACCACTTGAGCCACAGTGCTACTTCCCCAAAAAATATTTTTAAGAGCTGGAGATGTGGGCTCAAGTGGTAGAGTACTTACCTAATAAGCACTAAGCTTAAGACCCTGAGTTCAAACAACAATATGTATGTATGTATGTATGTATGTATGTATGTGAGATAATCTGGCTGCAGTATCTTTCACCTATTCAACACAGAGTTGTATGTATATATGAAATGAATGAAATAATTTTTATATGTATCAATATGTTTGTGTTTTGTCTGGGTAACTGGCTCAATGAATTTGACAGCTAATGTCTTCCAATGGCAGATATAAAGGGAAGAGTTATCGAGCTACTGTTGAGATAGTAAAAACAGCAGACCGGGTGACTGAATTCTGCCGGCAAACCTGTATCAAACTGGAATGCTGTCCTAACCTCTTTGGTCCACGTATGGTTCTGGATACATGTTCTGAGAACTGCTCTGTACTTACAAAGACCAAATATAGTAAGTCATGTTTTTCAAATGTGTTAACTGTATCGCCTGACTGTACTTCATATCCTGGAGATTTTTTTTCTTTTTACAGACATAGAACAAAAATATTCTTTCTTGTTTTGTTGTATTTTATTTTTAAACAATTATTTGTGCTTGTACAAGGTTTTAAACTCAGGACTTTGCATGGGCTTCGTTTGCTTAGCTGGTGTTCTACCACTTGAGCCATGCCTCCACTGTGATGTTTTATGTGTGTGTGTGCCTATCCTAGGGCTTGAACTCATGGCTTAAGCATTGTTCCTGAGTGTTTCAGTCCAGGCTAACACTCTACCACTTGAGACCCAGCTCCATTTCTGGCTTTGAACAGCAGTCCTCATCTCTCAGCCTCTTAAGTAGCTAGGATTACAGATGTAAGCCACTGTACCTGGAGAGCTTAGCTTTTTTTTTTCTTTTTTTTCTTTTTTTTTTTCTGGTCCTGGGGCTTGTACTCTAGACCAGGACTCTGTCCCTGAGCTTTTGGGCTCAAGGCTAGTACTCTACCATTTGAGCCACAGCTCCACTTCTGGATTTGTGTAGTTAATTGGAGGTCAGTCTCACAGACTTTCCTGCCCCAGGTGGCTTTGAATTGTAATCCTCAGATCTAAGTCTCCCGAGTAGCTAGGATTATAGGTGTGAGCCACCTGTGCCTGACCACCTTGGCTTTTTGCTGGTTATTTGGAGATAGAATCTAATGAACTTTTTTGTCTAGGCCAGCTCCAAACCAGTCTTCCACGTCCCAACATTATGAAGATTACAGAATCCAGCTGAGAATTTTTTTTTAATGTAAGGACTTGCTTGGTGTGGTACCAGCCAAGTTTTTATTTAGCATGAGAAAGAGATAATAAAATGACCTAGTAGAAATACATGCCAGGTAAATCAAGTTGAGCAAGAGCAAAAGGACCAGTAAGGAAAAGTGGTGTAGGATGCTGTTTGTACAGGTACCCAGAGAGTATCTAACAGGAAGCAGCCAGAGAAACAAAAGGCAGCAGCCCAGACAAGTTAGAGGAGGGCAGAAAGGCATCGTAGCTCAGTTCCAGGCAGAAGTTTGCTGCATGTCTGTGAAGAGCAGTGAAATGGCCCTGGTGACAGGGAGGTGAGGAGAGAAAGGAGAGGAAGTATTGCAGACTCACTGTCCTTACACACTGTTTCTTACTCTTACTCATCTTCTTTGTAGGAAAAATAAAACAAACATGATAAAGTCTACAAATCTTCCAACAGCCCCAAGTGGTATATATATACTTCTTTGAACAGTATTTTCCACTTTAGCTCCTCATGACTGCAATTTTCTAAACAAAGAATCTAATAAAAGCTAAGAAAATCTCTTCCCATACAAGTTTATAGTTTGTTAAATACTAATAGAAAGTTAGGACATTAATGGTTCATGCCTCTAATCCTATCTACTCAGAAGGTTCAGACCTGGAGTATCATAGTTTGAAGCCAGCCCTGCAGAAAAGTCTCCAAGTCTCCATCTCTAAATAACCAGCAAACATGCTGGGCTGGAGGCATGGCTCAAATGATAGAGTGACAGGTATGAGCAAGCAAGCGAGTCAAGTGAAAGCACAAATCCCTGAGTTCAATCTCCACTACCAGCAGGAATAAAAGCTTAAACTTATATCTGAGTGCAATTCAAATACTAATTAGAAAGTTTGCCTATCAGACATGAACCTTCAATCAGTAACAACTAAACTAATTTGCTAAAAATGTAGACGTTTAGACCAGAAAGCAACAGATTTGATAATTTACAACCTTCAGTTTAATAAGATCTTCAGATGATTTGCAAGCACCATAGTGCTTAACATGGAAAATCCTCTTCCAAGTGACATCAGGGCATGTGGGATTTGAGGACAAGTAGGATCAGAATTTTGGCTTTAGGTGATAATGCCTTGAGGCTCCAAGTTGGAAATTTCATCCTATATGACTCCCATCAAACTTCCACAAAGGAAAAGATGAAGTCAGACAAAAACACTAAAGGAGGAGTTTAATTAACAGTATTTTCCACTTAGCTGCCTATTTTCTAAATTAAAGACTAAGTGTGAACTTGTCTTTCACAACGATATAATTGAAATTAGCCTAGATGAGTGATAGCTAATAAATTTGCATCTTTAATAATCTTTTTTTTCAGTACTGAGGTTTTGAACTCAGGTCATTGCACTTGTTAGGTAAGTATTACCACTTGAGCCATACCTCTATCTTTTTTTACTTTTTATTTTTGGATAGTCTGACATTTTATTCCCAGAGGCTGGCTTTGGACCAGTCCTCCTACTTATGCTTCCTATTAGCTGGAATTACAGGTACATACTACCATGCCTGGCTTGCTGGTTGAGATGGGGTCTTACTTTTTGTCCAGGCTTGCCTCAGACACTGATCATCCCAATCTCTGTAGCTGGGATTATAGACATATGCCACTAACTGTGCCCAGTCTATCTATTTTTGCAAAAAATTTTGTCAGAGTGGGGCACAGTGGCTTATACCTATAATCCTGGCTACTCAGGAGGCTAAGATCTGGGAATCATGGTTTGGAGTCAGTACAGGCAGATGAATCCAAGAGACTCTTATCTCCAAATGACCAGCAAGAAGCTGGAAGTGAAAGTGTGGCTCAAGTGGTAGAATGCAAAAAGCCAAAAGAGACTGTGAGGCCCTGAGTTTAAGCTCCAGTACTGGCACACACATAAAAAGAAAATTATGAAGCTGGGTGTCATGACTCACATCTATAATCTTAGCCACTCAGGAGGCTGAGATTTGATGATTGCAGTTTGGAGCCAGCCCAGGCAGGAAAGTCCATGAGACTCATCCCTAATAAACTACTCAGAAAAAGTCGGAAGCGGCTCTGTGTCTCAAGTGGTAGAGTGTTAGCCTTAAACATAAAGAACATAGAATCTAAGGGACAGCATCCAGGCCCTGAGTTCAAGCACCAGGATTCGAGGCAGGAAGGAAGAAAAGGAAAGGAAGGAAGGAAGGAAGGAAGGAAATTATGTTTAATTTTTTATATTACTTTAATATATAACCCAGTACTTCCTTTCCTTTACCTTTCCCTATTTCCTTTTCTCTTTTCTTTCCTCCCTTCCTCTATCCCTCTTCTCTCTCTCTCCCGCCCTCCTTCTCCCTTCCCTTTCCCCCCCTCCTTCTCTCCTCTCTCCTTTCTTCCTTCTTTCCTTCCTTCTCTGCCTCCTTCCTTACCTCCGTTGGGGTTCGATAGAGGCAAAACTAATCTATGATGAAAGTTAGAATAGTAGATGCTCTGGGAGAGGAATGTCTGGGAAGGGAATGAGTTGATGGAGATAGTCTCTTACCTTGACAGAGGCAGGGGAGGCTACTCGGGTTTTTGCATTTGTTACTACCAATTAAATTGTACACGTCTCTGCTTATTTCACTGTACGGAATTAAAACCTCAATCACATATATACTTATTTTCTGTTATGCTAATAGAATCTTGCAGGTTTAAGGTGTACAATAATAAAACAACTTTGTTTTTCTTTGTCATCCGCATTTAGCACACTATTACGGAAGGAAGAAAAATAAAAGAATTGGGAGGCCACCTGGTGGGCATAGTAACTTAGCCTGTGCCCTGAAAAAAGCCAGTAAGAGGAGAAAGAGGCGGAAAAATGTTTTTGTTCATAAGAAGAAACGCTCCTCTGCATCTGTTGATAATACCCCAGTGGGTTCACCCCAGGTATGAGATCCATAATGTACCCTGTTATGTATAGAAGCCAAGCAACCACTTTTTACAATGTGAACACATAATACTTGCAGGTATTTCTAATTCACATCTCTAGCCAATAGAAGATGGTTTTGTGGCCTATGAACTGGTTTGAATTTCAGTAACCCTTTTCTCCTTTTCCTGTAGGGAAGTGGGGGTGAAGATGAGGATGATGCAGATGAGGGGGATGAAGATTCTTTAAGTGAGGGAAGTACATCTGAGCAGCAGGATGAACTACAGGAAGAGTCAGAAATGTCAGAAAAAAAGTCATGTTCCTCTTCTCCCACCCAAAGTGAGATGTCCTCTTCACTGCCCTCAGACAGACAAATAAGAAAAAGAGAGCTTCCCACTTTTTCATTTTCAGATGATGAAAATAGACCTCCTTCACCAAAGGTACCATTTTAAAGAGTTTGTCTACCCCTCCTTTGTAATTTTTCTCTAGAATCTAATTGCTAATGATGCTGACATTCTACTTTTTTCAGGACAAGCTTATAAAAAATTTCTAGAGACTATTAAAATGATTCCAAAAGTAGTGATTTACATGTCTTTCAAGGATTACTTAAAAGACAGCTATTTATGATCAGGACAGTCTGTCAGAAAAATTGCTGGTTTTAAGTTTTAATAAAAAGTTTCAGCCAGGTAGTGGTGTCTCATGCCTGTAATTCTAACTTCTCAGGAAGCTGAGATCTGAAATCCAAAGCTAGCCCAGGCAGGAAAGTTTGTGACACTCTTATCTCCAATTAACCTCCAAAAAGCTGTACATGTAGTCTGGCTCAAGTAAGCTGAGTTCTAGCCTTGAGCATAAAAGCTCAGAGACAGTCCTCAGGCCCTGCATTCAAGCCCTAGGACAAATAAATTTAATTGCTTGTTCAATTTGCAGCCTCTCAGTTTAGGGGAAATTGCTTTTAAAATATTTTCCATAATATGTATGCTTTTAAAAAAATAAATTATCCCTTTGGCTCTTGTTAATCATCTTGTTTAATGTATTTAATACATATATCCATATATGCATATATTATATGATGTACATACTAAATATTTGTTACTTTTTAAACTGGACTATATTTGACAATGTTCCAATAGCAGCAGCAACACAGAGTTTCTTACGATAATTTGAGTAGCCCTTCTCTTATTGGAAATTCCATCCTATTTACTTTAGTGCCTTGCCAGAGACCAGCTGAAATAAATCAAGAACAAATGGGAGACTTAAAAACTATTTTTCTCTGTTAATTTTTACAAATCATTTATCCTGTAACTTTGAGATAAATTCTGATATTGTTACAAAAGACAGTAAATAAGATAAAATGTGTACTAAAATTTTTCTGAATACTTAATGTGTGTGGGCCTTTGCCATCTTTGCTGCAAGATATTATGCCTTGAGAACATTGAAAATCCTGTCTGTGGGATTATGAATTTATATGTAGAAACATCTTGTTTTTTAGAATAAAATAGCTCTTAACACTATGTGGTTTGATTTTTTTTGTGGGAAATGAAGGAAATAAGGATTGAAGTTGCTGAAAAACTTCACCTGGACAGTAACCCCTTGAAGTGGAGTGTGGCAGATGTTGTGCGGTTCATCAGATCCACTGACTGTGCTCCATTAGCAAGAATATTCCTAGACCAGGTAATTGCCAAGACTCTTGATCTGTTATAACAAACTATAAAGAACCATGCATGTACAAGTTTTAGGAAAAATCTTGTACAAAAGGAAAACAGTGTTTTAATTTCTTTTTCAGGAGAAGAAAGATAACAAAAAGCTATTTATCTGACTTGCTCATTGTTCTTTTTTATTTTTTTTTTGGCGCTAATGTTTAAACTTAAAGGTTTGTGTGTGTGTGTGTGTATACACACACACACACACACACACACACACGTGTGCGTACGTACACACACACACAAACACACACCCCCTGTCCAGCCCTGACTTGCTCCATAGCTGAAGCAGAGCACCATAGCAGTCCTGTTTACCCTAAGAATTTGATCCTATTCCCCAAATATCTAAATGGTATGAAATCAGGCCTGCTCTGCTTAACTTTCCTTATCTTTTTGAAAATAGTGAGTTGCTTGTGCAAAAAATTAGTATCTGTCATATGTCAGGCTCTAGAGTGGTGATCAATTTTAAGGCAGATTTGCTGAAACACAAATAATGAGTGGACTATTGTGGACTAGAAATGTAGCATGGTGAGAGAGCACTTAACTAGCGTGTGTGAGGACTTGGGTTTGATTCTTAGCACAAAAACCAAACAGAAACATAAGCCAGTTGTGCCGCAGTCAAGGTAAATGAGGACTGACCAAAGCGAATGATGGTGCTGTCGTTCAAGTACATATAATTTGCATTTTCTGCCTTAACAGGAAATCGATGGGCAGGCCTTGTTGCTCCTCACTCTTCCTACTGTCCAAGAATGCATGGACTTAAAATTGGGTCCTGCCATCAAGCTTTGCCATCACATAGAGAGGATCAAGTTTGCATTTTATGAACAGTTTGCCAACTGAGAGGAACAACCAAAACAAGTTGGATATTTGAAGCACAAATGCAGCCAACCTTCACCCTGCTCTAGAAGTGAAACTGAAATACTCCTGAGGCTCTGAGCCCTGCAGCTGTCCGCTTGCTCTCTTTGCACTTTCAGGGAAGGAAGACCCACACTGAGAAAGCAAAAATGGCACAAAAGTGACTCTCCTGCCAGTGAAAATGTGGACAATGCATGTTCAGCAGGTTGCAGCTTTAAAAAAAAACAACAAAAAAAACAAACCAAGGTTGTAAGAAAACTCATAATAAGAATAACAATTTCCAGTGGCGTGGCCTGAAAACAAAAGATGATGTTGGCACTGGCCAACACCATTTTGGTTGTTTTCATTCTGTTCCTCCCAACTATAGATTGAACTTTGTTCTCTACTTGCTCTTTCTTGAAAAGAGAGGACATAGCTTTAAGTCAGCACTGATTTGGGACTGTGCCTAAGGCACCTCAGTGCTTCACCATCATTGTGTTTTTAAGCTTTTTAAAATTAAAACAGTTAATTTTGGGGATAATCATGTGGCTCTAGGGTTTTGAATGTAAAGTCACACTTTGATCCATTTTCACATCTGTTCTTAGGAGTTCTTTTGTTTACTACCTCTGTTGATAATTGAGCTTACATTCATGAATGAGGACTTTTTATATGATATGAATTTTAAGCTTTGAGAACACTAGAACTACGACAGAAATGAGAGACGGGTGGAGAAAAACTGGTTTCTTAAAAACACCTGGACACTTAGAGCAGTCTTAAACTGATATGACCCAAGAGCTCTACAGTCATTCTCTACCTTGACCCAGCTCTGGCTTCCTGTGGTCAGTAGCCTCACAAAGATTTTTGGTATTTCACTTTAATTACTCACTCGTTATTCGTTCTCAGAGAGGATAAAAGTGGCTTTTATTTTGTGTTTCCTTTTCTCTAGAGTTGTTTGTCTACCTCTGTTTCATTTCTGGAGTTCTTACTTTGGGTGGAAATCAGTAGTTATTCCTTGGACTTACTGTAAAACCCATTTACTGTTTTTTAAGTGTCTTGAGTAGATAACGTAGAAGCACAGCAGAGAAAAATAGGTCTTTGTGATTGGCACAAAGCATGGATTGGCATCATCCTTAATGTCAGGATGAGAACAGCGAGATGGTTAAAGAGTCTGAAAACCTGCTTAACCATGTGTACACTTCAGTCAGACCTTTAAAGTGAATGAAATCTACCATCTAAGGAGACCTACTTAGCCTAATATGATAGTGTTTTTTGTTGTTGCTTTTTTTGACTCAGCTCAAGTGGACATGAAAGTTCAGATGGATTTTCATTTATGATTGCATTTCTAGCTATTATAAACTAATAGCACTTGTTTATATCGTTCTAGCCTTGGGGAAGGAGAAAAGACATACATACAGATTGCCTCCTTTAAATGGTTTGCTTTGTTGTTTATTTATTTATTTATTTTTTATTATCCTAGTCACCTGCAAATTTATAAATCATTCTTACTCAAGAGTTGAAATGTTTTAAGACTGCAAATTTGGTAAAGTCTGAACAACTATACAAATATAAGGTAATATTATTACAAATTTAACTGTGATTTTTTTCCTTTTCTCTCCCCAACTCCACTTGTTTTTTCCTATATTGTTATTTTTAATGTAATTTTACTATTTTATTAAGATGCACTGAAGAGTTACCGTTTCATGAGTCAGGTAATGAGTACAATTCTTTCTGGAAATTGTCACCCTTTCCTTCACTGCCCCCCAGTCTCTCCTGCCACAGTGTCTGCTGATTGCCATGCCTGCATTTGTTCACTCCACTTGTTTTTATAGACTTTAGTATATAACCCATAAGTCTGAATTCTTTCTTCAGTGGATAATTTGTGAGCCACCTAATCTCAACCCCTTCAACCAGATCATAAAACATTAATTCTGCTCTACCAGGTTTATCTGGAAAGAAGCTTTATTTAAATGGGATAGTCAATATATTTGAGCTTACTCAGAGATATGAGTTTTAAAACTGTTATTAATTCTCTACCTGTAGAAAAGCAGCATATATATGATGGTAGGGAATAATTAGTATTAAGCTGGTAAATCTGGGGTAGTGGTTATCTTGTTTAATAGAGCTCAGTCATAAAGTCACCATGGCAAAAGAGAGTCCCTTGAGGAAGAACCATGGAACACAAAATTTCTGGAATTAATGGGTAGAGCCTTATATAAACGTAATTTGCCAAGTATAGCAATATGCTATTTTGTCTATCTTCTCAACTATTCCCAAGGCCACAGATTTTCAAAAACTAACTTATTTCACAGTTAAGGGGATGCAGCCTTTGAACATGAAACACATATCTCTGAGTAGCCTCTAATCTGTGGAGGGTTGGGACACAGCAGATTTGTCTGTTTGTACCATGATTGTTCAAGCTTAGTTTCTACAAGAGAAAGCCAACTATAAATGGGCAAGAAATGGGGCTTCTCTAAAGATTTCCTTGTACTCCCATACTTAATATAGTTTATCAAACGATCACATTTAAGAAGAATTATATTCACTACTACTAGATTCTTACATATAAGAGAATATTTGGAATTTGGAACAGACTTTGTATGCCAATCCTGGGGCTTGGACTCAGGGCCTAGGCACTGTCCCTTAGTTGCTCTACCACTTAAACCACATCTCTACTTAGAGCTTTTTACAGAGTCTCACATACTTTTTCTGCCCAAGATGGCTTTAAACCTCAATTCAGCTCTCAGTCTCCTGAGTAGCTAGGATTACAGGTGTGAGCCACCAGCAGTTGGCCTCATTTATGATGGTGATGATGATGATGATGATGATAATTGATGATTGATGATATAGTGGTACAAGAGGTTACAATTCCATAAGTCAGGTTATAAGTCAGGTTAATGTCACTCCCTCCACCATTCTCCCTCATTTCCCCCCTCCTGTCCTACCTTCAAGCTCCTTTTTATTTTTTTTAAGTATAAAATTTGAATTGTATTTACCTCCTAAAGCCACTGAAGTTAGCCTGTGTAGCAGTGGTGGCCCAATTATGGTGATGCTGAAACATTTTAAGCTTACCTTGGGGTAAAATGGCTGTATGTTAGACATACGTTTATGGACTTTTGTTTTGTTTGCACTACAGATTGAATTTAGGTTCTCACACTTGCCAAGACTGTTTTTCTGCCATTTGAGCCATTCCACCAACCCCTTTGTGTTGGTTATATTTTTGAGATTAGAGTCTCACTTGATGACCAAGTAGCCTAAACTCCAGTCCTCATGTTTATTTTGTCGTTGGGATGACAGGCATGTGCTACTACACATGCCTTAAGAATTTGATCAAGGGGCTGGGAAGGTGGCTCAGTGGTAGAGCGCTTGCCTTGCATGCATAAGGCCCTGGGTTCGATTCCTCAGGACCACATAAGCAAAAAGAAAAAAGCCGGAAGTGGCGCTGTGGCTCAAGTGGTAGAGTGCTAGCCTTGAGCTGAAGAGCTGAGGGACAGCGCCCAAGCACAGAGTTCAGGCCCCACAACCGGAACAAAAAAAAAAAAGAATTTGATCAAGTGCTCATTTCGGCAGCACATATACTAAAATTGGAATGATACAGAGATTAGCATGGCCCCTGTGCAAGGATGACATGCAAATTCATGAAGCATTCCATTTAAAAAAAAAAAAAAGAGAGAGATTGGTCAAGATGAATCTTATGAACTTTTGGGCCCAAGCTGGCCTTGAACCTGGATTGCCTATTCTCTCCCTTCCAAGTAGGTAGGATTATAGGCTTGGGCTTTCATGCTTGTTTTTTGTTTGTTTGTTTTGTTTTGTTTTTGTTGGTCCTGGGGCCTAAACCCTGGGCATAGGCACTGTCCCTCAGCTCTTCAGCTCAAGGCTAATGCTCAACTACTTCAGCCACAGTACTACTTCTGGCTTTTTCTACTTAGGTGGTGCTGAGGAATCAAACCCAGGGCCTCATATATGCAAGGCAAGCATTCTACCACTGAACCACCTTCCCAGCCCTTTTGTTTTGGAGAGAGACCACCCTCTTAAATTTATAAAAAGTATATTATAAATGCATTGCATTTATCTAGATTTCACCTATGTTTTTCCTCTACAGCCTGCCTGAGAACAGGTTTTTCACAATCCACTTTCACCTTGGATTGACAAGCTTAGAGAAAGGTCAATGGACTGTGTTACTCCTGGTCCTGAAAAGCTGGCTGCCCAACATTAGACTGTTAACAGCTATATCAGTGCACCAGGGAAACCTTTAGTTCTGACATTTTGAGTATTTTTTTGTGGGCTTTTGGTAACTACCTTACTTTCTTTTATGAACTTCATCCTTCTCATAGGAAGTGGAGTCTGAAGGGGTTAACACAGGAAATGTATTAATGGGGGCTTTTACCCTACCATTAACAATGCAGGTGGTTTCTACCATGTTCAATATAGATTTATGAGGCCAAGGAAGGGTATTTACCAACCTCTGGGAATGATGATGTTCTTGACAAGTATTTATTGAATTATGGTAGAGGCAGGCATAGAAAACCAGTTTAGAACTTGGTCTTTATATGTTTTCTAGAAGTAAAATTACTCTCATTGTGAGAGAGCATTGGACTAGAGCTTCCTAAGAACTTACCTGCTCTCTTTTACTAGTTCAATCACTAATGTGATACCTGAATACAAATTAAAAGCTCTAGGCCTCCTTAGGTCTCAGAACCATTCCCAGCTCAAACCAATACTGTCTCCAAAGGACACAGAACATCAGAAACTTTGGATGGGAAAATAGTGAAAACCTACTGGCAATTATGATTTACTTAGGCACCTATCACCAAAGACTTAAAATTAGCACATACTTTGCTCGTTTGATTGGTTTCCATAGAAGTTCTAAGAGTTATTAGTCATATAGCCTCAAAATCTGAAACACATCCTGGGTTTGAACTTGTCCTTTATATTGAGGGTGATCTGTAAGTGTGCATCGAAAGAGTTCTCTTTTATCAGTAGAAATGTCTTGCTTATAAAGAAAGCATCACTAAAAGAAATGAGGCATAAAATTTGACAGGGATCAGGTATTCCCTTTTTAATTTTGAATGTCTTTGGTCCTTGATCCACTGTAAGTGACCATGTGTTATGACCATGGTGCTATGAGACAAATAGCTTCCTGCAAAACCAAAAAGAAATGGCAATTTTTAATACTTTTTCCCTCCTTTCATTCACTTTAAATGTTTTTACTAGTGAGTTTTAATGACTTTGTATGAGAGTATGTATGTTTGGATATTTTGATTTACCCATAATTACCAATTGACTTAGAAGTGTGGTTTAAGACTTCTAAATTCAGGGGCTGGGAAGGTGGCTCAGTGGTAGAGTGCTTACCTTGCATGCCTGAGGCCCTGGGTTCGAGTCCTCAGCACCACATAAGCAAAAAGAAAAAAGCCGGAAGTGGCACTGTGGCTCAAGTGGTAGAGTGCTAGCCTTGAGCTGAAGAGCTGAGGGACAGCACCCAGGCCCAGAGTTCAGGCCCCACGACTGGACCCAAAAATAATTAATTAATTAATTAATTAATAAAAGACTTCTAAATTCAAAGCCCAGTCCAAATCTAGTTCCAGGTCCACTCACTTGAAGTATTTTCCCTACTGCTTGTCCCCAAACACATAGGTAGCCTTGTTTTTAGGGTACCATACACTTAGGTGAGGGAAGAAATTCATAGGCATTGAGATTGATTATCTTACTAGGCACTGGTGGGTCACACCTGTAATCCTAGCTACTCAGGAGGCTGAGATATGAGGATCACAGTTGAAGCTAGCCCAGGGAAAGAAAGCCCACGAATCTCTTATCTCCAGTTAACTACCAAAAAAAAACTGAAAGTGGAGCTCAAATGGTAGAGCGCTAGCCTTAAGCAAAGATGCTCAGGGACAGCATCCAGCACCTGAGTTCAAGACCCAAGACTGGCACAAAAAGAAAAAGCATCTTTTTTTTTCAATGTTTACAAAGTCAGATCTTCACAAGAACCATCAATACTAGGATTAGAGGGTTGGTGTATGGAGATGTAGGCCTAAAACTCTTCCTTTATGCTCTTTCTGAGTGGTCTATCCGAGTGTGATGACCTATTGTCATGTGAAAAAGGATAAGCAAGTTACAAATTTACCAGACAAGTCTTCAATAACAGGAGTAAAGCACAGACTAGAGCCATGGAAGGCATGACTCTGGTCATAGCTGACTTGTGAGATGGTGCTACCACTGCTGAAGGGCCAGGGGTACCTATTCTCAGGATTTGTGGAAGATCAGGCCTAATTAGGGTTTCTATGTAGTTTATTTAGTCTAATAACTGATACCTAGCCTGGCAGGATGGAAGTAATTATAGAGTGTTGAATGGATGGGGGTAGTGTTTGGGAGCAAATCAAGTCACAAAGCAGGATGATTGAGGGGGATTACAAAGTTTATGAAAAGTTAAAGCTGAGTGGTCCCTTAGCTCTCTTTGCAAGAATCTCTGGAGAAGGAAGTTTGAATGTTTCTCTTGAGATTTTAAGTACTAGTTTCTTTTTCTCTCTCCTCCTTCCTTTTTTGGTTGAGCATTCTCTGAAGACAGTTAGAGGATTGCCAGGGAGGAACTCCTGATTGTTTCCAGCACTATCCTTAGACATTTTACTAATGCTGACCCCATTGCAATTGATGCACTTTGTTTAATGTATTTTGCCTTTTTTTTTTTTTTTTTAAAAAAGCTGTTTGTCTGGAACAAAATGCAATGCTTGTTGCATTGTGCTCTTCCTGCTTGCTGGTTTTCCTCAATTTAAAAAAAAAAATGCACTGAAGACCAAGTATACTTAAGGAAAAATATGCACAAGAATACCTACTAAAATACTCATCAATTTTGATGGCATAACTTCAAAAGGTTTAAAACAAGACTAAAGAAACTTTTTGATCAATATTTGCATGTTTGCCTTTCCTTTTGGTAACTAAGTTTGTATTAAAGTTGTATATGACAGGTTTTAATTGGTTGTGAGAAAATCAAAACTGGTGTTAAGCTATGTTTAACTTTATTTATGCTGATTTGACAGAAAGGAAGGCATTTTGGCCAAAATTCCATTGGAGCTTCAAGAGAATCATCTCTGAATAGATGAGAAAGTTCCTATTTGAATAAAATTCCAGAATTCTTCCCCTCATCTTGGGTGTCTCTTCCTTTCCTTCTGAACTTAGGTACTTTTAAATTTTCATTTCAAGAGACATCATAAAAACAGAATCTTTAACAACGACCTTGTTCTTTGCATTGGGGTTTCTGCCCTGAACGCTGAAAACTTCTTGATGTCTATAGACCTGAGGGATTCATCCACACCTGGATATACAGAGAAGTGCTTTGCCCAAAGCTTCTACTTTTTAGCCCTTTGTACAATTTTTCTTCATTTGTGTCTTCATGCAACTCTATTTCCAGTAATAATATCCTGTGCTTTAAGACACATCCTTTTCTCTGGTTCTCTGTGAACATCAACTGCTAATTACTGAAAATTCTTGTACAGTTCCAATTGGATTTGAGGCAGTAATGCCACTTAGAATTTCCCCTAACCATTTATTTTCTTAACCTGATTTTCTGTATTGCCCATAATCAATATTTGTGGAGAGTTAAAATTTTATAAATTAAAATCCAGTTTAATTTAAAAACCATTTTGTTGCATGGTCTCTGTGCCAGTCACTGTGTTAGACTCAGGAATGCATTAAAAAAAACCAGCTATTGCCTTCAAGAGAGTCACTCATCTGTAGGAGAGAGGTATTATAGTTATGTAGTTTAGCAGTCCAAGAATTTGTCGTGCATACAAGAAAAGGGGAACAGTAGGAACAGCAGGGAGAAGGGAACAATGTCCATGCAGCTAAAATGCTGCAGAAAGGCACAAAGGCATGAGAGTGTATTAGAAAATTGAGGAATTGTTTTTGTTTTTACTCACAATAGGGCTTGAGCTCAGAGGGCCTGTGTGCTCTTTTGCTCAAGGCTGGCACTTGAGCCACAGTTCCACTCCCTGCTTTTTGGTGGTTAAATTGGAGATAAGAGTCTCACAGACTTTCTTGCCTAGGCTTGCTTCGAATCCATATTATCAGATTCAACCTCATGCATAACTAGGATTATAGGTCTGAGCCTGGCTGAGAGCTGTACTTTTCTTCTTTGGATAATCAGGTTAATATTCTAGTTAACCAAGAAACCTTTGGAACTATACCCTCATAATTAGAATCTCTTGGGGGCTATTTAATAAGGAAAAAAATTACCCACAGATGGTATTTATTGTTATAACAAATGTAGTTCTGTCAACTGGACTTGTACCACAGAGTACTCTGACATCATGTAGCAGGTAAGTCAGTGACTCTTAAGCATCAACAAGAGGTGTCCAGAAAAAAGGCAGAGAGTTTTCAAGGGCCCCTGGTAAAGGCATGTTGCTAGGAGTCAAACGATAAGACTCTCTCTCTCTCTCTCCCTCCCTCCCTCCCTCCCTCCCTCCCTCCCTCCCTCCCTCCCTCTCTCCCTCTCTCCCTCCCTCCCTTCCTCCCTTGCTCCTCTCCCTCTCTCCCTCCTCTCCCCGCTCTCTCCCCCCTCTCCTTCTCTTTCTCTCTCTTTCTCTCTGTCTCTCTCTCTCGTGTGAACATGGGATGCTGGAGGCTGGAGATTGAAAAATACAAGTCATTCAGCTTAAAAAACGTATCACATTATTATGTATTAAGTGAAGAAGGCCCATTGACTTTTCAGTCTAAAGTCAGGATATTTCTCATTAAAAGCAATTGAAGTGACCATTTAAATTACGTTTTTGAAGTTGAAACATTGAGAGTGTGGTATGCTGGCAAGGTACTAGGGGAAGCTGAGGCTTGAGCCTGCACTAGTTCGCAAGACCCTGTCAATATTTTTTAATATTTTAAAGTTATGGGGGAAAATACATTTGGCGCCTTGATTAATAAATTGAATTCCCTGGTTTTGGTCAGGAAACTAGAGGGACGACCAATGTCTGTTTTGGAAAAAGATGCCTGTGCGTGTCTCAGATTCTTTTCCCCAACAAAACCACTTGCTTCATAATAATCCAGTTACAGATTTTTGGACTTTCTCTGAGGGTAGTAACCAAGAGTATTTTAAATACATTCTCCAGGGAATAAGGGATTTACCTTGCAAGGGAAGATGATTTAAACAAAGACTGTTGCTGCTGCTGTCTTCGAAGCCCCGCCCCGACTCTGGCTCTCTCTTGGATCCAGCTGGGCTCACCTGGTCTACCTGCAGGTCCCGACCCACGAGCCCTCTCGCCAGAACCGGAGCCCCGCCCCTGGAGCGCACGGGCGCGGAGGCCCGCCCCCACGCCAGGCCGAACCAATCAGGAGCTGCGATCTCGGACGTCGGGTTACGCGCGGCACCGAGTGGGCCGCCGGCTGAGGTACCGGCTCCCGGCTCAGGCTCCGGACTCGAGTTCCCGGCGCGGGCTTACGGCTCGGGCTCCTGGCTCGGGCTCCCGGCCCTGGGCTCGGCGGCGCGGCCCCGGCCGCAGTGAGACGAGGCGGGGCGTCGCCGCGCCCTCCCGCCAGGCCGCTATGCAGGGGCCCGCCGGGAACGCGAGCCGCGGACTGCCAGGCGGGCCGCCTTCCACGGACGCGTCCGGGGCGGGCCGCTGCGAGAGCGGCGCGCTCATGCACAGTTTCGGCATCTTCCTGCAGGGGCTGCTCGGCGTCGTGGCCTTCAGCACGTTGATGCGTGAGTCCCGGACCCCAACCCTTCCCCAGGCCCCGCTTCCCTGGGCCCCGCTCCCTCGGCCCAGTCCCAGCCCAATCGCGCCCCGTCCCGGGACCCTCCCGCCGGAAGAGCTCCAACGGGGAGGGGAGCCCCTCGCCAGAGCTGTCTCCTTTCCATTCCCAGATAAAGGGACCCCGAGCACCGACCCCAGAGTCCTGAGCCCTCGCCCTACCACCGTAGATTCTAGTCAGAAGTGGCCCTGCCCCTTGCCACCTTCGTGTGTCTCGCCTACAATTCTCCCCTTCCCACTTCCCCATTCCAAATTAAGGTTACCACACTTTCTAGCCTGAAGTCGTGACCCTCAAAGGGAGCAGTTTTCTCCTTCAGATTTTTAGACCCGCACCTCTAAACCCCTGGTCTGATGCAGGTGCACTTCACCTCAAGAATTTGTCGTCTCATTAGCATATAAAAACCTTACACTTTTATATAAAACCCTTTTTGTGTCTTGAGTGTGCATTTCTTTTCCCAAGACCTCTACCACCCCAGTGGCCCTTTCCAGCTTTATTTTCCCTTGCTTAGTCAGGGCAAGGCCTCTACAGACTGCCTTCTTGCCCGCATCTCCTTCCTCTCGTTTCTTCCTCAACAGACCCACCTGTTCATCTCTTGACTGTCCCAAGCTTTCCTAATTGAGTGATGTCTCAAGCTTCCCCTGATGTTTCCTTTCCTAACCCACTTTTTATTATTCACACTTTCAGTTTTTCTTTTTTTCTTTTTCTTTTTTTTTCTCTTTTACAAAACTCCTTCAACCTAGGGATGAGGTCCAGAATCTCTGTGCTAAGTCACCTGGGGCACTTCCTTGAGAGTTTTGTAATAAAAGAAGAGCCAGGTGGCCCATATTATTGTCCTGTATTCTGTGGGGTGGCAGGATCATGTGTACATGATCCTGGGGGCTTATGTTGTTTTCTTTTTTTCTTTCTTTCTTTCTTTTTTTTTTTTGTCGGTCGCGGGGCTTGAACGCTGGGCATGGGCGCTGTCCCTGCGCTCTTCAGCTCAAGGTGAGCACTCTACCGCTTGAGCTACAGTGCCACTTCTGGTTTTCTAGTGGTTTATTGGAGATAAGAGTCTCACGGACTTTCCTGCCCCGACTGGCTTTGAGCCGCAATCCTCAGATCTCAGCCTTCTGAGAAGCTAGGATTACAGGCGTGAGCCACCAACACCCAGCTTTATGTTGTTTTCTTTTTGGGGGGGCAGGAGGAGGTCCGGTCGTGGGGCCTGAACTCTGGGCCTGGGCGCTGTCCCTCAGCTCTTCAGCTCAAGGCTAGCGCTCTACCACTTGAGCCACAGCGCCACTTCCGGCTTTTTACTTTTTGCTTATGTGGTGCTGAGGAATCGAACCCAGGGCCTCAGGCATGCAAGGCAAGAGCTCTACCACTGAGCCACCTTCCCAGCCCTTACGTTGTTTTCTTAAAAGTGCATATACTTCCCCCTGTGAAAGTAAGGAGAAACTTTGTGTGGCACATAGAAGTACTCCTGTGATTGTGTTTTGGGGAAGGAAAGGTTGTAACTACCAGTAAAGAGGTATTCCAAAAATGACTTGTTCCCAATATTTCCCACTGTGTTCTGTGGGCAGAACAGGGGGTTCTGGTGGATGGTCTCTGAGAGGGCTCTGCAACTGTGTGCAGATGTCTTGTAGGGTCCTATTGATGGAGTGACTCCCCTGCTTATGCTTGTTTGTGGTTTCTTTGGGTGCATTCTCTCTGGCTTCTGGTGGCCCTTGAGGGGTGTGGGACTGCTTGCTTCTGGTTGCCTGGCCTTGATAAATCCTGCAACAAGTGTACAAATGTCAGTATATGCCACTTTTTACAATCCTTTTTAGTCCCAATTTGCTTTGTTATATTCTTACTTGTTCCCATAATAATAATTGATGATAACTATGCCAAAATCAGTTGTCAACTTGGGTGCATGGACCGAATGTCTATGTTTTCAAGACGTTGTGAATTTGGCCTCCATCTCATCCCACTTCTTCCTTCCCACTTCCCCCTCCCACTTCTCTGCCTTCCAGCCACTGTTCTTTACTCTCAACAAAATCTAGGTTTCATTTTTATTTTGTTCTCTAACCTGAGATTTTAGAGCCTGGCTCTGGGCATTTTCATGAGTATGATTGGTGGTGATAGCCCACAAATCCCCTAGGGGTTGGCACTTATCATTCAGAGAGTTAAGTGTGAGTATAACAGAACAGAGTTGCTCCCAGCTGGGAAGTATGCTGGATTGAATGTGTTCAGAGTGGTTATGCTGGCCTGTGAGTCATCAGGGACACTCTTACCTCTTTACTCCAGTATGAGAACAGGTGCAAATCCCACTCCAGCTGATATTTTCTGTGTGCAAAGAAAGACTGGATAAGAAAGTAGCTTACTAAGTGAAAGACTTGATGGAGAAGGGGTTTGTGACAGTAGCACTAGGTTACGGGGAGGAGCTCTTGGAAGGCCAGAGCTGGGATTGTCCTAGACACAGAAAAGAGATGAGAGCAAGAGCTTCATCCCTCTCCCTAGAAGTAGACAGCAAGGTCAAGGTGATGGAACTATGGAACTGCATGAGAAGATCCTAGTAGCTAGAACCAAAGAAGTGCCTTTCTTAGGACTCAGGTTCTTTGGTCTTGTTGACAAAACCAGGGGTCTTTTCCTTTTTGAACTAGTGGGAAGAGGAGGAAACTAAAGGAGCTCTGGAATTGACTTTGCTAGAAAACAGAAAAGGGAATGAGAGGGTCAGCTTCTGCCTGCAGTTGGATTTTGTCTTTTTTTTTTGTCGGTCGTGGGGCTTGCACTCTGAGCCTGGGCACTGCCCTTAGCTCTTCAGCTCAAGGCTACCACTCTACCACTTGAGCCACAGGGCCACTTCTGGCTTTTTCTGCTTATATAGTGCTGAGGAATCAAACCCAGGGCCTCATGCATGCAAGGCAAGCGCTCTACCACTAAGCCACCTTCCCAGCCCTGGATTTTGTCTTTCATGGAGCCTACTTGTCATTGGTGACAGAGCTACAGTGTAGTACCTGGGCTCCCAGACCACAGTGTAGTACCTGGCAGCTCTTGGAAGGAAGACTTGGTTTGTTCAAATGAGGCTCCTTTCTCCATCATTCCCATTGTAATCTTCGTCTGCTCCTTTTTTTTTTTGGTCGTGGGGCTTGGAACTCTGGGCCTGGGCACTTTCCCTCACCTCTTCAGCTCAAGGCAAGCACCCTACCTCTTGAGCCACAGCACCACTTCTGGTTTTCTAGTGGTTTATTGGAGATAAGAGTCTCACAGACTTTCCTGCTTGGGCTGGCTTTGAACCATGATCCTCAGGTCTCAGCCTCCTGAGTAGCTAGGATTACAGGCGTGAGCCACCAGCCCAGCTGTCTGCTCCATTTTAAATACCAGACTGTTCTGAGCAATTGGAACTAACAATCCCTAACCTCTTTGAGATTACAGTCTTTCCCCTTTCCATTACTTTTGTTCTCTATGGCAGTGGACTCAGTGTCTCACTCTTGGGTGCTTCCTCAGTTCTGATGACCAGGACTGTTTGGTTTTCCTTCTGAGCCAGCTCTCTAACACAGTAGACCACTTCTCTGCCAAATATAAGATCATTTTTTTTCTCATCTCACATCCCTCATTTCAGTGACTACTCAGTCCACCACATATGCTTCACTACTTACCAGTTGCTGTGATTTTTTTTTTTAATGTGGGGGAAGGGTTTGTTCTGGAGGAAGTTTTCTCAATTATCTTAATTTCCTAGGGACGATTTGGGTTCTCAGGATTTCTCACCGTGTTGCTCTAATAGAATTCTTGCCTTATGTGGAATATTTGGAGACTGACTCATTCCAAACAGATGAGAGTACATAGGCTGGTCCTGTAGGTATGAACATTTAGATTTTGCCATGTTACAACTTGTCCAGTGTCAGCACGTTAAAGGAACTGGTGAAACTCCAAGGAAGAGAAGACCCTTGGATACTGAAGTTGTAATGTTCCTAAAAAGACTTTGAGGACACAGAGACTGAGAAAGTTTATTAGCAAAGGAAAGGAAAAATAGCAAAATAGTACATGACCCACACATAATTATGGGCATGTCTGATAACAAGTGCAAATTAAATTTTGGGTCTTTATGTTGTAGAAGTTTAACCATCTTTTAAGGTTGAGTTTTGCTAGATTTTCAAGTGCCCATTCTTAAGATAAATATTTTTCTTTGCAAATGATTTTGTGCTCAGGAGGGTCATTTTTCCAAAGGTTTATTCCCAGGATAAATATCTTTTAAGATAATCCTTGCTCAGTTCTGAGAGCCCACTAATTATTTGGGCAAGTGGGCAAGGTCAGAAGGAGGCAGCTGCTCTTTCTCCTTCTCCCTCCCAATTTTTACTAAATATTTTAGCTTGTAGAGGGAGTGTAAAGCTTAAAGCAAATAGTGCCTGTATGCTTTTAATCAAGCTATTTATTTATTTATTTTTGGACAGTCCTGGGACTTGAACTTATGCCTGGGCTCTGTCCCTGATCTGCTTTTGCTCAAGGCTTGCACTCTACCACTTGAGCTAGCGTTTATGTGGTACTGAGGAATCAAACCCAGGACTTCATGCATGCTAGGCAAACATTCTACCAGTAAGCCACTTTCCCAGCCTCAAGCTATTTATTAATGCTTTTGTTCCTGAATTTCTGGCTTCTTTTCCATGCATTTTCTCTGATCTATCCTGCCTCAAAGTCGCTTCAGACTGGAGTCACAGCAGACCAGACCTGAGCAGTCTTGGAGCTCAGCGCGCTGTTCCAGTTCAGAAAAGTCACCCAGCTGTCAGCCAAAGGTCAGCATTGGCCCACATGTGTGTGTTGGCATTTGAGGGTGTTTACTCTCAGTACTTACTGAGTGCAAAGTAAATTCAAGCCTCCTTCACTATGTAGAGTTAGGGTTCTGGGCTGAAATGTGGACAGAATTTAACAAAAAGGCCTCTCATATAGCTGGGCATATAGGTATGCACTATCATGCTTGGCCTCATCTTTGCTAGCTTACAAATCTGGTGTTTTTCTCTCCTGCTAGCTTGTATAACCTTTTCTCTGGTTACCTTTTCACTCCCATCCCAGTTTTTATATTTTAAAATGTCAGGCTTACATAGAAAAGATGAGAAAAATATAGCCAGTACCTATCTGCCTTCTACCTGGATTAAGCAGTTGTTCAAATTTTGTTACATTATTTGTCTCTTCCTGCTTTAAAAAAATTTTTTTTTTAGTGCTGAGGATTGAACTTGGGGCCTCACTCATACTAGGCAAGCATTCTACTACTGAGCTACATCTCTAGTGCCATTGCTTATGTTTTTCAGTCATTCTAAAAGAATCTCCTCTCTCTCTCTCTCTCTCTCTCACACACACACACACACACACACACACAAACACACACACACACACACCTTTTTAAAGTTTTTAATGACTTTATATCTCTTGGAAGTGTCACAGCCAGTGGTTGTATAAATGTCCAAATCTTAGAGATATCTGAGTGTTTCCTTGTGGTATTTAGACCTCTGCTTTTCCTCAGTTTGGTCTGGAGGAACTAGATACAGGTAATTTTCTGTACAAGAACACTCTATAAGGGCTGGAGGTGCAGCTCAACTGATGAGGCCCTGAGTTCAAATCCCAGTATGAGACAGAGGGAGGGAAAAGAGGGAAGGAGGAGGAAGAGGATGAGGAGGAGCAGGAGAGGAAGAGGAGGAAGAGAAGACAAGGAGGAAGAGGAGGAGGAGGAGGAAAAGAGGTAGAGTAACATTCCTAATAAGTTGTATTATATGTTTCTGGTTCCATTTCACCCCTCTCCTCAGGAGATTGTCCCACTATTAGAAAGAATAAGGTGGGTTACTTGTTGGTGATGGAGAAAAGATGACTTCATCTCTCCCAGTAAAGGTACATTTCCCCTTGTTAATGACTGATCTGTACATTGGTAGTGTTTTGAGGTCCTTTCATTACCTTGTGATAACCTTTCACCCAGTGATCACCTTCCCCTGATAAAGAAGGAAACCAGTCTCAGGGCTGGAAGTCAGCAGTAAAGTTATCTGTCTCTGAATCCTGCACCTGACACACACTGTATGTACCATGTCCTTTCCTCCTATGCAGTTACTCCTCTGACAAAGGAAAAGCCTTCCATTTTCTGTCCCAGGCTAGTGTGTTGCCTGTGGAGGAGAGAAGTATAGATGGTATCAATATACTGGCTGGTTTGGGGTCTTTATTTTTAGAAAGTTTTCATATTTTCTAGACCCTGATTTATATGATGGCATTTATCCATAATGATAGATATATTGCTCTATTACCTTCACAAGTTTGGAGTTTTTGCAAATATAATTTTTAGATGGTTAATTATTTCTGTTAGCCAAGTGTTGCCTTAGGGAGCACCTATCAGACTTCTGTACCTTTAATGGTCTTTTTAAATGTTTTACAATTGGTATAATATTCGCATGAAGAAGAAGTCTTGTTGAAGGAGTTTCACTATAGGTTAAAAGTATCAGGAAACCTGGCTATGGATCCAGTCTAGGCTTCCATTTCTGCTTCTGACACATAGTGCCAGTGAGCAGCTAATATATTTCTCAGAGCTTCAGTTTTCTTTCCCAGTAGCACAGGAGAACCGTTTCATTCTTTTAGGATTGAGGAGGCTAGAAAGAATGTCTGTAAGCATGTCTGGATTAGTGTCTGGCACCTGTTAGGCCCTTCGTATGTATGGAGAGGATGTGATAGCATAATACTCATTTTTATAGTATGTGCATTCAGGTGGTCTGTGGAAAAGCATTTTCCAAGTAAGTACTAACTTGTCTTCTGAATTAGGTTAAATATTTCCCTTTTCTTTTGTTTGCATAATGGCTTTACTTTAACTTCCTTTATAGAGTGCATAGTGGAAGAAGCTTAATCCCAACCAGCAAAAGTGCCAGCTAATGAGTGAGTGTGTGATACAGAGTTTGAGTCTTGGTCACTGGCCAAAAAAAAAAAAAAAGATATAACCAAACCAGATGCCTTTAGGAGACATCATAACTCCCTTCCTTTACCTAACCCTTTCTTGTGTTTTTCACCTTGAGTACCTCATGTGGGCATTCACAGGGCAGTAGGTGGACTGAGGCTTTGCAACTTTGAGGCAGTGAACCTGCCTTCATGTTCCTACTTTTATTTTGGGTAGTGCTTCTGGTCAATAGAGCTGGGCTTTTTCTTGTAGCTTGCTGCTCTTGATTCCACAGTATATCCACTTTGGTGCTCAGCACTTGTTCTCATGGAAGGGTTATCATTTTATAAGAAAGGAGAGTAAGCCCATGAAGTACCAGCATAAAGTCACCCTGTAAGTAGATACAGAGCTAAAATGTAAGCCAGTCCTTCAGACTCCAAGCTCTTGTAGGCCCCTCCTCTGATCCTGCCTGCCTTATCCCTCCTCTTCACACAGTTGTGTATGTAGCTTCTTCATCTCATTTTTGACTATATAAACAAAGCTGATTTTCTTTCCTAATTATTTTTTGTGTCTAAAGTATTATCTGGAGCTCCATATCATCTTATGCCTATTGATAGCATTTAGAATATAGCATTTAGATAGGCAGTAGAATACTTGCCTATCATGCACACAACTCTGGGTTTGATCCCTATCACCATGAAAACAAGACAAAACAAAAACTATATGTGTGTGTGTGTGTGTGTGTGTGTGTGTGTGTGTGTGTGTGTGTGTATACACATACATATATATGGTATGTATACATATGTATGTATGTGTGTTATTTCAACACATATGTATGTTTGAAATGACTTCTTGCAAATACGAGTTACAGTTGGGTTTGTAAAGTTTCCTTAGCTGTGTAAAAGATGGTCCTGCCCTAGGGTTGAGGTCTTGTATCTGAGCTTCAGAGGAAGGGAGGACAGTAGTTTGTTTACTAACTGGGTGATTTTCACCCAGTTTGCCTAATGTAAACTAACTATAAGGAGAATCATTAATAATCCTGTAAGGGTTGTTCTTTTCCTATGAATTATTCTATACGTAGACGTAGTCAGTGAATCTCTCTTAGATTACTGTTAGATTTTGGGCCAGATTATTCTTTGTTTTGAGGAGCTCCTGGCTTCTACCCACTAGACACCAGTAGCAGCCACCCATGGTGACAACCAAAAATGTCTCCAGACATTGTCAAACATCCTTCTGGACAAAGTCAAACCTGTTTAGAATCACTGCATCTGTTCAGTATGTGCTTCGTCAGGAAACTCATTAGCTTTAGACTAAAAGACCCAGGATATGAGAACGGACTGGTAGGATTTGCTAAGTACTTGGGTGTTGAGTGGAGTGCTGGAGTGCCTTGACAAAGAAGAGCTGAGACTGTCTCTTTCCTCGAGGGGGTCCCAGCTGACAGGTCATTGAGAAGAGAGATGACAGATCCTGTCTGGACGCTTATGGATATATACACTTGAGCCCAGCATCGAAGATAGACAAGAAAGCTTTCCACATGGAGGGTCCTTGAAAAGGGAATGGGCATGGCAGTTCATTGTGGGCTGGAGCATGTGGTGAGCAGAAAATCCAAAAAAGCAGCCAGTGTTTCTGAGGGGCTCTGAAAAACCTTTCTTAGTACATTTCAGGCCTCTTCTACAGCATGCACTTCAGAGGATGGTGAGTAAGATTATTGGCTGTCAAGTCAGGTCTGTACTTAACTTGTGTACCATTTGGAGTGCTTATATGAGAACTTTTCTTGTAAAACAGTTTTATCAGGATGTCCCTTTTAGATCTCATGTGGTTCCTCTGAGGTACATAAACTGTACCTTTAATTTTTGATGCCTTGATTCTGGGCCTTGAACTCAGGTCTGTGTGCTATTCCTGAGCTTATGTGCTCAAGGCTAGCACTTTACCACTTGAGCCACTGCTCCACTTCCAGCTTTTTGATGGTTAATGAGATAAGTCTCATGGCATTTTCTGCTCAGGCTGGCTTGAAACCATGATCCTCAGATCTTAGCCGTCTAAATTTCTAATATTACAGGTGTGAGTCACCCAGGGTATGGTGCTTGTTTTTATCGTTTTACTCTGTGTGTGTGTGTACATGTACACATGTGCTGTTACTTTAACTCAGATCCTTGCATTCTCAGCATTTTCCCTCCTAGTTGGCACTTTACCACTTGAGCCACTCCTCTAGTTCTGGCTTTTTGCTCTCCAATTGGTGTCTTGAACTTGTCTGTCTGGGATGGCTTTGAACTGCAATCCTCAGAACTCAGTATCTTGAATAGCTAAAATTAAAGGCATGAGCCACTGGTGCCTAGCTTGTTTTTATATTTTGGACCCAAGAAGAAAGGGACCCAGTGCTCTCTAGCCCCTCTTCCTGTTGGCAGTGCCTTCTGAGCTAAATAGTGGTGATATCTTGACAAACATGCTGTACGTGCTCAGTGCTATGTATTTAATCCCTCACTGCCACCTTGAGACATACTCTTACTATACCTGTTTGTCTTATAGATGAGCAAATTGAGTCACACGTTATGTAACCTGCCCAAGGTCATATAGCAAATACATGGTAGATCCAGAAAGGCTGGCTCTGGAAACTGCTTTTAGGTAAGAAATCAAGTTCCTCCTTACTGTTAACTAGCTCTTATTGATTCTCCACCACATTAAACAGATATATTGGGAAAATAGAGATGCTTCCATCTTTATTTCATCCCCAATTCTATATCGCTCCCAAGGAGTGGGCTCAGAGAGTCATGTCAGGTTGCACAAATCCTGGGAATTGCTGCCACCTCCCCTATAAGTGTGTGAGGTCCTAGCCTTCCTAGAGTTGGGCTTTGCTATGAAAATGTCTCTGAATGCCAGTGTCAACATATTTTAGAAATCCTGAACCCATTGTAGCAGAATTATGAACCATTCAAATTACCTTTGTGCCTTTGAGAAACAGCTTTTCACTTGAGGTACTACAGTCCCATGTTATCAGCAGACATGTCTTCCCTGCTGTTTCAAGTGTCTTCATTCTAAAGAGTATTTTGTGCCATTGGCAGATTTTACTCAGGTCACTTCAAAGATGAAGAGGCAAGGCTCGGGACTTTCAGGATTCGAGGCAGTGTCACATGGAGGCTGTGAGATTGAAGCTGTGAGATAAAGTGATATACAGAAAGGAGGTCAAAAGAAGGAATAGACTAGGACACCCAATCAGGGTTTTTCTCAGATTTGACACTTCTTTTTAAAGTCTTGATATAGACTCTTGTATCTTTACTATCACTAATCATTGGTAGATGTCAAATACTGTTATGCTTGCATGCTTGCTTGCTTGCCTGCCTGCCTGTGTTCCTTCCTTCCTTCCTTCTTTCTTTCTTTCTTTCTTTTTCTTTCTTTCTTTCTTTCTTTCTTTCTTTCTTTCTTTCTTTCTTTCTTTCTTTCTTTCTTTCTTTCTTTCTTTTCTTTCCTTCTTTCTATTTAAACAAAGCTGTAGACAGTAGGGCAGGAGTCTTTTGAAGCCAAACACGTTTGTTTTTTGCAGCACTGGAGCCTTGAGCCTAAGGCCTTCTTCATGCTAGGCAAGCACTTTACTATTTGAGCTCCTTCCACACACAATCTTTTTTAAAATTATTATTATTTTGGTTTTTAAGATGAAATCCCATTAAAAATGCTTGAGCTGGTCTTGAACTCATGATACTCCTGCTTCTGCTTCCCTAATAGCTAGGATTACAGGCATGTATTGCCACACCTAGCCTCAAACCTACATTTTTTTCCCTTAGCTTTTGTTCTAGTCTTTCCGTGGTTTTGTTTTTGTTATTGTTATTGTTTTGACTGGTTGTGGAGCTTGAACTCGGTCTGGGCACTGTCCCTGAGCTTTTTCACTCAAGGCTAGCATTTGACAACTTTGAGGCACAGCTGTACTTCTGATTTTCTGGTCGTTAATTAGAGATCAAGAGTCTCATGGAATTTTTCCTGCCTGGGCTGGCTGAGATCCCCAGATCTCAGCTTCCTGAGTAGCTTATATTACAGGCATGAGCAACCAGTACTCAGCTTCTTTGAGTATTGTTAGACCTCTTAAGCAAATATGCTGCATGGACTTTTCTGTCTTCAAAGAAAACATTTGATTAATAAAATGAAATGTTATATAAAGTAGTTAACAATGCATTTAAAAACTGGAGATTAAGGGGAAATTAAAGAAAAACAATTAGTTAAAATGAGCCACAACACATGCTGTGTCCTCCTGCACAAACTGTACAGTACAAGTGTCATGGCTAAATTGGCCTGTTGCCTTTGAGTATGCTCTTTATTTGGTCTGAAATACTTAGAGGCCATTATAGTGAGAACCCTAACTCGGTGGGGGGGAAGGGGGGCATTTGTGGACAGAGCATAGAGCGTGCAGGAGGCTCCTTTGAACAGGTATGTGCCGCACATGTGGTTTTTACACTTGCTGGCTTTGCCATTGGGTGTCTGAGGCATCAGACCACAGATTCCAAGTTGCTGTTTCTATTTCTGGTCTGAACTTTGGAGCAAACCAGGATGCAGAATCTCAGGAGAGGTTAGAGACAGGAATAAGTGCTGGAATCCTACAGACAATGTAAGAGGAGGTATTTTTTTCTTTGAAGAACCCTGAGTTTATAATTCCATCCTTAGATTTCTCTGTTATGATATCATATAAGCTATATACATATATAATTTATATAAAAATTCCATATTATTTAAATATAATAAAATATATTTTATATATTATATATTTATAATACACAAGATATGGATGACATTTATATTAATGTTATATTTAAGTATTTCATGTTATTTATATGTTTAATATTTATATTATATATTACAGTCAGTATTTATAATATGTATATATATAATTCTGTTGAATTTGAGTAAACAGGGATGCTTTAACCTATTATTCCATTTAGCAGATTATATTGATTCTTTTTTCAGTGTGTATTTAAATAAGCAATTTAGTAATATCCTAAGCAGAGAAAAATCTTTGGGGCAATATGCAGAAAGTGAAAGTGTGGAGCTGAGTTCTACTGTAACTGCTAAGTGTGGGACAAGCCATCATAGCATGGAATCATAGAAGTCCTAGTTCAGGCCCATGTGGACAATACCTGAGGCTGAAATTTGGTTGAGGGTAGTGTGAGGTATAAAGATGTGGAGGATGAGTAAGGGCATCATTTAAGGTATATACTAGCCCCTATTCTGTCTCGTGGAATTTATGCCAAGGAATTCCCTTTGGCTGAAGCTGCTGAGATGTTATGTGGTAGCTTGCAGGACAGCTAGGTTCCTTGGCCACTGCTACATCCTTTGCAAGCTTTTCCTACTCTGCAGGTGTTGCATTCATCATAGTCTTCCCTACAACCTGGACCAAACAGAAGTATCCTGTTACCAAATACTAGGATGCAGCAAGATGCCCCATGCTGTCCCTTTCACAGCCTCTATTTCTGTCAAAAGTATTTTCTCTTTCTCTTTCCTATGTTTATCTTCCTTCCCACTAGTCACATCCTAGTCATCTTCCAAGAAACTCTTCCTAACCACATTAGCCTTTACTCTTTCTCCTTAAAGTCTGTAGGACCTTCCCAGTCTATTAGACATATATCCAGGACCCTGCTTCATCTGCCTCTGCATTCCCTGATCTATCTGGTCTGCCTGCCAGACCTCTGCTAACACATGGTAGAGCATGTGATGCTTGGGAAAGTGCTTCAGAACAAGTCTACTTGAAACTGGTTTTTACCCTAGGCCCAATTCCAGGGTCCAGCAAATCACCCCTATATTGCCAAACAAAGAGACATAAAAAGCAGAGAAAAATTTGTCACATGGCAGCACTTAATAACATCTTCAGTCAGTCTACAACCAATAGACATTGGTTATAGTCTAAATAGAATTGGGGACAGGGGGTGAGAAAGGTTTATATAGTTAAAACATTCCCAAAATCACAAATGTGCTCTCACTGACCATTAGCTCAATCTTTGTCCTTCGACCAGATCAGGAAAAGTTATTACTTTTCCATTGGAACAGAATAGAGCCAAGTTACTAGTAGGTGGTCTTGAGTTTTGTTTTTTTTTTTAAGATGATAAGATAGCATTGTTTGTTTGAGGACCAATTCGTCCTTTGTCACAAGTTATTTAGCAGTGAATTGGTGAATCTTATTCTTTGAGGAGCCCAAGGTGATGGTAAAGTGATTGCAGTAGGGAATATCTCAGATAAAAGGGCACATATGAGGAGCGTGGGACTGAGTGTTCAGCTTTTAGCTAATTCACAAGGCCCAGCAAAAGCATCTTTTAGATTACCTCTTAAATGCTCCTGAGTAGGAAACAATTGAGAAGTAGGAGACCAAGATGTTTGTCTCCTAACTGCATACTAAGTAATGTGCATTTTTTGAGGACATGAGTGTTCTCTTACATAGCACAGTACAGTTGTCAAAACTCAGGAAATTTAGCTAGGTATAGGGGTCACTTCTGTAATTCCAGCTATTTGGGAGGCAGCAATCGGGAGGATCAAGGTTGAGGCCAGCTTTGACAAAAGTTCGTGAAACCTATGTCAACCAATAGCTGGACATGGTGGCTCAGGTCTGTGATTCCACCTACCCAGGAAGTATAAATAGAAAAATTGCCATCTAGGCTGACATAGACAAACATTAAAGACCATATCTCAAAAATAACTGAAAGCACAAAGGACTCAGCATGGCTCATGTGGTAGAGAACCTGCCTAGCAAGGCATGAGGCTCTGAATTCAAACCCCAGTACTCCCCCCACCTAAACAAAAGCAAAAACGAACTCAGAAAATGTAACATTAATATGTTAATGTATATCCATATTCAGATTTCATCAGCCAACTAAAGACTGGCACAGCTAATTTTTCCTGGTCCAGGGTCATACTTCACATCTAGTTGCCACATCTGTTTAGTCTTTCTTAGTCTTGAATAGTTCTTCAGCCTTTCTTTGTCCTTTTTTTTTTTTTCCCGGGTCCGGTCCTGGGGCCTAAACTCTGGGCCTGGGTGCTGTCCCTCAGCTCTTCAGCTCAAGGCTAGCGCTCTACCACTTGAGTCACAGCGCCACTTCCGGCTTTCTTCTTTTTGCTTATGTGGTGCTGAGGTATCGAACCCAGGGCTTCATGCATGCCAGAGATTTTAAAGAATTCCTAGATTGGGCTGTTGAGTTTATTTGATATCTGTCTTCTTGTGATTATGTCCAGCTTACATGTTTTTGGTAGAGATGTTGATGCAGCCTAGTGAATCCCAACCTTAAGTCCCTCAGTGAAATTATGTTTGTTTTTTTTTTTCTTTTGTAACTAAAAAGTAACTTACAGGGAGGAGATGCTTTCTTTTTCTTTCAATGCTGAAAATTGAACCTTGGTCCTCACCCATACTAGGCAACAAGCATCCATGCTACTAAGCTACAGCCTCAGAGTGTTCTTTTGAAACTGCAAACAAAATATATTCTTAGTGCTGTTTGTAAACCCTCCCTGGTTGGAAAGTTATGGCATAAACAGAGAGAAGGTACTGTAGCCAGTTGGGTCTAGGAACTCTTTTGATGACTGAGACTTATTTGTAAAGGGCTTATTAATTGCCTAGTTTTTGCATATGGTAACTCCTTTACTCTTCATATTAGTCCTCTAAGATAAATACTTTTATTGTATTTTAAACTTTAAGAAACTGTGGCACTAAGCAGTTTAGTGACTTGTCCAAGGTTATGATAACCCCTTAAATGGCAAAACAAGATTCATACCCGATGGATCTTATTGCTTCCCTGGGCTTTCCTCTACTATTTGTTGTATGTAGTATACCCTTGCACTACATAATACAGGATACTACTTCCTAACTCTTGCAGGCCTCCTGTTTCCCTCTACAAGTAGTCATCTTCAACACTGTTTGCTCATTGACCCTGACCTGCTTGGATTTTTCATTGAGAATACCAGTGCTGTCTTTTCTGGATATGGTAGATGGAGTGGGAAAAGCCAAAGACTTGTCATTTTGAAATTGGAATCCAGTGGGGCTTCCATTGAAGCCAGAGTAATGCTCCTGTATAGCTAAATTTGACACTTGCACTTGTACACAAGTGGATGAAGAAGCTTTTGCCCATGAAGGAATAAATGGTATGAAACTTGCCCTTTTTTAGAATAACCAGGACAGAGACTAGAATATATGAAACATTTGAGGACAACCACTGTAGAAAAATATATGAAATATTTTAAACATTGGACAAGCTGCTCATACAAGTAATTCCTGAGGGAAAGGAAATATGAAGGTGAGCCTGTGATCTTCCCCTAACATTCTGCCTAGAGGCAACTTCTACTCTCATGGTAGTGAGGAGGAGCAACTGGGCTTTTACACAGAGGAAAAGCTTTAGACATTACTCTGGGGTTCCTTGAGATTTTTGGTGAATACTCACTCATCTGTGTGGCTGGGGTGAAACCAGTGAAGCAAAGGAGAGAACTGCTGGTAGCCATAAGCGGAGCAATTTCTAGGACCAGGAGACATCACAATTCTTTGTAATGATAATGGCCAGGCCGAAGATAGTGACAGATGGGCCAAAGAAACTAATTTCCCTTCCCCAATTAGTCAGTTCTAGCAAGCAGTCAGTTTCCATAGCAGTAGATACCTGTCCTCAAATTCAGTCCCATTATGTTTGACATTATCTTCTTGGAGTTAGTGTCAGTTGTGACTCAGACTGCATGTCCTATTGCTTTTAAGTTCCTGGTGGTTATATTTGAGGTTCTGACCCACTGGCTAGACATCAAGGTTCCCTCAACCATCAACCTTGGTTCAATTAACTTGCTGCCCAAGTAGCTCACAGAATTCAGGAAAGCATATCCTTAGATCTGGTGGTTTATTGCAAAGGGTACCAATGAGAGATGTTTAGGATAGAATGCTTATGATCTTTGCAGATGTACTGCCTCCAGGAACCTCCAGGTATTTAGTTACCTGGAAACTCCAAATCTACTTTTGGGGCTTTATGGAGATTTTGCATAGGCATGGTTGAAACGTGAATGACCATGTTGAAATGTGATTGAGAAAAACACTATGACCTAATACACAAGTAGGGAAAAGCCAACAAGGCCTTTCCAGATTCTTCAGTAGGATTCCTTCTAAAATGAGAGTCTTAAAATCTACAGGCAGACAATGTAGGTAAAAGAATTTATTTATGACCAAGTAGAGACAGGAAGGTAGGAGAAAGTTATATTTTTTTGTCCCATCTTGGGAGAAAGAAATTCCAGTTGGCCAATCTTGAAGAAGAAAGTAATGAGCCAAGAACTATGAACCAGATGCGTGTGTGTGTGTGTGTGTGTGTGTGTGTGTGTGTACGTACCACAGTATACTATAAAAATAGACTAGGAATACATCACAGATCATGTTGAAATGGGAATGAAAAAGAAAACAATCTTTCTGACCGTGGGCAAAGATTTCTTAGGACATAATAGCCTGAGCTATTAAAAAATCATAAACTAGATTTCATAAGAATTCATATTTCTCAAAATACACTATTAAGGGAGCTGGGAAGGTGGCTCAGTGGTAGAGTGCTTGCCTTGCATGCATGAGGCCCTGGGTTCGATTCCTCAGCATCACATAAGCAGAAAAAAAAAAAAGCTGGAACTGGCACTGTGGCTCAAGTGGTAGAGCGCTAGCCTTGAGCTGAAGGGCCAAGGGACAGCATTTAGGCCCAGAGTTCAGGCCCCACTACTGACCAAAAAAAAAAAAAAAAAAATACACTATTAAGAAATAAAATGTAGGAAAAGGAAGAGAGGGAAATGAAGAATTATTATCAGAGGGCACAAAGTTTCAAACAGGAGGATATGTTTTGAGACCCCTTGCATTGCAAGTGACTATAGTCAGGAATAATTTATCATATATAGAGTGAACATCCAAAATCCAACATGACACTGAAAAAGTTTCAGATTTTGGATTAGGGATGCTCAATCAGTGAAGTTTATGCAAGTATTCCAAAATCTGAAAAATAAAAATCTGAAATACTTCTGATCCCAAGCATTTCAATAAGGGATACATAACCTGTACTTCAGAATAGCAGCGAT
This sequence comes from Dipodomys spectabilis, assembly GCF_019054845.1. Classification (NCBI taxonomy): domain Eukaryota; kingdom Metazoa; phylum Chordata; class Mammalia; order Rodentia; family Heteromyidae; genus Dipodomys; species Dipodomys spectabilis. The sequence continues at coordinate 6,089,323 of NW_024870731.1, forward strand.
AGTAAATTTCAGATGTCTCACTACAAAAAATGGTGAGGGGGCTGGGAAGGTAGCTCAGCGATAGAGTGCATGCCTTGCAAGCATGAGGCCCTGGGTTCGATTCCTCAGCACCACATAAACAGAAAAAGCCGGAAGTGGCGCTGTGGCTCCAGTGGTAGAGCACTAGCCTTGAGCTGAAGAGCTGAGGGACAGTGCCCAGACCCAGAGTTCAGGCCCCATGACTGGCAAAAAAACAAAACAAACAAAAAAATGGTGAGGTTACAGATATGCTAATTAGCCTCATTTAGTCATTTCACATTGTATATGTATATAAAGCATTATTCTGTACCCTATAAATAGTTATGACTTGTCAATTAAAAATAATGTTGATTTTTAAAGAAAAAAGCATGCTACAAACTAGGTGAAAATATTTACAACATGAATGTATGTGACCACCTGCTTTAAGCAATGAAAAGACATTTAACAAGACAAAAATGCAGTTTAAAAATAGGCAGAGGAGCCGGGCGCTGGTGGCTCACACCTGTAATCCTAGCTACTCAGGAGGCTGAGATCTGAGGATCGCGGTTCAAAGCCAGCCTGGGCAGGAGAGACCGTGAGACTCCTATCTCCAATAAACCACCAGAAAAAAAACGGAAGTGGCGCTGTAGCTCAAGTGGTAGAGCGCTCGCCTTGAGCTGAAGAACTGAAGGACAGCGCCCAGGCCCAGAGTTCAAGCCCCACGGCCGACCAAAAAAAAAAAAAAAAATAGGCAGAGGAAAGCCAGGCACCAGTGGCTCACACCTGTAATCCTAGCTACTCAGGAGGCTGAGATCTGAGGATCGAGGTTCAAAGCCAGCCCTGGCAGTAAAGTCCGTGAGACTCTTATCTCCAATAAACCACTAGAAAACCAGAAGTGGTGCTGTGGCTCAAGCAGTAGAGCACTCGCCTTGAGCTGAAGAGCACAGGGGCAGTACCCAAGCCCAGAGTTCAAGACCCACGACCACCAACAACAAAAATAGGCATAGGATATGGATAGACATTTCTCCAGAGAAGATACACACATCGTAAGTAAGCATATGTAAAGATGTTCAGTCTTCATTAGTCATCAGGGAAATGGAATTTAAAATAAGGAAGATACCAGTATACACCCACAATAATGGCTAAAATTTTAAAAGACTGATGAACAATAACAAGTTTAGAAGAAAATACAAACTTTGGAGCTGTCATACATTGCTCTTGGAAATACAAAATGACACAACCACCTTGGAAAACTATTTGACAGTTTCTTAGAAAACTTCTGGTTCCATACAGCCCAGCAGTTTCACCTTTATGTTACCCAGGAGAAAAGAACACATGACCACTGAGAAATTCATGTATGAATATTCATAGCAGCTTCATTCATAATTGAGTCAAATTATAAACAGTCCAAATGTTCATCAATACATGATTCAATATGCAAATTACAGTCTTCATATCATATAATAAATGTCAGGGATAAATTACTGCTACATGCAACAACATTATTGAATCCCATGACTAAATGTGCTGAGCAAATGACTCCATTTATAAAACTCTAGAACAAGGAATTCTAATGCATAATAAAACAAATTCGTGGTTATCTTGGAGTAGTAGATAGACTGACTGCAAAGGGACTTGAAAGAACTTTCTGAGGTGATGGAAATTCCTGTAGCTTTATTATAGATAAAGTCACTACAACTCATTCAAGTTAATTTATTATGTAGGTATATTTTTGGATATGTAAATTATACTTCAAAATTTAAAAGAAAAGCAGAATCAAATCCTCAGGCAGATAAACTGCTCTACAAACTTCTTGCTCAAATTTCAATACTCATTAAAGGAAGATGACAAAATCTAAACAATAGTGTCACTAACAATCATAATACATAACTCCAATTAAAATTTTTTGGACATAAAAATCAGGAAATTCTCGCTGGGTGCTGGTGGCTCACATCTGTAATCCTAGCTACTCAGGAGGCTGAGATCTGAGGATCATGATTCAAAGCCAGCCTAGGCAGGAACATGAGACTCTTATCTCCAATGAACCACTAGAAAACTGGAGGTGGCGCTATGGCTCAAGCGGTAGAACACTCGCCTTGAGCTGAAGAGCACAGGGACAGCGCCCAGGCCCAGAGTTCAAGCCCCACATCCGACAAAAAAAAAAAAAGGGTGGGGGGATGGGAGGAGAATGGGAAAGGATGGGAAGGGGAAACAAAGGAGGAGACGATAATGCTTGATAAGAAATGTACTCATTATCTTGCCCATGTAATTGTAACCCCTCTGTGTTACACAATTAAAAAAAAAAAAAAAAGGAATCAGGAAATTTAACCTGTAGTCAGAAAAGTCAGTCACAATAAGTAGACCAAAAAATTACAGAGATTAGAGAATGAGCTAAGATTATTTATTCATGTATTCATTTATATTTGTGCCAGTTCTAGGGCTTGAATTCAGGGCTTGGGCATTGTCCCTGAGCATTTTTGCTTTAGACAACACTCTACCACGTGAGCCACAGCTCTACTTCTCTCCTTTTTCTTTTTCTTTTGTCAGTCAGGGGGACTGAACTCAGAGCCTGTGTGCTCTCCCTGAACTTTTTCACTCAAGGCTAGTACTCTACTTTGAGCCACAGCACCACTTCTACTTTGAACCACAATCTTCAGATTTTAGCCTCCTGAGTATGAGTAGTTAAGATTACAAACATGTGCCACTGGTGTCCAATTTATCTAAGAGACTTTTAAAAATAAGTATACTGAGGTTTTAAAGAAAATCTAGATCATAATGAGTAGCATTAGAGGAAGATATTAAAGTGAACCAAATGGGACTTTTAGAAAGAGACATGGAATTTTTGAGAAATTCACTGGGTAGATTTCAAAGAAAATTAAACTCTGTTGAAGAATAGATTATTGAACTTTGCAATTTAACAACAGAACTTTACGGATTGAAGCACAGAAAGATGAAAAACTGAAAGAATAATGACTCATGGAAAAATCTCAGAAGACTAGTATATAATTAGATTTCCAGAAAAGAGAAGAGAGAGTAAAAAAGTATTTGAAAAAGTAATGACTGCACATTTTCCAAAGCTGTCGAAACCTATAAACAGAAATCCAAGAAGCTTAATGAACTCCAGGTTGGATATGCACAAAGAAAATCACACTGAGCCATAGTGAAATGAAAGTATTGAAAAATAATGACAAAACTAGGTACTGTTGGCTCACACCTATAATCCTAGCTACTCAGGATGCTGGAATCTGAGGATCACAGTTCAGAGGTAGTCAGGGCAGGAAAGTCTATGAGACTTTTATCTCCAATTAACAACCAGGAAACCAGAAGCAGAGCTGTGGCTCCAAGTGGTAGAGCACTAGCCTTGACCAAAAAGAGCTTAGGAACAGTGGCCAAGCCCTGAGCTCAAGCCCCCTGACCAACAACAACAACAACAACAACAAAAATCACAATGACAGGAAAAAAAACTATAAAAGCAACCAGAAGAAAAAAGGCATTATATGCAGATAAATGAGTTAATGTAGAATTTTTATGAAATTACTCAAATCAGAATGTAATGAAACATCATTAAACTGCAGAAAGTAAAACCTGTCAAAGTTTATTTCTGTATCCAGTGAGAAATGAAGGCAGATTTTTTTAATGGATAGAATCACTTGAATCCTTCCTTATACAAAGTAATTCTATTTTTTTTTATTTTTTGTGCCAGTCCTGGGGCTTGAACTTGGGACCTGGGTGCTGTTCCTTAGCTCTTTTTGCTCAAGGCTAGTGCTCTGCCACATGAGCTACAGCTAAACTTCTCCCTTTTTTGGTAGTTAATTGGAGATTAGAGTCTTACAGACTTGCTTGTCAAGGCTGGCTTTGAACCTTGATTTTCAGAGCCTCTTGAGTAGCTAGGATTACCAGCACCTGGTGTGATTCTAGTTCTTATAGTGACCACTTCAGCCTAGTTCCTAAGCCTGATTATACATTTGGTATCTTTAGATAGTCATAGCAGTTAAGTGTGATAGAAAATTACCTGCGTGGGGAAAGATTGAGTTGCTTTCTTAACATTGAAAACTACTGCTATCACAATAGCAAAAAAAAAAAAAAAAAGTGCAGTTTTCAACTCCTAGAGAAGCCATGTGGGAAATCTCCAGTCCCTTTCTCCATGTGCTGTGTCAGGTCCAAAGCCCATCTAGATAGCCCTCTATGGCATCATTTGGGTCAAGCGGCCCCCGTTAACATATGTTTCAAGGGTGGGAGGTGGGGGGTTGTTAGTATTGTTTTCTTTGAAGTATTGAGGGTCAAACCCAGGGCCTTGTGGAACTAGGCAAGTACTACTACCATACCCTCTAGCCTTGTAAGCTGCTTCTTCAATTCACTGATATGATGCTCCCTGGTTTGGGTGAATAAGAGAAAGAATTGAACTTAAATCATAGGTTTAGTTTTGGAAGAAGAGGGCAAAGGAAGTCTCCTTTAAGGATGGAAAAAACCTTGTAAATGTGTACTTGTAGTCCTATCTTCTTTTTTTCTGCCTTTGAAGTCTGTTAGCCAAATAGATCATCTCACTTTTAAATTGAAAGCAGTTCAGAACATGAACTTTTGCTTCAAGTTCACCCAGGAAAAGTATACATATGCCATAATCAGTAAAAACTTCTTGAGAACTTAGAGTGGCAAATGTGGCAGCAAGCCTCCGTGCTGGTCCCCAGTCTCCTCTCACATTGTATCAAGGTTAGCCTGTGTGATCAATCAAATGTCAGAAGCAGTGCTTGGCATTGAGATTAACTTATTAATAGGACTTCCAACTTGGGGTATGCCCTCTTGCTTGTTCCCAATAAGCTCACTTGTTTGAGGAAAGCCAGCTGACATGATTGAGGACACTCAAGCAGTGTAATGGAGAGCCCCATGTGGGAGAAGCTAAGGACTCCAGGCCACAGCCTTCTCTGGAGTGGATGGATCCTCAGGCAGGGCTTCAGATGATGCAGCCCTGGCTGATAATTAACCTGTAGACTTACAAGAAATCATGTCAGACTATGCAGCTAAGACAGTGAATTTTGGAGTCATAGTATATATATATATATATATATATATATATATATATATATATATATAGTAAAGCTGAAGTTAGAAAATTAATCACTGTTCTCCAAGAGACTGCAGTCTGTTTAGGATAACAGATTACTTGAACAAACAACTATCCTAGGCTTGTGTGCTGAATGGGCAAAGGTTGATCCCCCTTTTTTTAATCTACTTACAAATGGAAATGTAAGAACTTAGTATTTGGATGTCATCTTGTGAGCAGGCCTATTAGAATCCCACTAATAGGCATGGAGACTGAGGAATCCTGAAAGATTTAAGTGTATGTGTAATGAATTATGGGGGTTAGGGATTAAACAAAGCACTTTCCACTTATTATAAGGAACATGCTCTACCACTTGAACCACACACACAGTCTTTGCCTTTTTAGTTTGTTTTTCTAGATAGGATCTGGAGTTAATTTTGCCAAGTTGGTGTCAGACTACAGTTCTCCTACCTTTATATCCCAAGATTTGGGACTACAGGCATGAACCATCATACTCATCATGAACACTTTATTCTAACTTGTGCCTGTTAGCATGGGAGGGGGCCCTGGCCTGTCTGGTGGGTCTGAGGAGCTTATTCACACAGGGATAACAGTGTAATGATGATCTTAAACTTACCTTAGTAGAGACTCAGTGTGGTACTGTGGTTCAAAGTGCTCTAGCACTGCATTTTGAACCTTGAGCAAAAAGACTCAGGTCCTGAATTCAAGCCCCACATCTGACAACAAATATATAAACAAATACATAAGTAAGCACATAAATAAAATAAACTTTCTGGTCTATAATCTCTTTCATTGAAGAAAGCCTTTTATAGCTAGGTGCATAGCAACTCAAGAAGGTGATTCAAGCTGCATCATAGTCATAAATTGACACGTTGAATTGAAACACTTTTGTACAACTACTTAATAAATTTTTAAAAAGGAACAGGCTGAGATTGAAAATCACAGTTTGAAGCTAGCCTGGACAAACAAACTTTAGAGACTCTTACTTCTATCCAGCAAAAACAACTAGAAATAGAAGTGTGGCTCAAGTGGTAGAACTACAGCAGTGAGCAAAAAAGCCAGGTAAGAGTATGAGATCATGAGTTCAAGCTCCAGTACCAGCACATACACCCCTCCCCCCCAAAAAAAGACATTTTGGGGTTGGTTTTTCATCACTGTGACAAATACCTGAGAGAAACAATTTAAAGGAGGAAGGATTTATTTTACTCCATTTCAGAGGTTTCAGTCCATGGTCAGGTGGCTCCACTGTTTCTGGAACAGGAAGCAGAACATTGTGGAGCAGAACAAGTTTGTGGCACAGAGCTACTTACCTCAGGACAGATAATAAGCATGAGATGGGGAGGGGCCATGGTAAGAAACAGCTCTCTAAGGAAACACCTTCAATGACCTACTTCCTTCAGCAACTTCCAAAATAGTGCCACCAGCTGGAGAACAACCCTTCAACACAATGAGCTATAACATTCTAACTTAGATCATTAAAATGTCCATGTCCAAGAATCCCCAAAGTTGTAATGTTCTAGCATTGCTCAAAAGTTTAAGTCCAAAGTCTCCTCTAAGACTCAGGACAGATTCTTAGCTGTAAGTTCCCACAAAATAAAAAAGCAAGTTATGGTTTTTTGTTTTTTGTTTTTTGTTTTTTGTTTTTGTCGGTCGTGGGGCTTGAACTCTGGCCCTGAGGGCTGTCTCTGCACTCTTCAGATAAAGGCTAGCGCTCTACCACTTGAGCTACAGCGCCACTTCCGGTTTTCTAGTGGTTTATTAGAGATAAGAGTTTCAGGGAGTTTCCTGCCTGGGCTGGCTTTGAACCACGATCCTCAGATCTCAGCCTCCTGTGTAGCTAGGATTACAGGCATGAGCCACCGGTGCCCAGTGCAAGTTATGTATTCTAAGATATAGTATCACAGAGTATTTCCATTCCAAAAAGGAGGAATGGGCTATAGAAAGGGAGGAATAGGGTATAGAAAGGAAGACTTCCACTGATACATAGGATATCAAGCTCCAAAGAGCTTGGCAACCTCACCCTATGGCCTTGCTGACCACAGGCCCACATGCCTCTTTCTTGGGCTGGCTCTGCTTGCTATCTATGGTCTTTTTGGGGTCCCTATTGCATCTTCAGCTTCACTCCCAATTTCACATATTACCCTCTCAAGACTGCATTCAAGGACTCCAACTCAACTTTGTCATAGATTGCCTGACTTCCCAAGCCTTCCTTTGAAATCTGAGTGGAAGTCTCTATTTGCACTTTTGCAAAACCAGTACTATGTGGATAACAGCCTGCGATAGCTGGGCTCCTAAGGACCACAGCTGTACTGGCCTTTGAGTGATGGGTGGCTGAAGATTCATTGTGAAATGAATTTTGGAGAAACAACTTTCTAGATAGCCCTCTATGGAATTAACTGACCTCCACATTCCGTTCTTAAATTGATACTTTTATACCCTGTAACCTGAGATGAGTGGAATCCAACCAATTCTTGAGATACTTTGAAGGCTTCTTTCCTATTAACACAGTGGAAAATAGTAGCATCTTAATGGCACTAATTATTCAGAAACCATGCCTTCCAGCTGGGCGTAGTAGCACACATCTCTAATCCTAACATTCCACAGGAAGAAGGATCAAACGTTTGAGGCCCCCTTGTGCTACTTACTGAAATTCTGTCTCAAGCAAGTAAACAGTACCAAAAGAGCTGGGCATGATAGCTCATGCCTGTAATCCTAGCTACTCAGGAGACTAAAATGTCAGGATTGTGGTTTGAGGCCAGCCTGAGGAAAATGTTTATGAGATCCTGTGTCCAATAGGAAAGGCTGGATGAGGTAAAATATGAAGCTATAATATGAAGTATAAACAAGAGGATCATTGTCCCGGCTGACCCAGGCAACAGCAAGACCATAAAACAAAAACAACGAGCAAAAAATGACTAGAGGCATGTCTCAAGTGGTAGAGTACCTACCCTGAGTTCAATCCTAAGTACAGCCAAAACATCCAAATATGCTCTTGTAGCCTCAATTTTAAGTGTTTTTGTTATGATAGTATTGCGGTAATATCTTGGTATATCTCCAGCGCTTTTAGAATACATCCCTTGAAGTACATTGCAGGCTAAAGAGCACTTAAAATTTTGATAGACCTTACCAGATTGATCTTCGAATAGCTGTACTAGTTTACTCTTCTGGAATATGTTTTCTCTGTAACTTTTTATTTGAAAAATGTTAAACCTATTGGAAGTCTTACGTAATGGTTATAATGAATCCCTAATATCCTTCACTTAGTCTGTCGGTTATTATGTTTCCATATGAATTCGTTTGCTTGGGCTGCCACAACAGAATATCAGACTGGGTGTCCATTTTCTCTGTAGGCTGGAAGTCCTAGATGAGGTATTAGTTGGCAGGTTTAATTTCTTCTGAGGCCTTTCCTTGTAATCCTTGTGTGGTCTTTTCTTTATATACTCATATGTTTGTATCCTAATCATTTCTTAAAAGCATACCAATCATATTGGGTGAGTGTCTCATTTAACCTTGATTGCCTCATATATAAATAGTCACACTTTGGGGCAGCAGCAGTTAGGGTGTTAGTATATGAATAGAGGATGAAGCCAGTAGTGTAGTCGTAGTAGTATAGTATAATTGTAAATGTGGATTTATTGTTACTTCCATTTATTTGTAGTTATAATTTTATCATTTGTGATGTATATTTAAAACATAATTATATATAATGTGTCATTTCTCTTTTAAACTATTTGATAGGAAATTGCTGCCACTCATACTTCAGGTATATCTTTTAGGAAAGAGAATATCCTCTTTTGGTTGATGTTTCGCAGTCTCCTTGAGGCCAAAGAGCTAAATGAGCATGATGTAGCTCTGATTCTGGCTGGAGGGACCATTTTGTCTCAAGCCCCCAGTCCCTCATTTAAAAGTTAGTATACTTGTGGGAAGGAGCCTCCTGCTTTTGAGTGCCATTCTGGCCAACAGAACCTCAGGGCCTCACTTCCGATTCTTGGGCATTGTTGAGGTTTTGGATCTGTGATGTGTCAAGAAAAGACAGACCTCCTTGAAATTCCATCAGCTTTCTGGTCTGTATATCATCATGTCTCTCCAAACATCAGACTTGTTTTTTCAATTCCTTGTATAGACAGACCTTTCTCTGCCAGATGTGGACTGCCTATATGTATTGAGAGTTGAGTTTATTTAGGCACCATTTTCTCCTTCCCTGTCACCTTGCTCCTCTTGAAACCTCATTGGCAGCTTGGGACTCCACCAGAAGTTGCTTCTGACCTGCTACCAGTTGTTAAGAAGCATACTTCAACCCTTGCATTAGGGTCTGTTTCAATACTTTTGCGTAGGTAAACAGCACTTTCAGTGTTTGTTTCAGTAAACAGAATTGAAGAAACACTTGCTGAGAGCTTCAGGAGGCTTGCTAAATCAATTCCATCAAGTCTGAATCTCCTTAGGATCTTCCCTGCCTCTTATTTTACTACAGAATTCACTCCAGACTCCTTGGTTAAGTACTCAAGACACTTTTTCAAGTGGCCCTACTCCCTTTGTCACCCTCTTAGCTGTTCTTTCTCCAGCAGGTTTTCTTGTTAATCTGCTGTATTGAGCCAAATTAGATTATGACAAACATACTCTTCCATGCTCTGTACCTGTACCTATGAATTCCTACCTTTGGCTCTGCCAGAATACATCTTCTATCTCCTCACTAGTTAGCTTGGTAAATTCTTACCCAGACTTCAAGACCTGGCTTGATTATTTCCATCAGAGAAGCCTGTCCTAACTGCTTGCCCTTCCTGCAGGCAGGCAGGTCTGGTCATTCTTTGACCTTAGACTTGCCTCTTCTTTAGTACTTCTATATGTCTGATCTCTAGTTGCTAGGCAGCTGACTTCACTTTTATATCCCCAGTGTCTGGCTTGGAGTGGGCATGTTGTAAAACTGCTGATTGGATAAGTGGGAGTATATCCCATAAGTTAGAAGCAACTACATTCTATTTTGTTGCTTCTAGTAGTATCTCAGTAAGCCTTGTCACAAGAAGTTTGCATACCTGTGAGGAGTCATTCTTCATAAGTTTCCACTTCTGAATAACCCATGGTACTAGTCCTCAGCAACACAGGGCCTCTGTGAGCTGCACTGGGCTTACTGTATGTTGTTATATGTTAAAAGAACGTGCCAATGAGTAGCAAAGGCCTTGGCCTATAAATCCTAGCTGCTCAGGAGGCTGAGACCTGGAGAAAGCCAGCCCAGAGAGAAAAGTCTGTGTATCTCCAATTAGCCAGCAAAAAAGACTGGAGGCATACTCAATTTGTCGAGCAACAGCCATGAGTAATCAAGCTGAATGAGATCACAAAACCCTGAGTTCAAGTCCCAGTACTAGCACTGAGACAGAAGGACGGAGAGAGAGGGAAGGGAGGGAGGGATAGAGGGAGGGAGGGAGGAGAAAAATAGTAATGTTAACAACCAATTAATAACTCAGTAACTTGTATGTGCATTTTGCTTTGTCATGCTTTGGAAAACAACTAATGCCTTTCTGTCCTTACAGTTAAACGCTTCAGAGAACCAAAGCATGAAAGACGACCATGGAGGATATGGTATGTATTAAAATGTTAACACATTCCTAGAAGGCTTTTAACTGTGTTGGGGGTTTTTGTTTGTTTTAGGGGGAGGATACTTAGAGGGGTACTTAGAGGATAGAATATGAAAATTACATATAACAAAAAGTTACATTTGATTCTTTTGAGTTAATCATTAGAATCAATGTATATCAAAGCACTAAGTTTAGCTTTATTTGTTTAATTTTTTTTTTGGTAGTAATTAGGATTGGAGCCCAGGGCTTCCGGTTGCTAGGGAGATACTTTAACACTTGAACCATGCCTCCAGCCTTTTTGTTTTGGTTATTTTTGAGATAGGATCTCACTTTTTACCTGAGCCAGCCTATACTTCAATCCCTTATTTATGTTTCCCCAGTAGCTGCGATGATGCATGTGTTACCATGCCCAGCATTTTCCGTTGAGATGGGCATCTCATGATGCTTGGAATTGGAATCCTTCTGATCTTAGCTAGGATGACTGTCATATACCAGTAGCCATATGTATAGCTCATAGATTGAGAGAGGGTTTTGCAAACTTTTTGCCCAGGCTTGTTCAAACCTTGAATATTCTAATCTTAGTCTCCTGAATAGAAAGGATTACAGAGGTGAGCCATTAGCACTCAACTAATCTGTCTGTTTCCAATTTTGAAAGATGGAAAATAGTACATCGGTCTCTGTTTCAGGCTTTGGTTTACCATTGTTAGATTATGCTTCAGTTCTTAGATTCAGTAGTTTAAATGTGTACGGAAAAAAGTAATCTGAAGTTTGGAAATTAGTGAGATATATCATATAAATGCCTCTGTCTTCAGAACTACTTTAGGATAAAAGAAAACTATTTTTAAAACAAATATGTGGGGACTTTTCTCCTTACACAAACTGATTTTCTGACAATCCAGCTACCAGACTAAGTGTCTCATACTTTAATTTAATTCTAACACTATCTGGAGTTAGCATACAAGGTGGGATCCTCCAGAACCTACATTCCTAACTTACAAAATCAGGGGGTCCCCCACAACCCTCTCAGAGGAGGCGCTCAAAATTCAGGAAAACATTCACATACACTGGTTCATTATGAAGAATAAAGATTGTGATTCTCATGGCTGTAACAGAATGTTTGACATCCACAACTTTAAAAAAGGAGTTATTAATTTTTACCATTTCAGAGGCACCAGTCCATTATAGTACAGAGAACATGGCATAACAGCAGCTCACATCATGGTGGCCAGGAAACAGAGGAAGGGGAAAATGCAGGATATAACCACAACAGACATGTCTCCAATAGCCTACTTCCGTTCACCACCTTTAATAATGCCATCATATTATGAATCCATCACAGTATTAATTCATCAATAGGTCAGAGTCCTCACCTAATCTCTGGAAATTCCTCCACATATATCCAGACAGTACACCTTTCTAATCTAAGGTTTTTTCCAATACAATCATCTTCCACAAGATGAACAGCTAGTGAAGAGGTATATATAGTAAACAAAACCTGATAGATGCTAAGCATAGGTGCTTCCATGCCTGTGGATTTGGGATGTAAAATACTCTGCATGTATATTTCATCACCAGCTCTAGAGCACTCAGAATTTAAGGATTTTTATAGAAACTTTATCATGTAGTTATGATTTTTTTTTTAACTCAGACTCCAGCCCTTCTCCTTTCCCTGGAGGATGGGGGCACTGAAAGTTTTAAGCTTCTAATTATGGCTTGGTCTTTCTGGTTATTTTCCCTTTTCTGAAGCCCTCCTGGTACCATAGTCACCTCAGTAGAACAGAGATACTCCCATCATCCAGAACATTTCAAAGGAGTAGGAGCCCTTTAACAGGAACTAGGTCAAAAAACAAAACAAAAAATAAGTACAGTGGCTCATATCTGTAATCCTAGCTACTTGGGGAAGAGAGATAGAAAGAAAGATGTTTGAAGCCAGTTTGGGCAAAAAGTTAGATCCTATCTCAAAGAACAAGCTGGGCCTAATGGTCTGTACTTGTAATCCTGAGAAGTAGAAGTTAGGAAGTAGCTGTTTAAGTCCAGCCCTAGGCAGAAGTTTGAGAGGTTTAGGAGCCAATCTGAAAAAATAAAGCCTAAAAGAGTTAGGGACCAGTTCTCAAGTGTTAGGGTATCTGCCTAGCAAGCATGAAAGACAAAAGATGCCCCTAGCATCGTTGGCATATGAGAAATTTCAATGGGTTTGGGAGCTCTGGGTCAGAAATAAGGAAAGAATCCAAGTGTGGTCTCCTTACAGATACTTCAATACATATTTGTCAGCATTATTTCACATAGAATGACCCTACAGTGGCAGTTTTTTATTCATAATATGAACAAAACTGAGCTTCAGAAATAGATTCCATGGCTGGGATGTAGCTCAGTGGCAAAGCGCTTGCCTAGCAAGTGCAACGTCCTGGGTTCCATCTCCAGGACCATAAAAGAAAAGACAAAAAATACAGTTTAAAAAAAAAAAGAAATAGATTCCAGGGACAAAAGTCTAAAATAGTAAGTCACTTGGAAGAACAACCCCTCAGGATAGCCTGGTGCCTGTAAGCCACCTTTGTAAACTGCCTTAAGCTCACTTCTTTTTTTTGGGGGGGGGGTGTCCAGTTGTGGGGCCTGAACTCTGGGCCTGGGTGCTGTCCCTCAGCTCTTCAGCTCAAGGCTAGCACTCTACCACTTGAGCCACAGCACCACTTCCGGCTTTTTTCTTTTTGCTTATGTGGTACTGAGGAATCGAACCTAGGGCCTCAGGCATGCAAGGCAAGCGCTCTACCACTGAGCCACCTTCCCAGCCCTTAAGCTCACTTCTGTGCTGACAGAATAGTCATTTCCTTCCAAGTGAGACCTTGATAAATCCTTGTGATAAAAATCCCTTTATAAAATGTTAAGCATCTATTTAATTTACTTGTTCTTATAGACATACTGTTGAATGTAGATAATTCTTACTCTTATTTTCCCCTTTACTGGTTCTCTTTTTTCTGGGTATTTAACTTTTGCCTTAGGACGGGGCAGGGACCTGTTAAAGATCAGATCTGGGGACCCCTTCCCCCTGTGTCTTATGCACATTTGTCCTTGAGTCCCTCCCCTCTGCCACTGAGTTTAGGGATTCTGGCCCAGTCACAAAGTTGGTTTGGATGGTTCTAGTTCTGTTCATTTTTCACAAATTATTACCCCCCTGTCCAGTTGATAACTTTAATGGTTCTTTTGTGCAGGTTTTTAGACACTTCCAAACAAGCCATAGGGATGCTATTCATCCACTTTGCAAATGTGTACCTTGCAGACCTTACTGAAGAGGACCCTTGTTCACTGTAAGTGCCATATATTCACATGTGGTCAGGATCTGTCCTCAGCATGCTTTCTTCTTCTAGCCCTCCCCTTCTAGCTTGGGGAGAATGCCCCCTTTCTCCTTTGTGTTCCTTTGCATGCTGCCATGAACTCATACTAAGTGATCAGTTGGGCCTCAGGGCTTTGACAATTACCCCATTCGTTGACTGTCTGACATTCAGTCTGTCCTTTGTGCCCAGGTTTTTCTATGTCTCCAAAGTTCCCAACAGCTCCTGGCTAAACAGGATAACATTGTAGGAATGTTTCTGTGGCTGGAACAGAGCTTTCCTGTCAACTCAGCCATTCAGAGGCAAAGCCATTATTGACAATTTACCCTAAAGAATATATGTCGTTCAGCCTTGTCAGTGAAGAGTGCCACATAGCACCCAGGGCAATCTGTCTGAAACCTTAATTGGCCCTGAAATTTTGTCCTCGTTGCCAGTCCTTCTGTTAGAAGGTGGAGTGGCAAAGGAGGTGTATTTCCTTCATCCGGGCTCTCTTCTGCCTCCTTTTACATGTGGAGCAGCCTACCCTATAGATACCTTTAATATCCTCACATTATAGTTGGTACAGAATAGTTATAGTTTAAGTCATAGTGTGATGGGCTCAGAGTCCACATGGTGCCCTGCTATCTGCCCATCTCCCATTGGTTGAATACATGGTATAGAGCTTGGCCTTCATTTCCCAAGGCATCAGCCTAGCAGTTTCAACAAGTATTTAGCAAGTGAATGAATGAATGTAATGCCAGCAGGTACATCTGTTGTCCTTGTTGTTTTCAGACTGGCTTTCAGATGTGAGAACTCAGGTGTGAGTAGCACTTGGCATTAATTAGATGTGAGTATCTGAGAGCCATAGCCTTGGGGCAGAGGAGAAATTGCTGTGGAAGCCAGTGCTGTTTTATATCTGGTCTGAGAGTGACACCTTGCGACGTTAAAGAGGAGGGCAGGCAGGAAAAATCTGTCATCCTCCCTTTAGGCTGGTTTTCTGGCCTGCTGGGAACTAAGTATAGCATGTGCTCTCTGATGTTGGAGAGCTGTGCTTATATGGCTATGGCAGCCTTTGTAAAGGTCTCAACTGCTTGGAATCTCCCTGCAGTCCCTCTCAATGTCCTAGAGCTTGTTTTTAAGGTCATGACCTTGTTTGCCATTTTATCTCCTCCAGATTGCTGGTGTTTGTGGCCAGCAGTGCTCATCCATACCTGGTTACAGGGCCTTCAAGGGAGGACAGATGGACAAGGGGCCTCTCCTTGGTGAAGGAAAGTGGAAATGGGCCTTATGAGAGAGCGGTCACTGTGGGCGTGACTTCTAGCCCTCCCTCCAATCGTTGGGCCTTTCCCAAATCAGTAAAGTTCTCTTTAAAGTAACAGCTTATGAGGAAGCTTTGTGAGAGCACACTTCCCTAAGTGTACAAGGCCCTGGATTCTGTACCTAGCACTACAAAAAAGAAGTATGAAAGTGTTGTTAGCACATGATTGCTGATGGAAATAAGCAAGGGCCACATGGCCTGCCCTTTTTGTGTAAGAGACTTCAGGGACTAGTTTGCTGACTATCTTGGGACAGCAACACTGTTGTGGGGCCTCATGGGTTGGACCATTAGGGAGAGAGCAAATTCAGTGAGCGGATTTTTGTTGTTAATTAAGTTTTATTTCCTTGTTGATTTCCTTGGCTGTTCCAAGGTACATTTCCTCTTTTGAATCTTGGCTTTGTCAAGACCACTTGAAGTTCTTCAAGCTTTAGTCCTCCCATTGTTCCCTCAAATTGTTGAATATTAGCATCTTGTTGTCAGGCACCTGGAAGTGACATCCATGACCTCTGCAACTTCTTGTATGGGTACATTTAAGGCTGCCAGCTCCCAGAGCAAGTCTAGGTCAAGGCTTACCATGGTGAGCATTGTACTGAGGTCTCAGCCCAATGGTTCTTGCCCACTGACCATGCCAGTACCCTCTCCTCCTAGGTACCTCATCAACTTTCTTCTGGACGCCACTGTGGGCATGCTGCTTATCTATGTGGGAGTGCGTGCTGTCAGCGTCTTGGTGGAGTGGCAGCAGTGGGAATCCCTGCGTTTTGGCGAATATGGTAACATACCATATATATCTGATGGGGCGTGGTAGGGGCAGCATGCTTCGTGCAACCCACCAAGTAAATGAATCCAGGTTTTGGAAGCTGGTGGCTATCTCTGGCATGTGGAGGAGGTAGCTGGTTTTGAGAACTGAACATCCTCCTCCTCCTCACCTTTGTGGCAGGAGCCAAGAGACACCCTAAACTCAGGGAGAGGCTAAACACTTGCTCCTTCTGCCAGAGGGTACTGGCAGAATCACCTTCAGGACTCCACAGCCACCTCCTTGGGTCAAATTTCCCATAGAGCTCACCCTACCTGCCTAACTGTTGGGAATTCTCATTTTGCTAAAGCTCTTTTTCCCCCCTTAATGCTATACACTTGTGCTTGTCCCATGCTAGACTATTCTGCTGATAGAGCAGAGCTCACACAGCCAGGCATGGGGGTTCATCTCTAAGGCAACCTGTAGTCAAGCTGCCTTGCTTTCTTCCAAGTATGTGCCCCTACAGTTTTCCTCCAGTTGGTATCTGGATGTACCAGTCACATCATCAGAGATGTGATGTCAATCAAGGCTTAAAACAGACGACTTGTGGGTGATGGCTTGTCTTATCAGACTCTCTGAGACACAGCTTGAGTAGGAAGCTGTCTGTATGCTGACTCTGAGCATGAGAAACAACTGGTGTGGCCTTCATGGGGCTGCTGGTCAGCCACCCTCTTTGGGTCCTCACTTGTGTTTCAGGACAAGTTTGAGGAGTCAGAGCTCTATCGTACCTTCCCTGTGAGCCCTGTTGTCTGTAGGCAAGAGCTCTTTTCTCAGCTGGAGTTTTATAATCACAGCCACCCAGGACAAGAGGTGGGGAAGTGGGAATGGAACTCTGGATCCCAATCCTCTTTCCTGGTTAGGCCTCTCAACTCATGGCTCTGGGAGCAGTGGCCACTCACTCCTAAATGGCTGAAGATCCTCAAGGGACTGAGGTGTAAAAGGACAGCTGACTCACAGTGCTAGCTGTGAGTGTTTGGGGAATTTGTAAGAACAAGTAATTATTTATTTCCACTGGGGGGAGATGAGTTCAGGGGAGGGCTTTTCTTAGCCAGTTACTTGATGCTAATGAGTCACTAACTTAAGATAGTGTCCACCACCAACATGTGCCTCCTCGGACTCCAGGGAAGGCTTCTGAGGTGCTCTGAGCCATCAGTTCCTCAGCTTGCAGGATAAAAATGGTCCACACAGTGGACCACCCAGAGGAGTTAAGTGACACACCTAGCCAATGTTTACCTTCTGCAGCAAGATTCTTAAGCCCTCCCACCTCCATGAACAGTATTCACCATACTCCTTTGCTGCCAAGATCCTTTCTGGAAGGCTATATTGACCAGCGCTAACATGGTTCCCCATAGTTAGCTGTGTGACCTGGGAGTGAAGGTCAGGTCTGATCCTGATACACTATGAATTAAAGTACCAACTGTTCACAGACATATTTTATATGTCCCCACAAAAGGAAGAAGGCAGTGGCTGTGTTTGCACCTCCTTCTCCTCCCATATTGCCTACTTTGGCCCCTGTCTTGCCTAAGTCATTGCTATTGGGAACCAGTCTTCAAGACATAGCATCTCCAGAGAAAGTTGCCTATTCTTTCCCCAGACTGACTCCTCAGTTATCTGTTTTCTACTTGTTAATATCTATTGTTTTCTATTGCTGCTGAAACAAATTAGCACAGACTTGACATAATCCAGATTATCTTACAGATCTTTAGAAGTCCAGTGTGTGGTTCTCTTGACTAAAATCAAGGTATCACTAGGAGTAGATCCTCTGGAGGTGTTAGGAAAATTAATTCTGTTGCCCTTTGCAGCCTCTAAAGGCTGTCTGCATTCCTTGGCTCTTGGCTCCCTTCTTCTGTCTTCAAAGCCAGCAATAGATCAGGTTCTTCTCACATCACACTGCTCTGTCCTTGCTCTGACCTTCCACTGCTGTCTTCTACAGTGCCATAAGATAACTTGAGTGTATCTAGACACTTCATTTACTCTCCCTATCTTTAAGTCAGCTGATTAGCAATCTTGATCCCATTTGGTAGTTGTGATTCCTCTCTTTGCTAGGAAGTATCACGTATCTACAAGTTCCAGGAAATAGGATGTGAACATCTTTGCAGTACCATTATTCTGTCCACTGTATCTGTGAGCCTATCTGTAAATTAGAGGCAAGAATAATACCCATGTATTCCTGCCTCAGTAGAAAACAATAACCAAAGCCTTCTTCTGAGGTAAATGAAGAAGAGGAGCTTAGTTTCACAGGACTTAGGACATTTATGCCACACTTGTGTGACCTAAGGAGTAGTTCTGGGGTATTATGTAGTATCTGCAGGCTGATAGCCAGGCTACTCCTTCTCTGAAAATAAAGTCATTGTCCATGGCACTGCTTCATTTGCTTTGCTACTCACCCCATCTAAACACTCCCTCCCAGAAGCCTTTTAACACAGATGTGTTTCTTGGGCCCTTTTTCCCTACAACTTACTTTCTGAGGGAATGATTCACCAAAACCAAATACTCATCACCTTGAGCTTGTCTAGAACAGAAAGGAGCAGGAGACAGCAACCATACCTGGAACATTTGTCAGTTAGAAATGAGATTTATGAGGTATATTTGAAAGACTCAAAGAAACAGAAATGAAAAAAGCTATACATGGGCATAGTCCAGCTGTGATGACATGTAGCCTGGACTCACAGGAGAGGATGTGTCAAAGCTAGATCATAGACTGTGTTTCTCTTTTTCCCCCCCATCGTTTTGAACTTTGTATGTTGAGGAGAAGGAGTGTACTGGGGTTTTAACTTAGGGCCTGGCAGGCACTCTACCACTTGAGCCATCCTGCCATGCCCTTTTCTGATTTAACTACTTTACAAATAGTGTCTCCCATTTATTCTCAAACTGGCCTAGAACACAATCCTCCTATTTGCATTTTCCACATAGCTGGGATTACTCTAGGATTACAGGTATGCTTTTTTGATGCCCAGCTTTTCATTGACTGAGATAGTGGCTTGTGAACTTTTTTGCTTCGTCTGGCCTTGAGCCACTATCCTTACAGTTTCTACCTCCAAAGCAGGTCTGAGGCACCAAACCAAACTGGACTTTCTTATTTCTGCATCAAAATGAAACAAAAGGCAGTAGTGGGGGCTGGGAAGGTGGCTCAGTGGTAGAGCGCTTGCCTTGCATGCCTGAGGCCCTGGGTTCAATTCCTCAGCACCACATAAGCAGAAGAAAAAGCCGGAAGTGGCACTGTGGCTCAAGTGGTAGAGCGCTAGCCTTGAGCTGAAGAGCTGAGGGATAGCACCCAGCCCCAGAGTTCCCACAACCGGAGGCCACACCCCCCAAAAAAGGCAGTAGTAACAGGTCATTTGTGCAGCTGAACCTCAGAAAGCAGATGGAAAGAAAATCCATTTCCTCTTTTACTAATCAGTCACAGTTTAAGAGCAAATGGAACAAGTATGCTCACTTGCTCTTCTGACCTGTAGGCACACCCGTCCCACTTCAGATCTTTCCCAGTGGTGCTTCCTGTCAGGCTATCCTAAGTCTTGCTTAATAATTTTAGCAAATAGCTTTGTTTACTTGTTTTGAGAACTTTTCTCAATAGCGTCATGATTTACTGAAAGCATTACAAAATTCCTTGAACAACTTTGCAAAGGTGCATTGTGCTTCTGAAATGGTTTGCCTCTGGTTCACATTCCCTACCCTAGAGGTGAAGGAAATAGGAAGACCTCCAGAAAGGCAGCTGGTGTGTTTCTGCATGCTTTTTTTTATCACCTGTCGCCCAGTGGTTTTCAGAAAAGGGAACAGCCTAGTCCAGTGTGTTTCCCACTATATTTGGGTAAAGGCATTCACTTGTATTTCCACTGTGCATAGATGACAGGCCTGGGCAAGGCTGTAGCATGGGTGACTAGACAGAGGTTACTATGAAAACAAAAGAATCCATGAGAAGCTGGAGACTTCTCTTTGGGTCTTATATGCTCATAGCCTGAATTGGGGCCTTTGCCGCCCCTAAACTGTTACTCTGCTTCCGTTCTGGGCAGCAAAGTTCAGGCAGCTTCAGAGTAAGCCCCCTGTTCTCTCTCTGTCTCTCTCTCTGTCTCTCTCTGTCTCTGTCTCTCTCTGTCTCTGTCTGTCTGTCTCTCTCACACACACACACACACACACACAGCGCCAACTGTTTCCAAATTTCCCACTTTGGGTAGGTGTATGTGCCTGCCACAGGTTCATCACCTTGCAAGATCATTGCCTGGAACGGCTGCTCCTCCACCCTTCTTTGAGTCTCTTTTCAGTGTTCTGGAGCACTCCAGGGCCCAGGGAAGGTTCTCCAGAATGGACTTTTAGACTTTTCCATTTCTCAAGCATAGTGACTAATGAGATCACAGATGGGCCTCTTGTCACAGTGGCATACCTTAGCTTATACCTCCCACTTCCTTGATAGGAAGGCTTCTCTGTCTTCTTCCTGTCCCTAGCCCCAGGGTGTTTGGGGATCACCCATACTAGACAGTATGGATCTGAATTTCTCCAGGTCAGATTTCTGCAATCAGGGCAACAGAGATGGCTGGGGAGTAGGGTAGTAGTGAGGGATGGACAAGAGGGAGATGACCAAAGGGCTTGACTACTACCTTCATAAATCAGCTGCCTTCATCATAAAACTCTTCAGTCTATTGATTCACAGAGGAAAGGAAGGATATTGCTCACTAGTCATTGAAAAATTCAACAGTGGATAATAATAGTAGTCTTACTTCACATGGCTTTTGCTGCCAAAGGACAGAGAGAGCCAGCCTTTCTGAGCCCCAGCAACGAGCACTTACTAACATTAGTATCTCTTAATTCTGTCGTAGAATCTCTTAAAAGGCAGGCCATTCTGGTATGTCCAAATTAGGAATTCTCTGATTCTATTCAAAATCTGCTAGGGATAAAATAGCTTTTAGGTCTCATGAAGTACTAATAGAGCCAGGGTCCTGGAGAGTGGCTGCAGATGTGAGGGCTGGTGGGAAGCTGTGGAGAGTTGGGTGAGGGCATGTCCCACTTGGATGCCTGGGCCCATGTAACTAAGCATCTTCTTGTCCCTGCAGGAGATCCTCTGCAGTGTGGGGCCTGGGTTGGGCAGTGTGCCCTTTACATTGTGATCATGATCTTTGAAAAGTCGGTCGTCTTCATCGTTCTCCTCATACTCCAGTGGAAAAAGGTTTGCCTCTCATCCCTGATTCTGCAGCTCCCTGATAAGCTAAGCAAACAGGACCTTCCGCCCAATCACCCTCACAGTCCAGCCTGGTTGGAAAACCAACATTGTTTTTGTTTTAACTGCATGAATGCACCCTGGATTTGGTCTGACAGGCAGTTATTTACAAGAGCATTAACTTCTTGTTCTCTTACTTGGCATCCACCAGCTTCATTTAAAAAAATGTCTACACTTTGTGATGCATAGACTAATAGAAATATAGTCTCTGTCTGTGAGTTGCCTATGATCTGATTAATCCTCAGACTTTGCAACTGTCAATGTCTCTGGGTTTGTAGATTTCCTCATGTACCTGTCTTGACCAGATTTAAGTCATTTGGTATCACAGGCAGCTGCCAGTCTGTGACCACCTACAAGCTGATACCTGGCCTAGCCTCTGCCATCTGCTCCCAGTGCTATGTATGTAAGACCTGCAATTCTTGTTCCCACAGTGAAATCACTGAAGAGCTTTCTGGAACATCACAAAGCTTGGCTTCCCTTTGGGTTTTTTTTTTGGGTCCAGTTGTGGGGCCTGAACTCTGGGCCTGGGCGCTGTCCCTCAGCTCTTCAGCTCAAGGCTACCACTTGAGTCACAGTGCCACTTCTGGGTTTTTTCTTTTTGCTTATGTGGTGCTGGAGAATCGAACCCAGGGCCTCATGCATGCAAGGCAAGCGCTCTACTGTTGAGCCACCTTCCCAGCCCCTTCCCTTTGGTTTTATATCTGTGACTGGGTTATTCTTTTTAAGTAAATAAGCCAAGGTGTTTCAGAGCTACTGGCCCTTGGGGCTTCAGGCCCCTTCCCACTTGGTTTGAGCACTGTTTGGCTCTGGGCCAGTGATTGTAAGTCCACTGTGCTTTGCAAGTTCACACCAAATAACAACTCAGAATGGCTTCAGGATGAGTCCCTTGTTAGCAGTTACATATAGGGCACTCTATGGCCATGGACCCTTAGGTCTGTTCCCTCTGTGCTCTAGGAGAGTATCTAAACTAAGCCCCCCTCGGGGATTCTTGCACCTTATCCATGGCCTCCCACCTCACTGAGTCTGCTTCTCTTTACAGGTGGCACTACTGAATCCTATTGAAAACCCAGACCTGAAACTCGCCATCGTTATGCTGATTGTACCCTTCTTTGTCAATGTCAGTGCCATATTGCCTGTTTTACCCCAGATTATGCTTTGCCTTGCCAGGTTCCTGTTCATAGTTCTGAGTTTGGCAAACTACTTGCCAGCTCCTCAGTCTCACTCCTATACCTAGAGATTGTGGGATTAATTCCTCAAAAGACAGGTTCCCACTCCAGCTCCCCTATCAGGATGAAAGGTCCTGGAAACTTTGTCTTGTTCTCCCCACTGGGAGATCTCCCACTGAAGCATCACACCCAATGTACAATGCAACTTTTAGGTCAGGACCATTTCAAACATTCCCTAATCATTTATTTCTGACCTCAGACTTTAGGGAAACTCAAGAGCACAATGGCCTTTTTTTTTCTTTTTTAGGTGAGGAACCAGTGATAATAGTGGTAAAGGAACCAGGGCATGCAGATGTGGCAGAAAGT
The DNA here is from genome assembly GCF_019054845.1 of Dipodomys spectabilis. Classification (NCBI taxonomy): domain Eukaryota; kingdom Metazoa; phylum Chordata; class Mammalia; order Rodentia; family Heteromyidae; genus Dipodomys; species Dipodomys spectabilis. The sequence continues at coordinate 6,112,106 of NW_024870731.1, forward strand.
GCAGCCATATGCTCTGGGCCTGTGGGAATCCAGAGCAGGTATCCAGAGACTTTGGTTATGGATGGATGGCAAGAAATAAGATTTAGGCAGAGTCTGAGCTAGGTGTTCTGTGATCCAGGCTAAGGATTTGGGACACGCTTGTCTGAGTCAAAGACAGGCTGCCTGTTACTTAAAAACTCATTAGTGAATAGGGCAGAAGTTTTCTTGCCTCTTCTATAACAATTAAACTTCAACAAAGGAAATAGAGATTAGCAATCTCCCTCAAAGCTTCTGGAAGATTTCAGGGAACTGGATAAGGTTTCTCTTTCACTAGTTCTGCATTTTATAAACTGAATAGATCTGGGTAAAAGTTTATACAAGGGCCATTCTGCTTTGCTTTGAAGTGGACTATCCCAGAGTAACCTGCACTTCCTCTTTCATCAGGCATTGATGTTTTGGGTAGTAGACAATTTCCTCATGAGAAAGGGGAAGACGAAAGCTAAACTAGAAGAAAGGGGAGCCAACCAGGACTCAAGGAATGGGAGCAAGGTCCGCTACCGAAGGGCAGCATCCCATGAAGAGTCTGAATCTGAGGTAGGGGCTTCCCAAATTCTGTCTGTCATTCCACCAGCCCCTACTTGTCTTGTGCTTCATTTGGTTACCTGACTATTGCATCACAATACGAGGCAGAAGGAGGGAAAAAAAATGAGCCAAGAGGAACATGGAACACATAATGGAGGCAGCTTGCCTCTGGGACCTCTGCCAGCAGAGAATGGCAAGAGGGGAGCTGTCTCATTTCTAGGAAGCTACAAAGACCTTGGGCTTCATGGTTGATCTTTAAGCACTAAGGTGCCCTGCCCACCATCAGCAGACAATTGATCTGTTGGCTAAACCAGCAGGAAACTTCTAAAATGTAGGAATAGGCAGACCTTGAAGGAATAGCCTCATTTCTCCTCATCTCTTAGTCTCTTAAGTCCAAAGATTTGGACTTCAGAAAAAATGGTATTGATAAGCATTAACATAAGAGGCCAGGATATGTGTCCTGGTGGCCCTCTGTACTTTCTGTACTTCTACACCTTAGCATGCAGCAGGCTGGCTCAGAGGAGTCTGAGGAAGCTCTTATAGTATGCTGGCTCTGTGTTCTTGAGAGCAGCCACAGAAATGATGGAGATTGATGCCTCCCTGAGAGGTCCTCAGGCTCACGAATGAGGTTGATGTAAAGGTAGATAGGTAAACAGCTCATTCATTGTCATGTTCATAGTGCATTCTGAGAATTAAGCATAAACAACCCCATAAAGACCCTGGGAAATCCAGAGAAAGTTTTAGGAGATGCACAGATAAGATGGAGAAAGCCCTTTTCTTCTGTAGTTTAGTATTTCTATGATCTTGCACAAGTTTGCCTCATTGTAAGAACTTGGTGAACATCCAGTGAATGACAGCCTTAAAGGCAAAAACAATAAATAGATCATGTGATGTGACATCTAGGTAATAATGTGAAATTCATGATGACCAGAGCAGCGTTTATTCCAGAGTGTAGGATGGATGAAAGAAATGAGATTTAGCCAGAGTCTGAAGTAGATGGCAAGGTGCTCTGTGGTCCAGGCTAAGGAACTGGGACATGCTTGTCTAGGCAGTAAGGAGCCAGTAAAGGTTTAGTTGGGAAAGCCCTTAAGAGATCAGTCCAGGAGAGATGTGGTAAGTTGTTTGCCCTTGTTCCAAAGTAGGAGTTTGTGTTCCCCTGTACAAGTGGGCTTTGGGCCTCTCTACCTAATGTAGACTGTCCAGTATTTCTGTGGTACTCAAAGACTGAGGCCATTTGGTAGGAATTGAACAAGTATGTTGTCCTGAATGTCCTAGCTTCATGATTGAGTTGTTCCAGGGTCTCAGAAAAGTAAATGTCAGCCTTTGCCTTCAAATGTTGTAGATTGGTTGGAGACAGACCCTCTGAAATCCTGCTGTACTGTGTGTGCCCTCTTGATGATTTCTTTTCCTTTTAAAAGGGGCTTGTCAGTTTATTTCTGCTGCAAAGCCCTGGGACTCCATACATCAAGATGAAAGGTATCGGGGCTGGGAAGGTGGCTCAGCAGTAGAGCGCTTGCCTTGTATGCATGAGGCCCTGGGTTTGGTTCCTCAGCACCACATAAGCAAAAAGAAAAAAGCTGGAAGTGATGCTGTGGCTCAAGTGGTAGAGCGCTAGCCTTGAGCTGAAGAGCTGAGGGACAGTGCCCAGTTCCAGAGTTCAGACCCCACGACCAGACCCCCTCCCAAAAAAAAAGAAAGGTATTTTGCCTGCTGAGTTAGCTCTGATTTGTTTGGGTCCAGCTGAAGGTTGAATGGAGAAGTGAGGAATTCTAGCAGAGCCTGAGGGTTTCTGTAGACCAGCATGTCTCATTGTATAAGGTGAGGGGCCTTCCTATTGCCCTTTTCTAAGGAATTATAAGACTTGACACCTTCCAGGGGTGCCCAGGGTCCTAGGAGAATAAGCCCAGAAGTCACTGCTGACAGTAACTCAGGCCATGTTTCTCTGTTGCTCAGATCCTGATCTCGGCAGATGATGAAATGGAGGAGTCAGATGCAGAGGAGGACCTCCGCAGACTAACCCCACTTAAGCCTGTGAAGAAAAAGAAGCATCGCTTTGGGCTGCCTGTATGACACATTCCCTTGCAGGAGATGACAGGTTTGGGGCCAACCTGGCTGCTGGATCAGCAGATGGTCACCCCACAGCATTATCCCTTCCTTCCTCTCTGCCTCTCCTCTTCTACCTCCATTCCTCTTGCTGTCTCCTGCTCTCTGCCTACCCCAGACTACTGTGACTTAAAAGAGGAAAGAGGAACCAGCAGCCAGGGATGCTGTGGGCAGCTGGAGGGCCCCTGCTCAGTTGCACTACAAACACTGACCAAATATGCAAGCTAAGAGCTTTGTTTGTTTGTTGTTGTCCTGAACAGTGTTGTGAGGGACCCTATGTCTGACTGAGTGGCATGGTGGAAGAAACCATAGCACATACAGACCTTGGTGGGTCTTCACACCGAGGCTGCTGACTCTATGGACTTATGTTGTGCTTGGGGTTGACAGTCATTCATTGACCAAGTTGGAATTAGAATGCTTTCTTACTCCAAGTGGCTTTTTGTAACTCTTGATTTCTAAAGCCTGTTTTACGAGCTATGACAGTGTTACTGTTTTTTGAGTATGTGTTTATTTCCTACAAAATACCTACGCACTAATGGGCAAAACATAGATTTTTAAGTCTTCCGTATGCTATTGACTTTTATACTTTTAAGTTATATTTTTATACTATTGTATTTAAAAACTTTTTAAACCCCAAAGAAGTGGATTTGTTTGCCTTTCATGGGGTATGAGCTGGAGAGAGAAAAAAGTCAGGAGTTTTTTTGTTGGCACTGTTGTTAAGTAATGTCTGGTAATAAGATGAGGTAAATGATCCTGTAGGAGAGATAAATGATAAATGATAGCCTTTATCTGGAAATAGAAGGCTGGTGATGTGTGAAGGTGAAGCATGAGCATGAGGCAGCTTTTCTGAAGGTGATCTGGGTGCCCCAGTGTGTGGATCAGGAAGGCTTCTTCTAGGGCCCATGAGCTCATTGGCATTTCTGCTGGCAGGTTATAGACCTTGGTTACATGTGACTGAGAAAGAAGTTCAGGAGTTAGAACTTTGTGTAGCAAGGAATCACAACCACCAGGCTACCCTTGCTTGTTCCCTGTCTCTCTTCATAGTCTCAACCTCTTTGCCACCATTGTGGGAGTTACAGAGCCAGCCTCTGCCCTACCTGTCACCTGCTGCCATCTGCTTGCTTGTACAACAACTGAAGAACATCCATTTGGCTAGATGAGCTTGCTTTCGCACACTCCAAAGCTGTGAGGTAGCTGAAGAGGCAAGAGAGCCAGCTGTCTAAATTCACGAGAACATGAAGTACTTCTAGACTGTGCTCCCATTCTCCCCCTTGGGTTGACATCCACTCCTCAATATGGCCACTGGTACTCTTAGTTTGCTTTAGGGTGGAACAGGGCAACCCTGCAACTGTCCCTGCTATAGAAGCAACAAGGTGGAACTGCCCACTGTTTGTTCAAGCCAAGAAGCAGCCATGGACATTTAGGAACAGAAAAGTGCTTTGCTACAGTGCTAGCTAGAAGTGAGATGACCCAGGCTTTAGATGAGACTAGTATACAGGGAGATTACTCTAATCAGAGCCCTCTCCTTAAGCCCTATGTAAAAATATGTTTTACTTAAGCATGAATCTGGATATGCTTCTGTGTGAGCCAAGTGGTTAGATGAGGCACTTGGGACTATCTTCTGCCACTCAGCTAGTAAGATGGCATCTGTCTGGGGCCTGCATTACTCCAGTTCTCAGGTCTTCCCTCTACCTACTATTATCCTATGGCTGTGGTCTTTCCCCACCCCATCTCTAGTGAGACCTTACTAAGTTGTATTTGGGAAGAGGACTGGCATGTCTGGAGAGACAGTTCCTGGTGGCTTTGCTGGTGCAGTGCTTGTTCTCCCTTTCTGTTCCATTATACATTGGCCAACCTGTAACATAGCTGTTTCTGCCACCTTTGTTGACACCTTCCTGGAGCTCAGAGTCAGGGCTTCACTTCACTTTCAGAGTCAGGGCTTTGACTTTAGAGACTCTTTGTGTCTCTAAACCAGGCATAGAAATAAGGGATCCACACTATGAAGCATGGCAACTCCAGATTGTATAGGTTTCAGATGACCGCATCTTCAGGCTCATCCCAACTCCTGCTGAGCAGTGGCTTGGAGGACAGTGAACACAGGTATTCTCCTGTGGGTTTTTGTGATCTTCAATAAATAGGCTTTAGTCTCTGACCTGCATCTAATTAGTGGCACAATAAGAATGGAATTCTAACAGATGTCTCATCAAACCAGTGGGCTCCTGGTTTGCAGGTTTGGGCAGTTTGGCATCCATCACATGTTTTGCCTTACCTTTCTGTGTGGATGGTTATACATACACATCCCTGGGAGAGCCTCTGGTGATCACTGTCCCATGAGAGTGGATGCAGAGAACTGTGGTCAGGGCTTTCTCCTGAACTGTCTTTCCTCCCTGGGTTGAGTTTCCTCACCACCTGCTCCACAGTGCCTTATGAGGTTACAGCCCTTCACTGGCCAATGTCAAGCAGCACTATGCTTGAAAAATGACAGAATGAATACTATTATATGCTGTCAATTTGATTTTTCTAAGTCTGGACCTTGGCCAAGGCACTCATGGTAGAAACTTGAAAATCAAGGTCATAAAGGAATTTCTTATTATCAGTAAAAATAAACTAATGAGTCAAATGAGCTTTCATTTGATTGGAAGAGATGATAGTTTTCATTCCTTCAACTCTCGGTAGGACATGGATAATGTCAAGGGGGCAGTGGCTTCTCAGTCTGTTCAGCCTGAAGATGTGTGAGGTGAAGGTTCATGAGCGCCTCAACTTCTAAGCACACTGGTGGCCTCCTGCCTCAACCTTTAACTCATGCCCTCTATCACAACAAGTGTTAGGATATAATGTCACCTCTTATGCCTCTTTCTTCAGGGAAAATGTACAGTGTCTCAAATGCAAGTTGTAACTTTCCTTCAATAGTATAGACTGTATGCTGAGTCTAGAATCCTCATTTGAAGACTGCTTCAGGACAGTCCTCCAGACTGCAGTTCATTGGCTTTCTTTTTTCCAGCTAAGCTAAGATAGGTGGCCTGAGGGGTCCTTGTGAGATGTTGGTAATCCTTGAGGGTCTTTGTGTTCAGTGAGGAACTTGTGGTCTGACTTGCTTTGAGCATCTTGAGTTCTGGGTGGGTGGGAAGGTTGGCTGGTTGGTTAACTCATTGGTTGGTTTGGTTGGTTTACATTTGATTTCTCTTTCCATGGAGTTTATTAGAAGCAAGTTGTGTGAGCAAAACCATGCCCACATTAGCTGCCATCCAAGTGGGGATGTTTGTCGGTGGGAGTATTATGCATCACGGCAACACATTTTTTTAAATGAAAGGGAAGACCGATGTACCTACATTGTAAAATGGTTTACAATAAAGTTTCACATCTTACTACAGTTTTTTTTTAAAGAAAGCATCACTTTTGTGGTCATTGGTTGTATGTTCTCTGGAGTGGAAAAGCTTAGTAGGGGGAAAAATATTGCCCAGTGAGAGAACAAGAAGCAGAGTGAGAATGAACCTTGTATCACCTCGTGTTAGCAGTGAAACCAGATTGCCAAGGAAAGAAGCCAAATGTACTCTGGCCATTTCCACTGCCTTACTAAGAAAAAAATTAAGCCAGTTTCCTCCCAAGGAATAAGTTGTTGGGAAATAGAGTAAGAAGTAAACATCCACATTCTTGTCCTCAAGGTGAGCAGAACCAGCAGTAGGTAGTGCTGAAGTTGCAAGGACCTCTTGCAGTAACCCCCTTGGCACAATGGAAAGGCCTGCTCAAGGCCTGGCCTGCCCTTCACCTCCTCCTGGCCCCTCTGAGTCCAAGGCATTCCTAGATCAGCACCTATCTCTACCCAGTCGTGGCAGTGCTCACTGGGACCAGGATCAGAGGAGAGACTGGGATGAGCTTTGAGCTATGCCAGCCACAGACTGGCATTTGGGATAACCAGATATCAGTGCTTGACTGAATTCCATGTGCCTAGAACTGACAAGGATTAAAATAAACTCCATCACAAACTGGGAAGGAGTTGAGATATGTCTGATCTTATGGGGACAACTCTGACTTCCTATTCACATCCACTCCCACCTTCCCCCCCCCACACACACACACCTCAAGTTTAGGATCTTGTCATGTGACACACAGGAATTTCCCCTGCAAAGGAAAGGATGTTGGGAGCTCCCAGAGGGGACAGCTAAGCAACCTTCCAGGAGTTCCCTTGGGCTTCTTCTCTCCACAGACCAGTATCTGGAGTGGCTTCACTTGCCCTGCTGCAGCATTTAAATTGCTCTTGGGCTCTAGAACTCTCACTCTCCATAACCTATTTCAGGCAGAGGTTTTCCTTAGGGCTCTCACAAGTATGCATCATCTCCTTCCAGTCCTTCCTGGGCTCCTTATCCTGGTATTGCTTCATAAAGGATGAGGACATCAGCAAAAATAAGATAAACAGCTCCCTTGGCTCCTTTCAGCCCTCAACCTTAGTTTCTTCACCTATGAACCAATGGTGACCTCTTACTCTGAGTCTACTGCTACAGCCTAGGGAGCTTACCATGAGGAAGTGCTTCCATTTGACAGGCACAGTTTCTGCCCTGCTACTTAGATAGAAAGTTTTCCCATTGAAATCCACAAGAAAAAAGAGCAACCAACTGCCTCAAAACTTCCCTTTCCTCGGGTACAGGCCTCTCCCCCCGCCCCCCCCCCCCACACACATACATACTCATTCAGATGGGCCTGTGCAGATTGTTAGCTCAGACTGTCACATTCCAGGACCCACATTCATAAACACACAGCCAGTTACCAGCAGTGCCAGAGCCTCCCACTCCAGATAGAACAGCTGTTTCCAAGGGTGCAGGGTCTCCTCAGCTGTCTGCTTTCACAAGGGCTGCTGCCCCATCATCTCCAAGAATAAACTGTGTGGACAACAGACTGTGTGGATATGAATCATCAGGGAGCCTGTTGGAGGAGGAGGAGTGACTTCCTAGGACTGCCAAGCAGACTATATAAGCTCCAGAGGGCTGAGCTCCACTCGGATCTCTTCAGATCTCTTTCCTCTGCTACTGCCTTCCAGAGAGGTGCCTGTGGAGATCCAGTTCTTGCTCAGCGCTCAACATGTCCCAGGTAGGAGGGTCCAACATAGTCCAGGTTGGGGCCAAGGGATTAGGGGTGGGAGCCTGGATTCTATCATCTTTGGCATCTGTCTTGGGCTAAGATCCAAGCATAAACAGGAGGCAGCTCCTAGAAGGCTGAGCTCCAGGACACCCAGTCACCCTGATGAATCCTTGTACTGCTTAGCCTTGTTATTTCCTGGCTTCTTAGGAGAGGTCAGCTTTAATGTCTGGTACTTATATCACTCTTCTTGTGCCCTTGTATATGATGGAACTGTATAACTTACTGTAGTTGTGATCTCTGAGGCTGTGCAGTGTGAATGTATATTTGTATATACGAGGCTGTGCCTCTAGGTGCACAGTTCTGTCCCCTGTATCCCAGCAGGATGTGTCTGGGGATGGGGAAATACTGCCTGAGGAGCCTAGCCCAGGCTGAGGTAGGAAATCCCTGCACCTGTTCTCAAGGCTTAGAAAGGAATAAGACCTCAGACATACAGGCGCCTGGGGTTGAGGATAGGCTAAGCTCTGGTCTGGCTATCCCAGCACTGGAGGGACCAACAGACTAGCCTGCCAAGGGGTTACCTTAACCGCCTGCTCTATGGGTGAGTGCCAAGTTGGGACTAACTGTATGGGCATCTAAATTGTCTATCCATTCCCCTCCCAAACACTAAAAATACAAGTACTTTTTCAGAGGAGAGCAATTCCTAAGGGACTCCCAGGCACCCAGTGATGAGGTGGGAGGTTTTTCTTGGGGGAGGGGTTGGTCGGTCATGGGGCTTGAACTCTGGGCCTGGGCACTGTCCCTCAGCTCTTCAGCTCAAGGCTAGCACTCTTACCAAGCCACAGTACCACTTCCCAGTTTCTGGTGGTTTATTGGAGGTAAGAGTTTCACAGACTTTGCTGCCCAGGCTGGCTTTGAACTGCAATCCTCCAATCTCAGCCTCCTGAGTAGCTAGGGTTACAGACATGAGCCAGCAGATCCCACCAATTTTTTAACAGATTCTGTAAGGCAACTCAGCCTCAAGCCAGTCCCTTTCCCCATTGTGTCTACTCTAAACTTATCCAAGTCTTAGAGTATTCACTGTTCCTCCCCCCCGCCCCCCCCCCCCCCGACACTCCCCCGACCCATTCCCTAGACTTTAGGAGAAGGGCAAATGTACAGGTCAGATCAAGAGATCTGAGGCTCAGAGTTGGAATGTTGTCAGGAAGGCCTGGAAGAGGAATGGGCCTAGAATTGGCTTCAGTTCAATGAGCCAAGAAGCGGAGTGTCAGCTAAGGCATGAAGGTAGAACGGCTACCTTGAAGCCTTGGGTTGTAATATAAGGCTTTGGATTCCCCAAGGCTGGCATTCCAGAAGCCCCCATTAAGAAGAAACGTCCTCCTGTAAAAGAGGAGGATCTGAAGGGGGCCCGAGGGAACCTGGCCAAGAACCAGCAGATCAAGTCCAAGACGTACCAGGTCATGCAGGAATGTGGTAAGTGTCTTCCACATGAGATGGGGTTTGGGACACAGATAATCTGCTGGTGGTGTTTGGTGGGGGGATGTCAAGGGTTCTTTTCTGAGTCCAGAACTCCACAGTCTAGGTGGGATTGCCCTAGCGCTTGGGGCCTTACCTCCAAAGAAGCCAGAACAGGACAGATTTGACAGTATCTTCTATACCTCTTACCCACACAGAGCAAGCTGGCTCAGCTGCCCCATCAGTATTCAGCCGCAACCGCACAGGCACTGAGACAGTTTTTGAGAAGCCCAAAGCTGGACCTGCGAAGAGCGTCTTTGGCTGAGAAGTGCATGTCACGCCCTGTACCACCCTGAACACCTCGACACAGGAGCCTTTCCCACGGACTCTTTTTTTAATGCCAGATCACCCCTTCATCCCTGCTATCTCTGAGACTGCCACCTTTCCCTAAAGCCCTAGCCCTCTGTACGAGTGCCTAAGAAACACCAATAAAGAGGATGCCTGTGGCCCCAGCATTGGGAAGGTGTCAGTTAGTCATTGTCATGAATACTAACTGAAGGTGAAGGGGAGAACAGGGTGTGATGAGGGGATGTTCGATGCCCTATCTGGACTTTTGAAAAGTCACAAAGGATAATAGAGGTACATTTAAGGCACTGAGATGCATGGAGACCTGGTGCTGACCTATATGACTGTAGACTCTCTTCTAAGTTTCATTGTCTTCTTAGGAGAGTTGAATTGTGCTGTAGCCTATTCCATTTTTTAAAAGCAGGCCACAAGCTGGGTACCAGTGGCTCACGTCTGTAATCCTAGCTACTCAGGAGGCTGAGATCTGAGATTGTGGTTTAAAGCCAGCCTGGGCAAGAGACTGTCCAATTAACCACCAGAAAACTGCAAGTGGCACTATGGCTTAAGTGGTAGAACATTCACCTTGAACTGAAGAGCTGAAGGACAGCACCCAGGTCCAGAGTTCAAGCCCCACAACCAACAACAAAAAACAAAAAAACAGGACACAGTGGTGCTGCTCAGAATGAAGCCAGTAGAGGCTTAGGTTTACCTCTCCCTGCCATATTAGATACTTCTAAGAATTTAAGACCCTGTGGGGCCATGGCCCTCAAAGCCCATACTTCCTGCAGCCTTGTCTACACTGACTTCTTGGCAGTTTATGGTCCCTGAAAAGATAAAGCCAGGTCCAGAATCCTCTCTGGCTGGTGGCAGTTTTTGTTGTTGTTGTTTTGATTTTTTTGTTGTTGTTGTTGGTCATGGGGCCTGAACTCTGGGCCTGGGCACTGTTCCTCAGCTCTTCAGCTCAAGACTAGTGCGCTATCACTTGAGTGACAGCGCCACTTCCGGCCTTTTCTGCTTATGTGGTACTGAGGAATCAAACCCAGGGCCTCATGCATACCACTGAGCCACCTTCCCAGCCAGGTGGCAGTTTCTTAAACACTGTCTCTTCCAGACAGCTGGACGAGCCCATTTTCTGCTCCTATCATGCTGCCCAATGCCTGGGAATACCAGCTTCTCAGCTGTGCGCGATTCAGTTCTTCCCTCTTCAGACCTATGAACATTGAACCTTCAGGTTCAGGATACTATTGAGGCCTATCCAGCTGAGAGGGAAAGACCATATACAGGCTGATTATTAACTCCTGGGGCTAGACTGGTAGGGCCTGGGCTCAAGGATGATGCCTGCTGACAAACCTTTCCATCCCCTTGGCAGAGGGAGCTGGCTATCAGCCTTTCCCACATTCCCAGCCAGCCTGGCCTCCTTAAGTAGCTTAGTCTTGGCAAATACTCTGTAACCCAAGGGAGCAAACCTACTGTGGGGACAGAACTTGGGTTTGTTTACTGGGCCCCTTTGGGAGGCTCTTGCCAGAAATACTGAAGATATGTCCCCCTGTGTAACCCCAGGCCTTCCTAGAGCCAAGAGTGAGCTGTAAACACATGCATATGGGCTTTTAGCTGTAGTCATGCTAAGGAAGAGGCATGATTTTACTTGGAGCTATAGAAATTTCTTTTAAGTCTATGATCCCTATAGCCAGATGCTGCCAGCTTTGAGGGTGTTAGGGCTGATGAGGGGCATAGTGTCCCAGCCCTCTGGAAGTAACTTATTGGCCTAGGGTCCTATGTGGATCCTCACAGCCCCACACTGCTATCTCTGAGCCTTTCTCCTTCCCTGACCCAGGACTTGGTTCCTAGCCACACTGACTCACCTTTAGCCTTGTATGTCCACAGATCAAGAGCTGGCTTCCCCAAAATCACCAGGAAACCTAAGTATCAGCTGCATTGAGTGCCTAATATTTGTTCACCTTATTGTTATAAAAGTAGTACTTCACCAGGTGCTGGTGGCTCATCCCTGTAACCCTAACTACTAAGGAGGCTGAGATATGAGGATCATGGTTCGAAGCAGCCTAGGAAGGAAAGTCCATGAGACTTGTATCACAACGAGAAGTGGAGCTGTGGCTCAAGTGGTAGCAAAGTGCCCAGGCCCTAAGTTCAAACCCCAGGACTGGCACAAAAAAAAAAAAGCCAAAAAAACCCACTTCAACTGTAATGAGGGCAAATTGAGAAAAGCTAATAGAAACCTTACCAAGGCCTTTGAACAGCACCCCCACATGCCTGGTGTGATAGCATCAGGCCACCCATAATGCCCTCTCTGCTACCTGACTGAACCCATCACTCCCTTTTGCCTTGCTTTCTTATGAGTAGACTCCTAGCATCATACCTCTGGCCATAGCATGTTCATGTTTGTGACTTGGTGTGCACCATCAATTTACATGCCTTTTTTGGCCCCGCTGGGGTTGAACCTAGACCCCAGCTAGATTAATGGGGCCCAAACAGCAGCCTAAGACCTAGGAGAGCAAAGAGGGGCTCTTAGGCCCAACAACTCTCACTCAGAAATAAAGCATATCTGTTCTTCCTGGCTTCCCTTAGATACTTCCAAAGGGTACTTGATGCCTTCACCCCACTGTCCCTCTGCTGCCCACATTTACCTAGGCTGCCAAGATCCCCCTTTCCCCAGAAGTCTCCCTGGAGTGCCTTCTAGCCCTTGTCTTCCTGGCCAGCCTTCTTTTTCCCCAAGCTAGGCTTCAAGAACATCTTCACTGGTGGAGGTTTTTGGGGTATGAGGGATAATACCCAGAAATGACCTTTCAGAAGGGATGCCAATACCCAACTCTAGCTAGAACCTGCCTTTCTTTGAGATATGTTCCTGGCCCCCAGCCATAGTTCACTGAACATTGGTCATTTGTCTGAGGCACCTGGAGTTTTTGGCTTAGAGATCTCAATTTCCCAGAACCTGCCCCCATAGGGGCGGGACAGCAAGCAAGTTACTAATTCATTCTCTACTTGTTCTCAGGTTCAGAAGCAGCCTGGCAGGCACCAGAACCAAAATGAAGAACCCAGCTGCTGTCCACAGCTGCAGCATTGTGCTGGTCTTTCCTTTACTGCTGTCTGTCCTCCATACTGCTACTGCACAAAAGGTATCAGGTACCTCTGGATGCCTGTGTGAGCCCTTGTGTGTGTGTGATGTGAACTAGCAAAACAGAGCAGGTGTCTGGGAAACTGGAGGGAACCTCTAGGTATGAAAGTGTTTAAGAGTGTGTGAAACTCAGTATGTATAAAGAAATGGTATTGACTATCCACCAGACACCACCCTGAGGTCCTTACAGGTAAGTATTCCCCCACTTACTAGAATGGGTCATGCACTTAGCCACTTGCCCTTTGACGCTAGAAATGGAATGGAATAGATAAGAATATGGCTTTATGAATCTAGCTCTTCCACTCCCTGACTGAGTGACTTCCAGGAAGTTGTCTTTTCTTTCTACAATTCTATTTCCTCATCTGTAAAAGATGGTAATCACCAGGTGCTAGCAGCTCACCCTTTGTAAATCTAGTTACTCAGGAGGCTGAGATCTGAGGATCTGGGTTTAAACCAGTCAGGGCAGAAAAGTCCACAAGACTTATCACCAGCCAACCACCAAAGAATCAGAAGTGGAGCTGTGGCTCAAGTGGTAGAGTGCCAGCCCTGAATGAAAAAGGAGTAATAATGCAGATATGTGAAATACAAGCACAAAGTACTAGATAAAAGCTTAGTGCTTTGTGCAGTATATGGCACAAAGCTAAACTTAAAAACCACTGGGCTGCTCTGTGCTGAACTCTATATGCTGGCAGCCGTTAGCATATGAACAAACTTAGTGTAGACACAAGCCTGGCACACTGTAAGCAACAAACAGTATACGCACATGTTATCTGTGATCTTTCCTAGCAGATTGTACACCTCTGGGTCAAAGAACATCTGTGTGGACAAGTAACTTTTGGAGAGATAGGAAAAATGGGCAAAGATTCTCAACTTTTAGATCCTGCTCTACTGCCAAATTTCTCCCACCTCCTGTGGGCCCCTCCTCAGAGAAGACTAGTAGGAGGATTTTCTCCCATTTTCATGAAGATCAAAGTCACCAGAAAATCAAAGAACTAGTTTACTGCCCTTTCACTGATGCTGGAGCCTAGACACAAAACTCCTGATCCCACCAAGGGATCTGAAAAGAGGACTTCGGATCCCCCTATACCTATATACTAGCTGTTCTCCAGGGGGCACTGGAGGCCCCCATAGAATAAGATGGATATGGCCCCTTCCTTGTTTGCTATAGGATGGGGAAATGAACCACAAAGCTGCCTCTAAATTCAAATGAATGTTCATATGGGAAATGCTTCTCTGGGTCCAGCCTGAGGCCTAGTCAGAGACTAGATCAGGTCTGGGAGACTGGTCTGAGGTGTGAGTCATGGCCCACTCTTGAAGAGCTCTGGTGGCACTGAAACTATCTAACCCTCTTCCCCTTTGCTGGTCCAGAATGACATTGACATCTACAGCCTTACTGTGGACTCCAAGGTTTCATCCCGGTTTGCACATACGGTTATCACCAGCCGAGTGGTCAACAGAGCCGATACCGTGCGGGAGGCCACCTTCCAGATGGAACTGCCCAAGAAAGCCTTTATCACCAATTTCTCCATGTAAGTACCTTCCTAACCCCTCCTCATCCCACACCAGTCCTGCAACTCCATGTCCCCTGGGCCCCTTAAGATTCTTCCAGAAGGTAGACACACAGGAAGCTGTGTTCTACCTGTTGGCCTTACAGAGACAGGAATGTTACTAAGGAGCTCAAAGATGTCTTCATCCTTCCTGCCATCCAGGCTGTCAAAAAGTGCTACCAGGGTTGGGAAGGTGGCTCAGTGGTAGAGTGCTTGCCTTGCATGCATGAGGCCCTGGGTTCAATTCCTCAGCACCACATAAGCAGAAAAAGCCAGAAGTGGTGCTGTGGCTCAAGTGATAGAGCGCCAGCCTTGAGCTGAAGAGCTCAGGGACAGTTCCCAGGCCCAGAGTTCAGGCCCCACAACTGACAAAAGAAAAAGTGCTACCAGATGGCAGGCAGAGGTCCATGGCACTTGTGTGTCTTCAAGGATCACAAAGTTGGGGTTTACTAATGCCAGAGCCAGGCAGGAAGTAGTCACCAAAGGCAAATCATCTCAGATTGAAAAACAGGACTTATGAACCCCTTTACTCCCATAGTGGAGAGCTGCCTTGGCAGGAGACACATCTGCTCTGTCACTTCAGGAGATGCCTAGGATGCTTCTGGGAACTGGTGCCAGTCCTCAGTCCTCTGATGTGCCCTCATCTCTTCTTTCCTCCTCCCCCCTCCCCCGCCCCTGCACACACACAGAGTTTTGCAATGTTTGCTGAATTCAGCAACCTGTCCCTGGCCTCTGCCGCTTGACAGAGAGGGTGTCTCTGAAGAACTGCATTGGGGGTTGGAGTCCGTGTAGTTGACACCTTTTCTCTTCATCATCCCCCCCATACCAGACAGTAGCTTCTGTTTTCCTAGTCTTAAGCCTGGGCTGGAACCTTCCAGCCTCCACTAGGAGCCAAGGCCATGCCTCTGCTGATAGCCCAGGTCTGGCACCATCCTCTGCCCCCACACTTTGCTTCTCTATGAGATAGGGACACAAGGGCAAGGTTCTCTGCTCCTTGACCTGGTCAGTAGCCCAGAAAGACATCCGAAGAGAGAACTGTATCTGGGAGGAGGCATCAGACTGTTGGCGTCATAGCTGCTTCCTGGCCCAGAGTTACATTAGACCAGGGAGGTGGAGGAGGAGCTAGTCCTGCTCCTTACCCCATATGCTGCTACCCTTTTACACCACAGCCAGACAGAGCAGGCATCCATTTACCTGACATGTCCCTATTCACCCCTCTTGGAGTATTTTCCTTCCAGTGTAATGGCCTGGACTCTTCTTTCTCAACCCAAATTACGCCTGCTAGGAGCAGTTCCACACCTTGGAGTCTTGTCTAGTTGTTCCATTTCTATTTCCAGAGATTCCAAGCTCCATGCAGAGTACCTTCCCTGAGCAGGAGGGAAAGGAGAGAGCTTCAGGGAATAGGATCAGATGGCACCCTTTAGTCCTGGGTCTGTTTTCTGCCCAGATTCTCAACTTTAAGGCTGGATACAGGGCTGGACAAGATGTGGTTCAGAAAGCTCCTGATGGTGATTGCCCACTGCCTCTGGGAACAGCCCATGAGGGAAGAGGCACATTGGAATATGGAGCCAGGTTGCAAGGGTGAAGAGAGGGCTAACTAAAGACAGCCAGCCTTGTCTCCTCTGCTACCTTCCGGATGTCCCTTTAATTAAACCCATGTGGACTAACTATACCTGCCTCCTGGAGGTAGACGCCCCACCTAACCCCCTATCCAGGACCTCCTACACGGTATTCCTACACAGTACATAAATAATAAATGGCCATAGGCTCTGGGAAAGATAGATGTCACTGTATTGAAAAGCATACCAAAAGGCCACATGCCTTTGGGAGGCTTGTGGTTTGAGACTAACTCTTGCAAGTTAGTTAGACCCTATCTCAATCAACAGCTTCAGCATGATGGTTCATGCCTGTAATACCAGCTATGCAGGAGGTATAGGTAGAAGGATTATGGCTCAAGGCTAGCCCAGGCCAAAACACAAGACCCCCGTCTGAAAAATAACTAAGAACAGTGGTAGAGCTCTAACAAATATGAAGCCCTAAGTTTAAAACCCAGTATCTCCAAGTAAAAAAAAAAAAAATTTTAACACATCGAGTCCTAGATAATCAGGCTCTCAACAGCTCTCACTCCATTTCTTCAGGATCATTGATGGCGTGACCTACCCAGGAAACATCAAGGAGAAGGCCAAAGCCCAGGAAGAGTACAGCACTGCAGTGAGGCGGGGAGAGAGTGCAGGCCTTATCAAGTGAGTTGATTGGGAGGGGGCTATAGACAGAGAGACCTCTTGTTTATTTCCCTTGCTCTCCTCCAGCAAACATAGCCTACCTGACCTGGAGGGGCAGGCCTGATGTCCTTACCCCCCACCCCACCCTCAGGGCCACTGGGAGAAAGACGGAGCAGTTCCAGGTATCAGTCAACGTGGCTCCTTCTGCCAAGGTCACGTTTGAGCTGGTGTATGAAGAGCTACTTAGGCGGCATCTGGGAGCATATGAGCTACTGCTAAAAGTGCAGCCCCAGCAGCTGGTCAAGCACCTGCAGGTACCTGGTCCTCCTTGCTGCTTGGCCTCCCATGAGCTCAGCTCAGGCTCTTGGCTACCCTGGTGACCACTATCTTGCCTCCAGATGGACATTCACATCTTTGAGCCTCAGGGAATCAGCTTCCTGGAGACAGAGAGCACTTTCATGACCAATGAGCTGGAAGATGCCCTCATGACCTCACAGAATAAGACCAAGGTAATGGAGGGTGGAGGGCAAGAGCATTTTGGGACTGGTGCACAATCCATGACAATTGGGACTCTTAGCTGGAGGAGCTTCTGAGATCTCCATCTATGCCACTACTGGGCACTTAGAGCAAGGCCTAGACACCAACAGTGGGCACTTGTGCAAAATCTGAGATCTGTGATTGATGGACTTGAGAAGCAGACTAATGACCAAGTCCTCCAGTCAGGCAAAGATGAGGAGATAGTTAGATTTCAGTGTTCTGAGCCTGGCCTCTTCCAGCTACACACACACACACACACACACACACACACACACACACACACACACACACACACACACACACACACACACACACACACACACACACACACACACACACACACACACACACACACACACACACACACACACACACACACACACACACACACGGCCTCTTCCAGCTACACACACACACACACACACACACACACACACACACACACACGAAAACAGCACAGCTTAAAAAACCCCTGGAACACTGACCTACTATACATACACACACACACACACACACACACACACGAAAACAGCACAGCTTAAAAAACCCCTGGAACACTGACCTACAGCCGTAGCTGGAATCCTGATTCCTAGTGTACCTACAGAGGTGGCAGATAGTATTGGCATGACCTGCTCCCCACTTCAGCCCAGATTATTCCTCTAGGCTCACATCCGGTTTAAGCCAACACTGTCCCAGCAACAAAAGTTTCCAGATCAAGAGGACACAGTCTTAGATGGCAGCTTGATCATCCGCTATGATGTGAACCGGACTCTTTCTGGGGGTTCCATTCAGGTGGGTATACTTTAGACAAGAACAAGCAACCTAGAAATCTGTCTGCCATGACAAATTTCCTGAGCATGAATGTTTAGAAGAAAAATCTGATAGGCCATCCTTAGTGTGCACCTGGGGTGAGCACAGAGTCATCCTTGAAA
The DNA here is from genome assembly GCF_019054845.1 of Dipodomys spectabilis. NCBI lineage: Eukaryota > Metazoa > Chordata > Mammalia > Rodentia > Heteromyidae > Dipodomys > Dipodomys spectabilis. Next base: position 6,130,008 of record NW_024870731.1, read on the forward strand.
CATTGTCTTTCAAAGCACAAAAAGATTTTCTCTGTGAAGAGCTGCTGTGAGGGTTCCCTGTCTGCCTTTGATGCCAGGAGGCTCATCGCTCATTTTTGTACTCAACTATAAGAGCTTCTATCACACAAGTTTCCGACATCATTATGCTTCCTTTTGCCCCATGTTTTTTTAAGTCTTTCCTCTGTTTGATAGCTGTTAGGCTTATTATGCCTGAACCTTTTAGTATAGCTGAGTCCAGTGCTGAATTAAATAGGAGGCAAAGCTGGGGAGAGTTCTATTGCTCACATGTGAGAAAAAAAAAAGGTTTCTCATAGAGAAAGGCTGAGCCATGAAGATGGCAAAGGAGAGGAGAAATGGGATTGTTAGCAATGGGATGGAAAAGAGGGCATAGAACACAGGAGCTCATAAGATTTGAAATGAAGGTACGGTTTCCAGGGTAGAGCAAGTCTGCATCTCTTATCACCTCAGTGTGATCTCTCTCTGGTCACAGATTGAGAATGGATACTTTGTGCACTACTTCGCTCCTGAGGACTTGCCCACGATGCCCAAGAATGTGATCTTTGTCATTGATAAGAGCGGCTCCATGAGTGGCAGGAAAATCCAGCAGGTGGGTCCCAAGGGCTGGAAGTTGCCCTTGAAAACTCTAGTTCCCTTATGCCACCATCTGTTGTCTGCCTGGTCCATCACCTCGGAGGTGGGGTTGGGCTTCTGACATTGTTCACAAAATATATACCATGTCACCACTCTAGACATCTGTCCAGGATGCCAGCTCAAGTGTCACGAACCCTCAGGAAGCACCTCTGAGCCCTTTTCTCTTCTCCCTCTAACCAGACCCGGGAAGCCCTAATCCAGATCCTGAATGACCTCAGCCCCAAAGATCAGTTCAACCTCATTGTCTTCAATGGGGAAGCAACCCAGTGGAAGTCATCACTGGTACCAGCCTCAGCTGAGAATGTGAAGGAGGCCACAAGCCATGTAGCCAGCATCCATGCCCTGGGAGGTGGGTGCCTATGTAGCCCCAAAGCCTAGGGAGCTTTTGGGATATTCAGCTGGGAGCTACTTCAAGTGTGTGCCCTTCAGGGACCAACATCAATGATGCCATGCTGATGGCCGTGAAGCTTCTGGAGAGCAGCAACAAGGCTGAGCTGCTGCCTGCAAGGAGCATCTCCATCATCATTCTGCTCACTGATGGTGACCCCACTGTGGGTGAGGAGAATGCAATTACTGCAGGTCACCCTGCTGAGGGACACAGCTGGGGCTATGTCTGGGCTTGCTGTGGGGCCTGGAGCTAGGAGGGGGGGGGGGTTACTTAGACCTCTTCAGGCTTTGGGGTTACAGAATTACCCATTGAACAATTTTTTTTTTCTCATTCAAACTTGTGAGTTCAGGTGTGACAGATCCCACAAGGATACAGAAGAACGTACAAGAAGCCATAGGAGGCCAGTACAGCCTCTTCTGCCTGGGCTTTGGATTTGATGTCAGCTACACCTTCCTGGAGAAGATGGCACTGGAAAACAATGGTCTGGCACGACGCATATACGAGGATTCAGACTCTGCCCTACAACTCCAGGTGTCTGTACACCCCAAGTGGAGTGTGGAGCTAGCCAGTTCCAGACTAATCTTTGTGACCCATGTCCCTGCCATCTCGTAGGACTTCTACCAGGAAGTGTCCAGCCCACTGCTGTCAGCCGTGGCCTTCGAGTACTCAAGCAATTCTGTGGAAGCCATCACAAAGGACAATTTCCGGCTCTTCTTCAAAGGCTCAGAGATGGTGGTGGCTGGGAAACTCCAGGACAAGGATCTTGATGTTCTCTCAGCCAAAGTCAGTGGGCAGATGGTGAGTGTGATTAAATCATACTAAAGTGGAGAATAGATTGGTAACTCCCTTCGCCTTTTCAGCTAGAGGGCCTAGGTTCAAGTCTCAACCCTGCCAAGCACCAGCTGTTTGATCTAGAGTGAGACTCAAAGTGCCCTGGGTTTTAGGTTTCCCTTCAGCTACCTATGGATGACACCAGACTCTGCCTCAATGAATCATTGTTGCTTCTGGGAGCACCTGTGTGTGCCTGGCACAGGTAGACATTGGGCAGTCAGTCTGCCCTTCCATTGCCTAGCCATTGAGATCATAGCAGGGGCTCCTTCCTAATTGTCATCCCCACCAGTCTTTATACCAGCTGCTGGCATTGCTATAGGCCAGATAGGGCTATTCCCAGTTCACAGATGACCAGACTGAGCTCCAGGCAGGAGAAGCAACATGCACTGGGCTCCATTGCATCTGCATCAGGAGACCAGTCTTGCTCAACTACCTCTGCTTCTGCGTCCCAAGAGGCTCAGCCTGTGCTACCTCCTCTCAGTACATCCCTGTGATATCACAGAAAAACAACACCTGCTCTGAATCAGGTCCTTCTTTAGGTACTGGAATGTTTCTATGAAAGAGACTAACCTATCCTTGAATTTCTGAGAGAGACAGCTTATGCAGAAACATGGAGTTTCAGCTGGGATGGTCTTGACAAACCCAGGGCCTCCATGATTTCTAGGCTGGCTGAGGATCAGAATGGTCTTCTTAGAAATGGAGGCTTGCTAAGAGTGATGGATAAGTAAGAAGCAGGCAAAACCCAGATGGGAAAGAGAGGCATTCCAGACTTGAGTAGCAGAAGGGCAGCATGTCTATAGAGAATGGCAGTGGTCAAGGGGGGCTTAAGCCTAGACTCAGGATACATAGCCAAGTATGGTGACTATTCATGTAGACTGTAAGACCAGCTTCCTTGGCATCAAAGTTATCTCTGCCACCTCCCAGAGGTGATAAATAACAAAGTTACCTTAACTTCCTTATGCCACAGTTTTCTTCTGTGTAAAAATGAGAATAACTCATGGCCCACTTCATAAAGTTACTGTGGAATCAGTGTCTAGCCAAGCATAAACCCTCCATACATGTCAATAGCTGATAATAGCCTGTAGGCTAAAGGTGCCAAAGCATGGAACCCAAGGTAATTTAAGGTTGTTCATGGACAGATATGTCTTTGTTTTAGTAGTTACTTCAGTAGTACTATCTCAGACCTTAGCTTTTGTTTGTTTTTTTCCCCAGTCCTAGGACTTGAACTCAGGGCCTTGGGCACTGTCTCTGAGCTGCTTTTTTGCTCAAGGATAGCGCTGTACCACTTGAGCCACAGCACCACTTCCAGCTTGTTCTGTTTATGTGGTACTGAGGAATCGAACCCAGGGCTTCATGCATGCTAGGCAAGTACTCTACCACTAAGCCACCTTCTAAGCCCAGACCTTATGTTTTTGAAAATATTATTGTATGAGATAAGTCCAAGTAAAACAATGTTTGTCTATTCAGTGCTCATTTAAGGGAAGGAAAACACCAAATATATACCTGAACATGTAGATAGGGGAAATTTTGTGCAGGTGATCTATATATGCCAAAGCTCTGGATGAGAAACAGAGAGACCAGTGCCATCAGGGCAGGCAGGAAGTGAGTCGCATTGTAAAGAGCCTCTTGGCTTCTGGAGAGACCTCTGTGAAGGAGACCTGGGCTCTTTTGCCCTCATCCCCTATTTTCCAAGCTGCTAGCTGAGCCAGCTTGGGGCGATAACTCCCTGCACTTCTCACAGAAGAAAGTAGCTAGTCCATCTAAAGCCTAGGTGCATGCTTTTCTGTCATTGTTCCCCCATGCAGAGCCTCAACATGGAGACCAATTTGTTTAGGGACAGTTTGTTAGAATAGATGAAGCCCCAAATTTGGAGCCACACATTTTGTTCTCAACTCTTCCATTGACTTCCATGGAAGGCCCTTTCCTTCCTGTTTTTTTTCCCCATCTGTAGAGGCGAGGGTGCTATATGCTGTGTTTCTTTCTGCTCCTCACTGAATTTGCAAGTCCTTCCTGATGCTAGCCTGGGATTCAGGTCCTATCTTTATTTCCTTTTCCCCTAAAGGGTCAGCTAACACTGAACTTTTGACTGTGTATCTATCTTGCTGCTCCTGGACAGTTAGTTGCTGCTATCCTTTATCTCCATCTCCCTGTCTTTAGAGACCTTACCCCTAAGCCCCTTTTATATTTCATCTCAATTCAAAAGAAATGAGGCCTGTGGTAGCCTGTTGCTAGCTGAAATCCAAGGCAGCACGATGGGAATGCCAGAGCTGAAGAAATTAGAACACAGAGACATAGAGAGATAGCAGGGCTCCAGGGGTCCCAAGGCTCACTGGCACTTGGGCCCTGAGTTCTCACAAGCAGGTATATTTATGTGAGTTCAAACAGGGAAGGTTACCATGGATACATGCAAAAAATAAAACATCTGTACTAATATTACAATCAGAGCCAAAACAGTTTGTGAGAAACACTGGTTCCCTTATTGTTTTGAGAAAGGAGACTATAACCCCAGGCAAGATCCAGACATGAATTTCACTTTAGCCTTTATAGTCAAGCTCTCAGATCTTTGTCTTAGCTCTTCCAGCACTAAGGAAGTGGGGTGGCATTTCAGTCTCTTAACCCTCTCCAGAGCTGTCTGTTTTAATCCTTCCATGACCAGTTCTCAGCGTTCTGAGTACTACTGAGGCAGCATTCCAACCTCTCAAACCTTTTCCAGGTTTTACAGCTCAGTTTCAGAGTTCCCTACAGCAGCCCTTGAAAGTTGGTCAATGCACCAATGGCCCTACTTCCAATCAGGGTTCAGAAGTACATGCAGGGTGGTATGGTCCTCAGGCCCTTACTGCTTCTGCCCTGGTTGGGCTTCTTTTTCCAGCACATGCAGAACATCACCTTCCAAACTGAGTCCAACGTGACCCAGCAGGAGGAGGAGTTCCGGAGCCCCAAGTACATCTTCCACAACTTCATGGAGAGACTTTGGGCATACCTGACCATCCAGCAGCAGCTAGAGCAGATGTGAGTGGCCCTGACTGCAGACCACTGGGGTAGAGTACACCTAGTATCAGTGTTACCCAAACCATTTTCTGGTGAAGCAGGCATAGCTGGCATGGGATTCTCCTGGGTGTGGAGAGAAGGATCATGTCAACTCCACTTCCTCCTAGTGAGACTCCCCCAGAAGGGACCACTGGAAGGGAGACTGTCCAGGTACCCAAATACCTCCTGAGCTTTGATATCCTCTATCCACAGTATTTCTGCACCAGATACCGAATCACAGGCCCTCCAGACCCAAGCTCTGAACTTGTCACTCAAGTACAACTTTGTCACTCCTCTCACATCTATGGTGGTCACCAGGCCTGAAGGCCAAAAAGAGTCTGTTGCTGAGAAGCCTGTGGAAAACAGTGAGGGTGAGGCTAAGACTCCAGCCTCCTCTGTATTCTGGCCAAGACCAAGTCCTGTCCCCTCCCCCGACAGATTCCCATGAGCTCAGGAGCAGCCCCAACTTGTTTTATTGGCAGGGAAACTGAGGCTAGGTTTCCTGGCTCCCCAGATTAATTGCATGTGCCTATGTAGTTTCAGTGTTGAGAAGCAAATTTAAGCATAAACATTTCAAATTGATCAAAATCACTGCTTTTTCCCTCTCCCCTCTCCTTTTCCCTCTTCCTTCTTTCCTCCTTCCCCCACCGTCCAGAGAACAAACAGAAGAGAGTCGTCTCAGGAGGTAAGACCTAATGGGCCCAAAGGCTGGCCTGGGTAGGGTTCCTAGTGTGGCAAAAAGCTCACTAGGGTGGCAAAGGTCCTTACCCTGCCACTTCCTAGAAACAGTGTGTCTGACCAAACATGCTGGTGCATTTAGTCACCTGCTCATTGAAATACTGGCTGTCCCTTAGGCCTTGTCCTGGGGACATAGTTCCCATCTATCTGGGACCCCAGAAAGGTAAGTCCAAGGAACAGACCCAAGTCTCACTGACTTCCAGGTTATAATGCTTCCAGATTTCGTGCCAAAGGAGCCAGACTGTCCAGACTAACAGGTAGCACAGGAGGCTTGTTGTGGGGAGGGATGGTGAATGGAATTATGACCCTGGCTATAGACTAGGTTCTGCCGTTGTGGAGGGGAAATTGTTTGCCTGGCTAACATGGCTGGTAACAGGCCTGAAGTTGAACGTGGATGTGTTTGATTAGGCAGCAGCTATGAATATGCTCCCTCTCTCCTAAGAAGAATCACTAGACCAGGTAATTTGAAAAGTGCTGTCTGGGGAGGAGTTCTAGCAGTGAATGATTCCCACTACAAAGTGGTAGGCTGGGAGTGGTCCACCTGCCTTCTCTATATCTCACTGATGGCACAAGGTCTCTGATCCCAATGAGGATCTATGTTACCAGCTCAGAGAAAGCTATTATGTGTCAACCTTTCCAAACTAGGAGTTTACAGTGTCTCTTCTGTTTCCAAAGATGCAGCTAGAGGTCTCTCTAAAATGAATGGACAGCCTGGACCTCTTCTTCTTCCTTCTAAACGTCTCAGACTCCCAACAAAGACCTGGAGAGACCCAGTAGATTTGCCATTCCGTAAGCTACTTTCTGACTCCTGGTGGGCTTCAGTTTTTCTAGGAAGGTCACTAAACCTGCCCCATAGAGTTGGGTAAGAAAAAACACTTAAGTATGCCAGGTGCCAGTGGCTCACACCTGTAATCCTAGTAACTCAGGAGGCTGAGATCTGAGGCTCATGGTTCGAAGCCAACCAGGGCAAGAAAGTCTCTGAGACTTTTATCTCCAATAAACTACTCAGAAAAAGCTGGAAGTAGCACTGTGGCATAAGTGGTAGAACACTAGCCTTGAGCAAAAGAATCTCTTTTTTTGCCAGTCCTTAGATTGAACTCTGGGCCTGGGCACTGCCCCTCAGCTCTTCAGCTCAGGCTAGCACTCTACCACTTGAGCCACAGTGCCACTTTCAGCTTTTTCTGCTTATGTGGTGCTGAGGAATCTAACCCAGGGCCTCATGCATGCAAGGCAAGCACTCTACCACTGAGCCACCTTCCCAGCCCTGAGCAAGAGAATCTTAGGGGCAAAGCCCAGGCCCAGAGTTCAAGCCCCAAGACTGGCAAAAAGAAAAAAACACTAAGCATAGGCCAGAAAGGGAAAGTTACCCATTCTGTGTGGGTCCAGCCTATCCAGGAATCCTCTCTTCTAGCTTTCTGCCCTAAACGGTTGGAGCATAGAATTTTCTGTGATTGCCCTTGCCAGTTGTCCACCAGCTTCCCCTTTGCCTTGTCCTCTGCATTTTATCTCCTTTGATGTAAGCTCTCGTGGCTTTCTTACTGTCCTTAGGTTGCTTTATACCTATTGTTCCCACTGGGTGAAATTCATTCCTCATGATAACGCTTTTTAGGAAGGGAATGCTTTCCCTATTCCTAAAGCTAACATCCTCCCTTGTAGTTTTTTATCCCCGTAGTCTAGACTCAGATATGACTGCTGGGGGGCAGAGTATACTAGAATTTGCTGGGTAGCAAAAGGGAGGGGTGCCTGAAAGATGTGCTGATAACCCTGAGTCCTGACGGACTGCTCCCTTTTTGTTTCCAAAGTTTTTGCAGCCAGCCCCACTGTTGCACAGATGGCTCCCTCAGATCCCCATCAGACTGTATTACATGGTGTGGAAGTTCAAATCAAAGGTACTCCCAGGCCAGAACCCCTGGAGTAACTTCTTGTCCTAACTGGAAGATCCAGGGAAGAGAGAACTCTGAGGCTTTCAATGAAAGAGAGTTCTGGCCACACTTGTTTAGTACTCCATCCTACAATGCCCTATTCCTCAGGAAAGGGCCGAATGAATCCAGATCTTTCTTTCTTCTTTTAGAAACCACCCAAATACACCCTTCCCAAGGTAAGTTGCTAATCCTCTCAATACCCATCCCTATCCTTTCCCCCTAGAACTTTTTTTTTTCCCAGTCATGGGGCTGAACTCTGGGCCTGGCACTGTCCTTGAGCTCTCAGCTCAAGGCAGCACTCTGCCACTTGAGCCACAGTACCACTTCCGGTCTTCTGGTGGTTTATTGGAGATAAGAGTCTCTCGGACTTTCCTGCCCAGGCTGGCTTTGAACGTGATCCTCAGATCTCAGCCTCCTAAGTAGCTAGGATTACAGGCACAAGCCACCAGTGTCTTGCTCCCCCTAGAACTCTTTACCTGCCCTAGGAACTGTGTCCTTGCTGTCCCAGTCCCCTTTCAGGCTCCTGCTGTCACCATGTCGCTGCCTGGGCCCACAGTGGACCGGCTCTGTGTGGACATCAAGCACTCTCAAGGACCCTTGAACCTCCTCTCAGACCAAGGCCAAGGTGAGAGGTGCCCCAGTCATTGACCTAGAGAGAGACCCAGATATCACTCACATCCATTTACCATATACTCACAGAGATATACACACTGCATATGCAGATACCATGTGTCCAAACATGACACTCCCACAGCAACTTGGGTCTCTCTCTGGGCATCACATGCAGGTCTGCAAGATCTGTGTATGCTAGCATCAGATCACAGAGTGAGGGACCAGAGCCTGAGGATCCAGGGGAGCTTCCTGGAGCCATCCCAGAAGGCTGGGCCTTGACAGACAAGCAGAGGAAAGAGTGGGGGTGTTTGTTCTAAGATGGAGGAATCATGGCTGCAGGGTACAGATCCCCTGTCTCTCCATGGGCCCCAAGTGGCATGGAGGGAGGGATATAGTGGGAGTAGTGGGCGTGCCAGCCAAATTCTACTTTCTAGTCCTAGAAGAGCCTGGTCCAGTGGAAGTAGCAAGGCAGACCCTGAGGATGAACACTTCTCAGGGACATTCAAGTAGAAATACCAAGAGCTAAGGGACATTCACAGCAACCTCATTCCTCTCAGGACTACATGGTCCCCTGCTTCATCACTGAGATATAGTTGCTGTCTGCTCCCTGAAGCAGAAATTTCCATCTCACCCTGGGCCATCCAGCTAGTTCAGATTCAGGGACTAGACAAAGGTTTATGAACTTGAGACAAGGCTCCTCAGAAGTCTTACCAAGGATGGCCATTGCCAAGGATTCAGGAGCCCCTTCAGAACTATATATGACAAGAGATGAGTAAAGAGATCATAAGAGCTAGGCCTGCTATGTAAAGAGTTACTGAGGAAGCCCGATGCAGGTGGCTCACGCCTATAATTCTAGCTAATCAGGACGCTGAGATCTGAGGATCACAGTTCAAAGGCAGCCCAGGCAGGAAAGTCTTATCTCCAATAAACCACTCAGAAAACTGGAAGTGGCAGCTATGACAAGTGGAAGAGTGATAGCCTTGAGCCGAAAGAGCTCAGGGACAGTGCCCAGGCCCAGAGTTCAAGCCCCACAACTGACAAAAAAAAAGAGTTAATGGGGAAAGTAATGACCCTCCTTAGGAGACTAGTTGATGAAAAACAATTCTAGGGTCATGGAATCAGATTCAGGTCAGTGATCAGACTTGGTTCTGACTTGTTCAGTCTACCTTCTCAGGACTTGAGGTTACTGGCCAGTATGAAATAGAGAAGGCTGGATTCTCATGGATCAAGGTGATCTTCAAGAACCCCCAGCTGCGGGTTCATGCAACCCCTGAACATGTGGTGGTGACTCAGAACCGAAAAAACTCTGCATACAAGTGGAAGGAGACATTGTACTTGGTGCTGCCTGGGTAAGACCTGGGTTGGGGTCCCAAACCGATGACCTTCAGTTGCACTGGCTGACAGTAACCACAGACCTAGGAATGGAATGGTCAGGTATCTTCTGCAGTGGGCTAGTGGGCTACACTCCCATAGGGATAGAGATTCAGAGCCTAGCCCTGAGCCCCTGTAACTCTGGAGGTTGCCCAGGAGTCATTCTGGGTTCTACTTCCTCTCAAACCTAACTCAGGCCACTTTCCCATGTGCAGACAGTACAGTGTGGTTTGAAGCTAACTATGTACTAATCCTGTGTGACTCTGCATAAGCCATTTAGTCCCACTGGAGCCTCTGTTTCTTCACTGCAAAAACTACAGATAATTAATTATTCTATCCCTGAGCCAGAGAGCTAGAGGATTCAGTGAGAGGAAGTCTTGGAGAAATGTGCCATCAGATGGTGCTGCACCTCCCAGGCACACCAGAGACGAACACTGTCTGCCTGTGAGGTCCTGATGATGATCATGCAAATACAAGATCACTGTCTTCTGGGATGGGGGATGTGAATGTTATCCTTAGTGTGCCATGTTAGTCACAGTTTTGTCCGTGTGACAAACACTTGAGAGAAACAACTAAAAGAAAGCAAGGTTTATTTTGTCTCATTCCCACAGATAAATGAATGCAGACCCAACAAATTGGGGAGTTTCATTTGAAAACCCTCCAATTTCATAGAAGATCTCCAAGTTTTTTGTTATCTGATAGATACACAAAGATAAGTTGCATTTCTGTGTCTTGCAAACCCACACTAGAAAATGAAATCAAGAATTTCTGTTCAGTTGTAGTAATGATAGCCCAAATACACATAAAGAAGTCAAGATACATATTTTATTTTATTTTTGCCAGTCCTGGGGCTTGGTCACTGTCCCTGAACTTCTTTTGCTCAAAGCCAACACTCTACCACTTGAGCCACAGTGCCACTTCCTGCTTTTTCTTTTTATGTGGTATTGTGGAATCAAATCGAGGGCTTCATACATGCTAGGCAAACACTCTAGCACTAAGACACATTCCTAAGGTACATCTTTTAGATTAAATCACTGGGTAATATAAATGTGGAGCAACTGTACTTGAAATAACCTCAAGGTACTGGGCACCAGTGGCTCACACTTGTACTCCTAGCTACTCAGGAGGCTGAGAGCTAAGGATCACAATTCAAAGCTAGTTCAGACAAGAAAACCCATGGGAGTCTTATCTCTAATTCACCACTCCAACTCTGGAAGTAGGGCTATGGCTGAAGTGATAGGGTGAAAAAGCAAAGGGACAGCACCAAGGCCCTGAACTCAAGCCCCAATACTGGCACAAAATCATCACCATCATCATCATCATCATCATCACCTCACAGTAACAGGGTTTTACTCCACAAGTTTAAGGGAACCTAACATTCATAAAGAAACAAAGGGACAAGGATTTCAAGATTATTTTAAGTAAAAAAAGGAAGATAGGGACTTAAAAGAGACTTACCCTCTAGCCATTAAAACACATTGTTAAATACTAATCATCAAAAGAAAGTGGCATGAGACACAAAAACAGAAGGTACAGAGTAGGTGTATCAGAGAAACTGTTCATCAGACTTTTTCATTTCTGTGACCAAATACTGAGAGAAACAACTTAAGGGAAGGAAGATTTATTTTGAATCAGTTTCAGAGTTTTTAGTCAACATGATGTCGATATGGTGGAACAGAGTAGCTCAATCATGATAGCCAGGAAGCAAGGAGAGAGAATGCCTCAGCACTCTGGCTTTCTCTTTACCCTCCCTCCTCCCCACTTTTTAAAAAATAGAATTTTACTGTTAACTCAGGGCCTCGTATTTGATACACAAGTACTTTACCAGTAGAGCCAAACCAATCCTTTAGCTGAAGGGTTTTTTTGGTCGGTCATGGGGCTTGAACTCTGGGCTTGAGCGCTGTCCCTGAGCATTTCAGCTCAAGGCAAGCACTCTACTGCTTGAGCCATAGTGCCGCTTCCGGTTTTCTAGTGGTTTATTGGAGATAAGAGTCTCACAGACTTTCCTGCCTGGGCTGCCTTTGAACCATGATCTTCAGATCTCAGCCTCCTGAGTAGCTAGGATTACAGGCATGAGCTACCAGGTGCCCAGCTTTTTTTTTTTTTTTTTTTTAAGATAAGGTCTGTCACATTTTTCTGGGACTATCTTCAGATCTCAATCCTCTTATCTATGCTTCCTAAGTAGATGGGATTGCTAGTGTGACTCACTACTCCTAGTTAGTTTGTTGAGATGCAAATAACATTTTGCCAGAGCTAGCCTCAAACCCTGATCCACCCTAGTCGCTGGGATTACAGGCTTGGGTCCCTATGCCCAGCTTTTTTCTCCTTTTTTATTCCATCCAGCCTGCTGCCTGAGGTATGGTAACACCCACATTCAGGGTAGGCCTTCCCCCTTTAATCTTCCTTCCTTCCCCTAATCTTTTTCAGAAATAACCTCCCAGATTTACCTAGAGATGTGCTTTAGTAATAAGGTCCTGGGTGCTTCCCAATCTAATCAAGTTAATAATCAGCATTAACTATTACAGCTCCTAAAGCATATACTCTCATAATTCATGACAAACTAGGGACTGGGAATATGGCTCAGTGGTAGAGTGCCTGCCTAGCCTGCATGAAGTCCTGGGTTCGATTCCTCAGTACCACATAAACAGAAAAGGCTAGAAGTAGTGCTGTGGTTCAAGTGGTAGAGCACTAGCCTTGAGCGCAAAGAGGCTCAGGGACAGAACCAGGCCCTGAGTTCAAGCCCCAGGACTGGAAAAAAAAATCATGACAAACTAAGTTTAAAAACAGAAGATTTTTAAGTAGTGCTGTCACTTAATGCAGGTGAAGTCTTGTGACTTTCCCTCTAAAAGTAGGGACTCTTCACTTAGGGTTCTTGACTTTTATCACAGAATAAGAATCTCTAGATAAGTCATGATGGTAAGTGTTAGAGTAAATTAGACTGCCAGAAAACCACACGGACATCCAGGTACGAAGAACAAAGGAAAGGTTTATGCTAGTAAAGAGACTGGCAAGACCCCTTCTCACCAGGTGAGAGGAAGTGAGAAGTGCCAGCTACTGTCTCAGGTGACTTTTTATAACCTCTGGGATTTGGGGAATTTGGCTGCCTTCTATGGTCATAGCTATCCCAAAGGGGTGATCTCTCAGGGAGGGGTAGGACTAATCATTTGCTGCCTTTACTACATGGGCCTAGTGTTGCCTAGGAAAAGAGCATGTTAAGCATGTTAACCCAGAAGCCTCTTCTGGGCTAACAGGAAGAAAACTTGGCAGAACTTTACTAAGCAAGTAGGCATGCAGACAAATGAGCAAACAGAAAGGCAGACACACTAATGGTGTGGGTTACGGAGAGACACAGAGAGACACACGGCTCTTTGGCTGTTAGGGAATTTTGTAAAGGCAGGGGGTCTGCCTTTAAGTTATGCAAAGGTAGATGTTTTCTCTTTGCTCTAATTATTCCTGGTTTTATACTTTCTCAGTTCCTCGGTGTTTGGGGGGCATTTCTTTTATGTAAGAATGCATCCGGTCAAAAAACAGATGCTTATTCTTGAGATAAGGAAGGCATCTTGTTGTCTACATTTTGGGTAAGATGGTAGGTTTGGGAGGAGCCTTTCTCTCAGGAAGGCATATATGCTCCCCAAAAGATATTAATTCTTGGGGTGAGAAATGCACCCTGTTGTCTCTCTGAAGCAAAGATACTGCTTCTGTTTTTCTGAGTCACCTTCATCAGGCCTCATTTCCCTCAATTTATCCTGCTTCAGTCAGTGCCAAGGAAACGATATCATTAATCTAATGTTGGTCCTTTTCTACCAATAAGAAAGCTGAGCTCAGATTTAAGTAACTTCCTGCCCACCGCCACATTATGACTTCCCAGACAAGAGAGGAGCCCCAGTCAATTCCATGTGGCCATCTGAGGCTCCATGCAGATTTCTCTGCCTTCCTGCTCAGGTGATTGGGTTTCTCCACAGCCTGAAGATGACCATGGACAAGAAAGGCCTCCTACTGCTCAGTGGCCCAGACAAAGCGACCATTGGTGTATTGTCCTGGCATGGCCCTGAGAAGGGGCTCCTGCTCCTTCTTCGTGACACTGACCGCTTCTCCAGCCTCATCAGCGGGACCCTTGGTATTCCACCTGCCCTAAAACACTACTCTGCCTGGGAACAGGCAGCGCCCTCTCCTCTTCTAGTCTCTCACACAGTGTCTCTCCTTGATGATTTGCTCTCTATATCTCAGGCCAGTTTTATAAGGACCCAGTTTGGAGCCCACCAGAAACAGAAGATGACAGCAGAAGGACATTGAGGGTCCAGGGAACAGACTATTCTGCTACCAGGTGATGCAGTAAAAGCAAGCCAGAGCCCAGCCAGGGACAGGTGGTATCTCGGAGGCTAGCAGCTAGGCTCTTGCAGAACCCCATTCTTTCTTTCCTGGCTCAGGAACTAGAAACTTGGGAGGCCAATAGCTTAGGTACATACCTGAGCCAGCTCTCCATGTCCCCACAAAGGACAATCAGCTCAGGCCCAAGAGTACTAGGATTGGTTGGGGACAGTAGGAAAGTCTTGTCTCTATTACCAATTCTCGGAGCCCTAGACCATAGAGACCACAGACACTGGGTCACTTTGGTAACCCAGTGATGACTGGGCCTCCTTTGCCTGTGTAGAGGGAATTTTGGAGGGACTTGGATACTCCCAAACCTCCTGTCCCTAGCTATCCCACCTCTTCCCACCCACCTGCGGATTTGCTGACTATCTATCTCTGTCTGTCTGTTCTTTCTCCATGCCAGAGAGGTCAAGTTGGATTATCAAGAGGGGACCCCAGGGACAGAGATTTCCTGCTGGTTGGTGGAGCTGTAGTGCACATGGGAGTATCTGTACCCTCTATGACATCTTGTGATGGGAAGATAGCTTCCAATCTATGGCTGAGGGGCACTGGTAGGGCCTGGATATGATGGGGAGAGGGCATCCTATCATTGAATAAAGAAAGGAACTATAAGCCCAGGGAATGTGTCTGTGGTTTATATGAGTAAACTCAGGATCCCATCCTGAATACCTACCCTTGTGGAACTTTAGACATTTTCACTATTCGTCTCCTTTGGCCAGGAAGGCCCATGAAGAACTTTTAGCATTATTTCTTTATTTTTTTAAGTAAGAAAATGAAGACTAAACCACTCATTTGAAATAGGAGTGTAAAACTCATGTAGCCTTCACTCAGGGGCCTACACCTAGAACAGAGACTGTGGTTGCTTTACTGTTACCTGGATGGTAGAAACCAGTTTTGACTCCAAAAGTGGGGATTAACCTTTTCTGTCTTTCTTTTCTTATGTCTGGAAAATGGAGGAGAAAGGAAGGAAATAGGCCAGATTCATCTTCCACAAGCAAGGACTGTTTATTGAGATATAGCAGGGAGGGGCACAGCCTTCCCTTGTAACGTGGAGACTGTAAAGAGGTGGACAGGAGCTGGGTTTCTATGAGGTCTGAGCAGGAGGCAGAGGTTGATGAGAAGGCCATTAGGTAGATGTTGTTACAAACATGAAACACCAGTGCTCTTGTTTGGCCTGGGGTTTTTTTGTTTTTTATTTGCGTAGCGATTCAAAGGAGTTGCCTTTTAACAAAGGAGTTTATAAATACAATATATCTTGATCAGTGTCACCCTTTTCAACATCCTCTCCCGTCCCTTTCCTCCTCCTCCCTTCCCTCATTCTTCTTAATCTTGTAGGATATATCTTGGGTTCTTGACTTTATTTTTCCCCTTTTCTCTTCATTCATCTACCCTTTCCCTTGACTCCACCCCACCCCTTTCTGGCTTGTTCTTTATAGATCAACTCTCGAACTTTTTTTTGTTGTTGGTACTAATGTTTGAACTTAGGACCCTATAGGCACTGATGTATAGGCATTCTACCACCTGAGCCATGTCCTGAGCCCTTTTGCTTTCATTATTTTTAAAGAGAGTCTTGTTTTTTTGTTTTTCTTTTTGTTTTTTTGTTGTTTTTTTTTTTGCCAAGGTCAGCCAAATAGTCTAGAGACAATTTGAAGTACACAGGAGGACAGGAACAGGTTACATGTGCTACTGTTCCTTTTTTTTTTGTCAGGCATGGAGCTTGAACACTGGGCCTTAGCACTGTCCTAAGCTCTTCAGCTCAAGGCTAGCTCTCTACCACTTGAGCCACTGCTCCACTTCCGGTTTTCTGGTGGTTTATTGGAGATAAGAATTTCACGAACTTTCCTTCCCGGGCTGGCTTTGAACCATGATCCTCAGATCTCAGCCTCCTGAGTAGCTAGGATTACAGCCCGGCTTAATATGCCATTTTATAGGAGGGACTTGAGCATCTGTGGGGTTTGATAGCCTCAAAGTTCCTGAAACCAATTGTAAAAATATACCAAGTGCCACTGGTCTTTACCTGCTTCTGGAAAAAAGTACACAATCAATGGCTTACAAATAAATAGCATAGAAATGAGTATGAGCCAAAAATCATTTGCACACACCAGCTGTTGGCAGAGCCTGCTGTTTCAGAAACCTCATGGCTATATCCTAGAGACCTGAAGCTGCTCCTCCCAGCACTGTACAGCAGACATTCCAATCAAACAGCTGCTGGTGGACTGCATCCCTGGAGCTGCCAAGCATACACACACGTGCGCACAAGCTGTGGTGGGCCAACCACTAGTCACTTTTGGGAAAGAATCAACCCAGGGCCAAGGTGCAAATAAAATCCTGTGCACCCATGGGGAGCCCAACCCTCCAAAGCCCTTGCCTATCCTGGAGGCCCAAATCTAACTTTCCCAGCCCCTACTGCAGACTAGACTGAGCTGCTTTCAGCTAGCTCAGGGCTAGGCATGTACACAGGTACTTGCTGGCCCTGGGAACCAGTGTGGGCTAGCCAATCAGTGTGTAAACTAGCCCAGACCAAGAAGGGCTGCCACTAGTCAGGTGCAAACAGGCCAACCTCGGGCCATGATCCTGACAATCCCGAACCCAAATGGACAACTCACAACGAAAGATTACAAGTTAACAAGTTAACAAACCAAATAAAAAAGTCAACAACAGCCCAGGGAAGAACCCCAGTGAAAAAAGAGGAAATGCAAAAGCAACTTCAAGAGTACAAAGAAGAAATGACAGAGGCTGGGAAGGTGGCTCAGTGGTAGAGCGCTTGCCTTGCACGACCAGACCCAAAAAAAAAACAAAAACGAAGAAATGACAAAGGAAATCCAATACCAAAAGAGAGATACAGACAAAAATAGACATACTGTACACTTCATAAAAAGATGAAATTAATACTTTGAGAACTGATATCAGAAGCATAAAAGGCTTAATTTCCACAATTTTTGCAACCCACAGTGGTAGTCATAGGTAACAGAACAAGTGAAATGGAAAATATAATATCAAGAGTTGAGGATAAAACAGAGGGTCTAGAACAGAGTCAAGGTATGGAAAAAACCCTCAGAACTTACCAAAGGAAATTCAAGAATTGACAGGCTCAGCCAAGAAATCAATCTAAACATAATTGGGATCCGTGAGGGGGGAAGGATTTAATAGTAGAGGCATGAAAAACCTATTCAGTAAAATAATAACAGAAGGGCTGGGAAGGTGGCTCAGTGGTAGAGCGCTTGCCTTGCATGCTCAAGGCCCTGGGTTCGATTCCTCAGCACCACATAAAAAAAAAAAAAAGCCGGAAGTGGCGCTGTGGCTCAAGTAGTAGAGCGCTAGCCTTGAGCTGAAGAGCTGAGGGACAGCGCCCAGGCCCAGAGTTCAGGCTCCATGACCGGACCCAAAAAAATAATAACAGAAAATTTCCCCCATCTTAAGAAGGAAAAATCTTACTCACCCAACAGAAGCATATTGAACTCCTAGTAGACAGGATCCAAGAAGAAACAATTCTAGACACACCACAGTAAAAACATTAGACATGAATAGCAAGGAATTAATTTTAAACGCTACAAAATCAAAGAAGGCGGGCTGGGAAGGTGGCTCAGTGGTAGAGTGCTTGCCTTGCATGCATGAGGCCCTGGGTTCAATTCCTCAGCACCAAATAAGAAGAAAAAAGCCGGAAGTGGTGCTATGGCTCAAGTGGTAGAGCACTAGACTTGAGCTGAAGAGCTGAGGGACAGCGCCCAGGCCCAGAGTTCAGGCTCCACGACTGACCAAAAAAAAAAAAAAAAAAAAATTCAAAGAAGGCAGAATCTCTGCAGTCCTCCTCTCCACACAAATCCCCAATCCAAGCCATGAAGATCAACAACTGCCAATCCAAATTGGTGTACCCAGTGAAGCTATCACTTAAATTTGGTGGTGAAACTAAAGCCTTCCATGACAAACAAAAATTAATGGAATTCATACAAAGAATACTAAAGGGAAGAATACAATCTGAAGAAAACAATCAAAATCAAGAAAACATCAGGCAAAAATCTCTAGAAGAGCCTGTGAGACTCTTACCTCTGATAAACCACCAGAAACCAAAAGTGGTGCTGTGGCTCAAGTGGTAGAGTGCTCGCCTTGAGCCGAAGAGCTGAGGGACAGCGCCCAGGCCCACAGTTCAAGCCCCATGATCGACCAAAAAAAAAAAGTTTCATGGACTTTCCTGCCAAGGCTGGCTTTGAACTGTGATCCTCAGATCTCAGCCTCCTGAGTAGCTAGGATTACAGGCATGAACCACCAGCACCTGGCTTCTGGGCAGAATTTTGTTTGGGGATCACCTCCTCCTTTCTTAGTCCCACTCAGCTCTGCTGCTAGGAGATGCCTTTTCACACTTAGGCAGGACAACTCTCCATTGCACACATGTAAATGTGGACCTCATGCTGAATGCTGACAGCTTACAGCACATGGCTCCTCAACCCACTCAGGACCAGATGGAGCTGCACAGCCTGCTCTCTCTAAGGGATCCCTTCATAGGTTTGGACCTATTAGCCAATTTAACCCAGACCTCTGCTACATTCATCCTAGAGCCAGGAAAGGCCATCAGATTGGGAGGGCCATTCTAGTGCCCCCTCTCTAGATCATAAACAGCCATCAGACTGCAAGAGTGCCCCACAGCCTCCTGGGAGTTCCTTTCCCTTTAGTCCCCTCTCCATGTCCCAGACCAGTGTGAGCTCTAGAAAAGCCTAGTTTGGGCTCCAGCAGAAGGAAGTGGCTGTGAGCCCTTTGCAGTGGGAGATACTGATAGAGACCACCCCTATTGACATTGAGGGCTCTACAATTTGATTCCATTCTCTTCCATCCTTTGTGTGCCCCATGTTCTGTGATTTAGCAAATAATCCACTGCTCCTCCAGTAGGGTCTCCCCCCAGCATGCTCCTAGCCCCTCAGGCAGAGTGCTGCAGAGGCAAAGGATTGGGCAAAGAATACTCTTTGCAGAGGCAAAGAATATATCACATTTGAAGTTGGAAACAGCCAGTGTGTCTGGAGACTAGAAAACAAGGAGGAACATCTGGAAAGGAATGAGAAGAAGCTGGAGAGGTCAAAGAAGGCCTTTTGACTTGATCCCAAGATCAATAAATAGGAGATGACACCTGTAGGGTGCTCTGTGGGCAGCTCGCTGAGAGGCAGGAGAGGAGGCAGTGAGACCCAGGTAAGGCAACTGCAGCCATCCAAGCTAGAATGCTTCTCCAGGAACCTCTCTCTGCCTTGTTATCTCACCCCAGGCTCACTGGTAGGGAAGCCAATGGTCATCATGAAGTGATGGGAGGATCCCAGGAAGACCTGGCCCAGCTGAAGGCAGGGAGTCATGAAAAAAGGACTGGATTACTATTTGTGTGTCCCATATCTTGGCCTACAATATTGTGTTAATTTGGTAACCCAAGGGAAGGATAGATGGGTGGCTGGGTAGGTGGTAAATGGGGGGAATGATAAGAGGCACAGATTGGTGGTAGAATAGATGAATGGGTAATAGATGTATGGCTGGAAGGATAGTGAATGGATAATTTGGATCTGGAATGGCCCTCAAAATCCATGTGTTCAAAGCATGGTTGCCAGACTATGGCACTACTGAGAAGTGATTGGTCCTTTAGGAGGTAGGATCTAGAGGAAGGATGTTAGTCACTGGAGACCATGCCCTTCCTTTTATTCTTTTTGCTTCTTTTTGGTCACTACAATAACAGGAGCAAACCTCCACAATGCAGTCTCAACATGATGTACTGTGCGACCATAAGCCTAAAGTGATGGCACCAAGCCATTTTAGGTTTAAGACTAAACCTAAAATCATGAGTCAAAATAAATCTCTTTTCTAAGTTGATATTTCTTGTTTCTTGTTATGGAACAAAAAGCTTACTCACATGGGATAGGTGCCACTATGTTTGCCAGGGAGTACTTTCTACTTGTGACAGTCCTGATAGGAGCTATGCCCCCTGACTTAAAAAAAAAAAGACATTACTGGACTCTGAAATGCACTCAACCCTTCTTGACTTTCCAGAGCTTCTTGTTCCAGAGCTGATAGTAGATTTTTTTTCCTTTCAAAAGTCATATATTTTACTCTGAAGTGTTGCTCCAACCAACTCAGACTCTCAGGTGTATCAGCTGTATCAGCCTATGAAGTTGCCTTCCTATCAGCTGTCACTCATTTGAAGTGCTGCCAAACTGTGCCTGTTCTTTGGAGCAGTGGCTCATGAAGGCATGCAGAGGCTAGTAGCTATCTGGTTTCCATATTAGGCTTTATTGTCCCAGTCCCTCCCATAGGCCCCATTCTGTGCCCCTATTCCAGATGCCCCATGGACTGGGCCTTTTGTCTCAACAGGAGCTGATATATTTGCTTAGAACAGACTGGGGACAATATAGTCAGTGTGGACACCATCAATCAATCCTTCCCCATTGTTGTGGACAAACCAGCACATAACCTTGGTACCAACACTGGCATCCATTCTGTAGTCTTTCTGGGAACCCCTAAGAAAAAGAGAGAGAGAGAAACTATAATGTGCATGGCAAGCAAGATGACTGTAATGGGACTGGGTAACTGGCAGAGTGCCTAGCAGGTGCTAGGCCTTGAGTTTAATCCCCCAATATCAAGGTGGGGGAATGGCTACGGTGGCCATGGGCTTAAGGTTGAAGAAGGGTGAAGTTGGAAATTCTTGAACTCTGGGCCTGGGACCTGTCCCTGAGCTTATGCCCAAGGCTCATGCTCTATCACTTCCAGCTTTTTCTGAGTAGTTTACTGGAAGTAAGAGTCTGATGGACTCTCCTGCCCACAGTGGCTTCAAACTATGATCCTCAAAACAGCCTCCTGAGTAGCTTGGATTACAAGCATGAGCCACCAGCACCCAGTGAAAATTCTTGTCTTTTCTCCTTTTTGTGCTAAGAATAAAAACCTAACTAAGCAGTATCCCCAGCTACTGAAACAGGAAATTTCAAAAGCCTAGAATTCTTAGGTCAAGAATAAAGTGACATGATTGTTCCTTATAAAGAGCCAAGTATGGGCTTTTCCTTGATCAGGGGGGGCAAAACCTCAAAGGGAAACAAGGATACCTCACAGAAAAGAAGAGCTCACCAGGCAGTGTACCAGAACAGAGAGGGCTTTGTTTTCCCCTGCCTCATTGCTGGACAAAGGTGCATGCTCACCTTGTGACTGTCAGCCTATGGTTCTTCACCAACATTGTGGCATCTGGCTTCGTAGGGTCAGAGCCTGGGCGGATGTCAGACACTTCAAAGTCAAGGGGGTGAAAGAATTGCCCTGGGAATGAAAATATCCACACTGTCAGCCCCTGTCTATTGCCATGAGTAGCATGGTCACTAGGATTTCAGGGTTTGTGCACAGGCTGCATTGAGTATGTGAGCAGGAGTGTGTTTCCTGTGCTGCTTTGTGGCTAAACAGTCTGCAGTCTGAACATTGCATACCCAGTAGTCCATGCGTCTGTGCTGACATCCGGTGACTGTCCACCATGTAGAATCCTAGAAAGTCTTGGTGAGCTGGATGTTTCTTCCATACTTGGTGTAGGATGACTACAAAGGTAACTCCATCTCCAAAGGAGACTACCATGTCCTTCTTCCTGTTGATTGATACAGACAGCCTAGAAGAAAAGAGAAGGTATTGGCTGTAGGGTCCCAGGGACTGTGATCAAGGGCTTCCAGCAAAGCCTACTGGGTATATGGCACCTGAGAGCATACAGATTTCTGAGGAATAGTGTTGGAAACAAGGCATCTCATGTAGGTTGTCTATGCCCTCCACTGAGTGGACCTAATTGCCTCTGTAAGAAGGAAAGAGGGCTATCTTGTGAAACTAACGGCATGGGGCCAAGACATTAACTTTGTATGACCTCGGATAGGTTTTGGACCTCAGTGGGAGTAGTAGTCCTGTCCTGCCTCTTGGGTTCAAAGACAAAGGAAAAGCTAGGAGCTAGGATGTTTCAGAACCAACAGGTTCTGAAACCAATAGACAGAGAGATAGTTGTTATTGTCACTGAATGCTTTCTTGCTTCATTTCCCAGGTTAGCCTTCAATTTATGGGATCTCCTCGGCCTCCTGAGTACTGGGAGTTCAGCTTGATGCCACCATATCTGGCTTCAATCTACTGCTTTCAGCTCTCTCCTCAAAGTGATTTTTATTAACTGTCCAGAAAGCTGAGTAACACAAATGGACAGATTATAGGATGGAATCATCCATCCCTTATCCCCATTTAGATTCTGGCTGTGTGTGTGTGTGTGTGTGTGTGTGTGTGTGTGTGTGTGTGTGTGTGTGTGTGTGTGTGTGTGTGTGTGTGTGTGTGTGTGTGTGTGTGTGAATACTGGGGCTTGAACTCAAAAGCTTTATGCTTCAGCTTTTTCACTCACAGCTCTATCACCTGAGCCACACTGCCTCCAGTTCTGCCTTTTTGCTGGCTAATTAGAGATGACTCTCTCAAGCATGTCTACCCTGACTGGCTTGAACTTTGAGCCTCAGATCTCAGCCTCCTGAGTAGCTAGATTTATAGGCATGAGCCACCAGCACCCAGTTTAAAGTCTGGCTCTTGAAATGGGATCCAGTTTGACTGGGGCCTACTATGATCACCCTCCCCTGGTATTAAACTCCCAGTCTCTCCTATAACCCTGCAGATATTCTGTGCTGGGATTAGTTCAAACCCTTCTAGTTTGTATGTCCTTTAGAGACACAAAGGACCTTACCCATCCTGTGTGACCATGACTGTGTCCAGCCAGCTGAAAATACTTGCTGCCACCCCATTCCACAGAGTAATCTTCTCTGTGGTCACCTCCATCCGGAAGTCCATCTGAGTATTGGTAATGCCCAGTTTCCCAAAGTAAGTCTTCCTGGTCTTGGAATCAGTGCTGCTTCCCTTGTCTCCGATGATCTGCCCATTAACTGTGAGACCTGCCAGAGGGATGAGCGGGGAGAGAGACCAATGAAGTCCTCTGAATCTAGGCTTCCCTTGAGAGATCTGCCTTCCTTTTATCCACACCTGCCGTATGGAGCAAAATGGGGCCCCAAGGAAAGA
Source organism: Dipodomys spectabilis (assembly GCF_019054845.1). Taxonomy (NCBI): domain Eukaryota; kingdom Metazoa; phylum Chordata; class Mammalia; order Rodentia; family Heteromyidae; genus Dipodomys; species Dipodomys spectabilis. Next base: position 6,152,940 of record NW_024870731.1, read on the forward strand.
GCCAGGTGTCAGCCCTGTTGGCTGTAGACACTTCAGGCCTAGATATGGTTAGGTTATGTTAGGGCATGGTAGACCTGTCCCCTGCCTGTGCCAAGGAGTGTCGCTCAGAAGACAAAGTGCTCCATACACAGGCTAGGTCCTCCTCTCTGCCCTCTGAGTCTTCCCCTCCTCTCCTAACACTCAGGACATAGTGAGTCTGGCTCTCAGTGCCCCACCCCACCACCCACATAGTGCTCTGCATATGAAGATGAATCTGTTTCTGGACAGAGTGAGGAGCACCAGACCCCTGAACCCTCCCAGGGACCTCTGTTCCCCCAAGAATGCCCCCTAGCCACAGCTCACACCTGTTACTGGGTCCTGAATGATGCGCAACACTGTGCCTGGATCTTCGTCAATGTTGAAGCAGATGGCATCCCCTTTCTCTGGAACTTGGATGATGAAGTGGGGATCGCCATCCACTGAGGGCACATCAGGGAAGGGGGTGGTACTCAGAGCTGCTTCTGTACCAAGGACTTCCCCTGGCCTCCTGGCCCTCCAGGAGGAACTCTTGGACAGGCAGTGCTGTTCCTGGGGCCCTGAGTCCTGAACTGGGAGGAGCCATGGACTTACCATAGTGGTATGTGTTTTGAGGAGGCTGGTAGCTGGCTGTGGAGTAAAGGAAGAAGAATTCAGCCAGCAAGCCCTTCTGAGGATGGCTGAGACCTCCACCCAGATTTGACTCATGATCCTTCTTGCTTCCTACTACTCTCATACCCTTATACTGCCTCCAGAACCCACCCCCACCCCCCGTCTTCTCAGGACACCAGATCCATCTGCCTGACACAGGAACAACCACAAACTAGGGTGGGACTGGACTGAGCTCCAGAGAGTAGGCAAAGAGAGTTGTGGCAATCATTGTGTACTTACTCAGGTAGGCCTTGGAGGAGGTCACTGAAGTGTCTAAAAAGAAATCAAAGTGCTATGGTTAGAGAGTCTAGGAGGTCCCTCTACCCCTTGTGCCTTCTGCTTGCCCTGAGGCCATTGGTCCTAGGAGGGCTCTCACACTGGAGACACAAAATATTGGGATGGGACTCCAAGATTCAGTCTTTAGGGACATGCCCCAGAAACTCCATTATAAGGCTGGTGGTAATCGGTGTATATAGTTAATGCTAGGAGCCCAACATTTTGATGTGACTAAGCCATCCAGTCACTAGCTTCTCCTTCATGGGAATTGATCACAGCAGACATGTTCAGACCTCTGGACTCACCAGCCCCTTACTTAGGCTAGAGTGAGGCCCACAGTTGCCTGTTGTTCTTTGGTAGTAAGACACCTAACACCCATAACCCATATATAATACATATGTGCATACACACACACACACCCCACATCACTGACTGCGTTTGAAAGGGGTGTTCTGAGGGGAAAGGGTTGGCCCAATTCACATGTGCTTCTCATGTAGGTGGAGGTGGGATGGGCTGGCAGGTGCCAGGGAAGCCTGCCTGGTGGCAGTTGGATGACAGTGAGTAATGATACAATTTCATGGTGATTGGTGTCAAACATTTTGATCCCAGTGATTTCCAGGATAGGTACTTAGCCCAGGCTGCCTAGGCCTAAGCGCAAATCAACTACCTGCTGAGTCCTTAAGTAAATGGATTTAGCTTGTTCCTGCCTCAGTTCCCTCACTGTAAAATGGGAATCATAAAAGACTCTCTTGGATGGATGCTGTGGGGTTTAAAATAAGGGCCTCACAGATAATCATTTCTTTTTGCAGGCCAAAAGATACTGTCATACTGATTGTCCCTCCTTGGACAGGGAAAGCCTTCTTCCAAGCAACTGATGAGTACTCAGGCTCAGAGAGTCATGTAGCCCATTTTTGGCAGTAACAGAGCTAGACCCAAGTCCAGATGTGTTGAGCTCCCCTTGCCCCCACTTTGGTGACCCCTGCAGGCTTGGAAATGCCCCCTCAGTTCTGTTCCATCGTTCTCCCACAATGCCCAGTTGGCCTTTCTCTGCAGCTTAACTTCTGTACCTGGAAGGAAGGAAGGAAGAGGAAAAGTATGTTAGAAGACATAGGTCACTAGTCAGGAATATTGTAGCCAATGAGAGTGGCCCAAGCAGGGCTCGGAGCCTGCTGCCTGGCCTAGTTCTTCACCTCCCATGCCTCTTTGTGTCCAACTCCCCCTACCCCCCTGCACAACCAAGCATTGAGACCCTCTCCCCTTGCTGAGTACAATCTGGAGGCCTGGTTATACAGACTTGGTCTCTGTGTCCAGCTCTCAAGATACCCAGTAGACTTCTCCAGGCATAACTTTCAGTTGGAAGTGCTTCTTCTTGCCTAACAAAACCCTTCTGATACTGCAACTAAAATCACTTCCTTAAAATGACCTTCAAGAGTGTACCATATGAGCCCATCTTCCCTGAGAGACTCCAGAGGTTCCTGTTCACCCTACACCCCAATCATTGCTGACTGTTTCACTGCTGGCACGCTCCCTTCCCTATCCTTTGGCCAACTTTCCTTCTAATGCTCTTGGACATGTCCCACTTCCCGAGGTGTGGTCTCCCCAGCCTGGCCACCTGCTCTGCTAGGCACCCAAGGCTCAGTGTCTCTATTCCCACCTTCCCCAGGCTTGTCTGCAATGGCTGTCTGGTCCTCATTGTCCTCAGGCTTGGTCACCACCATCGATGTCAGTGGAGTCACAAAGTGGTACTTGAGAGACAGTTCCAGGGCCTGAGCTGTGAGGTTCTCCTTCTCATCACCATGGGCCTTCTTGCTGTGAGGATAGACTGCTCAAAGAGAGTTTACACAAACATCCCTGCCCTGCCCTCCCTGTACTAGCTTCTCAAACAATACAAGATCCCTAGAGGTAGCTCCTTGTTGCTGGGGCTCCACTGGATCACCACCAGCTCCCTGGGACATATAGATAAACTCTGTTTCCTCTCTGGCCTTATTTCCCCACCTCTAGAATATAAAGAGCTTGAAATAGACATTCAACAATTGTTCATGATAGTATCTATGTGCCTGGTGCCCAGCATGTGCCAGATTCTATGCTGGGAGCTTTTCTGTATTGGGATACAGATAAACATTTCTTTGGCTGAGCTAAGAACATAGTAGAGCAGTAAGGATGGGTGTGGAGGTTCCCTTCCCTTGGGTGTGGCCAAGCCTTATTCCCCTTGGCTTCCCTCAGAGCACACCAGCACAAAGGCAGGTACAGGTGTGGTGCTGGCAGAGCCAGGTACCCAGGGTAAGGCCCTGCAATGTGAGAGGTGGGCCAGGTCACCTTTTCTCCAGTAGCTGCTCAATGGTGAGATAGGCCCAGAGCCTTTCGATGTAGTTCCCAAAAATGTAGTCTTGTTCCTTCAAGGCCTCCTCTGTCTCCTTCATATCCACCTCCTCTGTGAAGGTCAGGTCATTGATAGCCTAGGCAGGAGTGGGGACAGACAATGGTTAGAGTCTGGGTCTCGGTGGGCCAGAATCAGGGGCTGCCACTACTGGACCATCATGATGCCTGAAAGTTAGGGCTTATTAGGCTGACTTTTCATTCCCCAGGCCCAGTTCTCTTACCCCATGGCCCTTCACATCTGCCTTAAAGCTGTTAATATTCTCATCCACCAGACGTCCAGCTACCACGATTTCAGAGCCATCATAGAAGTGATGGTAACTGTTCTGGGTGAGGTCCAGTATGGCATTCTCAGGATATTCCACCTCCACGCCTGTCAGCAGCGGGTTAGCCACCTCATCATAGAAGCCCTAGAGTTCAGATTAGAAATCTGGTCATCTCAGTCAAAGCCCTCAGGTCTGGGTAGCACTGCCTCCTGACTCTTCAGCACAGCCCTAACTGTGCCCTTCATTCTAGGGAAGTTTTTCCTGACCTATCCCTGTAGGAAGACTATAATAAGACAGAGTTCTTGGCAGAGTTCTATAAAAATATTTGAGAAATGATTGTTGAAGTAACAAGAAGAAGAAAAGAAAGGGATAAAAATCCTGGGGATCTGAGTTGGACAGAGAGGAGGAAGGCATAAGGGCCCACTTGCAGAGGTGGAGATACTGTTTCCTGTCTAGGGAAACAGATCAAAAGAAGGGGCTGGGAAGGTAGCTCAGTGGTAGAGCTCTTGCCTTGCATGCATGAGGCCCTGGGTTCGATTCCTCAGCACCACATAAGCAAAAAAAAGAAAAAAGCTGGAAGTGGTGCCGTGGCTCAAGTGGTAGAGCTCTAGCCTTGAGCTGAAGAGCTGAGGGACAGCGCCCAGGCCCAGAATTCAGGCCCCACGAACTCCCCCCTCCCCCCCAAAAAGATCAAAAGAACAGGCATATTTAAGTTTTAATATCAGCTTTTAAAAAAGCTTTTTTTTTTTTTTTGGCCTGAGGCTTGAATCTGGACCTGGGTGCTGATCCTGCGCTCCTTTTTGCTCAAGACTAGCACTCTACCCCTTGAGCTGTGGTTAATTAGAGATAAGAGTCTCATAGACTTTCCTGCCTGGGCTGGCTTTGAACCGTGGTCCTCAGATCTCAGCCTCCTGAGTAGCTAGTATTACAGCATGAGCCACTGGCACCCCCCCCCAAACAAATTTTTTTAAGTATAAATATGTCTGTTATGGGTTGAATTGTGTACTGCATTCCTAAAGTGTCTGTTGTTGTCCTAATCCTCAGATCCTCCAAATGTGACCGTATTTGGAGGTAGAATTTTTACAAAGATAATCCAGTGAGGTCATTAAGGTGGGCCCTGATCCAGTATGACTTGTAGCCTTATATAAGAGAGAAACCGAATACAGTCACACAATGAGGAATGACAGCCGGCACAGGGTGAAGATGCCATGGACAAGCCAAGAAGGTCCCCACCCTCAGAGGAGAAGCAACCCACCAACATCTTGATCTTGAACTTGGACTTGCAACCTCCAGAATTGTGAGACAGTGATTCCTGTTATTTAACCCACCCAGTCCCTGGTAATGTGGCAGAATTCGTAAACTAATTCAATGTCTTATGCAATATTGCTTATAAGGATTTCATATTTATCTAACTGTCATGTACTTAACCCTGGCAACCCTACCGAGGAAACAAGTCTGTTCTGTGTAGTACAAGGACTAAATCATAACAAGAGGCAGCCAGAGGTAGATTTCCACTCTAAGTCTTTCGAAACCCCAAATCTTTCTAATGCCTCAAGCTATTACACAGTGGTATAGCTGCCTGAAGAAGCAGTGAGCTCCTCATTCCTGGAAGTGCACAGGGCAAGGTGTACCTGCAACTGCAAGTGGGCATCAGAGTCTTCATAAATACGCCGAGCAAGTCCACGGTTCTCCAGGGCCATACTCTCCAGGAAATTATAGTTCAAGTTGTTGCCAAAGCCCAGGTTATACAAGGGGAATTTGCCTCCAATAGCGTTCCGTACATTCTCCTGGATCTTTTCAGGTCTGCTCTCTCCTACAGAAGAGCAGGGAGTATTTGTGCTGGGGACTGTCTAAGGAAGTCCAACTCCTGCACATGCACAGCTGGTGGAGTTGGCACCAAGCTCTTGCCAGGGCAGATAGTACAGATTGTTAGTGGAGGCAGAGGGCAGGACCCTGTCCTGAAGGGGCTCACAGGAAGTAGGACCCTCTGGGAAGAACTGCTTGAAATCTTGCAGTGAGCCAGCTTCAGAGCTAGGAAGGCAGCCAGGGTAGCAACCAGACCCTCAGCGTGGTTCAGAACTGCCTCCCCACTCACCGACATTAGCATCACCATCAGTCAACATGATGAGAATGGAGGTACTCCGCTCAGGGACAAGGTGTTCTTCCTGGGCTGTGTTCAGCATACTGATACCTCTCAGCAGTCCATCATTGATGTTGGTCACTGTGACAGAGACAGAAAGGCAGCACTGTGGGAGGGGGTCCTCAGGATATAAGGATGTCAGAGTAGACAACAGGTCTTGCTCTTGTGCCTAAGACCCCATCTGCCTGTATTTACTAGTATGTACATATGTATAGAACTGGCACATAATTGAATGATGTACACTCTGCCTCAAGGAAGGAGGGAGACAGGCTGCCTGTGGAGAGGGGGCGACTGGAGGGTAGTGTCTGCTCTTCCCTCTGTTCTTACTTCCCTGGTCACGAATGTTCTTCACAAATGTCTTGGCCTCCTTCAGGTTCTCTGGAGTGGCTTGGATCAAGTGGTCTTTCCAAGTGGTCACATCTCCACTGAACAGGATGAAATTCAAGAAGTCTTCCTCTCTCATATCCTCTAAGATTTTGAGAAGGGCATCCTTGGTCTAAGGATAATATGGACAAGAACCTGAGAGTCAAAGCAGCAGCAGGTAAAGTCTCTTTCCACCTACGCTGGCAACAGGGGCTCTGCTGGTCTCCTCAAGCAGACCAGTGCTGCCTGAGACTCTCTACAAAAGTGGGAAGAAACTTTGATCCTTCTGATGCCTTGTTTGCTTCCTCCTCTTTCACCAGAAGTACCAGCATTTTCAGTGTGGGGGGAAAAAAATCCATGCCAGGCATGGTGGCTCACGTCTGCAATCCTAGCTACTCAGGAGGCTGAGATCTAAGGGTCGAGGTTCAAAGCCGGCCCAGGCAGGAAAGGCCGTGAGACTCTCATCTCCAATTAGCCACTCAGAAAACTGGAAGTGGCACTTTGGCTCAAGTGGTAGAGTGCTAGCCTTGAGCTGAAGAGCTGAGGGACAGCACCCAGGCCCAGAGTTCAAGCCCCACAACTGACAAAAAAAGAAAATCCCCTCCTCCTCACAGTCCCCAACCCCCACAAAGCTACCTGTGTTAATTTTCGACCATGCATGGAGCCACTGACATCAATCACAAAGATCACATTCTTTGGCACCACTGGAAGGCCTTCAGGTGCAAAGAAGTGCACAAAGTAGCCATTGACCACCTGCAAAGGGAGGAGAGAGATGGGGACCATGGTCTCTTTAGCAACACCAGGTGGGCTTCTCTTTCAGGGAGAAGCCACACATTCATTCATTCATTCATTTTGTGCCATACTGAGACTTGAACCCAGGGCTTTATGTCTCTCACTTGGCTTTTTCCACTCAAGTGACTTTCTACCACTTGAGCCACCCTTCACATCTGGCTTTTGGCTGGTTAATTGGATATAAGCATCTCATGACTTTTCTGTCTTCACTGGTTTCAAACCATGATCCTCAGAGCTGAGCCTCCTGAGTAGCTAGGATTACAGGTAGGAGCCACCAGCGCCTGACTTAGACATTTACTTAACACACAAGGAGGTGCTGTGCAAAAGTAGAGAAACAGCTGGGGTTGAAGATTGAGGAGGGTAGTACAAGGTACAGCTGTAGCTCCTTCAGACACCATCCTGCTTCCCACTAATGGTGGTGATTTGGCTATCTTTACCATTGGTGGTTACCTGCACATTGGCTGGAGACTCTCTGTTCACATCATAGGTGATGGTGAAATCTCCATCGAGAAGGGAATCTGTACAAGATGGGCATGAGCGTTGTTGGTCTAAGCTGGGTTTGAAGGATACATGGCCCTGAGGAATGGAGATTGGAGACCTTGTTCAGTTTGGCTGCCCACTGGCAGACAGTCCTGGAGAGTCCTCACATTGAGGAGCGCTTAAGTACACAGAGTCTGGCAGAAGCTGGAGGCCCACTATGCCGTACGATGTCAGAGCCTGGTGGACATAGCTGCTCATCATGTTCTCTCTTTCTGAACATCTTTTATCCTGCATGATCAGGATCTTCTAGCTCAGCACTGGAAGCTACTTAGAGAAGCGATCCTTGCCTCATGTAAGCAAACTTCACATTGGGCTTTTGCAAACTGGAGTACTGGTGTCAGAAGGGAGAAGAGTGGGAGTGGTAGGGACCCTAGTGTAGGGTTGCTGCCCTGTAGAAGTCAGTAGCTTGTAGTGTGTGCTCCATGCTGGAGCTCAGTCTGGATCTGAGTTCAGTCTCCTTTATGAACAGGAGCAGCAACCTCTGCCCTGTCTACTGGGCTCTATCTGTCCCTTCCTATGCAGTATATAAGACCTTTAAATCCTTTGCCAGGCCATCAGCATTCCCTGTCTTCATCATCCTCACTGCTGACCCTGGTGGCCAAACTCAAAAGTGTCAGGTGGAACCTGAGTCCCTCAGCCCCATACCTGTAAGCCTGTCCTGTTGCAGCCAATGCCCTTGCCCCATACCCCCAGGTCCCTGAGGCGTCTATACCACCTTTTTCCCTGAGAAAGACTTGGTGAGGGCACTGCCCAGGAGGTCATTGGTGATGAACGAGGCCGTGGCATCCAGCGTGCTAATACCCTGAGGTTCAAAGATGTGTGCATCAATCTGAAAGGATCAAAATAAGGAGAAGGTTTTTGTCACTCTGAGAGTACAGAGGCTCTGGGACAAAGACCTATGTGGGCTCATGATTACTCAGGGACCCCCTTGAACAATGCTGGGGGCCAACCCTGCTGCCACCCACTAGGAAAGTGATCACAGAGACATTCTTCCCAAAGTGTTTCCACCATCTGCCACGTGTCCTAAGTTCAACCATTACAACATTCCCTTTGCCTTGCAGCTTTGGCAGAGGTAAAATGCCTATGACTTAGTTATAAAACATTAGAGGTACTTTAATGGTATTGCCCTAAGGGCCCAGTACCAAATGTGGTCGGCTGGGTCCAGTTCAGCCTCCTGTCCCTGGCCCCCAGATGCTGTGGCTAAAGGCATTGTAATCACCCCCAAGCCTCCTCAAAGAAGTGGTAAGGCCAGAACTTTTAGATCCCAGGCCTTGCTCTGAGCTCTGCGACATAGGTCCTTCCCTGGGCCCCTCTACAGTTTCAGCAGAGGCTGCAGTAGTGGCAGGAGTGACTGGTTACCTCAAAGTGCTTGACTAGTTGCTTGGGCTGGATCTGGAGGAACATCTCGTACTTGCCCTTGCGCCTCTTCAGCAGCTCCTCATAGGTTAGCTCAAAGGTGACTTTGCTGCCCGCTGCCACATTAACGGAGACCGTGAATTTCTCCAGCTTCCGCCCCGAGGCCCTGGATGGTGTTTAAATCAGTGTCTGCCCCCAAAGACTGCAGGAACTCACCCTTCTTCAACCCTGGGTTCAAGTTCTAGTTCTATAGTTAGGGAGCTCCCTCAGCATTCTGAGTCTCAGTTGCCTCAACTTCCAAATGAGAAAATGCAACCATTTTGCTATGTTAATCATAACAGCTATTGTTTGCCTCTCTGAAGATCTTTGCATCCCAGAGTTCTCCACCGGACCTGAGGTCTACACTTACTTCACCAAACCAGCGGTCTTTCCCTGGGACACAGCCTTTTCATACTGCTTCTTGGCTGCTTCCTTCTCCTTGACATTCCCAGGGTAGGTGACACCATCAATGGTCCTGTGAGGAAAGACTTGTCACATTGGGCCAGACCTCCTCTCCCAAGCTCAGAGCCAGTAGCTATGGTGGTACCTACAAGGTGAAATTGGTAATAAAGGCTGTCTTGGGCAGCTCCACATCAAAGGAAACTTCTTTGGCTTTATCTGCACGGTTCACAGCCCTTGTGGTGACAACATTGTGAGCAAAGCGAGAGGTCACCTTGCAACTGATCGTAGTACTGTAGATCTCAATGTCATCAACCACCTGTGAGAGAGGTGAGCAGGGATCATTGGGTAGTGACCAGCTAGACTCTGATCCTGGACAGCCAGCTCTCCAACCTGACAGGTTCTGAAATCAGGGTCCCTTAGACCTCCTGATCACTTATATTAGAAGTCTGGGCAATGTCCCCAGTTCCCACATTCTAATGATCTCCAACATTGCTCCTGATGTTTATTCTGCCTCCTTAACATGAATATGTTTATACATAGCTGCAGCCAATGACATATCATAAAAAGCCTGGATCTGAACCTGACCCCTCTCCCAAGTAAAGCCCTCCCACCATTCCCACATAGCCCCCAGAGCAATCTTCCTCAGCTCCAGGATCTTCCAGGAAAGTCCTGTTTCTTCAGCCTGAGCTCTAGCCAGGCCCAAGGTCTTGCCCAGCTCTTCCTGGGCATCGTTCTTGCCACAACCTCTTTCCCTACCTACTCGGCTACTTCCTTTGTCCTTTGTCACTGTCCTACAAGAGACAAGTACTTCTTGAGCCAAAGGGAGTCTTTGGACACCTCTGGAGTCTGTATCCAACAGGGATAATAGAGACAACTAGGTTAAGCAGGGGTAGTGCAGGGGGCACTTCATTGTGTTCTTAGCTTCGCACACAGGGCCAAATACCTGCTGGTACTTGGCCAGTGTTGTGGAAAGTAAGGATGACTGACCGGAGCACTCCTGAGCTACTTCCTACGTGATTTCATGGTGCTCTTTCCTGTGGATCTTGTGTCATAGGAGAGTCTGGCAGGCTATGGGGCCTGGCAGCTGTAGGACACCTGCCATTATGGCTCCCATGTTTAGTGATTAGGTAACCATCTTCATTTTTCCCTACTCCCTTGGCCCGGACTCCAGTGAAAGTTCTCACCCCTTCCGGGAGGCTCCGTTTCTGCAAAAACAAAGAAAAACAGAGTTCAAGCGGCGAGCAAGGCCAGTGTAACCTGAGAGCGGGTTCTGGGCTGCGGCCAGAACCCAGAGTGAGGGGCCTTGCCATGTACACGCTTCTAGGGGTCTCCAGATACATGTCAGAGTAGGAAAGACTGAATAATTGGGGACACTGTGGTCCAGTTGGTCAGGTCTCCAGGTTATCCAGGAATTAAGGCAGGAAAAATAGGACTCAGAGCTCTCTCTATGACTTACAAACCCCTTCTCCTTCTGAATTTCCTTGTACCTTTAGACTTTTAGAATACCCCTACCCCCCACTACCATAATGACTCAGCTCCACATTTTATAGAGGCCTCTGCACCTGTCTGAGACTTGAACCTTCATAGTCCTCAGTGAGGCAAGAAATGCATGGTGAAGCAACTGGCTAGATGGGGAAAACTGGGGTCCAGGAGGGCTTAGAAGGTATAGTATAGGTCCTAGTCTCCTTTCACCCCACTCAGAGGACTTGCCCAGATTGGTGCCTTCTGCCCATTTACCCCCAGGTTCTTGATAGCAAAGTGGGGGACAGACTTACCCCAAGTAGCCGGAAGGGACTTCTTGGAAAGCTGGAGGCTGCCAAATTAGGTAGCAGAGCCAACGCAAGACAGGACCACAAAGCTAACGCCATTGCTGAACACAGAGGCCTGGCTCACTCTCCTTATATGAGCCAGCCCAGTGTTTTCCAAGCAGGGTCAATGACCTGCAGCATGGGGCTGGAGCAGTGGAGGTGGGAAGCTGAGTAGAGGTAGAACAACAGACTGGGTATGTCTGTATGGAGAAGACCCTGTGAGTATTAACAATGTTGAGGCTTCACTCCTGACAGGCCAGGGACATGGAGGAAAGTAGAAACTATGCCAACAAGTGGACCCTGGGCCTCCCTGGTGGGGGTAGGGGTTGTGAGTTGGAGGTGACTTGCATTTAGAGTGAAAGGCATCTCTGCATCATTGCCTCTTGCCCTTAGATCACAGCCCCGCCCCTGCCTACTAAAGGTATCCAGGGCACAGAGTTAGACCCTCATCTTCAGGTTGGATCTTTTGCTCATAGTTGAGCCTCATACTCATTACCCTGCTAGAGCTGGCAGGGCTCCATGAGCAAGTCCTGCAGCCCAGCTCTCTCTGGGTTTTGGCTCCAACTTGCTTTTTTTCTGGGTTTATTCTCCTCTGGCTACATGTGGCACCTCGTCCTTCCTCTGTCAGCCTACCTGGTCAATACTTTATGTTGAGCTTTCTGTCCTCAGGTCTGATGGACTCTTCTAGACCTAGAGCTCCTGGAGGCAATACCACATCACTCCCAGGGCTCCCTCTGTGCTCCCAGGCTTTGGCCTCTGGGGAGTAATTCCCCTAAATGTTTCTAATAACAATGGTGCTCCAGTGCCCAGGGCAGTGGCAACTTTAGAGAAGGACCTAAACCTTAATGATTAAAAGTACCTCCCAATAGGGATTGAGGCTTCCTGAGCCATATCTGGACCCTGTCAATTCTTGGTGGCTTCTGGGCAGCTGTGATATGCCCATGGTTGTGGATGGTGCCGTGTGTGGGGCTGAAAACTCTCAGCCCAACTCTTGAGATGTTCAGAAAGTTGGCTGTAGAAAGCAGAACATGTAAGGCAGTATTTCCACAGGATTTGGCCTAATGGCTGGAAGTGGCAAGAGGCACACGGCAATAATAGAGTTGATAAGTCAGCAAAAATGAAGTGATAGATATCACTGTTGATAAGCAACTGTCTAGGCCCAGCTGGATGGGACCTGTTCTAAGGCCTCCTGAGTTCTGAGTTCGTTGGTAGCAGTAGCTACCAATAGATACTAACAGAGACCAAGCCCAGGATGTGCTAATACCTGGAGTGGGGGGAAGACCCCTCAGAACTACAGCTGGGCCTCTTTGCTATCTCTGGAGACATCTGGTTCACATGGCCATTTTTCCTACTTGTGATTACTATTAGATGGCTGGGGCAAGAAAAGGGCTTTGATTCTGCCATGTGGTCCAATGGCTCCTCCTCATGGCCTCATGGCTGCCTGTGGAGCTTTTCCTGCCTCTTTTATCTGAACCATTGCTTCATTCCCAGACACTTGGAGACTTAGGAATAACTTGAAATATGGATTCTGTGGCTACTTATGAGGGATGCTCAGGAATGTGGAACAAACTATAGTCATTGTGCAGAATTAGAACTACATGGACTCAAATATCTTCAGGGTGAACTTATTCTACAGGAGGAGAAAATGAGGCCCAAGTTGGACAAAGCATTGCCCAGACCAGCTTAGCCATCTGGTAGCCCACATTCTTCCTGGAGAAGGCCGGGATGCTTTAGATGGTGAGGCTTCCCACTGCCTGCTGCTAAGGGGCTTTGTGTTCCTAGACCCAGGACAACCTTTGAGCTCAGTGTTTATGTTATTCATCTGGGCCTTCAAAACCAGTTCTTGTCCTATCTGGGTCCTCAGAGGCCTTAGTTGTAGTGGATACTGGACAGAAGCCAGCAGAGGAAAAAGCAGAAACTCTTTGTGGTTAGAGACCCATCCCCTTTTACATGAAGTGTCAATGGCTTCTAAAACCATCGGCTCCATTGCCTTGTACTTTGTGATATTGCGTTTCCACCAGGTCCAAAGGCCAACAGTTCTAGACATCAGTGTAAAGAGACACAGGGTGACGAAACCTGGACACCTGAAATCCCAGGCTTGAGCAATGGCTGTCTCTCTGCTTTTGGGAAGTACCAGCCTGAATGTTGGGAAATGAGACTGAAGTAGAGGCCTTGACTTCAACAGGACAGCGTCCTGTTTTTGGTAGAACCTTTTCTGGACCCTAAGTCTACCTGGAAATAGGCGTTTTCATATTTTAAGTTATGTAAAACTGAGTTCCAACAAGCTTGAACCATTCGCCTTCAGCAGAGTGGAATATTCACATATTATTGAAGTTTGACAAGCAGCAAGGGACCAAATCCCAGTTCTGCCACTGGTAAGCTGAGTGGCTTTGGATACCTCCACTGTGAATAGCCTTGGTAAGAGTGTACCAAAGGGCTGCAAGGAGCATACATTTAGGGGATACAAGGAAAGCATTTTGTACCTGCCTTTAGGAAAGTCTGGATCAGTTGTGACTTTCACCATTGCCAGATACCCCACAGGTCCCTGGCCTTCAAGGGGGGCTTTATACAGAGGACATGGAGACCAGGCAGCTTCAGGGACCGTGGGGCAGGACTAATGAGTTGCCCTCTCACTTCTGGGTCTCCTGATCCCGGAGTAACCCAGAAGGGCAACGTGTTGGATTGTTCTCTGACATCCTCCCTCCCCTAAAGTACCCACCCAGCTCTGGGATAGACACAGCTTCTCTTTAATGGAAGTTACAGAATGCTTTAACACAAGGGACCAGTGCAGACAGGGAGGTATAGTGGGTCAGGATGGTGTCCTTCTCTGCAATGTCTCAAGAGAGCTCCTGGATGCCAGCTGATGCTCAGAAGATATCGGGGACGATATAGTCAGTGTAAATGCCATCTATCAGTCCAGCTCCATTGTTGTGGACAAACCAACAGGACACCTCTGCTCCATGTCGGGAGTCCCTGCTGTAGTCTTTTTGCAAGCCCCTGGAACAAACAAGTCAGCTAGAATCACTCCTTGGGCCTGGTAAGGCTGCAACTCCCACTAAACTCACCCCCACCATAGTAATACCTGCAGGAAGGCCCAAACCAATGACAGGAAACAAAAAAGCAGCCAGGGGCAGAAGTGCTGGAGAATAGCCCACTTACTTGGTAACTGTTAACCAGCGGTTCTTCAATACCAGCGTGGCCTTTGGCTTTGTAGAGTCAGAACCCGGGTGGATGTCAGTTACTTCAAATTCAAAGGGATGGAAGAATTGTCCTGAAAAGAGAGATCACAGGCAACAGTTACTGCTAGAGACTTTTTCTTACCTTGTACTTGTCCTGGAGGAGCTGAGCGAATTGTTTGAATTTTTCTCAAGGGCTTATTTCTGAGAAGTCTTGCTATCCATCAAAAGCAACCTTAATTCTTTCTGTAGAGAAACAGGTATAGTCCCAGGTGGTCCTGACTCCTGTTTTTTTTTTTAATCCAGTTCCAAAGGGATCTGGCTGGGAGAGAGGTTAGAGGTACATGTGCCCTTAGAGAGCAGGACCAACAGAGAGGTCACACAGGAACAGAGAGGCCGATACCACTCACGAGGTGCTGGAGCGACCAAACCCTTCTGCTTGCTAATCAAGCCTTTCCTCACATCACACTGCAAGCTCACTGAGGTTTTGTTCTATTGCATGTTTGATCACAGTTTTGTAGAGGGCAAGATTCAGATCAAGACAGCTCATCTTCAGAGGTCTGAGTCTTGGAGACTATGTTAAAGATTGGCTTGTATAACTGTCTCAAGACTCATGAATACTCAAACCCATAGCTCTGCCCTCCTGGCCCGCCATACCCAGCAGCCCATGTGTCCGAGCTGACATCCCGTGACTATCCAACACGTAGAAGCCCAGGAAGTCTTGATGGACTGCACTCCCCTTCCACGTCTGGTGCAGGACAACCTCAAAGGTGGCCCTGTCATCCACAGCCACCATCAAGTTTCTCTTCTTGTTGATGGTCACCACAATTCTGCAAGGCCAAGTGGTTATTATGTATGAGTAACTGCACTGCATCCCTGTCCGTTCAGCTCATCCTCTCAACACAGCTCTTACGACCTTGCCTCGAAGGCCTTCACCTCCATAGGGCTGAGTGTTACTTATCTATACCCCTTTCACATGGCTCTGCTGCTCAGAATCATGCAGTGGTGCTCAGCAGCATTTGTTGAATAAATGAATGAACAAAGGAAGGAACAGCAGGGGACAGGGTAAACGGGGACAGATGCCAAAAGAGCAAAAGAGTGGCAGGGATGCAGTGGAATTCAGGGTGAGGGTGTCCTGGGAGCGCACGCAGGCCCATCAACATGGAAAATGAGATGGGATGGTTCCTGATTCCGACTTGTGTGCACAGGCCCCGTGGGCATCACCCCCCTGACATTGCTCGGGGGATGTGAATTTTATAGGTTCAGACAGCAGAGCTGGCACTAGGAGCTTTGGGCTTTAACCAAGGCCACACCTCTCCCACCTCCCTTCCCTGCTTGGGCCTAGTTACCCATCTTGTCGCAGAGCAGCCTGGTCCTTCCAGGAAAACACAGGCCCACCAGAGCTGGGGTTCAGTGTAATGTTCTGAGGAGTAACTTCCAGCTGGAAATCTGTTGCAGGGTTTGCAATCCCTAGCCGTCCCAAGTAGGTGCTCTCATGCTGCCCAGCGTTTTTGGCCTTGCTGCTGATGAGCTGCCCATTCACTGAGAAGCCTGTGATAGGATGAAGATCCATCCAGTTGGGGGATGGGGAGGGAGCCGAAATACTTTGCTCATGCTGTGCCAATTTTCTGGGAGGCCCCTACTGGGTACCTGACCTTCAAAACTGGTCCTGCTCACAAGAGCACCTCTCTTTCCTTCCTGCCTCCCTATCTACCTCTCCTGGATATGCTAGACATTCCCTACTTAGCTCTCCCTTCTGAGCTTTGACAGCGGTCTAGACTTTTTGAGGCCAGGACAGAGGACTTGCTCCTTCTCACAGGGCAGACTCACAGTGCTAGAAGTGTTTGTTTGAAGTCTCTTCATGGAACAACCAAGAGCCACATCCATAGCCTCACTTTCCCAACATGACATGTCTCACATGGGCTAGAGAGAGCAGGAGATGTGTTCCTTGCCCCAGTCTCTCCTAAAGAGCTGTACTTGGAGGCTCTGCACAGCCATGCAGTAGGGAAGATGGGGCAGGACCCCCATAGAATACTACATTCTAATAGATGGAAATAAGAATCACTTTTAAAATGGTAAGCCAGCCACTGGTGATTCATGCCTGCAACCCTAGCTACTTAGGAGGCTGAGATCTGAGGAATATAGTTTGAAGTCCACCCAGGCAGAAAGTCTGTCTTCAATTAATCACTAAAAAAGCCAGAAGCAGAGCTGTGGCTCAAGTGGCAGAGTGGTAGACTTG
Organism: Dipodomys spectabilis; assembly: GCF_019054845.1. NCBI lineage: Eukaryota > Metazoa > Chordata > Mammalia > Rodentia > Heteromyidae > Dipodomys > Dipodomys spectabilis. Next base: position 6,169,379 of record NW_024870731.1, read on the forward strand.
AGCACAAAAGCTCAAGGATAGTGCTCAGGCACTGAGTTCAAGTCTCATAATCAGTACCAAAAAAAAAAAAAAAAGCAAGAGCTGAGCTTTAAACTAATTATGAGGCCCTTAAATGTAGGTCCGATACGTCTGTGAGTCACACATTCGTGAGACTAGATGGACCTTGAATAGGGCAGCCTGGGTCACAGAGAAGAAGGCAAGGGGACCCCAGCAAAGTGAACAGTGGGCAATGGAGACTACACCATAGTCCTGACCTTGGCTGCACCTAGAAGGTGAAAGAGGCCTTATCCTGCTCTGTCTGGCTCAGGGCATGATACCATCATACCTGTGTCAGGGTCCTGGACTAAGTTCAAGATCGCACCAGGCTTCTCGTTGATGTTGAAGCACAGGGCATCCTCTTTCTGGGGCACATGGATGATGAAGTGGGGATCAGTGTCCACTGGGAGCACAACATGGAATCCATTAGATTAGGCATTGTGCAGCTGGGGCAAGTGTTCAATGAGGCAGATCCCAGAGACAAGTGAGACAGGCAAGGTGGGTGCCAAGCAGGGGCATCCTCAACCCTTCCCAAGGACTTACCACCTGTCACTTGGTTTGGCAGATGAGAACTAATGAGGCTGTTACTAGTAGGAGAAGGCTGTGATGCAGACAGCACGAACGCTGTGGGTAAGAGTGAATGGCATTGAAGAGGGAGATGGCTAGGCCTTTCTGGAATGCCCTTGTACCCAGTAAGCTGGCCTGCGGCTGCAGGAGTAGGGGTCAAGGTCTATAGAAGATCACACGCTCTCAATTTCCCCTCAGGAGAGTGGGACTTAGATCTGGTTCTGTGTGGTTGACTGGTCCCCTCTGCCTCCTGCCATGGAGATCCAAGTTCAGATGAACAAGCCCTGGTCAGGGAATGGTTCTAAACACTTCTAGGGAGGCAAGGAAGAGGGCTGGAACTGGTGGTGATCCAGGGCTTGGGTTAGGGCTGAGGGCTCGGAGTAGAGAGGAGCGGACATGAGAGCTCCCAGGATGGCTGCCACTTACTCCTTCTGGGTCCCACCATCTCTGTAGAAGACAAAGCACAGTGTTACCATGGCACCTTCCCTGCCCACCTCTCTTACCCACAAGGCATATGGCCCCATCCATATACTGGTTCCTGGAGGGTCTCCACAGGGGGCCTCTGACCCCCTCACTGACACATTTGGACCCAGCCAAGCCCAAGGAGAGGGTGGAGGGGTCAGGATGTGCAAAGACTCTCATAGCACAAAGCAATGCTTTGTAGTTTGAAGTCGGAAAGGAAGAAATGTGGGAAGGACAGGAGTTAGGGCAGATATGGAAATGAGGAGTTGTGTGCCTAGGTTCTGGAGCATGTGCTATCTGCACGACCACCAGAAGCCCCATATTAAATCAGCATAATTTAAACTCACCCAAGGGCTGAGAATCTGGAAGGGAGAAAAGAGGAAGAGAATTAAAGCCCAGAAGGTTTTGATCCACATCCTTCCCCTCGGCAGACCCCTGCTGCCCATACCCTCTGGGGGCTTGTCAATGGTAGGCTCCAGCCCATCCTCATCTGTCATGCCCCTGATGGTCATGGAGGTCAAGGGGGTCACGAACTGATAGGCAAGAGACATCTTCAGGATCTGGGACGACAGGTTGGCCTTCTCCTCCCCCTCCATGTTCATCCTGTGTGTGTGTGACAGATACTGCTCTAAGACTTTAACTCAGGTGGAGATGAATTTATTTTCCCTCATCTTCTAATCAATTCTTTTTCTCTATTTTTTTTGTGTGTGCCAGAACTGGGGCTTGAACTCAGAGCCTGAGTGCTGCTCCTTAGCTTTTGTACTCAAGGCTGGGACTCTACCACTTGAGCACTTCTCCACTTCTGGCTTTTTGGTGGATAATTGGAGATAAGAGTCTCATGGACTTTCCTGCCTCGGCTGGCTTTGAACTGTGATCCTCATATCCTAGCCTGCTGAATAGCTAGGATTACAGGCATGAGCCACCAATGCAATTCTTACTCACTTGCTCATTCGATACACACTGAACCAGGTACCCTGCTCAACAGCAATAGTCTCAGAGTCCTCAAGTTTTCATGAATGTTTGCAGAGATTTGGCAGGGTTGAGAGGGTATATCTTAGAGATACACAGCAAAAATAACAACTGTGAGATCTAGGATAAGTAGTCTAACTTTTCTGAACCGCAGATTGCTCTCCGTTAAATGGGAGACAATAAGGAATCTTCCCACACATTGGGAGAACTAAATGAATATGTTAAGATGGAGTATTCCTCAGGCTGGGAATGTGGCTTAGTGGTAGAGTGCTTTCCCAGCATGCATGAAGCCCTGGGTTCGAGTCCTCAGTACCACATAAACATAAAGGGCTAGAAATGGTGCTGGCTCAAGTGGTAGAGTGCTAGCCTTGAACAAAAAAAGAAGCTCAGGGACAGTGCCTAGGCCCTGAGTTCAAGCCCCAGGACTAGTCAAAAAAAAAAAAAAAAAAAGATGCAGTATCCCTACAGCAAATGGCAGCTTCTGCCATGGATGCTCAGAGGGGCCCTCTCCCCAACGGATGCCATCCATGCTGTTGACCAACTGGTTCCTATGAACTCTGTGAGCAAAGCAGAAGAATCGATTCCCTCACAACCACAAAGGCCAAGAATCATCACCCCTTTCTGTTCATCTCCCATAGATAAGGGACTCTGAGGTGCTCATTCCTGGCATCTATAGGCAGCACCCTACCGTTTGGCCAGCAGCTCCTGGATGGTGAGGTATGCCCAGAGGCGTTCCACATGGTTCTCCAACATGTGGCCACGTTCTTTGAGCAGCTTCTTCATCTCTTCCTCATCCACAAGGCAGGTTGCCTTGAATTCTTGTCCCCCCTGAGGTTGGAGATAAGGAGAAAAGGCTATGCCCCATGAAGAGCATAATTTTGGCTTGTGTCCGAGGCTCTAAGGAGCCCCAGTGTTACTTGGTCTTTGTAGTGCATTTTCAGCATCACTTCTTTTCCAAGCCCATTTTCCTCATCCTCATTCATTCATTCAGATGCTGGCCCAGTATGCCCTGTGAGCTGGGCTCCTAAATCCTGGAAGATCCAGATCTTTTGGAATGGAGGACCAGGCCCTGCCTTCATGGAATTACTGTCTCTAGGAAAGCCATCAATCACCCAGCTGTTTCTACTGTTATCTATTTGTCCAAATGCCCACCAAGTTCTACCAGGTGCCGTTTAGCTTGCCATAGCACATGAATGGGTCCTTTTCCCCCAAGGTATTCATTCTATGCACCAGGAACTATCAGGGCATCATATGGATTATTGCATGTACCTCACTCAACACTTGAGGGCAGAGTTAGCCACATGGTACAGAAATGCAGAGAGCAGGACCTGTTTGCCCGAGGCCAGTCATTTGGTCAAGCCAGAGACAAGATCTGGCTCAGCTCTCCTCACTCAAAGTCCTGGTTCTGAGCCCTTAACTCCACTGTGGTCTTGAGTCTATACACACACTGTACAACATATGTGCACACACTGCACTATGGCACCAAGCTTGGCACACACGAGGTGTCCAGGAAGTGGGTGTCAAGTAAGAACAAGAGTTTGATCTCTTGTTTTCCTGAGGGGAATGATATGAGGAGTAACACATGATCCATTTAAGACCAAGGGATCGCTACTAACTAAGGTTATGTTGGTCCCATTCCAGCCCATGCAGCTCCAGGCTTAACCTGTTGTAGCATGGTGGGGGTGGGGACATTATTCTGGGGGAAAAAAACCAGGATCCTGGGAATGGATATAGTGGAGAATAGTACAGTTGTAATGCTTTCTGTCCTGTCCCACCCTACTCTGCCCATCACTTACCCCATGGGCCCGCACATCAGCCTTGAAACTGCCCAGTTTGTTGTCAGCAATACGTCCAGCTACCACAATCTCTGAGCCATCATAGTACTGCTTATGTCGGTGCTGGGTCAGAGCCACGACGGCATCCTGAGGGTACTGCAACTCCACATCTGTCAGCAGGGGGCTGGCTACCTGCTTGTAGAAACCCTGCAGGAATAAGGGGTAGAAGCCTCAGTACTGAGTACCTGGTATCTTAGGAAGGTGGCTAACAAAATGGAGTATTGTGGTCCCCATTTTAGAGGAGTTCACTCAGAGGCCCAGAGAGTGTCAGTAACTGGCTCAAGGCCATAAAACTGATTTGAACTCTGTATCAGAGCTTTATCTTCTCCTCTAAGTGAGTGGCCAAATGGCCAGGAATACCGCCCTCCCTGTGGCTTGCTGTAAGAGATAAAGGGAGGTAAGGAGAAACCTGTAGCTGCTGGCTGGCATCATGGTCTTCATAGATTCTCTGGGCCCATCCGTTGTTCTCCCTGGACATGACCTCCAGGAAGCTAAAGTCCAGGTTGTGACCAAAGCCCAGGTTATACAGCGGGAACCTGCCCCGAATGGCGTTGCGAACGTTCTTGAGGATCTGGGAACGATCCGTTTCCCCTGCAGCCACACATCCAGACAAGGGACTGGAGACTTTGCAGAACACTGTCTGGGGAAGGTCAAGTCTCCCATCTCAGACCTCCTCCAGCCCTTATTCACATTGTCCATGGCAACAGCTGGAAATAGACCTCCTCAGAGACCCCGCCCATCCATATGGCTTCATTCTAGACAGATCTGATTCTGGCTCTTTGTTGTGGCCTGTGAGGGGCCCTGCCAACCTTTCCATCCTCATTTTACCCAATTCTATACATGCCCCTATAATTCCAGGGCAGGCTCTGCAGCACTTTTTTTTTTCTCTAGCTGTCCCCTCTGTCAGAGATACTGTCTTACCTCCTCCCAGATCTCACCTGGGAAGTGCCCCTTGTTTGGTGTCTTACAACCCAGTAGCATGTTTTTCCTTCTGGGCCCTTGCCAGAGCCTCTGTTGAACACTGTGCTTCTTGAGGGCAGAGAAACATCTCATTCTCTTGGTATTTTTTTTCTCAATCCCTCATCCTAGGTTTGGCATGAAGTAGATACTAAAAAAATAGTTGGGTGGGCTGGAAAGTTGGCTCAGTGGTAGAGCGCTTGCCTTGCATGCCTGAGGCCCTGGGTTCGATTCCTCAGCACCACATAAGCAGAAAAAAAAGGCCGGAAGTGGCACTGTAGCTCAAGTGGTAGACCGCTAGCCTTGAGCTGAAGAGCTGAGGGACAGGGCCCAGGCCCAGAGTTCAGGCCCACAACCAGACCCCCCCCCCCCAAAAAAAGAAAAGAAAATAGTTGATTAAACTTGACTTACAGATCCTGTGGATCCTCCAGGAGCCTGTTCAGCCCTATGTCATGCAGAAACAACCCCAGTTCCCAACTCATAAGACAGAGGTACACTTTAAAACTCCCATGGATTTTATGATCTGAATTGTATTTTTAGATCAGTGTTTGACTTCAGCTTGAGTCTTTTCGCCCTACTGGCATCTGCAGTGGTTGAGTTTCCAATGTCAACTTAACCACTCCAGTAACACATCATCACCTCCCAGGGCAGCCTACGAGGTGCTTACCTTCAGTGGGCTCCCCATCTGTCAACATGATGAGAATCAAGGCATGGTTGCTGACTTCTGGGAGGCTTTCCTGAGCTTTGTTCAAAATCTCAATTCCCCGAAGCAAACCTCCATTCAGGTTGGTAGCTGTGTAGGAAATTAATCAAACCAATGTATGCTCATGTTCCAAGGAAAAAGAGGTGATGTCAGTGTCTTACGATACTCATCCTTACCCCCAGCCAGGAAGAAGCGCTTCACAAATTCTCGAGCTGCTTGCAGATTGGCCTCCGATGCTTGCACCAGTGAACCTTTCCATGATTTCACTTGAGACCCAAAGAGAACCAGGTCAAAGTAGTCTTCTGGCCGTATGTCCTCTAGGATTTTAAGGAGTGCCTCTTTGGTCTGTAAGGACAGGGCAGTTAGTAGAGCAGCATGACTTCAGAATAACTGCAGGATAGTGCTTCCTGCCGACTTCAGATAGCCATTTCAGAGATCCACAAAGTGGACAAGCAGAGGGACAGTCTGAACATCCAGAAGACCCTAAGAGAGGAGCATCCTGCTGGCCCTGGCGGATGAAGGGCATGATAGTAAAGGGACCCAGCATGGGAGAAATGACTAAATGTTACTGGAGGCTAAGTTGACATTGAAGGTGACACTGGAGATACCATTGGGGACAGAACGACTCAAGGTGAAGTCCAACACTGGTCTAAACATCCTGTTTATCTGCTATAGTGGTTTATTACTTATATTTTTGGTTGGAGGCAGGGTGATCTAGCTGGGAATCTCAGTGGTTAGAGGCCATGGTTTCACTACACTCCGAGAACATGCTGAAGGCTGGGCCCTGCTACAAGTCACTTCCCCACAGACTAACTTTAATTACTCCCAGCACTACTTGTCATGCTTAAGTTGCTGCTGCTTCTTGTTGTTTCTTTGCCATTATCGGGGCTTGAACTCAGGGCTTGAATTCTCTGAATGTTTTTGCTCAGGGCTAATGCTCTACCACTTGAGTCACAGCTCTAGTTCTGGCATTTTGCTGGTTAATTGGAGATAAGAATTTCAAAGAGTCTCCTGACTGGGCTGCCTTTGAAATACAACCCTCAGATCTCAGCTCCCTGAGTAGCTAGGATTACAGATGTGAGCTACTGGCACCCTGGCTATGCCTAGGTTTCTTCTTCTCTGTCAGGAAATTCCATGAGCCCTTGGCTATGATTAGGCTTAGTTTTCACACTGTAGAGAAGTGAATGTACTCAGTCATGTTTCACAGTGAGGAAGTGATGGCTGATCCCACAGTCTCTAACCATTGAGATTCCCAGACAAATCACCCTGCTTTCAATGAAGAGCATAAGTTCTAACTACTATGGCAGACAAATAGGCTGTTTAGACCGGTCTTTCACCTTGAGTCTTTCTGCCCCCAATAGCATTTCCAATGGTTAGGATTCCAGTGTCAACCACCTCCAGTAACAAGGAGATCGCCACTTCACAGGACAGCCTGGCTCCAAATTAATTATGTTTCTAAGAAAATTAAAGGGGTAGAAGAAGCTTCTTCTGGGCCTGAGGATGTAGCTCAGTGCTATTGTGTTTGCCTATCATGCACTAGGTGGTTAGTTCAACCCCAGCACTGGAGGACAAAAAGCTTCTGCTAGATGAGCTGCTCAAGGCTGTAATATACCTGCTTCACTTTCTGGCCTTCCATGGAGTCACTGATGTCAATCACAAAAACCAGGTTCTTGCTCAGGCTTGTCAGATTTTGTGGGGCAAAGAAGTGGGCAAAGTAGTTATTGGCCACCTGAAACAGAAGAGAACAAGTGAATCTTCTTGAGTACTCCTTGCCTGTGTTCTGGGGCTTGGGCCAGGAACCTTAGGCTTACCAGGAGGTCACAGAGTTTGCCCCTATTGACATCATAGGTCACCTTGAAGTCCCCATTCAGCAAGGATGTAGAACATGTGGGACAGGTCTGCTGCTGGCCCACAGTGGGGCGGAAGAGTACGTGACCCTAGAGCCATAGAAAGTATGAGGTAGGCAAGGAGGAAATTGAGGCTCAAGCAAGCCAGTAATTCAACCTAGATCGGGCAGCTCATGAATGGTGGATCTGGAGCTCTTCACCCCAGGACACAGACTTTACTAAATTGCTGTGTGAAGTAGGAAATTGTACTACTCTGGGATCCCAACCCTTCCAAAACTTTCAGCCAAAATAAAGTCTTCTTCCTTTAAATTACTCTTTTGCTGTTATATCTTATATGGTTCTGTGCAGTGAAGGCATATTCCCTAATGTAGGCTGTATTCAGAGGGTGTGGGAAGATGATTGGCTCAAACAAGATTAATATACTGATGAATTCAAAATTGATTGAATAGGCTATTGGAAGGTGGTAGAACTATGAAAGGTGGGACCTAGTTGGAGGAAGTTGATCATGGGCATGCATTTTTGAATAGTATTTTTCCCTAGCCAGGCGACAGTGACTTAAATCTGAAATCCTAGCTACACAAGAGGCTGAGATCTGAGGATTGCAATTCAAAGCCAGCCCTGGCAGAAAAGCCTCCATAAGACTCTTATATCCAATTAATCACTCAAAAACTGGAAGTGGTGTTGTGGCTCAAGTGCCCAGGCCCTGAGTTCAAATCCCACAACCAAAAAAAAGTATTTTTCTTCAACTCCCTTCATCTGTCTTCTCTCTGCTGCATGGCTGCCAGGAGGGGAGCAACTTTGTTCCTTCCTGGGGTTCTGTCTCATCATAGCACATAAACACTAGAGCTCCATGATGGTATACTGAGACCTCTGAAACTTTGGGCTAAAATGAATTCTTCCTCCTTTAACTTGTTCCTCTCAGGGATTTGTCACAATGATGAAAAGTCTAATACTCTCATTCTGAGGGAAGCATGCAGCCATTGTGAGGGTGCTAAGCCTGAATATTCCTAATGAGTGATTGATCCCTGAGGGACGTCCCCATCCCCAGCCATCTCACCTACCTTTTTCCCGGAGAAAGACTTCTTGATAGTTTGAGTTGCCAGTTCCGTGGAGAGGAAAGGGGCCTGAGCGTCCAGCTTACTGATCCCTTGGGGCTCAAAGATGTCCACCTCAATCTGCACCATTGAAGCCAGTTAGGTACCAAATCCTCATTTAGGACAGCATCAAGATTCAGCCAAGAGCCAACGTGTGATCTGACTACCTACTGTGTGCATTGCCCATCCAGACCTTAACATGAGGCCTGGAACATCATCATAGGCAGTCCAAAAATGTCTATCAAATGAAGATGTGCAGACCCAAACCCCTCAACTCTGCTACTATTTAGGTGCCAGCAATAGCTGCAGCCCTTAGGGATTCCCAGGAATTTTTGGCTTACCAGTGACCTGAATATTTAATATCTTTGGTGATCTGTCTGTTAGTCCTGAGAAATGCAGGAACCCCTATTTAGCAGGTAAGCAAAGGCTCCGAAACAAGGAAGGAGTGATAGGATCTAGGGCGCACCCTCCCCTACAAGATCTGGGGCGCTCCAATGGGGCCCATATTGGAGTGTCAGTCCCCTTGCTTATGTTCTCAGGCCTAGGTTGGCAGATAGTGTATGTTGAGCCAGTGTTGGTAGACCTGGTGAGGAGGGGAAGGGAGGGGGGAGGGAGGGGGAGGAAGGGAGGGGGAGAAAAAAAGAGAAGGAAAGAAAGAGAAAGAGAGAAAGAGAAGCTCCGCATTGGGCCTGCAACCCACCTCAAAATGCTGCACCAGCTGCTTGGGCTTGACTTTGATGTCAATGTTGTACTGTGTAAGTGTTCTCTTCAGCACTTCCTCATATGTCAGCCGAAATATGGCCTTGCTCTGGGGACCGATGGTGATGTGGATGGTGAACTGCTCCATGTTTCTCCCTAAGGCCCTGGACATGCCATAATAGGCAACAGGCAACCATAAGCAGACAGAGAACAAGTGATATACAAATCATTGTCAACCAAAACATAGACTTTAGAATCAATTTCTCTTTTTTCCATTCTGATCCCAAGGTTCCTTAACTCTCACACTTGGCTTAGCTTGGCCACCCAGGGTCAAGGATCAAAGATGACTTCTCACTTCTTCCTGGAGGCAGATCTGGGAAAAGAGCAAGGGCAACCTAGCCTCGCCCAGTGTGCCCATATTAGGTGTTTTCCTCACTCTTCCTTCTACCTGGTAGTCCTCTGCTCTGCCCTGGCTGTCCTTGCCAACCAGGAGCTAGCCCAGCAGGGCTCAGAGTTTACCTGACAAGACCAGCATTCTCTCCCAAGATGGCTGCTTTCCGGTACTGCTTCCATGCAGTCACTTTGTCCTTTATGTCCCCAATGAATGCCTTCCCATCTGTTGTGCTGCAGGGAAAGAAGTAGTTCCTCAGGAGGGGAGGGACCAATCCTTGACCACATAGGTCCATTATATTGGCGATGTACTGAGCCTAGAGCCTGAGAAGGCCCTGTCCATGTGAACCCTTGTAGGAGTGTCTCCCAACTCACCTTCCACTGCCCACTGTCCAGGAGACCCATAGCAGTGTAGTGGAAAGCCACAGTCACAGAGGCCAGCTCAGATGCTAGCCTTTGCTCCTTGGAGCCTAAGATCCCAAGAGTCCTCACTTTGCGTTCTAAGGTGGAAGCTAAGATTGGCCCTAAAGGGCTTTTTCCCCTCTCCCCTCAGAGCAAGGGCTGGCCATAGCCCTTCCAGAAGTGAGGAAATGGCCTGCACTGCCTGCCCTCTCTGGCCTTAGGCTGGTTCTAGTGAATGAACACCACTGGAATGAGGTGTTGGGAGTCACACAGGACACACACATGGCAAAGTCACTGATGAAGGCGGTCTTGGGGATTTCCACATCGAAGGCCACTTCTCTGGCTTCATTAGCAGTGTTGATCACCTGGCTGGTGATGACATAGTGGGCAAAGCGAGAGGTGACTTTACAGTTGACTTTCAAACTCCGGATGATCACACCATTGACTGTCTGAAATAAGAGGGGGAGAAAGAGAGGTGATATAACCTGGGACAGGAGCCTCTAAACCAGTGAGAGACCTCATTGCACCCAGCTCTGACACAGGATGTCCAGAGGCAGAAAGAACAGAACAGACCTCCTGCTAGAAGGATATATTTTCTTGAGATTGTGCAGTCGAACACACGGTAAGGTGGAAACGATCTCCCATTTCGGGGAGCTGGAAGCTGCCCACCTCCACCAGCACTGACAAGAGGGTTTTTACTCCTGAGGGGTGATAGAGAACAAACCTGTAATTGGGGCCCCATACAGACCCTTTTGCCAAGATCTTACTCACTGTGTCCACAGCCTGCCGTTTCTGCAAAACAAAGCCAGGACTAAGTGAGAGTGGGAATGCTGGGGACCGTGGCCCGTCTATTAAGGGAGGAGGTACAGTCTCAGTCCTCTGCCCCCCCAATCTCACTCCCTGCTGCTTGGAGGTCACCTCTTCCAAGGGTGGTCTGGCCAATGGGAGATAGCCCAAGACCCTGAAGTAGAGGCCTTGTGTCTCTCCAGGGCCCTGTCAAGGCACAGCTTCCTGTCTCTTCCCTGAGGACTTAGCCACGTACCTCACTGCCCTTGGGCCTGCGAGTCTCCAGGCCCAGAGTGGGAATGGCTTGCAGGGCAAGGAGGGACATCAGGTACACGCACAACAGCACTCGAAGCCCCATGGCACCATCCATGGTCTTCAGACTCCCACTGTCCTGTCACTTCCCTCTGACCATTAGTCAATACTGTGCTGGAAAAACATGGATTAAACATTAGACACAGTGAAGGCAAACAGCACAATTAGGAGAATCAAAAAGTGGGCAAGAAGCCAGGCACTGGTGGCTCACACCTATAGTCCTAGCTACTCAGGAGGCTGACTATAGTTTTAAGCCAGCCTGGGCAGGAACGTCGGTGAGACTTTTATCTCCAATTAACCACCCCTAAAAGTTGGAAATAGAGCTGTGGCACAAGTAGTAGAGGACCAGCCTTGGGCAAAAAAGCTCAGGGACAGTCCCCAAGCCCTGAGTTCAAGCCCCAAGAATGTCACACACATACAAAAAATGGCAAGAAAAGTTTTCTTCCTGGAGCGGGGAAGGGGGGGTGCGGGGCAGGGCTCTGGACCTCCTGAGTCTGGGCTGTACTAGGTTTATACTACCCTCCAAACTATGCCCTTAAATATAGAACTGCACTTTATGAAGACTCCCAACAGCTCATCCTATCCTGGGTCTAGCACCAGTCATACAGTGCACATTTGGAAGAAATCAGTTAAAAGTAGATTTGTAAACCATTAAGCTTTACTTTCAAGACTCTTTAAGCCTTTTGGTCATACTCTGGCCAGTGAGGCAGACATGGTGGTTTAGAAAGTACTATGACTTGTAACAGCACCCAGGGTTCTAATGGTGTCAACCCAGGCAATAGTTTTATCTGGGAAGTCTGAGGAAGGTATAAGGGGTGAGGCAGGCTTTTGCCAGTTGCTTCATCTCCTTGGACATTCTTACCCAGATAGGGAAAGGACAGAAAGTAGCTTCATTATGATTATACCTGGACAAAAGAAGGGGAGACAATGGTGAATGACCCAAATGTACCTCACATGTCTCTCTAAGTCCTTTAATATTTAATTTCTATTCTCATAACTAGAAATTGGTTCCACACTAAGTAACAGAACAAAGACTCAAATCCAGGCAACTCAGACGCCAAAGCCCATTGTGTGATGACAGTACTCTCTGCCTTATGAAGGAGGAAAGAGGAGAGTCAAAGTTTCCAGAGGAAGAAAGCCCTCTCATACACGTTCTAATACAGGTGCATCCATCGTCCCTCTTTCCCTCCCTCCCCCCTTCCTTCCTCTCTCCTTTCCTCCTTTCCTCCTTTCCCTCCCTTTCTTCCTTCCTCCCCCCCCCCTCCTTTTTTATGTGCTGATACTGGAACTTAGGGCCTAGGGGCTGTGCCTTAGTTTTGTCTTTCAAGGCTGGCACTCTACCACTTGAGCCACAGCTCTGCTTCTGACTTTTTGGTGGTTAATTGGAGACAAGAGTCTCTCACAAATTTGCCAAATCTGTCTTTGTGACCCTCAGATCTCAATCTCCTTAGTAGCTCGAATTACCGCATGAGCCATTAGTGCCTGGCATGGCTTTTTAACTTTTAGGATCAACCTTTCCTGTTCCCTACAAACCACAACACACTGGGCAAACACAGCCCCTTGGTGAGTCCAGTGTGGCCTAGTAAGGAACATGCTGGTTGTTGTGTTCCTGAAGAGCTGAGGAGACCTCACTAATCTCTGTTTGCTTGTCCTGGACTTTGTCGCACAGAGCAGCTTCTGGGAAAGGGTTTATTGTCCCTAGTCCAGGATAACCTTCTGACCTGTTTTCTGGCCTTTCTGGTAGATGAAGCAACATGACACTATATATCTGAAGCTCTGTTTATTTTCCTATACTAGTATGAAGCAAGTCTAGTGGGTGAGGGATGATTTCAGGAGCTGGGACACCACCATGATTAAATTTGGCTGCTGCGCTTTCTTTCTTTCTTTCTCTCTCTCTTTCTTTCTTCCTCTCTTTCTCTCTCTCCCTCTCTCTCCCTCCCCCCTTCACTCTTTCTTTCCTTTTGTGCTAGTAGTGAGGCTTTGGCTCAGGACCTTGATGGTTCCCCTTACCTTTTTTGGTAAGTTATTGATAAAGGGGAGGGCTACCACTTGAGGCATGTTGAGGAAGAACAGAAGTTAGCCACTTAAGGAACAAATAGTTATTGGAAAAACCAGTTCTTGGAAGGTTCTTGGAAAACCCACACTCGAAACTGCAGTTATACCCCCTAGCAGCTGCCAGTTAGGTAAAGGGTTGAGAAATACGACCCCAGTTACTGGAAAATGGACAGGTGGGTCAAGTTCCTGGAAAAAGCAGCTGTAGGGTCATAAACAGTTAAAAAATATATTGTTTCCTAAAAATATATTGTTTTCTGCATTCCTATGGTTAGTCTTACGTATCCCAACCAATGATCTGCTTGCTGTGTATGATTTAACCAATCCTATAATCACTAAGTTGGAAAGCCCCTACCCTTACTGGAAATAATTATGCCCCTAACCAATGAGCTTACCCTGAAATTTGCCCACAAAATGCTGACCAATTGCTGACCAATTATGTAGAAGCCCGCGAACCTTAAACCCCCTCCTATTTGCTGGAAACCCTATAAGAACCCTACTGAACATGTGGTGGGGGCTCACATCTCTGACCTGTGGTACTGGTGATGATTGTGAGCTCAAGCTTGCAAATAGACGACTCTTTTGCTGTTTGCATTGGTCGTGGTCTCTGGGGATCGCTGTGGGGGGGGGGGGTCTCAAGTTCGAGTCTAACAAGGCACACCTCCACTTCCAGGTATTTTGGTACCTAATTGGAGATAAGAGTCTCTTGGACTTTCCTGACCAGGCTGGCTTCAAACCTCAATCTTCAGATTTCAGTCTCCTGCATAGTTAGGATTATAATTGTGAGCTATCGATGCCTGGCTTTTATTTCTCAGACAGAGTTTCTTATATTTGCACACGGCCAGTCTCAAATTGTGATTCTTCCATTGATTTTAGGCCCCATGTGCTAACTCCTGGGTCATCTCTGGCCTTTTGCCCCCAATGTGCCAAATAAATGGCAAGTAATATTGAACAGCAGAGAAAGGCTGTGTGGGCAGCTGAGGGAAAAGGAAAGATAGCCCATCTTTGTCAACCAGACACTTACCTTAGGTATAAATAGGAGGAAAAACTGGGGTAGGGGTGAGAGGTACTTGTTAGCACCATTTTGTCTCCCATATATCTAGGATTGCAAGTGTACACCATCATACCTGGTCCCGGTAGTAGGCAGACCCCTACTCAGGCAGGCAAGCACACCCAGTCGTCTGGAGTGACAGAGCCCACTGCAACAAAGTTGTTAACAAAGAAGCAACTTTATTGAGAAGGTTCCTACACTGACCTGTCAGGCCACAGCACAGGCTCGGGAGCTGATACTGCGCCCCGAGCAGCCCCCATTCTTTGGTTTTTAAAGGCAAAATCCATGCGGTCGAGCCTGGTCACTTGCAGGTGACCAATGGGATCATAACACACAAAGGATTGTATAATCATACCAGACCACACACAGGTGGCCAATAGGCGGAGTTTACCGCAAGCATGTGCAAAAGGCAGGGTTTACCATAAGCAAGTAGTGTCACCAGTTGGAGCCAGATTACAACCTATCTGTTTTATGGGTCAATCTTTAACTCAACAATCAAGGGTGGGTTAGGTTATTAAGGGGAGAGGGACCAGATGCATTTTTTTTCATTCTAGGAACTAGGCTCATCAAGTTTAAAATCCCTAAAACAGGGGCTGGGAAGGTGGCTCAGTGGTGAGCGCTTGCCTTGCATGCCTGAGCCCCGGGGTTTGATTCCTCAGCACCACATAGCAAAAAGAAAAAAGCCGAAAGTGGCGCTGTAGCTCAAGTGGTAGAGCACTAGCCTTGAGCTGAAGAGCTGAGGGACAGCGCCCAGGCCCAGAGTTCAGGCCCCACGACTGGACCAAAAAATAAAAAATAAAAATAAAATCCCTAAAACAAAGGCAAAGCTCAAAATGGAATCCTACCAGCTGGGGCCCCATCTCAGGGTCCACTTCAGTCCCTATATGTAAATTATTGAGGAATGATGATCATCAAGCCGAGCCATTTTTGTATTCCCATTGATAATGCAAAAGGATTCTTATTCCTTTACATTTTTGGTCTATATCCTGATAGACTTGGGTAAAAGCATTTGTCAAAATTATCTAATTCCAGGCTGGGAAGGTGGCTCAGTGGTAGAGCGCTTGCCTTGCATGCATGAGGCCTTGGGTTCGATTCCTCAGTACCACATAAGCAAAAAGAAAAAAACCAGAAGTGGTGCTGTGGCTCAAGTGGTAGAGTGCTAGCCTTGAGCTGAAGAGCTGAGGGACAGCGCCCAGACCCAGAGGTCAAGCCCCATGACCGGACCCAAAAAGGAAAAAAAATTATATAATTCCATACTTAAGCTTGTACATTTTGTGTACAATGCCAATTTCATCTCCATAAGAAAAACCAAACAAGCCATTATGTGGTGTAACCCTAGCTACTTAGAAGAGAGAGAGATCAGGAGATTCTAGTTTGAGATCAGCCCAAGCATAAAAGTTTGAGAGATTCCATTTCAATCAATGGCTAGGGACAATGGCTTATGCCTAATAACCTAACCTACTGGGGAAGCGCAATGGCTGAGTGTAGTGAAGCACTTCTGTCACCCCACTGGCAAAGGCAAACACAAATAGGAGGAATGTATTGTGGGCCAGCTGGGGCATAAGGCAAGATTTTAATCTTGAAAATAACCAGTGCAAAAAAGGGACCAGTACAGTGGTTCAAGAAGTAGAACACCTGGTTAGATTCAGACCCTGAGTTCAAGCCACAGTGTAAGAGGTACTTAAAAGCTGCTTTTGCTGAGGAACACTGACTGTTTGTGCCCACAAATTAGTTAAAACCTGTCAGCAGTTTACAGCTGTAATCCTAGCTACACAGGAGGCTGAGATTTGAGAATTGCAGTTAAAAGCTAGCCTGGGCAAGGAAGTTCGTGAGACTCTTATCTCCAATAACTACCAAAAAAATCCAGAAGTGGAGCTCAAGCGATAAAGTGCTAGCCTTGAAAGCAAAAAGGCTCAGGGACAGTGCCCAAGCCCTGAGTTCAAGCTCCAGGACCAGCACCCCCTGACACAAGGAGGGGGGCGGAAATAGGAGAAAATCTGGTCATTCCTGCCTCCATTTTGTATCTACATTCTTTTCTCCGAGTCATTATCTCCTGTAGTTATTTTACAACCATCTTGAAAGCCAGGAAGGAGAACACAGAAAACCAGGGCAATAGTCATTGTGCCAGGCCACAGACCCCCAAAGACCACCAAGGAGCCAAATCCGAGTACGTGAGAGCCATTTATTGCAAGCTCAAGCCTGGACTCACAATCATCACTGAAGCAGCGAGTCAGAGTTGTGAGCCCTGACCACATGTTCAGCAGGGTTTTTATAGGGTTTCCAACAAGAGGAGGTGTTTCCACCCTAGCAGTTACATGATTGGTTTAAGGTTCTCGGGTTTCCACCTAATTGGTCAGCATTTCATGGGCAAGTTTCAGGTAGGCTCATTGGTTAGGGGCATAATCATTTCCAGTAAGGGTAGGGGCTTTCCAACTTAGTGATTACAGGATTGGTTAAATCATACATAGCAAGCAGCTCATTGGTTGGGATACATAAGACTAACCATAGGAATGCAGGCAACAATATATTTTTTAACTGTTTATGACCCTACAGCTGCTTTTTCCAGGAACTTGACCCACCTGTCCATTTTCCAGTAACTGGGGTCATGTTTCTCAGCCCTTTGCCTAACTGGCAGCTGCTAGGGGGTATTATTGCAGTTTCCATTGTGGGTTTTCCTGAGAACTTTTCCAAAAACTGTTTTTTCCGACAACTGTTTGTCCCTTTAGTGGCTAACTTGTGTTCTTCCTCAACATAGCCAGGTGTTAATATTATTATAACAATGATCCACTGGACCAATTTTGAGATTTTTGAGACCAATTTGTCAGACTACATCTGACAGCACCTCTGGCCACCCCTCACCACCTCTGAACATCTCTGTGACTTGGGACTCTTAACTATACATGTATATCTCTTATCTTTTGCCCCTTAGACATTAAGCTAAGGCCAATGTGTGTACTTCAATGATGGATGAAACTTAACTCAAATCTTCCTGTGTCATATGTGACATGTCTCTGCCCTTCACCATGTCTTTTTATTTTGGCCGGATTTGATATGTGAAATTCCTGAAGTTTGGGCCTGGGGTCTAAAATTCCAGTTCCATCTATGCTGCCCAGTAAAAACCCAACCAACCAAACGAACAAACAAATACGTATTGAACTCTAGTTAATGATATTGTTAAGTGAAGCCAGGCATTTGTTGGAAAACAGAAAATAGATTTTTATTCAGTAACAGTAGTTGCAGTAAGAGAAAGGACTGAGGTCTTTTTCAGTTTGTGCAGAAGGGCCTGGACACTTTAAAGGGGAGATAGGATTGCTTAGATAAAGAAATAATGACAAAGGATGTGTGTGTGTGTGTGTGTGTGTGTGTGCGCGTGCCAGTCCTGGGCACACAGTCCTTGAATTCTGGGTGCTATCCTGAGCTTTTTATGCAAGGCTAGCGCTCTACCACTTGAGCCACAGCCATACTTCCAGCTTTTTCTGAGTAGTTTATTGGAGATAAGAGTCTCACGGACTTTCCTGCCTGGGCTGGCTTTGAAGTGTTATCCTCAGATCTTAGCCTCCTGACAAGCAGGCTGTCATTTTTAGGTATGAAGTGTATTAAAGTGGACCCTGAGATGGGGTCCCAGCTGGTAGGATTCTATTTTGAGCTTTGCCTTTATTTTAGGGATTTTAGACTTGATGGGCCTAGTTCCTAGAATGAAAAAAAATGCATCTGGTCCCCCTCCCCCTTAACAACCTAACCCACCCTTGATTATTGAGTTAAAGACTGACCCATAAAACAGATAGGTTGTAATCTGGCTCCAACTGGTGACACCACTTGCTTATGGTAAACCCTTTTGCACATGCTTAGGGTAAACTCCGCCTATTGGCCACCTGGTCTGGTATGACTATACAATCCTTTGTGTGTTATGATCCCATTGGTCACCTGCGAGTGACCAGGCTCAACCTCATGGATTTTGCCTTTAAAAACCAAACAATGGAGGCTGCTTGGGGTTGCAGTATCAGCTCCGGAGCCTGTGCTGTGGCCTGACAGGTCAGTGTAGGAACCTTCTCAATAAAGTTGCTTCTTTGATAACAACTTTATTGCAGTGGGCTCTGTTACTCCAGATGACTAGGTGTGCTTGCTTGCCTGAGTAGGGGTCTTCCTAATACAGTATCAGTAAATAAAGCACAGTGATGTGCTCAGTGCACAGACTGTTTGACATGCTTTGAGAATTAAAAAATAAAAAAACTTGTAGGAGTCTTTTTTTTTTTTTTGGTGGATCCTAGAGCTTGAACTCTGGGCCTAGGCGCTGTCCTTCAGCTCTTCAGCTCAAAGCTAGCGCCCTACTACTTGAGCCACAGCACCATTTCTGGCCGTTTCTGTTTATGTGGTGCTAAGCAATCGAACCCAGGGCCTCATGCATGTGAGGCAAGCACTCTACCACCACTGAGCCACCTTCCCCAGCACCAACTTTAATTCCCATTTCTTGCATGGAAAGCTACAAACCTTTTTCCATTTCTCTCGACAATGACACTTGTTTCTTGTGTGTGTGTGTGTGTGTGTGTGTGTGTGTGTTATGTGTGTTATACCCTCGGGCTTGAGCTTAGGCCTGGGCGCCGTTCCTGAGCTCTTTCACTCAAGGCTGGAGCTCTATCACTTGAACCACTGCTCCACTTCCGGACTCTTGGTGGTTAATCGGAGATGAGAGTCTCACTGACTTTCCTGCCCAGGCTGGCTTCGAATCACCATACTCAGAGTAGCTAGGATAACAGGCTTGAGTCACTGGGGCCCTTCTGTTAATACTGCTTTAGAAACATATACTCTTGCTAAAACTTTCAAGAATGAGTGAATCACACTTGTAAATGGCCTACAACTTGCAACGGCTCAGACCGGAACCCATCCCAACTTCAATCCTGCAGCTGGACTGAGATTCCGGAAGTCGGCCTCACTCTGGTGGGCTCGCTCTAGCCGCCCAGCGCCGAGGCTCTATGTCAGGTCCTCCCGGAGCTACGGAACCACTCTGGCCGCGCAGATGGCGCCTCTATGGTAAGGTCCTTGGCTGTCGGAGCATGCGCGGGACTTCCCCAACAGGATCGCTATGGCAGCGGCGTCGCGGTGGGCCGGGCTTCGGTGCAGTGGCCAGGCCTTCTCCTCTGCCGACCTCTCCGCCGCCTCTTGGGCATGAGCGGGGCCTCCCGCCACGGCCTGCTGCCCTACCTGCCGGCGCCCCCGCTGCAGGATCCCGAGGGTGGGCCCGCGCTGGGAACATGCTCCATTCCGCCTACTGCTACGTGCGGGTCGTGGGCAGGGGCAGCTACGGGGAGGTGACGCTCGTGAAGCACCGGCGGGACGGCAGGCAGGTCAGCGGGGCCGGGCCGGGGCCGGGCCGGGCGAGGGCCTCAGCGGGCCGGGGTGCGCCCAGTGCGCGGTCTGTAGGTCTAGGCCCGGGATGGTGTGAAGGGGATCTTCGCGGACCACACTTCCTTGGGAAAATCTTCCTGGACTATGAAGACAAGGCCAGGCCCACTGCGATATACACCCCAAACCCCTCTACTTTTGTAGTATTAATTAGTGGGCTTGACCTGCACAGTCCTCTCCCACCCCTGATATATCCCCGAGAGCAGATAATGCATTCCCAGGACCTGACAGCACAGCTTTTGTAACAACCACCTCCTCCACCACCACCACGTCCTCCTCCTCCTCCACCTCCTCCTCCTCCTCCTCCTCCTCCTCTACCACCACCTCCTCCTCCACCTCCTCTACCACCACCACCACTTCCTCCTCCTCCTCCTCCTCCACCTCCTCCTCCACCTCCTCTACCACCACCACCACTTCCTCCTCCTCCTCCTCCTCCTCCACCTCCTCTACCACCACCTCCTCCTCCACCTCCTCCTCCACCTCCTCTACCA
Source organism: Dipodomys spectabilis (assembly GCF_019054845.1). NCBI lineage: Eukaryota > Metazoa > Chordata > Mammalia > Rodentia > Heteromyidae > Dipodomys > Dipodomys spectabilis. The sequence continues at coordinate 6,189,432 of NW_024870731.1, forward strand.
CCACCACCACTTCCTCCTCCTCCACCTCCTCCTCCACCTCCTCTACCACCACCACCTCCTCCTCCTCCTCCTCCTCCCCCCCTTTCCTTCCCCCCTCCTCTTTTTCCTTCTTTCCTTCCTCTTGGCCTTCTCCTTTGCTCCTTCTTAATTCTTTTTAGTTTAGTTTATTATGCTTTAAATAGCAAAGTAAAAGACAAATACCAAAACCTCATGTTCCTAATAAATGAAATTCTAAAACATTTTTGTCAGTACATCATATGGAATTTCCTCCTCATATTTTTATGTTTGAAGTAGACATTACTTAAATAATTACATGTTTCTCTTATATTCATACCTACCTTGGCAATTTTACATAGGTTTAAACCTTATAATTATTCTTTAATAAATATAAAAGGATAAAAATGTCAATGAAATTTGGGCAAATATATTACTATTCATTATAATTCACCTAGTTGTTGGTTTATTTCATGCCATTATTACATAAATTTTTATAGTGCTGAGTTTGATATTAATAATAGAGCATCAGTGTTTGATGGTATAACTACTGTGTAAATTTTAATGAATTTTTTTCTTTTTTTTTCTGCCAGTTCTGGGGCTTGAACTCAGGACCTCAGTACTGTTGCTGAGCTTCTTTTGCTCAAGGCTACCTATTCTACCACTTGAGCACCACTTCCAGCCTTTTCTGATTATGTGGTACTGAGGAATTGAACCCAGGGCTTCATGAATGCTCGGCAAGCAATCTACCCACTAAGCCACATTTCCAGACCCCTTAATAATTTCTTGAAGGAAGGGCCCCAAATATCCTTTACTGCAGGTTGCTGGGCTCACCTAAAAGTTAGTTCAAACCATCTTCCACCTCACAGCCATGCAGTTGCTCAAGCTGGACAACTTTGATTGTATTCACCTGTCACTATCCCAATAGGCATCTTCTCCATCTCCACTAGTACCAGCTCAGTCCAAAAGCATGGCCACTGGGTCTCAGGTAGACCCTGTCATCTGCCCATCACTTTCACTACATCCTCAGTGGTCTTACTAAAACTTAAATCTGATGTTGTCACTCCTCCTTTGTTTAAAGTACTGTATCCCATCACCCGAAGGATAACATAGTTTATTTATAGGGTGACCATATAATGTTTTGTTCAACTTGGGGTAATTTTGAAACCCAAAGGAAGCACTATTAGTAGTTACACCAAGAGCCAGGCAATGGTGATTCATACCTGTTAATCCTACCTACTGAGATGCATTGAGGATGGTGGTTCCAAGCCAGCCCTGGGAGAAAAGTGTGAGGTTCTTATCTCCAATTAACCAGCAAAAAGTGGAAGACCCTATCTCAAAAAAATAACCCTATGGCTCAAGCCTGTAATCCTAACTACTCAAAAGGCTGAGATCTGAGGATCGTGGATCAAAGCCAGCCTGGGAAAAGTGTGAGACGCTTATCTCCAAACCACCAGAAAACTGGAAGTGGTGCTGTGGCTCAAGTGGTAGGGCACTATACTTGAGCTGAAAAGCTGAAGGACAGCACCCATGCCCAGAGTTCAAGCCCCACAACTGACAAATAAGTAAATAACAGAATGTGCTTAGTGCAATATGTCTGCTTACCCAAGACAAGAAAGAGTTAAATAGTTAAGGGCTCTCTACTCAGAATGTTTTCCTGGTACAATTGTGTTGTCTTTTTGTTGTTGTTCCAGTACTGGGACTTGAACTGGGGCCTCTCACTCTGACTTGGTGTCTTTGTTCAAGGCCAGCATTCTAGTACCTCTAGTTCTGGCCTTGTGCTTTTGCTTGGCTTTTCACTTGGCTGAGGTTGCCAGTTCCACTTCGGGGTTTTTTTTTTTTACTGGTTAATCAGAGAAAAGAGTCTTTCTGATTTGTCTGCTCCAACTGGCTCAACCCTTAGATCTCTACCTTCTGCGTAGGTTGGACTGTAGGCAAAATCCACTGATGCCCAGATTGGATTCACTTTTTTTTTTTTTGTTTTGGTCATGAGTCCTGAATTCTGGGCCTGGGCACTGTCCCTCAGCTCTTCAGCTCAAGGCTAGTGCTCTACCACTTGAGTAACAGTGCCCCTTCTGGCTTTTTCTGCTTATGTGATGCTGAGGAATTGAACCCAGGGCCTTATGCATGCAAGGCAAGCACCCTACCACTGGGCCACCTTCCCAGGCCCTTCACTTTTTAGCTATTGATAAAATTGTATATTTGGTTGTTTTGTCTTTTCCTTGAGGAAGGATCTCAATATGTTACCCAGGCTAACTTTACTTCTCTGGGCCCACTTTTGCTTTGGCCTCTATCTGCAGGCATTTGGTTCAACGAAATTTGTAAAATAAAGACTTCTTGACCCCACAGGATTGTCAGCCCAACTTTTATTTTTTAAAAAAAGTATCATTAGCTGGGTTGGAGATATAAGTGGTAGAGTTCTTGTCTAATATGTACATATGATTTGATCCCCCAGCATTGCAAAAACAAACAAGTATCATTAGAACAATTTTATACTTCCAAAAAAAAGGAGTAGCTTTTCTGAAAGGCTCTAGAGAGCACTTAGATACTTTGGAACTTACAGAAGTACATGTTTACTTGTACATTATAAAAAAATATGTGTTTTCTTCATTAGTATGTCATCAAAAAACTGAACCTCCGAAATGCCTCTAGCCGAGAGCGGCGAGCTGCTGAACAGGAGGCTCAGCTCTTGTCTCAGCTGAAGCACCCCAACATTGTCACCTACAAAGAGTCATGGGAGGGAGGAGACGGTCTTCTCTACATTGTCATGGGCTTCTGCGAAGGAGGTGATCTGTACCGGAAGCTCAAGGAGCAGAAAGGACAGCTTCTGCCCGAGAGTCGAGTGGTAGAGTGGTTTGTACAGATCGCCATGGCTTTACAGGTACCACCTATACTCAGCATCCCGCTTGTTCCAAGGTGGCAAGAGGTTACCAGGTGTATTTTAGCAATTTTTTTCCACAAAATACTTAGTGAAAAAGAATTTTTGGAAAGCCCACTTATAAGCTGAAGTCAGTCCCTCTTAATGTAACTTTACAGTGTTTCTACGTGAAACCTTGATTTAAGTAGATAGGTTTCATCTATAACTGGAGGGAATCCTCTTCTTTACTCTGAGTTGAAAAAGAGCAAAGGATGGCCATGCTTAGTATTTGCTGGCCAAGGGTGTCATGCTGAAAGGTAGCTGGGCTGATTCATATTGTTGTACTTGGGGCTTTGGGCTTCCAGCCTGCTGTGACTAGAGGCTGCAAATGTAAAGCAAGTTTGTGTTTTAATATGCACATACTGTTTTTTTGCTTGGGATTTTTTTTTCCACATACTGTGTTTAAACTGTCACTGGAACTAGAAAGACTTATCCAGAATTAATTGATCTTGTTTATATTTTCAGAGACTCTCTTTAAATAAAAATGATTCTTGTTATTCTTGAAGATGTTACTACGTTCAGGATTTCATCAGTGAGAGTTTGTTAGTATATATTTTTAACTAGATCTAGATGTAGTTGTTAAGTTACCAGGAAACAATTTTGCCAAGTTCTAGACCAGTTGATGCCTAGAACTTAATTTTTATCACTTTGGAAGTGGTAAATGAGACCTCTTATTTAAATATTACAGAATAGTAATATTTTAGTAGGTAGTACCTATGGATCTTTAACTCACAGAATAACTGAAGATACAGAAGAAGCTGGAATAAATAAATAAACCAGTACGTTTATATGTAATGAAATTTCACTTTTCTTCCCAGTATTTACATGAGAAACATATCCTTCATCGAGACCTGAAAACTCAAAATGTCTTCCTGACAAGAACAAACATCATCAAAGTGGGTGACCTAGGAATTGCACGAGTGTTAGAAAATAATAGCGACATGGCCAGCACCCTCATTGGCACACCCTATTACATGAGCCCTGAATTGTTTTCAAACAAACCCTACAATTATAAGGTAAGATTGGGCTGTGAAAGCTGGTTCACCCTGTGTGTGAGAACTTGCTCAGAACTTCAGAACCCATCTGATGAGTTCAGTCAGAATTATCTATGAATCAGAAAAATGTAATTAAGGTGTTTTAACATGTAACCACTTACTGATTTTTTTCTTTTGTAGTCTGATGTTTGGGCTTTGGGATGCTGTGTCTATGAAATGGCCACTCTGAAGCATGCTTTCAATGCGAAAGACATGAATTCTTTAGTTTACCGGATTATTGAAGGAAAGGTAAACAGATAATCTAGAACTAATTGAGCAAGATTTATATAGCTACTGATAAGATCATTGATTTTTTTTCCTTTTTTCTTACATATGCTGGACAAATACTCTACCACTGAAATGTAGCCCCTTCCTCTTTGATTGTTTTATTACTTATTAAGTAGTCATTGATACTGTATTATTAGTTAAGAAAGATGGGTCCCTTCTAGGGGCAAGGTTGAAGTTGAGGAGAAGGGATTGATCATTTCTTAATGCTAATTTGTAAAAGTGGTATAGTAGCTCCAAAGAACCAGCTTTTTGAAACCAGTAGCTGGGAGATGTACAGATTCTTTGAGAGGCTATTAGTATCTTTTGGGAAGTTGGTAAGTGAATATCCTACTTACAATCAGTGTTTCCTTGTTTGTCCTTTTGATAATCATCACAGTTGTTAACACTGCAGAAAGCATTGTATATTGCCATAGTGACTAACTTCATATGTAATTTCCATGAGGTTATGTCATGTCAGTCATCCATGTATTGCTGGCTAACTTTGGACTCTTATTCATCCTACCTCAGCCTCCTACATGCTGGGTTTATAGACAGGTACCACCACATCCAATTATGTACTATTAAGTTCTAAAGTCTTAAGTCACTTCCTGATTTTAATATTATCCCATGACCCATTTAATTTTTTCAGTTTGAAAAAATATTTTAAAATATACACAAAAAAGTTAAATTTGCCAATTCCTGTACTTAAAGAATCAAATAAGAATGTGTGACCCGGCTAGATTAGGAAGATTGTGGCTTGAGATAGGCCTAGTCTGTGTGTGTGTGTGTGTGTGTGTGTGTATTTCCTTTCTGTATAATAATAATAATAATAATAATAATAATAACAACAACAAATTTAAAAAGAGTTTACTCCAGGTGCTGATGGCGCATACCTGTAATCCTGGCTACTCAAGAGGCTGTTTTGAAGCCAGCCCAGTCATGAAACTCCATGATACTCTTATCTCCAATTAACCACCCAGAAACTGGAAGTGGAGTGTTTGCTCAAGTGGTAGAGCAATAACCTTGCACAAAAAAGCTCAGAGACAGAGCTCAGGCCCTGAGTTCAAGCCCTAGGGTCAGCATAGAAAACACTTTTTTTTAAATTAAAAAATTCACAAAACTCTCCCATGCCCATCTCAACCAATAAAAAATGTTGGCATGGAGATATATACTTGCTGTATTGCAGCTACACAAGAAGGGTAAACAGGAAGATTTTGGTGTCTATCCCAGCCTAGGAAAAGAGGGAGATCCTGGCTAGGTGCTAGTGACATACTCCTGTAAACCTAGCTACTTAGAAGGTTGGGATTGAGGATTGAGATTGGAAGCCTGGAGCAGAAAGGGTTGGGAATATGGCTCAAGTTTGAGAGCCCAAACTTCAGTAACATCAAATAAAAAGTATTGAGTGAAACCTCTTACTTTTAATTTCCATACTTGCCTTTAAACAGAAATAACTGAATATATCCACATATACCTGATTCTAAAAAAAATAAACTGAAATTGAGTCAGGCTTTACATAGTATTATAAAACTTACTTTGTCTTTTTGGCTGTGCTAGAATTTGAATTCAGGGTCTTGTGATTGCTAGGCTGATGCTTTACCACTAACCCACACTTCCAGCTCTGGTTTTTGCCTTTTGTTTGTTTTTTGTGTGTGTGTGTGCTGGTCCTGGTGCTTGAACTTGGGGCCTGGGTGCTGTTCCTGAGCTTTTCTGCTAAAGGCTAGCACTCTACTACTTGAGCTACACTTAGGGCTTTTTGGTGGTTAATTGGAGATAAAAGTCTCATGAACTTTCCTGCCTGGGTTGGCTTCGAACCATGATTCTCAGATTTCAGCCTCCTGAGTAGATTACAGGCATGAGCCACTGGCACCTGGGTTTGCTGGTTATTTTTAGGCTAGGATCTTGTTTCTTGTCTTGGCTCATGCCTGGACTTTGATCCACTTACTTTAAGCTTACTATAGTTGCTGGTATCAGAGGTGTTTGCCACATTGTCCAGCTTCCTTTTGTGGAAATGAAGTCTCATGGGAGTTTCTGCCCAGGCTGTCATGGAAATGCAGTTAGTATCAGCCTTTCACATAGCATATATTATGCTATGTTGTTGTGCCACTGCACCCTGCTGTGGGTTGACAAAGAGTCTTTTTTGCCTAAGCTGACTACAAACCATGATCTTCTCAAACTCGGCCTCCCAGGTAGCTAGGTTTACAGTTGAGCCACTAACACCTGGCACGCAGCTTGTATTTTTTTTTTTTTTTAATGTATGAGGGACATATTTCCTGGTTAGTACTTGTCTTTTTTTTCAAAGGAGCTATCTAGTATTTTATCAGAATATACCATAATTTATTTCACAACTCCTCTATGGATATATTTAAGTTGTTTTTACTTGTTGACTACTGGAAGAACAACACTGCATTAAACATCTCAGTATATGCATCTTTACTGCGATGTATGCTCTTAATTTTCTGAAGGAGAGATTTCTAAAATGGGGCTGCTGGGTTGAAGGCAATAGTTTTACTATCTTAAACCTGCTGTTACAAACTAGTACCAATATACTTACTGTAGACGAATATGCTAGTTACTGCCTACTTCTGTGGATAAATAAGTAATTTAAATAAATACTGGTACTTTCTACTTTTACTTTGCTTTATGAGATCATTAGTCCTAATTGTAGCATTGCTTTTCTTTGTAGCTGCCACCAATACCAAGAATTTATAGCCCAGAGCTGGCAGAACTGATCAGAACAATGCTGAGCAGACGGCCTGAAGAAAGACCCTCTGTGAGAAGCATCCTGAGGCAACCTTACATAAAACACCAAATATCCTTATTTTTGGAGGCCACAAAGGCGTAAGATACTTCTCTTGTAAATTACAGGGCTAAAGAGATGGCATAAGGGCTGGGAAGGTGGCTCAGTGGTAGAGTGCTTGCCTTGCATGCCTGAGGCCCTGGGTTCAATTCCTCAGCACCACATAAGCAAAAAGAAAAAAGCTGGAAGTGGCGCTGTGACTCAAGTGGTAGAGTGCTAGCCTTGAGCTGAAGAGCTGAGGGACAGCGCCCAGGCCCAGAGTTCAGGCCCCACAACCGGACCCCCCAAAAAAAAGATGGCATAAAAGATGTTAGCTTCTGTAATTTTCATATGCAAGAATTTATAGTGAGTTGTTTGTTTTTTTTAAATGCAGGTACTGGAGCTTAAACTCAGGGCCTGATCATTCAGCTTTTTCCATTGAAAGATCCTTAGCCATTTCCACTTAAAGCTTGTGTTTACCACTCGAGCCACAGCTCTATTATCAACTTTTTGCTAGTTAATTGGCGATATGAGTCTCTGGCTCCCAACCTCAATCCTCAGCCTTCTGAATGTGAGCCACCAGCCCCTGGCCCTGAGTTTTCTTTAAACAGGAAGTAAAAAAGCATGATTAGAATATGGGAGAAGGCAAAATTCTACCCTCTGAGGGTTTTTTGTTTAGCCCTGAGAAGTTAAGGGGCATAAGATAAATTAACAGGAGAAAAACATACAAAATTTGTTTAACAAGTCTTATGTGACACGGTAGCTCTCATGAGGACCCAAAGAAGTGGCAAAACCTAAATGCATCTTTACTAATCTGAGCAGAGGAAAAGTAACTATGAACTAGATGGAGAGGCCAAAGGAAGATTAGACGTTTTAATAAGGTCTGTTTGTTTATACAGAGCTTTCTTCTACTTCTTAATGATAAGAATGTTACTTTCCTTCTGGTATGTGAGTTTCATCTTTAGTTTTCAAGAATCAGGAGGAGAGGGTTAGATTACCCTTTTTATACCTTCCCTCCCTCCCTCCCTCCCTCCCTCCCTCCCTTCCTTCCTTCCTTCCTTTCTTCCTTCCTTCCTTTCCTCCCTCTTTTATTATGTGGTCCAGGCTGGCACAAAACTTGCCTCTATCCTGCCTTTGCCTCCTAAGTGCTATTATAGGTATCACTATACATGCTGGTTTGTTTTGGCAGTCCTGAAAACTGAACCAGATTATGTCTCCTACCACTTAGCTATATCCCTGATCACACCAGTTGTTTGATTTTGGCAGTACTTAGGTTTGAATGCATAGCTTGACAGGGAGGAGCTCTTCTACTTTAGCCACTGCTGTGCTTCTGGCTTTTTGGTGGTTAATTGGAGATCAGTCTCACTGATTTTCTTGGTATACTGGCTTCGAACCAAGATCCTCAAATCTCAGCCTCCCTGAGTGGTAATGATCTCAAGTGTGAGCCACCAGACCCTGACTTTTCTTTGTCTTTTCAGTGTGGGATTGAACATAGGGCCTAGTACATGCTAAACAGGTGTTCTACCACTTGTGCCATTCCTCCAAGCCATAACTTGTTGGATGGTATTGGAATTTGAGTTCAGGGTCTTGTGCTAGCTAGCTAGGTAGGCACTATACTAATTGAGCCATACCTCTAGTCTGTTTTGCTCTGTTTTTTTTTTTCTTTCTTTTCTGAGACAGGGTATCACTTTTTTTCCTAGAAAGATCTGGAGCTACGGTCTTCCTAAACACTTCTTAGTAACTAGGATTACAGACATCCACAAGCATACATGGCTTGTAGTTTTTTTTCCACCCAGTATTGAGGCTTGAATTCAGGGCTTGGACACTGTCCATTAGCTTTTTTCTGCTGAAGGCTGGCACTCTACGACTTGAGCGACAGCTTCATTTCTGGCTTTGCAATTGGAAGTAAAAGTCTCAAGGACTTTCCTGCCCCAGCTGGCTTCAAACAGTGATCCTCCAATCCCAGCCTTCTGAAGAGCTATGATTACAGACATGAGCCACCAATAATACTGTGCTTGAGCTTCATCTTTTGTTTGTTTGTTTTTGTTGATTGTGGGGCTTGAACTCTGGGTCTGGGCTCTGTCCCTGAGCTCTTCAGCTCAGGGGTAGCACTCTACCACTTTGAGCCACAGCACTACTTCTGGTTCTCTTGTGGGTTTATTGGAGATAAGAGTCTCACAGACTTTTCTGCCCAGGCTGGCTTTGAGCCTCAATCCTCAGATCTCAGCCTCCTGAGTAGCTAGGATTACAGGCGTGAGCCACCCACTGGTTCCCAGCTCCATCTTTTTTTGAGAGTTGCTTCTATTGTCAAGAGAAAACTCAGAGTTGTAAATGAAGTTGAAAAATAAATTATTTTTTCCACATTTGTTCTAGGAATTCTCATATGCTCAATTTTAAAAGTGTGGCTTTGTAAATAGAAGATAAGTATAAAGGAGTGGAAAGAGGAATTAGCTTCAAAGCAATGAATTTCATGGTACATCTTAATCTAGGGTACCTGCTTTGTCTAGGAAAAAGTCTTTTTTAAAAAAATTTGTCAACATGGGGCCTCTCAGGGTATCCGGGAGCCAGGCCTCTGTGGCCATTTGTTTCCACTAATACGTGCTGAAGGATCAGCTGCTGTATTTTTTTTTGGTTTTTTTTTTTTTGAGGTAAGACATTTCAACTTTGAAATTGCTGGCTTTCAGGCAGTTACAACCATGGCTTAATAAGGACCATCATTTTGTTCACATTGTTTATAATTTTCGAACAGACCTTTGTTCTTCCATTAGTCTGATCTTCGTGCTCTCCTTTAATTTTCCAAAAGTGTAGGCTACTAAGACAGGTTATGATACTATTCCTACATACTTTTCTTTCTTTTTTTTTTTTTCTGGTCCTGGGGCTTGAACTCAGAGCCTGGGCTCTGTTCCTGAGCCTCTCTGTGCTTAAGGCTAGCACACTCTACCACTTGAGCCACAGCACCACTTCGGGCTTTTTCTGTTTATGTGGTACTGAGGAATTGAACCCAGGGTTTCATGCATGCTAGGCAAACACTCTACCACTATGCCACATTCCTAGCCCTCTTATATACATGTATCCTCAAGTCAGAAAATGTACACTGACCATTTTTACTATCAAAATTGGTGAAGCAGTTGTGGTTTTATTGTGAACATGTAAAACTTATCCTGGTACTTCTATATCTGAGGGTTTTTATTTTGGAATAATTTCATACTTACAGAAAAGTTGCCGAGTAGTGCAGAGTTTCTATTGCCTCTGCATCTGTTCTGTTTTAGCCTCTGACCTAACTCCAGATTTTATTTGGCTTTCACTAGTCTTTCCTCTGAAGTATAATTTACCATTCCAGCATTCAGTTTGGGATTCCATAACACATTTAGTTCTCAATGTTTCCTTAATCTCCTGGGGTCAGTGATAATTTTTTGCTTTCTTTGTGTCTTATGATCTTGACATGTGTTTTATAAAATGCCTCCTATATTTTTTAAAAATTCTATTATCTGTCAAGTGGTACAGTTCTATAAGGAAGTGCAATATATGCATACATTTTTCACATATATATAAAACCCTTGATCTTCACTCTGTTGATTATAACCTTTTCTTCTTTATAAAGAAAAACTTCCAAAAATAACATAAAAAATGGTGACTCTAAATCCAAACCTGTTGCTGCGGTCATTTCCAGAAAGGCAGAATCAGACCATGACGTGATCCACCACCACCCTCACTGTTCTGAGGCTTCCAAGACATATGTAATGGTACGTTTCTTTTTAAAGGATCATGTTTTAGAATCTATGTAGCAAAGTAGATTATCTAAGAAAATTATCTAATAGGGAAATGATTTTGCTTTATTTAAAATTCTGTTGTGCAATGACTTCTGCATTAAAAAGAAAAAATACTGGTGAGGGCAGGTTCTTTAAGTTACTGCATCTACACAGCCTGTCAACTTGTGCATGAAGTCAGTACCTTAATAACTTTTTAGATGAATTTTGCATAGCATTAACTATTTTAAAATGGACAGTTATATACATTCAGAGTGTTGTACAGCCATTATTTCTTATCTAGTTCCAAACTGTTTCCATCAGCCCAAAGGAAATCCTATATGTTAAGCAGTCACTGCCCATTTCTTCCTTGCCTGGCAACTGCCAATGTGTTTTCTGTTTCAGGAATGTACCCATCCTGGACATTTCACCCGAATGGAGTCACATAATGTCACCATTTATATCTGGCTTGTCTTACTGTGTTTTGAAGGTTCCTCCATGAAGACTATATCAATATCTCAGTTCTTTCTAGGCCTGACTATTAGTCCATTATATGTGTGTAGCATATTATTAGTCCATTATATGTGTATAACACACACATATATGCTACATGTGTACCCATTTACCTATTGATAAACATTGGGAATTGCTGTGAACATCTATATGCCTGTGTTTGAATACCCATTTTCAGTTCTTAGGGATATATACCTAGGAATGGGATTGCTGGGTTAAATGGATAATTCTAAGTTTAACTTTTTGAGGAGTCTCATATTGTTTTCCCAGCAGTTCTGTCGTCTTACAGTCACCACCACTTGTTATGTTTTGGTCTTATTTTTTATTAACATATATTGTCCAAATAATAGTTTCATTATGACAGTATCATACCATGTGTATAATGTACTTTGATAATATTCGTTTTCCCATTATCTGCCCTTATTCTCTTTCCTCACACTGGTTCCCTTCTGTGTTTCTTTTGTTTGTTTTTGGTGTGTGTGTATGTGTGCTGGTCCTGGGGCTTGAACTCAGGACATAGGTGCTGTTCCCAAGCTTTTTTTGCTCAGGGTTAGCACTGTACCTCTTCAGCCACAGCTCCACTTCTGGCTTTTTTTGGTAGTTAAGTGGAGGTAAGAGTCTTTTTGCCTGGTCTTTTTTTGCCTTTGAACCATGATCCTCAGATCTCAGCTTCCTGAGTAACTAGGATTTTATAGGCATGAGCCACCAGTACCCACCTTTTTTTTCTTTTTTGTGATAGCCATCCTAATGGTTGGGAAATAGATATCAGTGTAGTTTTGATTTGTATTTCCCTAATCATTAATAATGTTAAACTTTTTTGTTCTTTTTGGCCAGTCTTGGGGCTTGAACTCACGGCCTGAGCACTGTCCCTGAGCTTTTTTGGCTCGAGGCTAGCACTCTGCCATGTGAGCCACAGTGCTACTTTCGGCTTTTTCTGCTTATGTGGTACTGAGGATTTGAACCCAGGGCTTCATGTATGTTAGACAACACTCTACCACTAAGCTACATTCCCAGCCCCTAAAAAAATTCTTTCATGCTCATTTATGTATCTTCTTTGGAAAGTGTCTGTTGAAATCCCTTTCCCATTTTTTATTTGGATTATCTAGGGTTTTGTTGGAGTTTTCTATATTCTAACTATCAATCACTTCTTAGATATATGAATTTTAAGTTTTTTCCCACTGTGTGGGTTGCCTTTTGACCCTATTATGGTCTCTTTATTTTATTTCATTTTTTTATTGTGAGACTACCATACAGAGGAGTTACAATTACATGGGCAAGATAACGAGTACATTTCTTATCAAGCTGGTCTCTTTTTTTAAATTTAAATTTTATTTTATTGTAAAGGTGATGTACAGAGGGGTTACAGTTACACATAAGTAAGGTAATGAGTACATTTATTGTCCAACATTATTACCCCCTCCTATTATGGTCTCTTTTGATGCATAAAAAATTTAATTTTCACAGTCTTATTTTTCTGTTTTTTCTTTTGTAACTCTGTCTTTGGTGTCATATCCAAGAAAGCACTGCTAAATCCAATGTCATGCTCTGGTTTTTTCTAAGATTTTTATGGTTTTAGCCCTTACCATTTAGATCTTTGATCCTTTTTCAGTTAATTTTTTTTGTCTAGGGTGTTAGGAAAGGTCCACAACTTCTTTTTTTTTTTGTGGGTTGTGGGGCCTGAACTCTGGCCCTGGGCACTGAGGAAGCGAACCCAGGACCTCATGTGTGCAAGGCAAGCACTCTACCACTGAGTCACCTTCCCAGCCCCTACAACCTCATTTTTTTTTTCTGTATGTAGATAGTTTTCTCAGCACCATTGCTGTTGTTTAAATGTCCTCACCAAAATTCATGTTAAAATTTAATTCTGAGATATTAAAAAAGTGAGACCAAGTGGGACCTTTGAAACATGATTAGGTTATAAAAACTGGGTCTGCATTGATGGATTAATGGGTTGATGGTGTATTTTGAGAAAGGTTCTGTTAAAAAAGCCCGTTTGGCTCTGTCTTTTAGATATTTTCCACTCATCATGTGACTTCCTGCGTCACTTTGGGACTCTGCAGAGCCCCACAATTAACAAGACCCCCACCAGCTGTGGCCTCCTCACGTTGTGCTTCCCAGCCTTCAGAACTGTGAACTAAGTAGTTTTTTTAGTTTGTGTGTTCCAGTATTGGGATTTGAACTCAGGCCCTCATGATTTTGCTTGTGCTCTGCAGCTTGAGCCACCTGCCTCTACTTCTAGCTCTTTGGTGGTTAATTGAAGAAAAAAGTATCACAGATTTTCCTGCTCAGACTTGCTTTGTACCTTGATCCTCAGATCTCAGCTTCCTGAGTAGTTAGGATTATAGGCCTAGGCCACTAGTGCCCATCTAAACTAAGTAATTTTTTAAACATTATTTATTTTTAATTATTTATTTTTGTGATATTGGGCTTTGATCTCAGGGCCTTGAGTTTGATAATTAACTTAATTAGCTAAGTTTTCATTAGCAAACAATAGTACAAGAAGGGCAACTGATTTTTGTATGCTGATTTTGTCTTCTGTTACTTTACTAAATTTATTTATCCTAGCAGTTTATTTTTGTGGAATTGTTACCATTTACATACAAGATCATAACGTCATAGAGTTCCTGCCTGGGCTGGCTTTGAATTGTGATCCTCAGATCTCAGTCTCCTGAGTAGCTAGGATTACAAGTGAGAGCCACCAGCGCCTGGCTTTTTTTTTCTTTAAATAATTTTCAGTGCAGCCTTTCATATATAACTTGTCTTATATTAAGATGTAAAGTGGTATTTTCCCCTTTATTCTGTTCTTGTGGAGTGTAATGTTAATTGGTGAGTATGCTGAACAATCTTTGTATTTCAGACATAAATCTGACATAAAGATCATATTTTAACCATGTTTTGTTTATTTCTTTTCTACAGCTGGTTAACCTTTTTAAAGTTGCTTTTTAAAAAAAGAAAAGCGTGTTAGGATTTGAACTCATGGCTTTGCACATTTTAGACAGGTGCTCTACCATTGAGTACATTCCTAGCCTTTCATTTGAACCATTTTTAAGTATGCAATCCTGTGTCCTTAATTACATTCACAATTAGTGGTCCACCATCACCAGCACCTTCCAGAAACATTTCATGTACCCATTAAGCTAAGCTGTAATGCCTTCTTATTTTCCGTGTCTTCAGAGCCTAGTAACCATGTTCAATTTCTGTTTCTATGAATTGTTCTATCCGAGATATTTTGTATAAGTAAAATCACATGCATATCCTTTTGTGTCTGTCTTTTTTATTTAGCATATTTTCATGTTTATTTACTTCATAGCATAGTCTATATATACCACATTTTATTTATTCATCTGATAATGAACATTTGGGTTTTTTCTACTTTTCGGCTATTTTGAATAATGCTTCTAGAAACATTGGCAGACACATATCTACTTGAATTCCTGCTTTTAGTTCTTTGGAATATATACCTACACAAGGAATTGCTGGGATATATGCTAATTCTGTTTGCTTAATTTTTAGAGGAACCTGTTAGTCCACTTTGAGTTAATTTTTGTATATGCTATGAGGAATGCTATGCTAACTTGGAAACATATGCTTTTGCTCAGGGTGAAGACAATTGTTTGACCCAAGAGAGACCTGTGGTTATTGGTCCCTTGAAATCGCCTGCTAGTCCAAAAGGCCACACTGGCAAACCAGACATGAGCAAGACTACAGAATCATTAGCTACGATTAGTAGAGTAAATATTGACATCTTACCTGCAGAAAGGAGAGACTTAATGAATGATGGCTCAGTTCAAGAGAATCAACCAAGACATTTAGATGCTGCTAATGAGCTAGGTCAGTGTACCATTTCTCAAGTGAAAGAGAAGACACAGGACAACACGGAATCCAGGGCTCAGCCTGAAATCCCGATTCCCATACGGTGCTCTGATAATGGCCATAGGGAGGGAAATGAACCAGTGAAGCCATTCCAGCACCTAAATAAAGACCAGAGGCCAAAGGACCAGGTAAGTAATAAGTACTAGGAGTGATATATACTAGGAGACAGATAAGTTTCGGAGACAGTGTGGTTACAAAGTGTGAGTTTGCTTTGGTTTCTCATGTTAGGAAAATCAGTTATTTTGTGTGCCAGTTTAAACTTAGGTGTTTTTTTTTTCATCACTCAAAAAAAAATCCATGCTCAGTTTTACTCTCCCTTCTCCTTCCCTCAACCCTTGTAACATTTGTCCCCATAGATTTACCTATTTAGACATTTCTTATAAATAGAATAATACAATGTATTACCTTTTGTGTCTGGTTTTAAACATGTTTTCCAGGTTTTCCCATGGTATCTACCAGTATTCTTTTTATTACCAAGTGCATTCTCCTGAACGTACCCATGATAATTTAAATATCTTTTCATTATTTAATTATATTTGGGTTGTTTCTGTTTTGGGGTTACTGTGGATAATGCTGCTATGAATTTGTGTTTGATTTGTTTTTGTAGTACTGGAGACCAGACACAAGGCCATGTGTGTGCTAGGCAGGTAGCTCTACCACTGAGCTCAACCGTGCTTTGAATATCTGTGCCTGTGTTTTTGTATAGATGTGCTTTTTCAGTTCTGCTGGGTAAACAAACATGTAGGAATGGAATTTCTAGGTCATTTGGTAACTGCTTAACTCTTTGAGGTACCATAAATCTATTTTCCAAACTATAAAACTACCAACTACTAACAGCATTTTTTCCACAGTCTTTTTCCACTTTTACCACAGTCTTTACCAACACTTACTCTTATCCCTCATTTGATCATAGCCATCATCATAATGGGTATGCAGTAGTTCTTAATGTAGTTTTGAACTAGAGATATTGAGCTTTTTTGGTTTTTTTTGGTCAGACATGGGGCTTGAACTAAGGGCTTGGACACTGTTCCTGAGCTCTTTTGCTCAAGGCTACCACTCTACCACTTGGACCTACAGTTCTACTTCCAATTTTTGAGTGGTTAACTGGAGGAGCTGGGTGCCAGTGGCTCACGCCTGTGATCTTAGCTACCCAGGATGCTGAGATCTGAGGATCTCGGTTCAGTGCAGCCTGGGCAGGAAAGTCTGTGATAATCTTATCTCCAATAAACCACCAGAAAACCAGAAGTGGCACTGTGGCTCAAGTGGTAGAGCACTAGCCTTAAGCAAAAGAGCTCAGGAACAACACCCAGGCCCTGAGTTCAAGCCCCAAGACTGTCCCCCGCTCCCACCACATTCTCTGGAATTCTTCTGTATATGTTTGCTTTGTTTTATTGTTTTTAAGGAACAAGTTGCTGATGAATATATTATGGAAAAGCAGGGCACAATCCATCTTGGTTTGCAGCCACACAACTCTGAGTCTGAACCATCCCTTTCCCGACAGCGATGGCAGAAGAAAAGAGAACAGACTGAGCACAGCGGGGTAAAGAGCCAGGTCAGCAGAGATCTGGCTTATTGAGATGCTCTCCATTGTGCTGTTGCTTGAGATTCTGGTTTCTGTTTAGTACAATTAACAGTTGCCAAAAAAGCTTTTAAGTAATGCATGGAACATAAGGGGAAGGTGGCAAGGATGAGATGTTTTAAAATATTAGTGCATTGGACATACAGTAAGAATATCAGTCTTCCACAGCAAGAATGGGAATTAAAGAAAATAATTCTCAGGGCTGGGAAGGCGGCTCAGTGGTAGAGCACTTGCCTTGCATGCATGAGGCCCTGGGCTCGATTCCTCAGCACCACATAAATAGAAACAGCTGGAAGTGGCGCTGTGGCTCAAGTGGTAGAGCACTAGCCTTGAGCTGAAGAGCTGAGGGACAGTGCCCAGGCCGAGTTCAAGCCCCATGACTGACCAAAATAAATAAATAAATAAATAAAAATAAGGGAATTCTCCCATCTACTGCACAATATCATGTTACCTCCTTTCTTAAATTACCTTCCATAGGTAGCTTTTTTTGAGATCTTAAAGGACCATTCACCTTTGGCAGTCTCTTTATTAAACACACACACACACACACACACACACACACCAATGTTTTGAAGTTTTTAGGGACAAATCACTAACAAATACTCAGGGGGCTGGCAAATAGGGGAACTTTGGAAATAACAATATATGAAACTGACAATCTCCTCTCCTTTTTAAATTATTTAAGTTAAAAGAAGCACCTCCTCAGTTTTTGCCCTCTCATCCTACTGTTGGAAAAGTGAATGTCATATCAACACGAAACGTTGAAAACCAAAGTAGACTAGCCAGTGAATCTGTGAGCCGTTCTACAAACAGTGAGATATCATCATCAAAGGTTTGTGAGTGTGTGTGTGTGTGTGTGTGTGTGAGAGAGAGAGAGAGAGAGAAGAGAGAGAGAGAGAGAGAGAGAGAGAGAATGAGAGAGAGAATATGTCTTGTTTTGTTGAGACACAATTTCTTCATATAACCCAGGTTGGTATAGGTTGAGATCCTCCTGCTTCAGCCTCCTGAATGCTACATTTACTGGCATTGACACCATGCCTAGCTCTTATGTTTTTTTTTTTTGGATTGGTCATAGGGCTTGAGCTCTGGGCCTGGGCACTGTCCCTCAGCTCTTCAGCTCAAGGCAAGTGCTCTACCACTTGACCTACAGCGCCACTTCCCATTTTCTGGTGGTTTATTGGAGATAAGAGTCTTAAAGACTTTCCTGCTAGGGCTGGCTTTGAATCGCGATCCTCAGATCTCAGCTTCCTGAGTAGCTAGGATTACAGGTGTGAGCCACCAACGTCCAGCTAGTATGTTGTTTTTTTTTTTTTTAAACCTTTTTATAAAGCTTTTTGGTTATAAAATCTTGTGTATGCTGTTAAGTGTTATATTAAAACAGCTCAGGAAAAACAATGTCAGTCCTGCTCTTTTTGCTGAACCCTGGAAGGGACTAAGTTGTATTTCACAGTAGAAGGTTTGATTGAACCACATAGATTCTGTGGTTCCAGAGATGATCACTTTGTGTTAGTTAAGACGATCAAGTAGATTTTGTATAAGAAATGAAAAAAGTAAGACCAGGTACTCATGTGTAATCCTACATGCATAGGAATAATGGTGACCATAGAGATTGAAGCCAGCCTGGCCAGAAAAGTTCATGTAGCTCCTTTTCAACCTATACCTGGGTGTGGTGGTGCATACCTATTGCCCTAAGCTGTGTAGGAGGCTGATATTGGGAGGATCTCAGATGAGGCCAATTTGAGCAGAAAAATCTCTGACACTCACCTCTGCAGGGGGAAGCTTGGCAAAGTGGCACATGCCTATGATCCCAGAAACAATAGGAAGTCTAAGTAGGTGGATTGCAGTTGAGATGCTTGTGTGAGCAGGAGGTGAAACCCGATCATAAAAATAACCAGTTTATCCAGGCACTGGTAGCTCACAACCTATAATCCTAGCTACTCAGGAGACTGAGAGCGGAAGATCACAGTTCAAAGCCAGCCCAGGCAGGAAAGTCCGTGAGACTCTTATCTCTAGTTAACTACCAGAAAACTGGAAATGGCACTGTGGCTCAATTGGTAGAGCACTTGCCTTGAGTTGAAGAGCTGAGGGACAGCGCCCAGGCCCAGAGTTCAAGCCCCATGACCCCTCCCCTCCAAAAAAAAAATCAATTTAAAAACAAGCCTATACGCATGGCTTGAGTGATAGAACACTAGCCTAGCAAGCACAAGGTCCTTGAGTTCAAAACTCTGGTATTTGTCTCCCAGTTTCCCCTAAAAAGGAATGTGAAAGTCCCTTTTGCCTTTCAAAAAATGAGCATTTTGCAAAAACCAGGTCTGTGATTGTCCCTTTCTAGTAGCAGTAACCCTGGTATGAACATTTCTTTACAGGCTAGTGTAAGATCTTTATGTATTGTTGGATGATAGATTGTACTTTGTGTTACAAGAATAATGAATAGGAGCCAGGCTCTGCTGGCTCATGCCTGTAATCCTAGCTACTTAGAAGCTGAGATCTGAGGTTTGAAACCAGCCTGGGTAGGAAAGTAGGCAGGAAAGTCTGTGAGACTCTTATCTCCAATTAAATCACAGAAAAAGCTGGAAGTGGCACTGTGGCTCAAGTGGTAGATTGCTAGGCTTGAGGACAAGGAGCTCAGGGATAGCTCAGACCCAGAGTTCAAGCTTTAGGAGAAAGCAAGCAAGCAAGAGAAAGGAAGGGAAGCAGGGAAGGAGGGGAGGAAGGGAAGGAAGAAAGAAAGAATAGTGAGTAGGAATTGAAATGACTCTGTGACTTTCTTTAAAAGGATCGACCATTATCAGCCAGAGAGAGGAGACGGCTAAAGCAGTTACAGGAAGAGATGTCCCCTTCAGGTGAAGTTGGCCTCTTTTTTTTTTTTCCCCATCTAAATGACAGGTGATAGTTTGGCTCATGGTCATAAACACTGGTTCTGCTTGTGAGGTATTTTAACTTTCAGAAGGCAATACCCCATTGGGGGAATTGATTTAGGAGGTTTAAAAAAATTGGGGGGAAATTAAATTAAAAAAAAAATTGGGGGGCTGGTAATATGGCTTAGTGGTTGAGTGCTTGCCTAGCATGCATGAAGCCCTGGGTTCGATTCCTCAGTACCACATAAGCAGAAAAAGCTGGAAGTGGCAATGTGGCTCAAGTGGAAGAGTGCTAGCCTTGAGCAAAAGAAGCTCAGGGACAGTGCTTAGGCCCTAAGTTCAAGCCCCAGGGACTGGCAAAAGTTTCTTTTAGAAAACTTTTAGAAAATTATCATAGACTATTGAGTCTGGAATATATTTCACTGGAGAAAGAGGATATTAGAAAAGAGAGCAGAGGACTCTGAATGACAGTAATTCCTGGGAAGTTTCTGGCTGGAAATCAAGTGAATGTTTAATTGGTTTTCACATCCATAACCCGCTAGTCAGAGAAATGCTCTCTTCTAAGCAGCAAAGAGGAAGTCAGGGGAGGTGCTGCCTTGGGCTGAGGGCTGTGCTCATTCCTATTACCATTGTCTAAATGTGGTATTAGCAGTTTTCCTGTATTCAGTGTTGTCTCCAGCACTATGGTAAGCATCTTAAGGTCATTATTTCATATTTATAGAAACTGCCAAAAGTAGGCAGTATTTTCCCCCTTTGGCAAGGAAGAAAACTGAGGTTCTGAGGGGGTTAGGTAACTTGCCCAGAGTTACAGAGCTGGTAGATTCAGAACTAAGATTTGAACTAAAGTGCCCATAGTGATGATAAATGTGCTGTTTGAATTACTTCTGGCTGGACTGTCTTCAATCGAGACCAACCAGCCCATTATAAATAGCTGCTTGGGGATGTTCTTTTTTTCAGGCTCTTCAGTGAGGAGTGCAACTGGGCCAGGGAAACCACAGGAAGAAGGCCATTCCATCCCTACCCGACGGTTCTCTTCTGACTCCAGTATTGCTCAGGTGCTTCAATATTTCTACATCGTACAAGCCTAATACAGAAAATTTCATGAATGTCAGCTCCATGTATTTTAGGGGTAGGGCTGGTTAAGGTATGCCTTTTGCCTCTTGATAAAGAAAGGAACTGGTAAAGTATGATTGTGTTTGATCCATTAAGGGTAGACAACTTTCAATTATTGTAAACATCTGGTAATCTAGTTTAAAAAGTCTATTTGGGGGTTGAGATGCAGCTCAGCCTATAAGGTACCTATAAAGCCCTAGGTTTGATCTTCAGTACTAGAAAAGAAAAAAAAAGAAAAATCTGATTGTTAAAACAAGACTTTCTTCGAGTTTCTACTAGGACACACATTGTGTATTCTACTATGTTGCTAGTATACTCATCTACGTGTCCAGACTTCAATCTCACTTGCTAATCATCGTTAATAAGTTTTCTCTTTGTGTCAAATTAGTTCACCTTCTTTCCTGTGAATGATATAGGAATGCCATCTAGGGGCTAAATGGGTAATTGCAAGGTTTCCAAACCTGGGTTAACCTCCATAATACACCTGACACTCATTTTTCTTGCCATTTGAAAATAATGAAGATATTATTCCTTTAACAGTATCACTTAGTTATTTCACTAATTGAGGCTTCCACCTCCATTTCCCAAAGTTATGCTTTTTTTTTTTTCTGTCATGGGTCTTGAAGTCAGGGTGCTGTCTTTCAGCTCTTCAGCTCAAAGTGAGTGCTCTACTACTTGAGCCACAGCACCACTTCTAGTTTTCTGGTGGTTAATTGGAGATAAGAATCTCATGGACTAGGAAAGCCAGCCTGGGCTGGCTTTGAACCATGATCCTCAGATCTCAGCCTCCTGAGTAGCTAGGATTACAGGTGTGAGCCACCAGTGCCCGGCAAATTATACATTTTGTATTAATTATATCAAGTATTTTTTTTTTTTCGTTTGCTGGTCCTACGGCTTGAACTCAGGGCCTGGGTGCTGTCCCTGATCCTCTTTGTGCTCAAGGCTAGTAGCACTCTTCTACTTGAGCCACAGAACCACTTTTGGCCTTTTTTGAGTACTTTATTAGAGATTAAAGTTTCACGGACTTTTCTGCTTGGCTGGATTTTAAACTGTAATCCTCAGATCTCAGCCTCCTGAGTAGCTAGGATTACAGGTACCTGGCACAGGTAATCTTTTAAAACAGAAAATACAGGAAATACATTGCTTTGATGTAGATAAAATTCTGTAAACTGCAATATTCTTTTTGTAAAAAGGTTTCTGTTTAGAAGTTGATACATTAGAACTAATAACTCACTTTCCTCTGGAAAGGAAATTTCTTCATGATTGACTCATCAGGACCTTGTAAAACCTCACCTTGGTGTTCCTTAGACTTTATTTAGGAACATCATGAGTGAACTGTAGACATCATTTGGAAAAAGTAACTTCGATTTTTGTGTTAGTTAGTTTCTCCTATTAAATTGCAGTAGGAGCACATTGTGTCCAGCCATTGCCTCTAACACTGTTCTTGGGTTATATTCTGGTTATGTTATCACAGGTGATTTTATTTTTTCCAAACATTAATAGGAAAGAAAACTGATTCATTGTCTGTCTGAGGATGAGTTAAGTTCTTCTACAAGTTCAACAGATAAGTCAGATGGGGATTCCAGGGAAGGGTAAGTACTTTTCTATCTCCTGTCAGGAGCTATTTCTGTTTGAATCGATCCTAAATATGCATTTATAGTAGCATTCTGAATTGTAGTAGTCTCATTGATAACATTGTAGTTTGTGGTACATGCTAAAGCTGAAAATATCTTTTCTGTAAGTGCAGTCTAATTTTTTTAAACAAAGGTGGTTTTTATGTTAAATTTTTAAAAAAATGCTGTAAAGATGCAATCTATTATTCAGAATTCTTCTTAGATCTATAAGTTTATAGTTTTCATCATATTTGGAAAAGTTTTAGCCATTATTTCTTTTCTTTTCTTTTTGGTTGGCCGTGGGCACTGTCCCTCAGCTCTTGAGCTCAATGCTAGCGCTCGCTCTACCACTAGAGCCATAGTGCCACTTCCAGCCTTTTCTGCTTATGTGGTGCTGAGGAATTGATCTCACATTTCATGCATGCGAGGCAAGCACTCTACCACTGAGCCACCTTGGCAGTCCCTCCTCTTGCCTGTTGGGATTCTATGTACTCACATGTAGATTAGACTGCTTAACATTCAAAAGCTCATCAATTCTTTGCTCATTTGTTTTCATATATTCTCTTACTGTATCTTCAGTTCACTATATCTTTCTTTTCTTTTCTCTTTCCTTCTTTCTTTTCTTTCTGCACAGGCTATACGGTTTTGTGCATACTAGGCAAGTGCTTGACCACTTTAACCATGCCTCCAGCCAGCAATTTTTCTTCTGCAGTGTTTAGTTTGTTAATTCTATCCCATATATTTAAGACATTGTAATTTTTATCTGGGAAAATTTGATTTATGTCTTGCATGTCTCTCTAGAATGTTCATGTTTTTCTCTACCATGATTTTGTATAATTATAGTAACACTTTAATGTCTCATCTACTAATTCAATCACTTCTGTCATTTCTATTAACTGTTGTTGTTTTCTCTTTACAAATATGTAGTGCTTTCCTTCTTTGCATTCCTGGCTTCCAACTTTTTTTGATTGGATGTCAGACCTTGTGAATTTTATCTCATTGAAGGCTGTCATTTCTGTTTCCTTAAATACTTCCTTCTTGAGGTTTATATTTATGTATAGTTTGGTTGAGCAGAATATATATATAGATTTGGGGGATGTTGCTTTGGGTCCTTCTCCTTTCCAAGAACCCTCCCTTGTTTTCTACAGGCATTGGTTGCCTTGGATGTTGTTCCTTGATTTTGGAATTCAAAAAGGCTAGGTTTCATCCTGTACTTTGAACTACCTGTGGTCTCTCTTCCAGACTTTGCCAGCAGATTTTATTCATTCTCTGTTGCCTTTACATAGTTGGTTTTGTGAAGAGATTATTTAGGAGAGGGTCAGTCTATAGGCTTACATAGCATTTGGAAGCAGAACTACCTAAAGGTCATTTTGCACTAACTCTGAGAGAGAGAGAGAGAGAGAGAGAGAGAGAGAGAGAGAGAGAGAGAACTATTTATGGGTCTTGAACATAGGGGCTGGATGCTATCCCTGAGCTTTTGTGCTCAAGGTTAGTGCTCTACCACTTGAGGCACAGCTCCATTTCCAGCTTTTTAGTAGTTAATCGGAGATAGCAGTCTCAAAGACTTTCCTGCCTAGGCTGGCTTTGACCCAGATCCTCACATCTCAGCCTCTTGAATGGCTAGGATTATAGACATGAACTACTGGTGCCCAGATGCATCTAAATTGTAATGAAAAATTCTCATAAGCTGTGTGCCAGTGCTCATGCTTACAATCCTAGCTACCCAAGAGGCTGAGATCTGGGATTTGAGGTTTGAAGCCAATCCGGGGCAGACAAATCCAAGAGATTCTTATTCCCAGTTAACCAGCCAAAAGTGTCAGAACTAGAAGTATGGCTCAAGTGGTAGAGCACAGCAAGAGCTCAAGGCTGTGAATTCCAAGTCCCAGTTCCAAAACAAAACAAAATTAAATAAAAGCCAAACAAACAACAGGGCTGGAGACATAGTTCAGGTAGTAGAGTGCCAGCCATGCAAGCTGACAGACAGGCCAAGCAAGTGCAATACCCTGAATTGAAGCCAGAAGAAGGGGGAAGGGGAAAGGGAAAAGGAGGAAGAAGAAAAGAAAATTTTCATGAAGCCAATAAATAACAAGGTGAATTTTTCCCCCTTGCAGGAAAAGTCATACAAATGAAATGAGTGACTTGGTACAGCTGATGACTCAGACCCTTAAACTGGATTCTAAAGACAGCTGTGAAGATATCTTGGTACCAAATCCAGTTCCAGAATTCAAACTTCATCGGAAGTATCGTGATACGCTGGTACTTCATGGGAAAGTTGCAGAAGCAGCAGAGGAACTCCAATTTAAAGAGCTGCCTTCAGGTGATCAGGTTATTCTTTCATAGCAGTCTAGGAACTGTGTTTATTAGAGGAACTAATACTATAGTTTTGGCTTTTACAACTTCATTTGGGTATCTGCATAAAAGGTATATCTTACTTTATGTAGCAGATGTATTCCTAAAAGTCACATGAAAATTAACATTTAAAGACAACTGTAAGTAAATCAATATCAGCTGGGCATTGTGATATACTCCTGGAATCTTAGCACTCAAGAGACTGAGACAGGAGGAGCATGTGTATTTTAGGCCAACTTTGTCTTCATAGTGATAATATGTGTGTGTTTGTGTATAGTAGGCTGTCAGTATAACTCAGTGGTAAAGTGCTTGCCTAGCATGTTTAAGGAAGCCCTGGTTTCAGTTGCCAGGAGATATATATATATATATATATATATATATATATCTTATATAAATATACAATCTCCATAAATGTAAATACATTTACATATTTATATCTTATTTTTGTCTTAATAAAAACAAAACAAAATAATTGTGGTGTTCTTGCCTATAGTGGTGAAGGATTTAATTTCCCATATATATATGGGAAAGCACTCTACCACTAAGCCACATTCCCAGCCCTTGTTACTGCTTTTTAGCTATCTTGCCAAGTTCTGAAAGGATCAGAAGAATAATTGAAATCTTGAGAGCTGATGTAATCCAGGCCTTGGGAGTTCAGCTTTTAGAACAAGTGTATGATCTTTTGGAAGAGGAAGATGAATTACAGAGAGAGGTGAGTATCTCATTAGCTGTGTTAAAATACTCGGGTTATAGAAATTTTTAGCAACTTTTTGAAATATATTTCATGTACTATACAACTTGTCCATTTTAACTGTACATTTAATACTTAGTTTTTGGTGTGTGTTTTTTTTTGCCTGTCCTAGCCTTGAACTGTTGTCAACTGGATGCTGAGCCTCTTTGTGCTCAAGGCTAGTGCTCTACCACTTGAGCCACAATGCCACTTCTGGCATTTTTTGAGTAGTTTATTAGAGATAAGAATCTCATAAACTTCTCTGCCTGGGCTGGATTCCAACCATGCTCCCCAGATCTCAGCCTCCTAAATAGCTAGGATTACAGGCATGAACCACAAGTGCCTGGCAACACTTGGTTTTATAAAACATGTTCACAATTATACAATTATAACCATAATCAGTGCCTGAATATTATCCTCACAGAAACCCTATATCCATTAGTAGTCTTCCTCCATTATCTCCCAAGTCCCCCATCCCTAAGTAACCACAAATAGTTTTCTGTATAAATTTGTCTATTTTGGACAATTTATATAAATAGAAGCATACAAAAATGTTGCCTTTTGTGTTTTGCTCATTTCACTTAGCATAATGTTTTTTTTTTGGGGGGGGGGGGTTCGGTTGTGGGGCCTGAACTCTGGGCCTAGGTGCTGTCCCTCAGTTCTTCAGCTCAAGGCTAGCACTCTACCACTTGAGCCACAGTGCCACTTCCAGCTTTTTTTTCTTTTTTGCTTATGTGGTGCTGAGGAATCGAACCCAGGGCCTCATGCATGCAAGGCAAGCGCTCTACCACTCAGCCACCTTCCTAGCCCAGCATAATGTTTTTAAAATGCATCCATGTCTAATTCCTTTATACAGTTAAATAATATTTTATTGTAGGGTTTTGTTTATCAGCTTATGGTCTACTTTTTGGCTATTATGAAAATTCATGTGGAAGATTTATTTTTGGTAGTACTGGGGTTTGAACTCAAGGCATCATGCTAGCTTAGTCTGGTTCACTGGCACTATAATTTTAGCCATACTTTCAGCTCTGTTTGTTTGTTTTTGCTTATTGGAAATGAGAGTCTCTTGGGCTTTTCTGCTTGAGCTGGCTTTGAATGGAGATCCTCCACATATCCTAAGTAGCTAGAATTACAGGTATAAGAGCCACCAACATCAACTTAAATTTTTCTCCATTTTTTAAAAAATACCAGTATTGGGATTTCAATTTAGAGCTTCCCACTCACTTGGCTGGTGTGATACTGCTTAAGCTATACCTCTAGCCCAGCTTTCATATGAAGCTTTTGCATGGTTTCAGTTTCCTTGGATGAATACCTAGGAATGAAATTACTGGATCATGTAAAAACTCTCTTTAAATTTTTGAGGGATTTTCCAGACTGTTTCTTAGTGTATCTGCACCATTTTACATTCCTACTAGCTGTAAGATAAGAGCTGATGAGTTTTCCATACCCTTGACAATACTTATCTAGTTGAGTATAGTTAGAATCTTTTGTTAAATTGATTTGATTTGTATTTCATTGATGATGATAATCACTTTCTCATACACTTGTAGCCATTTGCATATTATCTTTGGTATAATGTCTTTTGCCTGTTTTAAACTTAGGCTATTTGTTGCCTATTTAGTTGTGAAATTTCTTTGTATTGTCTAGATACAGGTTGCTTACCAAATAGATGCTTTGTAAATATCCTCTAAGTTTGGGGAATGGGAGGATGTCTTTTCACTTTTAAAATAGTATTCTTTGAACTACTAAAATTGTTAGTTGGTGAGTATAATTCAGCTATTGTATTTTTTAAATTTTAAAATGGTTTTTGGTGGTACTGGAGTTTGAACTCTGGGCTTTGCACTTGTTAAGCAAGTCTTTCTACTTTAGCCAGGCCTCCTACCCCTTTAACACTAGTTACTTTTTTGTGCTGATACTGGGGCTTGAACTTAGCCTTGTACGATCACTTAGTGTGTTTTTTCTTTTCTTTTTTCTTCTATGTGTGTTTGTGTTGGTACTGGGGCTTGAATTCCAGGCTTGACCACTGTCACTTAGCTTCCACTTGACTTTCTTGATTATATCTGATGCTCTACCACTTGAGCCACACCTGCAAGTCATTTTGCTGATTAATTGGAGAAAACTTTTCTGACTAGGGTTGGTCTCAGTCCATCAGGCCTCAAACTCCTGAGCAGCTAGAATTACAGGTGTGAGTCACTAGCACTTGGCTTTAGTTCTAGGTGTGCATGTATGTGCATGTTGTGTGTGTGTGTGTTTTGCCAGTCCTAAGGGTTAAACTTAGGGGCTAGGCACTCACTGCTCAAGGCTGGTACTCTCCCACTTAAGCCACACCTCCACTTCTGGCTTTTTTGTTTTCGAGTGGTTGGTTAACTGGAGATAAAAAGTCTCACAGACTTTATTTGCCCAGTCCTGAGGCTTGAACTCAGAGCCTGGGCACTGTCCCTGAGCTTCTTTTTTTTTTTTTTTTGGGTCCGGTTGTGGGGCCTGAACTCTGGGCCTGGGCGCTGTCCCTCAGCTCTTCAGCTCAAGGCTAGCACGCTAGTACTTGAGCCATAGCACCACTTCCGGCTTTTTTTTTTCTGCTTATGTGGTGCTGAGGAATCGAACCCAGGGCCTCATGCATGCAAGGCAAGCGCTCTACCACCTTCCCAGCCCCTGAGCTTCTTTTTTGTACAAGGATAGCACTCTACTACCTGAGCCAAAGTGCCACTTCTGGCTTTTTCTTTTCTTTTTTTTTTTTTTAAATGCTGGTACTGAGGAATTGAACCCCAGGCTTCATGCATGCTAGGCAAGCACTCTACCACTAAGCCACATTCCCTAGTCCCTCTCAAAGACTTTTCTACCTGGTGTTGTACCACGATCCTCAGCTCTTAACTGCCTGAGTAGCTAGGACACGGGCATGAGCTAGACACCCAGCTAGGTTACACATTTTCAACTAAAGTACCACCAGAATGGTATGGTGTCATCAGTAAACTCTATCAGGAGTTTCAGGATATCCTTAACACATTGTTATTTTCACTTCAAGTGTTTCTTGAAACAGATAACCGTAAGATGTCACACAGTACTTATTACTAGTCAGATTGATTCATGTATTGAGTGCTAATTGGTAATTTGAGTTGTTTTAAAATGTATAGGATTTACATCGACATAAATATATAAATGAATTTGACAGATTATCTATGTGATATTTTATTTCATTAGTTCTACTATTCTAATATGGTTGGGGTTATTTTATACTGTAAGAACTCCTTGTAAGGGTTGTCAAAAGGAAACTCCCATGCAGTTCAGGCAGAAGAGAGTATATTAGGAAAGAGAGAGAAAAACCAAACTATCAGCCTGTGCAAGGTGGAGGCATGAGGAGCAAGAGAGCTAATGAAGGGAAGAGAGAGACTATATAGGGGAAGGTGGGGGAAGATGGGGGGATGGGTGTGGCCACAACAGATGTGGAGGTGTGCTCAGAGGATGGGGAAATGACCTCAGAGCCTTGGGGACCTCCCACTGCCCCAAGCATGCCAGTTGCCTGGGTTACATATGCTGGGCAGGGACTTACAGGGTACACTAGGAGAAAACCAAGGGAAGGGGTCATTTTTCCTGGGCAGACCTAACACTCCTTATACATTAGTGCTACTAATCCTTTGGCATGAATGTAAATATTTTCCCCGGTTATTCTTTGCTCTTTTATTTTCATGGTTTTTAAAAAAAAAATCTCCAAGTTTTAACTTTTTACGTAAATATAACTTTTTCTCATATGGACCCACTTTTGGTATCATACTTAGGAAAGACTTTCTTCTAGGATTATAAATACTGATTTTCTTTTTATCTTTTCCAAATAGGTACGTTTACAGGAGCACATGGGTGAAAAGTATACCACTTACAGTGCAAAAGCTCGTCAGTTGAAATTTTTTGAAGAAAACATGAATTTTTGAGAATTTTGTTACAATCTGCTAGAACTAAAGCTATTCTCAAAGGTTTTGTCTTAAAAAGCAAACTATTACAGTTTAGGTAGCATTCACCATTCTTTTATATCTCTTTGGGATTTTCTTATGGAAAAGAACAAAGTAATATAAAGCAAGTTCAAAGACAGTAAAAAAAAAGCTTTTGATTTTCATACTCTTTTTATGAGGAAAAAATGTTACATTTGTTTGGTTACTGTTTACTGAGCCGAAACCAATTTTATATTTTAACTTTATTTTTTTAAGGTACTAATTAGCTTGAAAACAGTGCCAGAAAGCATTGGTTTCAGTTATTTTATTATAGTAATAATACAACAGTAGAAACAAGTGACATGGCCAGTGATAATATCTGCTATTGTTAGGAAGTACTGTGTGTGCAATATATACATATACATATACATATATATACACACACACATATATATGTTATATATATATTGCACACACAGAGTAGTTGAGATATATATATGTATATTGTCAATTTACTATTCTGGGAATAGATTTAAAGAATATGAAGTTCTATGTAGTATTTGAGAAACTGGTTTTCTTTTTACATAATGATGAACTGTTAATATTTTACTTACTATGAATCCCATTTAGGTATATGAGAATTGGATCTAAAGTATTAAAATACTTTGTAAATCATGTTTTCATATATTAGTTTTATTAGATTTATATTTCTACCAGCAAGAAGTCTCTTAAACACTCCTTTTTCAATTAAGCAATTTGTGAGTAAAGTCCAGGTCCTTTACTTATATTGAGCACATGTAATGTTTGTCTGCTGAAATACGTCTTCATGTACATCAAAATAGTTTCCTTTCTATGTATGGCTGTATATCACATCATTTGTTTGATAAGAAATACTGCCTACACAGGAAATAGTTTTTATAAAGTAAAATACAAGACCTAGCCAGTAAATTTTCACTTTGTATTTAAATGACTCTAGAAATAAATACTCCAGATGTTCTTAGTTTCTTATAAAAATACTTTCTTCAAAATTTACACACACACAAAAATACTCTAATGAAATTTTCTTTTAGTCAGTTGTTTTTATTATGTGCTAGGTGCTTTGCCAGGAGCTGATATAGCAGTGAATAAAACAACACTTCCTTGCTCTTACAGTGCACAGTCTAGTTTCTGAGACCTTTTACATTGAAGAGCTTATTAGAACTCATTTGTAAAACTATCAAGCTCCAGTGCCAGTTGGGGAAAAATCTTTGACAAATGGCTGGTCTATGTTTTGGAAATCTGCATCTTTCTGGATAATTTTAATTACATTTTTTAATAATTATTTTCTTAGACTTAAATATCCATGCTGTGTTTTTGTTTAAACATTGACTCAGTTTTCAATCTACTCTCTTGCGGCTCTTCATTTTTATCTTAACTTTTTCCCCCTCTAGTACTGTAGATTGAACTTGGGACCTTATTACACACTTGTTAGGCAGATGATCTACCATCAGAGCCAAAATGACACTCCAGCCCCCATCCCTTTGTTGTTGTTGTTGTTGCATTGTCTCCAAGGTAGGCTCTTTCTGTATACCTGGGCTGTGACCCTCCTACTTATGCTTCCCTCTGTCACGGGATAACAGAGTACAAGTTGTGCCATGCCACTGTGCTTCCTGGCATCACCATGTCCGGGTTAAGATGGAGTCTCTTGAACAAAGCCAAGATCTTTTTTCCATAGAGCAGATGTTCTAATTGACAATTAACAGGTAAGCTACTGTTTTTTTGTTTTGTTTTTTGGTCTGGTTGTGGGACCTGAACTGTGGGCCTGCATGCTGTCCCTCAGCTCTTCAGCTCAAGGCTAGCACTCTACCACTTCAGCCACAGTGCCACTTCTTTTTTCTTTTTGCTTATGTGGTGCTGAGGAATCGAACCCAGGGCCTCATGCATGCAAGGCAAGCGCTCTACCACTGAGCCACCTTCCCAGCCCGTAACCTACTGTTAATGAGATACGTTATGAAACTCAGCAGACTTAAGTGATAGGCATTATACTTCATTTCAACAGATGGTCAGAATATTTATTTTTCATCTGAGACTAGGCCCAGACTTGGTATCTGATGCTTATTGGTTAGTGCTCTACCATCTGAGCCACACCTCCAATCCCTGGAATTTTTTTTATAGTAACAGTAGGTAGAGATCTCAACAAAATTTTTATACCTGCTAAAAGACATTCCAGGAATGAGGAATTATGCAAAGAAAAAGGGTTAAAAAGTTGGTCTACCAAGACTGAAATTTTGCCAAACTCATATGTAACTGTCTTCTACAATTCACAATTTTTTGGCACTACTGGGATTTGAACTCAGAGCCTTAACACTCAGTCAGCTTGCTTGACAGGCACTCTTCTGATTATTGTGGAGATGCAGTCTCAAATCCTATGGACTTTTGTGTGTGTGCCAGTCCTAGGGCTTGAACTCAAGGCCTGGGCACTGTCCCTGAACTTCTTTTGCTCAAGGCTAGCAATCTACCACTTGAGCCACAGCACCACTTCTAGCCTTTTCTATTTATGTGCTACTGAGGAACTGAACCCAGAGCTTCATGCATGCTAGACAAGTACGCTACCAGTAAACCACATTCCCAGCCCAATCCTATGGGCTTTTCTTACCAGAGATGGCCTCAAACCTTAATCCAGACGCTAGTCTCCTAAGTAGCAAAGATTTTAGGTATGATCCAACAGTGTCTGAATCATAGATGTATCATTGCTTCTCTTTTCAGCCTTTCAATTTCATCTTGAGAACAGAGGCAACTTGATTTTTAACTACATCTGGGAACTTCTAACTTTTTAGTCACATTCATTATCAATGAGTCTTAGTTTGGTTACTTAATTTCTCAATCTTTAAAAGATTCTTTCCTAAGTTTTGCTATGCTAATGTCTTTGCTTTCTTTCTTTTTTGATGATGTACAGAGAATTACAGTTATATAAGTCAGGTAATGAGTACATTGCTTTTTGAACAACGTCACTTCTTTCCTCATTTTTTCCCAGCTTTTCCCCTCCCAATTCCCCCCACAAGTTGTGCAAGTTCATTTTCAATAATAGTGTCTAGTGAGTATCACTACTGGATTTGTTCACCCTTTGTCTATTTTTGTATTCCTTCTTACCCTCCCCCAGATAAATTTATATACAAGACAAAGGTACAGAAAACAAAACAGTAACAAGGGAGGGAAAAAAACCAAAACGCAAAATAAAAACCTCTTATTTCCATTTCTTGGAGTTAATTTTGATAAACATCATTTTATGTGCTCATATGTACATAGCTATTGAGCCTTTTTGATTCTAAGAATAATATCCTCCTTCTTCAGTCTCACTGTGTGAATGTCTAGAGGCCTGTATAACTTATCATAGTAAAAGTAAAAGAATACACTTGGACATGCTACCTTCTCTTAACAAGCTCACAGTCTGGTAGCTCTGCATCCCACTACTGAGAAATATAACATTACTTGTAATCCTCCAACTAGCTAGGTGTGGTGGTGCGTTTCTGTAATTTCAGCACTCGGGAAAGTGAAGCAAAAAATTATAAGTGCAAGGCCAGCCTGAGCTGCAGAGTGAGACTGTCTCAAAACAATAAAAATAAAATTCCAAGGCAGGCACCAGTGGCTCATGGCTATAATCCTTGGCTGCTCAGGAGACTGAGATCTGGGCAGGAAAGTCTGTGAGATTCTTATCTCCAATTAACCATCAAAAAACCAAAAGAAGTGGAGCTGTGGCTCAAGTAGTAGAGTGTTAGCCTTGAGCAGGAAAGTTAAGGGACAGTGCCTAGGCCCTAAATTCAAGTACCAGGACTGGCACACAAACACAAAAAAATGTTCCCTTTTGCTCTGGAAAAATTGTTGTGTCACAAGTTTACATTCATACAATTTTTTTAAAAGGTGTTTGATGTAGTTAAAAATGTACCAGGAACAGGCTGGAGACATGGCTTAAGTAGTACTGCCACACCTATACCAACATACTTCCACGTGAAGTTACAGTGACAACAGTAAAAATGGTGCTTACATTTCCAGAATCACAAGCTCTTGTCTTTTACTAAGTCTTACAGACTATTCAAAGAGACCCTTTAGGTATAGACTTGCACTGAATTTTAATTAGAAAAGTCTAAAATAACTTAATGATTCATAATGAATTATAAAACCTAGTTAAATTGCACTAGCAAGCCAAGTATATGCCTATAGTCCCAGCACTGAGGAGCTGAGGAAAGTGAGTCCATGGCCAGCCCAAGTTACATAGTAAGATTCAAAAAACATGAAAAAATTGTGCTGTCATTTATGAGGCATTTATTATTTATACCTGGAAGAAACATTGCATACTTGTTTTTGTTTTCCATTTCATAAGATTATGAGGAGTTGGTCTAAAATATAAGTCAAACACAACTGAGTTATTTCTGTCTTTGAAATATAAAGAAAACTAAATCAATATGCAATTGTGTTTATGAGCATAGGGAGTTTTAAGCTCATTATTTGGTTATGATAGCAATTTAGCTCATCTCAGAGAAAACGAAAAGTGGGTGTTGAGTCATGAAAACCCCAATCAATTATTCTTAGCATGCCTCTTAATTTTTCTATCCCCTGTTTTCTTGTCTTCTGTTCCTGAGTCTTGAACAGGTAGCCATTTGAGGGGATGTCGTCGATAGATGGGCCATGGAGGAAGTGTCAGCTAGACCAAAACAGAAAAAGTGCATCTGTTATATCGATTATAAAATCATTATGCATTTAAAATTTTTTGTGTGTGTATGTGTGTGCCAGCTGTGGGGCTTGAACTCAGGGCACTGTCCCTGAGCTTTTGTGCTGAAGGGTAGCACTCTACCACTTGAGCCACAGCTCCACTTCAGGTTTTCTGTTGGTTAATTGGAGGGAAGTCTCACAGACTTTACTGCCAAGGCTAGCTATGAACGATAGATCTCAGATTTCAGCCTCCTGAGTAGCTAAGAATTACAGACTTGAGTCACCAGTGCCTGCTTTTTTTTTAAGTAGTGGTACAAAGGAGTTGCCATTTAACAAAGCAGATTATGTATTCAATATCTAGATTAATGTCACCCTTTTAAACATTCTCACCCACTCCCCCCCTCCTTTTTTTTTTTTTTGGTCGGTCATGGGCCTGAACTTTGGGCCTGGGCCCTGTCCCTCAGCTCTTCAGCTCAAGGCATGGGCTCTACCACTTGAACCCCAATGCCACTTCCGGCTTTTTCTGCTTATGTAGTACTGAGGAATCGAACCCAGGGCCTCATGCATGCAAGGCAAGCACTTTACTACTGTGCCACCTCCCCAGCCCACTCTTCATTCTGTAGAACATTGGATTCTTGTCTGCATTTTCCCCTTCTTTTAATCATATATGTTTTTAAAATTACTTCAATGCTAACGTCAACAAAACAAGACCCACAGAAAATACGGTCATGTAAATGAAACAAGCCTTAGTGTTTACACATAGGGCTTTGAGACTTAAGAGAAGGGCGAGAGGCAATGGTGAGCACCATGAGAAATTAATTCATACTAGCTTTGATCTCACTGCAGAAGAAAATAAGCGGTAAGGTTCTTCGCAGCTCACCACATCTGACACTATTTAACATGCCATTGTCCCAGTGATATTAAAGAGAAACGCTGACAGGAAAAATAGAGTTCACTGTGGTTCTCACTGCTAAGTCCAATCAGAGCAACCCAATTCTGAAAGCTTAACGTTCCTGCTCACCCAAGCACCCACAAATTTCTTACCAAACACGAAAAAGCAAATCCGGCCATAACTATATAGACTGTCCACCCGAACTGTTCGGCCACGTACCCATAGATAAATCCAACTATCTAGAGACAAACAGAATATATGAAAATACAGTCCAACTAGGGAGGAAAAAAAAAAGACTCAAATGTAAAACCAATACTTACTGCAGAAAAAAGAATAATTCCTTGAAACATCTGTTCAGCTAGCTTTTGTCCTTTGTAATCCTAGAAGTGGGGGGGGGGGGGGGGAGATGTGAGAGAGATTTGGTTCCGCTCCGAAGGGTTGCAGTTTCGGAACAGGACTCACATGGCAGCAAAAACGCATCTCCCCCGGCCCCTGCCCAGTAAGCAATCAGATCCCGGGCTCCTATGGGCCTGTCAGCATCCTGACAGCGCGCGGGCGCCTGGAGAGGAGGGTGGACGGGAGCCCAGGGGTTGGGGGCCGCGCGCGGAGGAGGCTCGAGGCCACCGGGTCCGTGTGGCGGACGAGGACCCCAGGCCAGACCCTCACCATCTGTGTGGGGAGCGCGCTGAGATGTTCCAGCATGGTTAGCTCCGAAGGCGGGCAGCGAGGCGAGGGCGAGCAGCAGTGACGAGCTGCAGCGGTCCGAATCGGACACCCAGAGTCGCCTGGCGGGCCGGACAAATCCCTACGTGCGACTGCCGCGGCCCCGGAAGCGGATGTATCAGAAGGGCGGGGATAACCCCTGGCCTCGCCCTGCGCCATCGCTAGGCGACGTGCGCTTTCGCACCTGGTGGTAGCCCGGCGTCCAGCCCGCGAGGGCTGTGGAGGTGGTCGAGCCGCGGCATCGCGCACCCGTGAATGGTTCGCCGTCAGGGGAACTGGGGCCACGAGCCGAGGCTCCGGTCCGATAAATTGTTCTAAGCCACGCTTTCGCGGCCTAACGGCTGCCTACGCGCGCTGCGTCTCCATGGCGACGGCGTTTTCTCAGCGAGGACCCCGGCGGCGAGGCTGCCCCGCGGCGCCTGCTGGGCACCTCGCTCTCGCTGCTAGAGCCACACCGTCGGGCTGGGGGCTGTGGTTGTGGCACTGGGCGGCTGCCGCGGAGGTCCTGGGCGAGCAGGTGAGCGAGCTTGGCTCCGAGTGCTGGGGACGCGGGCGGCCTTGCGGAGGGCTGGGGCCTGGGACCTGCGGCGCGGGCGCTGAGCTGGCGGGGCGGGCCGGGGCGCGGGCAGTGGCGGCTCCTCCTCTTCTCAGGGAAGGTAAGGGCGGCCGTGACTAGGGGGGAGGGGGCTGGCTTGTCGGACCTGGCCTTTACCCCATGTGACAGCCTGGCGGGACCCCCATAACGTCACCTCTCCATTCCCCCTGAGCGTAGTAGAGGCCGTAGTTAGAATTAGTAGATCCCCGAGCCGCATCTTTGCAAGAAAAGGCTCGGTCGCATCTCACACCGCTTGGGGAAAGCTGGGTCCCCAGCGGGGGTCCCAAGCTTGGCCCACCGCCCTGTCAGCCAGCTTATCTGATCACAAACCCAGGTTGGGCCTCCCAATGGAGACTGGTTGCCTTAGCCCGTTACAAGGCTGGTGTTTGACTGATCTCAAAAGCTTAGGTCCTCTCGGACATGTGAGGTAGGCGGAGTGGCCATGACCTGTGAACGTCCTCGGAGAATCCAGCCCTTGCTCTCTGCCCTCTGCCATCTATAGGGTCCATCCCTTCGCGCGGGGAGGCCTGTGGTTGCTGCCTGCGTTCACTCTGCCTGCCAGTTCTCCTGGCACGTAGTGTCAGCCGGTGGATCCGGCTGTGACCCAGAGACGGCTCTTGCCTAGAGCACTCAAAAGGAGACGGCCACGTCACTCCCCAAAATCTGCCACGGCTGGATTAGCCTCTGGGGAAATTGGAGGCCTGGTGCTCTGGGAGATGCAGCTCCGCGTGAGGGACGGGTCAAGTTTGTGTTGTAGAGTGGCTGTCACTACTCATGCCTCCAGTAATATGCAGAACCTTTTGTTGCTTTTCTGGTCTCAAAGGAGCCAGTGCAGGGAAGGGCTAGAGTTTATGCTGTCTCCTTCCTTCTTCCCTTGTATTATGCATTTGAAGTGTTTCTCTGTTGTATGTATAAGCAGGTGTATTCCAGCCCTCTTCAAGTGCATTTCGTGGGATGTCAGTTGGTGTAAAGAAGTAAGTTATTAGCCGGGCGCTGGTGGCTCACGCCTGTAATCCTAGCTACTCAGGAGGCTGAGATCTGAGGATCGCGGTTCAAAGCCAGCCCAGGCAAGAAAGACCGTGAGACTCCTATCTCCAATAAGCCACCAGAAAACCGGGAGTGGCGCTGTAGCTCAAGTGGTAGAGCGCTCTCCTTGAGCTGAAGCGCTGAGGGACAGCGCCCAGGCCCAGAGTTCAAGCCCCACGACCGACAAAAAAAAAAAAAAAAGAAGTAAGTTATTTCAACTATAAAATTTAAAGAAAAGGAGAGGTGTGTGTGTTAGGCCTGCCGCTTGAACTCAGAGTCTGGGCTCTGTCCCTGAGCTTTCTTGCTCAAGGCTAGCACTCTTACCATTTGAACCACACCCCCACTTAGGCTTTCTGGTTGTTAATTGGAGATTAGAGTTTCACAGATTTTCTTGCCCATGCTGCTTCTAACAATAAACCTCTGATCTCAGCTTCCTGGGTAACTAGGATTACAGGCGTGAGCCACGGGATCCTAGTTGGCAGATTTCTTTTGAAAGTGAGTGCATACTCCACTGTGGAAAAGGGTTCTAAACGCTAGTGGTTTCTGCTTTGCTCACCTATTTAAGTGCTAGAATTGGGTGTAGGGTTTGGGGTGGTTCCCCTCCTAACTGGAATAGCACAAATTCATGTGTCTCTCAATGCATATTTGTTCTTTTATCTGCCACTAAAAGTGAACCAGCTTTGTACTAGTATGTAACTGGGATTTATTGGAATGAAATTGTTTTATCAAGTCTTGGTGGAAGTTGTCTAAAAACAGATGTTAGAATTTTATCTGAGTTACTCTCAATCTGCTAGCTTCTGTAGGTAAGAGCTCACAATGAGAGACACATGTTATAGGGTATATAATGTGTATGCTTTAGAGATAAAGTTCATTGTTATACTTGAATATGTATTTCTCTGGAAAGAAATGTTTTAAATTGTTCTTTAGGCATACTTTCGCTCGTGTACTCAACACACCCACACTTTACACGCCTTTGGCAATACTAGAACCACATTCTCAGCCCTTTTGGCTTTAGTTTTCAAATAGTATTTTGCATTTATGTCCCACCTGGCCTGGCCTAAGATCCTCCTATTTATGATTTCTGTTTATCTAGGATGACAGGCATGATAATACTACTATGGTATTATCATATCTTCTTGCCATATAGCCTATGTTGGTCTAGAACCTTCCCCTTCCATCTCCTAAGAGATGGGATTACAGGTGTGCATCTTCATACCTGGTTAAATACAACCTTCTTACAAGATGGACAGTCAAGAGAGGAAGGTCAGAAAAAATTCCGTTTTTTTAAAAAGCAGTTTTAGGGCTGGGATGTAGCTCAGTGGCAAAGCGCTTGCCTAGCAAGTGCAACGTCCTGGGTTCGGTCCCCAGTACCAAAAAAGAAAAGACAAAAAAAAAAAAAATACAGTTAAAAAGCAGTTTTAAATTTTTTGAAAGTAACACTTTTACCTTCACATTACTTTGTCATAGACATCTGTGTCTTTTGTGTTCTAACTTAAGGTCTAGGCACTGTCCCTGAGATTTTTTTTTTTTTTGCTCAAGGCTAGGGCTCTACCACTTGAGCCACAGCTCCACTATAGCTTTTTGGTGGTTAACTGGAGATAAGAGTCTCATGGAGTTTCCTGCCTGGACTAGCTTTGAACCCCAGTCCTTAAATCACAGCCTTCTGAGTATCATGAACTACCGGCACCAGGCCATGCCTAAATTGAAGTAAGAATCTTGAGTAAAAATTTATTCCGAAATTAAAAACTCCAGGCTTTTTCCCCTAATAGTGTTTCTTTTGCTTTTCATGTGGTGTCATAGCTAAGGCTATGTATTTTCCCAAGGTATTTGGAAGTTATTTTCCAAGTTCTTAGGAATATCATAAAATTTTCAGACCTAAAAATTGGATTCTTGTAAACTTACTAGTTCAAACAAGTTTCTGGAAGAATAATGTACTTTGTTCCTATGTGAATAAGTGTGTAGGCATTTTGATGACCATTCTTTTGTTTTACAGGATTAATAACTAATATTTATATAAGACAGAAGAAAAAGATGTCGTTCCGTAAAGGTATGTTTGTTCTATCTCTCAATGTTGGTTTTATATTAATCAAAGGCAAGGAGATGTAATTTAGGTTTTTCTCATCTGTTTCAGTAAACATCGTCATCTTGATCTTGGCTGTTGTTCTCTTCTTACTGGTTTTGCATCATAACTTCCTCAGCCTGAGCAGTCTGCTAAGGAATGAGGTTTCAGGTACAGGTACCTTATTAATGCCTTATAAACTGTTGAGAACTTGGGGTTCCTTGTGTCCCATATATTAACTCACATCTCTATGTTAAAAACAACCACCACCACAACAAAACCTTGTTTCTAGGCCTTAGAAGTGCTATAGAAGATTCAAAGGCATGGGTACTTTTTCTATTCTTGGATGCCTTGTACAATATAGTCACTAGCTAAGGATTTGAGCTGACAAAATATTCCTTTCCACCAAATCAAGAACATTACAGAACTTGCTCAGCAGGCTGGGCTTCAGAAGATGGGCAGGAAAGTCTGTCTTTTTTATTTTTTTGGGGTATGGTCGTGGGGCCTGAACTCTGGGCCTGGGTGCTGTCCCTCAGCTGTTCAGCTCAAGGCTAGCGCTCCACCAGTTGAGCCACAGCGCCACTCCTGGCTTTTTTCTTTTTTGCTTATGTGGTGCTCAGGAATCGAACTCAGGGCCTCATGCACGCAAGGCAAACGCTCTACCACTGAGCCACCTTCCCAGCCCAAGTCTGTGAGTCTTATCTCCAGTTAACCAGCAGAAAACCAGAAGCAGCTGTAGCTCAAAAGTGGTAGAGTACTAGCCTTGAGCACAAGCTCAAGGACAGGACCACGTGCTCTGTCACTAGTGTTAAGTCTAGCTACTTTCCTTCAACTGCAACTTTACTTTAACTTGAGCAATCACATCAGGACAGTAGTAATACTACAGAAATCATAAAGGCTTATCAGCTGTTTAAATTATTTATTGTATAATTGTACTGCAAGTTGCTTTAGTTGTTCATACTGCCCCACCTTAATATTGAGAAATGTTTGAGGCATCTGGGTATTTATCAAAATCTTTTTTTTTTTTTTTTGCTGGTTGTGGAGCTTGGCCTGTGGGCTGTCCCTCAGCTCTTCAGCTCAAGGCTAGCGCTCTACCACTTGAGCAACAGCATCACTTCCGGTTTTCTGTTGGTTTATTGGAGAGAAGAGTCTCACAAACTTTCCTGCCTGGGCTGGCTTTGAACTGCAGTCCTCAGATCTCAGTCTTCTGAGTAGCTAGGTATACAAGCATAAGCTACCAGCACCCAGCCTGTCAAGATCATTTTGAAGCCAAGTATGGGGGAACATGCCTGTAATCTCAGCACTCAGGAGGCTGATGCAGGAGGAAGTTTCAGCCTGGGCTACACAGGGAGTCCTTGCCTCAAATAACAAAAAGCCCAAGAGCATTTTTGAATTGCTAATTACCACAGTTGACCAAAGCAAGAAAAGAATAGTAACTTTCCCTAACTTTCTTTTAGTGCTGGTAGAATGCTTGTTTTGTTTTGCTTTGTTTTTGGTGCTGGGGATTAAATTGCAGGCTCTTGTTTATACTAAGCATGTACTATACCACTGAGCTTCAGCTCCAGCTCTGATAGCTTGTTTCATAATTAAAAATGCATGCTTTTGGGCTGGGAATGTAAGCTTAGTGGTAGACTGTTTGTCTAGCATGAATGAAGCCCTGGGTGTGATTCCTCAGTACCATAGAAAAAGCCAGAAGTGGCATTGTGGCTCAAGTGGTAGAGCACTAGCCTTGAGCAAAAACAGCTTAGGGACAGTGCCCAGGCCCTAAGGTCAAGTCCCAGACTGGCAAAAAACCAAAAATTTTTTTAAAAAACTTACATGCTTCTGGTGGAAGTAGTAATGCGGGTACTTTGTTCACTGCTTTATCCCCCTTGCCCAAGAATGATTGCTGACACACTGGTTGTATTCAATAATAGAGTGAATAACTTAATTGACTCAAGATAACCATTATAAAAAATTTAGCCTGGTACCTCCAGTCTCTTTCTTTATGTACATATTTTTTTTCCTGTATAGTTGAGACTATACTAAATTATAATGACATGTTTTTCCTTATGATTTTGCATAAGTATATCATAAGTATATATGATAGTAAAAACTCTTCATACGTGATTTTAGTACCAATAAGATCTCTTGTGTCCAAGGAAATTAACTTATGGTATAATAACTCCCATGCTTTTTAAAACATACAATATTATATATAATATACACATGACTCCCTACCATATAATGCAGAATGCACAGTATGTATGAATATGCTACATATAATTAAAAAGTCTGAGAATCATACCGGAAGGAAGGTTATAAACAATTGTAAATAAAGAAGGAAGTGTGGCTTTTGCCTATAATCCTAGCTACTCAAGAAGTTGAGATTTGAGGATTGAAGTTTGACCCAGCCTGGGCAGGAAAGTTCCATGATACTCTTTATCTCCAATTAAGCACCCAAAGTGGAGCTGTGGCTCAAGTGGTAGAGCACTATCCTTCAGCTAAAATGCTTAAGAGACAGCACCCAGGCCCTGAGTTGATGCCCCAGTTACCAGGACAATAAAAAGGTTACCGAGCAAATTTTTTCAGATGTGCTCATGCACTTTTTCAAAATGTGGTTTGAACTTATTGCTAGGCAAGCAGTCTCCCACTTGACACTCTCCCAGACCTATTTCCTTATTTTTTATGTTTGCTTAGGGCCAGCGTCAGACAGCTATTCTTGCACAGCTGTGATTATACTCCTGGCTTGTTTTTTTTGCAATAAGGTCTTGCTGTTTAACTTTTATTTTTTGCCCATCTCTGCCTCCCTTGTAGCCAGTATTACATATACACACTATCATACCTGGCCCTGCTCTCGTCTAATCCAGAAACTTCTATTAATTTCATGTCTACTTAGGTTTAAAAATAAATATTTCTATGTTTACAAATATAGCAAGCCCTCTACTGCTTAAGCCATGCTCTTAACCCATTTGATGCTTCCAATATTGTCCTTAAAAGAAATAACGACGTGATGATTAGGTCAAAGACCATGTACTTATTTATGATTCTTCATACAAATGGCCACAATATATTTTAGAAAGGTTCTGTTAACTTTTCTAATGCTGTATCAAAGTGTTACATGCCTTTTTTAAATCCTTCCACTTTTCCAAAAGCTTGACTAGAAAAACATAATTTGAGGCTGGTCTAGATACTGAAATTTAATAAGTTAAATTGTCACCATAATCTTCACCATTCCTCTTTCCATGTCTGTCCAAAGCTCATGAGAACCAGGTGCCCAGTGGCTTATGTGTTTCACTCTAGCTACTTAGGAGTCTGAGATCTAGTGGATCAAGATTCATGGTCAGCTCAGGCAGAAAAGCACCCTAAACTCATTCTATGAGCCCAGCAAAAACTGGCTCAAAGAGTAGTACACCAGCTATCAAGTGCTAAAGTTCAAAACCTCTTACTGCAAAAAAAAAACCCAAAAACAAAAAACAAACAAACAAAAAAACCCCACGAGATTGTTTTATCCTAGTGCCTGCTTTTGTATGCTCTTTTCAGATTCAGGAATTCTGGGGCTTCAGCCTATTGCCTTTGTCCCCAATGCTCCTCGACATCTGGTAGATAGGAGAGGAGAGGAGATTCCTGTGGTCATTGCTGCATCTGAAGACAGGCTTGGAGGGGCCATTGCAGCCATAAACAGTGTTCAGCACAACACTCACTCCAATGTGATTTTCTACATTGTTACCCTAAACAACACAGCAGACCATCTGCGGTGAGTTTTCATTGCATGATTCAGCTTCTAATGGATGCTCTAGAGTAGGCCAGCTGCCAATTCATGAACTGTCTTAGAGTATACGTGTTTACATAATTGAGGTTATGACAATGTAAGATGCATGGGACATTTTTCCACATGACTGTATAAACAGGAATACTGTAAAGAACTTATGCCAAGAAGTAAACAAATTATCACTATTCCTATTACTACTGAGTTGCTGTTTCAGCAATAAGACTGATGGTTTCATGCTAATGTGGTGAGGTTGCAAGCAAATACTGATCCAAGTCTTAGAGTGTATTGATTAGGGGAACCTTGTAGCCCATTTTTCCTCCGCAATTAGAGTAAAAATACTCAATTTAGAGGTTGTGGCAAATGAAAGAGAAATTAGATAGAATACTTAGTTGGGCAAGATGGCTTAAGCCTGTAATTCTAGCTAGCC
Organism: Dipodomys spectabilis; assembly: GCF_019054845.1. Classification (NCBI taxonomy): domain Eukaryota; kingdom Metazoa; phylum Chordata; class Mammalia; order Rodentia; family Heteromyidae; genus Dipodomys; species Dipodomys spectabilis. Next base: position 6,232,873 of record NW_024870731.1, read on the forward strand.
ACTTGGGAGGCAGAGATCAGGGGACTATAGTTGAAGGTCAGCTGAGGCAAAATGGTGGGCATGAGCTTTCAGGGGAAGCACATCTGGGTTATTCCCTAGCAACATGGGGAAATCACAAGCAGAAGGACCAGCCAAAGCTGGCCTGGAACCTATCTATAAAACAACAAATGCTACTTAAACCCAAGTGAGAGTATTCATGCTTTGGTACTGGCACCAAAAGAAAAGACTAGAAGTGTGTTAACATGGTAGAGTGCTTTGCACAGCCTCTGTTCTACCCAGTACTAACAAAAACACACCTACCTCATAGTAATTGCTTGTAAGTCTTAACATTTTACTTATAGTTAATGCAAACACAATGGACTCTCATTTGTGAAAATTAAAGTTTATTACAAGAAACTGCTTAACATTTACCTGTGTTCTGAAACATGAACTATCATATGGCTATCTCCATGGCTCATGTTTAGTTTATGAAAGCTACTGTGACTTCAGAACCCTTGGAAGATGTAGAACCATACTGCATTAAAATACACCATAGAAATGACACTAAATGTTCCCCAAATGCTTACTTAAAATAGATGACAAGAAATGTGTTTACTTCTTCAGGTTCTTAACAGAGCTTCAGACTTCAGTGAAGCACGAATTACTTAGGGTTGTCATGGTGAATTAATTCATTATATAGGTAACAGACTACTTGCTAGCCTGTTACCTTTCACTACCATTGCAATTTGGGGGCAAGTACTGAATTTGAACTCAAGATCTTGTACTTGCTAGGCAGGCACTCTTGAACCACAACTCCTTTTTTTTGCACTGATTATTTTTTGACAGGGTCTTTTTTAAAACCTTGTCCCATGTTTGGACTATGATTTTTACTTTTTTGGGGGTGGGGGTTCACAGGCTTGAACTCAGGGCCTAGGCCCTGTTCCTAAGCTTTTTCACTCAAGGCTAGCACTCTAGCACTTCTTTCAGGAATATAATTTTCTTGCACTTGCTGGATTCTTGTATGAGATTCCCATGCCCAGCTTTTTTCTTTTGGGGGTGGGAAATGGTACTTCAGTACTGTCTTGGTCTCCTCATTACAGGATCCAGCCACTGGTATCTACCACTACCACTACTCTTTGACTTTTTTTTTCCCCAGGGTATTTGGAAAGTTAAGAATTGAATCTCTGGGGGCTGGGAAGGTGGCTCAGTGGTAGAGCGCTTGCCTTGTATGCCAAAGGCACCACATAAGCAAAAAAAGAAAAAAGCCCGAAGTGGCGCTGTGGCTCAAGTGGTAGAGCGCTAGCCTTGAGCTGAAGAGCTGAGGGACAGCACCCAGGCCCAGAGTTCAGGCCCCACGACCGGACCAAAAAAAAAAAAACAAACAAAAAATAACAAAGAATTGAATCTCTGGCCAGGCATGGTAGTGCACATTTGTAATTCCAGTACTTGGTAGATTGAGGCAGGTGGCTTGAAATACTGGATACATATGTAGCCTGGGCAGTGCCATAACCTACGCTCCCCAAAATTGAGTCATCCATGTGTTGGTGGCTACAGAGTCTTAGTTGACAGCCAATTATGGTAGCAATACCTACATTTCAGATAAAAAACCAAGGAAGGAACATGGAAACACGTTTGTTACTACTGAATTTTAAAGCATAGTGTATGCCCTCATTAGAAAAGGATAAGGTTATGTATGGCTTGGAAATATGACTATTTAAAGCTGAAATGCAGCCCTCACCCCCTTTTTTTAAAATCAGGTCCTGGCTCAACAGTGGTTCTCTGAAAAGCATCAAGTACAAAATTGTGAATTTTGACACTAAACTTTTGGAAGGGAAAATAAAGGAGGATCCTGACCAGGGGGAATCTATGAAACCAGTGAGTTCCCTGTATCTGTTAGTACGTGGGCATTATTTTAGAATACTGTGGGTATAGTACAAGTCAGTCCCTGGGGACCAAATCCAGAGGGTGCTAAGATTCCTTTAGTTATGCAAGGTCTCAGATGTCTTTGTAGCTTCTATGTAAATAAAAGTATAGCCACTAGATCCTATGTCAATGTTCCTTTCCTTTTCTAGTTAATCTTTGCAAGATTCTACTTGCCAATCCTGGTGCCCAGTGCAAAGAAGGCCATATACATGGATGATGATGTGATTGTGCAAGGTATTAAAGATGGGAGGAACAGGGAATCTTAAGGGACTGCGGAATGTCTTAACCATATCCATTTCAGGTGATATTCTTGCCCTGTACAATACACCACTGAAGCCAGGACACGCTGCTGCATTTTCAGATGACTGTGATTCAACTTCCACTAAAGTTCTCATCCGTGGAGCAGGGAACCAGGTATACAACTTTAATGTGAAGGAATGGCAAATTTAGGGAACTCATTTCTGATATATCACTTATTTCATAATTATTTCCCCTCCAAACTCGTTTTCCTGTTGTTTCATTTATAAACACAACAACCTAATTCTTGAACATCTGTTTTGTGAAGCCAGTCCTAAAAGTCACTTTTGTTAGTAAAAACCCAAGAAGCCAATTTTTAGCCAGCTTATTTTTGCTAGCTAGAAACTATTTTTGTTCCTGTTTGTGTTTTCAGTACAATTACATTGGCTATCTTGACTATAGAAAGGAAAGAATTCGGAAGCTTTCCATGAAAGCCAGCACATGTTCCTTTAATCCTGGAGTTTTTGTTGCAAATCTGACAGAATGGAAGAGACAGAATATAACTAACCAGCTGGAAAAATGGATGAAACTCAATGTAGAGTAAGTAACTGGAATTTTCAAACTCTTGGATTTCAACTAACAGGATTTGGTCAGTATTGTTCACTAACATTTGTTGTCTGCTCCACCAAGAGAGGGACTCTACAGAACACTGGCTGGCAGCATTACAACACCTCCTCTGCTTATTGTATTTTATCAACAGCACTCCACAATTGACCCCATGTGGAATGTCCGGCACCTTGGTAAGTACAAGTAAAATCAGCAATTAGTATGTAAAGACAGGCCTGTCCTGAGATGAAAAATGTGTAGTTATCTTAAATTTTTGGTAGCTTAGTATGGCTGCCTAATGAGTGGTACAATCACATTGTTCTTTCTCTCAACTGTAAGGTTCCAGTGCTGGAAAACGGTATTCGCCCCAGTTTGTAAAGGCTGCCAAGTTACTCCATTGGAATGGACACTTTAAGCCATGGGGAAGAACTGCTTCATACATAGACATATGGGAAAAATGGTACATTCCAGATCCAACAGGCAAATTCAGCCTAATCCGAAGACATACAGAGATGTCAAACATAAAGTAAAATAGAATAAACTATAACCATTTCTCAGGAAATCCTGTTGGATCCATGTGTGGCCATGCTAGGCTTCCATGCCTATGTGGAGCAATCCACAAATGAGATGTTTCAGAAGTTCAGTAAAAATACCAAATTGCCTTGTTTGGCAAAGACTGTCCATCTCTGTCTCACCAAGTGTTGCCTACCACAATGCTCATTGACCAGAATGGACTAAGGCTGGTAACTAAGTATAAAGCTAATTTAAGAACTGCTGCTTGGTTTTAATTTTGTAACCTGTGGCCTCATCTGTAAATAAAACCTACTTTTTTTCCCCCCCAAGACTGTGCTTCCAGGAGACTTCTTTTTATGCAGAAGACACTTTTTAAACAGTTTTGATTGTTTAATGTCATATATACACCATGATCCATATTAACAAAATTACAGCCCATGTCATACCAAAATAGAAAAGAACAAAGTTCCTTTCCTGGGCAAAGGGTAGATGGCTGAAATCCCAACACTTCATAGATATAGGCAGGAAGATCACAATTTGGGGAAACCCTAGGCTACAGTCTCCAAAAACTAAAATTAAGACCATGAGCCAAGCCCCAGAGGCTCCTAATTCTAGCTACTCTACAGGCTGAGAGCTAGGGAATTATGATTTGAGTTCATCTCCATAAATAAAGAGATGAGTTGTTTATACATAATCTGTGCTGAAGTCATAAGCATCATCCTCTTTAGTAATTTTATCCAAAACAAATGATCTTGCAGATGGTTCACCTAAATTGGAGAAAAATAAAATGAAGCTTTATACAAAAAAGTAAAACCAATTTGTGTCAATGGGCTGCTTTCTTGCAATCGACTCACCTGCTAAAGATTTTTCAGGCAGTAGTTCCTCTGTTATCTCTTTCACAGGAGACTTGTTGGAGATCTCTTCCTGTGAGACACAGAAATGATTAAGGATTGGCAGATCATAGTCTCATCTGTACCAATTAGTACCTAAAAAAAAATTAGTCAAAATACAAAACAATTTGTATTGTCAAAGCTCATGGAATTCACAAACTATATAGACCATGATGATAACGATGTGCCTTGTAAAGGTTAAAATGTGTTTGTGACTCTATCACTATTGCACAATATTGTGAAACGTGGAATTTACGTAATCACCTAATCTCAATTTAACGAAAAAAAAAAAAAAATGGAGAGAAGGATGGGTTAGGAGGGATGGCTGACAATGTTGTCAGATACCTTGTATTCATATACTATTTTGTAAAACAGGAACTTTTTTGTGTGACTACTTAAAGATAGCAGTAACTACAAAGTCTCACAGACTTCCTGCCCCAGCTGGCTTCAAACTGCTATGCTCACATTTCATCCTCTCAAGTAGCTAAAGATTACAGTGGTGCCTAACAAACACATACAGGTACTTAAGTACAATGCACCCCTTTCATTTTTCTCTCCCATCCCTCCCCAGGTTGAGAATCAAATACGTAGTAATCAAATCTGTAGTAAACTATGTAACATTTGAAAATGTCCAGTAAAAATATATGCCAGTGAAAAATGCACTACTAAAACTGGCAGAATAAAACAAAAAAACCCAAAAACAATTAGTCTTGGAAGGTTATACATATCAGGTAAACTTCAGACTAGTGATTTAAAAAAAAAAAAGCCCTCAAATATCTAAGTTTTACAGTATTTTCTAGCTGATTAAAAATTTGTCTCTAGCCTTTCACATCACACATTTATTCTACAAAATTTGAGCTTACATCAACTTCTTTGTTGTGCACACTCTCCTGGCCATTGACTATGTTATCCTTCTGTTTGCTCTCTTTCTGTTTTGGCAATTCTTCAGCTATGTCAGTTTCCTCTGTTATTCCATTTGTCAAACCCGAAGAGCAGAAAAGGATGCTGTTGGCTAAACTGGGGTTCCTAATGGCTACAAAAAGAACAAAGTCCACATAAATAGGTAAAGTCTATTTTGCCAGCAGATAAAAAGAGCAGTGAAACACAAATCTCACCTTGTATACTATGTGCATTGTTCTTCTCTAGTTCTTCCAGATTAAAGCCCTTTCTCATGTTTGCCACAGTATTCTCATTAAAATGTGGAGAAAGAGTCCAGGATGCAGGAGGATGGCAATGGTAACCTAATGATGCACTGGTATTAAAAACAGTATGTCAAAAAAAATTTTTTTTTGGTGGGCACCAAAATACCACCAAAATGAGGCCTTACCCTGTCCATTCAGACCATAGCAGCTTAGCAGCAGCTTCAATATTCAGGCTTCCACCTTTTTGGTGCAGACCTCTTCTCTGAGCAAGTGTTGCAAAAAACTCCTGCGAATTCTTATAGTTTGGGACAGTGTATTTTAGGACTACCTTAAAAACACAACACAAAATTTTCACTTATCTGCTACAGTGATAGGTTGTAAGATTTACAGGAAATTGGCGATGTCAAGCGAAATAGGGAGTTCTTTTACCTGCCGAGCATCAGCCTGGGACAGGATGGCACTGGCAAATTCCACTGGTTTTAGCGATTCAATGCTTGTTGGACTCCGAAGAGCAAGTGCAGCAGAGGAGTTAAGTGGTGAGACGATGAAACTTGGACTGTCTATGACAGTGATTTGTTTGTCCAACGGCACAATTTGCATGTTTCTGAAACAACAATGGAATTAATGGCACTGGTTTATAGAGGGCAAAAGACATAACATGAAGCTCAGGGTTGGATTGAACAAAACTCAACACAGCGAGTCAGATCCAATTTATCATCATTTGCTTCATGATTTTGTCCTTGCTTGGCAGGTGCTCTTATACTTGAGCCATAATCCCCAGCCTAAACTTTATTTCTTGAGGCAATTCCCCACCACTTACATGACAGGTGCTAAGTTTGCTTGCCAGTATGCTAGTAAACTTATTTGCGCTATGCCACCAGCTTCCTTCTCCTTAGAGAACAGTATGAATGAAAAAGCTTTGTCTTTGCAAAGGCTGAACTGTAACTTGTGTTCTTCTGTTTCTGCTTTTTAAGCAGTGGGGATTACAGTTGTACATCATATCCAGCTTCAGTTTTTAATTTTTCTCTCAAACTAAATTGTGGGCAGCCAAGACTTTATTAGCTCTTTACTTTTTAAAAGCTTTCCTCAATAGAACCAAAATAAAGTCTTTTTTACAATAAAAAAAATTTAAATTATTAAAACAGCTCAATTTACCTTGTAAGCCCCATAGCTATACCAACATTACATATCCGTTCTTGTTTCAAGCTATTAATGATGCTGCTTTTCCCCACATTTGGGAAACCTACAATTAAATGGAAATACACATGTATATTAGTCTGAAATTTATAAATTTTCCATTGCAAAATTCTATTTGCCTGGTGTTCGGAACTGGATTAGTATCCTCACTTCAGTCCAATCATCTTTTTTTTTTTGGGGGGGGGCCTATACTAGGGGTTTGAATTTGAGACCAAATACTCTTGTTGGTATTCTACCAATTGAATCATGCCTCCACTTTCAGCTGTTACTGGTTATACTGCAAAGAAGCTCATCTGTTATGCCCAGGCTGGCCTCAAATCCAGATTTCTCAAGTCTGTCACCTGAGCAGCTAGGATTATAGGCATGAGCCATGGGCACCCAGCAACTCCTTAATTTCTTGCACATTAACTTGTGAAAGGGCAAGAAAGGCTTAAACCAAGAATATGCATATATTCACTTGTAGAGCTGGGGATCAAATCCAATACCCCACTAATGCTAGGCAAATACTTCACCACTGATCTACACTCCAGCTACCAAGTTTTTGGGTTTTTTTTTTTGTCGGTCATGGGGCTTGACTCTGGGCCTCAGTGCTGTCCCTCAGCTCTTCAGTTCAAGGCTAGATTACCACTTGAGCCACTTCTGGCCTTTTCTGCTTATGTGGTGCTGAGGAATTAAACCCAGGGACTCATGCATGCAAGGCAAGCACTCTACCACTGAGCTACCTTCCCAGCCCCTACCATTACTTAGGAGGCTGCAGAAAGTCTAAAAGACTCTTCTCTCCAATAAACTAAAAAAGCCAGAAGTCTATCTGTGGCTCAAGTGGTAGAACTCAATAAGGAAAAAAGCTCAGGAGCAGTGCCCAGCCCCAGGATTAATGGGGGGTGGGGGAGGGAGGATAAACTTTTTTTTTGGGGGGGGGGGGGGGGGGGTCCAGTCGTGGGTCCTGAACTCTGGGCCTGGGCGCTGTCCCTCAGCTCTTCAGCTCAAGGCCAGTGCTCTACCACTTGAGCCACAATGCCACTTCCGGCTTTTTTCTTTTTTGCTTATGTGGTGCTGAGGAATTGAACCCAGGGCCTCATGCATGCAAGGCAAGCGCTCTACCACTGAGCCACCTTCCCAGCCCGGATAAACTCTTTTCAATGCCTAATCTTAACAAAGAAATGAACCTAGTAGCAATTAGGCCCCCCCCCTTTTGTGTCTGTCCTGGGGCTCAAACTCAGGGCTATAAGCTTTTTTTGCTCAAGTTAAGTGCTTTACCACTTTCAAGCTCCACTTTGAAGACCTTGGTTTCACAATAGACATTCTTATTTAACCTGGTAAAAATCTTTAAGAGGTAAACTATTATAAAACTCACCAATCACTCCAACTTGAATAGCTCTGCCGTAAGTCTCCTGTAAACTTCCAAGAAGTTTCCAAAGGCTTTCTCTACCAAAGCAGACCTTGCTTTTGAATGGAGCCGTTTTTTTCTTTACCTTGAAACATTATTCCAATTAGGTTAATTATTGTGTTAACTCATAGGTAAATGGACAAAGTCAAGCATCAGAGCCTAGCTCTTAAATGTCTAGCTGAAATCAGAGTTGGATCTTACTATTTTTTCACTTTAAAATCAATATTTTGTTTCACATCATATTTCAACCATCCAAATTCTGAAAGAACCACCTTTCCCATCCCTAACATTAAAAGTATATACCTTGGTTATTTTTTTGTTCTTCGGAATTGTTGAGGCTTTGAACACCACTGTTGGTAATTCTTTCTTCAAATAATTTAGCCAGTTCTCCAAATTCTCCTTTGGTACTAGATCTAATAGGAATTAAGGATAAGACAAATGGCTTCAAGCTAGGCATTTTTGTCAAATACAGATTTGAATATTATTTACCTTATCCCAGGCTTTCCACCACAAAAGAACTAATTACAAAACGAGGACAGGGTAAGTTTCCTATTATGCTGTCCAAACAAGATCAACATCTATACTACACTCGTATATTTCAATTCCTACACAACTCATGCATTATAATCCTACAGCTGTTTTCTGGATTTACCCTCAGCTAAAAAAAAAATCTTGTTTCTTGACTAGTGACTTTTCATCTTGTCCCCACATTGTGCCACAAGTCTCTTGAGTTTTTCTAAATATTTGTCACCCAAATCCCTTGACTACATAACACTGGTCAGATGGGAGATTCTGGCACATCATCATTTTTTATTGAAATAAGACTACATGGCAAACAGGATGAACAAGCTCACATCCTTAAAGTGTTAAAAGTACTGAATGGCAAACAATATACCAGCTGAATCACTTGTAGAAACCACCTTCTTCCCAATGCCCAGCACTGTCTTTGGCATACAAGAGGACACACACTGGTTTGTTGAGGTCAGAGTTGGATCTTATCAGTCTTCAGTGATAGTCAAGACTGTTCAGATGTTTTCCTCATACCTCAATCAGTGTACTCACAAGGACTCACAATGAAGATCCCCTTTCCTCACCTGATTTATTTAATACAAGTACTAGCTTTTTAAGTCCATTCTGAACAACAGCCTCTTCTACCTGAGGACACCTGCAACCAAGAGGATCTCTGGCATCCAATACCTCCAACAGAACATCTGAGACTTCAATTACCTGTCAAAGAATAAACAATCAGAACAGCATTCCTGTGGGAACACTCAAATTTAGCTCTCTGCTATCATCTACCTGGCAACAAAGTGAGTTCAGAGTTGGATCTCATATCTTCATTTTGGTATGAAGAATGTGCACACTCATCATTTCTCACAGGAAAAGTAAAGTATGTAAGCATCTTAGAAACCTGATAGATATGGATTTACAAATGTAAATAACCCCAACTCTATAGTTTGATAGACCTTCTGGCCTTCCTGAGAGGTCTGAGGAATAATTATGCTAAGATTATATCACCTACTTCCTTCAATTAGTTTTCAACATTTCCTCCTTTACATGGCTGGTGTCAGGTCAAGGAATGACCCATGTCAATTTTCAATATCTCATTACCATTATTAGACACTGACCTAGACTGAGATACCTTTTTAAGTTCCTGACAGTGTAACTTCTTTGGATTCTGTTTGGCCAACTTGGCTTTCTTTGTTTTGCACTGTCCAAATTCCTAAAAGGGCACAAAGATTAGAAGGAAACACACAATTAAGACTATATCAGTTGCAAGTTATATCTTCACATTTTTCTTTAATAGCTTAGAGTCTGAGGGTCTGCACATGGTGGCGGCACCTCTGCAATCCCAATTATTTGGGAGGCATAGGTAGGACAATCCCAGGGCACCCTTGGCAAAAATATTCTTAACAATATCTACAAAATAAGCAAAAGCAAAAAGGGATAGGTGTGGCTTAAGTGCTAAAGCACTTACCTTGTAAATGTTAAAGGTTCTGAAATCAAACCCAAGTCTAGTGCTCTCCTCGATAGAGTCTATCTTCTGCCCAAGACCCACTAGACTACATGTAAGTTTTTATTTGTGCCTCAAAACTCATCTTCCACTTTTAGAAGGATACCTTACCTCCTCTGGCTTCTCATCAGATGGCTTCTCATCAGGGTTAGTTTCAAGTTTCCTTTTCATTCCTTGTTCTTTCTGTCTATCAAGTTTCTCCTGCTGTTTTAGTTCTTCAAGCTGTGTCCAAACAGTAAGAAAAATGAGTCAGTGTTTTTACTTTGAAAAAAACTCACCCACACATGATTACTTAAAATTTCAGCTAACTTACCAGTTGTTTCCTTAGCTCCGCCTCCCGAAGAACAGCCTCTTTAAAAGGAGCACTGTTTGGAACTCCTAAGTCTTTCTTAGGTTTCTTGTGACCCCGTTTTTTAGCTTCTTTCCTTAATTTTCGATGGTGTTCTCTAATCTATTAGGAAAACAATCATTTTGCAAAAGTATTTTTAAACAGGAGTAAATGATCTAGCTACAGTTATGACTCTAAAATGAGAAAAATGGAGCTTTAATTGGCACAATAAAGTATGCATGTAATAAAGCCACAAAAAAAAGAACGTTAAAAAGAGGCTCTCCTCCCACATGCTGGGGACTATACTTCTAGGTACTTAGAAGGCAGATCTAAAAATTGAGCCAGGAGCAGCAAAGTCTATGAGACTCATCTCCAATTACCCACTAAAAAGCCAGGGAACTTGGCTCAAGTGGTAGAGCATCAGCCTTGAGGGGGAAAAGCTAAAATGAATCATTAATTTAGTTTTACCTTCAGAGGAGAAACGAGACAGAAATCAGTAGAATGATATACTGGGTATGACGCTCTAAACAACAATACGTACCTTTTTTTGGATTTTATACCGCTTATGGCAGGTCATTCGTTTACTTGCTTTCTTCAACTCTATATTTAAAAAAAATAGACCAGTCACAAATGATCTGTAAGTGGTTTTCGGTGATTCCACTATGCTATTATGTCCAGTCCTGTGTTATTACATTAGTTATTGATCTAACGTTAAGAACTGAGAAGTGCGGAATACAAACATGAATGTCATTTTCAAATCCCAAGATGATACAGCCGATCGGAGCCGGTTTCCCCACAACGACCCTTCCTCTATTAGAATGGGATCACACGCAGAAGCGTTGAGTCCCAAGCGGCAGCCACTCGTGCTAAACGCGTCGGCGAGGGGGCTCATAGCTTCAACCCCCAAAGCAAAAAGCGGCCTGAAATCAGGCTCGGACGGTATCTCACAAAAACTGGCCCTTGGCCTCCCCCATCCTCCGGACCCCGGTCTTCCTCCCACAAAGGAAATCCGCAGTTGACCATCGGATTGGCGAAGCGCCGCGCCGTTCCACCCCACAGAGAGAAGGCCTCCCCCCAATTCCACAGCCTATTTTCGCAGAGCCCAAACCAAAGAGCGCCACACTGCGCGGCCGACTACCAGAAATCAACAGATACAGGGTCTCTCCAAACCCGCCATTGGCCTCCACTCACTCGGCCGCTTCATGGTGGCTGGGAAGTAGCAGGGGCAGCAACCTCGAGAACGTTCCTCCGCCTGCGCCACGTGCGAACTGAAGATGGGGCCGGGGAGGAACGAACGTCACGCACTTACGCTACTGCCGTAAAGTGCGGCTCCGTCCTTCCGCGTGCACGCGCACGTAGTGTCGCTAAGTCTCAGGCTCGCTTGGCGGCCCGGGGCTGGTTTTGCGACGGCACTGGGAGGGGTGAGGGTTGTGAGGGCGGCGGGTGCCGGAGCTACGGCAGCGGCCGCGACCGGAGGAGCAATAGTAGCAGCCGTGGCGGCCACGGGGCGGGGCGCGGCGGCCGGTGACCGCGGCCGGGGCTGCAGACGGCGGAGCGGCTGGGTAAGGCCGGGCCTGGGGCGGGCGGAACTATTCCCCTTCGGCCAGTTGCCGGGCCTTTGTGTGGGCCCTGACGAGCGGGAGCTTCGGCGGAGGCCCCGCCCTGGCCGTAGGGACGCGCCGGTCGGGCCGGGCGCGGGGCGGGGCGCGGCGGCGGGCCTCGAGATGGGCCCAGCAACCTAGCCGCACCTGCCGGCCGGGACAAAGGCGCGCCACGGCCCGGAAACTCCCCGCGCTGTTCTTTCCCGCTCGTCGTGGGGCGGCTTCGCAGCTGTCAACGTTTCCCTTAGACTCCCGTACCAATGACAGGTCGGGAAAGTCCGTCCTCTCCTCGGCCGCTCAGGGCCTCCTTTTTTTGTTGTTCCTTTTGGATTCGACACAAACTCTAATGCTTTTCTCCTGCTTAACGTATGTTTTGTTCACGCCTGGTATTTTTTTTTTTTATTAGTGAGACATATTTAATAGAGGCAAGATAGTTCAGCTTCTCATCTGCAACATCACGGAGAATCGGGGTTTCCAGGACTACATTATTTCCTGGATTTGAAACATTTTCCCAAGTTTTTTTTTTTTTTTTTAACTTTCTAAAAGGAAAGCATAGTTTTGCTATTGTAAGAAAGCAATTTTGTTATAAAAAAATAGCAAAAATATAGAAGAAATTCCTAGTAGAGTAGTAAAAATATAGAAGTCCTGAAAAGCAAATGACAAATACACAGAAAAGTGGGTTAAAATTCTTAACAGTAAATATGAAAGCATGTGTTGGAATAAAATATTTTAACGTGGACTCCTCAAAACTGATTTTGGGTGTTTTCCCTCCTGTTTAGTATACTTTTTTTATACTATCGCTAGAAATCATATTGTACTCAATACAAATATTAAGAGCATAATTTTTGCTTTAGTAATTGTAAAATACAGGTCGGTTATTTCGGATCTGAAGATCTCAAATGGAATGAATATCTTGAAGTATTTCAGATTAAAACAGCAACAATTATGTTTGATGATGAATGGGAGAACCTTGTCTACTTTCTTTGGCTTGTGGAGTGTACAAAAATATTTCAACAATAATTTACAATAATTCTAAGTAAATTGTAGTATATTGATATAGTAGACTATCAAACGTGGAAAAATGTTTATTTGGAAAAATTTCTGAGTTTAAACAGACGATAAAATAATTTGTATGTTTTTTTTTTTTAACCACTTTTGTGTGTGTGTAATTACTGGGGTTTGAACTTAGGACATTGTGCTTGTTAAGCAGATCCTCTACTATTTGAGCCGTGCCCCGAGCCCTTTTAATCATGTTTGTTAATAATTTTTAAAAAGATACACATAATTAAGGCATAAATAGAAAGTCTCTGGATATAAATGGTAAGAGTAGTTTTTCTGTGATAGGTAGGATTATAGTTGCCTTTTTTTCTGTCTTTGAGTCTTCGGTTTTCCATGAGTTTTATTTTAAATGTACTACAGACTAAACATCTAGAAACACAGGAGAACACAAAAAGGTTTTCTCTCTGAAAAGTAAATAAATGCTGAAGGGATGCCTACAGGCCTTTGAAACCATGGATCTGAAAATTTAAGGCCTTATTTAAGTTCACTTTCATTGAACTTTTTTTGTTTTTAATCTTTAAAAGATGAATTGGGCATCCAACCTGTACCTAGCACTATTTTATAGGTTAGAACTGAAAAAATAAAGAGAACCCTGTTTTTGTGCCCAGGAAGCATGTAGTCTAGAGTTGTCCTTGAAGTTTCAAAGCCATTTCATGTATATGGTCTCTTATTGTCAGAGCAGTCCAAAAGATTGTGTGTGTGTGTGTGTATTTTCATTTTCAATTTAGAGATGGAGTAGATTTGAGAGGTTATAACTCAGGCAACATCAAATAGATAATTAGAGCTGGAACCTCAGGGACTTCTAATCTTCTTCATATGGATCCTGTTGCTTCTTTTGCCTCAGAACATTGCCTTGGTAGCTGGGTGTTGTGGGTCATGGCCAGTTAGTGCCAGCTACTGAGAAAGTGAATGCAGGAGTCTTTTTGGTTTGAGGCCAGCTCTAGCAAAGTTAGCTATACCCTCCCTCAAAATCAAAATGTAAAATAAAAGGACTGAGAGCATGGCTCAAGAGGTAGAGCATTTGTGTAGCAAGCTGGAAGGCCCTGAGATCAATTTCCAGTAATGTAAGAATGTTTTCTTTGTTGTCAAACTTCCATATGACATATTAAAATGTGTCCTTTGCCCCACAAAGGCACAAAAGATAAAAGTATACCTAAGTTACATATTTTTCTTATATTACCAAAGGGAATTAATGATTCAAGGATTTTTGGATATTGTATCATAAGCTATAAACAACAGTCACTTACATTTTTTTGTCATTTGATTTTCAGGGAATTTTTTTTTTTAATTGAACTGCCAAAATAGTTGAAGACTTCTAAAACCTTGCTAAACTTATTTGATGTCTTTCTGATGCAGATAGGACTTTTGGAAAGAAATGTTGTTTTTCTCTGAATGGGGGGGGATGGGTGGGAGTTTTCCAAACTCTGCTCACATGAGCCATTCTTGGTTTGTTCCAGCTTGCCAACACTTGGTGTCACATGTGAGCCTCCCACATGTGTTCACTCTTCATCCCAGCTCTGTGATTGAACTCTGCTCTTATTGAATAGGGGGCAATTGGGCAGGCATGCTTCATTCCTGGAGTTGACAGTCGTTCCATGTGAGTAAGGGGAACCTCAGTGAGACGTCTTAAACATATAAAAAAGCATTTGGTTTTAAAATGGAAATGTCAGGTGCTAAAGACAACTGGTATGCCTGGTTTGTTATTGTTTTCTTTAGCAATTCTATTTGAATGTTTTCTGTCTATTCATATTTATTGTTAATCTCTTCTATTTCTCCTTTCTGTGCCTTGTTCTTCTCTTTCAGTTTTGAATAGATTAACACTGAATCTAAAGTCCTACCTTCTCTCATTGGTTTTACTTGGCCTTCAGACATAATGAGGAGACTGGCTTTTCGAGGTGCTGGTTGTGCTCTGGTAAAGCTGGTAAATTACTGATAATCTACAACCTTACCCTTTTCTGTCACACCTTGTCCTTTCCCTTCCCCCTTCTTAAATTTTTATTAGACTCCTCCTGTGTTCATCAAATTCACCTGTGTCCTTGTCAAAGATTGTAATGAAGATTTCTTAATTTCTAAGATAATGAATGGAAGTTAGTTTATCAGCTTTTTGTAAAGTAAAAACCTAGCCAGATGCCTGGCTTGTGCTTGAAATCCTAGCTACTCGAGAGGCTGAGATTTGAGGATTGCAGTTTAAAGCCAGCCTGGGCAGTAAAGTCCATGAGACACTTATCTCCAATGAACTACTTAGAAAAGTCAGAAGTGGCACTGTGGCTCAAGTGGTAGCGCGCTGACCTTGAGCAAAAGAAGCTCAGGAACAGCACCCAAGGTTCAGGCCCCGGACAACCCCCCCTTCCTCCCCCCTGCCCCAAAGAAAAGAACAAAAATCAACAAAGCTATGTTTGGTCCAAACTCTTAGAAGCTTTTAACCAATGTCCAACTAAGAATATAACAAACCAGTGCCTAAAGAAAAAGAAACTTGATCATTGTAGGTTCTGTTTTTGTTTTGTTTTGTTTTGTTTTGGTGTCAGTACTGAGGCTTGAACTCACTAGGGCCCTGAGCTTTCCCTGAACTTTTTTGCTCAGTGCTAGTACTCTATCACTTGAGCCACAGCTCCACTTTTGGCTTTTTGGTGGTTAATTGGACATAAGAGTCTCACTTTCCTGATTGGTTGGTTTCAGACCACTGTCCTCAGATCTTAGCCTCTTGAGTAGCTAGGGTTACAGGTGTGAGGGGCAGGTGCCCAGCTATTCCTGGAGATCTCCCCCACCCCTAGCTTTTCTCTCTGTGCTATTGGCAACCAGTGCTTTTCTCATTCTATCCATTCAGCTACTAGCATATTAATTTCTTGATATTGAATGTGGATGACTAAATTTGGGATTCATTTTTCTTTTAGCTTTCAAGCTTTAGAAAAGACCTTTGAAGGGCTGGGAAGGTGGCTCAGTGGTAGAGCGCTTGCCTTGCATGCGTGAGGCCCTGGGTTCGATTCCTCAGCACCACATAAGCAAAAAGAAAAAAGCCGGAAGTGGTGCTGTGGCTCAAGTGGGAGAGCGCTAGCCTTGAGCTGAAGAGCTGAGGGGCAGCGCTCAGGCCCAGAGTTCAGGCCCCACGACCGGAAAAAAAAAGAAAAGACCTTTGAAATCACAATAAACTAATACTGTTCTTAAATTTTGTAGGACTTCTACTGTATACTGTTTGTAGCAGTGGTTATATTTCTAGTGTTACAGTCAAAACACATAGATTTGTAAAATAGTGTTTTAATTGTCTTAACAGTTAGCCTAAGTCCGAGAACAAATATAATGTATTTCTGAATGTCCAAACAGGACCTAAAAGCTTATATATGAGGTGGTCTTCTGGATTATCTAGAGCAATTTAAAACTTATTTGTGGGTATAGAGTATATTACGTAATTGAAAGGTAACTTATTCTGCATTTAGAGAACTTTCAAAGCACAGCTGTGCTATATCTGCCTACGTATGGACATTAAGTGTCTCACAGAGACACTTAATCTTGTGGATTCTGTTCATTTTCAGGGATTAATTTTTGGGTAGAAAGATTATGGTCCTCTGTCCCTTTGTTTTTACATTATACATTTGCCTTAGACAGTGCTTTTTAACCTTTTCCATATCATGGCCCACAATAAAGCAAATGAGGCTGCTCACTCTTATCTCCCAGGTCTGCCTAGCTGTTCCAGAGGTTTAGGGATTAATATCTGTGTACCTATTACAGTCTCTATACATGGGTTGGTAAACTCTAGTCTAGGGTAAATTTGAGACCAGAAGTGGTTGAATCATTCAGTATTTGTGGTACACAAATGAAAATAATTTTGTTGAAATTATCCCGTCAAAATTAGTAGTGTAGCATTTTGGTAAGTGAAAGGTCCAGGAATTTTTTTATTTTCCCTTAAGAATTATAGCTAGTTTAGCGGGCGCCTATGGCTCATGCCTGTAATCCTAGCTACTCAGGAGGCTGAGATCTGAGAACTGCAGTTCAAAGCCAAAGCAGGAAAGTCTGTGAGACTCTTATCTCCAATAAACCACCAGTAAATGGGAAGTGGCACTGTGGCCCAAATGGTAGAGCACTTGCCTTGAGCTGAAGAGCTCAGGGACAGCATCCAGGCTCAGATTTCAAGCCCCATGACTGACAAAACAAAAAGAGTTATAACTAGTTTAACTCCCTTCGGAACAGTTAAAATATCCTCAAGCAGAAATTTTGGTGGTAGGTGACCAGCTGAGGGCTTGGTGACAGTTGTAGTTTATATATAAGAATATGGCTAATTATTTCTTATAGAAGAAGTTGGATTCCATGGGTTCCAAGAGAAGAAGAGCTACATCCCCTTCCAGCAGTGTCAGTGGGGATTTTGATGATGGGCACCATTCTATACCTACACCAGGCCCAAGCAGGAAAAGGCGGAGACTTTCCAATCTTCCAACTGTAGATCCTGTGAGTAGCTTGGGCTGCATGGTTTCTACCCTTCATTTCCTTCTTGTTCCTTTCATGATGAAGCAACTGACATGCAAGCCTTCACTACTGTCTTTGGCTTAATGAGCTTAGCCTTTCTCTTATGGAAAGTGATATTATCCAAAGTTTTACAGTAATAGTAAAATAGTATGAAACAAGAATATCTGTGTGCTACCATGCCATGTACTCATTCAGTAGTTGTGTACCTGTTATATGCTAAGCACTGATATAGTATTGAAATGTAGTTGTGAATATCCAGCCCATTTTTCACAAGATTCCATTGTAGGAGAAGCAGAATTTTAAAAAGAAAATAAATAACAATAAAGTACTATGAGCCAATAAGTGCTATGAAGAAAAGGTTGGATGATTTGGGCTACTTGGGCTTTGGTCTTCTAGAAGATTCTCTGTGATGCTAAGAAGGCACTAGCCATGCTGGGTCAGAGATGGGTTATTTTATTGTGTTTGCATACAAATGGTCAGGAAGGAGAAGGAGATGGTTATACTCCACCCAGCCAGAGTGCACAGCCCTTCACAGGCTATGTTAAGAAAAGGGTGAATGAAAAAGTGCTTCAGTGGAATTCACTGTACACTGATAAAGTGAACTACGATTCATGGGTGGAGATGGGAGGGAGGGACTGGGAGAGTGAGGGAACAGAAGATACTATATGAAAGAAAATGTACTCATTACCTGACTCATGTAATTATAACTCTTTAAATAACCTTTAAAACAACAAATAAGTAAATTTTTAAAAAAAATTTAGGTTTTCAAAGCCAGATTCCCATGGCTCATCCCTATAATCTTAGCAACTCAGGAGGCTGAGGCCTGAGGATCATGGTTCAAAGCCAGCCCAGGCATGAAAGTCAGTGAGACTCTCATCCCCAATTAACCATCAGAAAAGTTGAAATGGGCACTGTGGCTCAAAGTGATAGTGTGATATCCTTGAGTGAAAAAGCCTCAGTGTCTAGACCCTGAGTTCAAGCCCCACTACCAAAAAAAAAAAACCCGTAGGTTCTTGGGCCTACCCAGTAGCCTGTAGCCTGATCTGAGAAACGCAGCTCAAAGCCAGCCCAGGCAGAAAAGTGTGAGAGACTCCTCTTATGTCCAGTTAACCACCAAAAAGCTAGAAGTGGAGCTGTGGCTTAAGTGATAGATGCTAGCCTTCAGCAGAAAAGCTAAGGGAAAATGTTCAGGTCCTGAGTTCAAGACCTACTACTGGCACATATAAACAAACAAAGAATTTAGATTTTGTTTTGTCTTTCTAAAAAGCACAGCTATTGGGTGATTCTTTCCTCCCTCACATTTTTTATTAGCTTCAGTTAGTTGTATCAGGGTGTTTCATTATGGTATGTGTGTATGTACATAGAATTAGTCACAGATGATTTTTTTTTTTTTTTGGTCAGTCGTGGGGCCTGAACTCTGGGCCTGGGCACTGTCCCTCAGCTCTTCAGCTCAAGGCTAGTGTTCTACCACTTGAGCCATAGTGCCACTTCTGGCTTTTTCTGCTTATGTAGAGCTGAGGAATGGAACCCAGGGCCTCATGCATGCAAGGCAAGACTCTACCACTGAGCTACCTTCCCAGCCCTACAGATGATTTTTTTTTTTTTTTAATTTTTTTTAAATTTTGAGATAGCATCTTACTATGTAGCCCAGGCTGGCCTCCAACTCATGATCCTCCTCCTTCAGCCTCCTGAGTGCCAAGATTACAGGTGTGTAATACTGGCTCTTTGAATGATTTTAAACACGAGAATGACATCAACTAATTTATTTAAAAGAAAGTCACTAGTAATGCAAATTTAATCAAAAATACCAAAAACTCAGTTATTTTGAAGGAGAAGTTCTGGAATTAGAGATATGGCTCAGTTGATAGAGCACTAGCCAGTGAGTAAAAATGTCAAGTACTAAGTTCAAATCTCCATCTTGGATCCCCAAAAAAGAGAAATCCTGTCAACATATTTCAGACTTCACGTCCCATCTGAAATTGAGTATTGATCTTTTGTGGGGTTGGGGGTTGGGGGGAATATCAGTCCTGGAGCTTGAACTCAAAGCCTGGGTGTTGCCCCGAGCTGTTTTGCTCAAAGCTAGCCCTCTTAACACTTCAGCCACTTGAGCCACAGCTCTATTCTAGCCTTTTGGTAGTTAATTAATTGGAGATAAGAGTCTCACAGTCTTTCCTGCCCAGGCTGGTGTTGAACTATGACCTTCAGATCTCAGCCTCTTGAGTAGCTAGGATTACAGGCATGAGCCACCAGCACCTGAAAACTTTCTGTTAACCTTTAAGTGATTTTTCTTTTTCCTATATATAGATTGCTGTGTGCCATGAACTCTACAACACCATCCGAGACTATAAGGATGAGCAGGGTAGACTCCTCTGTGAGCTCTTCATCAGGGCACCAAAACGAAGGTGAGTTAGAAACATCAAGACAAAGGGAAGATTTGGTCCAGGGTCCATGTTTAAAGTGTTTGGTAATTGAGTATTCCTTTGGCAGGAATGGCTTTAATGATACTGGGTCTAATTTTAGTCCTGTTTGCCAAAAGACAGTATGGTTTTTATTTTAAAAAAATATTGGGCTGGGAAGATGGCTCAGTGGTAGAGCGCTTGCCTTGCATGCTTGAGGCCCTGGGTTCGATTCCTCAGCACCACATAAGCAGAAAAAAGAAAAGCCGGAAGTGGCGCTGTGGCTCAAGTGGTAGAGCGCTAGCCTTGAGCTGAAGAGCTGAGGGACAGCGCCCAGGCCCAGAATTCAGGCCCCACGACCGGACCCAAAAAATTAAAAATTAAAAAAAAAATTAAAATATTGCCAGGTGCCAGTGGCTCATGCCTGTAATCCTAGCTACTCAGGAGGCGGAGACTTGAGGATCATGGTTCAAAGCCAGCCCAGGCAGGAAAGCCATGAGACTCTTATTTCTGATAAACCACCAGAAAACTGGAAGTGGCTCTGTTGCTCAAGTGGTAGAACGCTCGCCTTGAGCTAGAGTGCAGGGACAGTGCTCAGGCCCTGAGCTCAAGCCCCACAACTGACAAATAAATAAATAAAATAAAATATTTTAAATTAGAACAACATATAAATTAGACTTAGTCATTTTCATTATATAGTGCAAAAATAAGAATATTAACATTTGTGTAACAACCTCTAGACTTTTTTACATCTTTCTTAAAATTACACTCACTAAACAGCACTCCTATTTCCCCTTTCTCCCAGCTCCTTGCAAACACATTTTGTTTCTATGAATTTGACTATTTTAGCTACTTCATATGAATAGAAGAACAATTTACCTTTTTTTTTTTTTTCTTTTTTTTTTTCAATTTACCTTTTTATAACTGGTTTATTTCCCTTAACATGGTGCCTTCAAGATTATTAGTCTATATTGTGCTATGTGACAGGATTTCCTTCCTTTTTTGAAGCTGAATAATACTCCATTGTGTGTGTAAATAACATTCTTCTGTTAATAGATTGTATGGTTGCTTATAATTCCTGTTGTTGTGAATAATGCTACTGTGAGCCTTGATATGCAAATCCATATTTGAGATTCTGCTTTCAACTTTTATATATAATATATATTATATATATAAATCTCCAGATTGTTGGATCATATGGTAATTCTTCTGGTTCTTTGTGTAAGTACTGCATTATGATCAAATGTGGCTATACTGGTTTACACTCCCATCAGTAGTATACAGGAGTTCCAATCTTTCCACACTGCTGCCAGTAATAAGTGGTAAAAGAAAAATGCATTTGTCAGAATCTATTGCTCATAAGCTGTGAGTCTCTGTTCTTTTTTGCTTTCCTTCTCATCCTTTCCCTTTGTGCTAGGGATTGAACCCTGGACCTCATGCTTGTTTTATGCAAACACTACCACATGAGCTATGTTTCTGTTTATATTTAGTTTGAGGCGAGGGCTGGGTGTGGAACCCAAGGCATCATGTGTACTAAGGAGTGCTTTACCAAGGAGCTACATTTCCAGACCTATAGCAAGTTTTGAAATGAAGTGTGAATCATTTAGCTTTGTCCTATTTCAAGATCATTTTGAGTATTTAGTGCTTTTTGAAATTCTATATGAGCTTTATGATGCCTTTTTTGTTTCTGTAAAACATACCATGGGGATTTTGGTTTGCATTGAATATATAGACTGCTTTGAGTAATAGTAGCATTTTGTTGTCTTCTAATCCATATATATAGAATATCTTTTCCTTTTCTTGGATTTTCTTTAGTTTTTTTTTTCTCACAGATGTTGATGTCGTTATGGTGTATATGGTTTAACTTTGGGTATTTTAGTGTCTAAATATTTTTATTTTTTATTCAATTGTAAATTGACTTTTCTTAATTTTCTTTTTAGGTTATTCAGAGTTTTGATATAGAAATGTACCTCATTTTCATGTATGTTCATTTTCTTTTCATTTTTTTGGCTATAGCAAAGTTTGATCTGATGACGCTCACACTTGCTAGACAAGTGCTCTACTACTTGAGCCATGCAACCAGCCCTTCTGCTTTAGTTATTTTCTCAGAGTCTCAATCTTTTTGCCCAGCTTGGACTTACTTGAGCCATGCAACCAGCCCTTCTGCTTTAGTTATTTTCTCAGAGTCTCAATCTTTTTGCCCAGCTTGGACTGCAGTCTTCCTATCTACTGATCTTGCATTGCTTGGATTACAGACATATACCACTATTCTTGGCTTATTTGTTGAAATCAGAGTTTTGCCTAATTTCTTCTTACACTAGCCTCAAACCACCATCCTTCCAATCTGTACCTCCAGAGTAATTGGGATAACAAGAATAAGTCAACATAGCCAGTTATGTGTTGATTTTATATCTTAGAGCTTTGATGATACCAGTTATTCTCACATTTTTGTGTGTATATTTGTTGTTTGTGTGAAATCTTTAGGATTATCTGTGTAAAAGATCAAGTCATCTCTAAACAGTATTGTTTTTCTCCTTCCTATCCAATTGGATGCCTCTTGTTACTTTCTTTTTGCGGTTGGGGGTGGGGGTTGTCTATACTGGGCTTGAACTCTGAGGGCCTGGGCATTATCCCTTAGCTTTTTCACTCAAGGCTAATGCTCTGCCATTTGAGCCACAGCTCCATTTCTAGTTTTTTGGGAGTTAATTGGAGATGAGAGTCTTACAGACTTTTGGACTGGCTTCAAACTGTGATCCTCAGATCACAGCCTCCTCAGTGGCTAGGATTACAGGCTTGAGCCAGTGGTGCTTGGCCAAAGAGCTGTTTTTAAAATGAGGTAACTGTCTCCAGATTTACGTTGCTTTATCAATAGTAGGGTTTTATTTTTTTTTTTTTTTTGGGTCCAGTCATGGGGCCTGAACTCTGGGCCTGGGCACTGTCCCTCAGCTCTTCAGCTCAGGGCTAGCGCTCTACCACTTGAGCCACAGCGCCACTTCCGGCTTTTTTCTTTTTTGCTTATGTGGTGCTGAGGAATCGAACCCAGGGCCTCAGGCATGCAAGGCAAGCACTCTACCACTGAGCCACCTTCCCAGCCCCAATAGTAGGGTTTTAAACATTGTAATCTAAGCATAAAACAAAAGCTGTATTTATTGTTTTATCATGTGCTGACACAATGCCATGCACTTCCAGACTACGTTTTTTTTTTTTTTTCTTTATTGGTTGTGGGGCTTAAATTCTAGGGCTACACGCTGTTCATGAGCTCCTCAGCTTAAGGCAAGCTCTCTGTCACTTGAGCCACAGTACCACTTCTAGTTTTCTGGTAGTTAATTGGAGATATGAATCTCGTCGACTTTCCTTGCCCAGGCTGGCTTTGAACCACGATCCTCATATCTCAACCTTCTGAGTACCTAGGGTTACAGGTGTGAGCCACCAGTGCTAGCTCAGACCATGTGTTCTTTTTTTTTTTTTTTTTTTTTTTGTCAGTCATGGGCTTGAACTCTGGGCCTGAGCACTGTCCCTCAGCTCTTCAGCTCAAGGCTAGTGCTCTACCACTTAAGCCACAGCACCACTTCTGGTTTTCTGGTGATTTGTTGGAGATAAAGAGTCTCAAGGTCTTTCCTGCCTGGGCTGGCTTTGAACCGTGATGGTCAAATCTCAGCCTCCTGAGTTGCTAGGATTATAGACATGAGCCACCAGCGCTCATTGCCCCTCCCCCCTCCCCGACTTCAGACTATGTGTTCTTTAAAGTTGATTTGTTAGCTTAGTTTTTCAGTTGAGAACTTGCACAAGTATTCAGAATTTGTAAATAGTAGCCAACAATGTCTGAACAACATGGCTAATGTGTCTCAGTACTCTGGTTGAAATTTTTAAAGTTGTGCTTTGTGTGTTTTGTGATCATATTATGGCAGAGTGCGAGAAATCTGTTAGGAAAGATTATGTACTATGTAGTCCTATTCATGTTAAACTTTGTTTGTATGTACATGTAGAAAGAAGCCTGGAACATAGAGACTATTTTACTTATTTGTGCTGTTCTGTTTGTGTGGGGAGGGGGTACTCCTGAACCCTTTTACACTATTTGGTATGTTTGATTTAAATAGAGAAATCAGTTGTGCTTTTGCATTTTGAAAGTAGAGGTTTTGACCATATTTTATTTCGGAATCCTGATCTTTTTGTATGTGGGATAATTCTGAAATTGTTAATGAGGAACCTTGTAGTAGAGATCCCATGGGCATAGTGTGTTCTCTCTAGGTACATGTCTTCTCAGGATTCTTGATAGTCTACAAATAATCCTCCAAGACTGAAAGGATACTGAGGTCCAACCTCAGCAAAAAGACTATGGACCAGGAGGCCTGAAGAGGGCCATATTAGATATCAAATTAGCAATTGTTTATTCTAAGAAGTCCAGGGTGGATCTTTGTTATTATCCTCTAGTACCCTTAAACTCTAAACACATAATGTGATCATTAAACTGACAAGTACCTAAAAACAAAATTTATTTTCTCTTCATTTCCTGAAGAATTCAGTTAAGTATTAAATGAGGTTGAGCAGAAGCAGGAATGTCAAGAGTAGAAAAGAATCTTGGAAATAGAGGGGATATAGATAGCAGTGGTGTTGTTGCATCATGGAGTGTTAGAGCCTGGGCATGGTTAAGAAGGTGTTCAAGTAGACCTCTCTGGCACAAATTATTGGACCTAAGTGGAGAAGTGAAGGCTCCTGTTTGGGTGTGGAGTAGAGTAGTAGCAATGATCTATTATGGGATGTTAAAGTCTGACTGATCCTGGGCACCAGTGGCTTATGCCTGTAATCCTAGCTACTCAGAAGACTTAGATCTAAGGACCATGGTTCAAAGCCAGCCTGGGTGGGAAAGTCTGTGACACTCTTATCTGCTGTTAAATACTTATAGAGCTGAAAGTAGAACTGTGAGTCAAATGGCAGCACACTGGCCTTGAGCAAAAAAGCTTAGGGATAGTGTCCGGGCCCTGAGTTCAAGCCCCAGGACTAGCACAAGAAAAACAAAAACAACACCTGACTGTTCTGGGGGTCTATGTAGGGATCTACATAGATTTTGAAAAAGATGAGGAAAGCAATATGGGACAGAAGTAAGATAACAGCAAAAGGAAACTGCTTATATGCAGAACCTCAGTCACGCATGTAAATATGTTGAATATAATGGGAACCAGGTTTTCATTATCTGAGAGGGAGAATATAAATAGGGATAGAAACCTGGAATGAGTCCTATGATTAAAATGAATCCTGTTGGGGCTGGGAAGGTGGCTCAGTCGCAGAGTGCTTGCCTTGCATGCCTGAGGCCCTGGGTTCGATTCCTCAGCACCACATTAGCAAAAAAGAAAAAGGCTGGAAGTGGCGCTGTGGCTCAAGTGGTAGAGTGCTAGCCTTGAGCTGAAGAGCTGAGGGACAGCACCTAGGCCCAGAGTTCAGGCCCCACGACCGGACCCCCCCCAAAAAAATGAATCCTGTATTGGGTTGGAATTATTAGTATTGGTGTGAATTTAGGTTTCCAATATATGAAGATAAAAAATATAAGCATAATCACACACACAAACACAATAATTCTCTAGCTCTGTCTATTGAGACAACTTAGGAACAATCCTAATAGAAATGGTCACATCTTGTACTCAGATCTTGTGTGTGTGTGTGAGTGTTGGTCCTGGGGCTTGGAGCTTGAACATAGTGTTATCCCTGAGCTTTTCACTCAAAGCTAGTGCTCTACCACTTGAGCCACAGTTCCACTTCGGCTTTTTTGGTAATTAATTGGAGATTAGAGTACTTAATTGGAGATTAGAGCCAGTGCACAGCATCAGATTTTTCTTTTTAAATACCCTTTACTATTAAAAGAAACTAAAAGAAAGGTGCTGGTGGCTCTGGTGGCTCATGCCTATAATCCTAGCTACTTAGAAGGCTGAGATATGAGGATCCTGGTTCAAAACCAGCCCAAACAGTAAAGTCTGTGATACTCTAATCTCTAGTTAACTACCAAAAAAGCCAAAATGTCTCAATGGTAGAGCACTAGCTTTGAGCAAAAAAGCTCAGGGATAGTAGTCAGGACCTGAGCTTTAGTCCCAAGAGTTCAAGCCCTATGACTGACAAAAACAAACAAACAAAAAACAACTCTCATAAGCTAGGTGCAATTGTCTTAATGTTAGCTACTCCAGGAGGCTGAGATCTGAGGATCTTAGTTCAAAACCAGCATAAGCAGGAAAGCCTGTGAGACTTTTATTTCCAATTAATCACCAAAAAGCTAGAAATGGAGCTATAGCTTTGAGCTAGCCTTGAGCAAAAAAAGCTCAGGGACAGCACCTAGGCCCCTGAGTTGAAGTCCCAGGACTGTCGCACGTGCGCGCGCGCACACACACACATACGTAAAGATCTTCAATCCTCATAAGTTCCTAGAAGCTCATATTAAAATAATAACTTTAAAGTATGATTACTGGAAATTTAGAATGAGTACTTGTATCTTGCATGAGAAGATTTCAGGCAAGGCAGTAATGTAAAAGTGATAAGAAAGCCAGGTGCTGGTGGCATTATGCCTGGTGTAGTTGTTGCTGTTCAGGAGGCTGAGATCTGAAAATCCTGGTTCAAAACCAGCTTAGGCTGACAAATCTGAGCTTATTTGTCTTCAGTTAACCACCAAAAAAGCTGCAAAGTGGAGTTGTGGCTCAAGTGGTTGAGCACCAATCTTGAAGAAAAAAGCCAAGCAAAAACATGAGGCCCCAAGTTGAATCTTCAGTGCCAGCAAACAAAGTAATAGGAAAGTTTATTAGGAAAGAAGTGTGGAAGAGAAAGCGATTCCACAGCATGTGGCTTAGTTGGAAGATAGCTTGTTAGGCCATTTTTTAATCTATCTTTTTCTCTATAGTAAAAAAATAAAAATTAAAAAAAATTTAAAAATAGAATGACAGTAGATAAAATAGGCTCTGTTGGGAGGTGGATACCTTCTGGAAGGGCAGTGTGAATGAGGATGAATATGATCAAGTGTTTCATGTATGTATATGAAAGTAGAACATTAAAGCCAGTTGAAATTGTTTTAAGAGGAGGAGGATAGGGAGAATTTTAGAGGAGAGGTACATTACATGCAAGTATGGAAATGTCACAATGAAACTAATTGAACAACTAATATATGTTATTTGTTTGTTTATGTTGGTTCTGACTCTCACTGTCCCTGAGCCTCTTTGTGTTCAAGGTTAGTATTCCACCACTTGAGCCACTTGGCTCTACCACTTTGCTTTTTCTAAGTAGTTTATTGGAGATAAGAATCTCCTGTCATGGACTTTTCTGCCAGGTCTGGCTTCCCACTATGCTTCTCAGCTGTCAGAATCCTGAGTAGCTAGGATTACAGGGATGAGACACTGGTTGGTGCCTGACTTTAAAATGATAATCTTTTTCTTTTGCTTAAAATTAACACATGCTGGGCACCAGTGGTTCAAGCCTGTAATCCTAGCTACTCAGGACGCTGAGATCTGAGAATGGTGCCCTGTCAGGACAGTCTGTAATATTCTTGTTTCCAATTAATCACTAGAAAAAAAAAAACGGAAGTGGTGCTGTGGCTCAAAGTGATAGAACTCTAGCCTTGAGTGGAAAAAGCTCAAAGACAGTGCTCAGGCCCTGAATTCAAGCCCCCTGATCAACAACAACAAAATTACCATTATAATTGCCTTTGAAGTTCCCTTGAGTGTCTCCATATACTTCCTTCCACCTTAACAACCTCTATCCTGAATTTTTCCATCTTTCCTTTTTTTTTTTGAGGATTGAATCCCAGGCATGTGAGCCAACTGCTCCATTACAGAACTACATCCTTAGTCCCACTGTCCTAAGTTTTTTTTTGTTTTTGTTTTTTTTCTCGGTCAAGGGGCTTGGATTCTGGGCCTGGGTGCTGTCCCTGTGCTCTTCAGCTCAAGGCGAGCGCTCTACCGCTTGAACCACAGTGTCACTTCTGTTTTTCTAGGGGTTTATTGGCGATAAGAGTCTCACGGACTTTCCTGCCCAGGCTGCCTTTGAACCATGATCCTCAGATCTCAGCCTCCTGAGTAGCTAGGATTACAGGCGTGAGCCACCAGTGCCCAGCTAAATTTTTTTTTTTTTTTTGGTCAGTCGTGGGGCCTGAACTCGGGGCCTGGGCTCTGTCCCTAAACTCTTCAGCGCAAGGCTAGTTAGTGCTCTACCACTTCAGCCACAGCTCCACTTCTGTCTTTTTCTGCTTATGTGGTGCTGAGGAATGGAACCCAGGGCCTCATGCATGCAAGGCAAGCACTCTACCACCGAGCCACCTTCCCAGCCCTGTCCTAAATTTTTAGTCTAGTATTTCTATACCTTTTTAAATATAGTTTGGTCACATTTGACTATACCCTTGCCACCTTCCCAGCCCTGTCCTAAATTTTTAGTCTAGTATTTCTATACCTTTTTAAATATAGTTTGGTCACATTTGAATATACCCTTTCTTTTTTTTTTGGGGGGGGGGGTCCAGTCGTGGGGCCTGAACTCTGGGCCTGGGCGCTGTCCCTCAGCTCTTCAGCTCAAGGCTAGTGCTCTACCGCTTGAGCCACAGTGCCACTTGCGGCTTTTTTCTTTTTGCTTATGTGGTGCTGAGGAATCGAACCCAGGGCCTCAGGCATGCAAGGCAAGCGCTCTACCACTGAGCCACCTTCCCAGCCCCTTAAATATACCCTTTCATGTTTGATAAATTCCTTAAGCCAAAAAATTTGCCTTTCTCTTTTGTACCCTTTTTTTTTTTTTTTTTTTGGTCAGTCGTGGGGCTTGAAATTGGCCCAGGCACTGTTCCTGAGTTCTTTTTGCTCAAGGCTAGTGCTCTGCCACTTTGAGCCACAACTCCACTTTAGGTTTTTTTTGTTTATTGGGGGGGTCGGTCATTGAACTGGCCTGGGCGCTGTCACTCAGCTTTTCAGTTCAAGGCTAGAGCTCTACCACTTTGAACCACAGTGCCACTTCCAGTTTTCTGGTGGTTTATTGGAGATAAGAGTCTCATGAACTTTCCTGCCTGGGCTGGCTTCAAACCACAATCCTCAGATTGTAGCTGGGATTGCAGGGTGTGATCCACTAGCTCCTGGCTTCCTTTGTAACTTTATTAGTTGATATTAGAGTAAAATATTAATAATAGGTACTTGAGAGAACTTGACAAGAAAAGATTCTGTGGTCATTAAATTGAGAAAGATAATCTATTTTGGAAGTTTATAATGAGCTTTAAATCTTTATCTGATATTAGCTACTTTTGGACTCTAGGAAAGGTAAGTCATCTTTATTTACAGAAGGTATCATTGATGTGGGCTTAATTCTGATGTCTTAAACTTTACATATTTAGCCCATCACATGTTAAATAAAGGTTTTTATAACATTAAATTTATGCTGTGGAAAGATAACACATCTGTACCTTGCTTTTTAAATTTTTAGTTCTGATAATGGGAGTAAATCTGATGGCAAATTCTAATTTGGTCTATCAAATGGAATGCTGTATGCTACCACAAATTTCAAAGTATAACTTTTTATGTACTTTATATTATTATCATTAAAAAATATTTAAATTGTAACAGAAATCAGCCAGACTATTATGAAGTGGTTTCTCAGCCCATTGACTTGATGAAAATTCAACAGAAACTAAAAATGGAAGAGTATGATGATGTTAATCTGCTGACTGCTGACTTCCAGCTGCTTTTTAACAATGCAAAGGCTTATTATAAGGTAAGAATACATCACAAATGGAAGGTATCCACCTTGATCATTGTTTAACTTTTTAATAGTAGTGATTAGTAGTGATTTCTCTTTGAATTTGTCATTTCTACTCCCTATGTTGGAGCTTGAATTCAGGGCTTTGAGCTTGGATTCTCTTGCTCATAGTTAATGGTTTAGCATTTGAGTCAATACTCCAGTTCCAATTTTTTGCTGATTAGTTGGAGATTTTTCTGCTCTGGATGCTTTGAACCACGATCTTCATATCTCAGTCTCCTGAGTAGAGTAGTTAGCATTATAGGTGTGAGCTACTGGCACCCAACTTTTAATTTTTTTGTAATGGGGCTTGAAATTTGAGCTTCTTGCTCTTGCTCAGCTTTCTTCCTCACTATTTGTCTATCTTATGTCTTTTTTTCTTGAGTGCTAGGGATTGAATCGAGGGCCTCAAGCACTAAGCATACATTATACCACTGAGCTAAACCCCCACCTCTATTTTATGGTATCTTTATTGATGAACAGACATTTTTTTATTTTTATGTGGTATTGGGAGCTAGATTTTTTTCCAAAAGGTATGGTAGGAACCATCCTCTACTTTTGTCTGCAGTATCAGTACTAGCTTCATTTCTGTGTCTTTATGGAGCTGCTTTTGTTCCTCAGACTAGTTTATTACTGTGGCTTCAAAATTCTTTTTTTTGGTCAGTAGTAGGGCTTGTACTCTGGGCCTGGGTGCTGTCCCTGAGCTCTTCTGCTCAAGGCAAGTGCTTTACCACTTGAGCCACAGCACCACTTTTGGTTTTCTGGTGGTCAGTTGGAGATAAGAGTCTCATGAACTTTCCTGCCCAGGCTCTTTGATCTGCGATACTTAGATCTCAGCCTCCTGAGTAGCTAGGATTACAGTCATGAGCCACCGGGCACCTGGACAATTCTTTATCTGATAAAGAAAACATCTTAACTAGACTCTACCCTTTGCCTTTTTCTGTACTGGGCTGGGGAACCTTTTTTCTGCAAGGACCATTTGGGGTTTATAACATCATTCACAAGCCATACAAAGTTTTCAATACAGGCAGATGGCCTTGGGCAGTCCAAGAAAAACACACAAAACATGTCTGCTCCATCATGAACCAAAAGATTTCTCAGGACTTAACTCAGGCTAGAAGTTCCTGCTCCTGCCTTGAACATTTTACAATTAATATATTAAGTCAATACGTTTAAAAAAAAATGTTGACATTGCCTTGTCTCTATTGAACATATTAGGAAGAATTGACATAATACTGATGTGAACTATTCCAATCTGTGAATTTAGTATATCTTCAATTATTTTCTTAATGTACTATTGTAAAGTGTTAAACATTTCTTTTCAAAGACAATATGAATATGTCATTAGATTTACTTTTAAGATTTATCTATCTTAAGATATATTTTTGAATGACATAGAATTCACATACATTCTTAAAATACAGAACTAAGATCTATTTAGTTATTTACAAAATTGTGTATCCATTACCACTATCTTAACTCTAGAATGTTTTCATTAACCCCCAAAGAAAAATCATTCTTAGTAGGAGGCATTTCCTATTCCCCCCTCTACTCTTTGGCAGCCACTATCTACTTTCTGTGTGGATTTTCCTGTTAGGATATTGCAAGATCATTCACGTTTTGATATGTATCAGTACCTCATTCTTTTTATGACTGAATATTACTGTATTGTATGGATGTCAACATGTTTATTCTCTAGTTATTAGACATCTGAACCTCACTTTTGCCTTTCATAAATAATGCTACTATGAATTTTACAAATTTTACAAAAATGTCATTTGTTAGATAAAAAGCTATGCATGTCTTCATTAGGTCATATTCTCTGCCTGTTAATACCATTGTTAAATCTTTTCTATCCTTACTGATGTACCCATTTCTATCCAATTACTGGATGGAATGAAGTATATTAAAATCTCTTATGTCCGATATATATTTTTCGTTGTTGTTGGTCATGGGGCTTGACCTCTGGGCCTTGGTGCTGTCCCTCAGCTCTTCAGCTCAAGGCTAGCTAGCACTCTACCACTTGAGCCATAATGCCACTACCGGTTTTCTGGTGGTTTATTGGAGATAAGAGTCTCACTTGCCCAGACTTTTCCTGGCTTTGAACTATGATCCTCAGATCTCAGCCTCTTGAATAGTTAGGATTACAGGTGTGTCCTTTATATATTTTGAAACTATGCAAATAGGAACAAACTTGCTTTACATTGTTATATTGACCTAAAACTTAGACTTTTTTTTAACCATTGTGATATTCCCTTACATTGCTAGTAATGCCTTTTATTTGAAGTCTAGTTAATCTGATACTGACATAGTTATATCAGCTTTAAGTTAGTGTTTATTAGGTTTTTCTATTATACTTGGAACTTGTCATATTCTTTGAATGCTGATGTGTATCTTACAAACAGTATATGGAAATTTCTTTTAATGAAAAATACTTCCATTTTTTAAAATATGTTTTATCCTTTAAATTGGCTTTCATAATACATTAGTAATCTTTTTTAATTTTTATTTTTTAATTGTTCTTATAAAAGTAGTATACAGAGGGATTATGTAAAATAATCATTTTTCATTTAGCAAATCTCTTATCTTCAACTTCGTCCTCCTGTAATTGAATAGGACATAAATAATTTGATTTTAGAATGCTTTTAAAACATTCAGTTTAATGTTGTTTTTTTCTCTCTGTGTGTGAATATTTCAAGAAGCTGAAATGTGATGGGAAAAAAGAAATATGAAAATCTGAAACCTCATATGAATACATGAGTACACTTAACTATAGTGGTGGAATCAAACCTAAAGGGAATTATTTCTAGAGTGCTTATGAAATCTATTTCATTCATTCATTTCCAGCTCTGAATGAATTGGTTTCATTCATTTGTTTCATTAGATCCAGTTGGATCTGCAACTAGTGATTTAACTACTTGAGGGCCAGAATGAAAGTTTTAGCTGTTTCTTGTGCATCACGTGCTAAACACAGGCATAGATCTGTGCATCAGGATTAGCCAGTCCTGCCTTTTCTCTGTACAGTCTTTAATCCAATAATGGTTGTCAGTTGTTTAGTGTTGGGAGCAAGGGATAAAAAGGAAAGTGATATTTCAGGCCATGGAAGTGCTATGAAATTCAAAGTTTAGGGTCCTATGAGGAGGCTACATTGGAACCCATGCATGCACATTGCTTATGAGTCACCTCTGTCTGCTTTTGTGCTACAAGGAGAGTTGAATAGCTATAACAGCTACCATTTGTACTACAAGACCTAAAACATTGGCTCTCAGACCCTGAAAAGAAAAGTGTTAAGGCCACTCACATCTGTAATCCTCAGGAAACTGACATCTGACAATCACAGTTCAAAGCCAGCCTGAGCAGAAAGATGAGTCTCAGGGACTCTTATTTCCAATTAACCAGCTTGAAGTGGAGGTGTGGCTCAAGTAGTAGATTGCCAACCTTTAGGAAAAAGTAAACAATAGTAGCAGTAGACACTATGTTGAAAATGAACTACTCAACTTGTGGGTGGAGACAGGAAGGAAAACCTGGGAGAGTGAGGGGAAGGGGTGACATTGTCCATAAAGAAATATATTCTTTACCTAACATACATAACTGTAACCCCTCTATATATCACCTCTATAATAACAATAAAAATTAAAAAAATATGCAGTTTAGCCAAGTGTTGGTGGCTCATGCCTATAATCCTAGCTACTCAGGAGGCTGAGGTCCAAGATTTGCTGTTTCTGTGGGCAGGAAAGTCCATATAACACTCTAATCTCTAGGAAAACTACTCAGAAAAGGCAGAAGTGGTACTGTGGCTCAAGTGGTAGAAAGCTAGCCTTGAGCACAAGCTCAGGGACAGCATCCAGGCCCTGAGTTCAAGCCCCAGGACCATCAAAAACAACAACAGAAAAAAACAAAACAAAAACATATAGTTTGTTGGGTGCCATTTGCTACTCAGGAGACTTAAGATAGGAGGATCAAAGTTCTTAGCCAACCCCAGCAGGAAACTCCATAAGACTCTTATCTCCAATTAACAACCCAAAAACTGGAAATGGCCTATGGCTAAAGCGATAGAACAGTAGCCTTGAGTGAAAATACTAAGGGGCATCACTTAGGCCCAGAGTTCAATTCCAAGTATCACCAAAAAAAGAAAAAAAAATTACCATGCCCTCCCTCCCTCCCTCCCTTCCTCCCTCCCTCCTTTCTTTCCTTTTCTTTTCTTTCCTCTTCTTTTCATTTTGGTCGGTCATGGGGCTTGAACTCTGGGCTTGGGCTCTATCCCTGTGCTCTTCAGCTCAAGGCGAGCGCTCTACAGGCTTGAGCCACAGCACCACTTCCGGTTTTCTAGTGGTTTTTATTGGAGATAAGAGTTTCATGGACTTACCTGCCTGGGCTGGCTTTGAACCAAACCACACCGCAATCCTTAGATCTCAGCCTCCTGAGTAGCTAGGATTACAGACGTGAGCCGCTGCTTAAGAGGAAATAAACCTCATTCATCTTCTCATCATAATCATTTTACAGTTTATAGATAACCACTTTTTCAAAATGGTGCCTTAAAAAAAAAGTACCAATTTCTAATTCGCCACACCAGCAGAGCCAAAGGCAGATACAACATCCATTTATCTTAAAAGCTTCGGAGCTCACACCTGTAATCCTAGCTACTCAGGAGGCTGAGATCTGAGGATCTCAGTTCAAAGCTAGCCTGGGCAGGAAAGGCCATGAGACTCTTATCTCCAATAAACCACTCAGAAAACCAGAAGTGGTGCTGTGGCTCAAGTGGTAGGGTACTCGCCTTGAGCTGAAGAGCTGAGGGATAGCACCCAGTCCCAGAGTTCAAGCCCCACGGCAGACCAAAAAAAAAAAAAAAAGCTTTGGAGAAGTTAGGAATAGAAGGAACATTCCTTAATAAAGGCTGTATATGACAGAGCAACAGCCAACATCATACTGAATGGGAAAAAACTAAAACCATTTCCCCAAAAATCAGGAACATGGCAAGGATGTCCACTCTCTCCATTCCTCTTCTATATAGTTCTGGAATTCCTAGCCAGTGCAACAAGGCAAGAAAAGGACATAAAAGAGATTCACATAGGGAAAAAAGAAATCAAACTCCCTATTTGCAGATGACATGATCTTACACTTAAAGGACCAAAAAACTCCCATCTCCAAGCTCCTAGAGCTGATCAATCATTCTGGCAAAGTAGCAGGATACAAAATTAACCCATAAAAATCAATAGTTTTTTCTGTACACCAACAATGTACAAGCAAAAAGGGAAATCATGAAAACAATTCCATTTGTAATAGTCTCAAAAAAAAAAACAAAACACCTAGGAATTAACCTAGTCAAATACAGGAAAGTTTTTTTTAGCAAAAATTATAAAAATCTGAAGAAAGAAATCAAAGAGGACCCCAAGAAATGGAAAGATTTTCCATGTTCATAGATAGGTAGAATCAATATTGTGAAAATGGCCGTACTGCCAGAAGTGATATGCAATGCAATCCCCATCAAAATCCCAGTGATGTTCTTTACTGAGATAGAGACAGCCATCCAAAAATTCATCTGAAACAACAAAAGACCTAGAATAGCCAGAGCAATACTAGGCAAGGAAAAAAAAGCAATGTGGGTAGTATCACAATACTGGATCTCAAACTCTTACTGTAGAGCCATAATAACGAAAACAGCTTGGTATTGGCACATAGACCTGTAGACCAATGGAATAGATTAGAAGACCCAAAAATAAAACCATATACTTAATTATCTGATATTTGATAAGGGATTCAAAGGCATACAGTGGGGGGAAAATAGCCTTTTCAATAGTTGGTGTTGGGAAAACTGGACATCCATGTGCAGAAAACTAAAAGTGAATCCCTGTTTGTTTTTTTTGTTTTTGTTTTTATTTTTTTTTGGGTCCGGTCGTGGGGCCTGAACTTGGCCTGGGCGCTGTCCCTCAGCTCTTCAGCTCAAGGCTAGCGCTCTACCACTTGAGCCACAGCGCCACTTCCGGCTTTTTTCTTTTTGCTTATGTGGTGCTGAGGAATCAAACCCAGGGCCTCATGCATACAAGGCAAGCGCTCTACCACTGAGCCACCTTCCCAGCCCCAGTCCCTTTTTGTTATCATGCACTAATATCAATTTAAAGTGGATCAAAGACTTCTGTGTTAGACTTGAAACTTTGAACTACTGCATAAGAGAGTAGGAGGAACATTAGAACTTACTAGGTATAGATAGAAACTTCCTGAAGAGTCCCAGGAGCACAACAAATAGGAAAGAGACTTGACACGTGGGACTACATGAAAATAAAAATTTTCTGCACAGCTAAGCACATAGTACTAACCTAGAAAGGCAGTCAAGCAACTGGGAAATTATCTTTACCAACAGTATATCAGACAAAGGCCTTATATCCAATACAAGGAGTTTAAGAAACTAGCTTCTCCTAAACCTAATAAGCCAATCACTAAATGGGCAAGGAAGCTAAGGAGAGACTTCTCAAAAGAAGAGGTAAGAATGGCAAGAAAAAATACATAAGGAAAAGAAATGCATATGCCATAAAAGAAATGCAAGTCAAAACAACTCTTGAGATTCTCACCCCAGTTAGATTGGCCAACATTGTGAAGGCTGACAACAAATGTTGGTAGGGATGCAGGGAAAAAGGAATCCTATTGCATTGTTGGTGGGAATATAAACTAGTACAGCCACTCTGGATAGCAGTCTGGAGGTTCCTAAAAAAAGCTAAACCTAGATCTTCCCAGCCATACCACTCCTGAGCATCTACCCTGACATCATGAGCCAGGCTATGATAAAGACACCTGAACATCCATGTTCATTGCAGCACTATTCATAGTAGCTAAGATTTGAAAACAGCCCAGGTACACCACAATAGACGAGGCATCCAAAACGATGTGGTACCTATATACAATGGAATTTTACACAGGCATAGCAATAAAATAATGTCATTTGCGAGGAAATGAATGGAACTAGAACAAATTATGTTAAGTGAGGTAAGCCAAGCTTACCAAGACAATGCATGTTCTCTCTAGTATGCTGAATGAGATCTAAAATACACAGGATATGATAAATTATACAGGAGTCTAGATATACACAGTGAGACTCAAAAGAGGGTACTGTAATGCCTAAGTGCATCTTCATATTTATATAAAATAATAAACATACTGAAATGAACTCCAAAATATGGAAATGATTTTTTCTTAGTTTTTATTTTTTGATGATTCTGTCTTCTTTACCTTACGTATGATGTATTCATGTATATATTTTCAGGAGGGTGGCGGGGAGGGCACAGAACTCAAGGGAAAAAGGTTGAAAAAGTACAGTAGTGGAGCTCACTGGACATTGATAGAAGTATACAACTCGTGAGTGGAGAAGGAAGGAAGAAACTGGGAGAGTGAGGGAACAGAAGATACTGTAGGAAAGGAAATATGCTTATTACCTGACTCAGGTAATTGTAATCCCCTCTGTATAACCCCTCTATAATAACAATAAAGTAAATTAATTAAAAATACCAATTTCTAATGGAACATATTTTAGCTTTATTTGCTTATTTATTTAGCTAGTCCAGGGACACTGTCCCTGACCTTTTTTTGATCAAGGTTAGCACTATCACTTGAGCCACAGCACCACTTCGGGCTTTTTCTGTT
This sequence comes from Dipodomys spectabilis, assembly GCF_019054845.1. Lineage (NCBI taxonomy): Eukaryota > Metazoa > Chordata > Mammalia > Rodentia > Heteromyidae > Dipodomys > Dipodomys spectabilis. Next base: position 6,269,967 of record NW_024870731.1, read on the forward strand.
TATGTGGTACTGAGGAATTGAACCCAGGGCTTCATGCATGCTAGGCAAGCACTCTGCTACATTCCTAGCCCTGCTTATTTATTTATTTTTTAATTTTAATTTTTACTTTTTGTGAACATACTGTACAGAGGGGTTACAATTATATGGGCAAGATAATGAGTACATTTCTTATCAAGAATTGCAGCCCTGCTTATTTAATTTTGTGCGGATCCTGGGTTTTGAACTCAGGGTCTGGGCATGGTCCCTAAGCTCTTTTTGTTAAGAGTAACTCTCCCTGTAATCCTAGCTATTCAGGAGGCTGAGATGTGAGGATTGCGGTTCAAAGCCAGCCTGGGCAGGACAGTCCATGAGACTCTTATCTTCAATAAACCACTAGAAAACCGGAAGTGGCACTGTAGCTCAAGTGGAAGAGCGCTCACCTTGAGCTGAAGAGCGCAGGGACAGCGCCCAAGCCCAGAGTTCAAGCCCCATGACCGACCCCACTACCCCCGTCCCCCAAAACAAACCAAAATAACTGTCTACCACTTTTGCCACAGCTCTGCTTCAGGCTTTTTGCCAGCTAACTGGAGATGATTCTTGTGTATTTGGCCTGCCCGGGCTGGCTTCAGACCATGTTCCTCGGTTCTCAGCTTCCTGAGTAGTTAGGATTACAGGTGTGAGCCACCTACACTAGGCTTACGATTTAACTTTATTGATTTGCAATAAAATACTAAAATGATTTTTCCCCCTTTTTCTCTTTACTAATATTCAGCCAGATTCTCCTGAATATAAAGCTGCTTGCAAACTCTGGGATTTGTATCTTCGAACAAGAAATGAATTTGTTCAGAAAGGAGAAGCAGATGATGAAGATGATGATGATGATGGGCAAGATAATCGAGGCACAGTGACTGAAGGAGTAAGTTTGAAGCTCAAACCAGTGATGGATTGGCTATGATAGTGATTAGGAACACTGCCTATGATTCCCTCTCAGTTGTTATGCAGAGCTATGTTTTCTCTGCTGTTGTATTGGTAACTGGGTGGGTTAAATGGACATGTAGAGAGCCTGACTCTCAGTGATCTTGGGCAGTGTGTGCCATACAGGTTTTTAGTAGAATCATCTTAAGCAGATTTTTGTTGTTGTTGTTGTTGTTGTTTGGTCAGTTGTGAGGCTTGAACTCAGGGCTTGGATACTATCCCTGAAACTCTGTGCTCAAGGCTAGTGCTCTACCACTTGAGCCACAGCGCTGCTTCCATTTTTGAGTGGCTAATTGAAGATAGTCTCACAGGGACTTTTCTGCCCCAGCTGGCTTCGAACCGTGATCCTCAGAGCTCAGTCTCCTGAGTATAGCTAGGATTACTGGCGTGAGCCACCAGCACCTGGCACCTTAACAGTATTTTTAAATTTTAAGACTAATCCTGGGATGGGAAGGTGGCTCGGTGGTAGAGTGCTTGCCTTGCATGCATGAGGCCCTGGGTTTGATTCCTCAGTACCACATAATCAGAAAACACTGGAAGTGGCACTGTGGCTCAAGTGGTAGAGTGCTCACCTTGAGGTGAAGAGCTAGGGACAGTGCCCAGGCCCAGAGTTCAAGCCCCATGACCAACAAAAAAAGACTAATCCTAGGACATGCTAGAAGTGTTCCTTCCTCTGAAATGTTGTAGTCATTTTTACCTCTCCTTAGAATGTGACTCCTTTGGCTTTTCCTATGACTGACTTTTTAAATCATTCCAACTGTGAAAATCATGTCAATTGAAAGGGGACTTTACTGATTACCCTGTTTCAAATGGTCTCCATTTCTCCCTTTTTACTCTTATATTGCCTCATTATCACATTATTCTGTTCTGTAGTTCTCAGTTTTTAATCGCCATATGTGAAATAACTTACTAGTTTACATGTTTATTTTCTGTCATCTCAAAAATATCGTGATAGTTACTCAAATGCACCTTGTAGGTATATGCCTGTAATTCCAGTGCTTAGGAGGTAGAGAAAGAAGAATCATGAATTTCAGTTAGCCTGAGCTATGTGGTGAGACCCTGTCTCATAAAAGGACACAAATATTTCTCCATCTATCTTTGGTGTCTAGGTTATGCTTTATGTAGGTAGGGGTAAATATTTTCAGAAAGAAAAAATGTTTAGGAATCAAAAAAAAAAAGCCAGGCACTGGTGGCTCATGCCTGTAATCCTAGCTACTCAGGATGCTGATATCTGAGGATTTCAGTTCAAAGCCAGCCCAGGCAGAAAAGTCTGTAAGACTCTTATCTCTAGTTTACCACCAGAAAACTGGAAAGTAGCACTGTGGCTCAAGTGGTAGAGAGCTGACCTTGAGCTGAAGAGCTCAGGGACAGTGCCCAGGCCCAGAGTTCAAGCCCTACAACGGACAAAAAGAAAAGAAAAGAAAAATAGAATCACAATAGAATCTCTTCAGCAGATAAATGATAAACACAATACACGACATTTTACTTTCTCCAAAAAATTACCTAGATAGGCCTGTTTTGGAACTCCAGCACCAAAAGAAATATTAAGTGGATAAATTTCTCAAACTTCTTGGGGGTCTCAAACTATAATTGTGGTACTTTTTTAATTTCTTTGAAGAAATTAAGTGATTAGAACTAGTTAGATGACAACAAACAATAGGTATTTCCTGGAATTTTACTCTTAGTTATGAACATTGCCTGGTTAGGCAGACCTTACTATAGTTAATAAAAATAATGATTAAAAACGCCTATATTTAGGACTTGTCTATATTTATTTTGTATTTTATTTGTATAATTGATGAGACATTCAGAGTATCTTAAACATTTACTAGCCCTCCAAGCATCTTCCTAGCCCAAAAGTTTTTGTAAAAGGCAAAGGAGTTTTCAAGCTTTTTTTTTTTTCTTTTCTTTTTTTGGTCAGTTGTGGGGCTTAAATTCTGGGTATGGACACTGTCCCTGAGCTTTTCAGCTTAAGGCTAGTACTCTACCACTTTGAGCCACAGCGCCACTTCTGGTTTTCTGGTGGTTAATGGGAGATAAGAGTCTCATGGACTTTTTTGCTGTGGCTGGCTTTGAGCTGTGATCCTCAGATCTCAGCCTCCTGAGTAGCTAGGATTACAGGCATGAGCTACTGGCACTTGACAAGCTTCTTATTTATGAGACAAGATTTGCTTTGTTGGAATGTGGATTGATTGTATAGATAGATTGTATTAAAATTGTTAAAACCTACTCTCTGGTTACCTGTAACATGTTTCTAAAGGAGCTAGTTGGTTTAAGAGGAAAGAACTATTACTGCAGAACATTGCTCTCTTCTCCCTCCCCCTCTTTTTTTATGCCAGTCTTGGAGCTTAAACTTGGTCTGGGTGCTGTCCTTGAGCTTTTTTACTTAAGGGTAGCACTCTACCACTTAAACCACTTGGGCTATATTGGTAATTAATTGGAGAATCTCATGATTTTTCTCCCCAGGCTGGCTTGGAACCATAATCCTCACATCTCAGCCTCCTCAGTAGCTGGGATTATAAGTGTGAGCCACTGGCAATACCAGTGCTTTTATAATTCAAAAGAACCAGGTATGGTGGTTCACATCATAATTCCAGCTACTTGGGAAATAGAAATGAGAAGATCCCTGTTCAATGCCAGTTTAGGCAAAAAAAATTAATGAGATTCCTTCTTAACAAATAATCCATGTATGGTACTGTATACCCATAGTCAAAACTGCTTAGGTATAGGTAGGAGGATAATAAATCTGAGGTAAGTTCTGGACAAAAATTTTGAGATGCTATCTGGAAAATAAAAGCAAAATGAGGTAGAACAAGGCTTTGAGATTGAATCTCAGTATAGGACCTTAAAGCACAGATAAATATCAAAGTTTTAATTTCATTTTCACACAACAGTCAGACACCGGTGGCTTATGCCTATAATCCTAACTACTCAAGTGGCTGAGATCTGAGGATTGTGGTTGGAAGCCAACCCAGACAGGAAAATCTGTGACACTAAACTCTAGTTAACCTCCAAAAAGCCAGAAGTGGAGCTGTGGCTCAAGTGGTAGAGTAGTAGTAGCCTTGAGCACAAACTGTAAGGAGAGGGTTCAGGCCCTAAGTTCAAGCCCCAGAACCAGCATGTGTGTTCCTGTGCGTGCACAAATGCGAGCGCACATACACACACAATAAATAAATAAATAAATAACATAGTTTGAATATGAAGTGCCATTCATTATAAACCTTGACAGTGATATCCCATTGCACACTAGAAACTTGCTTCAAATTTAGACTTTCTTGGCCAAGTACTCTGTTAGACTTAAACTAAGTGTAACTATGTGTAGCCCAGTCAGTTTGAAGAGCAGAAATGGTGTACATCTCTACTCAGTTTTGTTTGTTTTGTTTTGTTTTGTTTTGTGGTCTGGTCGTGGGGCCTGTACTCTGGGCCTGGGCGCTGTCCCTCAGCTCTTCAGCTCAAGGCTAGCGCTCTACCACTTGAGCCGCAGCACCACTTCTGGCTTTTTTCTTTTTGCTTATGTGGTGCTGAGGAATCGAATCCAGGGCCTTAGGCATGCAAGGCAAGCGCTCTACCACTGAGCCACCTTCCCAGCCCTTTCTTTCTTTTTTTTTTTTTTCTACTCAGTTTTGACTTAACTTGAATTCAGTTATTAGTCCTAGCAGAGCACTGATTACTAGTTTTTAAGCCCAACTCTGTTTGTAATTATTGTCTTACTAGAATACCATCATATCAGTATATGGAAATGACCAAGTATTATATGGCATGTTTTCTCTAACTCAGTTACTAATATCCTAAAAATGTATATAAACATTTTCATTATTTCACATGTGGTGCTTGAACTTTGTTTTTTTGTTTTTTTGTTTTTGCCAGTCATGGGGCCTGAACTCTGGGCCTGGGCACTGTCCCTCAGCTCTTCAGCTCAAGGCTAGCGCTCTACCACTTGAGCCACAGTGCCACTTCTAGCTTTTTCTGCTTATGTGGTGCTGAAGAATTGAAGCCAGGGCCTCATGCATGCAAAGCAAGCACTCTACCACTGAGCTACCTTCCCAGCCCTGAACTTTGTTTTTAAAATGTTTATTGTGGAATAGAGTTCAGTAAAGGATCTGATCCAAGTGGTTTAGTTACAGAAATAAAATAGAGAACATCACTAGTTTTCATATAAGCTATTTTAGGGATGCAATTCTATGTAAAGCATTAAAGCATGCTTTTTTGTTTGTTTTGGTAATACTGGGGTTTGAACTTAGGGCCTTTTGATTGGCAGTACATGTTCAACTGCTTAGCCTCATTTCTCAGCCCTTTATTTTGGTTTTTGCCTATGTGTACATGTGGGCCATAATCTGCCTATTTTAGGCTTTTGGTCATAGTTAGGATAACAAGATAACACCAGGTCAACTTCTCAGTTAAGTAAGGGGTCTTGTAAACTCTTCAGTCCAAGCTGATCTTGAACTGTAGTCTTTCTATCAGTCCTACAGGCATGAACCTCCAATGTTCAGCTAGCATTGGAGCTTTTCATGGTATTACTGAAAGTTAAATTTAATATTACTTAGAAGTTGGTCTTCTTCTCTCATAAAGTACTTTTTTCTCCCCTCCTTTTCCCTTGCCCTTATAAGTCTTCTCCAAGTTACCTGAAGGAGATCTTGGAGCAGCTTCTTGAAGCCATAGTTGTAGCCACAAATCCATCAGGACGGCTCATCAGTGAACTTTTTCAGAAACTGCCTTCTAAAGTGGTAAGTGATATGATTAAGTGATATGACTGGTTATTTTTCAGATAGACTTCTCCCCTGCCCTTTGGGTAGGCTCAATGCAGCTACTTTAGGCTTCCCATTGTTGCTGGAATCACAAGTAACTATAGCCAGCTTCCTTCCATGGAAATGGAGTTGAACTGAAAACCACAGTCCTTCAATCTAAATCTCATATGGGTTGGAATGCCAGACAGAGTTGAGGAGAGTTCTCTGGAATATTTTTGCTTGCATTAGTTACAATCTCAGTCCTCACGTTCTCAGCCTTCCAAATAGGTAGGATTACAGGCATGACACCTAGCCATTGTCACCTGGCTAGCTATTAGGTTTTTGTTGTTTTTTTAAATTTTACATTATTATAAATCTCCAAATCTGAATCTCCATACCCACTAGGTACCAAGTCCACTTCTTTCATCCCCAAGTTCCTAAACTATCATTCTACTTTTGCCATGATTTTTTTCTATTGTATATATTTTTAAATTATAACTTACTTAAATTCTATTCTAATTATATAGTTCCTTCTGCTTTCTTTGGACTTTGTTGAATATTTTCCAAATTTAAAGTATATATAATACAATAATCATTCATATAATAGGGTATTTTTTATGTGTTTCATGTTGTTTCACGATTTTAACTACTCTTTAAGTACTCCATATAAGAAAAGCCAAGGCGGGGGGAGGCTCGGAAGGGATGTGAAGGATAAACAAAGGAGGAGGCTGCAGTGCTTGATAAGAAATGTACGCATTATCCTGCCCATGTAATTGTAACCCCTCTGTACAGTATGTTCACAAAAAAAAAATAAAATAAAATTTAATTTAAAAAAAAAAAAGGAAAAGAAAAGCCAAGGTTGGAGATGTGGCCTTGTCTAACATACTGAAGGCTCTGAGTTCAGTGTCCATTGGAGAGCTGGGGGAACCAATTCTGTATTTGTCTTTATGATTACTTATCTTACCATAATATTTTTAGGAGTTATCTTTGTTATGAGGTCAGACTTCCTTCTTTTTGAGGATGAATGATATTCCACAGTGTCAATGTATCACATTTTGCTTAACTATTATGTCATATTTGGATTGTTTCCATGTTTAGATATTGTGAATAATGCTGTTCTAAATGTGGGTGCACACATCTCAAGATCCTACTTCTTTTACTTATTTACTTATTATATATACCAAAGTGGCATTGTCCTTATACACCAATTCTATGTTTAGTTTTCTGAAGACTTGTTATATTTTTTTGTCTTAAAATTTTAAGTCATACTATGAATAGTTTATTACATGAATACCTATGATAGCAATGATTATATATTGTATTGCTAATATGTTCTAACTGTTCTACACCAATCAAGATACCCTATTATTTTATTTATTTATTTTTTGTACAGTTTTTATCCCATTATTTTAAATAACTAGTTTTGTCAGTGACTCATACGAAAAGCTGCATGCCATTCATCAGTTGCAAGTACTTTTTTTTTAACAAAGTTAGAATCTTTGTCCTCAGGAAATTCAGTGGGTTAGGAAAGAAGTAGATACAGAAGTAAATGATCACAATGAGAGTTAAGTGCTATCCCAAGGAAATACTTCATAATGTACACTGTTTCTTAGATATTTAAAAATGCTGGAGCCATGGAAATTTTTGGTTGTTTCACAGGCTAGATGTGAGTTAGATCTGTAGCCATTTTAATTGTTCTTGGATGTGAAACAAGGCACAGTTTGACTTCCCTGAACTTCTTTAATCTGGGGAAAAAAACAAGTTTTGATTTTTTTTGTTAACATCAGGTATTTTCTCCAAAGAACAAAATTTGTAGAAGAGCTCCAGATAATAAATGTCTCCAGGGCTGGGAAGGTGGCTCAGTGGTAGAGCGCTTGCCTTGCATGCATGAGGCCCTGGATTTGATTCCTCAGCACCACATAAGCAAAAAGAAAAAAGCCAGAAGTGGCGCTGTGGCTCAAGTGGTAGAGCGCTAGCCTTGAGCTGAAGAGCTGAGGGACAGCGGCCAGGCCCAGAGTTCAGGCCCCACAACTGGACCAAAAAACAAAAAACAAAACAAAAAATAAATGTCTCTGAACCAATAATGGATGTCTCAGGGATATCCCTCAATATGTGCAGTTTGTTAGGATGAGCTAAGATGTGGTCAATCAGAAATTGCTTAGAGAAGTGTCTGATGGCATACACCTATAATCTCATCCACTCAGAAAGCTGAGGTAGGAGAAGGAGAAGTTGGAAGGGAACTTGGAGATCCCATCTCAAAGAAAGAAAGGGTAGAGGCCTGGGGACCATAGTTCGTGCCTATAATTCTAGCTACTTAGGATTGCAGTTTGATGCTAGCCTATACAAAAATTTAATGAGACTCTAATCTCAACAACTAAACTATGATGATATGTGCCTATAATCCCAGCTATGTAGAAGACTGTAAGTAGGAAAATCAGGCAGGCCCCAATCCAAAACTTAAGGCTATCCTAAAATCACAAGAGCAAAAGGGCTGGAGCTTGGCTCAAATGGTACAAGGCCTGAATTCATACCTCAATACTGCTTCCAATCCCACAAAAAATGCCTAAAGGCTTGGTTCAAAGGGTTCTCCCTGAGTTTAGTCCCCAGTAAGCTCCCCTCCCACCCCCACCTCACATAGGAGTTTTATTTTGGCTCAGTACCAGGGGCTTATGTCCATAGATCTCAGAAAGCTGAGATCTGATTACTATGGATCAAAGCCAGTCCAGGTAGAAAAGTTTGCAAGGCCCACCATCAATTAACCAGAAAAATGCCAAAGTATAGTTGTTCTTCAATTGGTAGAGTAACAGCCTTGGGCAAAACAAAGCTGGTCAAGAGTGAAAGGCCCTGAATTCAGACTCTGTTATTTACACCAAAAAAAAGTTTCATTTTGAAAGGCCTTGCCTTAACTGAATGACTAATGCAGTAAACATAACATTAACAAAATTTGAACCTGATTTTTGATGGATGCTTCTGAATGCTTGTAAATATACATTTATATTATTTAGGTTGCAAAATTACAAAGGCTTGTAACGGGTGTTACAAATAACTTTCTTTTTCTAAGCTGGGCACTGGTGACTCACATCTGTAATTCTAGTTACTCAGGAGGCTCAGATCTGAGGATCGAGGTTTGAAGCCAGCATAAGCACACAAATCTAAGAGACTCTTATCTCCATTTAAGCAACAAAAAGTCAGAAGTTGAGCTATGGCTCAAAATGACAGTCTTGAATGAAAAAGCCAAGCAATAGGTCATGGTTCTGAGTTTAAGACCAGAACCATCATTCCCTCTCCTTCCCTCCAAAAAAGTACTTCATTCTTTTTTCCATGAATAGATTGTCTTTGGCCCTTAAAATTTTTGCAATTCAAGCTGGGCACCTGTGGCTCATGCTTGTAATCCTAGCTACTCAGCAAGGCTGAGATCTGAGGATTGCAGTTCAAAGCTAGCCTGGGCGGGAAAAGTCAGTAAGACTTTTATCCCCAATTAAGCATAGAAAAAGCTGGAAGTGGTACTCTGGCTCAAATGATAGTGTACTAACCTTGAGCAAAAGGAGCTCGGAGACAGTTCTAAGTCCCAGAGTTCGAGCCATAGGACTAGCACCCAAAAAACATTTTTTAAGTGTAATTTTATTTAGAAATTTTTTAGCTTAACATTTTAAAAAGATACTGTGTTTAGTGGGGTTCATTCCTGTAATCCTAGCTACTTAGGAAATTAAGATGGATCATGGTTCGAAGCCAGGTAGGCAGGAAAAGCCATGACACTTTTATTTATTTTTATTTATTTATTTTTTGGGTCCGGTCATGGGCCTGAACTCTGGGCCTGGGCGCTGTCCCTCAGCTCTTCAGCTCAAGGCTAGCACTCTACCACTTGAGCCATAGCACCACTTCTGGCTTTTTTTTTTTTCTGGTTATGTGATGCTAAGGAATCGAACTCAGGGCCTCATGCATGCAAGGCAAGCGCTCTACCACTGAGCCACCTTCCCAGCCCCAACACTTTTATTTTTAATATTTTTATTAGCTTTAAGTTGTTGTACAAAGGAGTTTTCATTCACCGAAGCAGTTTATGAATACAGTGTGTCTTGATCACCTTTCATCACCCACATCTCTCAACCTATCCCTTTTCTTGCTTATCTTAATTTGAGATTATATATCGAATTTTTTGCAATTGAACAAAGCAGTTTATGTGTTCAGTATCTTGATCTGTGTCACCACTTCAACATCTTCACTACTTCAACATCTTCACCCCTCTTTGACCCACCCCTTCTCTTATATTTCTCAGTTCTCTGGTACATGCAGTGAATTCTTGCCTGCATTCTTCCCACTTTCCTTTTTCATTCTTCTACTCCCCTCCACTCTGCCCCACTCTCCCCTCTTGCAAGTACCCATTTTCTGGTACTTATTTTGTTGGACTTTGACTTAGTCTTTTTAAATTATTAAATTTAAATTATAATATTTAATTAATTAAATTATAATAGTTGCACTCTCATAGAGTCTTGTACACTTAATTAATTTGTAACCTCTTGTTTACCACCCAGTGTGATTACTTGTAGATTTATAGGCATATTCTAGCTACCATAAATGGGAAAAACATGTAATCTATGTTTCTCTGGGTCTAGCTTACATTCGCTTAATACAATTTTTTTTTCCAAGTCTTTCCATTTTCCATGAGACTCTTATCTTTAATTAACCACCAAAAAGCCAGAAATGGTAGCGTACCAGCCTTAAGCACAATAGATCAGGGATAGTGCCAGGCCCTGAGTTTAAGGCCCAGGACCAGGACTTATGTTATAGCAAATTGTTTGTATAATGATAACTATCAGATACCAAATATAAACTCCTGTAACCTGCTATTGAGCGTTTAATGAAGCTTCTTAAAATTATATTAATAGCCAAACATGGTAGTAGTAAATATTAGTGATCTAATCACTCTAGAAGCTAAGGCAGGTGGACAGAGAGTTTGAAGCCAGCATGGTCTACATAGTGAGACCCTGTGTAAAAATAATGATAAAAGTAGCTAGATGCCAATGTTTTATGCCTTTAATCCTACTTATTCAGGAGGCTAAGATCTGAGGATCAAAGTTTAAAGCCAGCTAGACAGGAAAGTCTTGGAGACTGATTGTCTATTAACTACCAAAAAAAGCCAGAAGTGGAGCTGTGACTCCAATGATAGAGCACTAGCCTTGAGAGGGGAAAAAAAAAAAAAAGCTCAAGCAAGCAGGTCCTGATTTTAAGCCCCAAAACAAACACACACACACACACACACACACACACACACACACACACACACACACACACACACACACACACACACACACACACACACACACACACACACACACACACACACACACACACACACACACACACACACACACACACATCATCTTTTACATAAAATGTAGCAATAGGCTATATAGCTTAGTCTTTAGACACACACACACACACAAATCATCTTTTACATAAAATGTAGCAATAGGCTATATAGCTTAGTCTTTAGCCATGCAATTCATAAGGCTGTTCATGCAGGTTGAAGAACGGATTGTTACTTCATTTGAATTCAATTGGGTAATTTAACTCATTGAGCATACCTGGTTTTTGTCTTCCAGCAATATCCAGACTATTATGCAATAATTAAGGAACCTATAGATCTCAAGACCATTGCCCAGAGGATACAGGTATGAAAGTAACCAATTGTAATTATATGTTTTAGAGCAGATTTGCCATAGACTTTCTAGGAGCTTTTACAAAGCAAAGAAACAGATGTTTCTGTTTAAGGGGTTTTGTTATCAGCAAATAATAAAAACAAGATCATTGCTAATTGTAGCTTTGGCTTGTGTCTTAGGACAAAAATTAGGACTTGAGGTTGAGCCTTTGCCTAATATGAGCATAATTTTAGGTGTTAGTCTTTGCCATGGGGGTCAGGTGAATAGTGGATTAATTGGATTAATTGTAGACATTTGTGACTATGAAAGGTATTTTGGCAATAAAAGCTTGTTTATTTTATCTACCTCCAAATAGCTTTAGGATATCTTAGAATAAGAGTTACAGCAGATTAATAGAGTATAAGGTCAATGAACATAAATACTTCTTTTCTGTCTTCCTCCTCATCACTATTTCTCCTCAGTAGTTATAACTAGCATTCATATACATTTACTATATATCTAGCACTGTTTTAAGTGCTTTGTGTATATTAACTAAGTCATTCTTACAACTCCATGGGCTAGATAAACCATTATGATTCTCATTTTACAGGTTAAAAAGCAAGGCTGGAGAAGTTAGCCTGCTCAAGAGCTAGAATTTGAAACTAGACAGTCTAGCTTCAGTGTTTATGCTCTTAACTCTTATCTATATTTACTGTCCCCATGGAATACTTAATAAATATTAACTGAGTAATGAGTGATTGTCATTTACAGCTTGATAATCAGGGTTAAAGGAAGGTATGCTGAGAAATCATGTGAGAGTAGTTTGTTTTAGGGAATACTGGAGTTTTGAACTCAAGGGCCTAGTGCTTATTAGGAATTTCTTGATGTAAAGCCCAATAACTAAAGTTTTTTAAAACTAAAAAGCTTTATCTCCTGCTTTATCTAAAGTTTGTTTTTTTTTTTAAACCTATAAAACATGCAGTGGCTCCTGCCTGTAATCTTAGCTACTCAGGAGGCTGATATTTGAGGATTACAGTTCAAAGCCAGCTCAATCAGACACGTCCATAAGACTCTTATCTCCAATTAACCACCTGAAAGGCCAGAAGTGGAACTGTGGCTCTAGTAGTGGAGTACTAGCCTTGAGCGGATAAAGCTCAGGGACAGCACCCAAGTCTTGAATTCAAGCCCAAGGACTTGGACAAAAATTTTTTCTGTTACTTTTTAGATAGAGTCTTGTGCATTTTGCCTGGGCCATTCACATTGTGATCCTCCTGGAGTTAAAGGTGTACACTATTTTGCCTGGCCATTTAGAAATGTAGTTTTTATGTTATAGTTCTTTTTCCCAGCTCTGTATATCACTGTCACTGGTCAGCTGCCCTGTTTGCTGAGTCATGGAGGTCTATGGTGATATATGTAAACCAGCTCATATAGCCCTATAGGATGAGACCCTAGTCAGTGTGTCACTCATCCTTGGGATAAGAAGGGTTTGTTGTGGCTGGGAAGGTGGCTCAGTGGTAGAGCGCTTGCCTTGCATGCATAAGGCCCTGGGTTCGATTCCTCAGCACCACATAAGCAGGAAAAGAAAAGCCAGAAGTGGTGCTGTGGCTCAAGTGGTAGAGTGCTAGTCTTGAGCTGAAGAGCTGAGGAACAGTGCCCAGGCCCAGAATTCAGGCCCCACAGCCGGACCAAAAAAAAAAAAAAGAACATTTATGGACTGGGAATGTGGCTCAGTGGTAGAGTGCTTGCCTTGCATGCATGAGGCCCTGGGTTCTATTCCTCAGCACCACATAAGCAAAAAGAAAAAAGCCAGAAGTGGCGCTGTGGCTCAAGTGGTAGAGCACTTCAGCCTTGAGCTGAAGAGCTGAGGGACAGCACCCAGGCCCAGAGTTCAGACCCCACAACCAGACCCAAAAAAAAAAGGATTTGTTACTTGCAGGAGATAAAGCAAAAAGGAAGACTTGATGTATTTATTAGTCTCATTGAGCAAGGAAACTGATTATATAGCGATTTGGCAAAAGGGAGCAACTTCCTTGGCATTGAAGTTTCTAACATCTATCTATGGAGATGATATCTTTATAATACTAAAAATTAGATTTTTTTTTTTTTTATCAGTAGTGGGGCTTGAACTTCTGGGCCTGGGTGCTGTCCCTGAGCTCTTCACCTGAAAGCAAGCACACTACCACTTGAGCCACAGTGCCACTTCTGATTTTCTGGTGTTTATTGGAGATAAAGAGTCTCATAGATTTTCCTTCCTGGGCTGTCTTTGAACCCTGATCCTCAGATCTCAGCTTCCTAAGTAACTAGGGTTGCCAGGATGAGCCACCAGTGCCTGGCTTAAAAAATCAGATTTTAAATGCCTCTAAGTCAGCTCTTATCTTCTCTCTCTTGCTTATCATCTTCTTTCTTTCAAAAGGCCTACAGTCACGTCACCTTCTTTTATTATTACCCTTATGTACTATTTTAATTTTTATTTTTTGTCGGTCGTCGGTCTGGGCCTGGGCACTCTCCCTCAGCTCTTTAGCTCAAGGCAAGCACTCTACCACTTGAGCCACAGTGCCACTTCTGGTGTTCTGGTGGTTTATTGTAGATAAGACTCACGGACTTTACTGCCTGGGCTGGCTTTGAACCACGATCCTCAGATCTCAGCCTCTCGAGTAGCTAGGATTACAGACATGAGCCACCAGCACCCAACTCTATTATCATTATTTTATGTACTAATTATTGGTATAATCTTTCCTGCTACACTGATGAGAGGCTGTCTAGTCCTTTCTACAACTTGCTTTTTGATCCTGGCTTTCTTCCTGCTATCCCACTGTTCAGAGACTTAACTCATTTCCTAATCCTTGAACCAAATAATCAACTCTGACTACCTTTGGCAAAAAGGGAATTTATGAAAAATATATTGACTATCTTATGGAATTGTTAAAGTAGATGACTGGGGAACTACCCTTCAGAAAATGGGCAGAACAGGGATATGCACAGAGTCTTTGTGCCATTTCTGTTACCACTGTCATTTTCCACTGTTGGTCTTAGATGCTTTCTAGTCCACTGTTAGAATACTCCTACTCTGCAGAAGTCAGGAATGAATTTCTGCCATTCTCTGGCCATTGCTTTAGTCTTTTCAGGCTAATGTGAACTAGCTGGCCCATGGGTATTTCTCTTTGCCATGCTGCCAGACTTCTGGTAAAGCAGTCGTCTTTTATTCTTATTACTCCTACCTTCCATCCATTCTGGATTCTCTCCAAATAAGATGAATGTTCTGATACCGGGTAGAAAATAACTTGCCTTGGGCTGGGATGTAGCTCAGTGGCAAAGCGCTTGCCTAGCAAGTGCAACGTCTTGGGTTCGATCCCCAGTACCAAAAAAGAAAAGACAAAAAAAATACAGTTAAAAATAAAAAAAGAAAAAAGAACTTGCCTGGTTTTTGGATTCTGCCTCTTTTGGCCTTGTATATACAGTTCTACCATTCACCATGCCCCAGGTTATTTTTTCTAGAACCTGTCCTGTTTTATTCTGTGTATTATCATTTGTCATGTATGCCTTTTACATAGCGTGTGTACCTCCTTACTTTCCCTTGTAAATTGAGGCCAACTATATGCGTGTCCTACAGTTATTTTTGACTGACTGAGGTTTGGAATGTCACAGCTCTGTGACATAGTAAGTACTCTTTGCTGGATTCATTTTATGTTTTACTTCAAATGGCCTGGAGGGAATTTTACATCATATTGAATGAATGATTTAATATGAATTAATGAATTAATGTGTGAAACATCTAAAATAGCACTTGGCACATAGTAACCACTGGGAACTAGTAATAATTTATAAAAGAGAAAATTAGGGCTGGGATGTAGCTCAGTGGCAAAAGTGCTTGCCTAGCAAATGCAACATCCTGGGTTCGATCCCCAGTACCAAAAAAGGAAAGACAAAAAAGAATAAAATAATAGAGAAAATTACTTCATACATTGTTCACATATGTATTTTCCAATGAAGTCTTACAATATGTTGATAATTTAAAACTATATGGATTTCTTTACTTTCTTTTTTTAAGTTCTATTTATTTAACTTTCATTAAGAGAAATTGCTCTATTTTATTGTTTACTATAGAATGGAAGCTACAAAAGTATTCACGCAATGGCCAAAGATATAGATCTCCTAGCAAAAAATGCCAAAACTTACAATGAGCCTGGTTCTCAAGTATTCAAGGTTAGTTTTTTGTTGTTATTTTCATTGATAAGAGTAGATACTTTAAGTTAGGATCAATAATTTTTATATAACAACTTCACTGAATTATAATTCACATATCATACATTTCATTCATTTAAAATGTAATCATTTTTAGCATATTCACAATGTTGTATGCCCATTACTCCAATCAGTTTCAGTCACTCTTCATTTTTCTCCAACTTCCCCACCCTTTAGACAGCCACTTTCTGTCTCTGTACATTTGTCCATTCTGGATATGTTATAAAAATGTCTAGTATATGGCATGGATACCTTTGTGACAAGATTTCTTCATTTAGCATAATGTTTTTAAGGTACATCCATATAGTACTTGTGTCAGTACTTCTTTTTTGTGTGTATGTGCCAGTCCTGGGGCTTGATCTCAAGGCTGGGTGCTGTCCCTAGGTTTTCTGCTCAAAGCTAGTGCTCTGCCACTTGCCAGAACTCCACTTCTGACTTTTTGGTGGTTAATTGGAGCTAAGAGTCTCACAGACTTTCTAGCCCAGGTTGGCTTTGAGCTGTCATCCCCAGATCTCAGCCTCCTGAGTAGCTAAGATTATAGGCATGAGCCACCAGCACTTGGTTAGTGCTTTTTTTTTTTTTGGTCAGTCGTGGGGCTTGAACTTGGGCTTGGGCCCTGTCCCTGAGCTCTTCAGCTCAAGGCGAGCGCTCTACTTGTTGGGCCACAGCACCACTTCCGGTTTTCTAGTGGCGTATTAGAGATAAGAGTCTTATGGACTTTCTTGCCTGGGCTGGCTTTGAACCGCAATCCTCAGATCTCAGCCTCCTGAGTAGCTAGGATTACAGGTGTGAGCCATCAGTGCCTGGCTAGTACTTCTTTTTATTGCTGAATAATATTCTTTCTTGTAAATATATTTAATAATTTGTTGGTAGACCATTGAATTATTTGCATTTTTGGCTATTATAAATAATGTGCTATAAACATTCACATGTAAATCTATATGTACTTTATTATATCTATATGTGTATATACATTTGTTTACATTCATATGCTTCATAGATTTACTTCCTAGAAATGGAATTGCTTGGTTTTATGATATGTATATGTTAAGTTTTTCCAAAATAACTATGCTGTTTCACATTCCTACCAACAGTGTACAAATGTTGCAGTTTCTTCACATTCTTAAGAACAGGTTTTTCACTTTTGTTTTTATTACAGCCATTCTATTGGGTATGATGTGGTATGTTGTTCTAATTTTGACTTCCCTTTCCCTAAAATTTCCCTAATATACTCAACATCTTTTCATGTGTGTATGTGTATTTTTTTTGGAGCGATGTCTATTCTTTTGCCCATTTTTAAATTGAATTACTTCTCTTTTTATTGTTGCATTTTAATAATCCTTTATATATTCTGTATATCATACCCCGGTTTCGTTTTTAAGAATTTTATAGTTTTAGGCCTCTCAGCATCATTGGCTGCTGCCATGTATGTGGGGGGACCAAGCTCGAGCTTGCAATAAAGACTCCTTTGTTTTGTTTTTTTTTTTTGTTTTGTTTTTTAAAAAAAAGAATTTTGTAGTTTTAGCTCTTAGATCCTTTCATTCAGTTTTTTCTTTTGGTCAGTTGTGGGGCTTGAACTCTGGGCTTGGGCGCTGTCCCTGCGCTCTTCAGCTCAAGGCAAGCACTCTACCACTGAGCCACAGCACCACTTCCAGTTTTCTAGTGGTTTTTATTGGAGATAAGAGTCTCACGGGGGGCTGGGAAGATGGCTCAGTGGTAGAGTGCTTGCCTTGCATGCCTGAGGCCCTGGGTTCGATTCCTCAGCACCACATAAGCAAAAAGAAAAAAGCCGGAAGTGGCGCTGTGGCTCAAGTGGTAGAGCGCTAGCCTTGAGCTGAAGAGCTGAGGGACAGTGTCCAGGTCCAGAGTTCAGGCCCCACGACTGGACCCAAAAAAAAAAAAAAGTCTCACGGACTTTCCTGCCTGGGCTGGCTTTAAACCACAATCTTCAGATCTCAGCCTCCTGCATAGCTAGGATTACAGGCATGAGCCATCAGTGCCTGGCTTTTCATGCAGTTTTTGATCCAAAAATTTCTGTTTGCTTGGTAGAAGTCCAGATTTATTTGTTTACATGGGATACTATCCCAACACAATAGATTATAAAAAGATTATTCTTTCTCAATTGAAGTTTCTCAGCATTCTTATTGAAAATCCAAATCACCATATAGGGATTTAAATCTAATTTCTTGTTTCTGTTCTAGTAGTCATCTAAATGTTTGTTCTTAGGCCAGACAATTCATTTTTTTATCCTCTTAAAAATATTGATTTATTCTTTGCATTAACCTTTGTATATATAAAAAGTAGCCTATGTACTGTAGTATACAATGTAAAATAATTATTTCATTGTGTTGCTATTGCCTCTTAGAAATTTTGTAGTCACTATTCTAATGAATAGTTGCTTCTAGAAGTTTCTGCATTAGTCATACATTAGGAATTTATAAAAGATTACTCAGAAAATCTTTCAGCTTTAAAATTATTAGACTTTTTTGACTGCTGACCCAGTACTCAAAATTCTGTTGTTAGCTAATATTAGCTTTTTGTTTATTTTTAATTTTTTGAGACAAGAAGTCACTATATAATCCAAGCTAGCCTCAATTTTACAATCCTTTTGCCCTCTTGGATTACAGGTGTATGTCACTATACATATGTATATTAACATTTCATATTGAGAACTTTTGAGGAAAAATCAAGAATAAATTATGAAGTCCTTGTAGTCTTAGTCCTTATAGAATATTTTAAAAATATAGTACTAGTTGTTGGTTGATATATATAATAATTTTCTTTTTGCTCTAATTAGTTTTCTTTAACTGAGTTTTAAAGAGAAAGGACACTTTCAATGTGTTATGTTAGTGTCCTGTTAATTTAAATAAGTATATAAACTGGAAATTTCTTTAAATTTTTAGGTCAGGATACAATAGAATTCATTATATTTTGCCATTGGATCTTTATGTATTGCTTGACTAATTAGTAAAGGACTAGGAATCTTTTTAGCTTATTTTTAATTAGTGACAACTTTATGAAAATATTTTCAGAAGTCTGTAAAAAGGTTAGAGATGGAGTTTAATGGGTATTAAATGGGAAGAGGGCCATAAAAAGGGCTTAGGGCCTGAGTGAGGGCAATTCTAGCTATATATCTATAAAAACGTCTTTTTTTATTTGTTTGGGATTGATTGATTTTTTTCCTACTCCGTTTATAAGTCAATTAATTTTAACCATTTTTTGTTTGTTTGATTTTTCCTGTTCTTTTTTTAAGCCAAGTAATTTTATCTTGACAGGATGCAAATTCAATTAAAAAAATATTTTATATGAAAAAGGCAGAAATAGAACATCATGAAATGGCTAAGTCAAGTCTTCGGATAAGGTTGGTTAAAAATGTTTAAGAGCTTTGTGTCTTTAAATTTGGTGATTTTTTTTTTTTAAGTAAATGAAATCAGTACAATGGAAAATAAGATTTATGTTACATTTAAGATCTTATTTATAATTGACTACGTAAATCTGAAAAGAATAGAGGTAATTTATTTAGCCCCTTAAATGCAACTTTATTGAGAACTTTATTTAGAAAGAAACGTTTTGGACCTGGAAACATAGCTCAAGTGGTAAAATACCTGCCTATCAAGTATTATAGAAATTAGAAGTATTGTTAAGATTTCTAACACCACTACATATTTTATTTCCTTATGAGTACAAACATATGTATATAATACTATACATGTAACATATATAATAAATGAATATGTAAATTATGGTTGTGTATAATTTACAACACTATATATTTTCAATAACTATATTTAGCCAGGAGATCTGGAAGTTTTATTTTGTCTTTCCCTTCACTAGCACTGTAACTTAGAACAGGCCTCAGTTTGGGGATTCTTATTCCTCTTACCTGGAATGGGAAGGTTGGGTGACTACTTCCAAACCTTTCTTTTGGCTCTCCATTTGTTCTAATATCATGTCCTATGGTTCTGCAGTAACCATAAGCTCTCAAGGACTAACCCTAGTCTGTTTTCTTCTATAGACTCCAGATCCCAAAGCAATTCCTGCTTACCTAGTTGAAGCTCAGAAATGTTTTGTTATTTCTGTTAGAAAAAAATAAAATGATTGTCTTGTTTTACCCAACATTCTATTTTTAGCTATCAAGTTTCTGAGCTTTATTTATATGTATATATATACACATACATACATACATACATACATATTGTCTTTGGATAGGACTGCATCAAATTTGGCTGCAGCCAGGCTGACTGGTCCTTCTCATAGTAAAGGAAGCCTTGGTGAAGAAAGAAATCCTACTAGCAAGTATTACCGGTGAGCAGAAGAGGGTTTAATCTTAAAGTTGACCCATGCTTCTGATTGTAGACAAACTACTATTTGCCTGATAGGTATCTTGAAGTAATATGTTTAGGTTATTAGGAGAATTGATTATCAAGTGCTTTAAAAAGTTGAAGTATGAGCTGGGTGCCAGTGGCTCATGCCTGTAATCCTAGCTACTCCAGAGGCTGAGATCTGAGGATCACGGTTCAAAGCCAGCCCGGGCAGGAAAGTCCATAAGACCACCAGAAAACCGGAAGTGGTACTATGGCTCAAGTGGTAGAGTGCTAGCCTTGAGCTGAAAAGCTCAGGGACAGCACCCAGTCCCAGAGTTTAAGCCCCATGACCGACCAAAAAAAAGCTGAAGTATGGGTTGGGAGTGTGTCTCAAGCGGTTGAACAAGGGCTGGGAAGGTGGCTCAGTGGTAGAGCACTTGCCTTGCAAGCCTGAGGCCCTGGGTTCGATTCCTCAGCACCACATAAGCGAAAAGAAAAAAGCCGGAAGTGGCGCTGTGGCTCAAGTGGTAGAGCACTAGCCTTGAGCTGAAGAGCTGAGGGACAGCGCCCAGGCCCAGAGTTCAGGCCCCACGACCGGACCTAAAAAAAAAAAAGAAAGAAAAAAAGAGGTTGAACAACTGCCTAGCCAGCTCAAGGCTATAGGTCAAACTCTAATACCACCAAAAAAAAAAAAGGTTAAGGTATGAGCTGGGCATGGGTACATCCCTGTATTCCCAGCACTTGGGCTTAAAAGAAGGGAATCACAAGTTCAAAGCTAGTCTAGCCTACATCATTTTCCTTGTCACATTAGGGGGAAAAAATAGCTAGGCACTAGTGGCTTTTGCCTGTAATCCCAACTACTCAGGGGGCTAAGATCTGAGGATCAGTTTGAAGTCACCCTGGACAGGAAAGTTAGTGAGACTCTTTATCTCTAACTACCAAAAAAAAAGCCAGAATGGAGCTGTGGCTCAGGCTTTGAGCTGGACTTCAAAAGCCTGGAGCAACAAAAGCTCAAAAACAGCATGTAGGGGCTGGGAAGGTGGCTCAGTGGTAGAGCGCTTGCCTTGCATGCTCGAGGCCCTGGGTTCGATTCCTCAGCACCACATAAGCAAAAAGAAAAAAAAAGCTGGAAGTGGCGCTGTGGCTCAAGTGGTAGAGCACTAGCCTTGAGCTGAAGAGCTGAGGGACAGCGCCCAGGCCCAGAGTTCAGGCCCCACAACCGGACCCAAAAAAACAACAACAACAACAACAACAACAACAAAAACAGCATGTAGGCCCTGTGTTGAAGCCCCAGGACTGACACCAAAAAAAAAAAAAAAAGATTGAGATACCGTAGTAGACCTTACCTCACCTTTCAGACAAGGCCTCCACTTTGATTATTAGGTAGTGTTATAAAAAAAAATAGAGGATTAAATACGTATTTATATTAAGTTTTGTGATCATAATAGAATTTGTTATTAGGACATATAAATGTCTTAGAAAATAATAACTAGTAACTGTGACTAAATCATTTCCATAAAATAGTGGTATGCTACATTTTTGTTTAAAAAAACAAATTTCAAAGCCAGATGCTTGTGGCTCACGCCTATAATCCTAGCTACTCAGGAGGCTGAGATGATAGTGGTTTGAAGCCAGCCCAGACAGGACTGTCTGTGAGACTCAATCACCAGAAAACTAGAAGTGGTGCTATGGCTAGAGCACTGGCCTTGAGTGAAGTTACTCAAGGAGAGTGCCCAGGCTCTGAGTTCAAGTCCCACAACAGACAACAAGGACAACAAAAATTGTATTAGCCTGTTCTAGGCTTTATACCACCACTTCTTTTCTGAGAGGGAAAAACAGAACCCTGTTTTCTTTCATAAGACTGATTATAAGGAATATTAGTAGTGCATAGAGAGGGAAATAATAAAAATTATTTTTCTTTGATATTAGTGCTTTGCTAATAGTTGGTATCTCATTTAAAGTAGTCAATTATTGTAACATTATTCCATGTCTTATAGTTGCTTTTTTTTCCTTATAGTAATAAAAGAGCAGTCCAAGGGGGTCGTTTATCAGCAATTACCATGGCACTTCAATATGGCTCAGAAAGTGAAGAGGATGCTGCATTAGCTGGTAGGCATTAGGTTGTGCCTAGTTAAATGCTTTCTAAGTGGATCTTTCTAGCTAGGAGTTGCAGTGGTCTGATCTAGAATTTGTTGGTGTGTGAAGAAACATGCTGAGTTTTTTTGCATTTAATTGCTCTCTGATTGGCAAATTTATCAAATGCTAATTGCTTTATGTTGTGATAAAGCTCTTAGGGTAAATATTAAAACATAGGAAAGTTGAACATGAAAAGATAGAAAAATATAGTAGACAATGTCAGTATGTTTGTATTAACTTGTTTCAATAGCAGTAGGAAACATATACAAAGAAATCTGTCTGTCTGGGTACCAGTGGCTCACACCTGTAATCCTAGCTAAGATCTGAGGATCACAGTTCAAAGCCAGCCCAGGCAGGGAAAGTTCATGAGACTGTTACCTCCAATAAACTGCCAGAAAACTGTAAGTGGTGGAGTTGCTCAAGTGGTTGAGTGCTCACCTTGAACTGAATTGCTCAGGGACAGCACCAAGACCCAGACCCAGAGTTCAAGCTCCTTGACCGACCAAAAAAAAAAAAGTCTGTTTAAATCTTTAAATCTTCTGTATCTTTATTAGTTTACTGTCTGCTTATCTAATAATTGAGAGATAAAGACTCCTGTTCAAAGGTTTTCTATTTTTTAGTTCCATTTGTTTATGTTACATATGTAGAGCTCTTTGATAATTTAATTACATACTTGTTATCTCGGTATTCTGGAAGTTGAGATAGGAGGATCTCAAAATCTGGAAGCATAGGATTTTGATTATCTTCAAAACCAAACAAAGGGTGGATGCTGGTATCTCAGGCCATTAATACTAGGTATGAGGAGGCTAAAATCTGAGGATCATGGGTTCAGAAGCCAGCCTGGGCAGAAATGTTTGTAAGAGGGCTGGGAAGGTGGCTCAGTGGTAGAGCGCTTGCCTTGCATGCATGAGGCTCTGGGTTCGATTCCTCAGCACCACATAAGCAAAAAGAAAAAAGCCAGAAGTGGCGCTGTGGCTCAAGTGGTAGAGCGCTAGCCTTGAGCTGAAGAGCTGAGGGATAGCGCCCAGGCCCAGAGTTCAGGCCCCACGACCGGACCCAAAAAAAAAAAAAAAAAAGAAATGTTTGTAAGATTCTTATCTATCTCTTATTAACTTCAAGTGGTAGAGCCACAGTCTTGAGCAGAAAAGCTGAACAAGAATGCAAGGAGCTCAAGCCCTGTACCAGCATGCATGCATACGTGTGTGTGTGTGTGTGTGTGTGTGTGTGTGTGTGTGTGTGTGTGTGTGTGTGTGTGTGTGTGTGTGTGTGTGTGCGCGTGCGCGCGCGCGCATGCGTGTATGTGCGTGTGCATGCCAGCAGTGTATATATATATGAAAGATATGATGACCCACTTATTAGCTCTGTTGACTTCCAGTGAGATGGACTTTAAACATAGATATTTAGAAAAGCAAAAAGGGATTTACCTCATAGTGGTAAAAGATAAAAGGAAAAATTGTTTCATTGGAAAGATGAATTATAAGAGAGCTCCAAATATGTAAAGTAAGCAGATGGAACTTTATGGAGATAGTGAAAACACCATCTTAGAAGTGAGGCGCTTTCTCACAGTTGGTACATAAGCAGAAAGTAAACCAGTGAAGACACAGAAGATTTGAAGACACATCTTTATATTTGTTTTCTATTGCTGTTGAAATAAAGTAACACAAATGTAGTGACTTAAAGCTACCCAACTTTATTTTCTTACAGTTATGAAGTTCAGAAAAAATAAAGTCAGGGTATCAACATGCTAGTGTTCCATCTAATTGCTCTAGAGGAAAATCTATTCCTTGGCTTTTGTAGCTTCTAGAGGTTACCTGTATCTCTTCACTTATGGCCCTTTCTTCCATCTTCAAACTGCACCTCTCCAGCCTTTTACCTTCTTTGAACTTCTTCCTTCTTAGTGTGTCCTTTATGATTGCTTTTAACTACCTACTCACATAATTTTAAATTAATTCAGATTCTTTTCCTTATGTCTCATCTGGAAAGTCTCTTTTACTATGTAAAGTCACAATCACTGGTTCTGTGAGTTCAGACATGAATGTTCTGTTCTCATGGTTATTACACAGCTTATTATAGCAAGCTTAATATATTACATTTAGAAAATACACATTCTAGCAAGGTGCCAGCGGCCTATGCCTAACTACTCAGAAGACTGGAAGATCAGCCAGTCCAGGACAGAAAAGTCTGTGAGATTCCATCTCTATTAGCCAGCAAAAGGCCAGATTAAAACATGGCTTAAATGGTAGAATACCACCCGCCACGGGCAAAGAAGGGCATGAGGCCTTGACTCAAGCATTGACATCAGCGCGCATACACACAGACACAAAAGAAAATGTATAGTCTTCCCAGGTACATATTTATTAGAACTACTTATCTATAAAACAAATTTCAATAGATTTGAATAATTCAGAATTTAAATATAGAACACATTTCTGACTATAGTACAGCTAAGTTATCACCTAATAAGGAAAAGATAAAATTTTAAAGCCTAAATGTTTGGAAATTTTAAACGTTAAAGAAATATCAGAGAAATTTTCAAGTACCTAAAAGTGAACATTAGCATGATGAAAATAACGTTTGCCAAAAGTAGTAGATAGGTAGCATACTGGATTGGCAGCACAGACCTGTAATCAGTATTAATATGTAAGTAGCCTAGGCTGGCCTCAAATTCCTCATAATCCTTCTCCCTTAACTTTCTTTGTGCTTGAATTATAGACATGCAATACCACAAATAGTTGAGATTTTTATTTTTAAGAAGAATGTTAGCAACATTTCATATTGTTTATTCTAGATGGTTGTTGGAAAAACATTAAAGTTCATTCTTCTCTCATAAATACTATTTTTTTGTCTTCCCAGCTGCACGTTATGAAGAAGGAGAGTCAGAAGCAGAGAGCATCACGTCCTTTATGGATGTTTCAAATCCTTTTTATCAGCTTTATGATACAGTTAGGAACTGTCGGAATAACCAAGGGCAGTTAATAGCTGAACCTTTTTTTCATTTGCCTTCAAAGAAAAAATACCCTGATTATTATCAGCAAATTAAAATGCCCATATCACTTCAACAAATCAGGTAAGATTAGATCTATATTACTCAATGCAAATTTGTTTTTCTTTTTTGTGGCTGACTCTGCACACATATATTTCTTAAAGTAGATAAAGATACTAAATGTTAAAAAAAAGCCCTCAAAATGTAACCATTTGTCTTACAACTGACTAAAGTTAAAAGATTGCCTATACCCTTTCATTGATATTTTAATTTTTATCTGTATTTAAATTCTATATCTATAGTTGAACCCCCAGAATAAATATAGCAGTTCTTAGAGAATTTATACTTGAAACTGTACATGAAAGGTAATGTATTGCCATGAAAGGTAATGTATTGCCATGTATGTTAGTACAATCCTATAATCCTGACTACTTAGGAGGTGGCCATTAGTAGTATTGTAGCTAAGGCCAGCCCAGGCAATAAGTTAGTATGAACCCATCTCATAAAACAAGCTGGGTATGGAAAAACATATCTGTAATCCCAATTAATGGGAGAAATATTTAGGAGAATTGTGTTCCAAGGCTGACCCTATTCAAGAAACATCAGACCTAATCTGAAAAATAATTAAAGCAATAAAAGACTTGGTACATGATTCAAATGGTAAAGCATGGGCTAGGAATGTGGCTTAGTGATAGAGTGCTTGCCTAGCATGCGTGAAGCCCTGGGTTCAATTCCTCAGTACCACATAAACAGAAAAAGTCAAAAGTAGCACTATGGCTTAAATGGTAGAGTGCTATTCTTGAGCAAAAGAAGCTCAGGGATAGTACCCAGGGCCTGAGTTCAAGCCCAAGACTGGCAAAAAAAAAAAATTCTAATTTTCCACAACACTCTTGTTTTTTGAGTAGACATCTCACTATGTTGGCTAGAGTGGTCTCAAACCCATGTGCCCAAGTTAGAAAATGCAAAAGAAATTGTTTGGAATTCAGCCACCATTGTCTCATTAAAAAACTGTAGCAAAACAAAACAAACTCTTTACCAGGTATGGTAGCACATACTTATAATCCCAGGACTTGGGAAACTGGAGCAAAATGATTAAGAGTTTAATTCCACCTTTATCTAAAAACAAAAAAAAAAATCAAACATTAAAGTATAAAGTGGTTACAATTTGTGGAAAACAAGCATGGCAGTTCTTTAAAAAATTAAATATTAAACTCATATTAGGAAAAAGAAAAGTAGTACTATATGATCTAACAATTCCAATTTGAGCAGATAACCAAAGGAACTGAAAGCAGGGTTTCTTTTTTTTCAAATTTTTTATCGTGATTAAGTGGTTACATAATTTCCCAAATTTCACAGTATTGTGGGATAGTGAAGCTTAGTTAAAGTCACAAACACATTCTAACTGAAAGCAGGGTTTCAAAAAGGTATTTGTAGGGGCTGGGAAGGTGGCTCAGTGGTAGAGTGCTTGCCTTGCAATGCATGAGGCCCTGGGTTCGATTCCCCAGCACCACATAAGCAAAAAGAAAAAAGCCGGAAGTGGCGCTGTGGCTCAAGTGGTAGAGTGCTAGCCTTGAGCTGAAGAGCTGAGGGACAGTACCCAGGCCCAGAGTTCAGGCCCCACAACCGGACCCAAAAAAAAAAAACAAAAAGGTATTTGTAAACCTGTGTTCACAGCAGTATTTTTTATATTAACTAAAACATGGAAGTATCTCAGGTATCCATTAGCAGATAAGTGGATAAGTAAAATGTGGTATGTATGTACCAAGAAAAAACAGTCTTGAAAGGAGATTCTGACATGTTACATCTTGTATGAACCTTGAGAACATTATACTAATGAAACAAAACAGTCATAAAAAGAAATATACTATATCCTTCTGCTTATATGAGGTACTTAATCTTAGTCAGAATCAAGGAAACAAAAAGTAGAATGCTGGTGGTAAAAGGAAACAGGATTAATGTTGAACAGGTACAAGTTTCAGGGGTTTTACTTGTTTATTTTGGGGGTGGTTGTTTTGTTTTTTATTTTGTGTAGCTTAGGGTTGAATCCAAAGCCTTGCACATGCTAGGTAAGTGCTTACTGCTGAGCTATACCTCAAAGTCTCAGCTTTGATTTTTCAAGAAAGATTTCTGGAGATGGGAGTGGTTATGACTGCATAACACAGGTGTATATAATGCCCCTGAATTGTATCCTTAAAAACAGTATGTCATAAAAAATCTCTAAGCTGTTGATCAATAGATGTTTGTGGGGAGGGCAAGGAAAGGGAAAGCAGTAGAGAATTGTTCTGAGCAAAACAATATATTCATGTCTGAAATACGATGGTGCAATTAAAACACGAAAAAAAAAAAAAGAATGACAGGAAAGCAAAACAGGGAAGTAGACACCAGAAGGTAGGGGTTGGGCTAACAAGGGTGTTGATTAAGGTTGAAGTATTTTGTTAGCATGTACAAAAATAGAACTGTGAAGCCTGTTGAAATTGTTTTAAGAAAAGGGAAGGGAGCAGCAATAGAGGGGAAAAGATTGTGGAAATGATCCCCTTGCTCCCTTGTACAATGTAGGCTAATAAATAAAAATTTAAAAATACATAATCCGTAGATGGGGAAAATGTTAAATTAGTATGACTATAACAAGCAAATATTTGATGGAAAAAAATTTGGTGAAGGTGGTAAATTTTATGTGTATTTTACTACAGTGAAAAAATTGGGAGTAGAGTAGTATAGTGTTTTGCTAGAATGTGCACAGATTCATCCTCTGGACAATAACAACCGTAACAACAAAAGAATCAAGTAGGAATGGTAGCCTTTTGCTCAATGCTAGTTTTCTACCAATATCAGATTTACTTCTTTTCCCCCCAAATTTTATTGGGGGAAAACTACAAAACATTACAGTACAATGTTTACAGTCACAATTTGTGTTGAACTGATTCCCCAAAATATAACTCAAGTTGACTTATCCTGTTACTTTTTAATCTCTTGTGTGACCACTAAAACTGTCAGTGATACAATGAAGTATATATTTGAGCTCTTTATGACATTTGTGTAAGTCAAAAACTCCCTTCCAGATAAGCACAAAATTAATGTGGCCCATCCATAGTATAGATAGAAGGAAGAACATGAACTTTTTGCCCAGATCTCTGGCTCCTAAATAGCTAGGTTTAAAAGTTGGAGCCATAGCACTTGGCCCTTTGTGGATTTTTAAGAGCACATAGTACTTCACACTTTGAATTGACAGGAATAAATTTGGGTCTGTTTGTTTGTTTTACTGCATACTGAGGTTTGAGCCCAGATTCTTGCACTTAGCTCACTCAACTGGTACTCTACTATTTGAACCACACCTACAGTCTACCATTTTGCTGGTTAATTGGAAATGGAGTCTTATGGACTTTTCTGCCCAGGCTGGCTTTGAACCTTGGTCCTCCAGGTCTCAGCTTCCTGAGTAGCTAGGGTTACACGTATGAGCCACAAGCACCAACCTGAGGCTGTAATTTAACTCTGGTGCTAGCTATATAAGCTGATACTGAGAACTACATTTGTGCTTAGTTGTCTGTTTTTCTTCATTCCAGAGACTTCTCTAATATTTAATATTTAATTACTATATGAAATCTGAATATGATTTTGGTAAATTTCAAGTAAAACTTTACATATAAAGTGAACATTTCCATTCTGTTTATTTTTGTGGTTTTAATGATTAGCAGGTAAGTAGTTTAATCAAAAGATTTAAAACTTCTGTCTAAATTCATACAGGGGGACTGGGAAGGTGGCTCAGTGGTAGAGTGCTTGCCTTGCATGCATGAGGTCCAGGGTTCGATTCCGAAGCACCACATAAACAGAAAAAGCCGGAAATGGCACTGTGGCTCAAGTGATAGAGCACTGGCCTTGAGCTGAAAAGCTCAGGGACAGCTAGCTCCCAGGCCCAGAGTTCAAGCCCCATGACCGACAAAAAAATAAATAAATTCATACAGAATTAAAACTAGCAGAGATTAATCACTTTGTATAAAGAACAGAGGCCTGAGTGTTCTTATTTGTCACTAGCAATAGCTATCTGCATTCTTTGGAGTTGCAAGTAAAATAAGCATATCCTTGCTTTTAAACCACTTATAACCTTCCTTACAAATGAGTACATTGGAGGACTAATAATAAATAGGCTCTGATAAATGTGTTTCTTATTTACCATGGGGAGAGTTCTCCTTCACTCTATATATGTTTCTCCCCTAGAGGTAAATATATTATTCTAAATGCTTCCTGATGGTATTGTATTATTACTTTCTTTTTTTATCTCTCATGAACTTCAGTAACCTCATTTTCAGAGATGAGTAGGTCGTGATTCTTCATTGAGATAGCTTAAAAATCTAATTTTTGTTTTTCCTTCAGGTTCACTTCTTAGGCATTTATTAGAATTTTATTCCTAGTGTATTAGCTTGCTTGCTTGCTTTATTTATGTGTTTATTTGCTTATTTATTTATTATTAGTCATGGAACTTGAACTCAGGATGTGGGTGCTGCCCCTGCACTCCTTTGCTCAATGCTAGAGCTCTACCACTTTGACCCATAGCTCCACTTCCAGCTTTTGAGTAGTTAGAGATGAGTCTGGCTTCAAACTGAGATCCTCAGATCTCAGTGTCCTGAGTAGCTAGTGAGCCACCAGTGCATGGCCATGTGTTATTTGCTTTATAATTGACCACTCTACTAAGTCCTTTCATTTTTCCTGTTTTAATTTATTCTTCTAGATTTTTCAGGCAAACATATTGCTTAAATGTAATGATGCTTTTAGCTCCTTTCTTTTTATCTTGAAAGTCAAAGTCCTCTAATCACTATCCATAGTCCCCACATGCCTATGAAAAGTTTTGTTCAAGTCCAATGTTTTGTGAGTGTTTTGTAACTTTCATAGTAGAAAGTTCTAGCCCTTTGTTTGTCTTTCACAGAACAAAGCTAAAGAACCAAGAGTATGAAACTTTAGATCATTTGGAATGTGATCTGAATTTAATGTTTGAAAATGCTAAACGCTATAATGTTCCCAATTCAGCCATCTATAAGCGAGTTCTAAAATTGCAGCAAGTCATGCAGGTATGATTTCTTAGTTTTGCCAAGTTTGTTATTTGTGTCATTGAAATAATTTCATGTGTTTTTAAATAAGTTATTTTTTAAGTTGTTGGGATGTGTTTTGTTTCCGTTTCATCTTGAGGAGGCAGTGTAAAAGACTTTAACTAAGGGCCTGACACTTGCTAGGTTGGCACTCTACCATTTGCACCACTGCTTCAGCCAAAGTATGTTGTTTTTAAGATGTATGAATTCATCCCAGTAATGTCACCTCATTCATTTTAACCACAAGTACTACTGAATATATTTTCAGATTTCTCAAAACCTTATAGAGGGAAATGTAATAGCTTTGCTACTGGAAGAAGCAGAAAGGGGATAAATTGGGAGGTGATACCTTTGGCATTCTCATATCCCCCCCCCACTCACCCACAAGAATCCTAGATGATAGTCTTACCAATCCAGTTTTATACTTGAATTCTAGATTTGGTCTCTAATAAGAGACTCTAATAAGAGACCAACAGGCTACCAAGCTAAGATTACAAGTCTGTAATCTTAGCACTCAGGAAGTTAAGGCAGGAAGATGATGAGTTCAAGGTCACTCTGGGCTAAATAGCAAGACTCTCTCACATAAAAACAAAAATGAAAGATCGAATTGGTCTAGGAAAAAGAGTATCTGAAAATTATTTAATCAACATATAAGGCCCAAGAGTTTATCAGCTCCTTTGAGGGCATATTATGCAGGAAATCTTTATATCACTAGTTATCTGGGATTTTAAGGTTAAAAGGTTGTTAGGAAATATAAAGTGGGCCTTATAGTTTCTGGTAGACTATTTCAAAAAGATAATCTTAGAGTAAGAATAAAGCAAAGGCAATTTTTGATCACCTATAGAAAAGTCTTCATTTTGTGTGATCAGCAGTACATACTCTTTATATACATTCTCTAAGCCTGATGAGTTCATCTTTGTTTGGCAGAAGGTCTTTGAAAATGCAGGTGTTGAACAGTAGATTTTTCTGTCAGGGTTACAAAGGCACTCTTGGAATTGGTGTGATCTAAATAATGGCTACAAGGTCAAGCTGACCCTACAACTAGCCTCAATTCTTTTAACCAATTTATATCATTCAGAACTTTAAATGCTTATTCTAAAATTAATTCTTTAACCATCTGGATCTATTTTGTTAACTTTTCTGTCATTCAAGCTTTTACTAAATTAGATTAATTACTTTAATTTTATGCAGCTACATGCGATTGTACCTTTCTAAATGAATCTCAATATGTCTGGCTTTTTAATTTATTGATTAATATTAGTTACACAGGGAACACGGGTTCATTGTTGTATCCACCAAACATATTAATTAATCCAATTAATAAATCCATTCAGTTTCATCACCTCCATCACATTCTTTGCTATATCTAGTTTTTTAAATAATTTTTATTGAGATTAAGTGATTACATAAATTTTACAAATTTCACAGTATTGTGGGATAGTGATACTTAAAGTCAGAAACACATTTTAACCTTTTCAAGGCAAATTGTCATTTTCATGGTCAATAATGTTTGTGAATTCTATGAGCTTTGACAATACAACTATTTCTTTGTATCTAGCTTATTAATGTTTATAGATTCATAGGAATGCTTGGCAAAGTGAGCGTAAGTCCTGGGATCTGCTCTGTTGTAGGCAAAGAAGAAAGAGATTGCCAGGAGAGACGACATTGAAGATGGAGACAGCATGATCTCTTCAGCGACCTCTGATACTGGTAGCGCCAAAAGAAAAAGGTATATGTTCATCTCAGTTCCTAATTACTTTAAATAAGTACAAAAAGAATGCTTTAAACTGTAAAGTACAAATTCAAAACATGTTCTCTTTTAAAATTCATTTGTAAATTGGATAATTAGCTTAAAAAGTAAAAGTTTCATATTGCTTTCAGATGTCAAAGAAGAATGTCTTACACAGGTAGTTTGGCCAAACAGGATATTCCTTTTATTATCCAGTAACATTTAATTTAGTTAATTTCTATGTAATGAATTACAAAAACCAAATATGAATTAGAGAAGGAAAGATGAAAATTGATGTTCTGTCACTGAAGTGAAGAAAGTCATTGCTCTGACCCTTTGGTTTTCTTTGTTAACTTGATCTTTATTTCTGGCTTTAAGAATATCTAATCATGGACTAGGAATGTGGCTTAGTGGTAGAGTGCTTGCCTAGCATGCATGAAGCCTTGGTTTGATTCCTCAATACCATATAAACAGAAAAAGTCAGAAGTGGTGCTGTGGCTCAAGTGGTAGAGCGCTATCCTTGAGCTGAAGAGCTGAGGAGCCTTGAGCAAAAGAAGCTCAGTGACAGTGCCTAGATCCTGAGTTCAAGCCCAGGACTGTCAACAAAAACAAATTACAAAAAAGAATATCTAATCAGCTAGGCCTGATGGCTGACACCTGTAATCCTAGTTACTCAAGAGATTGAGGCACAAAGGATCTTCATTCAAAGCCAGCCCAGGCAGAAAAGTCTATGAAACTACATATCAAATTAAACAGCAAAATGTCAGATTGATGGCATGGCTAAAGTAGGTAAGCTCTAGTTGTGAGCAAACAAGCTGATCAGTTTGAGCCCTTGAGTTCAAATCCTGGTACTAGAGAAAAAAAGTGTATCAAATCAAAACTTATAGTTCATAAACTGTTAAGCTAGATGTTTGAGTGCTCTGTTTTTGCCTTTTCCTTTGTAACTTTTCTGCCAGTTTCCCTGACCCTTTCTTTCTCTACTGGATTTTGTGAAAGGGGACCTTATTGTGAGATTCTGAAGCTGGGCTCCTGTAAGGAATTGTGTAAGACCCATCTCTCTTATCTATGTCTCCCACATGGAGTTTCTCTGTCTTGATCATTGTAGAATACTATATTCTCCCTAACTACCATAAAATCTTTGCAGCAGCAGTCAATCCAAGGAGGATACCTTAAACAAGAAGTAATCTAATCACTAATAGTAGGGCTTGACAAATTAGAAATTGAATGAAGTTATTAGCAATTGACACCATTCTGTATATGTGTTAAAAGATCCACTAAGGCTAGGCGCCGAGGGCTCACGCCTGTAATCCTAGCTACTCAGAAGGCTGAGATCTGAGGATCACAGTTCAAAGCCAGCCCGGTAGCAAAGTCCGTGAGACTCTTATCTCCAATTAACCACCAGAAAACCAGAAGTGGTGGTGCTGTGGCTCAAGTGGTAGAGAGCTTGCTTTGAGCTGAAGAGCTCAGAGACAGCGCCCAGGCCCAGAGTTCAAACCCCACAACAAACCCAAAAAAAAAAAAACAGATCCACTAAGATTGGAAGTGCTTTAGAAAAGAGAAGCTGTCCTGTTTTTCCTTCTCTTCAAGAGCATATGGGGAAAAAAATTAGATTTGAAAATAACTTTGCAATGCTATGCCAAGGTAACTAAATTGATTGGTGTATCCTGAGTCTCCTCCATTACTGGCCTATGAATTTCATCCTTCCAAGTTCTCAATTCCTTGTTATACCAG
Source organism: Dipodomys spectabilis (assembly GCF_019054845.1). Taxonomy (NCBI): domain Eukaryota; kingdom Metazoa; phylum Chordata; class Mammalia; order Rodentia; family Heteromyidae; genus Dipodomys; species Dipodomys spectabilis. Next base: position 6,303,484 of record NW_024870731.1, read on the forward strand.
GGACAACGGAGGAAAATAAAAGTGAAACCAGATCAGAGACATCAAATCAAGAACATCTTTGAGTGTAATTATATAACTACTTCAGCATCACCTGTGTTTTCCAGATCAGTCACCAGGCAAAGATAAAAACTTCTCAGGCAAAAGAAGGTAATGGAGGCAAAGTGATGGTACAGTTGGTACCACACTAGCTGAAAGAGAGATCTTAAATTAGTTGAGTATTAAGAAAACAGTTACAAGGAAGCATTAATTAGCCCAGACCAGATCCTTAGAAGTTACATATTTCTATGGCCTTTAGTTTGTGAGACACTCAAGTAGATTAAGTTAAAGTTATTGCCCTTGGAACTCCTGTAGAAAGAAAACAAAGCTCTGTGTTCTTACAATAATAAAATACTATTTCAGACAAAAAGTCTCATTTATAAGCAGGTTTCCTTGAAAATTATTTATGTAACAAAGTGATAAACACAAAATATCAATGAAAGAACAAACCCAGATTTCAGACACAGGCACAAATGGACATTAAAAGACTGAGAGAGTTAAGTCTTACCTGATGAACTTCCTAGAAAGTTGAGAAGTTTTCATAGTAAGAAACGGGCAAACTGCAATCTGTAAGGTAAAATATGGCCAGAGAAGACAGGGTCAAGTTTTCCAAGTACTTCTTGACTTGACTCATAAGTAGTGTATATGATTCTTTCACTACAGTGTGGAAAGTTTTGATTATTGGTATATTCAATATTGGAATGCATTCTTTCTCTTCCGCTCCCCAAAAATCTTTGTTTTTTTATTGTTGAAATGTTCCAACTATTATGATCTTACATCCTTTGGACTAAAAAAATCCTCTTTTCTCAACCATGTTTGGTTTATGCATGCCCTCCAATGTTACTTATATTGTTTTTCTTCACATGTAATGTTTGTTTCTGCTTTCCCAGGAACACTCATGACAGTGAGATGTTGGGTCTCAGGAGGCTCTCCAGGTGTGCAGTCCTTTTTTATGCATAAACATACTTTGAAAAATGTAACTTTTGTGGCATGGTCAGTAATAACAAGATGAAAGCTAATGCCTTAAACATATGAAAAAAGTATTTGGGATGCCAATTTCTTTCTTGAATATAGCAAGTAGTTCAGAAATCTAGTTACATCAGAATTAGCTAGCTTCTGTAATGTTCAGTGCTACCCTTAATTTGTTGCTAGCTCCTCCAGGAACAGAAAGTCCCTTCACCAATCTTTGTGGCTATGCTTCTGTTGCAAAAGGTACTTGGCATTGCTAGTAACTAGCTGGTGGGTGCTGATTCCTTCCCAGCAATGTCTTTTACTGATCAAAATCAACATTGTCAATCCAGATAGTGTCAATAAAAGTGGACACTCAGACATTGTGTTGACTTTGTGCTTCTTGTCATTTCTTCAGTCTCTGATCCTGTCATCTTATTTCTTTAAAGTAGCCATTCTTGCCAGGCGCTAGTGGCTCACGCCTGTAATCCTAGCCACTGAGGAGGCTGAGATCCGAGGATCATGGTTCAAAGCCAGCCTGGGTAGGAAAGTCTCTAGAAGACTCTTATCTCTAACCACTCAAAAACAGAAGTGGCCCTGTGATTCAAAGTGGTAGAGTACTAGCCTTGAGCAGAAATTGCTCAGGGGCAGTGCCCAGGCCCTGAGTTCAAGCCCTACTACTGACTCAAAAAACAAAAGTATTCATTTTTGGAGCTCATGCCTATAATCCTAGGTACTCAGGCAGCTGAGATCTGAGAATTGTAATTCAAAGCAACATGGACAGTAAAGTCCATGTGACTTTTATCTCTAACTACCAAAGAGCTGGAGCTAGAATTGTGGCTCCAATTTCCTCAGCTTTAAGGAAAAGAAAAAAATAAAGCTCAAGGACAGCACTCAGGCCCTGAGTGGAAGCCTCAGGACTGGCACACACACAAAAAAAGGTATCCATTCTTTAGTATGTTACTACATGATTTTTAGAACAGCCTGTGAGTTTTCCTGTTACAGTGCTAATGATAATTGTTTAGTGCTTTTGTTTTCATATTTGTCATGACATCTTACATTGATAGAGTGTTAGTTGCTTACAGAATATCAGACTTCTCTAAAAGGTGAACATTGAATGATCTTTTCTACTTGTAAGCAATTTAGTGGCCAGGAACGGAGGCAAGTTGGACATTATGTGAGAACAGTGTAGTAAAACAATTGCATAAGTCATGATACATATATAGATATAAATGTGTGACTTAAATAGCTTTAGGAAAGATTATTTCTCCACCTACTTTCCCCTTGCAAGATGTGATCTATACATTGATACCATAAGCTATTCAGAGTTAATTACAGTGGTATATAACCATTGACTTAGTAGTATACTCTTTAAGTATGGCCTCTTGAGTGCACAATAATGAATGACTCTAGTTTTGAGCTTCCTTAAGATTTATTTTAGCCAGATGTGACATGCACTTGTAATTTCAGAAGTCAGGAGGCTGAGGCAGGAGGATCGTGTTTTTGAGGCTGGCTTGAGCTACATATTAAGACCTTGTTTCCAAAAAAAAAAAAAAAAGAAAAAATTTCTTTTACTTTAGTATGTTCAAAGGTGATGATTTAAAATAAAAAGAAGAGCCAAACACTTGACGTATACCTATAATCTTATCTATTCAGAAAGAAGAGATGGGAGAACTGCACCACATGGTTAGCCCTGGCAAAAGGTAGCATGACACTATCTCAAAAAAAAACAAACTTAAAGCATTTAATTCAAGTCCCTAATTATTGATTACTATGCCAATTTTTATGTATCTTTCCAAAAATGGAGAAGACTCAATGTTAACAGTAAATGCTTTGAAGGAGATAGAGGATAACTACAAGGCTTCTAAGAAGAATCTGAAAATCAAAGTGACATTGAAAATGGAAGCCAGAAAGAATCAAATAGAGAACTATCATTTTGTAATGAAGTTTGCTTCATTCAAAAAGTATAAGAAGCATTTGGAAGTCATATATAATAAGGTGTACTGTCTGTATTGGAAAGATACAAAGTAAACATACTAGCCATCAAAGCTAATCTAATTATTATGAATGAGTATGAAATTTAGCTGTGAATTTTTCCTGGTAGCCAAGTTAAAATGAATGACAGTAGTTCTCAGTACCAAAGGCAACATAAAAATCTAGAAAAACAGTAACAAAATTGGATTTGTTTGGAGGAGATCATAAGTGATCCTCATAATAGAAGTTTTGCGTGCTTTTGAGGATAGAGACCTTTTTGAGGATGAAAGACACTTACACAAAACACTTATACAGCCAGGCACTGGTGGATCCCACCTGTAATCCTGGCTACTTAGGAAGCTGAGATTGGAGAATCACGGTTCAAAACCAGCCCGGGCAGGAAAGTCCATGAGATTGTAATGTCCAATTAAGCACCAGAAAACCGGAGGTGGTGCTGTGACTCAATCGGTAGAGCACTCACTTTGAGCAGAAGAACTCAGGGACAGTGCCTAGGCCACAGTTCAAGCTCCATTATGAACACACACACACACAAAACAAGAAACTATTTACATATTATCTAATTATGCATCACATCATCATTCTCTTATACAAATGGAGAAAGGATACCATGGTACTATGAGTATCAAAATAGTGAAGTATAGTAACTAGATTAAAACAATTTCTTACACATAATAGATTTCATATTCTGCTTATTTCTCATTAAAAACTGCCAAGTGTTGCCGTGCACCGGTGGCTCATGACTGTAACCCTAGCTACTCAGGAGGCTGAGATTTGAGGATCATGGTTCAAAGCCAGCCCGGGCAAGAAAGTCCACATAAGACTCTCATCTCCGATAAGACACTAGAAAACCAGAAGTGGCGCTGTGACTCAAGTTCACGTTGAACTGAAGAGCACAGGGACAGCACCCAAGCCCAGAGTTCAAGCCCTACAACTGACAAAAAAAAAAAAAAAACACAAAACTACCAAGTGTTAGTATTATTGGCATTCGAAGAATGGACATCATGCTATTGTTTATTGGCAAAATTCAGCTTAAAATTTGCCCTTCTCTTTAAAACCTCATAAAGATGTGCCCTAGGTTCAGTCCCAGGTTAGAATATTTGTTACTTCATACAGAAAAGACTACATAGTGGAGGTGGTACTCAAGTGGTAGAATGCTGAAAGAAAAAGCCAAGTGAGAGTACAAGGCCATGGCACATGGTGGGGTAGAGCTGGGACAAGGGTAGATATACGTATAGAAAAATCTAATGGTAATTGAGAGTGGTATGGAGAATCCTAGAAGGGAATAGAGCTGATTCCTGGTCTAAAGCTATCTTTTTTTCAGCCAGTCCTGGGCTTAAACCCAAGGCTTGGGCACTGTACCTGGGCTGCTTTTTGCTCAAGGCCAGCTCTCTACCACTTGAGCCAGTGTTACTTCCAGCTTTTTTTGAGTAGTTTATTGGACATAAGAGTCTCATGGACTTTCTGGCCATGGCTGGCTTCTAACTGGCTTCGAACCCTGATCCTCAGATCTCAGCCTCCTGAGTAGCTAGGATTATAGACGAGAGCCACCAGCACCAGACTGAGTCAATCTTTCATTGATGTGTTTATGCCTGGAATTCTTGTAATGTGGATGATTTCATTCTGACTTGATTGGTGAGATCTGATAAATTTAGTACTTCAGCACTAAATTTTTGAGTCTTACTTTAAGTCAGTCCCCATAATCAAACCATGTCATTAGCAAATATTTGTTGAATAGAAAGTAATGTCATTGTTTAATAGGTTCCTATTACTTGGAAACATCTGGTTCGAATCTGGCTAGAATTCTTTATCAGTGTCCAGAAGATATAAGAACAGTTGACCCAGAAGTCTTATTGGAAAATCATCTTTAATAATTAACTCACCAACTCTTCTTAGGCATTATCATTTAGCCTCTTTGAGTCAGCTTTCTCTACTATTTGGACATGTAATCATCTGCCTTGTTTGAATTCTAGTGCCCAGCTGTGGTCCATCATATTTATTCTATACTAATATCAGGTTCTTAGCATCATACCTCATTTGGGGGAAATTCAGGGCAGTGTGTACAGTGCAAGTGGTAGAGGACTTGCTTATTAGGCCTAGCATAGGAGAGACCTTGGATTCAATCCCCATTACCACCAAAAAAAGAGAAATATTTATGTTTAAGGATGAAAATTTACTCTATAGAGACCTCTTACATGAGTCATAGGCTACTCCAAGCTAAGTTGGTATTGTATGATGATGATGGTAGAAGGAAAATGTTGAAACTGACCCTCACATGACCAAAGCAAAAGAGATTTATACCTACTATTCAGACACCAAGCTGGTGGACAGTCTTGTGTTTTCTGGCAACTGGAATATCTTGATTGGGAGTGGCTGCCTTAAGACATGGAACACTTTCATTGTTAGGTTGTTTTTTGCTTTGTTTTGTGCTGGAGATGAAGATGAGTTTGTTTGTTTGTTTTAATCTTTCTTGGAGATTAAGATGGTTGTAGTAATAGGAAATAGCAAATTTTATTGCACTTTTGCTTTAGTTATCTTAACAAAAATTTTAGTCGATTATAGGACATCATTTTCTTTTGGTGTCAGACAAGATGTTTTCAATACTACATTTCATGAAATTCTAAACAGGTTTGTCTAATGGTCTGTCTGCCAGGATCAGTATATTTTAACTATTTTAAAAATTTACCTGATGTTTGCTTATAGCTTCCAGCATTTTTACTATATTTGTGACACGTGTAATTATTGCAATAGTCATTGTGAAGCACCTGCCCAAAAAATTAATTTGTTTTATTTCACATTTATCCTGTATAAAGAGAACTGAACATGTCATTTCCCCCTTTTCTACCTCCCCCCTTCAACAGTAAAAAGAACATAAGAAAACAGCGAATGAAAATTTTATTCAATGTTGTTCTTGAAGCTCGAGAGCCAGGTTCGGGCAGAAGACTTTGTGATCTCTTTATGGTTAAGCCATCCAAGAAGGACTATCCTGATTATTATAAAATCATCTTAGAGCCAATGGACTTGAAAATAATTGAGCATAATATTCGTAATGACAAATACTCAGGTGAAGAGGGAATGATAGAAGACATGAAACTCATGTTCCGCAATGCTAGGCACTATAATGAGGAGGGCTCCCAGGTAAGGATTGGAGGTGTTTCTAAAGTACATATATTTTCTTTTTTTTTTTTTAATTTTTTGAGAAGGGATTGCAGTTACATAAATTAGGTAAACAGGGCTGGGAAGTTGGCTCAGTGGTGGAGCGCTTGCCTTGCATGCCTGAGGCCCTGGGTTTGATTCCTCAGCACCACATAAGCAAAAAGAAAAAAGCCGGGAGTGGCGCTGTGACTCAAGTAGTAGAACCCTAGCCTTGAGCTGAAGAGCTGAGGGACAGCGCCCAGGCCCAGAGTTCAGGCCCCACAACCGGACCCCCCAAAAAATAAATAAATAAATAAATAAATTAGGTAAACAATACATTTCTTTTTGAACAATGTTACCCCTTCCCTCACTCTCAGTTTTTCCATCCCATGCCTATATTTTCTTTGAATGCTAGTACAGTAATGCATTTTATAAGACCCGCTCTATACCTACATTATTATTACTTTTGGGGGTGGGGGGCGCTGTCCCTCAGCTCTTCAGTTCAAGGCTAGCACTCTACCACTTTCTACTTTTCTGCTTATGTAGTGCTGAGGAGTTGAACCCAGGTCCTCATGCATGCAAGGCAAGCACTCTACTACTGAGCCACCTTCCCAGCCCCCACCTACATTATACTTGATGACTAGGTATTAATATATGATCTTTGTTGCTTAAAATGGGAGAGAGTACATTTTAAAGCGTAAAACTTCAGAAATTGTAATTTGCTTTGCCAGTCCCTATGTAAGTAATTTATCTTTCCTGAATTTCAGTTTCCTTGTCTATACTTTTGGAATACTAGTACCATGTGTCCTAGTGTTGATAGTATATACTGGTATTTAGAACAGTGCATGATACCAAATAAGCCATCAAAGGAAAAACAGTTATTTATTATTAAAAAGCTGTCTTATTTTTATTTTTTCTTCTGGGGATCAAGACCAGGGCTTTGTTTAGAATAAGCATGTTCTACCAACCACACAGCTATATTCCCAGACCATGATTTCAGTTCTCTATCAGTATAGTTAAGTAAGTCTTCCTTTTTTGATATATTGTTTTGATTTGTTGATATGTATTTCATATCTCTTGTCTACTTTAAATCTCTCAAATTAACATTTTCAAATCATTCTAATACATTCATATATTAAAATATATATCATAGGGCTGGGAAGGTGGCTCAGTGGTCGAGCGCTTGCCTTGCATGCATGCATTCCTCAGCATCACATAAGCATAAAAAAAAAAGCTGGAAGTGGCGCTGTGGCTCAAGTGGTAGAGCGCTAGCCTTGAGCTGAAAAGCTGAGGGACAGCGCCTAGGCCCAGAGTTCAGGCCCCATGACGGGACCCAAAAAATTAAAAAATTAAAAAATAAAACATACATCATAAAGATATTTGTAGATAAAAAGATGGTCCTCCATATAAAATAGGGGTTTATACTACCCTCAAAAATCACTGATTCCGACCCCACCTTGCTATATCTGGTTTAAATAAAAGCTCTCCCTACAAAAGGTGGCCAGAGAAGAGATAGCACTTCTTCCTTCAATCACTATTCTGGTGGGTAGTCAAGGGAAGGTAGGAGGAGGCAGTTGTGGCAGCAGGACCATTAGGTGAGTAAACTTGTTCATAGGCACATAATACTGCCCTTGACTTGGTCTTTAGAGAGATATTTTTAATCTCTAATTTACTTTGGGTTAGGTCAGCTACCTTGAAGGTCCAGAGGAAAAGATACATCTTTTAAGAAAATAACACATATAAGTGTATTTTGGAATTTCTGCTAAAACTGGAAAAATTCTAACAATGGTTCTCAGACATTAGCATGTTTATCTGCACAATAGAATCACATAGGAAGCTTAAAAACAGTATCATTCACTGCTTAGATCTTCCCATGAGGTAGTGATGATATTGTTTTACAGAGAGCCTAAGCAGTTCATAGCTACAGCTATTCTAAATCATGTATTTAAAATCTATTTCTTATTTTTAATTTAATTTTGTCATTTTGCTTTTTGTTGCTTTTTGAGAAAGGTCTCAATATGTAACCCAGACCATCCTTCAGTTCAAAACCTTCTTGCCTCTAGCCTCCCAAGTGCTGGGGTTGCAGGCATGTACCATCATTCCCAGCAAAATATACTCTGCTTTACAGGTGTATATGACCTTAACAGAAGTTTTTTAAAGAAAATTATCTTAAATATATTTTTGGAATGTAGGTTTACAATGATGCGCATATCCTGGAGAAGTTACTCAAGGATAAGAGGAAAGAGCTGGGCCCTCTGCCTGATGATGACGACATGGCTTCTCCCAAACTCAAGCTGAGTAAGGCTCCCTCAGAGTTTGTTATTTCGTTTAGTCTATCAAGATATTATTTCTGAAATAATATTTAGTTAAACAGTGAATATATTTTATACACTGAAATTCTAGCATGAAGCTTCTTTTCTCAATCACTGTCTTTTACTGTGTTGTAAGTAAACTGTGAAGGGGTAGGGAGGGAGAAGGTTAGTTAAGTATTTTCTTGCTGTGACCAAATACCTAAGAGGAGGATTTATTTTGGCTCAGTTTCAAGGGTTTTAGTCCATGGAGAGTAACACCATTGCTTCTGGGCCACAGTGAGAATATCATGGCAAAAGTGCATGGAGGAGAAAAGTTTCCTTGTAACAGGAAAAAGAGAAAGACTTGGAGAAGCTAGGGACAAGATATCCTTCACAAAGGCGTGTACCCAGTGACATACTTCCTTAAACCAGCCTCTATCTTAAATCCTCTCCCAATAACGCCACCAAAGTTTGACCCCATCTGGTCTAGTCAACTCTAAGTGGTTGTATCATCACCTAGACTAACAGTTAATGTCCAAACCATAATAGTGGGAGAGGAAGACCAGAATATGATGTCAGGTTTTACTTGCTTTCTTGAATGTAATGAGCATTTTATAAGCATTAAGTAGGAAGAACATACATTCTATATTAGATATCTACCTAAAAGTGTATTGTGGAAGTATTTTGTTGTTTGTACAGTAATTACTAGAATGAAATATTAATCACAGCAGCTGCTATTAAACAGAATTTGAGAAGTTACACACTGACCTACTTACTATTTAAGTGCACTCTGGATAGTGATTATATTAAAAAATTGTAGCCGGGCTCTGGTGGCTCACGCCTGTAATCCTAGCTACTCAGGAGGCTGAGATCTGAGTATCACGGTTCAAAGCCAGCCCGGGCAGGAGAGACCGTGAGACTCCTATCTCCAATAAACCACCAGAAAACCGGAAGTGGCGCTGTAGCTCAAGTGGTAGAGCGCTCGCCTTGAGCTGAAGAGCTGAGGGACAGCGCCCAGGCCCAGAGTTCAAGCCCCACGGCCGACAAAAAATAAAAAAATAAAAATAAAAAATTGTAAAGGAAGGGGCTGGGAAGGTAGCTCATTGGTAGAGTGCTTGCCTTGCATGCATAAGGCCCTGGGTTCTATTCCTCAGCACCACATAAACAGAAAAAGCCAGAAATGATGGTGGGGTTCAAGTGGTAGAGCACTAGCCTTGAGTTTGAAGAGCTGAGGGACAATGCCCAGACCAAGTTCAAGCCTCATGACTGACAAAAAAAAAAAAATTGTAAAGAAAGACAGCAAAAGTAATTAAATCTAGTGAACTACTTTTTTGCCTTATTGAAAGTATAAAAATAAAGCTAAAGATAGGTATTCTTTGGAGTTATATGTGCTGAAAAGGAGAAAGTTAACATCTTTTTCTATGAAATAACTTTAAAGTGAATTTCACATTTGCTTTGGGGAATTACTAAGTGATGACTCCTTGCTGTTAAGGCATTTATCTTTTCATGAAATTGTAAAAGCATACATAGGTTTGCAAAAAATCAATACTAAGACTTGAACCCAGGGTTTCATAGGCAAGCACTTTGCCACTTGAGACATACCCTGGCTGGCCTTGAACTGGAGACTTTCCTACATCTGAGTCCCAAGTAGCTAAGATTATAGATATGGTACACCACGCCCAGCTCACAGTATCTTTAAAAGCTAGAATTCCATAAATGGAGTTAGGAAAGTAATCTAACTAATTATCTAAATAATATATTTACAGGAAAAGGCAATTTTGATAGGGAATGATAATTTTTAGCTTCTGTTTTCTTGTAAAAACAATCTTGAAATATATACAATATAAAGTAAAGTACAATGGATTTATATTTCCCTGTTATTCAGCATTTCCAGGATTGTGCTACATTTATTTCCTATATCCTTTTTCTGTTCTTTTTTTCTAAATTATTTTTAAAACAAATCCAATCATGTTGTTTTCACTTCTATATAATTTGGTACATGTTTTATTTAATGCCTGGCAAATTTTCAGATTTTTCAGATTGTCTCACTAATTTTTTTTTTGGGGGGGGGGGGTCCAGTCGTGGGGCCTGAACTCGGCCTGGGCGCTGTCCCTCAGCTCTTCAGCTCAAGGCTAGCGCTTTACCACTTGAGCCACAGCACCACTTCCAGCTTTTTTCTTTTTGCTTATGTGGTGCTAAGGAATCAAACCCAGGGCCTCATGCATGCAAGGCAAGCGCTCTACCACTGAGCCACCTTCCCAGCCCATCACTAATATTTTTTAACTGTTGGTTTAAGCAAATCAGGATCTAATTAAATTCAATGTATTATATTTGATTGTGGTGCTCTTAAGACCATAATCTAGAACAATCACCTTTTTTTCTCCCTCATGCCACTCATAGAAGAAAACAGGTTACTTTACATAGTGTCCAAAGTTCTCAGTACATTTCCTTGTCAGTTAACTTTTTTTTTTTTTTTTTTTTTTGCTGATCCTAGGGCTTGAACTCTGGGCTTGGGCACTTTTCCTGAGCTCCTTTTTGCTCAAAGCTAGCACTCTACCACTTGAGCCACAGCACCACTAATGGCTTTTTCTGTGATTAATTAGAGACAAAGAGTCTCATGGACTTTCTTGCCTAGGCTAGCTTTGAACCAGTATCGTCGGATATCAGCCTCCTCAGTAGCTAGGATTACAGCTATGAGTCACCAGTGCAAGGCTGTTGATTAACTTTTTTTTTTTTTTTAATCACCCTTACTTCCTGAAAATATGTTAACTTTAAAGGCTTCATTAGATTGGGTTTCAGTTTGGCAAGGTTTTTTTTTTGGTCAGTCATGGGGCTTGAACTCTGCACCTAGGTGCTATCACTGAGCTCTTCGGCTCAAGGCTAGTACTCTACTACTTTGAGCCACAGTACCACTTTTGGTTTTCTAGTAGTTAATTGAAGATAAGAGTCTCACAGACTTTCCTTTCTGGGCTGGCTTTGAACTGCAATCTCAGCCTCTTGAGTAGCTAAGATTACAGATGTGAGCCACCAGCTCCCAGCTATGCAAGAATTATTTTATAGGACATTTTCTGCACTTTATTTCATTATGTCTTAAAACAATTACTGGTGGAGATAGACTCTAAATAAGACCTCATACTGCATTTGATTGAGATTTCTTTTGGTATATTAGCTTTTCTATTGAAGAAATTGTGTCTGTACTATAGTTTATACAGTTTGAGTTTTGTGAGTTTTATTTCTGTTTTGCAGTTTAAGATATCCCTGGGGTTTTGGGTTTTTTTTCCTGTTTCCTACAAATGAGTAGGTTCAACTAGGGGATTTGATTAGATTGAATTTTGATTCTCTATACTCTCTGTTTTCTACAAAAACCAACTTTATAGGTTATTAAGTGGCATACGTCTGCTGAGCCATGTCTTTCTGTTATTTGAACAGATATTGATGCTCACTTCACTGATTCATTGAAGAGCCATAAAATATTTCTTGACCATTTATTAGTTGGAATATTTCAATCAACCACTAGAAGCCAGACTATAATCCTAGTTACTCAGAAAGCAGAGATCTGAGGATCATGGTTCAAAGTTAGCACAGACAGAAAAGTTCTTAGGACTCTTATCTCCAATTAACCAGCAAAAAGCCAGAAGTGGAACTATGGCTCAAGTGGTAGAGTATAAGTATTGAGTGGGAAAAGATAAGAACAGTGCTTAAGCCTTGGTATCAGCACAAAAAAAATAAAAAAAGAAAACCAGATTTGCCAGGCACTGGTGGCTCATCCCTGTAATCTTACTTACTGAGGAGGCTAAAATCTGAGAATCATGCTTTGAAGCCAAACCAGACAACAAAGTCTGTGAGACTCTTAACTCCAGTTAAGCACCACCCCCCCCAAAAAAAAAAAAAAAAGCTGGCTGCTGAGTTGTGGCTCAAGTGGTTAAGCACCAGCCTTAAGCAAAAAGAGTTCATGGGACCTGGGCACCAATGGCTTATGCCATATCCTAGCTACTCAGGAGGCTAAGATCTTAGGATTAAGGTTCAAAGTCAGCCCAGGCAGGAAAGTTCTTGAGACCACTAAAAAGCCAGAAGTGGAGCTGTGGCTCAAATGGTCGAGCACTAGCCTTGAGCAAAAAAATAGCTCAGGAAGGTTGTCCAGGATCCAAGTTCAAGTTCCAGGACTGGCACGTGCACTTGTGCACACACACAAGCACGCATGTGCGCACTGTGGGATAGTGACCAGGCCCTCAGTTCAAACCTCTGTACCAGCCCCCTGCCTCAAAGAAAGAATTATTAGACTCAAACATATTGCTGAGTTTAATATTACAGTTACTGTCCTTATTGATAGATTGTTTTAGATTGTTTTAAATTGACGATCAGAAGTTACTGGTAAATTATTTAATTCTAGAGTTTTATGATATACCAGACTGGAAATCAGATGTTTTACAAAGAGTCACAATCTTTTTGTGTTCTATTAAAAAATAAATAAAAAGGTAAGGTCTCCTTGATGATAATGTTTGAAATTAGTATTTTTAAATTATAGTGTTGTCTGGGAATATGGCTCAGTGGTAGAGTGCTTGCGTTGCATGCATGAAGCCCTGGGTTAATTCCTTAGTACCACATACACAGAAAAAGACGCAAGTGATGCTGTAGCTCAAGTGGTAGAGTGCAAGCCTTGAGCAAAAAGAAGCTCGGTGACAGTGCCCAGGCCCAGAGTTCAAGCCCCGGGACTGGCAAAAGAATTAAAAATTAAAAAAAATATATAAATATAGTGTAGGCTATACTGATACTGACCTGGTCATTGTTTCTAACTGTTTAGTAAATAGACCTAGAAAAATAATTTGTGTGTGTGTGTGTGTGTGTGTGTGTGTGTGTGTGTGTGTGTGTGAGTGAGAGAGAGAGAGAAAGAGAGAGGGAGTGTGTGTGTAATATAAGCTTATAAGCTCAATTAAAACTTTCAATTTTGATTCAAGTCTACAAGGTTTTTATCAGTGTCTTCTGCATCTTTCTTTAATTCAAAAATTAAATCTCTGAGATTGAGATAGCAGAGATGATGGACTTAGTATGTCACTCACTTAGTGATTGTCTTTACCTGTTCACAGATACTTCAACCTAACAGCACTTACTTTTCTTCAAAAATATGATTGCTCTAAATATTTAAAATTTTCTTCCTGGTCTTTTTTTTTTCTGTCTAGGGGACTTGAAATGCTCAAGTGTTGAGCACCTGGTTTTAATAACAAGTACAAGACCTTAAGTTCAATCCCCAGTACCACCCAACCCAATTAATTTGGGGGAGGGGGAGGTTCGAGATTGGGGGATCAGTCATGGGGCTTGAACTCGGCTAGGGCACTGTCCCTGAGCTCTTCAGCTCAAGGTTAGCGCTCTACCACTCTTGGTTTTCTGGTGGTTAATTGGAGATCAAGAGTCTCATGGACTTTCCTGCCTGGGCTGGCTTTGAACTGTGATCCTCAGATCTCAGTCTCCTAAGTAGCTAGAATTATAGGCGTGAGCCATCAGCTCCCAGCTCAATTAATTAATTTTAATTAATTTTTAAAAAGCTATCTTACTAGAACATGTTGATTATTATGTTTACAAATCATTTGAAATAGTTCCTTTGTTGTGATTATACTGTCAGCAAACAAATTTAAGTTTGTTTAAGTTTGCTTATCCATTTACTATTACATCTTTTTCTTCAGGTAGGAAAAGTGGTGTTTCTCCTAAAAAATCAAAGTACATGACTCCAATGCAGCAGAAACTAAATGAAGTGTATGAAGCTGTAAAGAACTATACTGATAAGAGGGGTCGCCGCCTCAGTGCCATATTTCTGAGGCTTCCTTCTCGATCTGAGCTACCTGACTACTATCTGACCATTAAAAAGCCCATGGATATGGAAAAAATTCGAAGTCACATGATGGCAAACAAGTACCAAGATATAGACTCTATGGTTGAAGACTTTGTCATGATGTTTAACAATGCCTGCACATACAATGAACCTGAATCTTTAATCTACAAAGATGCCCTTGTCCTTCACAAAGTTTTGCTTGAAACTCGGAGAGACCTAGAAGGAGATGAGGACTCTCATGTCCCAAACGTGACCTTGCTGATTCAGGAGCTTATCCATAATCTTTTTGTGTCAGTCATGAGTCATCAGGATGATGAGGGAAGATGCTACAGTGATTCCTTAGCAGAAATTCCTGCTGTGGATCCCAACTTCCCTAATAAACCTCCCCTTACTTTTGACATTATTAGGAAGAATGTTGAAAATAATCGCTACCGGCGGCTTGATTTATTTCAAGAGCATATGTTTGAAGTATTAGAAAGGGCCAGAAGGATGAATCGGTATGTTTTCAAAGCCATTTCTATTTGAAGCCATATGATACTTAATGCAATACAGACAGAGGAATACTGCTCTAATAGTGCTATTTCAACATAGATATATCATTAAAGTTGATAGGATAGGATCCTAAATCCTAAAGTTTTAGCAGAAGCTAAAACTTCTACTTTTTGTTTGTTTGTTTTTGTAGTACTGGGTACCAAAATCCTCTAAAGAAGAGAAGGCAGCCTCCTGAGTCTAGATTAGGGCTGAGTAGAAGGAAGACAAAACTGAAGAATTTGTGAAAGGCACTTAAAGGATAAGTGCTTGTAATTTGAAATGCAAGAAAACTTCAGTTTGTTTCTGTTCTGAAGTTAGACTCATGTAAAAAAAGCTTGTTAGCTTTTATATTTTACTTTTTTAATCTAGATTCTTCAATTTAACAGCTTACGATAGACATTAAATGTTTTAAAAGAAGTAATTGAATTTAATTTTTTAAATTTTATCTACAGTGTCTTTGCTCCATAACAGTAGCTTATTTAGCTAAATTAAGCAATTACAAGTTAGATGCCTTTTGTGAGCTCTTAGAGTCACTTAAAAGAGTATAAGAATTTAAAATTACAAGTCCTACAATTCTGGACCTTACAGGCTGTTGGGCCAAAATCTAACTCTTACTCTGGATCTTGAAGGAAAAAGAAATAGTAATATTTGCTACTGCTGAGTATCTGCTCTTTGGTAAAGCACCATGCTAAGTACTTCATGTACTTACATAGTGCCTTTCTACAGAAAAAAAAAATCATTTTCCCAGTTTACATGTGAAGAATTGTAGACATAAACAGAAATTACCCAAAGTCACATAGCTACTAAGTGGTATGACATGTGATGTTTTCCACTACAGAGCACTGGTGGTCACCAGTCATGTAACACAGCCATTAAGCCTTGAGTTCTGTGCTCTTTAAGGCTTGAAGTCTCTCTCATGTATAGGACAGTTTATGCTTAGAGAAAAATAATTCCAGATGTGAGTCAGTATCTCAAAATCTGATATTTAGGAAATGTGGTGGTTTGATGAACTCTGTAGACCAGAGAATGTGGGAGAATAGGAAGTTGGGTAGGATTGATATGAATTAAGGGGAAGTCTAAGCAGAGGCAGAGTTAGGAAATTATTATGGCACATTCCAGGGGCAATTAGGCTCTTCAGTGACTTTTTTAGGAAATGGCCCTTGTTCTTTGACAGTAGAGATAGAAGGAAATAAGGGGAACATAGGAAAATACCTTGCAATCAGAATCTTCAGGAATTCATCATTCAACAAATTTTTATTGGTTACTGCCAGTTAAGGATAAGGTTCTAGATACATGGTAATACCAATGCTTTCATGAGCTTAGATACTGATTTTAACCCTTGGTTTATTTAAATGGTCCTTAATTCTAAAGCCATTCTGCTCTCACCATCTATCTCCAGTGACATTATTATCTTGGGCCAGTTCTATAAGACTTCCAAAGAGCATTTTTCTATTTGTTTGGCAGTATTGTTTATGTTGTATAAACATGTTTAAGAATTAAGCAGATTTGCCAAGCACTGGTGGCTGACACTTGTAACCCTAGCTACTTTTAGGGTGAAATCCAGAGAACCAAAGTTTGAAGTCAGCCTAGCTAGAAAAGTCTGCCAGACTCCATCTCCAAAATAACCTGCAGAAAGCAGGGCTGGAGGTATATGGCTTAACAAGGAACCTGAGTGAGAAACCTCAGTACCACCAAAGAAAAATAAAAATTTAAAAACAAATTAGCAGGCTAGTACGGTTAAGGAATGAGTTATTTTCATTTTTCCATTGTTGAATTGATGGTCATTTGTTTTTGAGAGCTGGAAAATGATAGACTTTATTGTGTATTAATGTAAGACAAATACAGTTTTTCTAACCCAGGGTTTTGCTGAAAAGCATAGAGGAAACTATTTATCTTTGTAAATGAAGATAGTGTTATGACTGCTTGCAGTACTTAATGTGAATTACAGATAAGCAATAATTGATGGAAATGCATCTGTTTCATGACTAACAAGCCATATCTTTATCTGTTTTGCATTGCCGGTAATGAAGGTAGGCAATCCACATGTATAGGCATTCATGGATGGATTCATTTAATGAAGCAGTAGATTTCTAGTCTAATCTCTTAAGTGTGCCAATGCTTAATACCAATTATCCTTATCTACCACTGCCACCCAACAACCAGGACCTTGACACTCTGAAGGAATCTGTAGATTTTTGCTACAGTTTTTAATATATTGCCTAACCTGTTCACAGATTAGTTAGCAGAAGGAGAATCCTTATGAATTACAGGAAACTTGTGGCAGTTGTTTGTCCATCAGCATTTAGTAACAGCATAGTGCTACCTCACATGAATTGACTACTTACTGGATTTACTAATCTGCTGGCATATTCTTGGATTCATGTTCTGACTCCCTTGTTGGTGGTAGGAAGAATTCTTGGGGGACGAGGGCAAAGAAAGAATCAAGATTCTCTTACAATCTTTTTTTTTTTTTTTTTTGCTGAATATCTGCCTTGTATAGAAAAGCCAGTTGAGGAAAATTAATGTTAGTTGTTTTTCCATCTTGAGGTTTTATTCTCATACATTCAGTGAACACCTGGCCCCTTAGGTTAACAACTTCTTCATAGTACTTTGTTTGAATAACCAAAATTTAAAGAGGTTTTTTTATATTTTTTAAATTTTATTGTAAAGCTGCTGTGTATAGTTACATTAGTAAGATAATGAGTACATTTCTTGTTGAACAAAATTCTTTTATCTACATTCCATTTCATCTTTTACTTAGACAACCTGCCTTTCCATCTCTACTGTATGTGGGCTAAATGCTTACTGATCTTAAGATTTACCAGATGTTTTATGACTTGTACAAATTCATTAAAACATGAAACTGTATTTCATGGTTGAATTATGAATCTGCCTTTTGAATGCAAATGTGTGTTTCTTAAAATTTTATATTTCGACGTTACTCTAAAATGAATTTAATTTTAAGAAAACAGACTTCAGAATCTGTATTCAGGAAAATAGGTCAAGATCTGGCAGAGTAACTGAAGTGGTAAAGTGCCTTCCAAGAAAGCAGTAGTCCCTTAAGTCAAACAAAAAAAGAAGGAAAACAGATCAAAATGATGTCTTTCCTATGGTTTTATTTGTATTGCTTTCCTACAAATATTAGAATTTCTATAACTTCAGTGCATGTTTCAAACCTCTCTAGAAATACTCATTTTGTTTATTGGCAGTGTTAACTGTTTGCTGGTTCCCTTTTCTGAGAGAGGCATCTGGAGGCTTTTTTGAAGTGATGTTCCAATGATATATGTCAACCAATGGCCAACTGGCCTTTGCTTGCGACACCCTCTTTACCAGAATACTACTAATTGTTAATAAGATATCATTTCTGGTTAGGCTTCTGAATAAACTTTTAGACTTTAATATTCTTAGTAGAATTATATTCATACATTCCTCTAAATACAGTAGATTAAGGATGATAATAATAAAATACTACCTTTATTTTGCCCATTTCTTTTTTTTACAAGTGGGGAAGAAAGAAAGCTCAGAAAAGTTCTGCATATGCCACACAATTTTTTTCATCTTTCAGTGTATTGCCTCTGTTAATTCTTCAGAATTAGTTATTTCTCAGAAATTTTCAAGTCTGTAACTGTTACAGGATACACTCATAGCTTTTCAGTTTAAATATAGACAACAATAATATATAGGTCTAATTGGAGGAATGTGGACATCACCTAAATATTTTGCTAATACTTTTTATAATATTTTAGTCTGCAATTAAGAGAATGTAAAAGTTAATCCAAAGATTAGATGGTCTGGAATTTAAAGATGGTTTATTTGGTGTGGAGCCAATTCTTGATTCTTCATAAGCTACCTTCTACTACAGTCAGTTGATACATATACTTTTTATGTCAGAGAAAAAATGCTAGACCTTTCCTTTTACATGAGCTGGACAAGGAGTGAGGCTTGAGGTAAAGGAAACTAACTGGTGGGCATGGTAAAGTGTCACCTCAGATACTGTGTTCTAACAGACCTCAAGGGGATAAACTTTTTAGAAATATACAGAAAAAGCATAGCAATTAACTTAGCATTTAATAAAATTTAACATAGAATTCACCTATTTAAAATAAGCAATTTATGTATCAATGGATATTCTTAATGCTCTTATAGGACAGATTCTGAAATATATGAGGATGCAGTAGAACTTCAGCAATTTTTTATTAAAATTCGTGATGAACTCTGCAAAAATGGAGAGATCCTTCTTTCTCCAGCACTCAGCTATACCACAAAACATTTGCATAATGATGTGGAGAAAGAAAAAAAGGAAAAATTACCAAAAGAAATAGAAGAAGATAAACTAAAAAGAGAAGAAGAAAAAAGAGGTTGGTTTCTTTTCCTGTTATTATGAAGAAATATACTTTGTTCTAGCTGGAGAAGAGTCTATTATGAAGTCTTTGGTTGTTGGTATTTTATATTAGATATGAGATGGAAATGCTTTTATCATGATCATTTTGGTTGTCAGACTGAATAAGATTGAAAGTTACAGAGCAAGGCATAGTGGTTCATGCCCATAATCTCAGTAATCACAGATCTGAAGATAAAAGTTTGAAGCCAATTGGGGCAGACAAATTTGAGAGATTCTTGTCTATAATTAACCAGCCAAAAGCCAGAGTGGAGCTGTGGCTCAAGTTACAGAATATCACATCAGCAAAAAAAGCTAAGGAAAAATACCCCAACCCCAGTACAGGCATTAAAAAAAAAAAAAGATTAAAAGTTACCTGTAACACAACTGTTCTAAGGAATAGTTAGTTAATTCACAAGTATGAGAACCTAATACCTCTTCATACTGTTAGTAAATACAACTTGAGGGGCCCAGCTAGAGCTAGCGTGCATTCTCTACTTCAAGTTACTACCACATCGAATAGCATAGCTTTCATTTTAGATACTGTATGCAAAATAAGTAGATAATACTTGTTTTAACCTCATATCTTGATTTTATTCATATAAATTTAGAAACTTTACTTTGAGCCAGGCACTAGTGGCTCATACCTGTATTCCTAGCTACTCAGGAGGCTGAGATCTCAGGATTGTGGTTCAAAGCCAGCCCAGGCAGGAAAGACGGTGAGACTTTTATTCCAATTAACCACCCAAAATCCAGAAGAAGAGCTGTGACTCAAGTGTTAGAGCATTAGCCTTGAGCATAAAAGGTCAAAAACAGTGCCTAGGCCCTGAGTTCAAGCCCCAGGACTGGCACGCGTGCGCGCGCACAAACACACACACACACACAAATCTAACTTTGAGTCATTCATCAGACTTATTATTTTGATAATGAGACCTTATTGTTACAAATTGGATCATTTTGGACATTTGTATTTGAGTTTATATAAATACTTAGAAATATGTAGTTTTTACTAATGTTAAATTTGTTTTTAGCATTAAACTTCATTAGATTTTTTTCCTCTTAGGCAATAAAACAAAATTAATTTATTTGAAGCAATTTCTGATAACTGATGGTATATATCCATAATGGAAGCTGGTTAGTGAAAATAGTCATTTTCCCAGGACAGAGCTACTCTAGTTTCTATTCAGAATAATAACGGGAGATGTAGGGGAGCATTGTAGGAGATAGTTTCTACATCTTTGCCAGCTGAAAGTGGTAAATTTGGAAATAAATGGAGTAAATCTACAGCTTTGCTGACCTAAAGTACACGTTAAGGATTATACTGAAAACTAGAGAGCTATAGAAGGCATTTGAGATAAACCCTGTTTTGTATATTCCTGAGTGGCTGGGAAACCTGGTGAAGAAAACCAGGTAAAATCCAAGAGATATATGAAAAGTGGTGGTTAAGAGGTAGAATGCCTGCCTAGAAAGCACAGGACCTAAATTTAAAACCCATTACCTCTGAGGAGAGAGGGGAGGAGATTAGATAGATTTTTTTGCTACGATTTGGAATGCATCTCCTAATCTATTCATAGATTACTTAGCCAAAGGAGAAGCCTTATGGGTTTAAGGTTTGAGCCCAACCTTTTCCTTACCCCTAGCTGTAGGGGTTAGGGTTAGCTTTGGCTATCCCCTAGCTATAGCTAGTTCTAGTGCTAGTTCTAAAACCTAGTATCAAATCTCTTAGTATACCTGATAAAATAATAGCAAAGGAGAGAAGAGAGAAAACTTGTCAAGTTTAGTGAAAGATTATTAACCTATATATCCCAAAACCTCAAGTAAGATAGACACAAAGAGAACCATGTTTAGAAACAACAAAAACTGCAAGAAGAGTCTTAAAAATAACACAACTCATCACATAAAAAGTAAACAATAATAGAATTAAAGGCTTTTCATATAATGGAGGCCAGAATGATACTAAAAAAATTGAGGGGAAAAAATAATAGATTTGTATATCCAGTGAGACTGCCCTATAAAAATGAAGTTGTCTGGGTATTGGTTACTCTTGCCTGTAATCCTAGCTACTAAGGAGGCTGAGATCTGAGGATTGTGGTTAGGCAGAAAGTCCCCTAAAACTCTTACTTCCAGCTAACTAGCAAAAAGCCAAAAGTGTTGCCAGGCACTGGTGTCTCACATTTGTAATCCTAGCTACTAAGGAGGCTGAGATCTGAGGATCCCAGTTCAAAGTCATGAACCACCAGAAGACTGGAAATGGCACTGTAGCTCAAGGAGTAGAGCACTAGCCTTGAGCTGAAGAGCTGAGGGACAGTACCCAGGCCCAGATTTCAAGACCTAAGACTAACAAAAAAAAAAAAGAAAAGAAAAAGAAGAAAGAAAGAAAAAAAAAAAGCCAAAAGTTGGAGATGTTGCTCAAGAGGTAGAGGTACCAGCCTTGAGGGAAAAAAGCTCTAAATAAGCAAGAATGTGAGACCCTGAGTTTTAAGACCTAGTGCATGCACCAATAAAAAAAAAAGTTGAAGGCTGAGACAGGAAGAGTGAGTTGAAGGCCAGCTCGGCTAAGTAATACCTTAACCTCAAAAGAAAAAGAGCCAGGTTATATTTCACAGGATTGCCTGGAATCCTAGCTACTCAGGCGGCTGGAATCTGGAAGCTTGTAGTTAGAGGCCATCCCAGGCAGAAAAGCTTGCTAGATTCCATCTGTAAAATAACCAGCAAGAAGCAGGGTTGGAGAGGTGACTCAAGTGTTAACATGCCAGCAGGTGTGAGGCCTAGCTCAAGCCCCAGTACCACTATTGAAAAACAAAAAAAGCTGGGCACCAGTGGCTCATGTATACTACCTAAGAGGCTGAAATTTGAAGATTGAGGTTTGAAGCCAGTCCAGGAAGACAAATCCAAGAGACTCTTATCTCCAACTAACCAACAAAAAGCTGTAAGTGAAATGTGGCTATAGTGGTACAAAAAAGTGAACAAAAAAGCTAAGGGAGAGTGTGGGACTCTTTGAGTCCCACAGTACAGTACAGCACCCACAAAAAACACAAGTAAGTCTTAAGTAGGACAATTAAAATATATTTTTTAAAAATGGAATTCTACATTACCAGAAAGAGAATGTAATGTGGTATAGCCTCTGTGGAAGAAAATTATAGTTTCTCGGTATGCTAAGTTTCATATTCCCATAAGGTCCACTCCTGAGTATAAAGGACTTAAAGCAGAGATTTGAAAAATATTTGTGCACCCACTCTATAGTAGCCAAAGGATGTAAACAGCTTAAATGTTCATGAACAGATAACTGACTAAACAGATTGTGGTATAGTCATTGTTGAACCATAAAAACAAATGAAATACACATGCTGTCTGGATGCGCTTAAAAACATATTATGTGTTAGGCACTGATAGAAACAAATCCTGAAATCTCTAATCTCCATTTAACCAGCAAAAAAGACAATTAGGTTAGTGCCCTTTGAACAATCAAAAAAAAGTTTTTTTTAAGAATTTTTTTTTCCTTTTGTCTATGGGGCTTGAAATCGGGGCCTGGGCACTGTCCCTGAGCTTTTTCACTCTACCACTTTGAACCACAGCGCCACTTCCGGTTTTCTAATGATTAAGGAGATAAATGTCTCATGGACTTTCTTGCCCTAGCTAGTTTTGAACTGCTTTCTTCAGATTGCAGCCTCCAAAGTAGCTAGGATTACAGTGTGACCCAATGGTACCTGGCAAAAAAAAAAAAAAGTAAATTTTGTGTTACATATTTTACCATAGTTTCTTTAAATTAATAATATTCTAAAGGTCATTAGATTCTATACTTTAAATTAAAGCTGGACATAGTGAAGTCTACTTGTGATCCCAGGTATTAGGAGGCTTAGGCAAGAAGATTGGGGGTTGGAAGCTGGCCTGAGCTACATAGCAAAAGCCAAGCTAGCCTGAGCTGCAGTGACACTTTGTCTCAAAACAAAACAACAAGCTGGATGCTGCTGGTCTGTGCCTGTAATCTTAGCTATGCAGTAGATTTCAGGAGGCAGAGATCTGAGGGTCCCAGTTCTGCCAGACCAGGCAGAAAAATCTATAAGACATGTAGCTCCAGTTAGCCAGCAAAAATCCAGAAGTGAAGGTGTGGCTCAAGCGGTAGAACAAAAAAGGCTGAAAAAATTAAGCAAGAATATGAGGCCCCTGTGTTCAAGCCCCAGTATTCACACAGATACACACAAAGTGAAAGATATAATGTGTTCATTATATCTCAGTACAATTTTTAAAATAGGTCATAAAGGAAACATTCAAAAAATAAAGAATATTAATTTGAAGAAAGCACCCAAAAAGTAGGATGACAAAAACAAATAAAGATAACTAAAAGAACAGCCCAAAAAAGCAGAGAAAGAATCCTAATAACTTCAGGATGCAATTCCAATTAGGTTTTTGCCACTGTATAGTAAGAATTTTCTTTTCTCCATATCTCATACATGTGGAAATTCTCCATTTCTTTTTAGCTTTCAGCTGCCAAGTTTTTAATGTCCATTTTTCTACTAGACTGTTCTAGGCAATAGGCTTTGTCTGTTATGCTTCTCAAATTTTTCCAGTCTCTGCTTGCTTCCCAATTTCAAAGTCACTTCCACGTGTTTTAGGCATGTGCTACAACCATATCATTCTGACAACAAAACCTCACCTTAAGGATCTTCAGCTTAGAAATCCCAAATCTCACCATCTAAATCATTTGCAGTATGTGTATGGATGAGACTGTGGTCTGATCCATCCTGGTTCACCATTTCTCTCTATACTTGTAAAAACAAAATGTCCTCTACTAAATTCAATGAGACGTATAGGATAACAATTACAGATATTCCTATTTAAAAGAAAAGATGGAAGAAAGTGTTGCTAATCAAGTTTTAAATCCATTGGATAAATACCCATTGGTCTTCTAACCCCAAAACACACTTCTGTGGTTCAGCACTCTGCCCTCAGAATCGTAGTTTTCCAAGGAGGTATTTGTTTTGTATTCTGCCCCTTTCAGTCCAATTGACTATTTGTACTAGTATCAAATTCTCAGGAACCTTCTGGATCTGTTATCTGAGATTTGCCAAGTCATCTACTTGATATTTTCCACCAAAATTATGATGCTAGTATCCAAGCATTTAGAGACTTAAATTGCTGTAGCCAATTAGAGGTTATTTTGGAATGTGCTTTTTTTTTCAATTGTCTCAACAAGGCAAAATTAACTTCTGTTTAAGAGTTCATTGACAAGCTGGGCGCTGGTGGCTCATGCCTGTAATCCTAGCTACTCAGGAGGCTGAGATGTGAGGATCGAGGTTCAAAGCCAGCCCAGGCAGGAAAGACCGTGAGACTCCTATCTTCAATAAACCACTAGAAAACTGGAAGTGGCGCTGTAGCTCAAGTGGTAGAGCGCTCGCCTTGAGCTGAAGAGCTGAGGGACAGCACCCAAGCCCAGAGTTCAAGCCCCACGACCGACCAAAAAAAAAAAAAAAAAAGAGTTCATTGACAGCCAGAAATCTGGCAAGCAAGCACTCAGAGCAGGCAAGCTGCTCTTCTATTTCTCCATAACACAGCATGCCCTGCCCCTCTGCTCAGATTGGTTGAGCTCTGGTTCAGAATCTGCTTGTGATTGGCTAGTTTGATTTTGAAATAAGGTTAACAATACACAAGTAATCTCAAAATATACCTGCACCCTCTACTTTTCCTGAACAATTTCAAGTGTGTCTTAATCCCATCTTGAAAAAAAAATCAGTTTAAGACAAAACCTTAGATCCCAAAAATCCTTCCTTATCCACTTCCTGTTTTCCTTAACAAGAACCGAGCCACCAGGCCAAAACAGGAATTTTTAAGCCACACTTTGATAGAAAAGACTTTTTTTTTAAGATTCCCCCTCTTTTATTTGCTATTCTTCAAACTCTTTAAACATTAGTCATCATAGGAATTAGTCCCACAGCAACCGATTACAGCCACTGTTCAAATTACAACAAAGAGGGACATTAGAATTGAGGTCAGCACTCCCTTCCAAAGCAAGGGAGCCATTTACCGCTGAATTTTTAGTTGATGGTCCTATCTGGGGTTGTATGTATTAGGATGAAGGTTCAACCTTCACTTCTCCCCACCCCCCACCCCCAATTAGGACACATACCCCTCTTTTCCTGCTAGAATAATAATAGGAGCCACCCCAGTTTTTCTATGCCATCTTTGCTAGAGGGATTTAATTGTTCCTGGCCTTAGGTTCATCAGGAACTCCTCATTGGACCATGATGGCTTTTAAGTAAACCTGAAGGTCAGATGACTCACTGACATTGAGATCTGTTTTTGTCTGTTGTTTGTAATCATAATTACTCAGGAGGAAGAGATTGGGAGAATTGTTTTAAAGCTATCCAGGGCAAAAGAATTATGAAATCCCCATTTCAACCAGTAAGAAAAAAAGGTGGACAGGGTAAGAGTGCCTATCATTCCTCTTATACAAGAAGAGATCATAGTCTAGGCTGAGCCAAAACAAAAAGTGAGACCTTATTAGAAAAAGAGGGGATAGGGATGTGGCTCAATCTTTGAATTTAAACCCCAGTATTGGCCCTTAAGGGTCAGAAGATCCACCATGGGACCCTATCCAAATTAGTGGAATCAAAGGGTTTTATTGTACACATAAGGGAACTCACCCAAATTTGGCTAAGGTGTCTTGATCTTTATTTAGATCTACCTTCCCCCCAACATTTTTCTTTAACAGCAACTGCCTACCAGGGAGAAAATGGGAGTTCCCTGGAGCTAATCTGGCTCTGGCAGCTGCTTGAACAAGTCTTTAGTCTCTTCTTCTTCCTGCTTTCCATTGTATCTATCCCAGAGTTGAGAGGGAGGTGTTCCTACAAACCTCTGTTCCCCAGTGTCTGTGGAATCAGGGTGAGAAACCTTCTCAGATACCTTTATGATCACTAAGCTTGATACCAGACATTCAGTCTGCTCTATCAATGCCAATTTACAAATAATGAGATCCAAGTTTTGGAGAAAATAAAGATATATATATATTGGCAAGGCAAAATAAGGACTTCTTGAGGTATTATCTCAGAAAGAAGCACACTTATATGTGTGCGGGGGCGGGGGGGGGGTGACAAATAGAAAGTCCCAGGCTTTTCCTTAAGTGTGTGTGCTAAGGCATGATTACAGTGTTGGACACCCTTCCCCCTTATTTTCTGATGTGGTGGTAAGTCTCCAGAGTTATATTCCTAACTGTCCTGTATGTTCTTTCACTCCTGTGGTCAGCAGTATTAAGAGGAGTGTAGTGTTCTTCTTGAAACTATAAAGACATCCTAACTACCCTCATACAGAGAATGATGTGTGGAGGGATATAAGAGAACAAGAAAGAAAAGCGGGGCATGCAGATGTCTTTTTAAAATGTATACCTGAGCCGGGCGCTGGTGGCTCACGCCTGTAATCCTAGCTACTCAGGAGGCTGAGATCTGAGGATCGCGGTTCAAAGCCAGCCCGGGCAGGAGAGACCGTGAGACTCCTATCTCCAATAAACCACCAGAAAACCGGAAGTGGCGCTGTAGCTCAAGTGGTAGAGCGCTCGCCTTGAGCTGAAGAGCTGAGGGACAGCGCCCAGGCCCAGAGTTCAAGCCCCACGGCCGACCAAAAAAAATAAATAAATAAAATGTATACCTGAAAGCATCGTGATTAGGTCTGTCGTCAGTGGCTCACATCCTTAATCCTAGCTACTCAAGTGGCTGAGATCTTAGGATTATAGTTCAATGCTAGTCCAGGCAAGAAAGTCCATTAGACTATGATCACCAGTTAACTGGCAAAAAGCCAGAGTTGTGGCTCAAGTGGTGGAGTTCTAGCAAAAAAGCTAAGACAGTGGTCAGGCCCTGAATTCAAGTCCCAGTACCAGCACCAAAAAAAAAGTATCCTGGTTGATTATTGATTTAAAACTGCAGTTGTGGGGCTGGGAAGGTGGCTCAGTGGTAGAGCGCTTGCCTTGCATGCCTGAGGCCCTGGGTTCGATTCCCCAGCACCACATAAGCAAAAAGAAAAAAGCCGGAAGTGGCATTGTGGCTCAAGTGGTAGAGCGCTAGCCTTGAGCTGAAGAGCTGAGAGACAGCGCCCAGGCCCAGAGTTCAGGCCCCATGACCGGACCCAAAAAAAATAAGTAAATAAAACTGCAGTTGTATTTAGGTGTCTGTTCCTGTTAACAGAACTACCAAAAGGGTGGGGGGCGGACAGTTCTTGGGGGAAATATATTTATGTGTATGTGTGTACATGTGTGTGTATTATGGTTTCTTAGTACATTGTGTGATGTATATATATTCCCTTTCTGAATTATTAAAAATGACTATATGAGGCTTGAACTCAAGGCCTGTCCACTGTCCCTGAGCTTTCTTTTGCTATGGCTAGTGTTCTACAACTTGAGTGACAGAACCACTTCCAACTTTTTGTTATTGGTGGTGGTCGTGGGGGTTAAACTCGACCTGGGCGCTGTCCCTGTGTGCTTCAGCTCAAGGCAAGCTCTCTACCACTTGAACCACACTGTCACTACCAGTTTTCTAGTGGTTTTATTGGAGTTAAGAGTCTCACAGACTTCCCTGCCCAGGCTGGCTTTCAACCAAAATCCTCAGATCTCAGTCTCCAGAGTAGCTAGGACTATAGGCGTAAGCCACCGGCACCCAGCTTCACTTCCAACTTTTTGATAATTAAATTGGACATAGAGTCTCACAGACTTTCCTGTACCTGCAGGCTTCCAACTTCTATCCATAGATCTTACCCTTCTGAGTAGCCAAGATTATAGGCGTAAGCCACCTGCACCCAATTCTCTAGAATCTTTATGTATTTATTTAAATTATGGTTATGATTCAAAAAGGCAATTTTGAAGCTATATTTGGTAGCACACACCTTTTAACACCTTTACTTCTCAGCTACTTGGCTGATTTCTTGAGCCTGTGAGTTTGAGACTCTGCTGGACAACATAGCAAGACCTTTATCTCAAAACAAAAAAAAAAAGCAATTTTGGATAGAATGTATAAATCATACTGTTTTTCTTTTCTTAATTATATTTTATTTTTATTGAAAAGGTGATGAGCAGAAGGGTTACAATTACATAAGTAAGGTAATGAGTACATTTGTTTTTAATCATTGTTACCCCATCCCTCATTATCTCCCACTTATCCCTCCCTATTCCCCTTCCTCCCCCACATACTATTTTTCTCGACATACCTCTTTGGAAGTCACACAAAGAATTAAATGTAACCAGGCATGGTGGGTCCCGCCTTTAATCTTAGCAACTGGAAAGTCTGAGCAAGAAAATCAGCCTGGACTATATATCTTTAAAAGAGGGATGAAGGAATTAGGATATAATATTTGAATCTATGTCTGATTCTGTTTTATTGAGTATCTTTTTCTTTTTTTAACCCAAGAAGCTGAAAAGAGTGAAGATTCCTCTGGTGCTACAGGCCTCTCAGGCTTACATCGCACATACAGCCAAGACTGTAGCTTTAAGAACAGCATGTACCATGTTGGAGATTATGTCTATGTGGAACCTGCAGAAGCCAACCTACAACCACATATAGTCTGTATTGAGAGACTATGGGAAGATTCAGCTGGTAGGCTTATTTGATAAAATATGTCTTTTACTGTGCTTTGCTCCTTAGGGAAGAAAAAAATATTTTTAGTGTATGTGTATGTTGGTCCTGGGGCCTGAACTCAGGCACTGTCCTAAGATTTTTTTTTTTTTTCTCGAGGCTAATGCTCTGCCACTAGAGCTACAACTCCACTTCTGGCTTTTTTTTTTTTTTTTTTTTTTTTGGTAGTTAATTAGCAATAAGAGTCTCATAGTCATTCTTACCTAAGATGGTTTCAAACTGAAATCCTCAGCTCTTAGCCTCCTGAGTAGTTAAGAATACAGGCATGAACCATTAGAGCCTGGCAAGAGGAAAATTTTAACTCACATATTTTATACCTTCTAATGATAGTTCTGTTGTGACAGTGAATATAGTTCAGTGTGTCAATAAATACAATTAAGCACCCATCATGAAAAAAAGATCTGCCAAGTGTTTGTGACTCGCCTAAAATGTCCATAGGACTCTTATCTCCAATTAACCAGCAAACAGCTGGAAAAGATTCTGTGATAGAGCATCAGCCTTGATTGGAAAACAAACGAGACTGAGAGATCTTGAATTTAAGCCCCATTACAAGGCACCAAAACAAACATAAGATCTAACACTATTTGGCAGTTGTCAGAAGAACTGCAAAGTCTAAGTTTAATTGACATTCGTTTATTCAGATGATTCTTATTTAAAGCTCACTTGAGCTGGGTGCCAGTGGCTCATGCCTGTAATCCTAACTATTTAGGAGGCTGAGATTTGAGGATTGTGGTTCAAAACCAGCCAGGGCAGAAAAGTCTTTGACACTGTTATCTCTAATAAACTATAAAAAGTCAGAAGTGGAGCTGTGGCTCAAGTGGTAAAGTGCTAGCCTTGAAGCTCAAAGCAACACCCAGACTCTGGAGTTTCAAACCCCAGGACTGGCACCAATATGTACATACATACATACATACATACATACATACATACATAAATGTACACACTGTGCATTGGTCATTACTGGCTTTAAATTTGTTATTGAAAAGACTTCCTAGGAAAAATACCCTTAATGATTCATGTGCTTGAGAATCTGGCTAGCAAGTGTGATACCCCACATCATTACCTCCCCAGAAAGGAAGAGGAGGACATCACTACTACCCAAAAAAAAAGAAAAAAATGGGCATATATAGTAGCACATCTCAGTACTCAAGAGACTGAGGCAAGAGGATCCTGAGTTTAAGACCAGCCTGGGTTACATAATGAAGTCTTGTCTAGAGACAGAAATGGGCAAGAAAATGGCCTTTCATACTACTAAAGTTTGCTAAGTAACAAGTAGAAGTTAATGAAACCAGAGCAGGTGAGAGTATGATCCAGGTTTTCCAGGTTTTTTTTAGTTGCCAGTCAAGTGCTATAAATGTCCTTTATTATGTCCTAATCCTTAACTGAAGCACACACAGCAGTCTAGGTGTATGTTTATCAATATATTTTCTTTTTATGTATTATGTACCTTTTAATGTTAGGGGAAAATTAGCACTTTTAGACCCTCATGATGGATTTCATTAGTAGCAGTAGTAGTAGTAATTAGATTAAAAATAGTTGCCTAGAAAGCAGTGGCATAATGACTTGATGGAGTATTTCCTTATTTTGTAAAGAATGTATGCTGGGCGCCGGTAGTTCACGCCTGTAATCCTAGCTACTCAGGAGGCTGAGATATGAGGATCCTGGTTCAAAGCCAGCCCAGGCAGGAAAGTCCGTAAGACTCTCATCTCCAATAAACCACTAGAAAACTGGAAGTGGCGCTGTGGCTCAAGTGGTAGAGTGCTCGCCTTGAGCTGAAGAGCTGAGGGACAGTACCCAAGCCCAGAGTTCAAGCCCCACGACTGACAAAAAAACAAAAAAAGAATGTGTGATTTCTGTTAATGATTATTCTCTCTGTCTGTTTTTGAGGTGAAAAATGGTTATATGGCTGTTGGTTTTATCGACCAAATGAAACATTCCATCTGGCTACAAGAAAATTTCTAGAAAAAGAAGTATTTAAGAGTGACTATTACAATAAAGTTCCTGTTAGTAAAATTCTAGGCAAATGTGTGGTCATGTTTGTCAAGGTAAGAAAATCATTAGTTCCCAAAGTATTGATAATTTCCTTGGAATAAAATTTAAAAACACAGCCAGGCACCAGTGGCTCATACCTGTAATCCTAGCTACTAAGGAGGCTGAGATCTAAGGATCAAGGTTTAAGGCCCAGGCAGGAAAGCCTATGAGACTTACCTACAGTTAACTACCCCCTCCCCCCCCCCCCCAAAAAAAAAAACAGAAATGGAGCTGCAACTCAAGTGGTAGAGTGCTAGCCATGAGCACAAAAGCTCAGGGACAGCAACTAGGCCTTGAGTTCAAGCCCCAATACCAAAAATAAAAATAAACAATTAAAAATTCAAAAAACAGTATTTACAAAATTAGAATAGAACTCTACTTAAATAGAATTCTATTTTAACTGAGTTTTGTTGTTTTGGTTTTTGAATTGTGTCTATATAGCTATATATAAATATTTTGGAAGAAATTTACCTCAATAAGGCTTTGTAATATCATTTACTGCCTACACTGTTTAACTATACTCAATTAACTTAATTTTAATCGATTGTGGGGCCTGAACTCTGGGCCCGGGCACTGTCCCTCAGCTCTTCAGCTCAAAGCGAGCACTCTACCACTTGATCCACAGCGCCACTTCTGGCTTTTTTTTTCTGCTTATGTGGTGCTGAGGAATTGAACCCAGGGCCTCATGCATGCAAGGCAAGCGCTCTAACACTGAGCCACCTTCCCAGCCCCACTATTGGCTAATTTTTAAGATTATTTTGGTTCTTCTTGCCTTTTTTTTTTTTTTTTTTTTTTTTTGCCTGGCACCAGTCTAAGACTATGACCTTGTTTGTATCTGAGACCCCTGGAACAAGCTGCCACATGTTGCTTATTCATTGATAAGAGCACTTGCTAGCTTTTTGACTAGGTTTGCCTTAAACTGTGAGCTTCCTGATCACTACTCCCCAAGTAACTGTAATTACAGGCGTGAACCTCTGTGCCCAGTAACAATGATATTTTCTGAAAAATAATCATTATAAATTTATCAGCTTGGTATTCAAGTAATAAATTATACATTTTGAATGACTGTCTGGTATAAAGTACAGAAGGCCTACCCAGAGCTTTAAGGAACTATAATTATGTGAAATATTAATATATTTTCAAAGGGTAATTAGTAAACTAAATGAAATTTTTTCATACTTATAAATTAATGAATATATTGTTAATAAATTCTGTGGCTAAGAAAGTATCTCTGAGTCAAACATTAGTGATTCACATCTATATTCCTAGCTACTCAGCAGGCTGAGACCTGAAGATTGCAGTTCAAAGCCAGCCCAGTCAGGAAAGCCAGTAGTGGGTTGTGGATCAAGTGATAGAATGTTAGCCTTGAGCAAGAAGGAGCTCAGGGAATGTGTCCAGGCACAGAGTTCAAGCCCCAGGACCAACAAAAAAAAAAAAAAGAAAGAAAATTATCTCTAGCCATTTCCCCCTTATTTCTAGAAAGTCAGTAGTTTAACCTTTGATGGATTGGTAATTATTTGCTTTTGTCTTTTATGTTGGTCTTCAGATAAATTTACTTAAGGATTAGTTCTGTTCTTATGTTCTCTCCCGTCTCCCACCTTACTCTTAGGAATACTTTAAATTATGCCCAGAAAACTTTCGAGATGAGGATGTTTTTGTCTGTGAATCACGGTATTCTGCCAAAACCAAATCTTTTAAGAAAATTAAATTGTGGACCATGCCCATCAGCTCAGTCAGGTTTGTTCCTCGAGATGTGCCCCTTCCTGTGGTCCGAGTAGCCTCTGTATTTGCAAATGCAGATAAAGGGGATGATGAGAAGAATACAGACATCTCAGAGGATAGTCGAGTAGAAGACAATTTCAACTTGGAAAAGGTATGTGAACAATAGTCATACAGAAAATAATTTTATAC
Source organism: Dipodomys spectabilis (assembly GCF_019054845.1). NCBI lineage: Eukaryota > Metazoa > Chordata > Mammalia > Rodentia > Heteromyidae > Dipodomys > Dipodomys spectabilis. The sequence goes on from NW_024870731.1 coordinate 6,336,172, forward strand.
TTAAAAATATAATAAAATATTCATAACTCAAACATATATTATGAATGTAATACCTTAGGCCAAATAAGATGAAACTAAAAGGATATAGAATTGAAACCTCTTTGTATAAGTACTTCAAAAGAAATATAAAACTTAAAGAAAAACTTAAAGAAAAACTAAAAAGAAAGGAAAATATGAGCAGAAAACGTTTCCAGGTACCTATAATCCCTATACTTAGGAGGCTGAGGCAGTTTGATGCCAAGTTTGAGGCAAAGTTGGGCTCCATTTCAAGACCTTGTTTCAAAAACAAATATTGTAAAAGGATAGTTGGGAGTTACCTCATTAAACTTGTCAAAGAATTAGTTCTTGGATTCGCTTTTAGTTTATGATAGGATTACTGTGTGTGCTGTCATATCTCACCCTAGCTCTCTTAATAAAAAAAAAAAAAGTGAGTGGTTAGGCTCACAAAAATGTGGAAGAAAATGTATTTTCACTAATAAATTTGAAGACATAGATTAAATGAATATTTTTAGGATATTACAAATTATCAAAATAGAATCAAGAAGAGACATAGCATGTAAGTGGACAACAACATGAAGAAATTGAAAATGTGTGCAAGAGTTAACCTAAAGGGCATTAAGCTTCCATATGTGAATGCTTTAAAACTCTTTGAGTGGCTACTATAACTACAGTGTGTTGATTTAACTGTTACAGAGCATGAGAACAAAGAAAAATTCCACATTCGCTTTATAAGCCCATTCACTTTGTAAACCCAGGACAATCTGGATTCTACAATCTGGCAAAAACTAAAAACTACTTTGTCTTATATATGAATATTAGTGTGAAAATTTCTTGGGAGAAAAAGTATTTTTGTAAATGAAATCAAACTTTTTCTTTGTGGCTTAAACTTGGCCTGTGCTTTTCACAACTTTTTTTGAGCCACACCTCTAGTTTAAGCTTACTGCTAGTTAATTAGAAATAAAGAGTCTTTCAGGTAATATCTATCTAAGCTGGCTATGAATCAGGATCCTCAAATCTCAGCCTCTTGAGTCGTTAAGATTATAGACATGAGCCAGCAAAGTACTTCTTTTAAAACAAAATGACCAAGGAAAGAGAAGTTCATTCTAAGAATGCAGTGATTGTTCAAAATGAGGAAAGTTTTTACATTTTATTTTATTAATAGTCCTGTATGCTTAAGCATGGATTGTGTCATTTAGTCTTTCTAACAATAATGTGATGGGCACACTATTACCTTCATTTTATACATGAAGAAACTAAAGCAGAAGAAGTCAGGTAACTTCCCTGATGATGTGTGTTTGTGTATTTGAGTGGCTATATTACAGGCCATACAATATGTTATCAAGTCCTACTTATTTTGAATAAAAATATAGTAAAACATTTTAATCTATCAATTGTTCTAACTAAAAAAATCTGAATAAAGTATAATAGAAGTAATAATGATTCAACTGTTCATTCTTGTTTTAATTGTACATTACACTAATGTATATACCATACAATAGGAGAAAATTCTACAGAGGTATATAGAAGGCTTTCTACTAAGTTTACAAAATTATTTGTAACTAAAAATTTTTTTAACTTTATTTATAAAATATCTTTGGAGCCAGGCATTGGTAGTTTACACCTGTAATCCTAGCTACTTAGGAAGATGAGATCTGAGGATTGTGGTTCAAAGCCAGCCTGGGCAGGAAAGTTTGTGAGACGCTTATCTCCATCCAGTAAAGTACCAAAAACCTAGAAGTGGAGCTGTGGATCAAGTGATAGAGCACTAGCCTTGAGCAAAAGAAGCTCAGGGTCAGCACCTAGGCCCTGAGTTCAAGATGGGCATATACACACAAAAATGTCTTTAGAGCCATTCATGGTTGTGCATGCCTGCCCCCTGCCAAAAAAAGAAAAAGAAAAGAAATGAAGGGATGTTTTATTCACCTATAAAGAGGAATGAAGTTCATTTGCAGGAAAATGGTAGCAGATCATTGTATTAAATGAAATCTCATTCAGAATCTATATTTGTAAAAAGGACTTGAAAGTAGAAGTCAGAGAGAATGAGGAGGTAAGAGAATATGGGGCATTGAATATATAATGAAACTTACTCTTTCGTTCAAAGTGATATAGGCTAATAATATATAAATGTATGGAATTTTAAAAGAAATGAAGGAGGTATACTTGTACGCAAGGGGAAGCACTTAGCTCTCTTCTTCTTTTTTTTTTTTTTTTTTCCTTTTTTTTTTTGTCATGGGGCCTGAACTCTGGGCCTGGGCACTGTCCCTGAGCTCTTCAGCTCAAGGCCAGTGCTCTACCACTTGAGCCACAGCATCACTTCCAGTTTTCCTGTGGTTAATTAGAGATAGGTAAGAGTCTTATGGACTTTCCTGCTTGGGCTGGTTTTGAACCATGATCCTCAGAGCTCAGCCTCCTCAGTACCTAGGATTATAGGCATGAGCCATCAGCACCCAGCTCCAACTCTCTTCTTTTTCAGAGGTTTGAATGTAGGATTTGATGCTTATTAGGCAAAGTACTTAACCCTTCAATCATGCCCAGCCTTCAAACTTTATTCTTAACATCCTTCTCTCTCCTTTTTCTTGCCTGCAGTAGAAAAGGTACATTCCTTGAGGTGGATGAGAAGAGGCAGGGATGGAAGGATTAGCAGGCCTTTCAGAGCGGAGGGGCAGAGGGAAGGTTCTGTACAAGAAGAATGACTTCTTGCCTAGACCCGCTTCCTTCCCACTTATCCTGGGTTTTGTGGTTCCTGGCAGTCTCTTTGCTTCCTGTACCTCCAGCATGTGCTCTTTTACCTTCCCATAAGAGCAGGTTGGGAAAAATATAGGGTTGCAATTCAACCCTATAGGGTTACACCTTTTAGAAGATGATGTCAACTTCTCACTCTGACATGTCTCCTGCAGTTTATCTGTTCTGCTTCTCTTTCCCATCTGCTAAATGCATCTGTAGTATGAGGAGTAAACCTTTGTTTTTATTTCTGTTGTGCTGATGAATAACTGCCCTTTTTGAGGGAGTTCCCTGAGTTTGGATTTCACCAGTGTCTGAATCAGTGACTGGGATGGAAAAGATGAAATAGAGAGAGAGAGATTTTTTGTTGTTGTTGGTCATGGGGCCCGAACTCTGGGCCTGGGCACTATCCCTTAGCTCTTCAGCTCAAGGCTAGTGCCCTACCACTTGAGCCATAGCACCACTTCTGGCTTTTCCTGCTTATGTGGTGCTGAGGAATAGAACCCAAAGCCTCATGGATGCGAGACTCTTATCACTGAGCCACCCTCCTAGCCCGGAGAAAGACATTCTTTGTGTATTACACAGATAGATAACAGAGGCAGGTCAAGCTGCTAACTTGTGTAATATCTAGAGACTGGAGAGGTCACAAAGGAAATGTTGCTTTCCAGAGCAAGCAATAAGTAAATGAATTTTCCCATCCTGAGAGATTGTAGATTGAGTTTATTTATTTTTATTTTTTTTTTGTGTGACTGTCTTTTTTTATTTTTTTTTTAATTGTAAAGATACTATACAGAGGGTTACAGTTACATGAGTGAGGTAATGAGTACACTTCCTCTTGAACATTGTTACCCCCTCCATTGTTTTCCCCCTACCATCCCCTCCTTACCCTACCTTACCCGAGGTTCTTTTTTTTTTTTTTTGATTGTGATTAAGTGATTACATAATTTCCGGAATTTCACAGTATTGTGGAATAATGATGCTCATTTAAAGTCACAAGTTCATTCTAACTTTCCTGGAGCAAATTGTCTATCACAGTCTGTAACATAAACAGGATCTTACTATGTAATCCACGCTGTCCTTAAATTCAACAGTCTTTCTTCAGCATCTAGAATGCTGGGATTATAAACATGTGCCAGTATGCCCAACTGAGTAGACTGAATTTATAAAGAGAAAAGAAGCTAGCATAGAATTTGCTCTTTATATCCATGTGTTATTGAATATATCTGCTTCTGAATACTGATAACTGCTCTCCATTATTTTTCCCTTAAAACTTATTGGAATAGGAAGGAGAGAAAAGAGATAAGTAGCATTATGTCATTAAAATTATAAATTTAGGGCTGGGAAGATGGCTCAGTGGTAGAGCGCTTGCCTTGCATGTCTGAGGCCCTGGGTTCGATTCCTCAGCACCACATAAGCAAAAAGAACAAAGCCGGAAGTGGCGCTGTGGCTCAAGTGGTAGAGTGGTAGCCTTGAAGTGAAGAGCTGAGGGACAGCGCCCAGGCCCAGAGTTCAGGCCCCATGACTGGACCCAAAAATAAATAAATAAATAAAATTATAAATTTAAAGTAAGTACAGGGGGTTGGAGGTCTGGGTCAGTTTATAGAACGCTAGCCAGTAAATGAAAGTTTCAGGTAGATACCAAGTTCAAGTGCTGAGGTAAAAATAAATATAATATTTTATATGAGAGGGTTTTTTCCTTTCTTTTCTTCCTCTGTGTGTGTGTGTGTATGTGTGTATGCGTGTGTGTGCATGTGCACATGCGCGGAAGAGAGAGAGAGGAACAGAGACAGAGAGATAGAGAGCACTTGCGTGCTAGTCCTGGAGCTTGAATTTAAGGTCTAGGCACTGCACGAGCTTTTTTGCTCAAGGATAGTATTTTACCACTTGAGCTACAGCTCTACTTCTGACTTTTTAGTAGTTAATTGGAAGTAAGAAACTCATAGACTTCCTTCCCTTGCTGGCTTCCAACCTCAGCCCTCAGATCTTAGCATTCTGATAGTTTTGTTACAACCACCTAAATTTTTGGTTTCTTAACCATCAGTTATCAAAACTTTTTATGGTTGTTTTTCCTTTTAATGTAAAGGAAAATATTCTTTTCTTTTTTTCTTACTCCTGATTGTTAGCTTCCTTTCTAAAACCAGTTTCCTTTACCACAGGAAAAAGAAGATGTCCCTGTGGAAATGTCCAATGGTGAACCTGGTTGCCACTACTTTGAACAGCTCCATTACAATGATATGTGGTTGAAGGTTGGCGACTGTGTCTTCATCAAGTCCCATGGCCTGGTGCGCCCTCGTGTGGGCAGGTAAGTGTCATTGATGTAGGGAAGACATGGTTGGGACTAAGATTTAAGGCTAAGATTTAGACTAATCCATCAAGCCAACTCCTACCACACTACCCATGCTTTCACATCTAATCATCACACTTTCTTTAAATTCTCCCCATGGATTTTTTTTCTTTATTCTTTTTCTTTCTTTCTTTTTTTTTTTTTTTTTTTTGATCATGGTTCTTGACCTCAAGGCCTGATCCCTGAGCTTTTTCTGCTCAAGGCTAGTGTTCTACCACTTGAAATTACAGCTCCACTTCTGGTTTTATGATGATTAGTTGGAGGAAAGAGTCTCACACAAACTTTCCTACCCAGGCTGGCTTTGAACCATGATCCTCAGCTCTCAGCCCCCTGAGTAGCTAAGATTATAGGCGTGAACCTTGGTATCCAGTATGAATTATTTATTTATTTATTTTCCTTACTTATTTGTGATAGTTCTAGGTCTTAAACTCAGGGCCTGGGCATTGTCCCAGGACTTTTTTGCTCAAGGCTAGTACTCTACTACTTGAGCCACAGTGCCACTTAAGGCTTTTTCTGTGTATGTGGTACTAAGGAATCAAACCCAGGGCTTTATGCATGCTAGGCAAGCACACTACCACTAAGCCATAAGCTCATCCTGAAATGACTTTTTGTTGTTGTTGTTACTAGTCATTGGGCTTGAACTCTGGGCCTGAGCACTATTCCTCAGCTCTTCAGCTCAAGGCAAGCACTCTACCACTTGAGCCACAGCACCACTTCTGTTGTTTTTTGTTTTTTTTTTACTTTCCTGCCCAGGCTGGCCTTAAACCGTGATCCTCAAATCTTAGCCTCCTTAGCAGTTAGAATTACAGGCGTGAGCCACCAGTGCCTGGCCCATGACATGACATTTCTTAAAGAAGCCTTTTCTCCTCTTTGCTAAGTAGGTTAAGTCTTCTTATTTCCTACTCCTTAGACTATATATGATATATTGATGTTCTCTTAGGGTTTCCATAGCTTGAATTTTCAACTGCTCTGAGACTAGGAACTTTTCTTTTTCTCAACCTCATATTCCCTATTCACATCATATTATTTGAAACATAGGAGATCAGATATTTGATGAACAAGTAAATTGGTAAAAGAATGTCAGTATGGTTGGGTGACAGTCACAGCAATAATGGAGTCAGATAGTGGTTGAGCGGTGGAGGATAGTGATTAAGACTATCTGTCACATGTCAAGAAAATGAACCCTTAGATGTGTATTTTAATGTTTTTTTTTCTTTCATGCATGTGTTTCTAACACATTTATAAGATTATCTCTTTGTTGCTTTGTATGTCCCTCCTCCACAGTATAACCCCTGCTTTCACTATATTTGATGTCAGTATAACTTGTGGAGGAGATGGGGAAAAACCAGTTGTTTATGGATACAGGTGGACCTGTTGCAACAATGAGAAGTACAAGTTGTCATGTCCAAAACGAGCTTTACAACGTTGGTGTGGGGGGGGGGGGAGGGGGAAGGAGAAGGATTGGGATTAGGGGGGGAGGGGGGAGGCTGGGAAGGGATGTGAAGGGTAAACAAAGGAGGAGGCTGCAATGCTTGGTAAGAAATGTACGCATTATCCTGCCCATGTAACTGTAACTCCTCTGTACAGTATGTTCACAAATAAAATTAAATTAAATTAAAAAAAAAAAAAAAAAAGACTATCTGTCACTAACTGGAGTTATGGCTCAAAGTGGTAGAGTGCCAGCTGTGATAGAAAAGCTGCCGAGCAAGAGCTTGAGGCCTGAGTAAAAGCCATAGTACTGATACGTACACACACTACAACAATCAAACTGGAGGTGTAGTTCAAGTGGCAGAACAACTGCCTAGCAAGGGACCTAAATTCAAATCCCAGTACTGCAAAAAATACATTTTAAAAAGAACATCAGTTGAGGACTAAGAGTATATCCCAGTGGTTGAATACTTGCCTAGCATGGGAAAGGTCCTGGATTTGGTCCCCCCGGGCCATAAAAATAAATAATAGTTGGTTCTAGGAGATTTGGGGTCAAATCCCTGTTGTATAGCCTTAGAAAAATGATTTATTTCCTTAGGTTTCTGTTTCCTTATGCTTGTTCATCACTCAACAATCATTTTACTATTTGCCACTACTTCGAACAGCTCCAAGGATACATTAATGAATAAAGCAGACAAACATTTTTAGTTCCGTAGAGGTTTGTTTTAATGAGAAGACACAGTAAACACCTTGAATAAGTTGTTGATGTTAGATCCTGATACATGCTGATGAAAAAAAATGGAGCATAGTAAGGAGAGTAGACTTGGTCAGATCTTAGGAGACTGGTTTGTATAGGCCTCACTCAGAAACTGGCATTGAGCCAACACTTGAAGAAACAAAGTGAGAATTATGAATATCCAAGGAAAAGGACAGTGATTAGTAGGTATAAGAAATGTGTCAGGTCTGTTCATACCAGTAGTTTGTTACTAACAGAATGAGCCATTCATGAGTTAGGTTTAATAGGTGAGAGCCAAAGAGTAACTTGCAAATCATATAAGGCTTTTATGGGGTTATATGGGATTGTTTCAAGCATCTAAGTATCATTTGATTTAGGACTTAAGGATTATGCTACCTATTGGTTGAGTAGACTTGAAGAGTCAAAAGTAGAAGCAAGAGCTGGGAATGTGGCTTAGGGGTAGAGTGCATGCTGGCATGCATAATGTCCCAGGTTTGATTCCTCATTACCACATAAACAGAAAAAGCTGACTCAAATGGTAGAGTGATAGTCTTGAGCAAAAGAAACTCAGGGACAGTGGCCAGGTCCTGAGTTCAAGCCCCAGGACTGGCAAACACAAAGCAAATCGAAACAAAAAAAAAAGAGTGTAAGAAAGGAGATCTGATAGGAGATATTACAATTATCTAGGCAAGAATGATGGTGACTTAACTGAGGTTGATTGACAAAAGTACTATTTTGAAGGTCAAGTTAATGGCATTCCTAATGAGGGAGCAGTCAAAGGTAATGATCCTTCAAGAATGAAATTATTTTCAATATCATTTCTCAATTGTTTTTCTCCCAAGAATTGAAAAAGTATGGGTCCGAGATGGAGCTGCATATTTTTATGGCCCAATCTTCATTCACCCAGAAGAAACAGAACATGAGCCCACAAAAATGTTCTACAAAAAAGAAGTGTTTCTGAGTAATCTGGAAGAGACCTGCCCTATGACATGTATTCTGGGTATGTATTTATGCCTTTTCATTTAATCATATCACTTGGAATACTGCTTCTGTGCTAGACCCTGTTCTAGATTTAATAGCCATAGCAGTGGCTAAAATGAAGTCTTAAACTTGTAAAGACTTAAATTTAGGCAGAGGCAAGATCCTGTGGTCAGCAAAAGCTTTGTTAATAAGTACCATGTAAGTAAAGTTTTGAAGAAGACAAGAAGGAAACTATTTAAATATTAGCTTTTATTCCCTATAAGGCACAGCTTAAATTAGAGTATCTAGGCTTTATTGAAACATAATAGAAGTGTTGGGTAGCAGGAGGAGGGTAGAGAATGTGGCAAGAAATGAGCCTTATGAGGTAGCTGGTGCAGCAACTGGCTGACTCAGAATAAATAGGAAATCATTGTGTGGGAAGGGGAGGCACAAAGTAGAATGGAATGTGAACTGACATACACATTGGGAGTAGGAATCATTGTGGCTGCTGATGGAGATAGTATGGATTAAGGAAGAGAATGGGGAGAATAGTCAAAAGACTGTTGGACTGAGTATTCACTGTGGCATTGCACTTCTTAGATAGTATTGTGTATCATTGGATACTGGCGTTGCTTTCAGCTCTTATATTTCTAGTAGTCCTGGGTTGCCTCTGTTTACTTGTACCAGCTACAGTACTATCTTTTAGAATGGTTTCCTAAAAGAGTGCTGGTTATAAGCTTTACCCTATGGTTTCTGTCTTGGGGTTTTTTAGTTTCTAGTTTTGTTTTGTTTTTAAATTTCTAGTACTGAACTTGGGGCTCTGCACATATTGAGCACACACTGCCACTGAATCAAACCTCTAATTCCTGATCATTCATGATTTTAACGAAGCCACAATGAAAAGTAAAAAAAATAAAAAGGCTCATTCCTATAATCCTTCCTAATTACTGGTGAGGGTGATGAAAGTTGAGGTTCAAAGGTAGCCCAAGTTACCTTTTGATTAACAAGCAAAAAGTTGCAAGTGGAGGTATGACTTAAATAGTAAAGCATCAGTCTTGAGCAAAAAGCTAAGGGAGAACAAGAGGTCCTAAATTCAGTACTATCATTAAAAAATATATATATATTTAAGCCACAGAAAAGTTTGTTGCCAGGAGCTGATGGCTCATGCCTATGATCCTAGCTACACAGGAGACAAAAATCTAGGTTTGAAGTCAGCCAGTGCAGACAAATCTGAGATTCTTATCTTCAGTTAACCAGGAAAAAGCTGTAAGTAGAGAAGTAGCTTAAGTGGTAGAGCATCAACTGTGAACCAGAAAAGTTGAGCCAGAGTTTAAGGCCTTGAGTTCAAGGCCCATGCTTAGATCATCTAGGATCTGCTCTGAGTAGATTAATGCAAAGGGCTCAGGCTCTTTTGCACTCTTGCCCTTCTAAAGCTCCCACTTTGCTACAGATGACTAGAATCATCCAGATGCTGGTGCCTTGATTTGGGACTTACCAGCTTCCAAAAGTAGGAGAAAATAGATTTTTGGTCTTTATAAATTACCTAGTTGATATTTTTATAGCAATAGAAATAGATCAAGACAAAAATGTTTTTAACAAAAATACTTTGGCCATGTCTCCATGAGAGAATTCCAAGTTTGGCAAAAACAAAGGCAAATGCTTTCAAAGTTTGTCTTTCCAAGAAACTCACTACCAGGTCAAAACAAAGACTGTTCTGTTATCTTTTATTACCAGAAACTCACACAAAGAACAAAGACTGTCATCTTTAGGACTAAAGCTGAGTTTCTCCTTTGTGGCTCAGATCATCAGTTGGTTTCCAGCCACATGAGGCACTTAAATGTAAAGAAAGTACCAACAATAGTAAGCAGGACAGCAGGTATAGACAGTTATCAAGATAACTCCTAGAGGAAAATACATCTAATGATCACAAAGTGAGATTTCACCTCTGCTTATGGAGTTTCAGATCCCCCAACTACCAAGGAAAAAGAGTCCTTGTTTCATAAGCTTTAGAGGACTTATATTAATTTTATACAGTATTGAATGTAAATCTTTCGTACCTTTTTGTCTTTCTGAAACAAAAGTTTTGTTGTTCTCTAATAGAGACCTGGAGGCATATTTCACTTAGGCAACAATCTTGCTTTCCTGCTTCAACTATGCTATTCACTTTAAGAAGAATTGTATCCAGTCATTTAAAAAGTAATCAAATGGCTACAGGGAAATTACTTTTTACAATGAATATGGCAGTATCTGGCAAAGAGCATGTTCACTCCATGCTTTCAGGATACTGGTCTTTTGAAATGTCCAGTTGCTAATATATTTATTTTCTTCACTGTAGATTTCTCTCATGCTTCATCATTTGAAAATCCTCAGTAAGGCAAGGAAAATAAAAGGTTTAAAGATGTGAAAGGGTAGGTTTTTCTTAAAGACTTTGTTAGGCACAGAAAATATCCAAGAGATAGTCAGATAAACTATTTAAAATTAATAAAATACCAACATTTGTATTTTAAGCAATTATTAAGTTAAATATACCCTGTACATTGTTTACATTTAGTACCTAAGAATTTTTTTAAGATGCTTAATGTATATACACACAGGAATAAAGAAGTCATTAAGGCTGTGTGTAGAGGTCCAACAGGACCCTAAGTCAAGGCACAGAAGCAGCACATTTATTATAGGACCACCAGTCACTCTCACTCTTTAGCTGTGGACATTAATCCTAGCTGTAATCCTAGCTACTCGAGAGGCTGAGATCCGAGGATTGCAGTTCGAAGCTAGCTCAGGCAGGAAAGTCCATGAGACTCTTAATCTCCAATTAACCACAGAAAACCAGAAGTGGTGGTGTGGCTCAAAGTGGGAGAGTGCTAGCCTTAAGTAAAAAAGCTCAGGGACAGTACCTAGGATCTGAGTTCAGGCCCCACGAACTATAAAAATAAAGTAGAATAATAAAAAATATAAAATATTTTGAGATAAATGTAATGAGCTTCTTGCTAGTTAAGGGTAAGAATCTCAAGGACTTTTGTACCTGGACTAAGCTTCAAACTTGGACCCTCATATTTCAACCTCCTAAGTAAGTAGAATTATAGTCATGACTCATCTGCCCATCACCAGTTTAGCTTTAATAATAAGAGGGTTTGAACTCAGGGACATGAATTTGCTAGGTTAGACACTCTGCTAGTTGAGCCTTTTTTGTTTTTATTTTTTCTAATAGCATCTTCATTTATGACCAGGCTGGCCTGGACCTCCTATTTATGCTTTCTGGGATAGCTGATATGACATATTGATCACCATATTCAGCTTTTATTATTTGAAACAGGGTCTCACAAAAGTCTGGCTTCAAACTGATTTGCCTCTTAAATCTGAGATTACAGGTATAATTCTTAAGTAATTCTTAAGTGAGAATACTTCCAACTGTAACCAAAGCAATACTGTACAACTTTAAAGTGTTCAGACATTAAGGATTAGGGCAATTGTTGCTAGTTAACAAAAGCATCAAAAGTATGGGGAAGGGCTGGGCACTGGTTGCTCATGCCTATAATACTAGCTACTCAGGAGGCTGATATCTAAGAATCTGTTCAAAGCCAGCCCTGGCAGGAAAGTCCATGAGACTCCTGTCTCCAATAAACTACTCAGAAAAAGCCAGAAATAATGTTGTGGCTGAAGTGGTAGAGTGCAAGCTTTGAGCAAAAGAAGCTCAGGGACAGCGCCCAGGTCCTGAGTTCAAGCCCCAGGACTGACACAAAATATATATAGAGAGAAATCTCTCTCTATATATATATACACATACATTTATGGAAGAGGGTAGGCATGGTAGTATATGCCTGTAATCTCAGCACTCAGGAAGCATAGTCAGTGGTAGAATACTAGCTTATTAAGCACAGGCCCTGAGTTCAAACCCAGTAACTACCAAACAATAAAATAAATCCAGCTAGGCACTGGTGGCTCATGCCTGTAATCCTAATTACTCAGGAAGCTACTATCTCTGAGGATCGTGGTTTGATGCTGGCCCTGGCAGGAAAGTTCATGAGACTCTTTATCAGTTAACCACCAGAAAACTGGAAGTTGTGGCTCAAGATGTTAGAGTGCTAGCCTTGAACAAAAAAGCTCAGGGACAGTGCCCAGGCTCTGAGTTCAAGTCCCACAACTGACAAAATGACAGACAGACAGAATATCCAAATGTCCATCTGCAGATGAATGGAGGATTACAAGTTCTAGACATACATGCGTTACATAGTTCAAAACTCATCTGAACTACATAGTGAGACCCTGTTTCAAACAAAATGAAATTTAAAAAGAGCATAGGGTATCAGTATTCACCTACTTTTCACTGTTGTATAAATTTATTATAACCTCTATGGAAGATAATTTGAAATACCTGTAAAAGTGAAGGTGTACTTACACTTCATTCCAGATTTTGTACTTTTAGAAATGTATACTTCAGACCTGGACACCAGTGGCTCACGCCTGTAATCCTAGCTACTCAAGAGTCTGAGATCTGAGGATCACAGTTCAAAGTGAGCGACCAGGCCCAGGGTTCAAGCCCCATGACAGACCAAAAAACAGTGTGTTTGTACTCACACTGCAAATTTATATGTGTTAGTTACTTCAGCAGAACTTCAGTGAACAACCTAAGTATCCATTAGTAATTAGCTAAACAAATACAAATAGGGATACCCGAGATAGATTGTAACAAAATTTAGATTCAAAACATTGTACATAATGTGCTATAATTTGTGAGAGCTTTATTATTTCTATAAGTAGCATAAAAGTAACCATTTTAACTTTTTATATGTGTGCCTATAGTGGGGCTTGAACTTGGGGCCTGCAATTCTCACTGGACTATTTTTGCTCATAGTTAGTGCTCTACCACTTGAGCAATGTCTCTAGTTCCAGTTTTAGCCTCTTTTATCCTAGTCCTGGAGCTTGAATTTAGTGCCTGAGTGATGTCCCTGAGCTTTTTCACTCAAGGCTAAGACTCTACCACCTGAGAGCTCTACTTCTGGCCTTTTTTTTTTTTTTTTTTAAGCTGTTAATTGGAGATGAGAGTTTATTGGATTGTCTGCCCAGACTGGCTTCAAACAATGATCCTTAGATCTCAGCCTCCTGAGTTTGTGTGATTATAGGCACAAGCTAATAGTGTCCTACCCAGTTTTAACTGTTTTTTAGTGTACAGTTTAGTAGCATTAAGTCCATTGACAGTATTATATGATTATTACCTATTTCTGGGAATTTTCTACTATTCCAAATAGAAATTTTTTATAGTTCATGGGGCTTGAATTCAGGACCTGGGTGCTATCCCTGAACTCTTTTGCTCAAAGCTAGTGTTTTACCACTTTGACCACAGCACCACTTTCAGTTTTCTGGTAATTAATTGGAGATAAGAGTCACAGACTTTCCTTCCCCAAACTTTGACCCTCAGATCTCAAACTCCTGAGTAGTAAGGATTACAGGGTTGAGCCACAAGCACCCAACCCAAACAGAAACTATGTATCCATTAACAGTAACTATTTCTTCTTTTTCTCTTCCTGACCCTAGTAATCTCTGCTTCCTGTCTATATGAGATTTGTATATTCTATCTTCTACATAAGTGGAATTGTGATACTTTCCCTTTGTGTCTGGCTTATTTTACTTAACATTATGATTTTTTTTTTTTTTTTTTTTTTTGTCACACATGGGGCTTGAACTCTGGGCCTCCGCGATGTCCCTGAGCTCTTCAGCTCAAGACTAGCTCTCTACCACTTGAAGGCTAGCTCTCTACCACTTGAAGGCTAGCTCTTTACCACTTGAGCCACAGCACTACTTCCGTCTTTGTTTATGTGGTGCTGAGTAATCAAACCCAGGTCCTCATGCATGCGAGGCAAGCACTCTACCATTGAGCCGCCTTCTCAGCCAGCATTATGATTTTTTTTAATATATTTTTATTGTGAAAATACTGTACAGAGGGGTTACAATTACATGGGTAAGATAATGAGCACATTTCTTATCAAGCATTGTAACCTCCTGCTTTGTTTCCCCTTCCCATCCCTTCGTATCCTCCCCCGCCCCCCGTCCCCCCCCCCCCCACCAAAGTTGTAAAGTTTGTTTTTTGACATAACGACTTATACATCTCATTGTTGCAATGGGTCCTCCTGTATCCCTGTTTTAACAATTTGTTTTTTCCCTTCCCCTCCACATATACCAACATCATATATAGTGAAAGCAGGGGTTGTACCATGCGGGAGGGACATACAAGGCAACAAAGACATAATCTTATAAATACAGCATCATGATTTTTAAGATCTGTTCATGTAGACAAAATTGTTACTGGTTATTTCGGAGATGGAGACTTTCTAACTTCTCTCTCTGGGCTGATGTCAAACCATTATCATTTTGCTAGGATTACAGGCATGAGGCACCTGCACCTAGTTTTGTGCATGTTTAGGTACTGTGAATCACGTTACTATAATCATTGGTATACAGATAACCCTTTGAGCCTCTGTTTTCAGTGTGTGTGTGTGTGTGTGTGTGTATGTGTGTGTGTGTGTGTATGTGTGTGTGTGTGTGTGTGTGCGCGCGCACACACGAGTGCACAACAGTCCTAGGACTTGAACTCAGGACGTTGACATTGTCCCTTAGTTTCTTTTATGCCCAAGGCTGATACACTTGAGTCACAGCTCCACTTCTTAATTTTTGGTGGTTAATTGGAAATAAAAGTCTCATGAACTTTCCTGCTCCTGCTGGCCTCCAACCTCAATCTTCAGATGTCAGTACCATGAGTGGCTAGGGTTACAGGCTTGAGCCACCAGCATCCAGCCTGTTTCCAGTTCTTTTAGATATATTCCTAGAAGCAGAATTGCAGTCATACAATAATTATTTAGCTTCTTTGAGGACTTGCCAAACTGTTGTGTACCACAGATGCATGATTTTATATTTCTCCAGCTATATATAAGGGTTCCAGTTTCTCCACATCTGTGCCACCACTTATTATTTTTTGTTTGTTCATTTTTTTGTCCTAATGTTGTAAAATCTTATTGTAGTTTGATGGGCATTTGCCCACTGATTAATGATGTTAAACATTGTCTTATGTGTGTTTATTTACCTCTCTCATACCTTTGGAATAATGTCCGTTAAGATTCTTTGCCCATTTTTTATCTTAAAATTGTTAAATTGTAGTCTATTATATGTTCTAGAGACTAAACTCTGGATACCAGATACTATTTTCTTGTATAGTTTGTCTTTTTTACTTTTCTTTTTTTTTTTTTGTCGGTCATGGAACTCTAGGCCTAGGTGCTGTCCCTGAGTTCTTCAGCTCAAGGCTAGCACTTGAGCCACAGTACCACTTCCGGTTTTCTGAGTGGTTTATTGGAGATAAGAGTCTCATGGGTCTTTCCTGCCCGGGCTGGCTTTGAACCACGATCCGCAGATCTCAGCCTCCTGAGTAGCTAGGATTACAGGCGTGGCCACCGGTGCCCAGCTGTCTTTTTTACTTTTTAATAGAATCCTTTAGATCACAAAGTTTTTAATTTTGATGATGTCTAGTTTTTTTTTCTATAGTTTATGTTGCTTTTCTGATTTCACATTTAAGAAATCATTGCCTGGTCAGAGGTCATAAAGATTTACACTTAGGTCTTCTGAGAGTTTTATAGTTGTACCTCTCATATCTAAGTCTGTGATCATTCTGAGTTAATTTTTGTAGATGATACAAAGTAACAGTCCAACTTCATTCTTTTGTAGTTATCTAATATGATTTTAATCCTGTACTTCAAATTGAATTCTATTCTGTTGACCTGAGTGTCTATATATCTTCATGTAAATATATACCCTTTTATCTTTTTTATTTAATTTTCAGATGTGAACATTTGTGTGTGCGTGTGCGTGTGTGTGTGTGTGTGTGTGTGTGTGTGTGTGTGTATGTATGCGTGCGCGTGCGCGCCCCCGCATATGTGTGCATATGTCAGTTTTGGGGCTTGACCTCAGGGGCTAGACACTACCCCTGAGCTTTTTGCTCAAGGCTAGTATTTTACCACTTGAGTCACAGCTCTATCTCTGGCTTTTTAGTTGTTAATTGGAAATGAGAGTCTCATGAACCTTCCTGCCTTGACTGGCTTCCAAACACAGTTATCAGATATTAGCCTCCTCAATAGATAGGATTACAGGTGTGAGCCACCAGCACCCAGCTGAACATATTATTTTTTAAATAATAGAAAATTTAAAACAAGTGTTAACTGTGACCTAAGTTTGTTCCTTTAATTCCTCTCCAACTTACTCTTTCAGGAAAGTGTGCTGTGTTGTCATTCAAGGACTTCCTGTCCTGTAGGCCAACTGAAATACCAGAAAATGACATTCTGCTTTGTGAGAGCCGCTACAATGAGAGTGACAAGCAGATGAAGAAATTCAAGGGACTCAAGAGGTTTTCACTCTCTGCTAAAGTGGTAGATGATGAAATATACTACTTCAGGTAAACCTTGAAAACTGTAGGAACAAAGAGTACTTTGTCTAACTCATTTCAGAACAAGGTAGCCCAGACAGGTACTGATGGCTCACACCTGTAATCCTAGCTACTGAGAAGGCTGAGATTTGAGAATCAAGGCTTGAAGCCATCTCAGTAGGAAACTGTGAGCCCTTATCTCCAACTAACCAGCAAAAAGTCAGAAGTAGGAATATGGTTCAAGTAGTAGAGTGCTAGCCTTGAGTAAAAAAGCCACATGAGAATGTGAGACCCTGAGTTCAAGCTTCAGTACCAACACATACAGAAATAAAAGACAAAAAACAAGCTGGGTACTGGTGGGTCACTCTTATAGTCCTACCTACTCAGGAGGCTGAGATCTGAGGATCACGGTTCAAACCCAGCCTAGGCAGGAAAGTCCATGAGACTCTTAACTGCAATTGCAGAAAACCGGAAATAGCACTGTGGCTCAAGTAGAGCGCTAGACTTGAGCTGAAGAGCTCAGGGACAATGCCCAGGCCCCAGAGTTCAAGCCCCACTACTGAAAAAAAAAAAAAAGAAGAAGCAGTATAGCCCATTGTTTTCACTTTTTAAAATTATTAAATGTTAAACTAGAACAATATAAAGCCAGGTGCCAGTGGCTCACGCCTGTAATCCTAGCTACTACTCAGGAGGCTGAGATCAAGGAGGCCCAGAGTTCAAACCCTATGACAAAAAAAAAAAAAAAAATTAATTCAGTTAAATACTAAAGAAAATGTTGGAACTAGAGACATAGCTCCAGTAGTAGAGTGTCAGCTATGAGTGAAAATGCTGAAGGAGAGTGTGAGGCCCTGAATTCTTGCCTAGTACCAACACAAAAAAGAAAAAATAATGTTCATAATCTACTAGAACCTGGTAACCTAATAGTGTCCTTTGCTTAGACTCCAGTAATTACAGAATAGAGAAGAAATACTTGGTTCTAGATCATATCCTATTTCTTAGCAGATTGCTCAGTTCTACAGAATGTGAAACTCTTCATCATATATAGTCAACTAGATCTTACCCAGTACTTCCTCTTTTTTTCTACCTTAAAATGTATCGTGTGTATATGTGTGTGTGTATATATATATATATATATATATATATATTTTTTTTTTTTTTTTATTGTGGGAATACCATACAGAGGAGTTACAATTACATGGGCAAGATAATGAGTACATTTCTTATCAAGCATTGTTGCCTCCTCTTTGTTTTCCCTTCCCCTCCCTTCCCATACTTCCCCCACCTCCCCCCCATCCTCCCCACCCCACCAAAGTTGTGAAGTTCATTTTTCGACGTAATGACTTGTACATCTCATTGTTACAATGGGTCCATCTGTATTCCTAGTTAAACGATTTGTTTTTGCCCTTGCCCTCCACAAATTATACCAATATCAAATACAATGAAAGCAGGGGTTATACCGTGGGGGAGGGACATACAAAGCAACATAGAAATCATCTTATAAATATGTTAGAAACAATTGCATGAAAGAAAAAAAAACACTTGAATACTTATCTTGGGGTTCATTCCCCTAACATCAACTTATCTGACCTTTTTCATCAAAATTCTTAAAAAACAAAAAAAAAACTTCTGAACCAGGCACCGAGACTTACACTTATAATCCTAGCTTCAGGAGGCTGATATCTGAGGATCACAGTTCAGAGCCAGCCCAGACAAGAAAGTCCATGAGACTCTTGTCTTCAGTTACCACCAAGTGGTAGAGCATAAGCTTTGAGCACAAAAACTCAGGAACAGGGGCTGGAGATGAAGATTAGTGGTAGAGTACTTGCCTAGCATGCCTAGCCCTGAATTCAGTTCCTGAGTACCACATAAACAGAAAAGGCTGGAAGTGGCGCTGTGGTTCAAGTGGTAGAGTGCTAGCCTTGAGCAAAAGAAGCTCAAGGACTGTGCCCAGACCCTGAATTCAAGCCCCAGGACTGGCAAAACAACAACAACAAAAAATAAAACCCTCAGGAACAGCATCCAAGCCCTGAGTTCAAGCCTTAGGACAGGCACACCAAAAACAAACAAAAAGCCTAGCTTTGTAAGTAGAAGTAACTTCAGAAACAATCAATTAAGCTTTCTTACTGTCCTTAGAATGGACAGTACACATCACAGGAAGTTATTTCTAGACTTTAAGGTAAAACACTTTTTCTGACCAATCCTGGAGTGGTGTTAGGTGACTTTATTTTCTTATGTCACTTCTTTCAGAAAGCCAATTGTTCCTCAGAAAGAGCCTTCACCTTTGTTGGAAAAAAAGATTCAATTGCTAGAAGCTAAATTTGCTGAGTTAGAAGGCGGAGATGATGATATTGAAGAGATGGGAGAAGAAGACAGTGAGGTCATTGAACCTCCTTCTCTACCTCAACTTCAGACTCCCTTGGCCAGTGAGCTGGACCTTATGCCCTACACTCCCCCACAGGTGAAGCTAACATGTCCTGTTACTTACCTTTTTCACAGCTGTGGTTTGTAGTAAACACAAACCAAACTAAGGAGACCTCTGCCTCTTCCATATGTGAGCTTCCACCCAGAAATTTGCAGGAAGGAACAAGTTGTTTGGTTTTGTTGCTTGGTTGAGTTTGGGGGGATTTTTTTTGTCAGGTTCTTTTTCATATTTCTTTTAAAAAAATTGATTATATGCCTGTAATCCTAGCTACTCAGGAGGCTGATCTGAGGATCACAGTTTAAAGCCAGCCCGGCAAGAAAGTTCATGAGACTCTTGTGTCCCATTTAATCACAGAAAAAGCCAGACGTGACATGCTGTGGCTCAAGTGGTAGAGTGCTAGCCCTGGCGCATATATATATATATATATATATATATATATATATATATATATATATATATATATATATATATATATGCGCCAGGTGTCATTGGCTCACACTTATAATCCTAGTTACTAAGTTACTAAGAAGGCTGAAATCTGAGGATCTTAGTTTGAAGCCAGCCCTGGCAGGAAAGTCCATGAGATTCTTATCTCCAGTTAACTACCCAAAAAAGCCAGATGTGGAACTGTGGCTCAAGTAGTAAAATAGTAGCATTGAATAAAACAGCTCAAGGCCAGTGCCAAAGCCCTGAGTTCAAGCTCCAGGACTGGCACTTACACACATAACAAAGTATATATTTAGCAGGGTGCTGGAGGCTCATGCTTGTAATCCTAGGTGCTCAGGAGGCAGAGATCTGAGGATTGGGGTTCAAAGCCAGGCCAGGCAGGAAAGACTATGAGACTCTTATCTCCCCTAAAGCACCAAAAGCCAGAAGTGAAGCTGTAGTTCAGCACTAACCTTGAACAAAAGAATTTCAGGGACAGCGCCAGGCCCTGAGTTCAAGCCCCAGGACCATCACAAAAAAAAAAGTATATATTTGTCATGTCATTAAGCCACTAATGATTTAAATTTTAATCTCTTAGATTGTATAGAATTGTTTTATTTGCACTTTACTTAGAAAGCTTTCCTTGCCTTGTATGGAAGAAAAGTAGTAAGGAAAGGCATCATCCTATTGCTTCTCAGTTTTCATTATCTGTCTTTTTTGGTTTTGTGGGGGGTTTTGTTTGTTTGGGTTTTTCGTTTGTTTTGAGAAAGGGTGTCAGTATGTAGCTTAGGCTGATCTCAAACCTATGGTCTTCTGCTTTTGCCTCCCAGGTGCTGGGATTACAGGCATGCTCTACCATACTGATCACCTATGTATGTCTTTCAAATCTCTTCTTCCTTAGGACCTTATCTTTTATTGAGGTGATCATCATTGGTATTTTTTCTTATTTAGAGCCTCAGGATTTGTGAAGTCACTATTATATATTATAGTAGTATAGTCATGGAACTCAGTGAAACTTTCATTTATTTCTTGTTTTGAGGCAAACAAGAAGTATATTTTGACCAAGAAATGGCCAACTACAAACTAAATGTGTCTATAAAACAGTAACTGTCTTGTGTTCCTGGCTTCCATAATTCCTAAGCAATTAATCAGGTGCAGTGTTCTGATCCACTATAAGAGCTTTCTGTCTTACAGTCTACCCCAAAGTCTGCCAAAGGCAGTGCAAAGAAAGAAGGCTCCAAGCGAAAAATCAACATGAGTGGCTACATCCTGTTCAGCAGTGAAATGAGAGCTGTGATTAAGGCTCAGCACCCAGACTACTCTTTTGGGGAGCTCAGCCGACTAGTAGGAACAGAATGGAGGAACCTTGAGACAGCCAAGAAAGCAGAATATGAAGGTAAATAGAGACTAGGCACAACTGTCCAAGCTTTCTAAGCAAGGGAGTGTTTTCAGGGATGCATATGTGTAAATGATCTTGCCACATGCACATGAACTTTTTGTTAAGGACTGCTTCAGAGGGTACTCACTCAATAGTTTACATGTGAGACATTTTCTTGGTCCTGATTAAGCACAGTGCTTCCCTGACTTTGCTTGTGATCCTGGTGTTGCAGCCTCCTTCATCCCCACCCCAGAATTTCTCAGTATATTTTGCTGCCAAAAATTGCATGGTTTTCTTCATTTTCTTTCATTTAGCCCTATAAACACATACATCTTGAGTTGGGAAATTAATATACAGTGATGTTAAATATAATTTTGATATTCATCCAAAAGGAGCCTTTTAAAATCAGTAATCAGCTATGGCTCTTGATAAGTTTATACATGTATAAACTCTTAAGCTGCAGATTGGTGGAAGTACCTGGTTTGCTAGTCCAGACCCGGCCTCTGATGTGTCTGTATTCCTAGCTACTGTTACGGTACCTGGGGTTGATAAAGCCCAGCTGTCTTTATTTTCCTTTTATTCTGATTAAATCACTTTGGGCCATGAGCTATCATTTAAGGATTTGGTGATTCTTAGCCATTAGGTACAAATACTCGAGTTTTGGTTGTTTTTGTTTATTTTCGTTATTGTTAATTTCAGGCTTTCTTTAATAAATATGTATAAACATTAGCTTGGAAGGACTTTTGCCTTTGAGCTGTATTTTTTTCCATTTGGAATTTTATAGCAGTCAATTCTTAGTCTTATTGGCTTGGTCCAAATACTTTACTTTCCCTCAAATAAATTACTAAGGCTGCCTGCTTTGTTGAAATTTGTTAGAGTTGATTGATTATTAAAAATTATCTGGCAGGCTTCCCTAAGAATCTTCTGCGAAAGCCTAATCCTGTAAGATACTCAGTCAAGAAACATTCGTGGAAACCTGCTTGAGAGTATGCCAAACTCTGTGTCTTAGGAACTTACAATGTATATTTCATGCTAAAGTCTCTCAGAGCTAAAAAGAAAAAAATAGTTTTTATCTAGAATTTTCTGAAATTTGACCAGGTGTTCATGTAATATCTATTACTATCCTGAAAAAACATGTTATAGAACATCCTTTGAGAAATCCTAGAACTAGAACTTTAGAGTTTTAGTATTTATACTTAGAGTAAGAAATTAACATAGTTTTAAAGTCTGTTCCAAAACAAATAAAGCCAATACTTGGGTGGCTGATTATTTAGGGAGTGATCAGGAGAGAGAAAAATGTGGAGATAATGTGAAACATGGGAGTATGGCTGAGGAAGGAAAAGATGTTGGCTTAAAGGAAATTCTACCAGATTCAACAAGGAATCTGAAATTCAGAATGATCTTAAGGGAGTTAAACAACTCAGAAACATCTGAACTTTTGGTGTTCTTCACCTATTGAGCTACACAGATAGGAGTTTGACTTGACTTAGATACAGTTTGGCTTTCCAGGACAGCTTAGTTAGGCTTCTCCTAGAAAGAGACACCAGTAGCCCATCCAGTATTTGACCCACAGGCCTGAATGTTTTCTGTTTTTCCATCTTCTTTCCTGTTTTTTTTTTCTTTGCTCTCTCATTTACTGTGTCATTTGTATAATGAAAATACTAGAATTTAATGTGGGGTCTAAATCATTGATGTTTTTGTTTTATTGTGAGCTCAGGAAAATAAGTTGTTCAAATGGCCTTTGTCCCTCACACTCATTGTACTCAGTTTGCAGTGGGTATGTCAATTGGGACAGTGCTAGTGGTGGATGACAAATCTCTGCTGACAACTGTGTCACAGCTAAGGAGTGTTGGACTTACTTGACTTTCATATCCTTACCCTAAAAGAGGACTGGAGCTGTTGCTTCTTGTTTCTCTTTAAAGCCATGTAACCTCAAGCTGTTATCCCCCTCTTCAGATAGAGGAGCCTTTTGAGTTCCATATTGGAGGGTTAATGTGTGGTAGTTGGAGTATATGATATCAGGAGTCAGAGCCATCGGTTGCTGGTTCTCTCTACATTCTTGGGCAAATCATTACTATCTCCCAGTCTCCATTTTCCCATATGAAGAGTGGGGAGGGCTTCCTACCTATAAATGGTGAAAATAGAATAAACCCTGTGTGGTGGGAGCTTTGATAATATCCCTCTAGCATAATATATAAGGGTTTACCTGCTAGAAACATGATTGTTGGAGCTGTTGGCTGTGGAGATGCAGAATAGCTCAAGAGAGTGAAAGAAGTTTTCAGGTAAAAGCCCAGAAGTTCCACAAACAAATGCTCATCTTGCATTTTATATGAAGTAAGAGTAGATTCTGGAATTCATATGGATTTAGGATTGATTTATGATCAGCTTTGAAGTACACAGCTGTAGGCAATGTGGTTCTTTTCAGAACATTGTCCTTTGCTACATACATACATGTATTAGTTCCCTGATTCTGATGACTGTAGCCTAGAGTATCATGCATTTTTCCCTTGGGTTTATTAAACAATGGCCTCTTTGCTTCACTAGAATATAGAAAGTGGCTGTTTACTTTCCCTAAAATCTTGTGGAAGAGGTAGTAAGCTACTTTTCCCTTACAGAGTTAATTTTCTTCAGCTGCTAAACCTGTGATACTAATGATAAAGAGTCCTCAAATCTTTGTAAAATTGGGTACAAGGAATCAGGAAAATAGAGTAAGTAACAATTGTATCAAAAATTATAATGGGCCATGGAATTGCTTCATGTTAAAATTATAAACTATAATGCTATTAATACTAGAATAATGGTAGTGCTTCTCATCTTCAGGGTGCCTCATGAGATTAACCACGGTGGTTACGCTGGTGATGTGTTTAAATAAAACTTGTGCTTTCTGAATGTGTGTTGCAGTCTTAACATTCTTGAAATCTTTGCAGACCAGTTCTCAAGATGGGATAGGAAAGCTGGATTCTAGGTTACCAAGTGAAATCGGCCCGACTCTTCCTGTGTTGAGACTAGTCAACTACTGTTCCTTCCATTGAGACAGAACTGTTGCCTGTGTTTTTACTAGTCCTGTTGAATGCAATGGATGGTATTTTGAATTCCTGGGTTAAAAACAGAATTGAAAATCTGAAATGCCTTTACAGAGCGGGCAGCTAAAGTTGCTGAGCAGCAGGAGAGAGAGCGAGCAGCACAGCAACAGCAGCCGAGTGCTTCTCCCCGAGCAGGCACCCCTGTGGGGGCTCTCATGGGGGTGGTGCCACCACCAACACCAATGGGGATGCTCAATCAGCAGTTGACACCTGTTGCAGGTAAAAACAGGAGCTAAGACCATTTTTTTCCACTTTAAGAAATTCCTTCATTTTTTTTTCTCCAAGAGGAGTAGGCCACAGCCTGTAGCCTTTTCTCATGACAGATTTAAAGTTTGAAGTCATTCATGTCGTCCTATATTGCCTTTCCCATATGGGCAGTGTCTCCTCTCTGCCCCAGATATGGGCCCTGGGCATAATCCAGGGAATTGGTAGGGACCAGTTCTTCCCTGGCTGTGGGCATGGTCTGGCAATGTTCTTACCCCAGACTGCTCTAAATAGAGCACTACAGCAGATAATATAAATAAACCCTGAATTCTGTTCTGAAGAACTTCCAAGAGAAAACACAAACCAGTCTTTAGGTAGTGTTGATTTTCCTTCTTGTGCCAGTATTCAGTTTGCCTTGTTCTGCTGCAGCCATACTTAAAAGTCTGACCATTTAAAAGGATTTTTGACAATGAATTATAAATCCTTTCCTGGTCACCAGTGTGCATGACTGCTAAATTAAAAAAAAAAAAAAAAGTCCTTATTCAATTCATTGTGCCCACTCTGTAATGCTTTTCTATTTAATTACATTAAACTGCATTTTCTGTTAGTATCCCAGTCACATATTAAACAAAAAGAAAGAAAATGATGAATGTGGTTTGCTTGCTTGTGTGTGTTGTCTCTGGTTCTGGTAGCCATAGTGAATTTGACTATTCTTGAATTCAGTATCTTGTCTGATATGTCTCCAATGAGAAACCTGCATACCACCTCTCTGGCCCCACCTTTGTAATCCCCCCAAGTCTGATGAGATCTGTACAAGCCACCTATGTTTTTTCTTAATTCAATAGCTTGACCTCTGTCACAGGGAGTCCAAGACAGTGTTGTTCAAGGCAGGTTTGTTGGGATGTCGTTTTTGTTTTTGCTTTTTAAGGAAGAGCAGTGTAGGATACTTTTCCATTGTCGCTCTTAACTTTTGTGATGGCAAGTTCTCAAATGCACTGTCGCTGAACTTAGCAGTTGCACTCGCCAAAGCACTTGTGAATCATGGCTTTCAGTACTTTCAGTGTAACTGATGTTGATCTAACAAATTTCATAATCCGCCTGCTCTATTCCATGGCCCATTTTGGAATTAATGGGGTTCCAGAGGTTTTAGAAATCAGGCCTTGAACATGGGGACTTTGAAAGTTAGACTTCCTTCATTGATATTCTGTATTGTTCTAATTGATGTGTGATATTGTGGCACTGTGCCCTTGACTGCAAAACCCAGGGACATATTAACAAAATGAAATTTTGAAAAACAGCAGCTGCAGCATTTTAGCTCCCTGTTGGGGAATAACATAGAGCTCTGTGGTTGAGGATGGTGGACCCTCTAGAAAGCCCCTGCTCTTGTTACTGAGGGTGTGCTACCCATACTTCTAGGTCATGGGAGTTAAGGGCAAGCATTCTCCACAGTAACGGTCTTTGATCCACAGTGGGAACTTTGCAGCCAAGAGGATGATTTTTCATGGGTTTACAGGTTGCTTAGGGCCTGATTCTTAGCCTTGTTGCTGTCTGAGACCAGCTTTGCTTACAAGCATTGAAGCTCATTTGAACACATGTGACTGGGATAATAAATGCCAAAGTACAGTTTAATGAAGACAAGTGTCATGTCTTTCAGTGCTTAATAATTTAATCTTCAATCACAGCCCACGAAGGCTGCGTTCAGATGGGCTTTTGTAATTGAAAGCAAAGCCTCCCAACATTCTTACATTTCTCACGTACTTCACACCTAAAAGCTCAACCTGGTGGTGTGGTTAAAAGGCAGTTTGGCAGCATTGGATGTCCTCATGTTTAAGATGCTGGTGTCTGGTCAAAAGTAGTTTTTTCTCTGAACTCTCATTTCTTTAAAAAAAATTTTAAAAACCTTTATGCATTAAAGATAATGTTTCAGATTTCTTTCATCAGCTAGGTAATTGTAACTTTTGTAGTCAGTTTAGATATGGAAGCAGGGTGAATCAGTCTCAGAGTTTTCAATAATGTCATAGATTTAAGAGGTTTGTACAAGAGTCATGAGCAAATAAATGCCTTTCGATTAATTCTTAAGGGAAAGCCAAAAAGGGGAAAAAAATCTCAGAATCTGGAGTTCTGTACACTCTCTCAGAATCCCTCTCCAAAGAATATTTTATCAGAATGAGGTTTGACACTACTAATCTTCCCTTTGTGAAATGCTAAAGTACTTCAAGGGGAGCTTTGAGTTCTTGTTCATCATGATCATTACAAATCACTGAAAAGCTTAAATAAATAATGCCATGTGGTTTTAAAACTCTTTAGATAGGTGGAATCTTATCACTCCCTTTGCCAAAACTATTTGCTTAAACTCTTCTTAGTCATCACATGTGTTGTTACATGAAGATAGGCTTTGAAGATGAAGGAATAAAAACTGTTCACAGAAATTCTGTACCTCAGTTGAAATACCCCTTATCGACTGAAGATGTATATGAGGACATTAGTGAACCTGACAGCAGTCAGTGATGAACACTGACATTTTCTCATATCAGCAGAGCCTGATTCTCCAGCCATTCCTCCTTAAGGCATTCATGAAAGTTTTTGTGTGACCTGGGCTTTAGTTGATTGGGAAGGTTTGGATTTGTTTTTAAACATGTTTTAAGATCTAAAGGTGAAAGATCATTTTTGCAATGGCTGTTAGAAGCTACTTCCCAGCTCAAACCCTAGCTCATACCATTATTACCAGTAGTGGTGGGACTGGGAAGAGTAGAACTCTTGAACATTTCAAGCTGGAGAACCATGCTTTGTGATCAGGACTGTGTGATCATTTCCCTCCATTCCAATTTCCCCTCATATGTACCCATGATAGACATGAGTATAAGCAGAGTAGAATGGGGAGCCGTGTACTGTTCAGCTGTAGTTGTAGTTGCTCTGCTTGAACAGCTTGCAACAGTTCTGACCCTGGAAAGGCTATTATTCAAACGTCTTCTTATGAAAACATGCAGCATATTTATTCCAGTAAGAATAACTATGAACAATAATGTACTAAGTACTAATTTATCCAGAAATGTTGGGTATTCATACTTGTAACTTTTTATTTTGTTCATTATTGCAACAAAATAATTGCACTAATTACCATTATATCATGCAGTACTAAGGGTGCTTTATTCATTGGTAGTGCATGGGGGGGGTTGTTATTACTTAGCTCATGTTGCATGTTAATGATGCATGTCTGAAATTTGTTGTGTCCTTCAAGGCATGATGGGTGGCTATCCGCCAGGCCTTCCACCTTTGCAGGGCCCAGTTGATGGCCTTGTTAGCATGGGCAGCATGCAGCCACTTCACCCTGGGGGGCCTCCACCCCACCATCTTCCGCCAGGTGTGCCCGGCCTCCCGGGCATCCCACCACCGGGTAAGAACTTCATCTTCATTCACTCATTAATCTCATCTTAATATCTTTTTTTTTTTTTTTTCTCCCTAAGCCAGTTGTTCTGGAAGGAAATACCTGTTGCCTATTCTGCCAGGCCTACCTCACTGAGAATTCTGTGTGTTGAACAGAACGCTTAGCATCTGTGCTCTTTGTCAGGCAACAGCCCAGGGTGCATAGCAAAGGTCAGATTCTGCCCAAGGGGGCAGAAAACATACTCCATAATCACTTATACAGTATAATATGTACTTATAAGGTCAGGTAGCCTAGAGGGCTGCATCCTCTTTATCAGTGAATGAAGTTTCCTAAATTGCTAGCTCAGAGTAATATATTAAAAATAGTACAGATTTTCCCTTAGTACATTTCTTCATCTGATGCGATTCTTATCTCACAGGGTGTTCAGTATATCTCTTCCTTCTTAAGCAGCCCATCTAAAAGGACTATAGAATCGATTATGTAAAACTCTTCAGAAATCCTTCACTTTGTTTTGGGAACAAAAAGGGGGGAAAGAGAGGTTTTGTATATCTAACTCCCATAAGAAGTATGACATAGCCAGGCACCTGTGGTTCGTACTGGTACTCTTAGCTACTGAGGCTGAGATCTCAAGGATCAAAATTTAAAGATAGCCCAGGTAGAAAAGTCTGTGAGACTCCATCTCCAAAATAACCAGTAAAAACTAGAGCTAGAGGCCTGGTTCAAATGGTAGAGACCAGCTTGGCAAGCACAAAGCTCTGAGTTCAAACATATAATAATAAAAACAGCCTAGCCCATCCTGACTATAGACACCAGTCTATCACCACAAGCTCGTTCTTTCATGTAGACATATATAAATGGAATCTAGAAATTGTTATACTTAGTTTCACTTTACAATGAATTATAAATTGAAATTTTATTCTAATACCTAAAGGAGCCGGGCTGTGGTGGCTCGCACCTGTAATCCTAGCAACTCAGCTGAAGATTGTGGTTTGAAGCCATCCTGGGCAGGAGAGTTTGTGAGACTCTTATCTCTAGCTAACCACCAAAAAATTCAGAAATGGAGCTGTGTTTCAAGTAGTAGAGTGCTTTGAGGAAAAAAAAAAAAACCTCAGGAGCAGCACCCAGGCCCTGAGATCAAGCCCTAGAACTAGTATAAAAGAAAAGAAACTTAGCCCAAGCACTCATGCCTGTAATCCTAGCTACTCAGGAGGATGAGAGCTAAAGATTGCAGTTCAAAACCAGCCCTGGCATGGAAGTTCGTGAGACTCTTATCTCCAGTTAGCCACCAGAAAACTGGAAGTGGCACTGTGGTTGAAAGTGATAGAGCACTAGCCTTGAACAAAAAAGTTCAGGGACAATGCCCAGGCCCTGAGTTCAAGCCCCATGACAAAAGGAAGGAAGGAAAGGAGAGAAAGGGAAGAAAGAAAGAGAAAGGAGAGGAGAAAGGAAAGGGGGAAAGAAAGAGGGGGTGGAGGGAGAGAGACAGAAGAGGAGAAAGAAAGGAAACCTAAAGGAAAATTCCAAGTTCCCATACTTGTTGTCATCATATGTAAGAGAACTAAGTCTTGGCTATAATCTAGTCAGAGGTAATGCTTCTTTTTTAGGTGAGTTTGAGTACTATTTGTCCATTACTTAAAAATATCATCTAAGGAAACACACTGTATATACACGTATATATATAGATGTATACACCTAGATAAAATATGGATAAAAACTAATCAAGTTGGCTTACAATAGCATTGGATCTACCGACCATAGAGTTTTGCAGAGTTCCAGACAATGCTTCAGAGAATGGACCTAGCAGTGTGTAGGGTGAACAAGCCTAGTAGCCTGGCTTGAAACCTCCAGCTTACACTTTTTTTTTTTTTTTTAAAAACAGTGTTGCTGTATAACCCAGGCCAACCTTAAGTTTATGGTCCTTCAGCCTCAGCCTCCTGAGTCATGGAATTACAAAGGTGCACCACTGTGCCTGACTGTCCAGCCATACTCTGTAAATGTTGCTTAGAGAATGGCCATAGTTACATCAAATAATTTTTCCCAGATATCCCTAGAGGAGGTAATGTTTGCAGAGTGAATGAAGCATTATGGAAATAGTAACTTGGGTAAATCGTAGTGGCAACAGGAATCAATTATAAAATAATTGTTCCCCTAGTTCTATGTTCTCATTCATTAGCACATGGTATTTTTGGAGCAGTAAGACTGCATTTGGACATGACAATTTCTAGATGCATGTAATACTCAATGGGAGCCCTGTCTTAAGGCCAGTGGCCTCTAGTAGCAGCTGGGTTGTAGTGGGTATTGGGGCATATCATCCTCCTTCGCATCCAAAATGACATTTGAAGGAAGCACAACATATATGGTTATAGTCCAGGGAACAGGGGAAGGACTCTTTGATTTGTGCATGCATATGTCTGGGCTGATTTTGAGTAGCCATAGATTCAGAGAGCAGCTATGCTATCTCAGTTCATATGCTCACTGGCTGCCCCTGGCATTGCACTTGTAAATGAGGAAGCAGAAGAGTTTGCTGATTCACTTGTGCTGCCCTGCATAGCAATGATGTAGGCAGCTTATAGAGTTTAAGGAGGGGGTAAGTGTACAAAAGTAGTGGCCAGAGGCTTCTGGTGTGTTGTTGGAGCAGTAGCTTATCAACCACCACCTTTTCATTCACAAGTAATCCTCAGTATCCTTCTATGTTGATCCAGATAAACTTCTGAGCATTTGGAATATTAAAAATCCTATTTTTTAACACAAGCCTATTTTTATTTACTCTGTCTCTTTACAAATAAAAAGATGCTTACAACTCTGAATTTGAGAATACTGAGCTGTTTTTAAGTTTTTACGAATGGGGTGGCTCCCGTACCTATTTCTGTGTTTTATTGGAATATCAAATGGATGGTCCTGAGGTAAAAATAGTCTCAGATATTAATCAGTTCATTCCTGTGAGACAGCAATTGGTCATGATCATTCATCAAGGGAAGTTTACTAAATTATTATCAGAGACATAACACATGAAGTCTTTCTCTGTTCCTTTATTATATTCACACTTGAAACAACAGCAGCAAGGCTACTCCACTTCTGCATCATTGAAGTATCCTTTCTCTGCCAACATTAGTGACTTCAGGTAGAACCAGGTGCTGATAAACTATAAGAGGACAGCAAAGCAGTGCCTTCTAGCCTACCCAAAGCTCATTTAACTGCATTTTCACAGCCATTTCTCTTGTGTCCTTGCTATCTTAGCATATTGCTTACTAATGAGCCTGATTTCAGTGCCATTCCCAGTGAAATTCAACACAGGCTCCAGTTGCAAGACAATGTAGTACCTTGTAATCTAACTTACCCAGGGAAATACTAGAATTTTATAAAGATCACTTCTAAGCTTTTTGTCCTGTTTGGGGCACTTAGGATTCTATCAACACTGAAGGGCACAGGAACATATGTTGACCATGTAAATGCCATCATTTCTTATCAGACAGTAATTTTTCAATCAGCTCAACCTGAATCTTCTAATTGTGCCATTACCTTCTGAATTATAGGTGTGATGAACCAAGGAGTGGCCCCTATGGTGGGGACTCCAGCACCAGGTGGAAGTCCATATGGACAACAGGTAAGGGCCCCCATCCTCAGTTCCACTTTGGTTTTCTTAGGACTCAACAGAAGTCTAATCATCGTCCTTCTAGAACATATATGAACTACCTTTTTGTCTTACCATGTGGTACTGTGCTCTTTCAGGTGGGAGTTTTAGGGCCTCCAGGACAGCAGGCACCACCTCCATATCCTAGCCCACACCCAGCTGGTCCCCCTGTCATACAGCAGCCAACAACACCCATATTTGTGGCTCCCCCACCGAAGACCCAGCGGCTTCTCCACTCAGAAGCCTATCTGAAATACATTGAAGGACTCAGTGCTGAGTCCAACAGCATTAGCAAATGGGACCAAACTTTGGCAGGTAAGAAATATCCTTCCTACAGTAAGTCTTTGTGACAAGGCCAATGCTTGAAATCCTAGCTACTCAGGAGGCTTAGGTCTGGGGATTGCAGTTCACAGCCAGCCCAGGAAGACAAAGCAGCAAGACTCTTATCTCCATTTAACCAACAAAAAGCCAGTAGAGGTGTGGCTTAGGTGGTAGAGCACCAGCAATGAGTGAAAAAGCTGAACAAGAACATGAGGCCTTGAGTTCAAGCTCCAGTACCAGCACAAGAAAAATAAGACTTTATAATTAATATACATTCTTCCTCTTATTCCTGTTGCTGCTATTGGCTCTTGTACAACAAACATTCCCTTTTCTTTTTCTCCAAAGTTAGAAGGATGATTTATTCGTTTTATCAGAAGAAAAAGGAAGAAAAAAAAGGAAGGAAAGAAATTTGTTTGGATATAGTCTACACCTAAAATGAATAATATTTATAATAAATATGGTTTTATGGTGATTTTTTTGTTTTGTTTTTTGCTTTTGCTAGGGCTTGAACTCAGGGTTCAGGTGCTATCTCTGAGCTCTTTTGCTCAAGGCTAGTTAGTGCTCCATTTGAGATACAGCTCTCCTGGCTTTTTTGGTAGTTAATTGGAGATAAGAGTCTTAGAGACTCTTTTGTCAGGCTGGTTTCAAACCATGATCCTCAGATCTCAGCCTCCTGAGTAGCTAGTAGGATTACAGGTGTGAGCCACCAGGATCTAGCATGTTTTAATACATCTATCGACCCTTAAAAAACAGTGAGTTTCATCACCTTAAATTCTAATTTTCGGAAGTGGTGCTGTGGCTCAAGTGGTAGAGCGTTAGCCTTGAGCTGAAGAGCTGAGGGACAGTGTCCAGGCCCAGAGTTCAAGCCTCATGACCAAAGAAAAATTCTAATTTTTGATTCTCTGCATTTTAATTTTCAGCTCGAAGACGGGATATCCATTTGTCAAAAGAACAGGAGAGCCGTCTACCATCTCACTGGCTCAAAAGTAAAGGGGCCCATACTACCATGGCAGACGCCCTCTGGCGCCTGCGGGATTTGATGCTTCGAGACACCCTCAACATTCGCCAAGCATACAACCTAGAAAATGTTTAACACATCATTACGTTTCTTTTATAGAAGCATAAAGAGTTGTGGAACAGTAGCCATTTTAGTTACTGGGGGTGGGGGGAGGAACAAAGGATGACAATTTTTATTGCATTTTACTGTACATCATAATGCCATTTTTATATAAGGACACTTTTAATAAGCTATTTCAATTTGGTTTTGTTATATTAAGTTGACTTTATCAAATACATAGATTTTTTTGCATATGTTTCCTTTGTTTAAAACCAGTTTCATAATTGGTTGTATATGTAGAATTCTAGTTTTATCTTTTTACTTGTTGCCATGGGACTTAAACCATCAAAGGTTTTGTCTTGGCTTAGGGTTTGTTTTTTCTCTTGTTTTGGGGGGTTTTGTGATATATATATGAACAAACAAATGAAAAAAAAAAGAGTTTACAGATTAGTGTAAATTGACAATGAAATGTGAAGTTGGTCCTAGTTTACATCTTAGAGAGGGGAATATATATGTATGTTTCACGTGCCTGAATATCTTAAGCCACTTTCTGCAAAGGCTGTTTCTTACAGATAAAAGTGAAGTGCTTTCTTCGAAAGGTTGCTATTTAGATTATAGATATTTGGCAGACATGGCACCTTTGCTATATTAACTCAGAGGCCCTCTACATAAATCTACAGTCAGTGCTGTGCATTTATTTGCCGTTAGTATATCTCCTAGATAGCTGGAGGGAAAGCAGTTTTTCTTGTGGTGAGTTAGATATCTGTGATGTCAGTGATTTTTGCAGAACATGTGCGAAGCCCTGAATTATATTTAGTATTGGCAGGTAAGTTTAAAAGTACATTTGTTCTGTTTATAATGAGTTCACAGTTTATGCCTATACATGTTAGATTCTTTGAAATTTTAAATCTTTTACATTGCAAAACATTGACATTCATCTTGAAGAAAGCATTGGGGTAAAAACGTGGAGATTTATTTTGAAGCATATCCCCTAATATAAGAAAGGAAGTATGTATTTGTTTCTAAACAATATCGTGAGCTAATTGTGAAAGGATAGATTGCCTGCATGCAAATGTTTTCTATTCTTTATTTCTTTATTTTCAGTTGTGGTATTTCTTTTTCCTTCCAAGTGTCATGGTTGTAATTCTCAACCAGAAATTGGATATTTTCTAAAATATGTTTTTAAATTTATATTGTGCTTTTGAATTATAGAAGAGAATCATTATTTTAAGAAAATATTCACTAAAAAAAAAAAAGACCATTACTGATCCCAAACACCTAGAGATTTGGTGACTTTCTTATATGGCCCTAGAATAAACATTTTGAGGCAGTATATGATTCTCAGACAGTAGGAAACTACCAACATGGAACATTATTTCACTTGGTGATCTCTGAAACTTGCCATATTCTAGCAGAGTAGGTATGTTATGGCATTTCCACTGCTGTTTGTCTGATGAGAGTATAACTTTCAAAGGATACTTTTAATTCCTTTAATCTGTTCTACATACCCACATGTATAGTTATCCTACTTAATAAATCATGAGGGCAAAGGAGTAGTACAAAATAGGGAAACGTCTCTTGTATCGAGATACTTTAAATACTGGAGGCCCTTGTAACTTGATTGCCACTAGTCAACCACTGGATCTCAATTTGCATTAAGCATTTGAAAGAATTTTAAATTTTCAGTATGTCAGTACCTATTGTTAACATGAAAAATCAGATAGATCTCTTCTAGTTGCTGATTATTTGGACCATTGATTCATCATGGAGTATATAATGCAATCAGATTCTTTTCTTTCTAGATATCCTTGAATTACACCAAAGAACCTGAAACTTAATTTTGGTTAAATTATTTATTTATTTCATGCATTCATTTTATACCCTTTTTAAGGTCTGGATGACTTTCTTGGAAAGCCTCTAAGAACTGTTCACCATGGGCCATTGGGGCATTAGAAGCCAGAGCCCTCCTCCAGATTCCTTTCCCTGCACAGTGCAGGAGGAACCAGGAGCCAGGAACCAGCCAGGAGCTCTAAGGCAGTGCAAAACCAGCCCAGGGTGTTATTAG
The DNA here is from genome assembly GCF_019054845.1 of Dipodomys spectabilis. Lineage (NCBI taxonomy): Eukaryota > Metazoa > Chordata > Mammalia > Rodentia > Heteromyidae > Dipodomys > Dipodomys spectabilis. Next base: position 6,370,737 of record NW_024870731.1, read on the forward strand.
GCAGGCCCTAGTTAATTTAAAAGAAAAAAAAATATTTATTTTAGAATCATGTTTTTCTATATACTAACTTGGAGAATATTGGTATTTAGGATAGAAGATTTAAGGTCAACCATCTTCCAGAAAAAAAAATCTGACATAAGAAACTATAAGTAAACTATACATCTTTTTTTTTTTTTAATTCCTCTCCTGCATTTTTAGGAACTATAATGTGGCTCAGAAAACATAATGGCCTAAATGTTTCAAAATGTGAGTTCCTGTGGAGAATTTTGTTGCGGGGATGGCCATAGATTTAAAATAGAATGACAGCCAACTGGTTTTTGTAAAGGCCTTTGTTTTTATTTTTTTTTTAACCCATCCTCCTCCTATGAGGAAAAACAGAGGTGGGACTCTTATGTACCATCCCCAAATTGATAATAATGACTTTGAGTTTGAACATTTCCAGACCTGATTAAAACTTGTTTTATTCTTATTTCTGTATTATCATCATCTGAGGTTTAAGTGGTAACTAGTCTTTAAACATGTATGTGTCATATGTTTGTTCTAAGGCTTTTTAATCCAAATAAAAACAGAGTTTGCAAAGTGATTTGGATTAACCAGGTTTGGTTGTTCTGTTAAACCTGTGTAAGATGTTAGTTTTGGGCACACTGAAGAGAAGTTCTATAAGCCCTAATTTCATGCCATGATGATATGGCTTCAGATTTGAGGAAAGGACACCCCTTTGGTGGAGGTCAAAGTCAACGTGCAAATCCCTGATTGGGAGCTCAGATGTGTTACCATAGAATCTGAATATGGTAAAATGCAGCCTGAAGTCCCCTATACTTATTAGGATTAGAAGCATGGCAGAAATGCAGGTTAAAAATTGAAATTGAAGGGCTAGGGGTATGGCTTAAGTGGTAGAGCCACCGCTAAGTAAGCTCAAGGCCCTGAGTTCAAACCTTAGTACTGCCAAAAATAAAGAAATGAAAGCTGGGCGCTGGTGGCTCTCACCTGTAATCCTGGCTACTCAGGAGGTTGAGATCTGAGGATCACAATTCAAAGCCAGCCTGGGCAGGAAAGTCTGTGATACTCTTATCTACAACTAATGACCAGAAAACCAACAGTAGCATTGTGGCTCAAAGTGGTAGAGTGCTAGCCTTGAGCAAAAGAGCCCAGGGACAGCACCCAGGCCCTGAATTCAAGCCCCATGACCAAGAAAAAAAATGAAGAGAAAAGTAGAGGACAAAAGGTGAGGGAAATATGTCCTCTATTAGAATGCAGGATAACTCACTTCAAACAGTTTGTCTGTGACCAGAGGAAACAGGTGGCCTAGGTGTGTCTTTAAATGTTACCGTACTTTTGATAGAAAATGTTAGTAAAAGATTAACCAACTGTTTTCCTCTAATATCACTTTGCAAATCCCTGTGTTTCTGTTCTGAGAATGTAGGACTGTACTTCCATCTGTGTCCATGAGCAGTCACTGATGTATAAACATAGCAGCTGATCACTGTGAGAAGTATTTCTTTTCCTTTTCAGTTTGGAAGTATGATAATTCAGCTAATGAAAGTTCATTACTGAGCAAATTAATAACAATGACTTTTTCCTATTTAGAGTTTTATATGGTATTTATGTCTTAAAGATTGCACATAAATGTGGCAGGGTCTCAAATTATTTAGTATGTGTGAAGTCTAAGCACTGATAATTGCTTTATAGGAGAGAAATTGCTTTGGAAAACACATAGTCTAAAAGTTCATTTTTATTAAAGGGTAACTCACAGTGTGAAAGTCTTACATGTACAAAAGAGCTGCTGAGCTAGTGGCTCATATCTACAATCCTAGCTACTCAGAAGGCTGAGATATGAGAACCAAGGTTGCAAAGCCAGCATAGGCAGACAAATCCAAGAGATTCTTATCTCTAGTTAACCCATAAAAGCTGGAGATAGAGATATGGTTCAAGTGGTAAAACATAACTATGAGTAAAAAAAACCTAGCAAGAGTGATAGGCCCAGTCCAAGTCCCAGTGTTGGCACCAAGGGAAAAAAAGAAAAAAAAAAAAAAAAGACTCGTGCAATTAAGTGTAACAACAATGATTTAGGTAACACAAAATGGACCTGCTAGTTGTACAAGTAGCTTTGTTAAAATTTTATCACTTAATGCTCTATCCTCAACTCAAGTGATAACAGTAAAATTCCAAAGCCCATGATTTTTTCCAGCACTACACTGGAGGTAGATTTCTAACAACAATGCTAATTAAGTATATATCATTCTAAAATAAGTGGGATTTTGTTTTGTTTTACTTTTTTTAAGTGCCAGTACTAGGGCTTGAACTCTTAAGAGTAGAGCTCTTGATCAGCTTTTCTTGCTCAGGGCTGGGCCACTTTTAAAACAAAAACATGTCTCAGATTTTTCTGCCCCCACTGGCTTTAAACCTAGATCCTCAGATCTCAGCCTCTGGGAGTATCTAAAATTACAGGTATATGTGCCAGCAGTTCCTAGCTCTGTTACAGCTTTTTAAATCTGTTGAATTTTTTGCCTTGTAGTTCACACTAGGGGGCACTGCCATACTGTAATCAGAATTGTGACCTTTAAATTATAGTTCAAGTATCTAAGTAGGTTAGCATTACATTCCTAGTCAGAAGGTTATGAAAGGATTTCCCCCCCCCCCCAGGGGTCATTCCTAGGGAAATGTGACTCAGTGGTACTCAAGTGTCTGGTTAGCACTTAGCACTGATTTTTTTTTTTTTTTTTTTTTGAGGCAGTTAAAAGCAAATGTGCTGGGCTGGAAAGGTGACTCAATGGTAGAGTGCTTGCCTTGCATGCATGAGACCCTGGGTTTGATTCCTCAGCACCACATAAGCAGAAAAAGCCAGAAGTGGTACTGTGGCTCAAGTGGTAGGGCATTAGCCTTGAGCTGAAGAGCTAAGGAACAGTGTCCAGGCCCAGAGTTTAGGCCCCACAACTGGCAAAAAAAAAAAAAAAAAGCAAATGTGCTCAAAGAAATGTATCTCACATTAAATACAATAATTGAGTTGCTAGTCTACTTGTTTTAAAGTCAGATGTTAATCTATCAGCTTGCCATGGTGGCACACATCTATAATCACTGCTATTTGGCATATTAAGGCAGGAGGACCTTGAGTTCTTGGCTAGCCTGGCAAAATCAGAAAAACTCTATCTCAAAGATGAAATATAAATGAGTTGAGAACATGGTCAAATGGTAGAATACATGAATGCAAAGCTCTGGCTTTGATCTCCAGTACTGAAGAAAAAAATCTTACATTATACTGCCATTTTCAAACTTGTCCTTTTAATATAATTCTGACGGGGAAAACATGACTGGGGGTGGGGTGGGGGGAGGAGGAACCCTAGAGAATAACAGAATTGAGAGGCAGCAGGGAGATTGCTCAGGGAAGAAATCACACCAGATGTAGATGCTGGCTAGTAATTTGACTGGCAGTTACTATTAATAAAAGACATGGCATATTCTGTGTGTCAAAACACTTCCTTTTTTTTCCCTCCCCTCGGTTATAGGTCTTGAACTCAGGGCCTGGGTGCTGTTCCTGAGCTCTTTAGTTCAAGCCTAATGCTCTGCCACTTGAGCCACAGCGCCACTTCCAGTTTTCTGGTGGTTAACTGGAGAAAAGAGACAGACTTCCTGTCAGGGCTGACTTTGAACCGCAATCCTCAGATCTCAGCCTCCTAAGTAGCTAGGATTACAGGCATGAGCCACTGGCTCCCAGCCTCAGTTTCTAAAACTAGGAGTGTGAAGAACACACAAAATGTGTTCATACGGCCAGGCACCAGGGGCTCATTCCTGTAATTGTAGCTACCCAGGAAGCTGAGATCTGAGGATCACAGTTCAAAGCCAGCCTGAGCAGAAAAGTCTATGAGGCTCTCCAGTTAACCACAGAAAAACTGAAAATGGAGCTGTGGCTTAAATAGTGGAGTACTATCTTTGGGCAAAAAATCTTAGGGATAGCAGCCCAAGCCCTGAGTTCAAGCCCCACAACCAGTAACAGGGTAAAGAAGTGGCTACATAATTAAGAATCATGTCTTCTTATGTAGCAGTGTCTCTGAGATTAAGTTTAGAACTTTAGACAACTGGGCATATTACTAAGCACTCTTGGTTTTGTCTGTCATCACTGGCCTTCATACCCAAGCCACCTCTTAACAATGAGCTGAACTTGCTGTAGTTAATGCTTTGATGAAATATGAGTAATCACTGGGTCTTTGTTTACATTGGATTGGTCCTAACACTAATGGACAAATTTAGATTAGGAAAATTATAAGATATATTAATGGCTGAGATAATTATCTTGAAGACAACCTGTAGCCTTAAACATCAGCTTGCTTATTTCTTTCCAATAGTGAATTCTACTGATTTGAGATTTAGTGTGTTTTTCTGTGCCATTCTTGGGACTTGCATTCAAGGCCTGGGTGCTGTCCCTGAGCTTTTGTGCTCAAGGCTGGTACTCTACCACATAAGCAATGCTCCACTTCTGGCTTTTTTGGTAGTTAAGAAGATGAGAGTCTCATGGACTTTCCTGCCTGAGCTGGCTTTGAACCTCAATCCTCAGATCTAAGTCTCCTAAGTAACTAAGGTTACAGGTGTGAGCCACAGCATCCAGCTTAATCTTATTTAGAATGTTGATATTTCTTGTTTGAAAACATGTTGGATATGGTTGTCTAAGCATGTAAAAATGCCTTTACATTTCTACCAGTGACTGCACTTAGGTTGAGTCAAATTGCCAGATAGTAAAATGCCTTTACATTTCTACCAGTGACTGCACTTAGGTTGAGTCAAATTGCCAGATAGTCTGGATGCTTTCCACTATGTATAGTTGTCGTTAGCAGCATTCTCATCATAAAGGGGTGTGAATCATGGAGTTCCTAACCTCTTGTGTAAGGAAGTTCACAGAGAACTAGCATGAGCAATGTAGTCAGTCAGGAATTGCCACAACCCTAGCAAGAAGTTTATGGGCTGGTAACAGGCAGAAATATAATTGCATAATTATCTTAGTTTTGACAATTTTGCAAAGAGATTGGTTTTTTTTTTTTTTTTAAGTCATGTCTATGATCTAGTTTGGATTCTGAAAAAGAAAAGCCAGCACCAGTGGCTCATACCTATAAACCTAACTAAAGAGGCTGAGATCTGAGGATCATGGTTCAAAGACAGCCCTGGCAGAAGGTCCACAAGATTATCTCCAGTTAACTACCAGAAAACTGGAAGTGGTGCTGTGGCTCAAAATGGTAGAGCCTGAGCAAAAAGAGCTCAGGCACAGCACGGAGGCCTTGAGTTCAAGCCCCACGATGAAGAAAAAGGCAGGGAAAAAAGGAGAGAGAGAAAGAAAAGGGAATGAAAGAGAGGTAAGATTACCATTTGTTGCCTTAAACAAGCCAGGATTAGTGGATTAGCTACTGGGGAGGCTCAGATTGGAAGGATAACAGTAGGAAGCCAGCACAGGCAAACCGTTCTTAAGACCATACCTCAACCCAATAAAAAGATGCACATGGTGGTTCCCCTTGTCTTCTCAGCTATGGGAAAAGTATAAATAGGAAAATTATAGTTTAGGCCAACTAGGCAAAAAGCCAGGCCTTATTTTAAAAAGCCAAAAAGGGATGGGATTGTGGCTCAAGTGGAAGAACACCTATCTAGCAAGCACAAGATCCTAAATTCAAACCATAGTACTGCCCAAAATAAATGCTCATTAAGTGTAAATGAAGGAAGTAATTTTCTGACAAGTACTGTCCAATAGTGAGTTTGGTAGAGACAGCAAAACTGAAAAATCATTGTAAAGGCAATTCTTGGAGTAATGTGCAGATGCTAGACAAGCAAGAACGGTTCTGAAGAGTACATTTCTAAAGGAGCTGAAACCAGTCATGAAAATTCATATATTCACTTTATTGGCTGCTGAAGTTCAATCTCTGATGCTTCTTCCAGCCTTCTCTGATACTGTCTTTCTGAGGCTTTTCTACGGTAGACATCATCTGTATCAAACAAAAATTTTGCTTAGATTGTCAGAAAACAGGGCTTTTATAACATACTCAAGTCTGAGTGATTCAACCAATAGGCTTAAGTTTGTCACCTATTTCTGAATCTCAGTGTTTAACCCAAGGGCAAAACAGACTTAAAACTAGTTGAATGAATACTAGTTAGTGGAGTTCTAGACTTTGGTAGAAACATTCTGACACACCTCTTGGTAATGTTTCAGCATTCCTTCACTTCCTTCCCACTCATGATTTCTGTTCTCTCTAAAATAATACTTAATTGGGCTGGGAAGGTGGCTCAGTGGTAGAGCGCTTGCCTTGTATACATGAAGCCCTGGGTTTGATTCCTCAGCACCACATAAGCAAAAAGAAAAAAGCCGGGAGTGGCACTGTGGCTCAAGTGGTAGAGCACTAGCCTTGAGCTGAAGAGCTGAGGGACAGCGCCCAGGCCCAGAGTTCAGGCCCCACGACCGGACCCAAAAAATAAATAAATAAAAATTTAAAAAATAAAATAATACTTAATGGACCTGGCCCCTCAAAGGCACTTCATACCCTGAAGTGATGTGCTGGCTCCCTTTTCCATACCCCACAACCTCAGCATAAGGAGGGGAAGTCAGTTTCCTTCTCAGCTGCTGTTTTTCCAGACTGCGATTGCTGTCTTCATTTTTTTTTAATCCTCTTGCTTTTTAGGTTGCATGCGCATGTGCGCACTCGCACTATTCCTGAGGTTTTTGTTTTTGTTCTTTTCCCAAAGCTAGTGCTCTACCACTTGAGCCACAGCTCTACTCCCAGCTTTTTGGTAGAAATAGTCTCATTTTCCTACAGGAGCTAGTTTTGAACCACAATCCTCAATCTCACTCTAAGTACATAGGACTATGGGTATGAGACACCAGCCTGACTCGTACTGTTTTACTGGATTTTGAATTCAGGGCCTGTGCTTGTTCAACAGACACTCTGCCACCTATGCCATGCTGAGGTCCCTCTTCCTTTAAAAATTCTTCCTTCAGGGCTTGTGCCATTTTGAGCTGGGAAGGCGGTTCAGCAGTAGAGTGCTTGCCTTGCATGCATGAGGCCCTGAGTTCAATTCCTCAGCACCATATAAGCAGAAAAAGAGGGACATGGTGCTGTGGCTCAAGTGGTAGGGCACTAGCCTTGAGCTGAAGAGCTGAGGGACAGCACCCAGGCCCAGAGTTCAGGCCCACGAGTGACCCAAAAAAAAAAAAAAAGTGATATACAGGGCTTGTGCCATTTAACAGTCTCTCTCTTCCTGGGCTGGCACCTGCTCTATCACACACACCCATTTGGTCACTGAAAAACACTAGACTCTTGCTCTGGCTCCTTGTCCCATCCTGGACCTTCTCAAAAACACTGCCACTACCCTTGTAGACAAAGAACCAACCCCCTTTGCCTTCCTGACTTCTTCTTTTTCAATGCTGTATGGAAGGAATTCTGCTTAAACCACAACCTCTCTACCCTTTCACCTTGGAGTTCATCAACTTCTTCCCCAGATCCTTGGCTCTTCGTTTTCCCTTCATATTCTCTCTTGGCAAAGTGGATGATATTCCTTCACAGTCATCAATATCTTGACTTATACACACACCCTCTGGCCAGAAGCCAGAAATTAATTCAACTTCCTACTCCATGACCCTTAATAGCAGTACCTAAGTCCATCTACTGCCATGTCTGGAAATCAAGTTTTCTCAATCAAGACCCTCTCCTTTCTTTACTCACCTCTGAGTGGCCATGAACTCTTTCTACATAAGTAAGTTACTACAATGAACTCTCAGCTAATCTCCAAGGCTACTCCCATCTTCATAAGAGCATATCTACACCCCCACCCCCAAGGGCTATCTTTCCTTCACAGACTCAAATTTCCTTAACTTCATATTTATGAAAACCTTCCTGGTGTCCCTAACTTCCTCCTTTGACCACTCAAGTCATCCTAAAATGGTTGGTCTTCACTATGGTTTACTTGTGAATGGTACAGAAACCGAGATTTCTAATCCAGTTCAGTCTCTTGAGTTTGAGATCTGTAAACCTCCACCTCAGCATGTCCTGAGTGGAGCTGAAGGTCACCTTGCCTGGGCGCTCCACCTTCAGAGAGGTAGCACCCATGTTCCATCTTGATCATCAAGCTTTGTCAGCATTACCTCTGGGCTGTCAACATCACTCACTCCTTCTACCTCCAATCTAGACACTAGCCTCTCTCAAATGCAAGCCCAGACTGTGTTCCCACCAGTGTTTCCACATGAGCCCCATCGAACCCTTCAATCCTGCTCACTTATCCCACTGTGGTTCCTTTCTAACCACCTTTGGCTCTCATCATCTACTTCCATCCCTCGGCACCCACAACAAGGCCTCCTAAACAAGGCATTCCCACTTGGTTGAGTCTGCAAAACCTATTTTGTATGGTAGCTTTTACAAAAGTTTTCCATCTAGTCCAGTGAGATGCCCACCTACAATCCCTGAGCATCTCAGCTACACCCTAGCTCTAGTGGTAATTGTATGATCTGTCTTTCCCATTAGCTCTTCCAGGTGGAGACCTGCCTTGTTCATTCGATCCCCTCTTGGGTGGTCAGTCAGAGGCAGTGACACACTGCTGTTAATCCCAGTTACTGGGGAGGTAGAGATGGGAAGACTGTAGTTTGAGGCTATCCTGGGCGAGAGTTATGGAGATCCCCCTCCCCACCTAAAATCAACAAAAAATGTAAGTATGGTGCCTAATCCTAACTTCTCAGAAGGCTTAAGTAAAAGGATCAGTATGGGCCTACTTGGGCAAAAAAAAAAAAAAAAGGAAGACAATCTGAAATATAAAACAGAAAGGACTGGGGGAATGGCTTAAATGGTAGGGTTCCAGTGGCATTGAGTTCAAACTCCAGCACCACACACATCCACTCATCCATACATGCAAACTATTGATGAATAATGAACAGAAGGAAGTACTAACGTAATACCTTAAAAATGAGAGTTGGCAATTCACAAGTATTTCAGGAAAGTGGCTAACAAAATAGCCTAGGGGCTGAGAGGTCCTGAAACGGAACTGGCCTGCCCAGAAGTTGTGCTCAGAAAAGCAATGCCAGGCGTTCTTTTCGCAGTGGTGGGCCTCTGACCCAAGCCAAACACCTGGTGCCAATGATGGCTCCGTAAAGACATTGGGCGTATTTAGTCAGGCAGGCCAGTGCTCTCCAAGGCTTGGGACAATTAACTCAGAGAGGGAAGGCCAGTTAACAGGGATTTCTATAAATCCTCAGGATCCACCCCTCTGTGGTAGTAAGATTCTCCCTAAGGCCCACTCACTGGCAAGCTCAAGGGCAGGCTTGAGAGGAGGGCGGCCTGAGATTGGGGATACGAGTCCTCCAAGTGTCGGGAAAAGTGGCAATGCTGGACGCCAATGTGTGCGGTGAAGAAGAGGCCGGTGGGCATACGGCCAGAGTTGAACCAACAGTGGCAAAGTGAATGGAAAGGCACTTGTCCTTCAACCACAGTTTTAAAAGCAACTCGGTACTGAAGGAAATCAGCAGTCTGCAATGTAATGCCCTCAAGGGAAACAGATCCCTGCTAGTCGTGCCTTCCTGAAAGGAAACGGAAGCTTACTGCACCCCCACTTACAGAAAGTCTCCTGGCCCACACGCACTTTAATCATGATCCACTCCATTGTTCCTCCCAGGACAAAAAAAAAGGGCAGGAACCTGTAGATGCCGAGTCGCTGCTTCCCGGGCACTCGCTGCAGAATTCGCCTCAGCTGGGCTCTGAAGAACATGTTCGACTGAAGTGGAAAAGGGCAAAGCGGACCTCGAGCGCCTGGAGTGCCCCTGCGCGGCCAAGCCCGTCCTGCATGTCCCCGCCGCGTTCCGCGGCCAGGCCGAGCAGCCACAAACTCACGCCACAGCCGCTGCGGAGCTCGGGGCGGAAGTCGACCTCTCGGTTCCGCCAATCAGTTCGGCGGGGTGCGCGGATCCACCAATCAGAGTACTGCTGAGATGGAGCGGCCTAAAGGAGCAGGCGCTAGCGTCCCGGCTCTGGAGGGCGATCACAGGGGGCGGGGCCACCAACGTGGCGTGGGCCCCGCCGCGTCCCGGGTCTCCCCCGCGCAGGCTGGGCTGGGACTTGACTGCCGCGCACTTTGCCACCGCCATCTTTTTTTCCTGATACACTAACTGAAGTCGCGACCGTAAGTGAAGGTCTGGCTAGTTCTGTACACCACCATACTCCAAAATGCAATTATGTTACGTCGGTCTTCCTTTAGGAATGTTACTCTTCTAAAGATTCGATATGCATTGTTTAAAGCTGAACTTTTCATTATCACTACAAAAGCCTGGTTTAGAGAAACAACCCAAAAATGATTTTTAAGAAATAGCTGTCATATACGGGCACTTTTATCTAGGCATTTGTAGTTTTTGTTGTTTTGTTTTGCTTGCCTAGCCTCTTTATTCATAAATTGCACAGATAATTACAGGATTGGCAATGAGCATAGCTTTGTTATTAGATTACATCTTTGTGCCACCATCAATTCCCCTTTGATGCATTAAACACAGCACCTGAAACATAATAACTTGTCAATTAACAGTTGTAATATTCATGATTATGCTTTATTGAGTTCTCATGCTGCACATAAATTCCCTTTACCAAAAAGAGATTAAGCCAGGCAGACACAGAGCTCTGACTCAGAAGCCATCACTCATGATCCATGGCTGCTTGCTAACCATACCTACAAGAGGCTTTCCCTCCAAACAATTGAAGTAAAGTTTTGAGAAGAGAGACAACTATGACCATCTTTAAGAGTCAAATGAAAGCCTACGTTCTTTTCCTGGTCCCCAGAAAAGATCAAAGGCCTTCCATGAGCAGCTATAGCTCATTTCTCTTGACGTTTTGGAGGGCTGGACCCTGCAGGGCGTTCACTCCCCTGGAAGAGGTTTATATGTGTCCTGAATCCAGGTCACACTTAGCTCATGTGGGCCCTCAGGGACACTCAGGAACCCATTTTTTGGCCTCTGTGCCTACCAGTGCCCAACCTAGGATCTGGCACACTAGCTAGGTGTTAGTCCAGATGTAGAAGCCTTGCGCAAACAACCTTAAACCCAGTGAGCATCCTGGGAAAAACCATGCACCCAGCTGACTTGCTCATCATGGATACGACTCACAGGGTGCTGGGCTGACCATTGTCACCGGACGGAGGTGCGGTCACTAAACCTCAGCTCCGTCCGGTGACAATATCATTGGTATACCTGCAGGTAAGAAAGCTAAATAGAAAAACGAAGTAAAGAGAGGTTTCAAGAGGAAAAGAGAAATTGCATTGTAAGCTCCGACACTGATAGAATGGACTTGGGCCTCTCAAAAGAATGACTTCTCCGGGCAATGAAGAGTTGACAGATTTGCAGCAGCCAGAACCAAGTAGCTGTAGTGATTCACACAGCTCCACTAGGCTCCAAGTTAAAAGAAGTCCCCTGTGTTGGGTACCTGGAGGCACAAAGCAGAGGCACAGGGGAGCGAGCAGAAAAGGGCTCTTTACAAGTTAAATGAGTGAAGCAACCAGGGCTTTCAGCAGGCAGGGAGAGGGGCGGGGGGGGGGGGGGGGCGAGCAGGACGCCTAGGCAGAGAGATTTGGGGAAGGGGGGACCCCTGGAGACACGTGAACTGCCTTTTCCCTCTCTCGACCGTCGGGAGCCTAGGTCTTAGGTTCTCCTACTTTCTGAACGAGGGACCAGAGAAAGAGCCGCCATCTCGGCGAAGACGACAATGGGGGGGCGCCGATCCCTGGGCCGCGCGGGGGGCTGGGAGAAGGGGGTCGGGAGCCCGCCCCGCCCGGTCCCGGAGCCTCCCGCCCCCCCAAGCCAAGGGGCACACCCATTGGCCGGCCGGGATCCTCGCGCCGCGCCCATTGGCCGGCCTTAGTGAGGAGCATGCGGCCACCGTGGCGGGCGCGCAGTCGGAGAGCGGCGGGCTGGCGGACGGGCGGCGGGGCTGCGCGGGCAGCGCGCAGGGGGCATGGCGGGTGCGGGACTGCGGGCCGCCGCGCGGCGCTGGCTGCTGTGCGGAGGCCACGGCGGGCAGCGAGCCGCCTCGTCCTCACCCTCCTGCCCTGGCTGCGGCCCGCCGGGTCCCAGCGCCCACTGCCCCGGCGCTCCGCGCCCCGCTCCGGCGCCCACCGACGGCGCGGAGCCCAGCGCGCACCTATGGGCTCGTTACCAGGACATGCGGAGGCTGGTGCACGGTGGGTGAAGCCTGGAGCGGCCGAGCGCGGGTGGGGGGCGTCTCCCTAGCGGCGGCTGGCCGCCTCCGAGCCATCCTGGACGCCGCTTCGGTGGAAGCGCCCGGTGAGGTTCACCACGGTCCCGAAGCCAGAGGGCCGGGAGGCCTTTTGGAAAAGGCTCCAGCGGGGCGTCCAGAGCCTCCGCAGACGTTCTTGATGCCCGGGGAGGTTTGTGCCCGGACTTGATCTGCAGGATCTTGGAGCACACGTCGGTGTGTGCTGCCCCCGCCGACTCTCGCGTCCTCTCTGCGGGGCAGCGGCGGAAACGCTCCAACCCCTTGTTCCCCGCCGGCCCTTGTTAGACTAGAAGTGCTGTGGACAAAGCCGGCACATAACGCTCGGCTACTAGGGGCCACTGGACCTAAGGGAACATCAGCGGGATTTTCAGGCCCTTCTTCAGTTGTTTCTGAAGCTCGGGGTGCACGCTCAGCAAGGGTGGGAATGCATCAGAGGAACTGAGTCACCCACGTGATGGTGGACAGATGGGGCCCCAAGGGACTCCTGGGAGGGTGTAGGACTCATCTGTCCATTTGTCTAGATAGGTCTAATGAGTCTGTCAGGCAGGGTAGACTTCAGCAAGCCTTACTCTCTTCATTCTCCACCGTCCTTTAGGCATAAAACAATCTTGGATCCCCTGTCAGAGGGTTGCGGCCGTGACTCAGAACTAGGTCAAGAAGGGGTTGGGGAGCTCCTGCAGGAACCCCCAAGGGTGACGTGGCTTCTATTGTCTGGTAAGACAAAAGTGGCCCTGGCTAGAGATTACAGCTACCTGGACAGGGACTTCCACACGAGCTGTGTGGAAGCTCTGGGAGGCCAGAGCTCACCTGAAAGCTGAAGACAGGGTCTCTGAGGAATGGCGATTCAGAAGCCCTTTGGGCCTGAATTAACTTTGTCTCCATGGAAGGACAGGCTAGACTGCTGTTTAAGAAGTTTGTTTTGTTTTTGGTGCTGATCCTGGGGCTTGAACTCAGGGCCTGGGTGCTGTCCCTGAGCTGGTTTTGCTTAAGGCTAGCACTGCACCACTTGAGCCACAGCACCACCTTTGGCTTGTGTTCTTAGTAGCTTATCAGAGATAAGAGTTTTATGGCCTTTCCTGACTGGCTGGCTTCGAACCTCCTGAGTAGATAAGTGTATAGGCATGAGGCACCAATGCCCAACTTATTTAGGAAGTCTTTATGCTCCCAGAAAAAGCTTTCTGAGTTACTTTGGAGGTGAGAGGAGGATCTACTAGGCATTGTTCTCCAGGACCTGCCTGTATCTTCAGATCCTTATAGACCCCATAAGTTCCTCTTGTGCAAGGTCATTTCCACCAACATGCCATGGTGAACAAGGTGAGCCTAATACCTGGGTCTAGGCCTCCATCTGGCTAGATTTTCTAGAGAGGTTTCTCACCATTGAAATGTATCTTGGCCAACACTTTGCCAGGGATGCCAGGCTCAGCCCAGCCCAGCTCCCCACCCTGAAAGCAATGCAGCAGACCCATCACTTCCCATCTTACCTGGCTTCAGTGAGGTTACTCTGGAAAGCCAGGCCAAGGGGAGAGTGATGAAGTCAGTGACCAGGGTGCCTATTGCCAAGTGATTTGAAGCTATTTCTTCCTCTGGGCCCTGAAGAAATAAATGACTACCTCCCAGGAAAGATGAGGATTGAACAAGATGAGCCTACAAGACTCCCACAAGTGAGTCTCAAGGCTGCCAGGGACAACTTGGTCCCAGAACTTGGAGCCTTAGGCACATGAGAAGCTGAGGAGGAGGAATGTAGAGACTGAACAATACTAGGTTGGGCACATCCTTTCCTGGCCTATCCCCACACTGCGGAAGGATATAAGACCCTGCAGCCCCCAGAGGTATGGTTTGCTTAGTCCATAGACTGGGGGTTGAGGTGTGGCTGTAGGGGCCTGGCTTCGCCATCTTGCTTTGACCCTGGGAGGATTGTTTACCCCTGGGAACATTTCTCAAGGGCAAAGGCAAGGCCTGGACTCAGCCAGAATTCTGTGCCAGGAAGGGGCTGCACGGCCAAGTAGATGCCGCCTACCCCAGTGTTTCTGGGCACTGCAGCAGGAATCATAGTTACAGTTTGTATCTATAAATACAGGGTCATATAGAGGGCAAGGTCTAGCTAAGTGGGCAACTAAAGTTTCAGGTTCTTGTGACACCCCAAGAGGGCACTTTAGAAGCAGCTCTCTAGACATCTGCAGTCAGCTATGTCCCCTGCACATCTGAGTGAAGCACCCTGTCCACGGCCAGGGATCTGAAGAGCAGCTACTCTGCTGGCCTGCAGCCACCAGAGGAACCAGCCACACCTGTTCCCACACCCACACTCTGCACTTGACTCAAACTGAAGTGGTGAGGGGTGGAGCCCTGTGCTCCAAAGGGGCCTTGGAGGCAAATGCTCTGGACACGGGCGCACGTAGGAGCATGAAGTATCTTTTCTGGAGTGCAGCAGCTGCCAGGCTTGCTGTGGGGCCAGGGACCTATAGTGTGGGTGAGAGCAATTCCCTGAAGGCTTGGACCCAAAGTCTAAGGTAGTATTCCTGGTGTCCAGTCCTACCTGTTTCCCTCCTGCAACCCCTGCTCCAGGAGTGACAGAGAGGCCAGGGACAGGGAACTTTGGCTTTAGCTCACATAGATCCAGATGCAGAGTAGGGATGCCACACTGAAGAAGTTGTTACAGGTTTTATTCTCCCCTTAGAGATGAAGAAACAGATCCAAGGGCTGAGGTGACATTCTTGAAGGCATCACCATGAGACAGACAGAGGTCCTAATTTGGCCTGCCTGACCCAAAGCCCATGCACTTTCAAATACTTCCCCTTCTCCAGCCACTTCCCTCATTGTATAAAGGGGGAAAATGAGGCAAAAAGCCTGGAACACCAGAGCCTACCTGGCCTGGTGCCCTGCTCAACCTCTCTGTTATGGGATGGAGGGCCCACTTCAGCTCCTTGAGCTCAACCAGAGTGGGGTGGTTGTGGCCACATCCCCAGAAGAGAACAGCCCGATCCCAGAACCAGACATCACACGTCCCACCTGTGGTAATTAGCAATGTTCTCTAGCTACAGCCAGGGAATGTCATTATGTGGGCTGGCAACCAACTGAAATCCGATTAAAGGGGCCTTATTCCCCAGGCTGTGGCAGGTGTTCAGAGTTGGTAGCCTGAGTGGCACAGGGGCTCCCCATTTGATCGGTGTTTTCTCAGCCCAAGCCCCAGATCAGGGCAAGGCAGCAGTCATGGCCTCAGGCTCATGCTGCCCCTCACAGATACCCCTCGGGAGCTGGGGGTGAGACCAGTGGGCAGATCAGAGAGACTGACAGCTGTGCTTCTGAACAGGTTTTGTTTTGCGCCAGTACTGGGGCTTGAACTCAGGGCCTGTGTGCTGTCCCTTAGATTTTTGGCTCAAGGCTCAAGGTACCACTTGAGCCACAGCTCCACTTTCCGCTTTTGGGTGGTTAATTGGAGATCTGAGTCTCACAGACTTTCCTGCCTGGGCTCACTTCAAACCAGAATCCTCAGATAGCCTCCTGAACAGCTAGGATTATATTATAGGCCACCAGCACTTGGCCTGAACACATTTTGAGCCGCCTACCTGAGGCCAGACTGAGGAGCTGACTGCCTAGCTAAGCAGTACTGCCCTTAGGGTTGCTACACAACTGTGTGTCTGATAGGACTAATAGGTAACAGCCTGATGGTCCTACAGGTGATGGGGTAACATAGGCAGGAATAATAGCAAAACCATTAGGGGGAGCCCCAGGCATGGGCTCAGCCTAGTGCCATCTCTGCGTGTGGCCCCGGCAAGTTCCTTCTCTCTGAGCATGTTTGGACCTCTGCAGCATGGAGCTGTAGGTGTTTCGTGAGGTTACATGGCCGATCACTGGTGAAGCCTTATATCTCCTTCCTCTAGACCTTCTGCCCCCTGAGGTTTGCAGCCTCCTCAACCCAGCAGCCATCTATGCCAACAATGAGATCAGCCTGCGTGATGTGGAGGTCTATGGCTTCGATTATGACTACACGCTGGCCCAGTATGCGGATGCACTGCACCCTGAGATCTTCAGTGCCGCCCGGGACATCCTGATTGAGCACTACAAGGTGAGGCAGACCTAAGCCACAGACACCATGGCTGGTGGCCGGGCTGATCCCCTGAAGGACCCTTCTCTGAAGCCTAGCCTGCTTTTGCCCAACAGTACCCAGAGGGGATTCGAAAGTATGAGTACAACCCCAGCTTTGCCATCCGTGGCCTCCACTATGACATTCAGAAGGTAGGTGGCTAGATGCTCACTCTTCCCACTCCTTCTGGACACGTAACAGGGGCTACTTCCTTAGCCTCAAGGGAGGAGGCTCTTCTCTCTACACCCCTTGGCCTCAACACTGTAGCTTCTTTCTTCTCTTTATGTACCTGGTCCCCTTGGTATCCTGCAGTGGCAGATTTGTGTCAGGGCTAGGAGAGGTTGACAGGAGCTACCTCCTTACCACTGGCCTCCCCTCCACCCCGGATCCCCCCAGAGCCTTCTGATGAAGATTGATGCCTTCCATTATGTACAACTGGGGACAGCCTACAGGTCGGTGCTCCTCTGCCCCAATCTCCCCTATGCCCCCACCCTGCACTGCTGCTTAGGCTGAGACTGATGGCATCTGTGCCACCACTCAGGGGCCTCCAGCCTGTGCCAGATGAAGAAGTGATCGACCTATATGGGGGCACCCAGCACATCCCACTGTACCAGATGAGTGGCTTCTATGGCAAGGTATCTCCTGCACCTGCTACAGTGCGTGCTAGCTCCCCACGTGTCCAGCCCTGGCCCACAGGCCATGCCCGCTGCTAATGTCCTAAGGCAGTTCTGAAGCCCTTGGTCTCCCCTGCTGGGAATAGTAGGGCCAGAGAGGTGGCTAAGATATGTCTCCTTCCTAGGGCCCCTCCATCAAACAGTTCATGGACATCTTCTCACTGCCAGAGATGGCACTGCTGTCCTGTGTGGTAGACCACTTCTTGGACCATGGCCTGGAGTTTGACCAAACACACTTGTACAAGGATGTGACGGTGAGGATACTGGGTCTGCCCCTTAGATGGCAAGAAGAGGAAGTCCAGCTGTAACAGGCAGGCCCTCTTGGAGCCCGCTGTGCCTTCACTGTCCCCCTATATCTACTTCCCCCAGGATGCCATCCGAGATGTGCATGTGAAGGGCCTCATGTACCAGTGGATTGAGCGAGACATGGGTAAGGGTGGATGGTAGCCCGACCACAGCCTGCCGGGGGGGGGGGGGGTGGTCCTCATAGACCCATCCTTTCCCTCAGAGAAGTATATCCTGAGAGGGGACGAAACATTCGCAGTGCTGAGCCGCCTGGTGGCCCATGGGAAACAACTATTCCTCATCACCAACAGTCCTTTCAGCTTTGTGTAAGTCCAGCCTCCCTGTGGGAGGAATAGGGGTGGGTGGGGGTACACACAGCACCACCCTTAGACCTGCAGCCATTTCCCCCTCTACACAGGGACAAGGGGATGCGGCACATGGTTGGTCCTGATTGGCGCGAACTCTTCGATGTGGTCATTGTCCAGGCAGACAAGCCCAGCTTTTTCACTGACCGTCGCAAGTATGGCCTGGCAGAGACTACAGACAGGGTCAGGGAAGGAGGTGGAGGCCCTAACCCTGTGTGGGGGCTGAGGCTGATCTTTGCTCACCACTTTGTGTGCTTGGAATGAGCTCATCTCTTTGCTAGAATATGGCCCCTTCAGTGGATGGGCTTTTTCAAGAGAGGAGGGAGGTACCTGGCCCTTAACCCCATCACAGACTGAAAATCAAGTCCTTTACCCTCCCCCAGGCCTTTCCGAAAACTGGATGAGAAAGGTTCTCTCCACTGGGACCGTATCACCCGCCTAGAAAAGGGCAAGATCTATCGGCAGGTGAGGCGTCTTGAGTAGAATCTCACCCTGATGAAGGAATATGGGTGGACAGGAACTATCCACATAACCATGGCCCTAGCAACATCACACTGTGGGACTAAAGCCAGAGACCACCAGGGCAGGGCAGGGCAATGTGGAGAGTGAGCTTGGCTTCTGGGTCACAACTGGGTTTAAACTCCACTTAAAAACAGGGGGTCAGGACTAGGAAGGTGGCTCAGTGGTAGAGCACTTGCCTTGCATGCTCGAGCCCCTGGGTTCGATTCCTCAGCACCACATAAGAAAAAAGCCGGAAGTGGCGCTGTGGCTCAAGTGGTAGAGCGCTAGCCTTGGGCTAAAGAGCTGAGGGACAGTGCCCAGGCCCAGAGTTCAGGCCCCACGACCAGACCCAAAAAAAAAAAAACGGGGTCTGGCTTAGATGCCACTGTGCCTTGCTTTCTTCCTCAGCGAGAGAATAAACAAAGTTGTAGTGTAAAGCCCTCAGAATGCCCTGCAATTGCCCAACACCAGTTAACGGCACTGACAAGTTGGGACTGAGCACACACAGAAGCAGCCTGGTTAGGCATCCTGAGGCTGGCCTTTAAGGAGGCGGCTCATGAGAGTGCATTGGGGAGCCACCCCCACTTCCTGTCTGGCAAGAAAGTGAAGTGGGTAAGGCTGGGTGTTGAATAGCCATGAGAAGATGATGAAGGCATTTCACCCTGGCTGGAATGTGAAAATCTTAGCTGAGCTTCTTAGAGGCAGGCATACCAAAGGTCTTAAGGCTTGGGGGAAGCCAGCAGTTAACAGGGAAAACAATACTGGGTGCCCAGGCTTAGCTTGCAGGCAGTGTTCCCACCCCTGTATCTGCCGAGCTTCACCTATCTCTCTGCAGACAAGAGGGGCGGGGGGGGGGGGGGGGGGAGGTACAGGTGCATCATGGGAAGGTGACTTTCTGAGTGCTCCTTATGCTCCATGTCCTAAAGTTTCCTTATACTGTACGTTGGATCTGCTTGGGTCTGAGAACCTCATCGTAAGTTCCCTGTCTTTCTGCATCTTTCCAGTCTCTCAGTCGGGAGGCATGTCCTTCACACCGCTCTGCGGTGGGTCTGCCTATTCCCCTGGTTCCCATCTCCCCAAGGCTCTTGAGCAGACTTGCTTTGGGAACTGGCCTTTGGGTATGCCTTCTCCTGGGGTGTGGATGCCTGTACCTGGTGGCTGCTGCACTTCTAGTTTTGGCACCTCTAGGAAGGAGTTTCTCAGTTATGCTTGGTCTTGGCTGCTTCAAGCTTTTGAGCAAGAGAAGCACGTGGCCTGCCAGTGAATTTTGCTCTTGCTTTGCTGGGGCTGAGTCAGCCAACAAAGACTTCCAAGGCCCTTTGCTTTAGGGAGCGGGGCCTTCCTTGTGATCTGTTTCTCACAAACAAGAACGCAGCCTGGGGTGGGTGTGAGGCCATAGCGGGGACACCCCTGAGGGCAACGAGGCCACGGGAAAGGCCAGCCTACTTTCCCAGCATCCGGCTAGCCTTGGCTGCCTCTTGGGATTTAGCAGGGCTGAGGGAGGACAAGGCCTGCTTCCTGCAGCCCTAAAGTGCGCAGTTGGCTCAGCAGTGTCCACGTCTACTGCAGGGAAACCTGTTTGACTTCCTGCGCCTGACAGAATGGCGAGGCCCACGTGTGCTCTACTTTGGTGACCACCTTTACAGTGACTTAGCGGTAGGTGAAGGGGTCAGGGCTACCGCAGGAAGAGGGTGGGGGTAACCCTCCCAGCTAGCACTGAGGTCCATCCCAACACCACACCTGCCAGGATCTCATGCTGCGGCATGGCTGGCGCACAGGTGCCATCATCCCTGAGCTGGAGCGCGAGATCCGCATTATCAACACGGAGCAGTATATGCACTCGCTGACCTGGCAGCAGGCGCTAACAGGACTGCTAGAGCGCATGCAGGTGTGAGGGGCTGAGGGTTGGGGGTGTCTAGTGGGGGAAGCCAGTGAGGCAGCCTCCTGCCATCACATATTGTCTCCTCAGACCTATCAGGATGCAGAGTCTCGGCAGGTTCTAGCTGCGTGGATGAAGGAGCGGCAGGAGCTGAGGTGAGCGGGGAGACAGCCAGGCCCGGAGTCCTGACCCAGCCCCTCCTGTGCCCGCCCCTCATACGGCCCCATGTTGCCTTCCCAGGTGTATCACCAAGGCTCTGTTCAACCCTCAATTTGGGAGCATATTCCGCACCTTCCACAACCCCACCTATTTCTCAAGGCGCCTGGTGCGCTTCTCGGACCTCTACATGGCTTCCCTCAGCTGCCTGCTCAACTACCGCGTGGACTTCACCTTCTACCCGCGCCGCACACCCCTACAACATGAGGCACCCCTCTGGATGGACCAGCTCTGCACGGGCTGCATGAAGACACCCTTCCTGGGAG
This sequence comes from Dipodomys spectabilis, assembly GCF_019054845.1. Lineage (NCBI taxonomy): Eukaryota > Metazoa > Chordata > Mammalia > Rodentia > Heteromyidae > Dipodomys > Dipodomys spectabilis. Next base: position 6,391,231 of record NW_024870731.1, read on the forward strand.
ACATGGCACACATCCGCTGAGGGTGCCTTTATTGTCTCGGACAAACCCCCAGTCCTTCCTACACCATCCACCTCGGGCAGCCATCCAGACAAGCAATAAAATGGTCTCCTTCATCCATGTGCCTCTGCTTCAGCTCTCAGCCCTCACTTGACTGCAAGGATCCTCTGGGTGTCAGGGAAGTCATCCTCCAGGAGTGAGTCCTAAGACATATAGGCCATCTTCAAACAGGGGAGCACAGGCCCCAGGGCCCCTTTCCACACCCTAAACCCATACTACACTCACATCAAAGGGCTCACAAAAGGCATCATGGCTACCAAAGATGGGGTTGGGGACAGAGACCAGGGTTGGGCTGGTGGGCCCTTCTTGCCATGGAGAGAAGTCTTCATCAGCATCATCTTCTGCCTGGAAAAAAAAAAAAGCAGAGTGAGGGGCCGCAAGCAAGATCAAAGCACCTCACATTCCATCGGCCCTCTAATCCAACCCCTACCTGAAAGGCAGAGAAGCTAAAGCCTGTGGGCTTCCCTCGGGTGCGCAGGTAGAAGGCCCCAGCCACAAGCCCGAGCAAAGTTCCAGCAGCTACCACTGCTCCCACCCCTGCTGCCACAGGCGGTGACTCAGGTGCCAATACTGCCTCCTACAAGTGAAGAAAGTGTCAAGGGCCTGGCCAAAGGTGGCCCTTTACAGCTCTGCCTTCCCCTTCCGTGGACTTACAGGCTGTAGGGGTGCCAAGAGGGGACTGGCCAAAACATGAATGATGCCATTGAAGGCCATGATGTCCCAAAAGATGACATGGCTGACCACAACTGCCCCAGGAGCCTGCAGGAAAACCAGAGTTAGGCCCTGAAGGTGAGTGAGGGCTAAGCCAGCAGGGTAGGGACAGAGACCAGACTCACCGCAGGGGCCCAAGAACTGTTGTCAGAGCCCATGTCATTTATGAAGAGGCTGAGACCTGAGTGGGCAGGGAGCAAGATCCCTTGGCTGGCATTGGCACTCAGGAAGGTAGCATTGGACGCATGCAACTCCAGGTCTGGACCAGTCAGCGTCTGGGCAGAGCAAGATCTATTCGGTTAAGCCACCTATAGAGAGCAAATTGGGGCTCTGCTGTGCCCACACCCCTGCTGTTACCATATTGTGCGCAAAGCCTTCATTGACAGGGACAAAGAGTGTCTTGTAGGTAAGCTCATCATTCAGGAAGTCCAAGAAATCAAGCCCTTGCTGCGTGGTGTTGGCATAGCCCAGCAACATCTGGGAGGGTGGGAACATAGGGCTGTGGCAAGTTTCCTTCCTGGGGATCCCAGTTACCTTCCCCTTATGCCTAAGGTGAGCCCCTGCACACCCCATAGAAGGTGGAGAAGTTGGCAGTAGCAGCCAGTACATCCAGCAGCTTCCCATTGCACACACTGATCCCATCGCCCACAAAGCCGACCTGACATCTGCAAGTCACATCTGTGGAAAAGGCAGATCAGTGGGTTGCTGGCAGGGGCAGAGCAGGAAGCTGGGCTTAGTGGAATGCACCCACCTTGCACACGGTAGCAGTAGGCATCCCAGTGCTCCGAGAGATTCTTACGTACACCCATGCTGACCACACCCACCCGACCATCACCACAGTCCGCCGCTGGGAAGACAACAGGGTGGGCAGCAGAACCATTGGCCAGCCATCCCACGAGGCAGAGGTGGAAGCCCAGCTGTAGGGGTAGCAGGAGGAAATGCTGAGACCCAGGCTCAACTTTATAGATCCTGTTAGGTGTGGCTCCCACTCCAGATCCCACACACCTGCTGGGCAGCAGAGAGCTGAGAGAGTGAGGCCAGGACAGCTCCCTGGGCCCCACAAGCCATCTCAGCCTCTGAGAAGGTCAGGCCATAGGGGCCGCTGCTGGCCTGAAGGTGGAAGACACCAGCCTTCTTTTCTGTAGAAGGGAGGATGCATGATCAGCCAACTGGCACCCAGGGGTAAAACCAGGTTCTGGAAGTAGGCAGGGGAGCACACCCTGGAAATGTAGGTCAGTGCACACAGCATCTGCATGGCAGGGTGATGGATGGCCCAGGCAGCGGTCTACGGGCGGCTCGGGCTCCTCCAGACATAACAGTCCATCGCCCACATAACCCGCGTGGCATTCGCAGCGCCGTGTGTTCTGGGGGAGAACAAGGAGTGTCCTACAAAAGCTAAGGGGTGCACCTGTGAGGCATCCCCAACCCGGCTCCTCCCCCTGCTTACCGGGCCAGTGTTCAGGCAATCTGCGTGCTCGCTGCATCCCCCGCGGTGGCCGTCCAAACACGGGTTGCGAGCCCGGCAACTCCAGCCATCACCCTCGTAGTCAGACAGGCAGACACAAGCCACTACTGTGCCTACTTGACTGCAATTGGCATGCTCACTGCAGCCACCGTGCCCGTGCTGGCATAGATCCACCACTGGGGGGGGGGGGGGAGGGGCTGAAACAGGAAACTGAGCCTATTGGAGGCCCACCCACCTGTACATCCACCCGCTTACCTGTGCACACACGGCCATCGCCTTCATAGCCCAGGCTGCACTCACAGCTGTTGTTCACACGACACACAGCCTGGGGTGCACAGGGCGGGACACACACAGGCTGCAGCTCTGTGCCCCAGGGCCCATCCCACATGACCAGGTCAGTAGCTGTCCTTTGGACCTCTTCCTCCCACCCTCATGCAAGTGTGCAGCAGGAGCGCAAGCACAAGCTCCACTCACCCAGCTGTACTTCACAACGTGACCCAGTCCAGCCTTCATCACACCAGCAGGAGCCAGACCCCCCGAGCCCCTCGTCACAGTGGCCGTGGGGGCCGCAGCGGCAGGCTGGGAAGAAGAGTGGTCAGGAAGAGCAAGACTGGCCCACCAGCTATGGAAAACAGGACAGGGTGGGGAGAGCCTCACCTTGACACTGGGGGCCAAAGGCACCAGGAGCACAGAGTTCACAGGCTATCCCAGCAAAACCTGAACGGCACACACACTGTCCGCTGCCACTCATGCCATCCATGCACACACCATGGCTGCTACACGGGCTGCTGGGGCCACCAGGGCAAGCTGCAGGTTGAGTAGCAGAAGTAAGGTAGAACCAGGGGCTCATCAAGATACCCACACATGAAGCCCAGCCTGACCCTCTCTCTCCCATCCAGTGGTAGCCAAGGCTCTTCAAAGAGTACCAAGCACACAAGCCACCAAGCCAAGAGACCATCCAAAGCCTCCATCTTTCCTCTAAGTCTGCTCAGTGCCCAACTTTCCCCATCCTGGAGCATGCCACTACCCTTTCTTGGGGACTGGTTGAAACCTTGTCCTTGGCTATCTTGGGGGCTAGAGGCACCAGTCAGCAGTGCCTGCAACCTCAGGCTGCTCACCTTGGCACTCACTGCCATAGTGACCAGGGCAGCATCTGGGCTTCCAGACGGTGGTGACACAATTGCGGTAGCAGCCCCTGCTCAGGCGTTGGGTCTGTCCCCAGGGGCTGGGCCGCACCCAGGCGCTACGAAGTGCCAAGGAGCTCAGCAATGGGGTTGTCCAGAACTTGGAGTAGTGGCGCCAGCACGCCTCAGGGGTGCCCTGGGCCAAGAGGAGACAGACCACAGTCAATCCCAGGTTGCTTTTGTCCCTATCCAATCCCCACCTCAGCTCCAAACTCCCTACCTGCTCCCATGAGCCCTCGGGACAGGGTAGCTCCAGCCCACAGATACTGCAAGTCTTCTGGAAGGGATGAGGCCAACATGTGTAAAGTCAGATGAATAGACAGGACAGATAGGCTTGGGGCCTGCCCATCCACTTCTGGCCAGTGTCCTCCCCTCACCATTTGCAACGACTGGGTCGCAAAGTGATCACATCGGGAACCAAGGCCAGGTGGCTCTAGCAGCTGGTCAATACCATAGGCCAGACCACCTTCAAAGGGCAAGTGCCGCTGAACAATGTGGGCATCGTCCTCACCCACCATGAGCTCACCCTGTAGAGGAAATGATTGGAGGATGTAGGGATCCTAGGTACTATAGCCTCACACTGCCCCTCCTGCTTCCCTCCTACCCAGACTCACTGGCCGGGCACGGCTGCAGGAGAAGGAGATGGGAGTCCCATGCATTGTTCGGAGTGGGCCCAGGTTGGGCAGATCAGATGCCAAGGCCTGAACAAATGGAGCCATGATAGGAGCTGGGCAGGCAGGGTAAGCTGGAGACAATGGGGACCAGTAACTGGCCACGTACCCACCTCAACATTGCGGATTATGTGGCCCCGCAGAATGGCTGCCAGCTTGTCACGGTGGTCCTCGTGGTACAGCCAGGCCTGCCGATCAGGAGGCAGGGCTTGCAGGGCGGAATCTGTGGGCCACAGCATTGTCAGGGGCCTGTGGGACACATCTCGAAGCATTGGCAGGAGGCCAGCCACCTGGTGTGATGGAGCACAGGTGTAGCAGTGAGAGATTTGGAGGGGGACACAGAGACCAGGAAAGGGCTCCAGAGACCCAAACAGCCTCCCTTGTAGCCACATTCATCTCCAGCGGATAGTAGTCCCCTTCATCTATGGGAAATACATCCCAAGACCCCCAATGGATGCCTGAAACCCTGAACAGTACTAAAACTGATAAATTGACCTTTTTTTCTATACCTATGATAAAGTTTAATTTATAAACTTGTAATAGTAATCTTACAAGATTACTATTGTTAATCTCTTACATAGAACAATTACTCTTATACAATAGAACAATTACAATAATACATTGTAATAAGGGTTGTTTAATGTAACTGCTCTAAACAACTAACATTTTAACAAAAGGAATAACAGGAAGCTGAAACATACTTTGTCAAGTCAAGGAGCAGAAGGCAGAAAACTGAAGGGAGGAAGGGTGGGCAATACAGTCATTATAGTCAATGTACATGTGAAAACGGAACCATGTAACTTGAAGGTCTGGGTATGATTGGGACAGATGGAAGATAATGATATAAAGGATGTATTGATCAAGGTGTATTGTATTTATAAACTGATTTGTTGAGTTGAAACCTCTTTGTACAACTACTTAAAGATTTTTAAAGCTGGGTACTGGTGGCTCACACTGTAATCCTAGCTTCTCAGGAGGCTGAGATCTGAGGATCACAGTTCAAAGACAGCCCAGGCAGGAAAGTCTGTGAGACTCTTGTCTCCAATCAACCACCAGAAACTGGAAGTGGTGCTTAAAGTGGTAGAGCACTAGCCTTGAGCAAAAGAGCTTGGGGACAGTTGTTTAAAACTTGTAAGTTATTTCTAGGATTTTTTCCATTTAATATTTTCAGGCTACAGAAAGTAAAACCAGGGAGAAGAGGAAGCATGGTACACAGGCGTTGGCAGGGAAAGTTGCACATAAACACTTGTACCATTGAGCACACTGGACAAGTGTGCAAGCTCACACAAGCACATGTGTGTCCACACTGGAAGCTCATGCACACAGACATGACCTGTGTTCAAGGCCCTCCACATAGGCAATTCATTCATGGATTCATTCATGCATGCCTGCACACACTTAAAGGCCCATCCATGTGGGAACAGTACCGTCACAAGGCGGCTGAAGATCTTGTATCCGAAGCTCTCAGCAGCCACAGTGACATTTCTCTGGGGAAAAGCACTCATGAACAACCAGGTAAGGCAGGGAGGGAGGAGTCCAGGCCCAGGCCCAGGCCCAGGCCCAGTCATACCCGAGGGGTTGGGGTAGCATCAGCCTCCCAGTGTAGCACATCTGGTGGCAACAGGACACGGTCAATGAAGTGCAAGACACCATTCACTGCCTCATGGTCGCTGCTCACCACCCGTGCAAAGTCGTTGAGGTATATGCTGCCCTGGGGAGGGAGGCATGAAGCTGATTGGTGGGGTGCTCAAGAGCTGTGGGTGGGGCTTGGGATAGGGGTGGAGTCAAAGCACAAGGTAGAATTTGGATCTGTCTCACAGAAGTAAGCACAAGGAACAAGGTTTGGCTGGGGCTTTAAGAGCAAGAGACTGGTGCCAACTTGGCTCTGGAGTCCTGGCGCTGGAGGCTCAAATTATGAGCAAGATCTAGACCAGACTCATCTCCCTTGCATTGCAGTACATGTACACATGTACACACACACACACACACCACTGTGCCTTAAAGGAGTGGAAGGCAGGGTAAACCTTGAGTGGGACTGGGGGTACACTCCACAGGGGTACAGACCAACAGTGGGGTGAGGGGAGGTTTGGCTCACCTCCCTCTCACTGAACCGTAGTGTGTGCCCAGAGAGTGCTGTGGCATATCCCTGGTCCAGGAGCTCCTGGCTACTCAGCTGCCGGCAGCCAACCACATGGTAGCGAAACACAAGCTGGCGATGTGCTCGAATCTGAGCCAGATCATCCTAGAGTAGTCATGAGGGGAATAAGGATCCCTGATTGCTGCTTCTATCCTGCAGTGTCCACCACCAGAGGGCTCTCCCTTCTCCAACGGTGTACCTTTGACAGATTGGTCATTAGATCTGCATGTGGCACGAAGATTGTAAAAGGCCCATCACCCTTGAGATCTTTGTATTCCTGGAGTAATAGAAACAGCTTGAGTGCCAGAGGGATGACTTAGGGCTTCAGCTGTTCTCCTGGGGAAGACTTGAACTCTGAGAGGTCAGACTAGCTGACCCTCTGACCAGATGGAAACACTGAGGACCAGAGACAGATTGGGTCATGGAGGAGCTGGCTGGCTACTCACCAGGAGGTGGAGGCTGAAGAATAAGGCCTGCTTGTCACGTAGGAGCTCCTAAGGGAGCAAGGATCAGCTTAGATTTTGGGTGGCTCCCATTCAGGGGCTGGTGCCTATTCTAGCCACCTGTAGCCCAAGGTCTGAGTAAGGTAGAGATGGGAAAAAGGAAAGCTGGGGGACAGAGGTGTGAGCTAGCAGGATTGGTTCCATGTGTCCATAGCTAAGGTCAGGACCAAGAGGAATAGAGGTGAAGGTCAAAGCCAAGGCAAGAATCAGGATTGAACCTAGGATGTTAGGCAAGCTCCCAAGGGCATGACCAGGATCAGGGTCAGGGGGAAGACCAGGGCCTCGTTACCAGACCAACTCGGGCGCGGCAGGTGAATCCATCTCCCACAGTGTGGGCTGTGTCACAAGTGCACGTCCTCTGGCCATCCCCTGAGCTTTTGCACACAGCATAAGGGCTGCAGCCCCCATTGTTCTGAGGCAGGGACCAAAGAGGGAAATGTCAGTAGTGTCCAGCCCTCTTGCCCTGGGGAAGAGGCCACAAAGCTTTCTGCCCAGCCTCCAAAGCCATAGCTTTAACCCACTAGCGAGACTTGTGCTTGACAGGAGGAAGGCCTACTATATGAAGCCCTTGGGTATCCTGTGGGGTATGTGGAGGGTTTTCTGCTCTCCTTTCCCTGAGAGATGTGTTGACTGACCTGGGAACAGGGGTCCAGAAGTTCACAGGCCTGGATGCCATCTCCACTGTAGCCCTCCCGGCAACTGCAGGAGACCTGTCCCAAAATCAGGTGTGCTAAGAGCTGCTAAGGTCCTGGATTGAAGGGTCAATCCCCCACTCCAGACCTGGGAGGCCCCAACCCTATGGAGAACAACATAGCCCCTGTGTCCAGCCCTGTCCTGCTGACCTGCTGGGGGCCTGTGGGGATGCATTCGGCATGAATGTGACAGCCCCCGTGATGGACAAGGCAGCTGTTTGTTTCTGGAGGAAGAGACACTGGGATGAGGAGAGGCCCTTGGTGGTCCCTCCACTCATTGGTCAATCTACCCTCAGTGTCCATCCCCTCCCCTCTCTGGGCTCCAGTTCCTACCACAAGTATACCCTTCAACCTCTCCTTGTCTGCATCACACCACTGAAAATGGACTCCTTAGCCTCAACATGCATCCACGTTCGGGGACCCAGCCTCACCCTGGCACAGCTCCCCATCTCCTGAGTAGCCATCCTGGCAAGTGCATATCCGCTGTCCTGGGGCCACCTTGGTGCAGTTGGCGTGGGGGGAGCAGCCCCCATGGTCATGGGCACAGGGGTCCACCTCTAGGATTAGATGGTCCCAAGAGTAGTGAGGAACAGTGGGGCAGAGGAGGACCAAGAAGAAGTCAAGAGAGAAAGGCAGATGCCAGAGAGCGGGGTAACACCCAACCCAGAAGGGACAGTGAAGGGGAACTTTTGGGGACAGCCACCCCAATATTTCAGAGTGAAGACCATGGCCTCCCGATAGAGGGACCTGAACAGTAGCTGCCATTTCCTGTGTATCCTGCCGCACAGACACAGACCACAGCTCCATCTGACACCTGTACGCAGCTGCGGGGGGGAAATGGCGGCAGTTCAGCCTGTGTCCGGCTTGCTCTGTGCCCAGTCCCTCCCCCTCTCCCCCGCTAAGCCTACCTGCCTCAGGTTGGGCTCACTTACTTGGCATTGGAGTCACACGTCTTAGGACACTGAGGGGCAGTGATTTCTGGGGGTGGGAGGAAGAAGGTTCTGGTCATATGACCAGAAGCTGACTCTCCCATCATTCCTTACCGCCCCACTTCTGGGGATCTACTCACTCTGGTCACAGCGAAGACCCTGCCAGCCCACGTTACAGACACAGCTTCCGTCCCCTCGCAGCCCCTCCTGGCACAGCCCATGGACACAGTCACACACTGGGAATGGAACAAGGGAAGACAGGATTTATTCAGTGCCTCCCTCCGAGCCCTGCCAAGATGCCCAGCCTGCTCTTGTCCAAGATGCCACCATTCTGACCCTGCCAGGCCTCACCTCCAGCACAGGTGGGCCCATAGCGGCCCAGCTCACACATCTCGCAAGCTGTTCCGTGGAAGCCCTCCTGGCAGCGGCATTCCCCACTGCCTAGCAGCCTGTCTTGGCACTGTCCATGGCCGGAGCACACGCCCCCCAGGCCTCCAGGGCATGGCTCACACAGCATGCCAAAGAAGCCAGGGCAGCAATCAGGTACCTGTGGCGGCAGGGGAATGGGAGGGAGGAGGGAGAGGGAGGAAGGGGGAAAGGGGAGAGGGATCTGGCTCAGGCCAGTACACTGTCAGAGGCAAGGAAGCAGTGAGGAGGAGCTCAGGTCCCCAGAGCCAGAATACAAAACAACTTGGAATCAGAGGAGCATGGAGAATGCTTCCACATCCTTCCCCTAGCAGTAGTAGGGAAACTAAGAGGGGTGGGCACAGATGGATCCCCCTCTGAGGAGCAGAGCCAGGCCCCGAAACTCGGTGATGGATACCTCCAGCTCTGGATACCTCACTCCTCAAGGGGGGGAACATAGACAACATGGCCCTTGTATTTGGCATGTATCTCCCCTTTTCTTCCTCAGGCCACTCACTTTGCTGGCCTCGCCTGAGACTCAGCCCTCCTTTGCTCTTCAAATTGATCCAGTATCCCTTTATCCCCTCATCCCTCTACCCCCATCCCTCACTCCACTTTGTCCTCCCACCTCTGGGTGGGGGCATCTCAGAGCAAACCTGGATCTTCTTGGCACAGGTATAAGAACATCCCCGGGAGAAGGAGAAGCCAGATCTGTAGACACAGCTCTTCCTGGGGGTGTCCTGGAAACAATGAGGACAGGCAGGAGGAGTAAGCTTAGACACAGTCCAGGCCAGTGATGAGGGAGACAGACAAATGGACTGCAAGGATCAGAATGGATAAGAGAAACAGACATGAGCAGGAGAGATGGATCTCATGAGGGATGGTGACAGGACCAGGCCTCAGCCCGGACCAGAGAGTAGCTAGCTGCCTGTGTCAGTGCAGCTCTGCACGCAGGGCTGCACCTGGGGATGGGAGGCAGCGAAGCAGATATAGAGCTGTGCCAAACCCAGCCTCACCTGCAGCTGGAAGCCTTGGGTGCAACGGAATTTCCGGGTGCAGTTTATGCATTTCTCCTGGAAAGCAGGATGTCAGGTGGTCCAGGAATAGGAGCCTCAATCCCCCTACCCTTCCTCCAGGGCAGGCTGACCAAGGCTCCTCCCTACCAGGCAGGCCAACCAGCCACTCACCCTCAGAGCCTCTGCATGGCTGTGTAGACAGCGGCTTGAGCCCACTGTCAGGATCCCCGACAGGCCAAACAATGACTGGCCAGGGGCCTCCAGCAAGGGGCCTTCCATTGGCACATGGTTCACCTCAGGCTGGGAAGTACAACAACAAAATGGAGCCATCTACCCCTCCATCACCCTCACTCTGGTGCGTGGGAGTACTCCAACTTGGGACATCTCTCCCTTGTTGCTCTTTAAGCTACCCTATGAGGCTGGCATTGATCCAAGGCCTAGCCTCACCTTTGCCCTTGAAATTTAGGGCACACTCCAGTGCTGGGAGGTAGGTTTAAGGATGGGAGAGGTCTCCATGGAGCAGAGGGTGGGGATTTCTAGGTAAGGAGACTGCAAAGAGAAGGGATCATTCTAGAACAGAACCCCAGAGACGGGTCTCCTTGTTCCCTGCCCCATCAAACCTGGCCGCTGTGGTTGTAGAAGACGAGCCAGTGGGCGGGGCCCAGGAGGGAGTTTCGGTGTCCCCCCTTGCTCAGGGTTTCCACAGAAAGTGCTTCCCCCAGGATCACGTGGTGTCGGACTGTGTCTGCATCCTGGTGAGGGGAGGGTTAGAGGAGTCAGTTTGAGGGGGGCCGATTCCAGGCCTCCCGAATGCCCTGGACATCCTGGTATTTCTACTATTTCCCTTTGCTTGGCATGAGAGAGTCACACACTCGGCTTCACCGTTCACCCTCGGTCACCCCAGTGGTCTCACCAGGCTGCTGCTGTTGCCTTGGGCCTCCAGGGAGTGGTTTGTGGGTATAAAGATGGTATAGGCAGTGGCAGCCTCAATCTGGGACACCAGTTTGTGGCGCTAGGCACAGGGGTAGAGGGAGGGGAGGGGCAAGTCAGCCCTCAGTCCTGACGTTGAAAGCCAGCAGGACTCCTGCATGTTGATCTGAGCAGCCATGCCCCCTTCACCAGCCTCCTTTACCTGCAGCAGTTCCCGGAAAAGATGGAAGGCAGGTACCAGGTCCAACTGCTGCAGTAACCCCTTCCTGGCTAGCACATCCCCTTGTGGAGGTAGCAAGACCTAGAATATAAAGCAAGGGTCTCTTGGTCGCTCATTGCCTCTTGGCCCATGGAACGTGTGGAGGGGGTCCCTACTCATACCCTCCTCCTGCCATACCTGGCTGATGATATGCAGGACGCCATTGGTGGCCAGGAGATCAGCTACATCCACACTAGCGTTCTGAACCCAAACCCTCTGGAAGAGAGCAGGCAGAGCTCAGCAAAGGTGGGTACAGGTATATGTTTGAGAGAGGAAGGCCCAGCCTTGCCTCAGACTCAGGCTCTACCAGGTGAGCACACAGACCCTCAGTAGGACCACACCACCACCACCACCACCACCCTGCCATGAGAAGGGAAGATACACATGCAGACACAGATAACCAGACAACTGCTGCTGGCCCAAAGACCTACTACCATCTGCAGTGTGGGGCAGGGTCTAAGAACCCCAATCTCATCCCCCAGGAGCCCAGGCCCAGGGAGCCTATGATCACTCAAGCTCCCTCCCAGGTCTAGTCCCTTGTGCCCAGAGTTCACCTCGTACCCCACTGATGTTGTGAATCTCCCAACGTGTGGTAGAGCTCAGAGTAGCCACTTTCTGCCCGCTCATTTGGGCCAGATCCTCCTCAGAGAAGGCACCCTGGAGAAAATGGGCCCTGAGGGGACCCAGTTTCCGGGGTCAATGCAACCAACAGAGACCCTTGGAACAGTCCTTTCCCAATGGGTGGGCCCAAATAAGGGAGAGGACCCAATTTCCTTCCCTTTTTCTAGGAAAGGCCTGGGTGCCTAGAAGGAAAGGCCTCCAAAAGGCCCCTCCCATGACTGGCTCCAGTATGGCTATCCTACCTGATCAGGGTTGGCAGCATTTTTGGCTGCAGCCAGAAGGCCCGGTCCTTAGGGCTTAGCCTGCGGATGGCAGACTCAGAGGGCACCAGGGCTGTGACATTGCTATCAGCAGGAAGCGTGATGCCAGTGCTCTGTGTACATAGAGAGCAGGGATGGGGCGATGAAGGCAGCACATGGAGATGACCTGCTCCCACCTCCAGCTCTTGGAGTAATAAGTGGCACCCCTACATCCAGAAAGGTCTCTTGGATTTGAGCCTGAACCCCAGCATTCTTCCCCATTCTACCTTGAACCACTGGAAGAAGGCAGAGAAGTGAGCATTGGCTTCCAGCTCCTAGGGGGGTGGGAAAGAGCAGAAGTCATGAGCTTCAGTAAATTTAAGGGCTTGTTCAAACTCATCTCTAGCAAGGGCCCTGATGAGCACCACCCCATTTCCTGAGGCACGTGGGAGAACTCAGGCCCAGGCCCAGGGAAGAGAACAAATGAGTCCGCACTCAACTTACTCGGAAGATGTCACCATAGCAACTGAAGCCATCCCCCCCAAAACGAGGGGGGCAGGTGCAGATCCGTTGACCTCCCCCAACTGCCTGGCAGGTGGCCTGGGAAGTGGGGACAGAGAGATATAACCTTCCATTCAGTATATAGCAAGCTGTACACCAGATGTCCACTATCTTTTCTCCCTCTCTGTTATCCCTCCTCTGCTCTCTTCCTGTCTACCTCTACCTCAACATCTGCATCCAACAAAGTCCCTTCAGTGGACCTAGCCCTGTTCCCAAGGTCACTGGACATCTGATGGAGATGGCAGGGAGAAACACAGGGCTAAGGACTCAGGAGGCTTTCTGCCCTCAGGAGCCCACACTGGAGGCAGGAGGAGCCAGCCGGTCTAGACTGACTTAGGGAGGTGGAGGTGCTGTGGTGTGGAGCAGGGTGATGTCAGGGGACATCGAGGAGCTTGGAGTTGTGAGAGGACAGGGAATGGGAAAAGGCCACTTGCAGGGCTACAAGTTCCTAAAAAGGAAACATGAAGCAGGTCTGTAGTCCTAGCTACTCAGGAGGCCAAGATCTCAGGACTGAGGTTCAAAGCCAGCCCAGGCAGACAAATCTGAGAGATCTTTATCTCCAATTGACTAGCAAAAAGCTGGAAGTGAAGCTGTGGCTCAAGTGGTAGAGTACTAACCTTGAGCAAAGAAGCTCAGGGTCAGTGGCTAGACCTTGAATTCAAGCCCCAGTACTTCCACCAGGAAAAAAAAAAAAGGCAACACTATCCTCAGTTGGTGGTTAGAGAGACATGGTTGAATTTGGGACTTAGCATGTCCAGTGTTACAGGAGCCAGAGACACTGAGAAAGAGGAGAGACACTAAAGAAGAGGAGAGCATGAGAGTCCACCCTAGAGGTACTTCCCCAGGACTCTGAGCCCTCGTTCCCCCCTCTTACCAGGCCATGGCAGCCACCGTTTCCCACTCGGCAAGGGTCAATGGGGCTGCACTCGTAGCCATCTCCAGCAAAGCCCAGCTTACAGGTACACCGGCTCTGGAACAGAGGGGCCCACCACACCATGAGAACCAACCCCTGTGCCTTCCACTCCCCAGCTAGGCCTTCCAACAGAGGAACTTCTCCAATCCTGCCCTGGGAGGTCTGCTGTGCAGTTTGGAGATGGGAGTGGGTCCTCAGGATGTGGCTGAGGGGAGATGGGCTCAGTGCCCTTCTGTAATCCAAGTTCTTCCAGGGCCACTGAGGTCATCTGTAGCAAATGAGGAGATGTCTGCATGGCCTGTGCCTGGGATGGCAGCTCAGAACTTGTCTCTGTTTAGCTGCTCTGATCTCTTCCCCTATGCTGATGTCCTTGGGCCTGTCCCTGCTGCAGATGACTAGTGAGGCTCTGATGTCAATTGTTCTTATTTGAAAGTTGGGGAACTCAATCTGCTCCTTTAAAACCCCAGCTCTAATTGATTTTTTGTGCCAATACTGAGGCTTAAACTCTTGGTTGGCTTTTTTTCTGTTTGTGGTTGGCATCTTGTCACTCAAGCCACACCTCTACTTCTAGCTTTTTGCTGGTTAATTGAAGGTAAGAATCTGTTGGATTTGTCTGCTCGGGCTGGCTTTGGACTTCAATTCTCGGATCTCAGCCTCCTGAGGAGTTAGGATTACAGGCATGATATACTGGTATCTTAACTGGCTTAGTTCTAAATTATAAGGCTCTTTTTCTTGTTGCCAATCCTAGGGAATGAACCCTGGTCTTGGCCAGGACACTGTCCTGAGCTTCTTTTGCTCAAGGTGAGTGCACCATTTTGGGGGGTTTTTGAGTAGTTTTATTAGAGGTAAGAGTTTCATGGAGTTTCCTGCCTGGATTGGCTTCAAACTGCAATCCTCAGATCTCAGCCTTCTGAGTAGCTAGGATTACTGGCATGAGCTACAAATCTTCAGCAATTATAAGGCTCTTAAGGGGATTTGGAGCTCCAGGCTTAACATTTATCTGTGTTCCTACTGCCAATAGTTCATGGCCTGGTGTCTGAGGCTTAGAGCTAGTTTGGAATTGAAAGACAGAGAGCCCCATGGTCCCTGTATATATATATGCCTGGGCCACATAGAGGCTGGCTCAAAATCAGCCAGTTTGGCCTTGCCTTTTTTTTTTTTTTTTGGTTTGGTTTGGTTGGCCATGGGGCTTGAACTCAGGGTTTGGGTGATATCCCTGAGCTTTTGTGCTCAAGGCTAGTGCTCTACCACTTTGAACCACAACTCCACTTCCAGTTTTCTGGTAGTTAACTGGAGATAAGAGTCAAACAGACTTTGCTGCCCAGACTGGCTTTGAACTGTGATTCTCCAGACTCCAGAGTAGCTAGGATTATAGGAATAAGCCTGCAGCGCCCAGGTTGTGTGTGTGTGTGTGTGTGTGTGTGTGTGTGTGTGTGTGTGTGTGTGTGTGTGTGATACTTTCCTTTGAATTCAGCCTCCTTGTACTTGGAAGGCAGGAATTCTGCCACTTAAGTTTTGCACTCAACTCATTTTTGCAGGGAGTGGAGGTAGGGCTCACTTTTTTGTTCAGGCCAGCCGTTGAGCTATGATCCACCTACTTATGCTTCCTAAGTAGTTGTGTACCACCATACCTAGTTTATTGAGATCATATCTTACTTTTTGCCCAGGCTAGCCTCAAACCTGATCCTCCTGATCTCTACCTTCTGAGTAGTTGAGATTACAAGTGTAAGCCACACAACCTGGCCAGATACTCTTAAATAGCTGTAAGAACTTGGGTTCACTAGGCCTGAAATGCTTCACACAAAAGATCTAGGCTTGCCAGGCACCAGTGTCTCATGCTTATAATCCTGGCTACTCAGGGGGCTGAGTTCTGAAGTGCTGTTCAAAGCCAGCTCAGACAGGAAAGTCCATGAGACTCTTATCTCCAGTTGACTACCAAAAAGCCAGAAGTGGAGCTGTGCCACAAGTGGTAGAGCTCTAGCCTTGAGTACAAAAGTTCAGGACAAGACCCTGAGTTCAAGTCCCAGGAGTAGCACAAAAATAAGTAAAAATTATTGGTTCTAAGATTCCCTAAATACCATGGATCCGGGGGTATACCTCCATGGTAAAGATCTCTTCTTGCTTTGGTCAGTATCACATTCCCTAAGTCTAGAATAGGGGCTAGCCTAGAACAGGTGCCCAATGACATATGGGCAGATGAAGCAACCCCAGGGTGTATGACCCTCTGAGCTTAAGCTTGAGCTTGAGTTTGGGGTAAGTGTTTCTAGGTTTCCCCCAGAACTCCCAGCCACCCTGGGCCTGCTGAGCCTCACCTGCCCAGGGCCCACATAGCTGCACAGGGCATCGGCATGACAGCCACCTCGAGTGTCCAGCCCACATTCATCAATGGCCACACACACACGACCATCCCCACTCCAGCCTTTATGACAGGTGCAGTGGTGGCTTCCCAGGTCCCCAGGGACACACTCAGCCTGTAAGAGTTGGGGACAAGTGAGTCAGGGCTGCAGGATTAGAAGCAAAGGACCGGGAAGCCCCCCCCCCAACCCTCCCCCCCGCCCCGTCTCAGAACTTGTGAGAAGAATTGGGACTGACGTTCTCTGAGCAGCCGCCACGGTCTGGACGGGCGCAGGGGTTGCTGCGTGTGCAGGAGTAGCCATCACCCTCAAAGCCATCAAGGCAGACACACCTGGGGACAGGTGAAGGGAGGGTTTCTGAGCCTGGGGAAGAGGCCGAGCAAACCACCCCGTGAGAGCACAGATGCGGCAGAGAGGAACCAGGAATCCTCACCTCGGAACACCTTCCAGGCTGAGGCAGCGGGCATGCAGGTGGCAGAGCTGGGCCACCCCTGTGGTTCCACAGCCACCCAGGGACTCGTTACAGAAGCGGCCTCTAAAGCCTGGGGCACACGTGCCATGCTGGCACACACCCCCGCTGCCCGGACGGTTGTCACACAGACCATGGACACAGCCACAGTCTGCAGAGAGGAGATGGGAACAGAAAAGCAAGTCAGACAGGAGGCGGGGCTGTAGGGGGCCAGGGTTGATTTGGGGGAGGAGGGTGGCTAGTTCAGATTCGACTTCCAGGTCACTCCAGACTTGCCAGGCAGGCGGATGAGTGTAATGGGAGGGCATTCTGAACTTTCAATCACCCCATTCTACACCAGCCCCTAACACCACCATCAGGAAGTTCTCCAGTGTGTATGACCTAAATCCTGCTTGCTTTATTTTAAAACAGAGTTATCTATCTGGCAAGGGTGAAGGAAATAACATCTATTTTTGTTCCCAAATCTGGCTTTATTCCCTCTGGCCTTCATTTCTCCTCTTAGGGCCTTGTTCCCTTTCTTGGAAGCCCCCAGACTCTTTTCTAGGAAGACCTTTCTCCCTGGGAGGTGCCCTGGACAAGGACTACTCACCTTCCTGGCACTGGTCTCCATGCTTGTTGGGGTTGGAGCATATATGGCAGGCAATGCCTTTGTAGTCTGGGAAGCAGAGGCAAGCCCCATTGCCCTGGATTCCATCACTGCACTGCAGGGCGGGCAGGATGCAGACTGACGTCACATCCCCTCGCCCAACACCTCCTTCCCCAGGCTGGCTCTGAACTGCGCTCCCCAGACCTCACCCTCAAAGGACCTTCAGAGGCCCTGATTCTGTCCAAGAGCTAGCCCCTAACTGACATCTGTTCCTGAAGTTTCACACTCAGCCTAGAAGCATATAACACGTGCGTTCTTCCATGGCTGCTGACAGAAAGCAGCAAAGGCTTTTTCTTTGTTGTTGTTGGTTTTTAATGTACTATGTGATTTCTTTTTTCTTTAGTGTTTTTTCTCTCTTTTTCCTATGGCTTATCCCCTGTTGTCCCTGTATTTGATTTTGGTACCCTGGGAATTGTATATACATTTATCTGAAATAGGGAAGGGAAGGGGAACAATAAAATGGAGACAAAGCACAAAGGGGAGTATATGCAATAGCGATTCTCACAAGACAATGTTATAAATGAATTGTACAACTTGGGGGGGGGGGAGGAAAAAGTGGGAGAAAAATGAGGGAGGGGGTAACAAGTTCAACAAGAAATGTACCACTACCTTACATATGTAACTATAACCCCTCTGTACATCAGCTTGACAATAAAAAAACTAAAAGTAACTATTAAAAATGGCTGTGCGTGCGTGCGTGCGTGCGTGTGTGTGTGTGTGTGTGTGTGTGTGTGTGCATACACACATGAGCATACATGCCAGTACTGGGGCTTGAACTCAGGGCATCTTGATTAACTTTTTTGCCCAAGGTTGGCGTTCTACCACTGTTGGCTTTTTGCTAGTTAACTAGAGGACTCTCATGGATTTTTTTTTTTTTTGCTTGGGCTGGCTTTAAACTGTGATCCTCAGATGTCAGCCTCCTGAATAGTTAGGATTATAGACGTGAGTCACTAGCACTCTGCTTCCAGCTTGAATATTTTTGGTGTTTTATTTTGTCTTTTGTCAGTTGTGGGGCTTGAACTCTGGGCCTGGGCGCTGTCCCTGAGCTCTTCAGCTCAAGGCGAGCACTCTACTACTTGAGCCACAGCACCATTTCCGGTTTTTTAGTGGTTTATTGGAGATAAGAGTCTCACAGACTTTCCTGCCTGGGCTGGCTTTTGAACCATGATCCTTAGATCTCAGCCTCCTGAGTAGCTAGGATTATAGGCGTGAGCCACTGGCTCCTGGCCTGTTTTTATCTTTTTTTTTTTTTTGATCATGGGACTTGAACTCAAGGCCTTTGTGCTGTCCTGTGCTTTTTTTTTTTTTTTTTTTTTAAACTGAAGATCAATGTTTTACCACTTTAAGCCACCACAGCTCCACTTCTGGTTTTCTAGAGGTTAATTGGAGATAAGAGTCTCATGGACTTCCTGTCTGGGCTGGCTTCAAATCACAGTCCTCAGAGCTCAGCCTCCAAATAGCTAGGATTACAGGCATGCCTTAAAAATAAATTCTTAACCACACTTGGTCAAAATTATATGTGGTAAGTTTGCAAATAAGGCAGGTTTACTGTATTTCTAATGAGAACATTGGAAATGAGGAATCTCACAGCAGAGAAAGGCAGCTTAGCTCTGATACTCACTGCCAGCTGGGGAAGAGGCCTATCTCTCCCCTTCCTGCTCCCAGGTACTCACGTTGCCTTTGCCATAGCAGGGATTGGAGAAGCCCCCAGGACACTGTGTACAGTCAGGCCCAAAAAACCCTTTACAGCAGCCAGGTTTCTGTAAGAGACATAGTAGGCCCCAGAACCTAGGTTAGGTCATGCCTTGCCCTGCCCAGCTATTCTTCATCCCATTCCCCTTCTTTAGAGTAAGCGAGTGGCTAAGGATGGTCTATGGCACCCCTTCCACCATGGGGATGCAGTTTAGCTCTTTGGGAAAGGTAATCTACTCAACTCAGTTTGGGGGTCCCAGATGGGAATCCAGTGCCCAGGGTCCCAGGGGAGCACACACCCATGCCCTGCCTCACCATGATTGTCTGGTTGCAGTAGTGGGCACAGCCCTTCCTCAGCACATTGAGCCCAGTAGGGTCATGGGTGTAGACACACTCCTTGGGGAAAATGTCCTGGGTACGACACCATGCCAGGTCAGTCAGCAGGGGTATGCTGGGTCAGCCCCTTGCCAGGCAGCCCTGGGTCCAACACTCCCACGCTCAGGGTGGCTGTGAAGCACTGAGTGTCCAGGTCTGACCTGGCCTTTTGATCCCTTCTCGCCACCATGACCCAGGGCAGGAACTGACAGGCTCAGGCTATTGGGAGTCAGGGAGCCCTGGGAGTTGGGCCAAGGACTTCTCACCAGCTTCACGCTGTTGGGGGGACATGTGCTGGTGTTCAGAGCTTGGCAGTCCACACAGGAGCCCTACACCAAGTCAAGGAAAGGGGGAGGGGGTCAGACATCATGAATTCAGCAATCTTTAAAAAGTGACATTGAACTGGGTGCCAGTGGCTCACACTTATCCTAATGATTCAGGAGGTTGAGATCTGAGGATCACAGTTCAAAGCCAGCCTGGGCAGGAAAGTCTGTGAGACTTTTATTTCCAATTTCACAGAAAAAGCCAGGAGTGTCACTATGGCTCAAGTGAGAGAGCACTAGGTTTGAGCAAAAAAGCTCAGGGACAGTCCCAGGCTCAGAGTCAAGTCCCAGGACTGGCAAAAAGAAAAAGAAATGAAAAGGAAAAAAAAAGTGACATTGTGCTGAGACCTGGAAGGCTAAGACAGGACCAACCACAAGAAAGCCAGGGTAGAGCCAGGTACCTGCGGCTCTAATCCTAGCTACTCAGGAGGCTGAGATCTGAGGATCTTGGTTCAAAGCCAGGCCGGACAGGAAATGCTATGAGATTCTTATCTTCAGTTAACCACCAAAACAGAAGCATCCAGGCCCTGAGTTCAAGCTCCAGGACCAGCACAAAATGAAACCAAACCAAATCAAACCACAAAACAACCCAGGGTAGGTTTGTGAGGAGATGAGATCTTTAAGATATATTTAGGGTCATGGGGTCCCCCACATACAGTAACAGAGTGCTCAAAACCTAGTCTAATGATCATGAAAGTAAGCTGGTGTGGAGTCAGCCTGGCACCCCTCCTGTCTCCTCTCTCCTCCCTCCCTCCCTCCTTCTCTCCCTCTCCTCTCCCCACCTCTGTTTTCTTCTTCCTACACCTGAGGCCCTCTGCCCCCAGCCTTCTTCCGCAGAAGCCAGTGTAGCCTGATGCTGGCTCCATGCTCTGAGACTTCCAGAATCATGAGCCAAAAACATCCTCTTAGAAAATGACCCGGCCTCAGACATTCTGTTACAGCGTTGGGGCGAGGACTCGGTGCCTCTGCCTCCGGAGGCGGTCACCTGTCTGCATCCTGGGGTGGGAGTCATTTCAGTGTTAAAAGCTTGGGCGCACTGGGCAGAGCTTACCATCACAATCTTGTGCTGCTCCTCGTCACAGTGCTTGGGTAGGATGGGCAGGATGGTTGGGGGCAGCAGGATACCCTCCAGCATGTGGATCACCCCGTTGGCAGCCGGCACGTCCACTCTCCGCAGAGGGATCCCATTGGGTCCCAAGAGAATGCGCCCCTGCAATCACAGACCTGAGATGTGCCAGCCCTCACCCAGCAAGCCCTGCCCGGCCCTGCTATGACCTAGTCTTGCCCTTGCCCATCATGGGTTAAGAGCAACACAGATGGCATACAAGAGGCTTGATGACCAGCCAGCCATCCGTAGCCCTTTCACTGATCTATGTGTTCAGACCTTTGGAGATCTTACCTCTTCGGAGATATTCACAGCCAGGATCTGGTTTGCCATAGTGAGGACCCGCCCCTTAGAGATGAGCTTCTCCACAGTCAGCTGCAGATAACCAAGGGAGGCTTTAGGGAGGGGACTCAGTCATACCCTGTCCAGGTGATGCCCAGCTACCCTCTTGATCCCAGCCTTTCTCTGATACAATGTCCAGATCGGAGTGGAGAGATGAAGAAAAGGAGGCGAGCCCCCAGGAAGACGGGACCCCATAGGCATCCCCTCCCCAGGAACCCTGCAGCAGCTGGCCTGAGAGGTGAGCCCTCACCTGCCCATGGCTGTAGATGTGGTACTTCACCAGCTCCTGCAGCTTGGAGAGGCCCTAGCAGGAGAGAAGAAGCTTGGTTCCTAGAGGCTTGTCATGGAGGATGGAGACCCCGGTGTCCCCAGCCCTAACGCTTACCCCTGTGAAGAGGTAGATCAGACGGCCATCACGCAAGCTGTCCACAGCCTCGTTGCTTGGGGCAAAGACCGTGAAGGGCCCAGGCCCCTCCAAGATGGAGGGCAGCCCACAGTTCTGTGGCAGTGGAAAGGAGGCTAGGAGACTCCATGGCCAGCCTCCACTTTGGAGCTATGCCTGACCCTGGTACTCTTAGCCTGCAGGAACTCTCACAGAGGAAGTGGAAGATGTGGACAATGGGTCCATGCTACCAGAGAACCTCAGAAACATGATGGTTAGGCTCTAGATGGGATGTAGGCAAGGCCACATGACATCTAGGACCCCATAGCCCTGTGGGGCACATTCTAGGGTAGTGAGGAATTTAAGGCTTTTGAGCTCACCTCCAGAATGGCTTTTGAGTTCACCCCAGCTCACCTCCAGAATGGTTTCAAAGCGGCTAAAGTCCTCAGTAGAGGCAAGGATCTGGCCAACGGTTTTCTATAGAAAGGAATGCATATCCACGATTCAGGTAAAGGAGTGAGACTGCTTCCATCCCATGGAGAAGGAACTGGGCTCCCATCTTCCAGAACCATCCCTGCCTCTTTCCTGTATTCTGCAGGTCTCTGAAGTCACCCAGCAGCTCAGAGTTGGGGGGAGAAGGATGCTGGCTCACCTTGGGGTCCCCAGGGAGCTTGGGTGACACCTGCCATTGTAGAGCAGTGACCACATGGAAGACGCCATTGGCTGCTATGTAGTTGGCCTTTTGGATGATAAATGATTGCTGGGGCTGGTCTCTGTATGTATAGGTGTATCTCTGAAAAAAACAAAGGCATCTGGCTAGATCACATATACCAGCCCTCTGTCATGTACACCATCGCCAGGGCTATGCCTGCGACTCCTCTCATCTCCCAGCTGAGGGTCCTCCCTTACTATACGGTTGAAGGTGACGGTGATCTCCTGCCCAGCCAGCGTCCACCACCTGCGTATACTTGGGGACTTTGTGTCCTCCAGTATGTGCTGCCCTGCAATGATGTGCTGTCTGCAGAGCTGCTGGGCAAGTGCTGCCTGCAGAAACAAGGAAATGGTGCCAAGTGAGCTCTCTTCATGCCACCCATCTGAGCAATGGATGGGATGAGATGCTTCCTAGGTTCTGTTTTCTGGTGTGGATGAGGGGCTGACTTGGGGCCTGAAGATGAGGGCACAGCACTGGGGGAGGAAGTGAGGCCAGGGGCCACACTGCATGGGGAAGACTCACGTTTATGGTCTTGGAGGAGCCGGTGGAGCTGGAAATGGACGGTACCAGCACAGTGAATGGGCCAGATGTGGTGAGGATATCCAGGCAACCCTGCTCTGCAGGGAGATTGGTCAGTAAAGAGCATCAGAACTACTCTGTGGGATAGTGCAGAGGATGGGAACCAAATCTAGAACAACCTTGGTCATTGATCTTAGCTTTTGGGAGTTGTCGAAGAGGCTTAGGGTAGGTTGGGACCATCACTCCCCAACTTGTATCATGTACCCCAGTGCATGCTCTTGAGTAAACAAACAGGAATCTCTGCTGAGGCCTACCTCCTGCCTACCAGCTAGGCTTGTATGAGGGGTGGGGTTGTGGGCAGTGGTGGGGAACACACACCGA
This sequence comes from Dipodomys spectabilis, assembly GCF_019054845.1. NCBI lineage: Eukaryota > Metazoa > Chordata > Mammalia > Rodentia > Heteromyidae > Dipodomys > Dipodomys spectabilis. The sequence continues at coordinate 6,413,824 of NW_024870731.1, forward strand.
ACATGGAGATGGCGACTCTCAGTTTCAGGAACACCAAGCCTATCTGGTGGGCTTTCTGCACCTCATGGAGCAGGTGTCCGTAGCAGGCACGCCCATCCCCCACCTCGCCCTCCTTGCACACACATCTGGGGATCCAGAGAGAACCAGTCAGAGTGGAGCAGGCCAGTCCTTCCTCTGGTCCTCCCTCAGCCCTCCCTGCACACCTGTGACAGATGTGCCTATGTCCAGCCCACCTTCTCTGCTTCCATGCCCCCAAGGCCTCTGTGCCCACCTGGTCTTCCCATTGGGGGTCACCTGGCAGGTGGCCGACTGGTCACAGGAGTGACGGGAGCAGTAGGCAAAGCAGCCTGCAGAGGTATTGCTGTTGAAGCGGAACAGGCCTGGCTGACATGAACAGACAGCCTGGACAAATGACAGGGGAAGAAAGGGACACACATTCAGTTCGTGTGAATTTCTTTTCTTTTCTTTTTTTTTTTTTGCCAATCCTGGGGCTAGAACTCAGGGCCTGGGCACTGTCCTTGAGTTTCTTTTGCTCAAGGCTAGCATTCTACCACTTGAGCCACAGTGCCACTTCTGGTTTTTTTTTTTCTGTTTATGTGGTACTGAGGAATCGAACCTAGGGCTTTATGCATGCTAGGCAAGCACTCTACCACTAAGCCATATTCCCACCCAGTCCAGTCCATGAGAATTTTAAGAATGATTGGTCTATGACTACTGGTCTATGTCTCCCTCATACAACCCTGCTGGGGACCCCATAATTGTCCTTCAAGAACAGAGCTGCCATTCTCCTCCCACTTATTTTACTTTTGGGTGCTGGTACTAGGGCTTGAATTCTGGACCTCTAGCTCTTACTTGGCTTTTTGGCTCAAGGCTGGTGCTCTACTTCTGGATTTTTGGTAGCTAATTTGAGATAAGAGGCTTATAGACTTTCCTGCCCAGAGTGGCTTCAAATTGGGATCCTATTGAGTAGCTAGGATTACAGTATGAGCCACCAGCTCCTGGCCCTCTTCCTTTTTTTTTTTTTTTTTGTGAAAGTCCTGGGGCTTGAACTCAGGGCCTGAGCACTGTCCTTGAGTTTTCTTTTCTTTTTTCTTTTTTTTGGGGGGTCCAGTTGTGGGGCCTGAACTCTGGGCCTGGGCGCTATCCCTCAGCTCTTCAGCTCAAGGCTAGCACTCTACCACTTGAGCCACAGCGCCACTTCCAGCTTTTTTCTTTTTGTTTATGTGGTGCTGAGAAATCGAACCCAGGGCCTCAGGCATGCAAGGCAAGCGCTCTACCATTGAGCCACCTTCCCAGCCCTGTCCTTGAGTTTTCTTGCTCAAGGCTGATGGTCTACCACTTGAGCCACAGCTCTACTTCCAACTTTTTGTGGATAATTGGAGATAAGAATCTCACAGGGGCTGGGAAGGTGGCTCAGTGGTAGAGTGCTTACCTTGCATGCATGAGGCCCTGGGTTCGATTCCTCAGCACCACATAAGCAAAAAGAAAAAAAAAAAAAAAGAATCTCACAGACCTTTCCTGCCCAGGTTGGCTTTGAACTGCAATTCTCAGATCTCAGCCTCTGAGTAACTAGGATTACAGGCATAGAGCACTAGTGCCTGGCCACTTCCAGCTTATTTGAGTAGTTTATTGGAGATAGTCTCACAGACTTTCCTGTCTGGGCTGACTTTGAATCATGATCCTCAGATTTCAGCCTCTTGACTTCTAGCTAGTCAAGGTGTGAGCCACAAGTATCTTCCCCCTTTTCCTATTTATAAGCAGTGTGGGTTCTATAGCTAAAGTGGGAAGGCCCAGCCTGTACCCCAACTCACCGTTCCTGGCTTCTGGTATATACACACGGTAGAATTGCTGGGGCAGCCACCAAAGTTGTTGGTGCATGGGTCCTGGGGCAGACATATCTTCCCATCACCATGGTAGTTCTCAAGGCAGTGACACTGGGCCTGCCCTGTGGGGCTCACTGAGCAGCTAGCCAGTGGAGAGCAGGGCGATGACTGACAAGGGTTGGGAGCTACCAGGGAAAAGAGAGAAACAGCCTGAGTGAGTTGAGACCCACTACCTTTACAGCTTCTACCAGCAGTCAGAGCTGGAATGAATAGGTCTCCCTGTCTCTCCCTCCCCCACACCAACCATAGCCCCTAGCTTCCAGGTCTCAGGCTCACCTATGCATTTGGAGTCCTGCAGAGTGTGGCCAGGCAGACACCTGCAGGCAGGGGCCTCTGCAGAGCACTGGGAGTTCTGGGGGCAGCTCAGTTCCTTGCAGACGCGGAGCTCTGAGCAGAAGAGAGCACAGAGATGGCCCAGGTTTGGAAGGAATAGAGGAACCACGGCACTCTGCTGGGCTTGCCATCTAATCCCAAGCAAGACCTTGTCCTTTCTGTGCTTCCAGATAGTGGAGGTCTGGGATAACACCCCTTTCCCCCCACTAGGCTGCAGGCAAAAATATTGCTGATTTTTTTTTTTTGGCACATCCTAAGACTTGAACCCAGGACCTGGATGTTCCTTGAGCTTCTTTTTGTTCAAGGCTAGTGCTCTATCACTTGATCCATTTCCAGCTTTTTCTAAGCAGTTTATTGTCAGTAAGAATCTCACAGACTTTCCTTCCCAGGCTGGCTTTGGACTGTGATCCTCAGATCTCAGCCTGCTGAGTAGCTAGGATTACAGGCGTGAGTCACCCGTGTCAGGCAATACTACTGAATTTTAGGTCCCATCTGTCACCCAATTGGTTTCCCCTGCTCTGATCACAGAGAAGCTGTTGTCCTGGGCTGCCTAGCAGCCCTGCTTACCTTGGTCACAGCGGGGACCAGTGTATCCAGCAAAGCACAAGCAGCTTCCGTCACCCTGCGGCCCATGGCTGCACACGCCGTGCACACAGCGACACACTGGGAGGGGCATTCAGGGACAGGTGAGACCTCAGCCTCACCAAGCACATACAAGGACTGAGGGTAGGGGTGGGAGGAGGGGGGGGAGCACAGAGGGTGGCAGCCCAGCCTAGGGCCAAGAGGACTCCAGAAGGAGGCCCTCTGAAGGAGGCAGCACATTCAAGGAGCTAGGAGCTAAGGAGGACAAGCAAGTCTCCCTAGGGGGGAAGGGCAGCGCTGGGAGGGGCAGCAGGGACAGTCAGGGGTGGACTAGAAGGCACAGTGGGCTCTGGCCCAGCCCTCCTGGCCTGTCTGCTTCACCTGATTGACAGTCAGGCCCAAACCGCTGGGGATCTTGACACTCCTGGCAGGCTGAGCCGCTGAAGTTCTCCTGTAGATGCCAGAGTCAACAGGGTTCCCCCAAATCCCTCCACCCTCCAACCCTGCCTGTCCCTTACCTGGCACACGCAGGTCCCATTTCCAGATATGCCATCCAGGCAGGTTCCGTGGCCATTGCATGGGGTCTCAGCACCTCCAGGGCACTCTGTGAACCCCCAGAACTTAGTTCTGTTCCCAGAACTCTCCCCTGGCCCACACCCCCACAGTCTTAGGCCAGCCCTACACTTGGCCTGGCAGCTGCACCCAGAGGGGCTCAGTGTGTGGTCACTGAATGAACCAGGTAAGGAAGAGCTGGGATGCAGCGGGTGGAGCCAGGTGAGCCCTCGCCCATACCATAGCACAGGGACCCCCAGTATCCAGGACAGCAGGCCTTCTGAACTACATCCTTGGAGCACTCCAAGCTGCAGCCGCTCAAGGACACCAAAGAGGCCCCCAGCTGTACCTCATATCTGGGGACACAGGACAGACAGGGTGGTGGTTAGGATGATGAGAAAAGTTCCCACTTATAGACCCTGCACTGGGTCCTATGCTCCCATCCTTCCTCTCCCATCTCTGCCTAGCCCAGAACTGAGCACAGGGCCTGGCAAATCATAGGTACCCAATAGACACCATCAACCTTTCACCCTTTTCCTTCCTCTCTGCCTGTCTGCCTCCCAGGGAGATTAGTTTCTGTCCTCACTTTCTTTCTTTCTTTTTTTTAATGTGCACCTTTTATTATTATTATTGTGAAAATACCGTACAGAGGGCTTACAATTACATGGGCATCTGTCCCCACTTTCTGACTTATGGGGCTCCCCTAGTTGCCCGCCTCCTCCTCCTCATGGGGTGCTCCTAGAAGTGGGAAAAATGGAAGTGAGGAGTTCATACTGGCAGTCCTTGGTTATCTTCTCTGGGAAATGCCGAAGCCAGCCCAAGGGACAAACCACTTTCTTGATGGCTGCACACGTGGTACAAGGTGTGTGAGTGACAAACTTGGTCTTCACATCGCAGCGTTTGGACCGCACCTGGGCCGTGGGCAGAGTGTGGAATAAGGGACCTGGACCCCGCACTCAGTTGGATTCTGGCATGATCGCCACAAGACCTCAGCACCTCAGGAATCCATGAGAATGGGGAAGGCCCTGAGAAAGTGCCCTGTCACAATTGGCTGATTGCAACTTAGGAAGCTGAGATCTGAGGACTGTGGTTTAAAACTAGCCCAGGCAGAAAGTCTAGAGACTCTAATGTCCAATCTATCATCAAAGAGCCAGAAGTGGAGCTGTGGCTCAAGTGGTTGAGTGCCAACCTTGAGCAAAAAAAGCTAAGGAACAGCACTCGGGCCTTGAGTTCATGCCCCAGTACTGGCACACACAGAAAATAAAGTTGCTAATTGACACCAACATATTCCCATTTCCATACCAGAGATTCCAAGTCTATATCTGCAAACATGAGGCAAATCTCTGCCATTTTGTTCTACCTTAGATCATTTCAGGTGAAGAAACTGAAGCCCAAGGTGGTCCTTGTTCAAAATCACCCCTAGGCAGGGTGTGGATATAGGACTAGAATCGGGGCTGAGCCTTGCTTTTTCATTTAAAGACAATCACTAAACAGTATGTCTGACACTGAGCCAGCAGCTACCTGGTCCCCAAGCCTTAGTCCTGTGAGCTGATATTCTGTGAGAACACAGCAATGCTGTCTTCAATTCATAGGCATTAGGGAGGGATGGATGCAAGCTTTTATCCATGGCTCATGTGAGTGGAAATCTAGCCACATTTCTGCTGAACTGGCCTCCTCAGCTCCTAGGTCTCTTGTCTAAGAGCACCAGACCTGAGAGTCTGGGTTAGTGAGGGATCAGCTGATGCAGGGCAGAAGAGTCTAGCCTATGTGCCCTTGGGCTAGGCAGCTCTGAGTCCAGACCTGGCCCTTGGTCTCCATTCATAGGCAGGGACAGGTAGGGGAAAGATCATCACCTCATTACCTGAGGGTGGCCTGGCTGAGGTGGGGACAATGGGACAAAAGGGCTGGCGAGAGGGCTCAGGACTCAGGTTAAATGGTCCCTGCTATCCCATTCACTGGCCTGCCTTAGTTTCAGCAAGTCCCCTGATGGGGCCACCTTTAAAGGACAAAATGCCAGAAACAATATTGTTTTCGCCTGAAGGGTAGAGTCACCCTCCATGCTTACAGGTGTGAGAGAAAGAGGCAGAAGGAAGGGCGCTATTGGCTCAACAACTGTAATCCTAGCTATTCTGGAGGCTGGGATATGAGGATTGTGAAGCCAGACTGGGCAGAAATGTCCATGAGACTTGTTTTTTTTTTTTTTTTTTTTTTTTTTTTGCGGTTGTGGGGCTTGAACTCTGGGCTTGGGTGCTGTCCCTGCGCTCTTCAGCTCAAGGTGAGCACTCTACTGCTTGAGCCACAGTGCCACTTCCAGTTTTCTAGTGGTTTATTGGAGATAAGAGTCTCACGGACTTTTCCTGCCTGGGCTGGCTTTGAACCGCTATCTTCAGATCTCAGCCTCCTGAGTAGCTAGGATTACAGGTGCCTGGCTCCATGAGACTTCTATCCTCAATAAACTACCCAGAAAAAGCTGAAAGGGGTGCTGTGGCTCAAGTGGTAGAGCGCTAGCCTTGAGTAAGAAGAAGCTCAGGGCTGGGCGCTGGAGGCTCACACCTGTTATCCTAGCTACTCAGGAGGCTGAGATTTGAGGATTGAGGTCCAAAGCCAGACCAAGTAGGAAACTCCCTCCATGAGACTCTTATCTCCAATAAGCCACTCAAAAAACCAGAAGTGGCGCTGTGGCTCAAGTGGTAGAGCGCTTGCCTTGAGCTGAAGAGCAGAGGGATAGCGCTCAGTCCCAGAGTTCAAGCCCCACAACCAACAGCAGAAGAAGGAGAAGAAGGAGAAGGAGAAGGAGAAGGAGAAGAAGAAGAAGGAGAAGAAGGAGGAGGAGGAGGAAGACGACGACGACGACACTCAGGCACCCAGACCCTGAGTCCAAGCCCCAGGAGCAGGGAAAAAAAGGCAGAGGAAAGTGCATGATGACAGGGAGAGCTGTGGTGGGTGGGAACATGGGCTAAAGGGGCTGAGATGTGCTGAAAAATGCTGAGGCTGCTGTGCTCTGAAGGGAGTGAGCGCAGAACATCCTTTTCCTAGAGAAAAAAAAAAACTACAGATGTGTGGCTTTTCAAAGGCAGAGAAAAGGAGAAATAGCGCCCCAACACTTTCTTCTAGTGAGCATGAGAGTCCCAGGGCCTCTCCACAACTGTGATTTAGCCTTTTCTGCTCATGCCTCTGTGGTCTACAAAGAAGGAAGTTGTTCCCAGTGGTTTCGGGGGCTGGCCTTGGGCCTGGATACTGTGATCTCATTCCCTACTCTGAGCCCCAACTTTGCTGAGCCAGGTAGAGCTCAGGAAATTGGGTAACTCAGGAGCTGGGCAGCTGCTGGCTCAGGGCAAAGGTTGGGCTGGCAATGAGCTGTCTTCAAGGCCACCTGGCTAGCTGGGCAGAACTACCAGCATGGCCACCATGCTGAGGATGATTGGTCAGTCCTGGATAAGGCTTATGGCTGGTAAGAGTGCTGCTGTCACTCTCAAGCAGAGCCAGGGCTGGGTGAAGCTGTGGACAAGGGAGAGACCAGGAGGAAGCCAGAGCTTTGTCACTTTGTGAAGTGGTGATGGGTAGATAAGCAGTTGCCAAATCAGCTCCTCGCCAAGGACCACTCCCCAGGGCAGCACTCAGGCCTGCATCTGCCCAGTAGCCTGGAAGCTGCTTCAACAGCCAGATTCAGAATCCTGCCACTAATGCTGCTGGGTAGAGTGAGGAGGAATCACAGCCTGAATGCTCAATCAGGTTCTTCCTTGGGACCTGTCAGAGCCAGAGTGAGTCCTGCATCCCTCCCACATAGGTTCCGAGTTGAGTTTGCAGTGTCTGCTTCCCACAAAGATCCTGCTAGAGGAAGCTGAGGAGACACGAAATATTAAGCCTGTTGGTGAGAACGTGGAAGTTCTCTCAAGATGGAAGCAAGATCTTAGGAGGGATTTTCTGGGGCTGACCTCCCTAGAGACCTGTGAGGGAACCCCCCCCCCCCCCCCGCAACACACACACAGCTGACCTCTCCCCAAGAGAGGAATTGGACTCAAACTTCTTCCCTCTACACTGGATCAAAGCAGGAGGGACAGTGCTAGCTCCCGGCAATGCTTGTTTCTTTTTGAACCCTGACTTAAGACCACAGGCTCCCAGCACTGAGGAGGTCCTGCTACTACCCCTGCCGGGTATGTGACGCAGGGCGTCCCTCAGAACCTCTGTTCCTAACAGCCCCAGTCCGTTACATGGTACCCAGGTTGCCAGGAGGGCCGAGTGGGTGTAAACATGAGATAAAGCCAGCATTGCTGTAACTCCCTCCCTGAGGACCCCCATACTTCCTTTGGCGTAGGCAGGATAAGCCCCAGACCCAGAGCTGCAGACTTAGAGCTGCTCAGAGCCTATGCTCAGCTCTGAGTAAGTTCCTCTACAAGGAAAATCCTCCAAGCTAAGGTTTTTCATTAACACTTGGTCCTAAGATAGGTGGTGAGGACGCCTTGCAGTATATACACGGGGAAACTCCAGGGCCCAGAATAACTAGAATTCTCACCTTCCCAGCCTCCTGGGGCCTGTCCCACCCAAGGCCTATCCCTGAAGCCAGCGAGGTCCTTCTCCATGGCACCTTTCTAAGGGACCACAAGGATTATAAGATTAAAGAGCTCATCAGTGGTAGGGAGCCTGGGTCCCTATACTAGACCACCTGGGGTGGATCGTGGGCAAAGCTTTTCATGTCTGGACTTCAGTCTGCCCATTAGCACCATGGAGACAGTGGCAGCATCAAGAAGCAGATGAACTTGATCTCACATGACAAGTTCCTTCCCTCGATGGCAGGTCCATGTCAGAAAACTCTATCTCCATAATCTGAGAGTGAAGTTCTTCCCAAAGCTCATTGCTACTGTGGGCCCAGTGCAGCCCGGCAGTGGCTGGCTTCACAGGCCTGATAGGCGCTGTGCCACAGCTGCACACAGGGCTCCTGTCTGCTCACCAGCTCGCCTCTGGTGAATCACAGGCTGTGGTCTGGACCACTGCTCCAGTGGGAATGGCCCGTAGCCTTCACCCTTGGGCCTTGGCTTCCTCACTAGGAGAACAACAGGACGCACTAACGAAAGATTGTGAGGACTCAGTGGGGTCAGGCCCAGGGCTGAGCAGTGGCTGTTTGCCCAGCAGCACAGACGGTGCTTTCACTCAGCCACCAGGCAGTCTTAGGGCTGGACACAGTACACACATGTGTTCTATGGGAGCCTCTCAGTTTGTCGTTCCCATGGGTTTGATGATAATCACATCTCAAATCTCTAGGTAAAAAGCCACAGAGACTTGGGCCTCAGTCTTGACAGGATAGCCAGGAGAATGGAGCTGGTGGTGTCCCCCACTCATTCTTAGGCTGGGAAAACCCAGGACCACCGCACATACCACACAACTGACTGAGCAGGCACAGTGAAGAGGAACACAGACAGAGACATCTTGGTACCTCAGGTGACAAGACACAATCCTGGAGACTGGCTGGCACAGAATCAGACAGATACCCGCTACTTTGCTATCCCCATACACATGCCCCATCTATGGAAAGTTCCTCCCTGCTCCCACAGCTGGCTGGCAGCTCCTGGATACCAATATCCCCTATAACTGGCTCACACTCACCTTCTGCCCCCTGATAACACCGGAGCCCACCAGGCAGAAGGCGAGGAGGCAGAGCGGGAGGAGGCTCTGGGACCCCGCCATGGTCCACGCGGTTGGAGAGCACACGGTCCGGGACCAAGTGGGAGCAGCTGGCAGGCACGGGACAGGCAGGCGGAACAGGGCAGTCGCCTTAAAAGCACTCGGCCAGCTCACCCCCCACAGGAATCTGCCAGGATTTCCTCCTGTGTATCAGCAGCCTGCAGGCGGAAGGGAAGGCGCTAGACACTGACCCCGCATGGACAACCTGGGCCCCCAGTCAGTGCTTCCAGGCCCAAGACCCCCCTTCAAGCCTACCATTAACCAGGGGAGATTCAGAAACATACTGCAACAATTCCCACCCCCATCCTACCCAGCCAGCACTTTATATTTGGAGCCTCTGGGGTTCTGCTGATTGGGAGGTTATGGAGCCCCAGCTCTAGCCTAAACCTTCCCCACTACTAGGAGAGGTAGGTGGACCCTCTCTCTCTGCACCTGTCCCACCCCCAATTTCCTGCTTCCGGCACCACTCCAGACCCCAAATGTGTTCCATCCCATTTCTCATCATTCTGCAATACCGCTTCATGGCGGCCACAGCCTCTTTTGCTCTGCTCCAGCTACTGGGGCATTTTCCTTCAGGTGAGCACACCTGGCATGTGGGCTATACTGCTTATCCCTAACCCTAACCCTAGCCCTAATCCTGATTGTTACAGCTGGCCCCTTTTCTCAGACAGTCTTAGGTAAGAAGGGTTAAAGCTACTGGTGTGGACTGAGCTCCCACACCTAATAGACGAATAGACTAGACTGGAGTGGATTCAATTGTCACTCATTTCCTAGTTCCCACACAAAATCACCAGTCCTTGAGAACCATATGTGGAAAACCATTTCAGAGTATCTCACAAAAAGGAAAGTCTCTAGGAAATTTTAGCCAGGATTTGTTTTGGTAAAATGGGGTTAAAGTAGGGAGGGAGGGAGAAAGAGACAGAGACAGAGACAGAAAAGAGACAGAGACACAGAGAGACAGAGACAGAGACAGACACAGAGAGAGAGAGAGAGAGAGAGGGAAAGAGAGGGAGAGAGGGAGGAAGGGAGGGAGGGAGGGAGAGAGAATTTCCTGTTTCCTATGCAGGAAATGGGAGTTAAAGACTCAAAATGGCAGCTATTACCTGCTGCTTTTATTCCTTCTGCGCTGGTGGAAAACACATGGTCATGTTGCTGAGCAACCCTCTAATGCTTCAGCAGTGATTTTGGGTGCCTGGTATGGGATTATTCTACCCTATGGTGATGTCTCCAGACCTAGTTAAAACATAGGGACAACAAGTGGTTTAGGACTTCCTTTTCCAGATAAACTTCTCATCTTGCTGTCTGTAGTTCCAGAGTTGCCAGGATTTTGTCAGGGGATTTAAATAGCCCCTTTTGGGTCTCCTAGGACTAGTAACAGCATTTAAATGGAGGGAAGCTTAAATGCCTTGTCAGTTGCTTCCTGGCATATATATATATATATATATATAGTTATTTTTTTGGGGGGGGTCCGGTTGTGGGGCCTGAACTCTGGGTCTGGGTGCTGTCCCTCAGCTCTTCAGCTCAAGGCTAGTGCTCTACCACTTGAGCCACAGCGTCACTTCTGGCTTTTTTCTTTTTTGCTTATGTGGTGCTGAGGAATCCAACCCAGGGCCTCATGCATGCAAGGCAAGCACTCTACCACTGAGCCACCTTCCCAGCCCCCTTTTTTTTAAAGCTTTATTTTATTTTTATTTATTTATTTATTTTTTGGGTCTGGTCATGGGGCCTGAACTCTGGGCCTGGGCGCTGTCCCTCAGCTCTTCAGCTCAAGGCTAGCACTCTACCACTTGAGCCACAATGCCACTTCTGGCTTCTTTTTGCTTATGTGGTGCTGAGGAATCGAACCCAGGGCCTCAGGCATGCAAGGCAAGTGCTCTGCCACTGAGCCACCTTCCCAGCCCCCAGCCCCCTTTTTGTATATATAATTTTCCTGTCTCCTATCTCTCCTGACTCCCAATCACAGCACTGTGCTTCAGTGTCAATTGGAATCCACTAGCTAATGAAGCTATAAACAGAGGAATTTACTCCCCACTTTTTGTTTGTTTGTTTGTTTGTGGTACTGGGAAGGGAACTTAGGACCTCATGCATGCTGCAGGTGTTTTAATACCCTAGTCCAAGATTTTCCTTTTTTCACAAGTGCCACCAGCTCAGAGAGCCCCCTGGATCCAGGTTCTGATTGATCTCCTTTACCACTGGCCACCAGTTGGCACTGCCTTAGTTTATTTTCTATCTGTGGGAGATGAGAGACAGGATCTAAGACAGGGTACTCAGTATTGAGGTGTGGAAAGAACATTGTTCTGTTTTCTTTTTCTTTTTTTGGGGTGGGTCCGGTCGTGGGGCCTGAACTCTGGGCCTGGGCGCTGTCCCTCAGCTCTTCAGCTCAAGGCTAGCGCTCTACCACTTGGACCACAGTGCCACTTCCGGCTTTTTTCTTTTTGCTTATGTGGTGCTGAGGAATCGAACCCAGGGCCTCAGGCATGCAAGGCAAGCGCTCTACCACTGAGCCACCTTCCCAGCCCCTCATTGTTCTGTTTTCATACAAGTACTTGCCTTCCACAATAGCTCTTACACATTCCTGTCATTAATTTTCTTATTCATGGACTGTGCAAAGATATTTTGAAGGTGGTTACTTTTATCATCTTTGTTACTGGTAAGGAAACTAAGGCTCACAGGACCTGTTTCAGCTCCAGACTCCCCGAGTGGGAGGACCCACCTGAGGACGAAGTTCAGGCTTGGACATGGTGAGCCCTGCCTTTAGTTGGCAGTACCTTGGTACCCCCCCTTTCCTCTTCCCCTGCCCCCGACTCTCACAGTGCTCATCCTGGGGCTTGAACTCAGAGCCTAGAGGTTGTTCCTGAGCTTTTTTTTGCTCAAGACTTGAGCCACAGCTCCACATCCAGCTTTTTGTGGTTAATTGGTGATGAGTCTCACGGACTTTCCTGCCTTGGCTGGCTTCAAACTATGATCCTCAGATCTTAGCTTTCTGACTAGGTAGAATTATAGGCATGAACCACTGGAACCCTTTTTTTCCTGCCCCCTCCCCTCTCTATGTAGCCCAGACTGTGCTCACAACATATAGTTCTGCCTCGTGAGTGCCAGAATTATAGATGTTAAGTGTTCCTCTACTGAGCTTTTCAGCCCTAATACCCCCTGACTTCAGTGGGAATCAACAGAGATGGAAAGAGGCAAAGCCACACTGCAAACACCTGTGATAAAGGCCTGGCTGAGGAACTGCTCACCTGGCTCTCCTTAGCATGGTCCACCCAGGCAGTTTGTAGGGCCACTGGGCTGGACTTTGAGGTTTGACTGAGGGCCATTGTAGGTGGGAGGCTCTTCCCTGGGCAACACCTCTGCCCCTTGTTCCTCCCACGAAACCTCATAATGTTCTTCAGGGCAGCAGGTCCTCCAGGCCAAGATTTCCAATTCCATTGTCACCAAGTGAAAACTGGGAAGCAGAGCAGGTCCTTACCTCTACTCTCCAAAATTCTGCTGGCTCAGCAGCCCTAGGAGCTGAGCTCATAAGAAAGCCAGAGAGAAGAGTGGGAGAGCTTTGGAGTAGGAAAGGATGAAGAGTGGGGCACAGGAATCGGCCCTCACCGACACTTCAGGGCTTCCCGAGACAACCTGCCTCTCTCATTGGGACTGGGGCAAGCAGGGGCCCTTTTCTCCACTCTCTACCACCTGGGTCCATTGCCCCCTGCTGCCATTTAAGATCCATCCTGCGAAGACCCCAAATGCAGACATGCTGGCAGACATGCTGACTCTAGGGGTTACCCCGACAGCTAGGTGAATTTCAGGTGGGGTTAGGCCCAGATGCAAGACAACCTGATGAGTGGTAAAGGGGAAACTGTCTGGTGGGTGAGGGGGTGTCACTTTTTGGAGCTTCCTTTCTCAGCATACCATTCTCCCTGGGAGGTGGCCTGGGCCAGGAACACTGGCCTCCTTGACTGTTTGGGTTGGAGTGGATATGGCAGGAGATACCTTGTAGTCTGGTAAGTAGAGGCAGGCTCCATTGCCCTGGATTCCAGCACTGCACCACAGGGCAGGCTGGATGCAGAATGGCATCACATCCTTTCCCCCAACATCTTCTTCCCCAGGCCAGCTCTGGGCTGCTCTCAACTGCTCTGAGCAGTTTTATGAACATCTTCTCATCATCAGGTTCCTGATTTGGCCACAGCTCAGAATGGCCCATCCAGAGAGGTCCTCTTGTAAGATGTAACCTAAAAGATGCTTATGCTAGGCCCTCAACTTTGTATCTGCGCCCTTTGATCTGAATTATTTTCTGCTGTAGTCTGTTTGCAATCAATCACCTGGGGCTCCAAGAAAGATTCCCTGATAATGTCTTATCTTCTTACCAGAAATGGCCTAGAAACTCAGGAGGCCACCCGCCAGGCAACTTTTCCCAACAGTAATCCAGAAATCCCCAGAGACAAAGACGAAGCTAATGAATGGTCAACCAGGCACACCAATGACCTGGGATTGTTTTAACTATTCATACCCTTCTAATTCTCTGCCCCAATTCTCCCCTTGAAGTCAATGTCAGTATCTCTGAAGATGGCCAAAGATGTACTAAAGTGCTGTCTCCTATGGCTGCCATGTAATAAACCACCTTTCTCTGCCCTTCACCGTCTTTTTTTTTTTTTTTTCCTCGTCTGTTGTAGAGCTTGAACTCAAGGCCTGCGCGCTATCTCTGGGCTCTTCTGCTCAAAGGTAGCACTCTTACCACTTTGAGCCACAGATCCACTTCCGGTTTTCTAGTGATAAATTTGAGGTAAGTCTCATGGACTTCCTGTCTGGGCTGGCTTAGAACTTGCTATTTTCAGGGGCTGGGAAGGTGGTTCAGCGGTAGAGCGCTTGCCTTGCATGCCTGAGGCCCTGGGTTCGATTCTTCAGTACCACATAAGCAAAAAGAAAAAAGCTGGAAGTGTGGCTCAAGTGGTAGAACGCTGGCCTTGAGCTGAAGAGCTGAGGGACAGCGCCCAGGCCCAGAGTTCAGGCCCCACGACCAGACCAAAAAAAAAAAAAAGAACTTGCAATCTTCAGATCTCAGACTGTTGAGTAGGTATAACAGGTATGATATGATATGATAACAGGTATGAGCCATTGGTGCCCAGCTACCATGTCTTTTTATTTGGCATATGGGAAAGAGGCTGAACTGAACTTAGGACTCCTGGACTTTGGGCCTGGGTCTAAAATCCTGGTTTCACCTTTACCCTTCTGTCTCAACAATCATCTGACCCCCACTCCCACACCTTGTCCTGTTTCCAGGAAGCCTCTCTTCTCTGTGCTTATTCTCTGAGGTGAAGCTCTGTGGAGACCCCAGTGACCCTTGATCCAGAAGACCCAGACTGTGTCAAACTGCTTTATTGGAATAGAGAAAATATGCAACAGGAAACAGACTTGGTGTTGACAGATCTAGGTGCTGACAGCTCTAGGTCCCTTGCCCCCACCCCTTGTAGCTCCAAGGCTTGGGTAGACTCCCTACAGGGAGTTCCCCATTTTTCTGGACCATGAAAGACCTCCACTTTGGAAAGACGCAAGGGGCAGGAGCTTCATAATTAGCAAAATGCCCACAATGACAGCAACAGCAACACAGGACAGGACTTGACACTTCAAGAAGGACGTGTAGTGTAGAGATGGTCAGGTCCACTGTGTCCATGTTAACAGCACCACAACATACAGGATGCCGGTGTGCCTGGCCTTGCCACTCCAGGGGCCGGCAACACACCCCGTGAGGCTGACATGGATGCCCCGAAGGGGGATCGTGTTCTCACCATCCAGCAATAGAAAGAGTTAACTGAATACACATGTTCACATTCTCTGCAGGGACAATCAAATTAAGGTACCAAGGGCAGGGAAGAAAACATTTTCAAGAGAACAAAGAAAGCCTGCTTCCTGGTTCTAAACAGGCACCAGGCCAGACAAGGCAGGCAGCAGGCAGGCGGCTTGAACTAGCCAGTAAGCTCAACAGGCAGCTCTCGGCCACACAGGGTCTCCCACTGGCGAGCCAAGAGTGAGATGAGCTTTTCTCGGCTCTCAGCACTAGGGACAAACACCTGCCACTGGACCTCACGGCCCTGGCTGCCCCTCGCAAGGCCACCTGCCACCTCCCCAAAGTGGTCCAGGGTGACATTGCCCATGAGATCATGGCCCTGCACATCATCAAAGACAAGCGTGAGGGCCTGTGGGTAGGGCTGATAGCCCATGAGCACACGGTCCAGGTCCCGGACACGGCGGCCATCATCCAGCCGGTACCTGTCTCTCTGCGGTGGCTCTTTGGCAAACTCAGGCAGTGGGTAATGGACATAGTCCTCATCTAAAAGAAAAATCTCGGCACTGGTGAGCAGGAGTGTCTTGGGGCGCAGCGGGCTCCTGCAGCGCCCAGGTGGTGGTGGGCCTACCTGGAAGGCCTGCACATACAAGAGGATGCTGAGGGTTGGGGCATTTTCTGGGTCAGCCATCTTCTGTGCCACAATGTATGTCAGGTCCCCAACCTCCTCCTCACTGGGGTAGGTGAACTTGACACGGCTTGAATGGATCAGCTCATAGTTCTCCATCTTCCCTGCAGAGAGAGATGCCACCAGGACTGTGGCCTATGGTGGGACTGGAAGGACCAGCAGTCTAGAGACCCCCACATGAGAGAGGCAGGCTAAGGACTGACTCTAGAGATGTGTATGCTGGATGGGAGAGGGATTGCTGGGATGGAGACCCTGCTAAGGAAAAGATCTATAGAAAATCCTTACCAGCTAAGCAGGACAAGAGACCAAGTGAAAGGGACAGGCAGAGAGAGGGGACTCTTAAGCAGAGAGGAATTCAGGGGCCTTTGATGTCCACCTGGGTGCTGGCGTGCAGCCCAAGCTGAACAGTGTACCTGTGCTCTTGTTCCCAAACTCTGAGTAGAAGTCTTTGTCAACAGGCTCAGGTGAGGGTGTGCGCTCCAGAGAGGAGAGCACAAGCATGAGGTGCTGGAGGAAGCAGTGTGTCAGGTAGCTGTCCCGTGTCAAGCATGTGACCACCTGCGTCGGGGAGGGGCCTGTGAAGGAAGGGTTGGGACACAGCCACTGGTTATTACCAATCCCCCCTGCCAGGTCTCTGGCCCAGAGAGCCAGGGCTAGGAGGACCCATGTGGGAGAGCAGCCATATCTCAAGCAGGAAGGGCTGAGACATTTTTCTGGACAGGGATACAGAGGCATTAGAGAAAAAGCTTAGTTTTCTCTCTTCAGGAAGTATGAGTCAGAAACATCCTGCCTCTGAGCTCAGGGCCCACTTTGCCGTCTGGGTTGGAGTTCCCTGCACACACTACCTCCTGCTCTGAGCCTCTGCTGAGTCCTGCAATCTCAGCAGTTCCTGAAGCTGCTTCCGCCTGCCTAGTTAGCAAGCTTGTAAGCAGAGATAATGTGCCTATGGCAATGCACCCACATCTGGAAAGTGGAAGCCCACTAGTTAACACTGGCTTTCACTAGACTGGGACACAGCGCAGTGGGTCACTTACCTGTAAGTCGGAAGTGCTGGTCAAAAAGGCCAACGTTGACTGACTGCAGGTCACTGAGTTTGAGTACAAAGCACTGGGAGATGTGGAAAGGGCTGTTGTTGTAGTCAGTATTTTTCTGATGCCAGAAATCTGTGGAAAAAAGGGACTGAGAGTGGCTGTGGGGAGTTGAGCACAAAGGTCAGCCTGTCTAGCAGGAATAGGTCACCTGGGAGGGAACTGACACCTTCTCCATGTATGCAAGGCCACATATGCAACTTAGTCAGGGGTCTAAACAGTTCAGCAGCATCACTAGTCCCTGGGCTAAGACTCCCACAGAGACCCCAGAGAGCAGAGGCTGTTAAGTCCTTGCTCGTGACAGCTAGTTCCCAAGCATTTGCTGGGCCCTGGAATGGTGCATTTACACCTGGCCTTAGGGCTTTAGGAGGGAAGTGCTGTTGTCATCCCCCCTCTTCCTCAGATGAGGGGTTCTTCAGCCCAGAGGAGCCAAAGTCCTGCAGCTAGAGGCACACAGCTGGCCCTCAGCCTGCCTCCAGCACGTGTTCCAGCTCTCCAGGTTAGGTGCCTACCCTGAAGTGGCTCAGAGAAGTAGCGGCGGAGGCCGTCATGCAGCACAAAGTACACGGCCTTGGTGGAGAGCAGCACGCAGGCAGTCACCTCCAGTCCCGGGGTCTGATAGAACACCACTGATGACCACAGGAGGTGCCTCAGTTCCTCATTTTCAACCTAGACACAGAGAGGCTGGGTATGGCAGGGGTATACCTTTCTTCCTCCTAGACAACACCTGATAACAGACTCCTGATGAAGAACCTCCCCTAACCAATACTTCATCTCTGTCTGTTCAACTAATATGGGGGCCTGCACAACCCAGGGAAACGCCTGTGGCCTTGGATGGGAGATCTGAGCAGTGCACCTTATTTCATGGATATGTCTATAAACTCAATGGTAGAGAGGACCCGAGAAGTGGGAGATGGGTATGGGGGAGGGGTCCCAGGGCTAGAGGCTGACCAAGGTCAAGTGGCGAGAGGCAGAGAAAACTACTGGCTTGGGGTACCTCAAGCCCTCAAATGTGTGCGCAGCTGAAGTGAAAGACCATGTGATGTCAGGACTTGCACTGACCCCACACAAGCTCTACCTCATTCTCAGGACTGGCTGTGTCTCAGCAGTATCCGTGCATCCTTACCACAACTGCCACCCAGCAAGACCAGCACTTGGCCCATACCTCGGCAATGCTGCTGTGGAAGAGCTCGATGACAGCGCTTCCCTGTAGGCCGGCGATATGCTGCAGTGACGGGCAGACTGGCAAGTGTGAGGGGATCTGATTCTCCTCTGAGGTGGACTGGATCAGGTGCTCACTTGGGTATTGGGCAGGGGCCTCAGCTTGCACTGGGGCCTCTGCTGGGGACTCCATGGGGGTCTCTACTGAGGCCTCTTCTGTGACCAAAGCTGGAGCTGGGGCCTCTGCTGAGGCTGGAGCTGGGGCTTCCACTGTAGGTGGAGCTGGGGCTGGAGCTGGAGCCAGGGTCTCTGCTACAGCTGATGTCTTTGATGGGCTTGGAGCTGTGGCAGCTGAGCTGGGTATCTGGACTGCCACTGGAGCAGGAGCGGGAGCTGGAGCTGGAGCCAGAGCCTCGGCTGCAACCTCCGGGGGACCCTGGTCATTGCTGTATCTCCCAATGTCCCAAGAAATACCACATTAATACATGGACCCCACAGAAATTGGCTTCATCACACAACCTCCCTGTGTAAAGAAGCTGCTGCTTATATACTACATGCCACCCCAGGGTCATCTGACACTTCATCACCAGCTTATTTATGGAAGGACAGGACAGTGGAAGGGAAGTACCCAGGGCTCTTGGGGAGGTAGGTGATGGGCAGATAGGGGCAGTAGGCTACCACAGGGCTGAGCCAGCTAGACAGATGTAGCCTAGGATTTGGCCTATGGATTGGAAGTTTTGAAAAGGTGGCAAAGTGTAATGCCACCTCAGTGTCCAGAGTGCTAATCTAGGTGCCACGGTACACACAGAGGTGAGAATCAAAAACTCAAATTGTCTTTTTGCCTATAGATGTCCTTAGGTGGCACAGGCTTTTAGCCTACCCAGCCACCACTGCACATGTGCATGCTGAACTGTCACTGGTCTATTCCTGACTTGAAACCAAGTGATGCTCAGAAGTTCAAAGCTCACGGCAGTTGGAAAGAGGGGCTGCAACTGGTCTATGCAGCCATACCCCCTCTGAAGGGGAGTGCCGTGGAATCGCCCTCTCAACCTGACCCACTCTAGCTACTGAGTTGTCTGTAGCTGCGATCGTGTATTCAGTCAAATATCAGGCTCCTGGGCTGCCCTTCTGCTCTCCTGGGATGGGAATGCAGCTGCTAGGAGGCCATTTCTATACCCACTCCCAAGTACAAGCCAGGCTTAGAGATGGCAGGGAAGTGAAGACAAGCCTCACACAGGGCCACCTCCCACTTAAGCTCCTGTCTCAAGCTGGGCATAAGAGGACAGAGGTAATGGGGAACCATGCAAAATTATTAGCTGGGGTACAGACAGCTAGACCCTGAGATGCTGAGAAAAGCCAGGGTGAGAACAGGGTGTCTACTGTCTATTAGTAAGGGGAAAAAATTACCTAGAATGTGTATTAGGAAATGAGTACAGATGAAGAGCTTTCCTTCCCAGTAGGGGAAGTCAGAAAGCCACCAACAGGAGGCAAAGGCTCCTTCCAAGGGCCCACAGTTCCTCTTAAGCCTCAGATGGGGGTGAGCTGTGGAGGGGGGGGTGGGCACTGGTCACCAGCAGGGACTCTTAGGAGGGAGTCTAGGGGAAGTCAGACTCCAAGAGACAGCAGGGGAAGAGGAGAGTGTGAAGAATAGGAAGACAGGGCTGACAATTCTGTCCCCTTCAATACCTCAGTGTTCCCACATGACAGGAGTCCTGAAAGCAATAACCCCCTCCCCCAGCCCAGACATCCCAACCTTGCCACTCTTACCACACAGGGTCTTTGGGAAATAGTCCCAAAGCTACGGGGGAGCTCGGTCCTTTTGTGAAGGGCTAACAGAGCATGTTTGGGAGCTCCTCTCAGAGACGGAAGGAGTCTGACAGGCTGGCTGACCGTCAGTCAAGGCACAAGACTGCTGGGGATGGGGAGGGGGTGATGCCTACAGGACATACTTGGGGTTAGGGGAACAGATGACAGGACCAGGGTTAGAATGACGACCCTTGACAGGGCAGGCACGGTGTGAGGAAGCTCCCTTGACCTGTCCAGCATGGCTGGCAGGAGTCTGTGGGCTAACCCATACTTGTGAGAGCTTTCCTGAGCTTATTCTAAAGTTCTGTTGATAGAGGCCAGGCACCAGGCTCAGAGGAGCCAATGGCAGACCTGAGGGTGGTCAGGGTTTAGGGAAAAGTGGAGGGCTGATGTGCACAGATCACACCCGTGCCAGCCCCATGCTCTCCAGTCTCACCTGGCCCTGCCCTCAGCTGGCTGGCCATCCACGAGGGGGTTCTGGGGCCTGGCTCCAGCTGCAGGGGTCTTGGCAATGACCACAGTCTTCAGGTCCTGCAGTGAGGCCCGCAGCTGGTTGTAGATGCGCAGGAAGTGGAACTTCTCATGGGGCAGCACGAAGATGGCAGTGACAAAGCGGTAGCCGACAAGCAGCTCGAGCACATGGCCGTCAGCGAAGGCACCTCGAGGCTGGGTGCAGCTGCGTGTGGGGTCCAGCAGCACGGTAGAGAGGGGCACACGGCTAAGCTTAAAGCTATTGCGGTTGCGGCAGTTGTGGGTGCCACGGTTGGGCATGGGATTGAAGTCGGCCTTGATGACGTTGAGGTGCTGGGGTGTGAGGAGCAGCCAGTAGGGAATGGCGGCAGACTTGACGGCCTCAGAGGGTGCGCAGCACGAGCGCCGCACTGCGGAGCAGAGTGTGCAGCTGGCCCACTCAATGTTGCCCGAGTAGTCCCCCGCAGCTGTCTGGACCATGCGCTTGTCACTGTAGACCAGGTAGACGGGAAAGCAGCCTTGGCTGCGCTCTTGGCAGCCACCGGCCACCTTGTAGAAGGTAAGCAGCTGGCGCAGGAACTCCTGCAGACTTGTGTGGCTGCCATAGAGGATAGGGCTGCACAGCATGGCCATGTGCTGCGGGGCGAAGCAGGAGCGCAGATCGGCGTGGAACTCGTGCAGGTTGGCAGCATCAGAGATGATGAAGAGTGTGTTCTCACTGTGCCGCACCTTGAGCACCAGACACAGTTCCGGCATGAGGAAGCCAAATTCCGTGAGGTCGCCATGTGGGAAGCAGAAGACGAAACGCAGGGAGGACAGGATGTGCTGGCTGCTGCCTCTTGACTCCTGGTGAGGAATCTCAAAGACAGCGATGCCAAAGTCTGTAAGCACAAGGCAGGCAGCGAACTGGCGGATGCTGCCCTGCACGTGGATCAGGAAGCACCACAGCACCTTGAGGATGCGGATATGCTCCAGCAGGAAATCCTCATCTGCGCCCAGAGCCCACTCCAGTGCCAGGCGCTCCTCCTCAGCCTCCTCATCCTCCTCTTCCTCCTCCTCTTCCTCTTCCTCCCCCTGGATACCACCCTCCTCTTCCTCTGTGTCTGGGGGTCCCATCTCAAAGTAGCGGTTCTCAGCAACATCTTCATCCTCCTCCTCATCCTCCTCCTCTTCCTCCTCCTCCCCCTGGCCCTCTTCCCGCTGGTTGGCAGCCTCAATCCAGGCAGGCAGTTGCCGCTCAATGGCCTGGCGGATCAGTGTGCTCAGGCGCTGGATGAAGTCCTGGTTGGTAGCTGTGTAGCCAATGCAGGTGAAGGGCAGGAAGATGATCTGGCCAGACCCAGGCACCACCTGTACTTCCGGCTCCACATGCTCTGGGCTGTGCAGGGACAGGCTGGGTCAGGGACATGAGAGGGGCACCCACCTGAATTCTGAGCTGCACCTTGTTCCTAAGGAACCAACTCATGGGTCTCCTGCGACTCCAACACAGCTGAACCTCTTTTAAGAGCATGGGAAGCTAAGTGAGTCCAGGCTTCTGTGGGCTCACAGCACAGCTGTCCAACATAGCCCTGTCTAGACCACACTGGTTCTACAACAAAATGGCCAGACCACTCAGACACTCAGATATTGCCATGCACCCTGAGAGCAAAGTGTGTTCCAGGATGTTCCTAAGGACCACCTTCAGGGGCACCCAGGAGTCTCCATGGACAGAAGACTGGGGCAGGCCCTAGACCTTCACGTCTAAATTCCACCTCCTCCTGGCTTCTCCAGCCCTCATAAGCATAACATTGTGGGAACAGGGTCAGGAAGCTAATACTTCATGATTTGTGGCTGCCCCTTTGCGTCCCTTGTTTAGTGATTTAAGGAAGTAGTTGTGCGGTTATTTGTAGCTCAGTGGCAAAGCGCTTGCCTAGCAAGTGCAACAACATCCTGGGTTCAATCCCTAGTACATCTTGGGTTCAATCTCCAGTACCAAAAAGAAAAAAGTAAGTAGCTGTGGTTCAGTCTGGTACAGACTGTGGCAGAGCAAAGCTAAAGTTTAAGGAAAATGGATCAAAATCTATCTCATCAGTGCTTTTGTGTGTGTGCAGGTATGCACATTCCAGTCTTGAAGCTTGAACTCAGCCCAGGTACTATTCCTGAGCTTTTTTGTTCAAGACTAGCAGTCTACTACTTGAGCCACATCTCCACTTCCAACTTTTTGGGGAGTAGTTAACTGGAGATAAGTCTCAGACTTTTCTTCCCAGCCTGGCTTCCAACTGTGATTCTCAGATCTCAGCCTCTTAAGTAGCTAGGATTATAGGCCTGAGCCAACAGTGCTTATTTAAATAAGGAAAGCTATATAGAACATCTGTGATAGATTGTTAACAAAATCCAGCTGGTAGCTAGGCAGCAGTAGGATTACAGGCTCATACCTCTTATCCTAGCTACTCAGGAGGCTGAGATCTGAGGACTGTAGTTTGAAGCTAGTCCAGGAAGTAAAGTCTGTGAGACTCTTATATCCAATTAACTACCAAAAAAAGCCAGAAGTGAAGCTGTGGCTCAAGTGGTAGAGCAATAGCCTTGAGACAAAGAAGTCAGGGAGAGCACCCAAGCCCTGAATTCAACCTTCAGGACTGGCATAGAAATCTATATAAAGAATAATACTGCTGGTTACCCCAGCCTGTAGCTGACAGCGTACAGGAAACTGGGCAGCAGGTTCAGAGCATATTTCACAAACTCCTTACCTTGCACCACCAACAGCTCCTGGCATATCCCTTAAGTCATCAGAAGCTGCCTGAGAAAGAAGAAATTGCAGTCAGCCCCGCCTGCTAGTTACTCTCTGGCACTTACTGCGTACTGGACCCTGGCCTGCTGCCTATGGAAGTGCCTCACAATTCCCACACGCTCCACCTGGGTACACTCTGAGGTCTAGAAACATACCCACCTGCTTATCCTGCCAGTATACAACAAGGCTGGCATTCCCAACCATCTGTCTGACCCCAAACCCCAGGCCAGAGCCTGTACAGGTAGCTCTGGCAAGGTCTCCAACATGTTCTGCATACTGGGCTAGATCAGAGCTCAGGAATCTCTTACTATTTGACCCTGGAGAGGCAGGGGGTGCTAGGAGACAGGGAAGGACTTATACCAAAGGTCATGGCCCTGGGCAATAGAGGGATAAGGTTTACAGAGGCCCAGCCACCATACACACACAAGTGAACCACTCTTAGTGCTTTCCTCTCCTCTTGTCCTGGGGCACAGGAATGGGCCCCAAAAGTCTGAGCATCAGCCACAGAGTCACACTGCCCCAGACTAGCAGGGTGATATATATGTAGGAAGGGGTAGAACAGCCCCAGGATAGCTGGTGGCAGGAAGAAGCAGCTCTCCCTCTGAACTGCCTTCCCTGGGGCAGTCTGCTCATATGGTCCAAGGATCTCTTCCCCTGCAAGAGCCCAATGAGAGCACTACCTATTCTCATGGTGGCCAGAAGATGCTGAATACAGATCCTGAGCCACTCAGTTCATGAAGGCTCAACTAGAGACAGGTCCAAGAAAGACTATATCCTTAGCAAGTAGTACACAAAGAGGCCCTAGTAGCACCTGCCATACTCCAGCCAGGTCACTTCAGATTGTGCACCGACCAGCTCAGGCAGGAGAGTTGCAGCAGAGGAACTGGACCCCAAAAGCAGGCAAGAGTGTTACCTGTCCTGTAGGGATGGACTCCAAGGAGTCAGAGCAGCCCTGGGCAATGGGCCGTTCCTCAGGAGTCAGACTGTCTGTAGATGAGAGGCTGCTGGCCAAGGCCTCCTCCTGCACAAACATGATTCCTGCAGAAAGATGGGGAGGGCGGGTGGGCAGGTGGGGAGAGCAGCCATTCAACAAGAGGACTGGGTCTTGAAACACTGGCATGGCTGGGGCTAGCCAGACCCCCAAACTTATATGGGTTACAGAAGAAAATGACAAAGTTGAAATTTTCAACCAATGATAGTTCTTCTAATCTCAAGGCAGGCAGAGGCTTTCTGAGCACACATGCAAAGATAGAAGCTTACCAAATGTGAAAACATAAACACTGAACTTCTGTAGGTGAATTTTAAAGACCATAGCAAAATCAAAGGCAAAGAGAAAAGAGCACTTCTGTATTTAACAAAGATTTAAATCTTTAATCTACAAAGAGCTGTTAATGATTACAGAGAGGGTGGAAACCTCATCAAGAGACTGCAAAGAACATAAGATGTGCTACAGAATGGTCAATAGACATAGCATGAAGATGCTTACCCTCTCTAGCACAGAGGGACAAGGTGAAATAGAACAGTCTGTCTCTAACCTTGGAAAAGGTCATACTGTGTGGTCTGACCTGGTCTAATTGAACAGAGCTAGGCAGTGCGGTGCAGACTTGCCTCAGGAGGGAAGTTTGGGTGGTATGTCCAACAACGTTCATTTTGGGAGCATTATTCCAGAAGGCCTACATATGACCCTATACCCTGATCTGACATCTCCGCAGAGTTCACAAATCTGCAGTGCACAGTGAAGGAGGCTAACCCTTGAGGGCTTGTTTCCTCTAGGGCTGCTGAATACAATCTAAGCCTGCACATACTAACCTGCTTCCTGACAACCATCCCACCCAGTACCCTAGAGCCACTTCTCAGGAACAGTGGCAACTCATGCATCCAGATATGTGTGGGCTATTTAAACCCTACTGAGGCATGTGTGTGTGTGCATGTGTGCACACATGCGCTGGTTCTGGGGCTTGACATCAGGGTCTGAGTATTGTCCTTGAGTTTTTGTGCAAAGGGCTAGTGGTCTACTACTTGAGCCATAGCCATTTCTGGCTTTTTGATGATTAATTGGAGAAGAGTCTCAGGGACTTTCCTGACTGGGCTGGCTCGAATCATAATCCACAGATCTCAGCTTCTTGAGTAGCTAGGATTACAGGTGTGAATTACCAGCACCTGGCTCCTATTGAGGCTATTTTAAGAATGTAGTCTGAAAAAAAAAAAAATATATAGTCTGTCTGGACCTATTACTCCACTCCAGATGGTCTGCAGTCTGATTGAATGGAAAGTCTTTAACATTCTTTGAAATGTAGCTAGCTGGTCTAGAGGCCCAGACTGTCTCAACAGCCTGGCTTTGCCAGCAGTCGACATGGCCCAGTGATACAACTCAGAGAACCACATGATATGAAGTCCTTGTCCAGCTCAGCTGCTTCCTGACCAAGGCTAGGCAGGCAGGTGGCCGAAGACCTGATAATTCCATGAAGCAAAGACACAGAGGCTTTGTGAGGTAGGAAGAGGTGGCAAGGTCCCAGCCATACATGAAGCACCTTCCAGGGCACCCCCAGGCTTTACCTATGTTGCCATTCTCCCCTGGAATCTTACCCTTTTACTGACACATTCAAATCCTATCCATCCTTCAAGATTCACTTTAGATACCACCTCTACTCACACCTCTGCTGCTGAAGACCTTCTAAAAGGTTCCCAACTCATTGTATTGTATATTCCCTTGGGCATACAGTTTACTCCCCACCCCCAAGTGGCTCCATGTTCCTTAGGGGCACTGATCTGAACCCCTACTCAGGATGTGGGAAGGGGGGGTGCCCTTACCGACCAATTCTGTTGAACCAAAAGCAGTGCTAAATGCCTCCCAGCATTAGCTCATACGTGCCTCTCATTGTTTACATTTCATCAAATCTAAGATGCATGGATGTGTTGCCATCTTGGTCTTAGCAGGTGTCCACAGTTGTTCCCATGAGTTCATCACGAATACCAGCTGGCTGGCAGCAACTAGGGGATGCCACTGACTGAAAGACGCATCTCAATTTCAGAGAAGTCACAGGGTGGAGATATGTGCATCTTAGAATCGATGAAGTAGGGGGTATCCACTTTATGGGTGAGAAAACAGCTCCTGAGAGGCTACAAGTTGTTGGAGATCACACAGACAGGAAGCTGGAACTCAGCTGCTCACTCCTAACCACCCCTCTACATAGTTTTCTCTCAGCCCATGGGTGGCTGGAGAACCAACTCTGGCCAATCTGCCATTAGTCATAATCCTCCATATGGCTCCAACAGCAGTCTAATGACTCCTGCAATGACCAGGGGCTTGGGGTTTCCTAGACAGCACCCGCTTCAGGCAGGTTCCTGAGTGCCCAGTTTATTCACAAGTATGCTCCCCTCTATGGATCAGGCTATGAGCAACAGGCATGGGTTAGCAAAGCTGTTCCCACAAGGGGGAAATCTCTGCCCATCCAGACTAGTAATACAGGGCTGAACACACATACATTAGCTGCCTCCACAGTTGTGAGAAAAAAAGCAACACTACCCCCACCCCCAAGCCTTGTTTGGACACGAGGAAATGTGGACAAGGACAGTCTGTCCATTTCCTTCCTGGACTATGGCCTGCGCAAACAAGTGGTCAAAAAGGGCCACTCAGTGGATGGGATAGGGGACATCAGGAGTCCTTGGACAGGGATTTGACCTTTGCCATTTCTCACCCAAAAGGAAAGAGATGTGCACACAAAGACATCCACTGCAGTTTTATTTATAAGAGGTGCAATCTGGGATGATGTCTCAATGTCCAGTGACTGGGAGGGGAAGACACACTACAGAGACACTCTGTGGAATGCCCTGGGCAAGGAGGGCAAAGAGAAAGGGGGAGATGAGGTTGGACCTAGCTGCTGCAGAGGCTTTACCAGCTGTACCGCAGCTCTAGGGGAGACACTCATTCCTCCTACCCACCTGGGGTCATGCTCGTTCACACACTCACTCAGATTCAACCACTGCTGACCCCTGGCGATCCAAGGCTATGTCCTTGGATTTGGGACCTTGCACCTCCCTGTACCCCAGAAAGCCTGAAGTTATTTATGTGCCTCCTCTGCAGGGTTGCTAGCATTAGAGGGGCTTGGGTAGTGGGTCTGGTTTGGACGCAAGTGGCAGGGTCAGGAAAGTTTTCTCACAGGGATCCAAACCTTCCTCACCTTTTATGTTAAAAAAAAAGAAAATACAATCCAAAAATCTGAAATGTTTGGCTTAAGTAAATGAGCAAATGTACAGGCACCTAGTCTCACCAGTCCACTTCCATAAACTCTCTTCTGTATGTTACAAGCATGATCTCAGTGTGCTGCTCTGTATTGGCCTCTTGCCTTATCATAAACATGTGACTATCTCCCTCCTTGCTGCCCAGTCTTCTTTCCCTAATGGAACTGCCACAGCTGCACTACAGCTAGCTCTCCCTCCCCTCCTTGGGAGTATATGTCAAGCCTGATGTTCCCTCTCCCCCGAGCATCTTATCCCTCTCTGAGATGATCTCCTCCAGTGGGGTCACCAGGTCAAGGGGTGGGAATGTTTCTGGCGCTTTGAAACCTAGGGTCACACTGTTTTCCCAAGACCTCACACCAAGTTCTGTGTCTCCAGGAGCCCAGGCGGGTGGCGTTCTTTCCTGCGTGTCCCGACCCTCAGCTCCACTCGGGATGGCACACCTGCCCCTCTTCCGTCGGGGCCGGGCAGGCAGACATGCTCATGGGACCTGCTTCACTCACTCATCTCCGAGGATGCCTGGGTTCAGAGGTGAAAGCCCTTTGAAAATGCTAAGACAGGGGGCAGGTGAAAGGAATTGGTCTTAAAGGGACATAGCTTATCTGTATAACTCAGCTTGGTTTCCACAGATGCAGTGTTTGGGTGCAGGCCGCCCCTCAAGAACCAGAGACAAGGCAATGATAAAAGAAAGCTCCTCACACAAGGATTGGGGCTGCAGACTCAGTAAAGGAAGGTCTAGTTTCTCCCACTAACAAGGAACCAGCCTGCCCACCATGCCTGCAGGAGATTGGGTCCTCATGAGCTCACAGCCCAAGCCTGCTCAAAGGGGAGTCTCTGTACACCCGGCAGACACCCCATGGTATCCTAGAGGAGTTGGATGTGGGTGTGAGAGCATCAATGGTCCTCTCTAAGCAAACAACAGTGCTGAAATCAAGCTGCTTCCTCCTCCCTCTGACACAAGTCCCTTAAGCAGACAGCCAGCAGACAGCATCACGCTCCCTATGCCTGACCCTGTAGGAAGCAGGTACTAGCATCTCACCCCCCCAACTACAGCCCAGCCAGAGGACCCAGGAAGGCTGGGCAGCTCTGCCAGAAGCAAGAGCCATACTCCATTACCTTGGTTGGAGAGGATAGGCTGGGGCAGGGAGGCAGAGGTGGGAGCCGTGGTGGGAGGGGAGCCACTGGGTCTGGTGCAGGGGGCAGCTGGGAGCCGAGAATCCTCGCCAACCTGAGGAGGAGTGCTCAAATCAGCCCAGGAGAGAACGAAAGTGCAGGAAGAATAGACCCAACAAGGCCAAGGATGTAGAGGGAGGAGTTCAATGCTCTCATGTTGAGCTCACAGCCCTGAGCAGCATCTCCATGTCCCGCGGGTCCCACCCATGCTCTTGCAGCCACAGAGTGGCACAGTCAGGACTCAGCAGGCTTGAGCAATGCCACATCCTATTTTCCCACATGAACTGCTCCCACCCTGGCCTACTTCTTACCACCACTCTTCCCGTACAAATGCCCACCTTCTTCTCTGGGTTGCTCAGTTTGGACTTGACGTCTTTGGCTTTCTGAATTGCTTTGAGCACTTCCACAGTGTCCAGCTCTTTCTCTGTAGTTGCTGTGTTATCCAGACATACCTACAAAAGTCCAGAAAGCAGATTTAAGTGTAGAGATTGGCGAGCATGGTGGGGCCTTGCTGAGGAGTGGTAGAAGAACACCCCCAGGAGGAACCTGGAGGCACAGGGAAGCCCAGCCCACTAAGAGGCAGGCTCCTTATTACCATCCAAGTGACTTGGGAATGTCTTAGAGAGGCTAATGGAAATCTCGTACTGCTTCCTCTTTCTCTGGGAGTCCCTCTCCAAGAAGAGGAAGCACAAGCCTCTTGGGGGTCTAGGTCTGGGAAAGGGAGAGATCTGCACTAGGTCTCATTATAGGCAGAACTCAGATGGTCAAAGGGCCAAGGGGAGAGCCTTCTGGGTAGGGGACACATCAAGGCAAAGGCATAAAGAGCAGGGAGGATGGGCAGAGACCCTAGTCTGGGAACACAGGGGGAGAGGAAGGTTAGCACACTATTAGGGATAGGCAGCGTGCTCAACTGAGGAAAGGTCCCAAGGACCTGGACAGGAGCTGACTTCCCAGGTGTGGAGCTGAATAGAGCAGGAAATAGCATCTTATGAAGACTGAGTTGAGGACAGTGTAGAAAAAGCAGCATTTGAGGCAGAAAGGTGGTGGAGGCAGGATACAATGAGATCCCTGGTGTCTCTTGCCTAGGATCTGGGAAGAAAGGCTCTGAGGGCTGGTAAGAGAATGGGGACAGAGTCTGCTGGAGCTGAGGGAAACGAATGAACCTAGGGAAAGACCTCTTTGCTTAGCATGGAGGCAGGTAGATGGCTACAGCCAATAAACAGCAGACCCTGGGTTGGCTACATTGGCAAAGGTGGACAAAACCGTTGCACCTGTAGTCAAGCACCATGAGAAGTTATCATAATTAAGTTCCTTTAAGTTCCTTATTTCTGGCTAGAACAATGTTTTTTTTTGGTTGTTGTTGTTGTTGTTGTTTTTCCCCCCAAAATGGAAGACAGTTCCTGCATATCCTGTATTTGTGCTCTGTACTCCTGGGAGCCCTCCTGGCCTATAGCTCTGGCAGGACACAGATCCTGTTGGGGAACCCAGACTAGCTGACAGTGAGAGAGGGCTGGGAGGTGCATGCAGGGAGCCTTTTCCTGGGGAAAATGGACTTTCTAGATAGGGAAGGCGAACAGACATCTTTCTAAAGCAGGCAAGGGCATAGAGTAGTAGTCCCCCTTCACTTCAGTCCCTCCCCGCCTCCTCCTCTCCCCTCCTCCCACTTTTCCTGTCCATGTTGCCCTGGACTCCATCCCACTTATCTCACTGGACTCTCCCAAGGCTCACCTCAGAGGCCCGCTCTCCGAACTGAGCGAGCACCTTGGTCCGGTAGTCAGGGATGATGCTGAGAGGGTTGTTCAGCAGGGCTACGTGCTCCAGACACGGGAGGCTTCCAATGCTCCTGACTTCCTCCATCTGCAAGGCATGAGCGCCATCCCCCTTGGCCCCTTCTCCTAACACTTCAGCAACACGACAACACGCTGGAGCCTCTTTTAAATGAAAGGAATCTTCACGATCTTCCTTAAAGTGATAAACACCAAGGCCCAGCAATCCCAGAGCTCTGAAGCCCCTTAGGACTGCGACTTACCTGTTCAATTCTGTTGTCACTGAGGTCCAAGTTAAGGAGGGAGTAGAGCTTATGCAGGCCACTCAGGCTCTTTAGGAGGTTGCCCGCCAGGTTCAAGGTCTTGATGTTACCCAGTTTGGTGTGGACGCCTTCCAAGGAGGAGAGCTTGTTGTAGGACAGGTCCAGGTGCACGAGGTTGTACAGGTGCTGCAGCAGCATTGAGAACAGGGCAGCAGCCCAGGTAAAGCTTCCACAGAGGGAGCCCACCACCCTTCCAACCCAAACTGACCAGTTCTGCAAGGTAGCTCCGCCAGTCTCTCTGATGGTTATTGGAGGAAGATTCTCTTCTCCCCTGCACATGCCACAACCTAGTGCTACTCTGCAGGCGGGCTGGTGGGAGCATTTAAAATAAGCCTGCCCATCTTCAGGACACTGCACCACTGTTATGACCCTCAGTCTATAGTTATCATTCTAATTCTTTAGAGCAATAATCACTCAGCGTATCACTAGAAGCCTAAAGGGCAGGTGGCAGACCTTGCCCTAGACAGACATTACCTGTAGGTTATCCACAATCAGCACACCATTGTGACTCAGGTCCAAGAACTCAATCTTTGGGATCAGTTTCTTGTGAAAGAAAAAAAAATCATGTTACTCTCTAGCAGCCTATACCCTACATGGTCTGTAACCAGGTGACAGGGAACTCCTTCTCCTGACCAGACTTTCAGCTGGCTATGCCCACGAAGCCCTAATGTGACACCTCCTGTTTCCACTCAGCAACACATACAAAGAGACACACAGAGACTCTAGGGATGAAGACTAGCTACTGATGACATAAAACATTTGGCTATGACAATACAAATGGCAACATCCCAAACAGATAAGGAAGTCTGCTCTTCTCCAGCTCTGTCCACTCCCACTGAGCACAAAGATTCACACTCTTATAGCCTTAAAGTCATCAAGATAGCACTCTTCCATGGGCCCATCTTTTAAACTCTTAGAAAGAGTTTTTCTTCTACATTTCTTAGGAGTAAATATCACCACATACCATGGTTTTATTATACTAAAGGTACATGCAATTGAAATGTTTCACTTAGTTTTAAGTATTTACTGCCAACTTTAAGCAGTCTCACTTTGAAATTTAACTTAAAATCTTCAGGTGACACACAGAACTATGAATACTCTTAGAAAGAGTTTTTCTTCTACATTTCTTAGGAGTAAATATCACCACATACCATGGTTTTATTATACTAAAGGTACATGCAATTGAAATGTTTCACTTAGTTTTAAGTATTTACTGCCAACTTTAAGCAGTCTCACTTTGAAATTTAACTTAAAATCTTCAGGTGACACACAGAACTATGAATACAGGTTTGTCTGTGGTCATTCCAGACAAAGTAATGAAATATCCAGCCCTCAGGATGTGATCAGAGCAGAGTGGTCCCTAGCACTGGCTGCTGCAAACGTACCACAGACTCGTCGATCTCGGAGATGTTATTGTGGCTCAGGTCAAGAGCAGTCAATGCTTGCCAAGTGGGGATGACAGCAGTCACAGGGCCTTCCAGGGCTGTGCCTTCGGGCTCCCACTCATCAAATTCTGAGGCTTCAGGAACAAGGACTTCCTGTGTAAGAACATCTGTTGAGCACCATGCTCAGGCCTCACGCAACACTAACTGGAACACCACTCTTGCAAAATTTAAGGAAGGAATTGAGCATATTTAGCATGTGGAAGTGAGCTTGCATTAAAACAGGCTTTGGTTCATGTGTCTTTAAACGATTATGAAATAACCCAAAGGTTTAAAAGCACAACAGCCACTAAAAGTCCCTAAGACTCTTATCTCCATGTAACCACAAAAAGTTAGAAGTGGAACTATGGCTCAAGCGGTAGGCACTAGCCTTGAGCAAAAGAGCTCAGGGACAATACCCAGGTCCTGAGTTCAAGTCCAGTAACCCTCTGCCCCATCCCCCTCCCACTCTCCCAGTCTTTTGTATACTCAGATTTGGATCTTAACATTACTAAGATAAAATCCTTAAGAAGGTAAAAGGAGCTTACATTTCCAATTGGAGTGGTTCTGTGGCTCATGTATGAACATTGGGGTCTAGCACTTCTATTCCTTACCTTTAACTTCCAAGTTCATGGAGCATGAGATACAAATGAATGGAAGCCAGGATTGTTTTTTAGGCTTAAATGAAGTTAAACTATCAAACTAATGTTACCTGCTACACAGCCACAATTTAGTCATTAAAAGAACAAGAGGTGGCTCATGCTTGTAATCCTAGCTACTCAGAAGGCTGAGATCTGATGACTGTAATTCAAAGCCAGCCTGAGCAGGAAAGTCCATGAGACTCTTATCTCCAAAGTCACCAAAAAGCTGCAAGTGGAGGTATAGCTCAAGTGGTAGAGTGTCAGCCTTGAGTGAAATAGCTGTAAGACAATGTCCAGGCCTTGAGTTTAAGCTCTAGTACTGGCATACACACATACAAACAAACAAAAAACAATAACCTTGAGAAGCATGGCAATACATCCTATAATCCCAGAAGGATCACAAGTTTGTGGCCAGCCTGGACTACTTAGTGGAAAAAAAAAAAGTCTGGATGTGGTGGCTCGCAGAAAGATACTTACGAGGCTGAAATCAGGATCACAGTTTAAGGCCAGCCAAGCAAAAGATTTATGAGACCCCATTTCAACCAATAAAAAGCTGACCACAAGCCGGGCGCCGGTGGTTTATACCTGTAATCCTAGCTACTCAGGAGGCTGAGAGCTGAGGATCAAGGTTCAAAGCCAGCCTGGGCAGGAAAGTCTGGGAGACTCTTATCTCCAATAAACCATGAGAAAACCAAAAGTGACGCTACGGCTAAAGTGGTAGAGCGCTCGTCTTGGCCCAAGCCCAGAGTTCAAGCCCCACGACCGACCAAAAAAAAAAAAAGCTGACCACAATGGCTCATGCCTGTAATCCTAGCCACACAGGAAGCACAAATAATACTGTGGTCCAGGCCAGGCATAAATGTGAATCTTATCTGAAAAATAACTAAAGTAAAAAGGGCTGTGATATGGCTCAAGTGGTTCAAACTCAAGTACCAAATATGCAAAAGCAGAAAGACAAACATAAAATATAACAATAAGGGGCTGGGAAGGTGGCTCAGTGGTAGAGTGCTTGCCTTGCATGCATGAGGCCCTGGGTTCGATTCCTCAAAACCACATAAGCAGAAAAAGCCAGAAGTGGCTCTGTGGCTCAAGCAGTAGGGCACTAGCCGTGAGTTGAAGAGCTGAGGGACAGTGCCCAGGCCCAGAGTGCAGGCCCCATGACTGACCAAAAAAAAAATACAACATAAAAATTTTTTTCAAGAAAAAGTCCCAGTCCCTCTAAAATGTCTAATGAATACTGACTTACGGTGAAGATGCAGATTCAAGTACCTCAGGGTCCATTATAAGCTGGACAGTCCTATGAGTACTGATAAGACACTGCAGGGGTCATAGCTGGAACCATGCCCCACAGCACAGGCAAAAGCTCACCTTCATGGAGGTTGCTGAGAAGCGGACACTCATCGTGGCTAAGGTAGGCTTCGAAGTAACCAGCCCTTGGATGTGCTTGGCATCACAGTGACTTATCTGGAACAAAGCACAGCTACGTCTGAGAAATAACCTGCCCCATCAGAAGTTCCAGGAAGTGAGCACTCAACCCACAATGCACAAAAGAAGTCCAACAATGGGCAAGCCCAAACCCTCACAGGCAGGAGTCAAAACCTAATCCTTTTTTTTGTCAGTGCTAGACAGAGCTGACTAAGCATTCTGTGAAGTACTTAGCATGAAAGGCATTCCGATCCTCAGATTCGCAATACATCACAAAATCCATTTTCTTGTTAAGGGCTTCTTGGAGCCTGTCAGGTAGATATAAAGGGTGGGTCATGGGAACCAGCCACGGAAAGCAAAGAGCAAATGGCCTCCGCAGTGCGGCAAGTGTGGTGAAACTCCTGCTGGCCCCACCCCAGTCCACTGCCCTCAGCTGTCCTGTGGTGAGAGGCCAAGCCCACTTGACCCCAGTGCTACAAACTCACAGACCAGACAGAGCCTCAGCTGCCTTTTGAGGCCCTAGCCAGTAGTGGTTGAGACAAACATCTTGAGCTTCCATCAAGAGGAGTGGCCCCAAAACCCAAAGCAAATCTCAGTTTGCTGCTCCTGAACCTGATGATCCTAGCCATACTTCCTTGTCTCACTAAGCCTTAGTTTCCTCAACTGTAAACATCTGGGGGTTGGAGGTGTGGCTCAGATGATAGACTGTCAGCCAATGAGTAAAAGCATCAGAGACCAAGTTTGACCAAGCAGTGTTTTGTGATTAAATCTGGCCATTAGACATCAAAACAGCTACTTAGCTATAGTCAGAGAGAGATGGTGCCTGTTCTTGACTCAGCCCTGCCAGCATCTCAGCGGCCCCAGGCCTTACCTCTACCTGGTGAAGAGACTTGAATATTGACAGATCAAACGGCAGGAGCTGCTCCTGAATGTTGCTAGTCCCAAAAGGTCCTTCTGTGCCAGAAACCTGAGGCAAAAAGACAAAGCTTAAATTAGGGATGCTGCTGCCACCGCTCACCATCCACATTTTAGTGCACCAGTAGCTGCCAAACTTGAAACTTTGATAACTTCTATTTTCAACAAAATGGTTAGGCCAAAGCTTAAAGTAAAAGTATACTGGGTCATGGTGCCCCCTGGTGTTCACAGTGTGAAGAACACTAGATGGTCTTTCCACAAAGAGCTCCTGAACCTTCAAACTCACTTGCCAGCTGTCAGTGAGCCAACTGAATGGCTCTACATGGCTGAACAGCTGCATCCTTACCTTAAGGTACTTAAGGCGACAGGTGAAGTCCAGAATATGCCCAAGGTCAGTCTTGGCATCCCCACTGGCACATGTGGGCTTTCCTTGTAGCAGCTGCTGGGTGACTGCATACAGTTGAAGGGGTCTGATGGCAAAGACCTCACCAGCCCCCAAGAGCTGTTCTCCTGCAACAGCCAATTCCCAGGGGATGAGTGTCTAACCCTAACCCCAGTCCACTGTACAACCAGGGCATCTGTTCACTATGCCAATGGTCAATCAACACTGAGCAAGCACCTATTACATTCACCCACAGTGTCAGATGAAACTACAGCCTTAACCATGCAGGAACTGCTGCCCTCCTGAGCTCACACTGAGCACAGGGCAGCCTGGGATGTGTGGAGACAGAGGAAAGGGAATGGGGCTGTGCAACTGGAGAGCCACTCTAAAGAATGAGGCCAAGTCAGACATATGCTGCAACCTCCAAAATGCAGATGTTGAAGTTAGGTGCAAGCCTAAGATGCCAGGTCAGTGAGAAGCCTGAGAGCTTTTGAGCCAGACTGACTGGCATTTGGTTCTTGTGCGCCTTCTTGTTAGCCATGTACCCTCACACAGGTTACTGGGCCTCTTGTCAGTATTTTCACTTCTACCTGCTGGGGGGGGGGGTAGGCAGGGAGGGAGCCAATACGATGTTAACCATAGGACTGGTGGCAGGCATGCTCATTACATGTCAGCTATTGTTACCATGCTTTCTGATAGTTCTATGACTCAAGGTTATCTTCTACTTGCTCTTTATAGTCTTTCAAGCAAGAACAAACCAGGTACAAGATGCAACATTGCAGCTACCTTTCAGCATTCCACTAAAGAATAAGTCCTCGACATAGGAACTCAAAAAAGTCTCTGGATGGACCATAGCCTCTCACCTGTAGGTAGGTAGGCAGGCTTAGCTGTGAACCAGGGCCAGGGATTTGGGCACCCCCAAGGAGGTAAACCCTGGCTAGGACTCAACACATTGAGTTCTGTGCTGCCTTGGGTCTCCAGATGCCTAGTTAAGACTAGTCAAGGTGTGCCTATATTTCAAGGACTAATGACCACATACCTTTTTCAAAGAGTTCTTCAGCCAGTGCTGCAGTGATACCATTTATTTCCTGCAGAAAGAAACAAAACCCTGGTTAGGAAGTCAACTTGCCCTGGTCACTAGAATTTGCACATTCTTAGCTATCTACCTGTTCTATTAATGTAGTGCTGGCTTTCTTTTTTTTTTTTTTTTTTTTTGTCGGTCGTGGGGCTTGAACTCTGGGCTTGGGCGCTGACCCTGTGCTCTCAGCTCAAGGCGAGCACTCTACCACTTGAGCTACAGTGCCACTCATGGTTTTCTAGTGGTTTATTGGAGATAAGAGTCTCACGGACTTTCCTGCCCAAGCTGGCTTTGAACCATGATCCTCAGATCTCAGCCTCCTGAGTAGCTAGGATTACAGGTGTGAGCCACCGGCGCCTGGCTCAATGCTAGCTTTCTTAATGGTAAGCTAGAAAAGGCACAGAGCTTAGAAGGAAAATGAAGCATTTTCAAGTATATGGACACCTAAACCATTTCTTCAAAAACAGGAAAACAGGCCAAGCACTAGTGGCTTACTTCTGTAATCTAGCTACTCTGGAGGTTGAAATCTGAGGATCACAGTTTGAATCTAGCTTAGGAAACAAAGTTCATGAGACTCTTAAGTCAATTAACCAACAAAAGCCAGAAGTAGAGTTGTAGTTCAAGTGATTGAGTGCCAGCCTTGGCAGAAAAAGCTAAGTGAGAAGACCAGTGCTGAATTCAAGCTCTAGTATTTAACACACACACACACACACACACACACACACAGAGGAAACTCCCTAGGAATGATTAGTTCTACCTTCTCTCATTCTGTGTGTGTCTGAGAAAAAGTGGGCACCTGTTTTTTTTCCTGCTCTATCCCTTCCAGATGCATGAAAGTACTACTCATCCTAGAGTCACTAGAGGTAGGAAAGGAGTTCCTTTTCTAGTCATGAGATAAAGGTCAAGGATGACCTTTCAGTCATATTAACAGCTAACATGCCAGATGTTAATTCACACAAGGCAATGCTTGAGCACTAGGCAGATAATATCTCCCACCACCCAACAGGAAGCTACTACCTTGAATCCTGTTAACAAAGATGAGCAAACACAGATGGAGAGGTAATGAGACTTTCCAATTTTTAATGATTAGAAGCTAGCAACCTCGCATTAAGCACTGGGCCTTGGGCCTCTTTGTACACAATCAATTGCCTCACCACTTCAATAAGCAATCCGGGGTTGTCAGGAACCACCAAAGCACATAACCCCTACTGCCTCCAGGTAGGAATTTTAACTACCTGACAGACAGAAGCCAACAGGCCTTTTAGTAAACAGGTCCAGATAGAGGCTGCACAATTACCCTTACAACTCAGGCCAGCAGAACATGTAATTCACATGTTTATGAGACTCAAAAGGCAGTAGGCTACAGAGACAGAATGTCCTTTTCCTGTTTTTCTCTTTGCTTATTTCTTTCTGTCTCTCTGTCTCTGTCCTAGGGTTTGAACACTGTCCCTGAATCTTTTTGCTCAAGGCTAGCACTCCCTAACTTGAGCTACTGCTCTACTTCTGGCTTTTCTGGTGGTTAACTGGAAATAAAGAGTCTCATGGACTTTCTTGCCTGGGCTGGCTTTGAACAGCAATTCTCAGATCTCAGCTTCCTGAGAAGCTAGGATTACAGGCATGAGCCACCAGAACCCTTCCCTTCCATCCTCTACCACTGAACTACATCACTGTTTTCCCTTTTTTGTGTGGGGGGGGAGTGAGGGGGAGGAGGAAAATGAGTTCTAAGATTTGAACTCACAGCTTCATACTTATTAGACAAGTGTCATTGAACCAAACCTTCAACTCTTTTTGGCTGTGTGTGTGTGTGCCTCAACCCTGTTCTCCTTGATAATAGCTGGCCTTCTACCACTTCAGCCATGCCTCTGGTCTAGGTTTTTGGTGGTTAATTGGAGATGAGTCTTGAGGACTTTTCTGCCTGGACTGGCTTTGAATCACAATACTCCTGAATAGCTGGGATTACAGCTATAAGCCTGATATCCATGGTTATTCCTGATATAGGATCTCAATTTTTGCCTGAGTCCATTATAGTTGAAATAACAGGCACATACAACCTCATGGCTTATTCTGTTGAGATTGAGTTTTATAGACTTTTCTGCCTAGGCTGGCCTGGAACTATGATCCTCCTGATCTCAGCCTCCCATGTAGGTGGGATGACAGACATATGCCACCATACCCAGCTGGGAAGGACTCTAGTATGTATGCCCAGGCTATCTTTAAATTGTGATCCTCCTGATCTCAGCCTCTCAATTAGCTGGGATTACAGACGTGAGGCACTGGCATCCAGCCTTAATTTTATTTTCATACAAGGTCTTGCTAAGTTGTCAAGGCTGGCCTAGAACTTAGTCCTCCTGCGCAGCCTCCTGAATAGCCAGGATTATCGACATACATATTACACCTTGCTCATAACGACTTTCTTTCTTTTTTTTTTTTTTTGTTAGTCGTGGGGCTTGAACTCTGGGCCTGGATGCTGTCCCTGAGGCAAACACTCAACCACTTGAGCCACAGTGCCACTTCTACTACTTTTTCTTTATATGCCGCAAATATTTCCTCCCAGACTATATGCCTTTTTTCTTTGTCCAAGATGGTGTAGTAAAGTTTTTTCGTTTTATGTTATTTAACCCATACTTCTTTTCCTTTGTGATGCTGAAGGTCTCTTCCCCTACACCAAAATTATAAAAACGTCCTCCTCATTTTCTTTTGGTCCTTTATGTTGTTTTTTAAACGTATTTATTCTCTAGGCGTTCACACATAGTGACAGCAGGGGCACTCTTAGGGGAGGAACACAAAGGTGCAATGCCTATGTGCCTCTGATCATATAAATAATATTTATCAAAACAAACTCCAAGAAATGGAAACGAGGGCTTTTTTTTGTTTTCCTTTTCTTTTTGTCTTGTTTGTTTATCTTTGGGGGGGTAAGGGAAGGCACAAAAATGGAGGCACAAAGGGTGAACAAATGCATCAATGGTATTCACTAGACACTATGTTGAAAATGAGCAATATAACTTGTGGTTGGGTACAGGAGGGAAAAACTGGGAGGGAGCAAGGGAAAGGATAACATTGTCCAAAAAGAAATGTATTCTTCACCTGATTTACATAGTTGTAACTTCTCTGTACGTCATCTTTATAATAATAAAAATAAATAAAAATGTATTTATTTAGTCTTCTTGAAATTCAGTTTATTTCTTTTCTGTTGGTCGTGGGACTTGAACTCTGCGCCTGGGCGCTGTCCCTGAGCTCTTCAGCTCAAGGTGAGTGCTCTGCCACTTGAACTACAGAGCCACTTCTGGTTTTAATTGTAGATAAGATTAATTGTAGATACTTTCCTGCCTGGATTGGCTTTGAACCTCAATCCTCAGATCTCAGCCTCCTGAGTAGCTAGGATTACAGGTGTGAGCCACTGGCACCTGGATTGTAATTCAGTTTCTATATGAGGTGAAACTCATTCTTCTCCCACCTCCATCCTTAGTGGACAAAAAGCCAAAAGAAGCAAAATTAGTGGACACAGCTGTAGCTTTTAAGCAGAGGAGTGAGAGGAGTAAGAGGAGAGGCCACGAGTTCTTTCTAAAGTAAACCTCTTAACCTCATTTACATTTTTCCTAACAGCTGTGAAGACCTAAAAGCTTATAAAGCGCTTGTTGGAATGATCTCTCCGTGAACAGTTTTTAGAACCATGGCCTGTCTACAAATCCTTCCTCTGTCAGACGACAAGTTTCAAGGACTGCCAATCTACATCTGTCTAAATTCCCAATGGTAGCTTGGGGCCCCCAGCACTGTGCATGACACTGAGGTTCCCAGAGGCATCTCAGCAGAAACTGTCAGTATTGAATAATTCTCACTTTCTATCCACATTACTGTGGTCAGCTGTCATCGTCTCAGAGGAACATGGAGAAAGAACGCCCTGGGCACCAGCCCTGCTAAGGGGACAGGGATGGCATTTTCAGAAGACACAGAAAGGTGAGAGACAGTGAAGTCCAAGGGCTTTTTTTTTTTTTGGTCGGTTGTGGGGCCTGAACTCTGGGCCTGCGCCCGTCCCTCATCTCTTCAGCTCAAGGCTAGCGCTCTACCACTTGAGCCACAGCGCCACTTCCAGGTTTTTCTGCTTATGGGGTGCTAAGGAATCGAACCCAGGGCCTCATGCATGCAAGGCAAGCACTCTACCACTGAGCCACCTTCCAGCCCCCAAGGGCTTGTTTTAAGCAAAGAGCCAGCTTTTGCTTTAAAGGAATCTCAAAAGCAAAGTAATTGTGCAACTATCTTTCCCCACTCTTTGTTTTTTTTTTGTTTTTTGTTTTTGGGTCCGGTCGTGGGGCCTGAATTCGGGGCCTGGGCACTGTCCCTCAGCTCTTCAGCTTAAGGCTAGCGCACTACCGCTTGAGCCACAGCGCCACTTCCGGCTTTTTTCTTTTTGTTTATGTGGTGCTGAGGAATCGAACCCAGGGCCTCAGGCATGCAAGGCAAGCGCTCTACCACTGAGCCACCTTCCCAGCCCTTTCCCCACTCTTTGGACCAAGGAAGGCTGCTGCACTTTCTACTTGATTACCCAGCCAAGCTTCACTTAGGGCTGAAGACTGAATCAGAGGAACACAGAAGGCCTCAGTTTCCAAACTTAAGAGCACCAGACCCTTCTGATCCAAATATGGGCCTATGGGTAAAGAGGTGGAGTCAAGCTATGAGGAGACAAGGGAGCCTCAGTGGCCCCTGAGTCCTAGCTGTTACACTTCAAAGGGAGGGGGGGGGGTCACTTGTGGGGATAGGTAGCTTTCAACCTGCCCTAACCCATTTTCTGCTGAAGGAGTTTGAAATATTTCAAAATGTCACCAACTATAATAATCACCTCCACACACACCTAACCCCCAAATCCCTGCAAATGTATTACAGATCTACAGATCAGCCACATTGTTGCTAACAGGTATCATGTGCTGATGCTTTGGACAGATGTGTACCCGCTCCCCGTTTAACTTGCAGCAAGAAGGACTGAACCAGGGTCTTGCACATGCTATGTAAGCACTCTACCATTAAGCTAATAACTCCAGTTGAGCAGAGGTCTAGATCTCACAGGAAGATGCCATGGATAGGTGATAGCTCTGTGACTGAGCGTGCCTGTACATAAATAATCTCACAACCAAGTACCCTAAAATGTATATGCCTGAGCTTGATGAAATTCCTAGCCAGTTACTAACACTTCTGCTTGGCTCATGCTAGGGCAATGTGCTTATCAGTGGGGGCATTAACCAGGGAATCAATTACTGTCACTGAGACTATCACCCAAGTGTGATGTGGAAATGCTGAGGCTAAGGGGCCTGGTATAACTTTTATTGTTATTATTGTTATTATTATTATTATTTTCGGTCATTCGTGGGGCTTGTCTCTCAGATCTTCAGCTCAAGTCAAGCACTCTACTATTTGAGCCACAGAGTCACTTCCAGTTTTCTGGTGGTTTATTAGAGATAACAGCCTCATGGTCTTTCCGACCCAGGCTGGCTTTGAACCGTGATCCTCAGATCTCAGCCTCCTGAGTAGCTAGGATTATAGGCATGAGCTACCAGTACCGGCAACTTTTATTGTTTTCAGATAGGGGCTCCTCTTACTGAGTCTAGGCTGACCTCAAACTTGTGACCATCCTGCCTTGGCTTCTTGAGTACTGAGATGACTTTTATTTTATCTTGGTAAATGGACATGCAAACATGGGTCAGGCATATTATTTGTGTTTTGACTTGAGACATTCCTCACAGAAAGATTCAAATGTAAACTTTAAGAGAACTCTTAAGACTATACGCTGAAAAGAAATCTGTTATCATTCATAATCTCATTCCTTTGCAGCTAAAACTATGGAAATAAGTTGAATATTAAAACAACAGTAAAATGGCAACAATCTCATTATCACCCCTAATTTGAAACTCTGAAAAACATCTTTGTAATAGCTAAGTGGCTTTGAAATAAGAACATAACAAATTGCCAGGCTCCAGTGGTTCATGCCTGTAATCCTAGCTACTCAGGAGGCTGAGATCTGAGGATCACGATTCAAAGTCAGCCTGGGCAGGAAAGACTGTGAGACTGTTATCTCCAATAAACTACCAGAAAACTGGAAGTGGCTCTGGCTCAAGCGGGAGAGTGCTCACCTTGAGCTGAAGAGTGCAGGGACAGGACCCAAGCCCAGAGTTCAAGCCCCACAACTGACCAAAAAAAAAAAGAATATAACACATCATCTTTCAAGAGAATTGAGTATCTTTCTTTATTAGGAAGCCCAGTATGTAGTGAGCTATGAGCCATCTCCTAAGTTCTTGACTTCCTTTCAAATAGGCCCTGTTAGCAACCTCCAACTCACTAAATAAAGCAACTGGGGCATGGAAAAGTAAAATGACTGATATGGGATAAACTGCTGCTGGAAAGAAGCTAGGCTGGAAGATAAACTCGGCTCTGGCTGTCTCTCCATCTAACCCCAAATCAATCAAAGCTTAAATGTAAGAGCTAAAGCTAAAATTCTTAGAAGAATATGTTATAAATGATTTTCAGATATAATAACAAAAACACAAGTGACCAGAATAATAAGTAATAGATGAATAAATAATTTTTCCTTTATCAGCCTTTAAAAGTTGGCTAGGTGTGGTGGCAGATGCCTATGGTCCTAGCACTTGGGGAGTTGTGGCAGGAGGATTTTGAGTTCTAAGCCAGTCTGAACTACATAACAAGACCTTTTCCTCCCTGCTAAAAACAGTAGTCTGAACTATATTAAAAGGCTTTGTTCTCCTACTGAAACTTTTACACATCAAAGGTCACTATCAAGAAAGTAAAGGCTGGGAGATATAGCTCAATTGTAAAGTGTATTAGTAGCATTCATGAAGCCTTGGGTTTGATACTTAGCACCAAAAAGGGGCCAATAAGCACATGAAGAGACCAACATTACTAGTTGTTTTGGAAATGCAAGCCAAAACCATAACGAGAACAATGTCACACCCATTAGAATGTCTAGGATTTTAAAGAACGAACAACAAAGTGTTAGAAAGATTACAAATTAATAATAAGAAAAAAAAGAGAACCTATACACTGCTAGTAGGAATGTAAAAATGTAGCAACTCTGGCTACATTTTTGTACTATGCCAGTTCCTCAAAAAGTCAAGACAAAGTTACAATGTGACTTAGCTTCCATTTCTGAAAAGCAAATCCAAGCCACCTATAGTGTGGTTGAAAGCCAGCCCATGCAGGAAAGTCTGTGGGACTCTGATCTTCAATTAACTACAAAAAAAAGGGGGACTGGGAAGGTGGCTTGGTGGTAGAGCGCTTGCCTTGCGTGCATGAGGTCCTGGGTTCGATTCCTCAGCAAAAAGAAAAAAGCCAGAAGTGGCGCTGTGGCTCAAGTGGTAGAGCGTTAGCCTTGAGCTGAAGAGCTGAAGTGCCCAGGCCCAGAGGTCAGGCCCCACGACCAGACCCCCCCCCAACCAAAAAAAGCCAGAAGTAGAGCTATGGCTCAAGTGGCAGAGTATTAAGCCTTGAGCACAAAAACTTAGGGACAGCGCCCAGGTCCTGAATTCAACCCCCTGAGTTCAAGCTTTAGAAGCAGCATGTGTGCACGCATGCATGCATGCATGCACGCACAGAGATGTACATAGTAGTCTTACTGTAACTACAGTTTCATTTTTCTCTGGTTTAATCACACCATGCAATCAACAACCATTAAACAGAGAACTCCAGGGGCTTGAACTCAGGGCCTGGGCACCATTCCTAAACTTTAGTGTTTGAGGATAGCGCTCTACTACTTGGGCCATAGTTCCACGTATAGCTTTTTGTTAATTTTATTGGAAGTAACAGTCTTATAACAGTCTTTCCTGTCCAATCTATCTTCAAATCATAATCCTCATATCCTAGCCTGCTAAGTAGTTAAGATTACAGGTGTGAGCCCCCAGTGCCTGGACCAGAAGTAAATAACTCTTACATTTTAAATTGCATACTATTCTGAGAACCATAAGGAAATCAACTGTTGTCCTGCAACATGAACCAGACCTGTGTCCAGCATACTAACACT
This sequence comes from Dipodomys spectabilis, assembly GCF_019054845.1. NCBI lineage: Eukaryota > Metazoa > Chordata > Mammalia > Rodentia > Heteromyidae > Dipodomys > Dipodomys spectabilis. The sequence goes on from NW_024870731.1 coordinate 6,457,987, forward strand.
ACATATATGGTATATGGCCATCTCAGTTACCACAGGAATGAAGTACTTGTGTTCTAGCAACCACGTCTTCTCAATGCACCACTTCTGGCTTTTTCTGTTTATGTTGTATTGAGGAATCGAACCCCGAGTTTCATGCATGAGAGGCAAGCACTTTTACTGCTAAGATACATTCCCAGCCCCTCAGTAACCGTTTCAAAGCACCAGAGTAGTGATATAGCATAGGAAAATCTTTAAATGCTTGCTTAAGTGAATCTTCTATCCAGAAAATTGTTGAGAAAGAATAAGCTCCTGCCAGTTTTGCTGTCACTTCTGACTGTCAATTGTAGCCAGAAGTGGAGCTGTGGCTCAAGTGGTAGAGCACTTGCTTTGAGCAAAAAAGCTTAGCAACAATGCCTAGGATCTGCCAGTCCCAGGCCTGGCGGTAACAGCAACAACAACATCAACAACAACTCCAAATGCCAATTGTGAGCATGATGCATGAAAAAGTGCTCAGTATTGATAGTATAGATAAGAATAGATGTCAGTGGCTGACAGCTGGGTGCTGGTGGCTTATCCCAGTACCAGCACAAACAAAATTTTTTAATGGCACAGACATGTACATGTACATCTCTATGCGTGCATGCATGTATGTATAGAAAGAAACAGTATGACAAGAGCTCAATACCATCTATGATTTTAGGCATCAATTCAGTGTTTTGGAATGTATACCCCATGGATAAGAGAGAGTTAATGTTCACAGCAGCATTACTCCTAACAGCTCAAAAGCAGAAAGAAGCTGGGCACTGGTGGCTCATGCCTATAATCCTAACTACTCAGGAGGCTGAGATCTGAGGATCATGGTTTAAAGCCAGCCCTGGCAGGAAAGTCCATGAGTCACTTATCTACAATTAACCAGCAAAAAAGCCAGAAATGAAGGTGTGCCTCAAGTGGTAGAGTACCACCCTTGAGCAAAAAAATCTAAGTAACAGCTCCCAAGTCCTGGAGTTCAAACCCCAGTACTGGCACCAAAAAAAAAAAGGGGAACAATCCATTCATCAACTGATGAATAGATATGGATGGTAGATAATGTGGTACAATAGTCACTCCTTATCCATGAGGGATCTGTTCCAAGATCCTTGGTAGGGGCCTAAACCTGACGTTAATACCGGACTCTTTATATATTATGTTTGTTTTTATCCCAAACACACACATATAATGAAGTAAAATCTATCTAATGGGTATATGAAGGTATTAGCAATTAATACTCAAATAGAAGCCTAACAATATATTATAATGTGGTCTCTTTCAAAGTGTCTTCTATTTTTACCTTTTCACTTAAAGAAAGCCACTTTACAGCTTCTTGATGGTACATCCAGATTGCTAGAACCACTCAGGAGCTTTGGGGCCATTATTAAATAAAGAAGAGTTAAGTGACCTGTATACAGAGTGGACTCAAATCCAGAGTGATTCATGTCCTAGGAGGGATAGCAGGAATTTTCATTGCACTGTTTGGAATGATACATAATTTGAAACTTGTGAATTACTTTCAGAATTTTTCATTTAACATTTTTGGACCATGGTTACCTATGGAATTGAACCCATGGAGGGCGAAACCATGATAAGGACTCCTACATTCAGATACTATGTGACAATATGAATGGACCTTCAAAACAAGACTAAATAAAATCAGTTACAAAAAGCTACATGTTGTATGAACCATTTATATGTGGTATCTATATTAGGCAAAACTGAGAGACAGAAAGTATGTTAGTGACTGACACAGGTTGGGGTAGGAGTGTAGGAAGGGTTAAAGTTCTGCTAATGGGAACAGGGTTATTGGGGGCGATGAAACATCATAGAATTAGATTCACAATTTTGTGACTATACTAAAAACTACTGAATGTACACTTTGAAAGTGAGAATTTCATGGTATGTGAACTTCAATTAAAAAGGAATCCAAGTTGGGTGCTGGTGGCTCACGCATATAATCGTAGCTACTTAGGAGGCTGAGATCTAAGGATCATGGTTTGAAGCC